>NC_090329.1:87727863-88977863 GCF_035084215.1 Heptranchias perlo | reverse complement strand
CCAGCCCTAACTTTCTGCGGTGAGTTTAGTGGGCAATCAATGTGCAAATCCAGCAAGGTCTTACAAATAACGGGAAGGCTAAGGATGAGATGCCATGTCTGTGTAAATCAACCAGCAAGTCCTGGAGATTTGCAACTCAGTGTACCTCTTAATCCCCTGAATTTACTGGCCAATTTGCATATTAATAATGCAACAGGATTGCGTCGTTAACACGCTATTATTTTTCCAGCCAGGTTCCTTCATCGTCGCTGGGTCAAAATCCTGGAATTCCCTTCCGAACAGCACTGTGGGAGAAACTTCACCACACGGACTGCAGCGGTTCAAGAAGGCGGCTCACCACCACCTTCTCAGGGGAAATTAGGGATGGGCAATAAATGCCGGCCTCACCAGCGACGCCATACATTCCATGAATTAATTTTTTAAAAATTCAGCACAATAGACTCTAAATTGGGTCAAGTAGCATCCGTTTTGTAGGCACTACGCGACCTCCTAAGGACCCAAAATGGCATCCAGAATGCGATGCATGATTAACCTGCGGCCGGTTTCGGGGGTTATCAATCCCCATTATGTTTTCCAATAAGCCAACGCTGGATGTGAGCCCCCACTGGTGGCTCAGGATGTCAGAAAACTGAGTCCTAGTTTTTTTTGAAGATTGCCATTCTCTATATTTTCGTTATGGTGTTTGCTGGTAATCAATTGGAAATGATTTTTCTATCAAATTGATATAATGGCACCAGAGGATAGATTTAGCAGCCAGTGGAAACATTCCTGCTAGGTGCGATTTGGGCCTGCAGGTCCCAAGAAATTGAGTGTCGTTCGATCTGACCGAATTCCCACAGGAATTTCACGGTCTGCACCCACCCCCCCCACCCCATCATGTGCAATTTTCTAATTAGTCTTATCATTTAGGAGCAAACCTTCATGAAATACACCCTACTGTGTGCTTCATTTTAATATTTAAATCAGTGCTCAATACGTGAAAATTTGGGCATGTGCGCTTTCCCAATGTTTATGGCAGGATCACACTGTGTGCTTACCCCACCATCGAGTGTGGGTGTTAAGAGAGGTTCCATGCATCATAAAGCTTTTAAAGGGCAGAAGCTTGTTGTATTTAATATTTTTCAGGTTGTTTTACTGCTGGTTCTTTTAAAGGTTATTTTAATATTATTTTCCGGTATTTTCTTCTGTAACATGTCGGGAATGTTTATGTGGAAACAAAAACAGCAGAATATTGGCCTAGATTTCCTATCTGTCCCAGCCGATTTCTCCACAGATCTAGGGCGGATGTGGGTGATGCGCTCCATCACATCCCCACCTCCTGCTGTGCACCACCCCCTCCCCCCACCTCCCCACGTTTCCTTCTCCTTGGGCCTGGTGTCATACAGTACATTGTAACACGTACAAATGAAAGAAATATGTTTGCGTTGCTTGAAAATTGGATGCAAGGAACACCTGTCAGGCCCTGGTGACCAGCATTCTAAAGTCACTGGAGGGGACCCAGTTTTACTCAACCAGAGTCTGTGCAAGTGCTCACAGTGCATTGCTTTCCACAGACCAAAGGCGAGAAAAAATGTTGTCATTTTGCAGACAGCACGGAGGCTGCCTAAATCCCCACACTGTGCCTGGCCTCTAAGGCTGTAAGAGGCTGGCTATCTCGGCAGCCACACGTTAGACTACTGGCTGCCTGATCCCCTTTCAAATATCACTTACATGGCCATATACTGTATGAGATATCGGGGCCGATTTTCGGATGGCCGAGCGGGTGCGTTGGGGGCGGCGGGGGCTCCGAAAATGGCAGAATCCCAGAGCGAGTTCGGAGCCCGGCTCCAACCCGCTCACTTCCGGGTTCGGGTGACGCGTTCGGGTGCACCCGCAGCTCCCGCATGCGGGACTCCCACCGCCAATTAAAGCCGGCGGGATGATAATTTAGATACTTATTTAGGTAGTTGGTACTTGACAGACCGCATTGACTGGAGGTTTTGACAGGGGTGCAATTTTGAAGGATCCTCAGCGTGTTTCCCATGCTGTGGGAAACACTCCCTGTTGGAACAGACGTGTTTCAGCCAGCAGCCAGTGGGAGATGCAAAGGATTATTTGACAGTTGGGGGGAAAACCTCATTTATTGCAGCAGGGCACTCTGTCATTCAAACAAGTTTTAGCTGCAACACCTTTGTCTTTCCACTCAAAATTATTAATTTATATCCTAAACTCTGCTGTGCAAACACATTTACCTACTTTGCAGACCCCCTCAAACTCACATTGTCAGGATAGGAGGGGGGCGCCATGGCTGCATTCATCACTTCATCCGAGGACTAGCAACATCACCAGCCTCGCCAGGCACACCGTCCACCTCCGCCACGTGGAGCTCTGCAACACAGTGCTGCGCCACATGCACCTGCACAACAGCAGGGAGGGCAACAACAGAGAGTGGCATCGCAGGAGCACTGCCCTCGCCACAGGGTCTACAGACCGAGGCTCAGCTTCCTGGACCTCTCTGAGGAGCAGTGCATACAGAAGCTCAGAGTCAGTTGCCAGGTAGCCACAGACATCTGCAGCCTCCTTCATGCTGAGCTGCTCCTGGCTGGCCTGAGCAGCATCTTCTTACCTGTCGCTGTCAAAGTCACCACTGCCCTCAACTTCTTCGCCTCCAGATCGTTCCAGGGTGCCACCGGGGACATCACCGGGGTCTCTCAGTCGTCAGCACACAAGTGCATAAGGCAGGTCACCGACCGCTTGTTTCGCAGGGCCTCGCACTATATCAACTTCCCCATGGATGACCTCAGTCAGGTGGAGAGGGCAGTGGGATTCCACGCTGTGGCTGGCTTCCCACGGGTGTAGGGTGTAATCGATTGCACCCATATAGCAATACGAGCATCTCCACACGAGCCAGGACTATTCATCAACAGGAAGGGCTATCACTCCATTAACACTCAGCTCATCTGTGACCACCGCAAGAGATTCCTACACGTGTGCGCCAGATACCCTGGCAGCTGTCACGATTCCTTCATCCTCAGGGAGACCACCGTCACGCCCCTCTTCCACTCACCAAACACCCGCAAGGGCTGGTTCCTCGGAGACAAGGGATACCCCCTCACACATGGCTCATGACACCTCTGAGGAACCCCACCACCGAGCAACAGCGTCGATATAACGACAGCCACATCGCTACCGGGTCTACAATTGACTATGCTATAGGGCTGCTCAAGATGCGCTTCAGGTGCCTTGATCATTCTGGGGGAGCGCTTCAATACGCACCAGACAGAATTGGATGCATTATAGTTGTCTGTTGTGCCCTGCATAACATGGCACAACAGAGACAGGTGCCGCTGGAGGAGGCCCCATCCACATCTGCCACCCATATTGAGGAGGAGGAGGACAAGGAGGAGGAGGACGAGGAGCAACCCATGGGCAGAACAGCAGCTTACCTGGCTGCTCATGAGGCCAGGGAGTCACTGATATGTGAACGGTTCTCCTGACATCAGACAGTGTGAAGAGTCCAGTCCTCATCAACTGGACAAAGGAGCGGCCACACCAGCCCCCTCCCCCACCCCCTGCACAAAATAGTCGTGCAACATACATGAAGAGAAGTCAGATTTATTTTCACTAATGGGGCGATTTTAACCTTACTGCTAAAACCGTCCAGCTCTCATTCTTCTGTGGGCGGGCAGGAAGGAAATTAACTCGCCAGCCCGGTTTCCCATCAGAAACCCATTAAAATCCATGCCTCCATTTTTTTTGCTGATCTGATACTTTAAATGGTCTAAGTGCTAGATAGCGGCTCCTTCCCCCTTTCCCTACATACTTGGTTACAAGAACTTTCTGCTGCTGTACTATGTCACTTTATTTTAACATTTTTCTCCCCCCCCACCTCCTTTTCCGCTGACATATAATTCCATGGGTGCTAGATACCCTCCTATACCTCGCTCAGTTCTTCATGTAGGAGGCAAGCTGTGAGTCTTGGCAAGCTATTTGATCACTGGAGGCAAGCACCACCACTCTTGCTCTCACCCCATGTCCACACAAATGCACTTTTTAAAAGGAATTCACCGGATAGCGATCAGAAGCAGGAGCTGATTTTGCTAGCTTAAAGAGACTGAGGCAAAATGTAGTGAGCCACAGCTGAGATCAGCTAACTGAGCATACACACCAGGACTTGAACCTGGGACCTTCTGGTCTGCCCAGTTTAGCTGCAAGCTGTTATTAGCAACGAGTCATCTGAAGTGCCAAGTCATATTGTTCGTTCCCAATGTTCTGAAATCCACAGGTGGTAGTGATCTACAGAAGATATCTAAATGCAGCTTTACAATCGCTGGGGCCAATACTGGGGATATTTATGAGCATTTAGAGTTATAAAGTATTTCATCCTCTTTTTGACCTTTTTCGAATGCACTGCTTGCAAAAATGATGGTAAATGTATTCTTGTATCCATGTAGAGGCAACTCAATGTAAACTTAATTGTTCCAGTAATGAGATTTCCCATATTTATGAAACAAATCAGTAAATCAGCTCCACCACAAAAATTTAAATATTTTGTAATTTTCCTATTTGGTTATGTAAAAACGTTAGTCATTCCAAATAAGTGTTTATCGTTACACTTCCTTTCTTTGTGTCTTGAAGAACTCAGTTTATTTTTAGTGCAAAACTATTCATGTTGCAAGTAGAAATTCTGCATTGTAGATTTATGTCTTAACTTGTGAAAAACAGAATGTTCTTTTCAGTTAGCCTTCAGTTTGAATTATGAATGCAGAGTTTAAGCCTGGTCCTTTGTTAGAAGTAAATGAAGAGCTTTTATACCACTCTTATACAACAGGCTGCATTGTTCAGTCCAGGAGATAACTTCTACTGTGGAAGATTTTCATAGACTATTTGTTCTTTACATGAGAATCACAGGAAAAGCTGAACTTTTCTGCTATGTGCAACAAAAACAATCATGTGCTGAACAACACAGTCCCTTAGCAACTACACTGTGACCAATAAATGTGCTAAACTAACCAATTAAAACAATCCCTGCATCACAGCCATGACAACTACACAATAATTAAATGCAGCAGCACAAGTTGTCCACTACTCACATGTCAAAATCTCTGGGACTCACACGCTGAGGTCGGAACGGTTTGCCGCCCATCTTGGCCCCCGCCTGCCCAACTCCCACCTCGAGTTAAAATCGAGGCTCTGAAATCAGGAAGTTACCCTAATAGTCTTTTTTTTTCTCAACAATATTTCTGGCTCTGTAAGGTGTAGCATACTTCTATAAACTACTCCCATGCGATGTGGTTGGCTCTTTACGCTCTCTGAAGTGGCCTAGCAAGCCATTCAGTTGTAAAACAATTGCTACAAAGCACCATCACCATAAGGCCTGCATCTGTTCCAGGAGAAGGCCCCCCACCATCTTCTCAGGATAACTTGGGATGGACAAAAAAACGCAACCTTGCCAGAATAGCCCACATCCCAACAGCAAATACAAATAAGAGCAGAGCCCCAGTAGACCCTCCATTTGTTTGACATTCTGATCTTTCTAGAGGCCGTTCATTGCAGCATGCCATCAGTCTGTTACTTTCCAGAGGTAAGGAGCAAATTTTAATAACAGTATGTAGCTGAGAGCTAAAAGTAGTATTCAAACCTTTGCGTTGAGATGATGTTTATAAATAATAGCATACTATTATAAGGGATTTGTAAATCCTCCCAGGTGGCTATTTGCTTTTTTTTATCAATTGATAAGGGGATGACTTAAATGCACAGTTATAATACATCTGTAAGATGCATGTTTGTGAAGTTTTTTTTAGTTCTTTGATATTTAATGGATTTCATTGGTCTGGCAATTGCTCATAAAATAATGGCGATGCTAACAGGGCTCTCCGTTATTTCAGGGCAGATGGAAGAGCAAGTTCCAACGAGTGCACACGCATGGTCAAACACGGAAATCCGGAAATTGCTCTACCATTTGCCCTGCTCGTTTGAAAGCTGCTGCGGGAAGGCCAGCTCGCTGGATTAATGAATGAACTTGCTCCCCTGCCCAGCTGGAAATGAACTAATCGCTCCATAAAAAAGGAACACTGCATTTGTCTAGGTCTAAACTAACTTTTAACAGTGTGGTAAGTCTTAATGACTGCCAAACAACCTCTCTGGCACTGAAAATTAACTTTTAAAAATGTGCAGTTTCAATACTTCTGATTTTTTTCACATAGAATTACATAAAATGTACAGCACAGAAACAGGCCATTCGGCCCAACAGGTCCATGCCAGTGTTTATTCTCCACACGAGCTTCCTCTCACCCTTCTTCATCTAATCCCATCAACATATCCTTCTATTCCTTTCTCCCTCATGTGTTTATCTAGCTTCCCCTTAAATGCATCTATACTAGTCACCTCAACTACTCCTTGTGGTAGCGAGTTCCACATTCTAACCATTCTCTGGGTAAAGAAGTTTCTCCTGAATTCCCTATTGGATTTATTAGTGACTAACTTATATTTATGGTCCCTAGTTCTGGTCTCCCCAACAAGTGCAAACATCTTCTCTACGTCTACCGTGTCAAACCCTTTCATAATCTTAAAGACCTCTATCAGGTCACCCCTCAGTCTTCTCTTTCCTAGAAAAAAGTGCCCCAGCCTGTTCAATCTTTCCTGACAGGTATAACCTCTCAGTTCTGGTATCATCCTGGTAAATCTTTTTTGCACCTTCTCCAGTGCCTCTATATCCTTTTTATAATATGGAGATCAGAACTGTTCACAGTACTCCAAGTGTGGTCTAACCAAGGTTCTAAACAAGTTTAAAATAACTTCCCTGCTTTTCAATTCTATCCCTCTAGAAATGAACCCCAGTGCTTGGTTTGCTTTTTTTATGGCCTAAATAACTTGTCTCGCTACTTTTAGTGATTTGTGTATGTGTACCCCTAAATCCCTTTGCTCCTCTACCCCATTTAGACTCTTATTTTCCAAGGAGTGTGTAGCCTCCTTATTATTCCTACCAAAATGTACCACCTCACACTTATCTATATTGAAATTCATTTGCCAATTACACACCCCTTATGCAAGTTTATTAATGTCTTCCTGTATTTTGTTGCAGTCCTCTTCGGTATTTACTATACCCCCCAATTTAGTGTCATCCGCAAATTTTGAAATTGTACTTCCAATTCCCGACTCCAAATCATTTATGTAAATGGTAAACAACAGTGGTCCCAGCACCGATCCTTGTGGAACACCACTTCCCACCTTTTGCCAGTTTGAGTAACTACCTTTAACCCTTACTCTCTGTTTTCTGTTTTGTAGCCAGCTTGCTATCCATTCTGTTACTTGTCCCCTGACTCCACATGCTCTGACCTTAGTCATAAGTACCGTTCCCTGTAAGCTGCACACGTGCGCGACCATGCTGCAGTCCGTTATGTGCCGCGTACTTCGGCACTCGGTTCACGCACCAAACCTGGGCCAGGACTCACAGGAGCTGGATTGTCACATCCGGTGGGTGCATCCGTTGGAGTATCGCAGGCTCTGGTCATCCTCGTGGTGTTCAGAATCGGATCCAGCTCTGTGAGCATCGAGGTGGGTGTTTGGGGTTCGGGGGCTTTTTGTTCCTTTCCTCTGCTTCATAACTTCCCTGGTGTAGCCCTCTGGCTCTCTGAGCATTGAGTGCAGGTGGTAGCAGTTGAATGAAGTAATTTCATTGACATGGACGATGCTGGAGTGGGGGATTAGTCTGCTCTCATCTCACACGTGACCACTGAATTGTGAAAGGGTTGTATCTGGCCCTCGCTGTTTGATCCAGTGGCATAGCCACTGATGGCTTGATGCACCCTGTAATAAGCAGAGTTAATCGTTCAATTGGAGTGATGCGATCAGGTCTGCTGCAGGGCTGGGGGCACAGAATCATTACATTCCTTCACCCCTCCACTGATGCTATAAAAGTTATACGTTACTATTGAGGGTTTGATTGCTCATAAACATCTGACCCTCTGAAGAGAGGCCAAGTTGAGAGCCTTTCCATTTTCTCCCCGTGTTTTGATTTGGCTTAGTGAGTATGTATTTAAATCTGTGTGGTCTTCAGATTGCCGATATTAAAAGTGTTGGAATCCCACTGATACAGTGCAGCACACAGTCCATCCTTTAAAGGATCAGCATTGTTGGGAAGTTATTGATGACGCTTTCTAACCACCTTTCTAAAATCTCAACCTTCGCGACTCTGAAACGCCGTCACAAAAGTATAAGAACATAAGAACATAAGAAATAGGAGCAGGAGTAGGCCAATCGGCCCCTCGAGACTGCTCCGCCATTCAATAAAATCATGGCTGATCTGATCCTAACCTCAAATCTAAATTCTATCTATCTCCAGATATATAAAATCCAGAGAAAATGTTTCCACTTGTGGGAGAGTCCAAAACTGGAGCTCATGACTCGGGGCAGGGGTCGGGGCACGCGATGTGATAATTAATCATGGGCAGTCAGGTATCCTCGCAGTCACCTTCTTTACAGGCTGAGGAGCTCAGTTTCTGTAAAGTTCACTCATAGTCCCTGCATTATAACCTCGCAAGTACATATAATAATGACTTGTACTATTCGAGATCACTCCAGGTCCCTCTGTTCCTGCACCCCCTTTAAAATGTTGCCATTTAATTTATCCTGAGGGGTTGGGATGGGGTTTGGGCATCTTTGTGGCTAGGCTGAATTTTGCCCTTCGGTGTACTTAAGATGGTGATTCTTGCTACGGTACGGTTTCACGTGTGTAAGCCTAATCGTTGGGGGCACTGGTGGCTGGGCTGAGTTTTGTTGGGGGCACCGGTGGCTGGGCTGAGTTTTGTTGGGGCTTCTATGTAAGGCAGGGAGCAGCTTGCTCATGCACAGTGTGCATGAGCAGACTGCTCCCTGCCTTACACAGAGGCAGCCAAAACTAATGAAACCTGCAAGATGTACAATTGCAATGCAATAATTTTTTTAAACCCCCCTGCTGAGGATTCAATGTGGGGGGGGGGAGGTTTAATTAAACTGTTCCCTATCCCCAAATTCACACTGACTGATTTGACAGCTGTTTTGTATTTCTGACTCACTTTAAAAATTCTGATTGCACACGATTTATCTCTGTTTGAATCAGAGTCATTAAGCTGATTCAACAAAAAAGCTCAGGAGTCGTGAGTCACTACGACACCAGTCGGTCATATCCATGTTTAAGCACAAGGCAATAGTATCAGCTAACAATGGAGCCAGCGCTAAGAAGAAATGCTGTCTCACATTCAAAGAACAGTGGCTAGATGAAATTACAGAGGCGGAATCTCATGAATCAAGAAGCAAGATCCGTGTACAACTGAGGGAGATATTCCAACATAATGCAGATGTGGGCTTGATCTGCAAAATGTGTATTGGAGCAAAAATATCAGATGATTTCTCCACTGGCAAGAAATGGGAAGACGGATGGAATTAGACTATATGAAGAGGCATTTATCAAACAAACCCCATGAATCTGCTGTGGTTGTTCTTAGAAACAGAAATTCTTGTCCACTGGGATTCGGCTTGCAGAAAATGTTAACAGAAACTGTTGCTGACAGAGAGAATAGAATGGACCTGACGGCGAGACAGCGATCGAAGCCAGATGAAATAAAGATTCTCATAGACTATGTACTGCTTCGAGTACAAATGAACAACTCCATGCACTATGTGCAACATATACACGACCACATGGCTAAATATCTCCAGGTGCCAGCGAGCTGGCATAACAAAAACTATGCCTTTGAATTTTTGGAATCAATCAACAGTGTCGTCCATGCAGAAATGATGTCCGAGATTCGCCAATCTTTATTTCATGCACTAATTATTGATTGTTGTAAACAATTTTACAACACCAAGTTATAGTCCAGCAATTTTATTTTAAATTCACAAGCTTTCGGAGATTTTCTCCTTCCTCAGGTAAATGTTTTTTTACCTGAGGAAGGAGAAAATCTCCGAAAGCTTGTGAATTTAAAATAAAATTGCTGGACTATAACTTGGTGTTGTAAAATTGTTTACAATTGTCAACCCCAGTCCATCACCGGCATCTCCACATCCTAATTATTGATGATAGCACGGATATTTCAGTCAGCAAGATGCTTATCATTTATTTCAACTTCAGGGAAGCGGCTTCTCCAGTGTACAAGACAGTGTTCAGTGGAATTGTTAAGTTAACTTCTTCCAATACACCAGCTATTACAATGGCTATCAAAGACTTCTATACTCTCAATCAGTTGGACATGATGAAAATGGTGATGTTCACTTCAGATGTTGCTTCTGTCAGGCTGGGAAAAAACAATGGTGTTGCCACACAGCTTAAGCAGTCCATTCCACGTTTAGTAGAGCAACGTTGTGGCCCATCGAAAAGATTTGGGAATAGTTGATGCCTGGAACAAAGTACCAATGATAAAGGGCACCTCAGCACCTCACTCTACCGCAAGCCCACGGACAACCTCACGATGCTCCACTTTTCCAGCTTCCACCCTAAACACATCAAAGAGGCCATCCCCTATGGACAGGCCCTGCGAATACACAGGGTCTGCTCAGACGAGGAGGAACGCGATGGACACCTACAGACGCTGAAAGACGCCCTAGTAAGAACGGGATATGATGCTCGACTCATCGATCGACAGTTCCGACGGGCCACAGCGAAAAATCGCGTAGACCTCCTCAGAAGACTAACACGGGACGCAACCAACAGAGTACCCTTCGTTGTCCAGTACTTCCCCGGAGCGGAGAAACTACGCCATGTTCTCCGCAGCCTTCAACATGTCATCAATGAGGACAAACACCTCGCTATGGCCATCCCCACACCTCCACTACTCGCCTTTAAACAGCCACCCAACCTCAAACAAACCATCGTTCGCAGCAAATTACCCAGCTTTCAGGAGAACGACGTCCACGACACCACACAACCCTGCCACGGTAACCTCTGCAAGACATGCCAGATCATCAACACAGATACCACCATCACACGAGAGGACACCACCCACCAGGTGCACGGTTCATACTCCTGTGATTCGGCCAACGTTGTCTACCTCATACGTTGCAGGAAAGGATGCCCCAGAGCATGGTACATTGGCGAGACCATGCAGACGCTGCGACAACGGATGAACAGACACCGCGCAACAATCGCCAAATAGGAGGGTTCTCTCCCTGTCGGGGAACACTTCAGCAGTCATGGACATTCAGCCACCAACCTTCGGGTAAGCATACTCCAAGGCGGCCTTTGAGACACACGACAACGCAAAATCGTCGAGCAGAAATTGATAGCCAAATTCCGCACCCATGAGGACGGCCTCAACCGGGATCTTGGGTTCATGTCACACTACACGTTACCCCACCAGCGAACAAATGTTATCTGTTTTTATATAACGGGTCATTGACTGTCTTCCTTCTCTCTCTCTCTCTTTTTTTGGGGGGTTTGTATATTCGGTGGCCTTTTAGGTGACACCTTTCTGTCTGCTCACTGTGATTGCCTTGGCAACGGGCAGTAATCACCAGGCATTGTTCTGTGATTTTCAAATGCGAAGGATTCGAAAATTTCATTTCCACACCGTTCACCTGAGGAAGGAGGAAGCCTCCGAAAGCTTGTGGAATTTAAAATAAATTTGTTGGACTATAACTTGGTGTTGTAAAATTGTTTACAAATGATAAAGGAAGTAGAGACATTGCTGAAAACCATTTATACCGTCTTCTGCAGATCTTCAGTTCGAAAAGGACAATTTGAGGAAATTGCAAATGTCACAGAATGTGAAGCTGTGACCTTTCGACCTCTAAATGAAGTGAGGTGGCTATCGAGACATTTTGCTGTTAGTGCTCTGATGCGCAATTCCGATGCTCTTCTTCAATACTTTGAGCATGAAGAAACAGAGAACAATGACCCAGTTGCCAAGTATTGCCTGAAGAAGCTCTCAGACTCTACTTACTGTATCACCATAGCGGCATTGAATGATATTGTGAGTGAGCTAGCAGAATTGTGCTAATGCTTTTAAAAGAGCCGTTTAACAACAATCGAAGCTGTACAGTTAACGAGGGCCAAGATCCGCAGGATCAGAGGACAGTATCTCACGAGACGGTCTTTAGTTGCAACACAGTAAAAAATCTCATTGCATCATGCACAAGAGATGAACCATTCAAGGGAGATTCCATTCTGACATTCGTATCCCTGCTATGTGATCATTTGGAAAAAAGATTCCCAGGAAATGAACTCAATGAATGGTCCACTTTCGATTTTGTTTCACCTGCACCACAACAAATCAGCTATGAATTTGACACTGAGAATATTGAACAAATACTGGTTTACAAATACAGACAAATCCTGGTACTTGGTCAAGTAAGGTCTTCTGGGCAAAATGTCATGGATGAGAAGGAGCTCATTGTGAGCCAATACAATGACTACAAGTACTTAATTGCAGAGAAGATTGAAACAAAGTCATTGAAAACATTTCAGGACATGGTGACTTTCACTCTACAAAATTCAGAGCTGTACAATGTGGTTTCACAACTAGTGGATGTATGTGCAACGTTCCAAGCTTCAGGTGCTGATTGTGAGCATGGCTTCAGCCTTATGAATAATATAAAAACAAAATCACAAAACAGTTTGAAAGAAAATCACCTTGATATGTTTATGCGGATCAAATCTCATCTGTCAAGTGGTAGAGAAGTAAACCTGGACAAAATATATAAACACTGGAAGAGAGGGAGAGACAGAAGAGAAAAACATCCAAACCAGAGACAGTCACCCTCTTCTTCTCCATCATCTAGCCTGTTGTCTACAGACTCTGGGTCTCAATCAGGATATCCCCATTTCTCTGGTGACAGTGTTTACTTCTAAAATTTCTAGATCCAGTTTTGTTTAATTAAAAATCCTTGACAGCTCGCCTTGTTACAATTATCCACTATTTTGTACATTTGTTCTGTTTGCTATTTACCCCGAATAACGTTTTCTAAAAAATTGTTCCATTCGATGTTGTGTGCACACAACCTTTATATCGGTGCACAAACCCAAATTCATTCTGCACATGGCCGAAAAAAATTAGAGGGACTATTGGTCATGAGTCTATTATATGGTACCTTATCGAAGGCTTTTTGAAAATCCAAATGTATTACATCTACTACATTACCCTAGTCTACCATTGCTGTTACTTCTTCAAAGAATTCAATAAGGTTGGCCAAGCATGATCTTCCCTTTTGAAATCTGTGCTGACTATTCTTTATTATATTTTCATTGATTAGATGTTTTACTATTACATCTTTGAGTAAAGATTGCATTATCTTTCCTACCAACGACGTTAAGTTAATTGGTCTATAGTTCCCTTGACTTGTTGTATCTTCGTTTTTAAATATAGGAATCACTTTAGCAGTCTGCCAGTCCTCTGGCACTATTTCCTTTTCTAATGAATTTTTATATATATTACATATATATTTTTATATACATACTATCTCTTCCCTAACTTTTTTAATATGCACGGATGCAATGCATCCAGACCAGGGGTTTTATCCTCTCTAAATTTGAATAGTTTATCAATTATCTACCCCCTTTCTGTCTTAAATGCCTTCATATCTTTTTTGATCTCTTCTTCTAATGTCATTGCCCACCCTGTTAGTCTCCTTGGTAAATACTGAGGCAAAGTATTTATTTAATATTTCTGCCATTTCGGTTTGAGTTTATCATGTATATCCCTTAGTGGCCCTATTCCTATCCTGATTTTTTCTTTTGTTATTTATGTGTCTGTAGAATGCTTCACTATTTCTTTTTATATTCCTTGATAAATTAATTTTGAAGTTTTTCTTTGCTTCCCTAATTTTTTTTTACTTCTTTCCTATCCTCTTCATATTCCCTTTTGTCATCCTCTCCTTTATCGTCCATGTACTTAGTGTATGCCTTTTTCTTTAGTTTCAATTTTGCCCTTATTTCTTTATTTATCCACAGTGTGTCATTACTGGCTATTTTGTTAAATTTTTGTTGGACATTTATAAAAAAATTAAAAATAAAAATTATTTTTTTAAAACTTTTTCTTTCTTTACTTTTATCTCTGTCTTTTAATTCGATATTTCTTACCCTCTCTTTATTTTGCTTTCTCTAACTGATTTTACATTGGATTTACTGTTGCAGCTTTCATTTCCTGATTCTGACTCTGCCCTGCTAATCAAGGAAGCTTCAAGCTGATTGGTTGAGGGAAGAGAGTAATCCTTTCCCCATTCTCACAGCTCAAAGTAGCCCGGGAAACAACGCTGCACTTTTTGCAGCTCACCATTAGAGAAAGTTCCCACACTAAAGCCCATGAATAGTTTGTAGGTGAGTTTATAATTAACAAGCAGCAGGCGACGTTCATTCGCCACTCAGCACAATTTCCGGGCCATTGTTTTTAAACTATCAAATTGCTTTTGTGTTTCCAGAACACTTAACAGACGATCTAATAAGGCTCCACAGTCAGAATTATATTAATAAAACACTCAATCAAAAATACTTTTCAAACTACTGTTAAATTGTTCAGAAGCTTTCAAAGTAGTGGCAAGATCTGCTAATTAGAAATTTTAGAGTGAAACGTGATACATTCAAAGAGTGCTTTTTAATTATAGCTTCAGCATATTGCACACAAACTCAAACATGTGCAGACAGAACCACTGGCAAAAATTTGTAGGGATTCACTAGACCAGAGGATTAGAGAACAGCAAATTTAATGGCATTTAAGGGATCTGGGTGGGATCCAGGGAACAATAGACCAGTTAATCTCATATTAGTAACAAGCAAAATTCTTGAATTGATTGTTAAGGATAAGCTGGTAGAAAATTTAGAGAGATACAAACTAATTGGTAAGAGTCATCAGGGATTTCAAGAGAAATCATGCCATGTTAATCGAATTTTTTGATAAATTAACTAAAGCTGTAGATAGGGGCAACAATATGGATGGCTTTAACAAGGGTACGGTAGCATAGTGGTGATTTTACTGGACCAGTAATCTGGAGTCATGAGTTCAAATCCTACCACGGCAGCTGGGGAATTTAAATTCAATTAATTAAAAAAATCTGGAATTTAAAAAAAAATATCTGTTAATGGTGGCCATGAAACTACTGCATTGCCGTAAAAACACATCTGGTTCACTAATGCCCTTTAGGGAAGGAAACCTGCTGTCCTTACCCGGTCTGGCCTACATGTGACTCCAGACCCACAGTAATGTGGTTGATTCTTAATTGTCCTCTGAAATGGCCCAGCAAGCCACTCAGTTGTAAAATCTCGCTAAAAAAAGTCATAATAAGAATAAAACCGGATGGACCACTAGGCACCAGACACGACAAAGGCAAACCAAGCCCAGTCGAACCTGCAAAGTCCTCCTCATGAACATCTGGGGACTTGTGCCAAAATTGGGAGAGCTGTCCCACAGACTAGTCAAGCAACAGCCTGACATAACTATACTCACAGAATCATACCTTTCAGCCAACGTCCCAGACTCTTCCATCACCATTCGTGAGTATGTCCTGTCCCACCGGCAGGACAGACTGACGAGAGGTGGTGGTACAGTGATATACAGTCAGGAGGGAGTGGACTTGGGAGTCCTCAACATTGACTCCAGAACCCATGAAATCTCATGGCATCAGGTCAAACATGGGCAAGGAATCTTCCTGCTGATTACCACCTACTGCCCTCCCTCAGCTGATGAATCAGTCCTCCTCCATGTTGAACACCACTTGGAGGAAGCACTGAGGGTAGCAAGGGCACAGAATGTACTCTGGGTGGGGGACTATCAATGTCCATCACCAAGAGTGGCTTGGTAGCACCACTACTGACTGAGCTGGCCGAGTCCTGAAGTACATAGCTGCCAGACTGGGCCTGCGGCAGGTGGTGAGCGAACCAACAAGAGGGAAAAATCTACTTGACCTCGTCCTCACCAATCTACCTGTCGCAGATACATCTGTCCATGACAGTATTGGTAGGAGTGACCACCACACAGTCCTCGTGGAGATGAAATCCCGTCTTCGCACTGAGGACATCATCCAACGTGTTGTGTGGCACTATCACCGTGCTAAATGGGTTAGATTCAGAACAGATCTAGCAGCTCAAAACTGGGTATCTATGAGGCGCTGTGGGCCATCAGCAGCAACAGAATTAAGAACATAAGAACATAAGAAATTGGAGCAGGAGTAGGCCAATCGGCCCCTCGAGCCTGCTCCGCCATTCAATAAGATCATGGCTGATCTGATCCCAACCACAAATCTAAAGAACACAAGAAGTCGGAGCAGGACCCGGCCACATAGCCCCTGGGCCCTCTCCGCCACCCACAGGGCATTGACCGATCCGAACTCAGCTTCATGTCCAATTTCCTGCCCGCTCCCCATAACCCCTAATTCCCTTTACTTCTAGGAAACTGTCTATTTCTGTTTTAAATTTATCTAATGATGTAGCTTCCACAGCTTCCTGGGGCAGCAAATTCCACAGACCGACCACCCTCTGAGTGAAGAAGTTTCTCCTCATCTCAGTTTTGAAAGAGCAGCCCCTTATTCTAAGATTATGCCCCCTAGTTCTAGTTTCAAAATTGTATTCCAGCACAATCTGTAACCTCATGGCCCGGCATATTCCTCACTCTACCATTACCAACAAGCCAGGGGATCAACCCTGGTTCAATGAGGAGTGTAGAAGAGCATGCCAGGAGCAGTACCAGGCGTACCTAAAAATGAGGTGTCAACCTGGTGAAGCTACAACTCAAGACTACATGCATGCTAAACAGCGGAAGCAACATGCTATAAGCGATTCCACAACCAACGGATCAGATCAAAGTTCTGCAGTCCTACCACATCCAGTCGTGAATGGTGGTGGACAATTAAACAACTAATGGGAGGAGGAGGCTCTACAAACATCCCCATCCTCAATGATGGTTGAGTCCAGCATGTGAGTGCAAAAGACAAGGCTGAAGTGTTTGCAACCATCTTCAGCTAGAAGTGCTGAGTGGATGATCCATCTCGGCCTCCTCCCAATATCCCCACCATCACAGAAGCCAGTCTTCAGCCAATTCGATTCACTCCACCTGATATCAAGAAACGGCTGAGTGCACTGGATGCAGCAAAGGCTATGGGCCCCGACAACATCCCGGCTGTAGTGCTGAAGACTTGTGCTCCAGAACTAGCCACACCTCTAGCCAAACTGTTCCAGTACAGCTACAACACTGGCACCTACCCGACAATGTGGAAAATTGCCCAGGTATGTCCTGTCCACAAAAAGCAGGACAAATCCAATCCGGCCAATTACCGCCCCGTCAGCTTACTCTCAATCATCAGCAAAGTGATGGGAGGTGCCGTTGACAATGCTATCAAACGGCACATACTCACCAATAACCTGCTCACCGATGCTCAGTTTGGGTTCCGCCAGGACCACTCGGCTCCTGACCTCATTACAGCCTTGGTCCAAACATGGACAAAAGAGCTGAATTCCAGAGGTAAGGTGAGAGTGACTGCCCTTGACATCAAGGCAGCATTTGACAAAGTGTGGCACCAAGGAGCCCGAGCAAAATTGAAGTCAATGGGAATCAGGGGGAAAGTCTCCAGTGGCCGGAGTCATACCTAGCACAAAGGAAGATAGTAGTGGTTGTTGGAGGCCAATTATCTCAGCCCCAGAACATTGCTACAGGAGTTCCTCAGGGCAGTGTCCTAGGCCCAACCATCTTCAGCTGCTTCATCAATGACCTTCCCTCCATCATAAGGTCAGAAATGGGAATGTTCGCTGATGATTGCACAATGTTCAGTTCCATTCACAGCCCCTCAGGTAATGAAGCAATCCGTGCCCACATGTAGCAAGACCTGGACAACATCTAGGCTTGGGCTGATAAGTGGCAAGTAACATTCATGCCAGACAAGTGCCAGGCAATGACCATCTCCAACAAGATAGAGTCTAACCATCTCCCCTTGACTTTCAACGGCATTACCATCGCTGAATCCCCCACCATCAACATCCTGGGGGTCACCATTGACCAGAAACTTAACTGGACCAGCCATATAAATACTGTGGCTACAAAAGCAGGTCAGAAGCTGGGTATTCTGTGGCGAGTAACTCACCACCTAACTCCCCAAAGCCTTTCCACCATCTACAAGGCACAAGTCAGGAGCATGATGGAATACTCTCCACTTGCCTGGATGAGTGCAGCTCCAACAACACTCAAGAAGCTCGACACCATCCGGGACAAAGCAGCCCGCTTGATTAGCACCCCATCCACCACCCTAAACATCCACTCCCTTCACCATCAGTGCACAGTGGCTGCAGTGTGTACCATCTACAGGATGCACTACAGCAACTCATCAAGGCTTCTTCGACAGCACCTCCCAAACCCGCGACCTCTACCACCTAGAAGGACAAGGGCAGCAGGCACATGGGAACAACACCACCTGCACGTTCCCCTCCAAGTCACACACCATCCCGACTTGGAAATATATCGCCGTTCCTTCATCGTCGCTGAGTCAAAATCCTGGAACTCCCTTCCTAACAGCACTGTGGGAGAACCGTCACCACACGGACTGCAGTGGTTCAAGAAGGCGGCTCACCACCACCTTCTCAAGGGCAATTAGGGATGGGCAATAAATGCTGGCCTCGCCAGCGACGCCCACATCCCATGAACAAATAAAAAACACTTGGATTTTAGTAATGTTTTTAATAAAGTGTCTTGTGGAAAGCTAGTTGAGAAAATTTGCACGCACGGTTATTAGCAGTAGTTATAAGAACTGAGTGGCTTGCAAGGCCACTTCAGAGGGCGTTAAGAGTTGACCACATAGTGTGGAAATGTAGTCATGTGTAGGGCAGACCAGTGAGGGGTGACAAGTTCCCTTCCCTGAAGGATTGTAGTAAACCAGTTGAGTTTTTAACGACAATCCATCAATTTTTGTGGTGATATTCTTTTCCCCATATGAAACATGCAGCAGCACAACAATGGCCTGTACTCTTACCACCTGTCTGGATTCACCATACTACAAAGCATTATTGATAGTGTGTGTGTGGTCAAATGGGTTCCACCCCTTTATGAACAGAAAGAGGCTCCACTCCATGAATGTGCAACTGGTCTTTGACCATTGGTACAGAATAATACACAAAAATACCTGCTACCGTGGCATTCCCCTTATGACAATCCATGGTACAACCTTTATTTAAAGGGCAAGGAAAACTGGATAAATGGCTGCTGGAGGACGAAGGTATCCACTATAGCCAGATTTGCTCCCAGCATTGGGAATATCTCTCAATGGGAATTTTGTGTTTGGGGGAGGGAAATACCATGCCTGCAGCTGCTTTAAAAGTCAGCCAACCTCAAGCAACTTCTGGCTGCACAAAGAAAATATCAGCCTTAAAAATGTCTGAAAAGTGTGCTGTAGGGCACAGAGTTCCCGCTTTGCTGATTCAGATCTCGAAGTACCACCGAGGCTTGAGTACCTGCTAGGTGTGGGGGTGTAGGGAATGTGGTGCTGACCAGCCACTTTTGGCTGCAGAGCCCACAACAGGGAGATAACAGCCCCCATTTATAAGAGGGCTCATTTTACTGGGGCTGAATTTTCTCTTCTGGAGTCTTCTCGGCCATGATCCTGGTCCCACTTCTGCTGCTCCACTGTGTTTTCCGGCATCTGGTACGTTCTGGGCGGAGGACACAGTTGCTGCAGGAATGTTGACAGATTATGCCATCCCATGGACCCTACCCCCTTTTCTGATCTCAGATTTCTATGGAACAGACTGCCCCTGGTGGAAATTTCTGGGCATTGATCTTTGGGACGGAGAGCCAGCATTCCCGAGTCCTGCCCCATTTTCCATTCCTGCCTTTCCTATCCTGTCCTGTCCCTTTTACGCTGACACTCCACCCAGGCCCTGAGCAAATTGGCAAGCTATTCAAACCTATTCTCACCCAATGTCTCCCCAGATGCATTTTCCAACATTGAGCACTAGATAGTGAATAGGTGTGGGAACCCTGGCTAATTTTTTCAGTGATGTCCTGCAGTAAGAAATTGAGAAATTAAAAACTATGTCAGAATATGCTAATACAGTAAACAAAGGTGTCAAAGTTGAATGGGAAAAAAAATTAAAGATGCTTTTAATCAGCTTGTGTCTGACACCAATCAAGAATTGAGATGGTCAACTCACCCAATTGGTGTGGCCAAATGGGCTCCACCCCTTTATGAACAGAAAGGGGCTCCACTCCATGAATGTGCAGCTGGTCTTTGACCATTGGTACAGAATAATACACAAAAGTACCTGCTACCGTGGCAATCCCCTTATGACAATCCATGGTACAACCTTTATTTAAAGGGCAAGAAGAACTGGATGAATGGCTGCTGGGGGACCAAGGTATCCACTACAGCCAGATTCTTTCCACATGTGTGAATTTGCTTTCAGTGCACATCATTACAAAATCAGACCTCTAACTTTTTTCTAATACTCATCCATCAAACGATTTCTGGAAACCTAATTAACAAAATCCCGTGGACATCCTTCATCCATTGTTTTAGTCATTTCCTCAAACAACTCAGTCAAGATGTGAAGATGCCGGTGATGGACTGGGGTTGATAATTGTAAACAATTTTACAACACCAAGTTATAGTCCAGCAATTTTATTTTAAATTCACAAGCTTTCGGAGGCTTCCTCCTTCGTCAGGTGAACGATGTGAAAATGAAATCCTCGAAATGAAATCGCATTTATAATTCACAGAACAATGCTTGGTGAGTACAGACAGTTTTTTCAACTGCCCGTTGCCAAGGCAATCAGTGTGCAGACAGACAGGTGTTACCTGCCAGGTCTCACAGAATATACAAATCACCAAAAAAAACAACAAACAAAAAAAAAAGAGATAGAGAGGTAGAAACATAGAAAAGACAGCAACTGACCCGTTATATTAAAAACAGATAACATTTGTTCGCTGGTGGGGTAACGTGTAGCGTGACATGAACCCAAGATCCCGGTTGAGGCCGTCCTCATGGGTGCGGAACTTGGCTATCAATTTCTGCTCGACGATTTTGCGTTGTCGTGTGTCTCGAAGGCCGCCTTGGAGTACGCTTACCCGAAGGTCGGTGGATGAATGTCCATGACTGCTGAAGTGTTCCCCGACTGGGAGGGAACCCTCCTGTTTGGCGATTGTTGCGCGGTGTCCGTTCATCCGTTGTCGCAGCGTCTGCATGGTCTCGCCAATGTACCATGCTCTGGGGCATCCTTTCCTGCAACGTATGAGGTAGACAACGTTGGCTGAGTCACAGGAGTATGAACCATGCACCTGGTGGGTGGTGTCCTCTCGTGTGATGGTGGTATCTGTGTCGATGATCTGGCATGTCTTGCAGAGGTTACCGTGGCAGGGTTGTGTGGTGTCGTGGACGCTGTTCTCTTGAAAGCTAGGTAATTTGCTGCGAACGATGGTCTGTTTGAGGTTGGGTGGCTGTTTAAAGGCGAGTAGTGGAGGTGTGGGGATGGCCATAGCGAGGTGTTTGTCCTCATTGATGACATGTTGAAGGCTGCGGAGAACATGACGTAGTTTCTCCGCTCCGGGGAAGTACTGGACGACAAAGGGTACTCTGTTGGTTGCGTCCCGTGTTAGTCTCCTGAGGAGGTCTATGCGATTTTTTGCTGTGGCCCGTCGGAACTGTCGATCAATGAGTCGAGCGTCATATCCCGTTCTTACTAGGGCGTCTTTCAGCGTCTGTAGGTGTCCATCGCGTTCCTCCTCGTCTGAGCAGACCCTGTGTATTCGCAGGGCCTGTCCATAGGGGATGGCCTCTTTGACGTGGTTAGGGTGGAAGCTGGAAAAGTGGAGCATCGTGAGGTTGTCCGTGGGCTTGCGGTAGAGTGAGGTGCTGAGGTGCCCGTCTTTGATGGAGATTCGTGTGTCCAGGAAAGAAACTGATTCTGAGGAGTAGTCCATGGTGAGCTTGATGGTGGGATGGAACTTGTTGATGTTATCGTGTAGTCTCTTTGGTGATTCCTTGCCGTGGGTCCATAGAAAGAAAATGTCGTCGATGTATCTGGTGTATAGTGTTGGTTGGAGGTCTTGTGCAGTGAAGAAGTCCTGCTCGAACTTGTGCGTGAAAATTTTGGCCTATTGGGGTGCGAATTTGGTCCCCATGGCTGTTCCGTGTGTTTGGGTAAAGAACTGGTTAGCGAAGGTGAAGACATTGTGATCCAGGATGAAGCGGATGAGTTGTAGGATGGCGTCTGGAGATTGGCTGTTGTTGGTGTTGAGTATTGATGCTGTCGCAGCGATGCCGTCATCGTGGGGGATACTGGTGTATAGTGCCGAGACGTCCATCGTGGTGAGAAGTGTTCCTGGTTCAACTGGTCCGTGGGTACTGAGTTTTTGTAGGAAGTCTGTAGTGTCGCGACAGAAGCTGGGGGTTCCCTGTACGATGGGTTTCAGGATGCCCTCGATGTATCCAGAGAGGTTCTCACACAGGGTTCCGTTGCCTGATACGATAGGACGTCCGGGTGTGTTGGCTTTGTGTATCTTTGGGAGGCAGTAGAAGTCTCCCACGCGGGGAGTACGTGGGATGAGAGTGCGTAGGATGTTTTGAAGGTCTGGATCGAAGGTCTTGATCAGTTTATTGAGCTGGTGGGTGTGTTCTTTGGTCGGATCTGCGGGTAACCGTCTGTAGTGTTCCTGGTTGTCCAGTTGTCGGTATGCTTCTTTGCAATAGTCCGTTCTGTTCTGTATGACGATGGCTCCTCCTTTGTCCGCTGGTTTGATGACGATGTTGCGGTTGGTCTTGAGAGCTTTGATGGTGTTGCGTTGTGCTCGGGTGACATTCTGGACTGTCTTCTGAGTGCGGCTGATGAATCTGGCATTGACGCATTTCCTGACAGCTTGAGCATACATGTCCAGCTGAGGGCAGCGACCCTCCGGAGGAGTCCAGTTTGACTCTTTCCTCTTCGGTTGCTGTACCGCGGATCCCTCTGTCTGCTGTTCCGGATCGTCGATTGTCTCATTGGGTTCGCTGCTGAAATCTTGGGGTTTGTGGTAGAATTCCCGGAGCCTCATTCTCCTGATGAATTCCTCTGTGTCCGCCGCGAGACTAGTGGGGTCCATTTTGGTAGTGGGGCAGAAATTGAGCCCTCGGCTGAGAACTTCGATTTCGTCTGGTTGAAGGGTGTGGTCGGACAAATTGACAATAGACTTCCCTGTGGTTGCAACCGTGGTACCAGGGGAAGCTTGGTCGATGCTGGTGGTGATGCCGAGTTTCTCAAGCTTCCTGCTCTTGGTTTTCATGTAGGCAGCGTAGTTCCGTTGCCTCGTCTGTTTGGCGGTATAACGTAGCTGGTCTGCTGTGTCCTGAGTACAGGTTGAGAGTATGGACTCTATCTTGGTTTCGAGGTTGTGGCGTCTGCTGTAGAGTTGGTGTACGAGATGGTTGCGGAGTGTGCGAGAGGTACGGCGGCAGAGTCTCTCAGCGTAATCCGAGTTGTATGTGGACCTGAGTGGGTTCGTGATCTGGAGTCCTTTCGGGATCTTGTCTGCTTTCTTGCAGCTCTGTAAAAACTTGATGTCTGTGTCTAAATGCGCAATCTTCTTGGATATCCTTTCCACTGTGAGCCGGCAGTTTGTGGTGTCGATGGTAGTCATGATGTGGAGATGCCGGTGATGGACTGGGGTTGACAATTGTAAACAATTTTACAACACCAAGTTATAGTCCAGCAATTTTATTTTAAATTCACAAGCTTTCGGAGGCTTCCTCCTTCGTCAGGTGAACGATGTGAAAATGAAATCCTCGAAATGAAATCGCATTTATAATTCACAGAACAATGCTTGGTGAGTACAGACAGTTTTTTCAACTGCCCGTTGCCAAGGCAATCAGTGTGCAGACAGACAGGTGTTACCTGCCAGGTCTCACAGAATATACAAATCACCAAAAAAAACAACAAACAAAAAAAAAACAGAGATAGAGAGGTAGAAACATAGAAAAGACAGCAACTGACCCGTTATATTAAAAACAGATAACATTTGTTCGCTGGTGGGGTAACGTGTAGCGTGACATGAACCCAAGATCCCGGTTGAGGCCGTCCTCATGGGTGCGGAACTTGGCTATCAATTTCTGCTCGACGATTTTGCGTTGTCGTGTGTCTCGAAGGCCGCCTTGGAGTACGCTTACCCGAAGGTCCATGACTGCTGAAGTGTTCCCCGACTGGGAGGGAACCCTCCTGTTTGGCGATTGTTGCGCGGTGTCCGTTCATCCGTTGTCGCAGCGTCTGCATGGTCTCGCCAATGTACCATGCTCTGGGGCATCCTTTCCTGCAACGTATGAGGTAGACAACGTTGGCCGAGTCACAGGAGTATGAACCATGCACCTGGTGGGTGGTGTCCTCTCGTGTGATGGTGGTATCTGTGTCGATGATCTGGCATGTCTTGCAGAGGTTACCGTGGCAGGGTTGTGTGGTGTCGTGGACGCTGTTCTCTTGAAAGCTGGGTAATTTGCTGCGAACGATGGTCTGTTTGAGGTTGGGTGGCTGTTTAAAGGCGAGTAGTGGAGGTGTGGGGATGGCCATAGCGAGGTGTTTGTCCTCATTGATGACAAGTTATTGAGACATAAGAACGGGTGAGTTGGAGGCGGTGGGAGTTGAAAATAATTGTTTTTTGGGTCGCAACCGCAACATTTTCGGACTTTGCATTCCCAGTGGGAAGCCTGTACTTTTACACACCAACGTTAAACCCGGAAATAAAGCCTGGTTGCGGTCGCGACCCAAAAAACACCTATTTTCAACTCCCACCCGCCCCCAACCCACCTGTTCTTGGGGTTTAAAACCACCCCCATAGCCTCTGCTTTAAAGACCATGTTGTGTATTCCCATTAACTGCAATACTCTCTAAGGGTGCAATTATGCTGCATGTTTAGCGGTGATACAAAGCAATTTTTGCTTCACCCTACCTGAACTAGAAGTGTAAATCTGGAGTCAGAGTCCACCTGATTCTGTAACAATATTGAATAAGACTCCCTGGATGGGGGTTGTCTGATGCCACTTCAGTTTGACATTGCATTGAATATAAATTCAGTGCTCAGGGAATATGTTGTAAACCTTTCTAACCTCAGTTTAAATCTTTAGAGAGCAGAGATTCTACTATTCCCATTCTCTAAACATTTATATCTCTAGCTTGTGGGAGATAACTCTGTGCTATGCATATGTGTAGAGCTCTTTCCTAATAAGACTGTTAGCACTTTGGCCTGGCTGGAAAGCAAATTGCAGCAACCACTTTCAGCTGCTGTCTAAATGCACTCTAATGTTTATTTATAATATCTCTTATATTGCCCTCTAATATCTCTGCAGAACTGAAATTAAGTCACTGACCTGTGGTATCAAGGATCTAAATCCTTTCCTTTTTTAAGTAATAGGACCACATGAGCTATCCCAGCAATCCTCAGGAACTATCCCAACTGACAATGAGTTAATGAATATATCAACCAACACCTCACTTATAACTGCCTCCATTTCCTTGAACTCTTTAGGATAAACTGAATCAAGTCCTGCAATACGATTGACATTAAGTTCATTACTGTTTGATTAACATCCCATCACTAATTTACTAATTTTATCTGAATACTTATATTGTAAAACTAGGATTACACCATTGTCTTTGAAACTGAAAATAGATGCAAAATACCGACTTAACTCAGCAGCCTTATCTTTATCTATAATCTGTCGTCATATTCTTCAAAGATTCAGTTCAATCCTTGATTGTTCACTGTCTCCTAGTATAATTAAAAATGTCTTGCCATTACCCTTATTGATTTTTATGATGTCAGGGTGTCGAATGACAGGTATCCGAATGAAAATGGCACCTGGAAGCTCCTTAGCATCAAGGTCCAAAGTGAGATTTTCTGCTCCTGTTATCTGGCTTCCTGGTGGAGTGTCTTGTTGGAAAAGTTCAAGAATGTAGTATTATGAGAACTGTAGCAGCGCAGAAAATGGGTTGGTTGACGAGCAGGAAGCAAGGAGTGGGGTGGTTGGTTACTGCTCGGGTTGGAGGTGGTGTAACCCGGGGGTCAGTGGTGGTCCACTTCTGTTCCCAGACTTGGGCACAGGGAGTACAATCTCAAAGCTTGTTGGCAACAAAGGAGAAGGGGATTTGGCAGATGGCAAGGAGGACCGTGGAGGACTTCAGGAGGGCGTGGAATGAGCAGACAGGTCACAGATGCAATTTAATATGGATAAATGAAAGACAATACATGTTGGAAGGAAAAACAAGGAATGGAAATATACGCTCAATGGAGGAACACTGACTTCAATGATAAAGAAATTTGGGCAGGGTGTAAAACGGGCTTGCAATACATTATCACCCATTTTGCACAGTTGCCCAAGACAAATTTTACCCTCTGGATGTTATGTGAAGGGCAGTGTTATGTGATGGGCAGTGTTATGGGATGGGCAGTGTTATGTGATGGGCAGTGTTATGGGATGGGCAGTGTTATGTGATGGGCAGTGTTATGTGATGGGCAGTGTTATGGGATGGGCAGTGTTATGTGAAGGGCAGTGTTATGTGATGGGCAGTGTTATGTGATGGGCAGTGTTATGGGATGGGCAGTGTTATGTGAAGGGCAGTGTTATGTGATGGGCAGTGTTATGGGATGGGCAGTGTTATGTGATGGGCAGTGTTATGTGAAGGGCAGTGTTATGTGAAGGGCAGTGTTATGTGAAGGGCAGTGTTATGTGATGGGCAGTGTTATGTGATGGGCAGTGCTATGGGATGGGCAGTGCTATGTGATGGGCAGTGCTATGTGATGGGCAGTGTTATGTGAAGGGCAGTGTTATGTGATGGGCAGTGTTATGGGATGGGCAGTGTTATGTGATGGGCAGTGTTATGTGAAGGGCAGTGTTATGTGAAGGGCAGTGTTATGTGAAGGGCAGTGTTATGTGAAGGGCAGTGTTATGTGATGGGCAGTGTTATGTGAAGGGCAGTGTTATGTGATGGGCAGTGTTATGTGATGGGCAGTGTTATGTGATGGGCAGTGCTATGTGAAGGGCAGTGTTATGTGAAGGGCAGTGTTATGTGAAGGGCAGTGTTATGTGAAGGGCAGTGTTATGTGAAGGGCAGTGTTATGTGAAGGGCAGTGCTATGGGATGGGCAGTGTTATGTGATGGGCAGTGTTATGTGAAGGGCAGTGTTATGTGAAGGGCAGTGTTATGTGAAGGGCAGTGTTATGTGATGGGCAGTGTTATGTGAAGGGCAGTGTTATGTGATGGGCAGTGTTATGTGATGGGCAGTGTTATGTGATGGGCAGTGCTATGTGAAGGGCAGTGCTATGTGAAGGGCAGTGTTATGTGAAGGGCAGTGTTATGTGAAGGGCAGTGTTATGTGATGGGCAGTGTTATGTGAAGGGCAGTGTTATGTGAAGGGCAGTGTTATGTGATGGGCAGTGTTATGTGATGGGCAGTGCTATGTGATGGGCAGTGTTATGGGATGGGCAGTGCTATGTGATGGGCAGTGTTATGTGATGGGCAGTGTTATGTGATGGGCAGTGCTATGTGATGGGCAGTGTTATGTGATGGGCAGTGCTATGTGATGGGCAGTGTTATGTGATGGGCAGTGTTATGTGATGGGCAGTGTTATGTGAAGGGCAGTGTTATGGGATGGGCAGTGTTATGTGATGGGCAGTGTTATGTGATGGGCAGTGTTATGGGATGGGCAGTGCTATGTGATGGGCAGTGTTATGTGAAGGGCAGTGTTATGTGAAGGGCAGTGTTATGTGAAGGGCAGTGCTATGTGATGGGCAGTGTTATGTGAAGGGCAGTGTTATGTGAAGGGCAGTGTTATGTGAAGGGCAGTGTTATGTAATGGGCAGTGTTATGGGATGGGCAGTGTTATGTGATGGGCAGTGTTATGTGAAGGGCAGTGCTATGTGATGGGCAGTGTTATGTGATGGGCAGTGTTATGGGATGGGCAGTGTTATGTGATGGGCAGTGTTATGTGAAGGGCAGTGTTATGTGATGGGCAGTGTTATGTGATGGGCAGTGTTATGTGATGGGCAGTGTTATGTGAAGGGCAGTGCTATGGGATGGGCAGTGTTATGTGATGGGCAGTGTTATGGGATGGGCAGTGTTATGTGATGGGCAGTGTTATGGGATGGGCAGTGTTATGTGATGGGCAGTGTTATGTGATGGGCAGTGCTATGTGATGGGCAGTGTTATGTGATGGGCAGTGTTATGGGATGGGCAGTGTTATGTGATGGGCAGTGCTATGTGATGGGCAGTGTTATGTGATGGGCAGTGTTATGTGATGGGCAGTGTTATGTGATGGGCAGTGCTATGTGATGGGCAGTGTTATGTGAAGGGCAGTGTTATGTGAAGGGCAGTGTTATGTAATGGGCAGTGTTATGTAATGGGCAGTGTTATGTGATGGGCAGTGTTATGTGAAGGGCAGTGTTATGTGAAGGGCAGTGTTATGTGATGGGCAGTGTTATGTGATGGGCAGTGTTATGTGATGGGCAGTGTTATGGGATGGGCAGTGTTATGGGATGGGCAGTGTTATGTGATGGGCAGTGTTATGGGATGGGCAGTGCTATGTGATGGGCAGTGTTATGTGATGGGCAGTGTTATGTGATGGGCAGTGTTATGTGAAGGGCAGTGTTATGTGAAGGGCAGTGTTATGTGATGGGCAGTGTTATGTGAAGGGCAGTGTTATGTGAAGGGCAGTGTTATGGGATGGGCAGTGTTATGTGATGGGCAGTGTTATGGGATGGGCAGTGCTATGTGATGGGCAGTGTTATGTGAAGGGCAGTGTTATGTGAAGGGCAGTGTTATGTGATGGGCAGTGTTATGTGAAGGGCAGTGTTATGTGAAGGGCAGTGTTATGGGATGGGCAGTGTTATGTGATGGGCAGTGTTATGTAATGGGCAGTGTTATGTGAAGGGCAGTGTTATGTGAAGGGCAGTGTTATGGGATGGGCAGTGTTATGTGATGGGCAGTGTTATGTAATGGGCAGTGTTATGGGATGGGCAGTGTTATGTGATGGGCAGTGTTATGTGATGGGCAGTGTTATGTGATGGGCAGTGTTATGTGATGGGCAGTGTTATGTGATGGGCAGTGTTATGTGAAGGGCAGTGTTATGTGATGGGCAGTGCTATGTGAAGGGCAGTGTTATGGGATGGGCAGTGTTATGTGATGGGCAGTGTTATGTGAAGGGCAGTGTTATGGGATGGGCAGTGTTATGTGATGGGCAGTGTTATGTGATGGGCAGTGTTATGTGAAGGGCAGTGTTATGTGATGGGCAGTGTTATGTGATGGGCAGTGTTATGGGATGGGCAGTGTTATGTGAAGGGCAGTGTTATGTGAAGGGCAGTGTTATGTGATGGGCAGTGTTATGTGATGGGCAGTGTTATGTGATGGGCAGTGTTATGTGATGGGCAGTGTTATGTGATGGGCAGTGTTATGTGAAGGGCAGTGTTATGTGAAGGGCAGTGTTATGTGAAGGGCAGTGTTATGTGAAGGGCAGTGCTATGTGATGGGCAGTGTTATGTGAAGGGCAGTGTTATGTGAAGGGCAGTGTTATGTGATGGGCAGTGTTATGTGATGGGCAGTGTTATGTGATGGGCAGTGTTATGTGAAGGGCAGTGTTATGTGAAGGGCAGTGTTATGTGAAGGGCAGTGTTATGTGAAGGGCAGTGTTATGTGAAGGGCAGTGTTATGGGATGGGCAGTGTTATGTGAAGGGCAGTGTTATGGGATGGGCAGTGTTATGTGATGGGCAGTGTTATGTGATGGGCAGTGTTATGTGAAGGGCAGTGTTATGGGATGGGCAGTGTTATGTGATGGGCAGTGCTATGTGATGGGCAGTGTTATGTAATGGGCAGTGTTATGTGATGGGCAGTGTTATGTGATGGGCAGTGTTATGTGAAGGGCAGTGTTATGTGATGGGCAGTGTTATGGGATGGGCAGTGTTATGTAATGGGCAGTGTTATGTGATGGGCAGTGTTATGTAATGGGCAGTGTTATGTGATGGGCAGTGTTATGGGATGGGCAGTGTTATGTAATGGGCAGTGTTATGTGAAGGGCAGTGTTATGGGATGGGCAGTGCTATGTGAAGGGCAGTGTTATGTGAAGGGCAGTGTTATGGGATGGGCAGTGTTATGTGATGGGCAGTGTTATGTAATGGGCAGTGTTATGTGATGGGCAGTGTTATGTAATGGGCAGTGTTATGTGATGGGCAGTGTTATGGGATGGGCAGTGTTATGTAATGGGCAGTGTTATGTAATGGGCAGTGTTATGTAATGGGCAGTGTTATGTGAAGGGCAGTGTTATGTGATGGGCAGTGTTATGTAATGGGCAGTGCTATGTGAAGGGCAGTGTTATGTGATGGGCAGTGTTATGGGATGGGCAGTGTTATGTGATGGGCAGTGTTATGTGAAGGGCAGTGTTATGTGATGGGCAGTGTTATGTGATGGGCAGTGTTATGTGATGGGCAGTGTTATGTGAAGGGCAGTGTTATGTGATGGGCAGTGTTATGTGATGGGCAGTGTTATGTGATGGGCAGTGTTATGTGAAGGGCAGTGCTATGTGAAGGGCAGTGTTATGTGATGGGCAGTGTTATGTGATGGGCAGTGTTATGTGATGGGCAGTGTTATGTGAAGGGCAGTGTTATGTGAAGGGCAGTGTTATGTGATGGGCAGTGTTATGGGATGGGCAGTGTTATGTGAAGGGCAGTGTTATGTGATGGGCAGTGTTATGTGAAGGGCAGTGTTATGTGATGGGCAGTGTTATGGGATGGGCAGTGTTATGTGAAGGGCAGTGTTATGTGATGGGCAGTGTTATGTGATGGGCAGTGTTATGTGATGGGCAGTGTTATGTGAAGGGCAGTGTTATGTGATGGGCAGTGTTATGTGATGGGCAGTGTTATGTGATGGGCAGTGTTATGGGATGGGCAGTGTTATGGGATGGGCAGTGTTATGGGATGGGCAGTGTTATGTGATGGGCAGTGTTATGGGATGGGCAGTGTTATGTGATGGGCAGTGTTATGGGATGGGCAGTGTTATGGGATGGGCAGTGTTATGTGATGGGCAGTGTTATGGGATGGGCAGTGCTGTGTGATAGACACTATGTGATAGGCACTATGTGATAGGCAGTGCTATGTGATGGGCAGTGTTTTGTGATGGGCAGTGTTATATGATGGGCAGTGCTATGTGATAGACACTATGGGCCCGATTTTACCAGGCCTGCGGGTTTCCGGCGGGTTGGGTTTCGGGAGCATGGTCAACACGCTCCGTGAAATTAGTGGGTTGCCCGCGCGATCGTAGCAGGCAATCCACTAATTGGATCCAATTACCTGCTCCTCCGGGCTCCGCGCTGCTGGTCTGCGCGTCGGGCGGGCTGCGCATGCGCAGTACGATCTGTCAGCTGGAGGCTCTCTGGTTAAAGGGGCAGTCCTCCACTGACAGATGCTGCAACCAATAGAACACATTACAGCATGGAGCAGCCCAGGGGGAAGGCTGCTCCCAGTTTAATGATGCCTCACCCCAGGTATCATCAGATGGGGTGAGGTGGAGGGGGAGGACAGAGCTCTTCCACCCGGCGGGCGGGAGGAAGCGGCCTGCCTCTGCCACCAAGAAGGCCTGGCTCGAGGTGGCAGAGGAGGTCACCTGCATCACCAACATATCGCCCACCTGCATACAGTGCAGGAGGCGCTCCAATGACCGCAGTAGGTCAGCCACAGTGAGAACACATAGTCTTTCCCCTACACTCCGTCTGCCATAACACTGCCCCCACCCCACATCTCCTTCGGCACTGCCAATACTACTCTGTTACATCACCCCTCATACCCACTCAAACCCCATCATCATCTTACCTGCACCTACTCACCTCGCCAGTACTCACCCCGCCACTAACACGCAACCCAATCCTCATACAATCTCATTGCTCCATCCCATACTCACCCTCTCGTGCATCTCCCTCACGGCCAGCCTCACTCAACCTGTCACCACCTGTGCTGCAGCCACAGGGCATGCATCACATATGTGCGGTAGGCAGCGTCCGGTAAACGTGTCATGAGCATGAAGGGGATGCACAAGGGTGTTTGAGGGTTTGTCATGGGTGTTACCTGTATTGAATTTCAGAACAACTCACATCACACATTATATTGGCACCACCACTGCCATGTCTCCGCGAATCCTGTCTGTTTTGTGCAATAATGCCCGCTCCTGGGTATCATTATGAGGACCCACCACTGATGCCACCCATTGTGTCACTGCAGAGTAGGTGCAGGTGTATTTGCAGGGCTCTTCCACGCAGACAACTGAGAGACATCGGCGGTGTACCCGGCTGCACCCTGGAAGGATGCGGAGGAGAAGTTGTGGAGGGCAGTGGTGACTTTGGCAGCGACAGGTAAGCAGATGGTGCTGGGGCCAGCCAGGAGCAGCTCAGCATGAAAGAGGCTGCAGATGTCCACGACTACATGTCGAGTGAATCTGCGCCTCCGTGTGCACTGCTGCTCGGAGAGGTCCGGGGAGCTGCGCCTCGGTCTGTGGACCCTGTGGCGAGGGTAGTGCCCTCTGCGACGCGTCTCTCTCTGCGGTAGCCCTCCCTCCTGCTGTACAGGTGGATGTGTCACAGCACTCTGTTGTGGAGCTCCACATGTCAGAGGTGGATGGCGAGGCTGGTGATGCTGTTCGCCCTCCGAGGGGGTCATGACTGCAGCTACGACGGCCCCCATCCGCAATATGTACATCTGAGGGGGTCCGCAAGGTAGGCACATGTCTCCGGACCCCGGGGTGAGTGTGCAGGTTGGTGACTTTGACTGTCAGGAGGGGGGTGGTGGAGGCCACACTTTGTCCCAAGTGGACAGAGCGGCCTCCTGCAATGGGTGAGGGTCTCCCCCACCTGTCAAATGGACCTTTGCAGCTGCCACAGGCTGACGGCTGCAACACGTCCAGTTCAACTAGGACTGTTTCCCCCAGTGTGTGAAACAGTTCCATGTTTCTCCAAAATCACACACAGTCCCTTAATCAGGTCAGTTAATGACCTGAACAAGCAAAATAAATACACTCAAGTGGCATCCCACTGGCTTTAATTGCCTGCGGGATTCCCACCAGCGGGGGCTACGCACGCACCCCCGCACGTCATTGGGGAACCCGGAAGTGGGCGGGATCGTGGCGCGATCCGGTCACGTGCCTGGATATCGGGATTTTCGGGGCCCCCCCACTGGAAACGCGCACGAAACCCGCCGGTAAAATCGAGCCCTCTGTGATAGGCAGTGTTTTGTGATAGGCAGTGTTTTGTGATGGGCAGTGCTGTGTGATAGACACTATGTGATAGGCACTATGTGATAGGCAGTGTTTTGTGATGGGCAGTGCTGTGTGATAGACACTATGTGATAGGCACTATGCGATAGGCAGTGTTTTGTGATAGGCAGTGTTTTGTGATGGGCAGTGCTGTGTGATAGACACTATGTTATAGACACTATGTGATAGGCAGTGTTTTGTGATGGGCAGTGTTTTGTGATGGGCAGTGCTGTGTGATAGACACTATGTTATAGACACTATGTGATAGGCAGTGTTTTGTGATGGGCAGTGTTTTGTGATGGGCAGTGCTGTGTGATAGACACTATGTTATAGGCACTATGCGATAGGCAGTGTTTTGTGATAGGCAGTGTTTTGTGATGGGCAGTGCTGTGTGATAGACACTATGGGCTCGAATTTAGCAGGCCTGCGGGTTCCCAGCGGGTGGTCCTCCGGGAGCGTGGAAAACACGGACGGCTAATTGCGTGCGTCCCCCGCGCGATCGCGGGATAATTGAACTGATTAAGCCCTGCTTCCGGGTTCTCCGCTCCCCAGCTGCGTGCCGGCGGGCTGCGCATGCGCACTATCGTCGACGCGATGTAGGAGCTCCACTTAAAGGGGCAGTCTCCCAAAGCCCCTCCTGCTGCAATCAAGAGGCAAGACATGATGGCTCAACCCAGGGGAAAGGCTGCACCACGTTTTTCTGACCTCGCGCTGCAGCTGATGCTGGAGGGCGTGAGGAGGAGGAGGGACACGCTGTTCCCTGCGGACGGACGCAAGTTCCCTGCCACCGCCACCAGGAAGGCATGGGCAGAGGTGGCGGCGGAGGTCAGCAGCAGGGCCAACACCCCCAGGACATGGGAGCAGTGCCGCAAGCGGTTCAATGACCTCACTAGGTCCGGCAAGGTGAGTACACCAACGCACCCTCCCACAGCCCGTCCCCACCATCACGCCAAACAGATCACAACCCCTCCTGCAGAGCCACCACAGTGCTCCCGCAGCAATCCTCAAAGCCACTCACTCACCATCCTCGCCGTGCCCGCAAGTACCCACCGTCCCTGTCCCCACCCGAACACTACCACACACCCCAATCCCCATGCAATGGGATGGGCATGTGGCACACGCATCCTCCCATCCATCTGCCCCACGCTCGACCCACCCACACCGATGCTCGATGCGTCTCACTATGCAATACGCACCCACTCACACATCTGTGTTTTGCCTTGACAGGAGAAGAGAAGCAAGAACAATAGGGAAAGGGCACGCACCGGAGGTGGGCCGCCGCACGTGGTCGACCTGACAGACGCAGAGGTGGAGGCGCTCGACCTCGCCCGCACGCCACATTGCCTGTCTGTCACAGATGGCGAGTCTGTCGCTGCAGAAACGGCCGGTAAGGGAAAGCTGACACTCAACACCCATGATCGCGAGTGACCGTATCATCACCTGCCATCAGGCGCACCGTAACGTTGGTGCACATGCCTCATAGTGCCCTCTGTTCTCTTGCAGGGCCGTCTGCGAGCGCTGTGATTGAGGAGGGCGATTCCTCAGAGGACATGGCGGTCTCTGAGGGTGCATCGTCACATCAGAGCCAACCATCCACCAGCGCAGAGACACGCACCTCGGTGGGTCCCCCTCGCCAACTAGTTGGGGTAGCACTTGGTGATTCACCGCGCACGAGTGAGCATGAGCAGACCCTGGTGGCAGGGGCAGCCGCGGAGGGTCCGCGTCGGTGGGAGCACTCATCTCCAGGCTCTGCTCAGCCGGACCCACATGCTGAACCCAGGGGGCCACCAGCGAAAAGGAGAGCCGTCGAGGGGCATCAGCTAATTGCCGAGGTACTGGGAGAGATGCCGCGCGCATTGTCCGCAATTGCGCAGGCGATGGAGGAGTCCAACTCCTGCATGTGGGCATTGGTGGCGCAGGCACAGGAGGGTACCGGCGACACAGTGTCGCAGGTAGGTGCGGGAGCGTCTGCGGTGGAGGACAGGCTGGCCTCCCTCGAGCGTCACGCACAGCTCCACATCGAGTCCGTGCAGGCCCTGACAACGGCTGTACGGATTCAGGGTGAGCAACAGTCCGCCGCCATAAACAGGCTGACGGATACACTAGGGGTGGCCTTGCAAGGCCTCACACATGCCATCCAAACTGCTGTCCAGCAGGGTGGAAGGGGTGATGTGGGCCAAGGCACGAGAGGGATGATGGTGACCGGGGACATGGAAGCGGGCACGCTTCTCAAGGCGCCCCCACGTCCCACCCGTTGCCCCCCTCTCAACCAGTACCCGCAATGGTGCCTCCTCTCCAGGTGGCCGAGTCTGCCCCTGCCCAGGTGCAGGAGGAGCAGTCTGTGGAGGTGCCCTCATGGGCACCGAAACCCAGGGGCCGTCCGCCCAAAGCATCTACCCGGTCAGGGCGAGAACAGGAGCAACCTGCCACTACCTCTGCTGGAGCCACAGGGGTAGCACCACGTAGGGGTACCCGCAAAAGAAATCCAAAGGCGTTATAAGCACAAAGGGAATGCACCAGGGTGTCTGTTAATTTGTACACGTTTTGTTTATAGTATTTCACATTGTATATATTAAACACTATCGTTCTCACCACTCCTGCCACCTCTCGTCCATTCTTCCGCAGCCTGTGCAATAGGTGCGTTCCGTGCAGCCCATTATGACGGCAAACACCTGCTGCCGCCCATTGGGCATACTGCTGTGGGTGCAGGAGTACTGGCAGCACTCTTCAGTGGAGGGGGCTGGTATGGCCCCTCGCATGTGCAGGTGAGGAGATGCGAGCGCCTCACACTGTCTGACTCTAGGAGAACCGTTGACGTATGAGTGCCTCCCTGGCCCGGTGAGCATCCCGGTGAGTCGTGGTTCGGCGCATGGGTCGTCCACCATCCTCTGGCGCGTCCTCCTCCTCCCCCTCCCCCTCCCCCCCCTCCCCCCCCTCCTCCTCCTCCTCCTCCTCCTCCACCTCCTCCTCCTCCTCGTCCTCATCGCCGTCCTCAATGTGGGTGGCGGGTGTGGATGGGGCCTCCTCCAGCGGCACCCCTCTCTGTTGGGCCATGTTGTGCAGGGCACAGCAGACAACTATGATTCGTCCCACTCTGAATGGTGTGTATTGGAGCGCTCCCCCAGAACGATCAAGGCACCTGAAGCGCATCTTGAGCAGCCCTATGGTCTGCTCAATTGTAGACCTGGTAGCAGTGTGGCTGTCATTGTACCGATGCTCCGGCTCGGTGATGGGGTTCCTCAGAGGCGTTATGAGCCACGTGTGGAGGGGATACCCCTTGTCGCCGAGGAGCCAGCCGTTGCCGGCGTTGGGTGCGTGGAGGATGGGCGGGATGGTGGACTCCCTGAGGACGAAGGCATCGTGGCAGCTGCCGGGGTATCTGGCGCACACGTGTAGGAATCTCTGGCGGTGGTCACAGATGAGCTGGGCTTTCATGGAGTGATACCCCTTCCTGTTGATGAACAGCCCTGGCTCATGCGGAGGTGCCCGTATTGCGATGTGGGTGCAGTCGATTACACCCTGTACCCGTGGGAAGCCAGCCATGGCATGGAATCCAACCGCCCTCTCCATCTGGCTGCGCTCGTCCATGGCGAAGTTGATGTAGTGCGAGGCCCTGTGGAACAACCCATCGGTGACCTGCCTTATGCACTTGTGTGCAGACGACTGACAGACCCCGGTGATGTCCCCGGTGGCACCCTGGAAGGATCCGGATGCGAAGAAGTTGAGGGCAGTGGTGACTTTGACAGCGACAGGTAAGAAGATGCTGCTTGGTCCATCAGGGAGCAGCTCGTCGTTAAGGAGGCTGCAGATGTCGGCGACTACCTGGCGAGTGACTCTGAGCCTCCGTATGCACTGCTCCTCGGAGAGGTCCATGAAGCTGAGCCTCGGTCTGTACACCCTGTGCGGAGGGTAGTGCCTCCTGCGACGCATCTCTCTCTGCGGTTGCCCTCCCTCCTGCTGTGCAGGTGGGTGTGCCACAGCACCGTGTTGGGGAGCTCCACGTCTCCGAGGCGGACGGCGTGGACTGCGAGGCTGCTGGGGCTGGTCATGCTGTTCGTCCTCCGAGGATGTCAATGCACCACCCATCTGGCAGGTGTTGGTCTGAGGGGTTGTGCAGGGTAGGTGGGTGTTTCCTCGGACTGGGGCTGCGGTTTCACGTCGGTCTGTCCTCTGGCTTGGCGGGGGGTGGTGGAGGGCAGGGGTTGCCCTATGTGACGCGGTGGCCTCCTGCGTGGGTGAGGGCTCTCCCACCCACTGTGGAGTGCACCTTGGCAGCTGCCACAGGCTGCTGGCTGGAACACGACCGGTTGAAGGGAGACTGTTTCCCCCAGTGTGTGGAACACTCTGCCTTGAAGGTAAAATCCCACACTTCCTGTTTTGACAGCTGATTCAGCTCATTAACTGACCTCAACAAGCAAGGTAAGTACACTCAAGTGGAACCCCGCTGGCTTTAAGTGCCTGCGGGATTCCCACCAGCGGGGTCTGCGCACGCAGCCCCGCACGTCAGTGCGGCACCCGGAAGTGGCCGGGATCTCGGCGCGATCCGCTACCGCACGTGGAAATTGACATTTTGGAGCCCACCCCGCCGATAACGCACAGGAAACCCGACGCTAAAATCGAGCCCTATGTGATAGACACTATGTGATAAGCAGTGTTATGTGATAGGCAGTGTTTTGTGATAGGCAGTGCTATGTGATAGACACTATGTGATGGGCAGTGTTATGTGATAGGCAGTGTTTTGTGATAGGCAGTGTTTTGTGATAGACACTATGTGATAGGCAGTGTTATATGATAGGCAGTGCAGTGCTTTAAGTAAGATACATTATGGGTAAGGTGTGAAACTACCAATGTTGAAGTCAATGTAAAAGAGAACTGGGCACCAATCGCTGCTAAAATTCAATGGGTGGCGCACCAATCAGAAAAATTCTTTCACGACAAATTGAGATTTGCTCAGAGTAACTGGATAGTTATTTCTGGAAAGAAAGCTGGTACCTACTTGGTTCTTATTCCTTCAGCTCCACTCCTTCACAAATAAAGAAAGGTTTGCTCTTTCTAATATAGGTTACTTCTCTTATGTGTTTGTTAGCAGAGAGCTCATTTTGGAATTGGGATGGATGGGCAGGCTTTCTACACCAAATATGGAAAATTATCAAATAAGAAAAAATGATCTTAACATCCTTTTATGCTAACTAGCCAGGTACATACATACATACATGTATGCATAGAATATGCCTCTTGTTGTTTAATCCACTGAGGCTTTATGATTAGGGCTGCTAAAATTATGTATTTTTCAGCCATAAATGACTTTCACAGCCCACGAGACAGCAGTTGTATCATTACACCACCTGAGCTCAATGTTGTTGTTCTGAGGTTTTTTTCCACTAAAGTCCAATTTATTCAAAAGGAAACCAAGGTGTTGTTTAACAATAATAATTTACCCTCAAAAATAAGACTGATAAGAAATGAATCAGAACAAGAAAAGCTTCAATTAATTTGAAGGCTATATTATTGTGTGTCGATTCATTGTTAGTCTGTCATGCCCCCACCCTACCCCTGATAAATTCAGATATAGGATTTGCATCATCTGCAGCAGCAAGAACAGGCTAAAAAGACAAATTTTCTAATCGCAGTCAGGTCTTCTGAAACTGGCAGACTTCCACATGCTATCTCATCATTCTTCTGTCCAAGGGAACTGGATTTGACAGCAAGAGAATATGCCAGCTGGCTTTTAAAGGAACATCATTCATTAGCCTGATGAAGAATTGTATAGCACGTCAGAAGACGTCTGCCCATATCTTCGCAACCAGCACCGAAAGTGCAAGGAGGAACAAAAACCCTAATGAAAACACCTAGACTTTTCAGCAGGCACAAAAGGTGATCATTATGCGCACTGAGAAAGTTCATTCATAGCTGTAATTACATGAAAATTGGAGATGGACGTAACAGTGTAACAAACTCATCTATTTCTTCTGTTGGTCAAAATGCAATTGCTGCAGCCATTATCCAATTACATGTCCTTTTCAAAGATAGTGGATAATAATTTAACCCAAAAAATAAACTTTCGCAAATTGGTTGGGTGTTAAAGTAGCTCACGAAATGTCTTTTAGATCATAAAAAAATTGGGCTACAGGTTGATACACCTGATTTTTTTTTCATTATTTTGAAGTATGGAATCCCTTTCTTCAATTAGCTAGCCCAGTTATCTATTTCACTTTGAATGAATCATAAAAAGGATAATGGAATAATTTTGCAACTAAGCAATCTTATTTTCCCTCCAAAATATTTTGCATAACTTAAAGTGCAATTATTCAAGCTGCCACTAAAGTCCAAAAACATTAAACATTAACTGTCTATGGCATTAACATGTCGGAGCCTAGTTTGCTCTCAGCCCAGCACCCCAGCATAAATCAGGCGGTTTGATGTTTGCACATGCCCAACATGACCTATGTTGAACCGACCTGCAATTCCTGGTTCATGATAATATAGAATGTGTGGTTACTGTCTGCCATTGTTAATGTACTGAAAAGAGACAATGCTGCAGTTCCGGTCAGGAAGTTAAATTGAGAGCTTAAAAGAGAGAACCAAGTCACGTAACAGTCATAGCAGCAGCAGGACTTTCTGGTCCTCTGAAGAGGAGGTGGAAATTTTGTTGCAGCAATAGAAGCAGAATAAGGTTCCCATTCCCATTGTTGAATGGCAACAGGCGGTTCAGAGTGCTTGGTAGGAGACAGTGGAGCTGTCCCGGCTACAGGGCCGCAGAAAGTTTGATCCAGTTGCAGCTCCCACTGTAACTTCACTGACATCCAGTGTATTAAATATGGATGGACTGAAGAGCTTCCTGCCACAGCCTTCCAATACTTATATAACTGTCATGGTTACTCATTATGCCCCAGGGTACAATTCCCAGCACCTCTCATTCGCAACAACCTCTTCTTTTCTAACGTTCTTGTCTGCTGCATCCCCAACACCTCCTCCTGTGTATTGCACCTGCATGACGCATGTTGTGTGGTGACATTATCTGTGGACAGTTCTGTGATACATGGGTATCAGTGTATTCATACCACCCATGTTAAATGCATTCCACTGATTTGGCAGGAGAAGACTGCACATATCAAGAGGGAAAGAATGTGCATGGGAGGAGAATCCCCAGATCTCATTTACTCCATTTGAGTAATTAGATCTGCAGACTCAGGGAACCATAGAAAGAGCAGGAGGTAGGAAAATAGGAGGGCTGGCTCCATTCAGGGTGAGCCACAAAATGATCCATCACTTGTTTCCCATCAATCTACCACCAAAGCATTCATGGAAGAACAGGTGTGTGTTTCTCAACAAACTGGATGCTGCATCTCACAAAGTTGTCATGAATACATTGTTTGTTCCTCTTCCCTTTCTATAGGTATGCCACAGAAAGCTGGGGCAGGGGCTAGGGTAGTGGGGAAATCATGCCCCTCACAGACATTGTGTCCTACAAGCAAATCCTGCATAGCATAAGTGCATGCAGGTACCAACTGGCCAGTGGACCGGCTCATGTACATTCCCAGCTGCTAAGGGCAGGAATCCAGTCTTGCTTTTAAAAGAACGATATTCTTATGAGCAAGAATGACTGCTGTAGTCATTGGAGAGCATGCATGTCAGTTTTCAGCACACAAGGCTAGAGTGAAGGAATCCACAACCCACATGTGTGGTGTGCTGATGCAATGGACAGAAACTCTGCTGTCCACAATGGAGCATGTGGCATAGAAACATGGAAAATAGAAGCAAGAGTAGGCCATTCGGCCCTTCGGGCCTGCTCCACCATTCAAAATGATCATGGCTGATCATCTAACTCAGTACCCTGTGGCAACTCCAGAGCCATCTGCAATGGTGCACCCCCCCCCCACCACACCCTCCCCCCCCCGCTCCCCACCCCCCTCTCCCATGGAAAAATCCCTTATGCCAGGCTTATTATGTCTCTTGAAAGCTCAGACTGCTGCCATGTAAGCTTTGGGCCCTACTGTCACATCCTTTTTGGCCAGCCATGCAGATCACAGGAAGGCAGCCACTGATAAGAGCTTAACTCATCTCGCTGCTGTTATTAGGCCTGCTGCCACGTAGATCAACGGACATGTGGAGATGGTGCTCAGTGGTAAGGCAGATATGCAATGGCCATGGATGATGTAGCTATCTATCAGGATGAACACACATTCGCAGCTTTCTGTTACCTCCCTGCGCATGAGCAAAAGAGAAAGCAGGGCCAGAGCTGCTAAAGGGACTTTGACAGTAACTGTCAATGCTGTGTCAACCCTGGAGTTTGGTTAGATATCTTCTTGAAGAAGATGACACAACTCAGTCACCATCTGCCTGGTGTATCCATGCATCATTCCTCGCTTAAGTCCAGATAATTCTGCTGTGGCTGATAGATATGGTTGTCAGGGAAATGACAGGAAAGAACCATCCTCCTATAATATTCAGGCATCCATGCATTCTTTCTTCTATTCTTCTTCTTCATCCAAGGAGCACAAATAAAACAGGATGCACATTGAGTAACCCACTGACCTAAGAACATAGGAATATAGGAGGTAAAGCCTTAGCAAAATTGTGGAACTTAAAGCTCCACCAGAAAGCCCCTTTGTCCACAGTCACCTACACCATAGCAAAGTAAAAAAAAAACACAAATGGCATGCCAAAAAGCAACCTGAAATTGCACCTATATGGTGTTCAATTTTTGTGATACTGATCATTATATTAAATAACTTTTTGTACCCTGTTAATGTAACCTGACAATTTTGATTGGAAACAGCCAATCAGTTGCCTAGATTTGAGAGGCCGAACACATGTCTGAGCATTCAGACTTACGGGGCCCAAAATTTCAATCAGGCCCTGGGCAGAACTGGGGTAGATTTTTCATCAGGAACAGAAAGAAGCAAAACTATGGAGCGGCGGGCAACATGAATGCAGAACTGTCAGCAGCAACTACATAAGATCCATTGAAATGGAAAACCCACAAGCGACTTCCAGAAAAATGTCCCCAAAAGCTCCATCCAGCTTTACCTGACAGCAACAGAGAATCTATTTAACTATTGCTCCAGATAGCCAACCTCCCAACTTGTATCTCCCATGGTTGGTGGGTAGGAGCAGGAATTGCCAGAAGTCGAGCGGGCAGAGACCAAAATGCTGTTAGAGTTTAAATTACATCACTTGATCCCTATTTGAATGTATGCACGAGGCTCTCGTCTGTTTCTGATGGGAGTTCTGGCTGCTAGGATTGAAGTCCACCCAAAAATTGGAACAGATGTCAAAGCAGCCCTAAGTCAGCAGGACTAGCAGCCGCTCCATTTTAGTTCCACCGTTTCTGGGAGAAGAAACGGGATGGCAGTGAGACAAAAATCACCCACATGGACTCATGCATTATTCAGTTGGGTTACTCTTAATAATTTTAGTATTCAACAGTTCACCCATCCATGTGCCATTTATCTTCTGACCGATGTGCTTTTTAAGGTTTCTGTGTTTTTTTAAAATTTGAGCTGAAGAAATGTGATTAATCATTCATGGAACTTCATTGGTCCAGCTCCAGTATTACTGTTGACTGTACACCAGGAGTCACTGGGGGTGAAATTCAATTTTGGCGGGGGTGCAAAATGGACAGCAGCTGATCAGCTGCTCGTTATACAGCCCGCCCCATTCCCTTTCCATTCAATTTTTGCATAACTGGCGACCAATCCATTACCACCCGTTTTGTGCCTCTGCCGAAGTTGAATTTCCCCAAGACTCTTTCATGCATAAATAGTAACTGCTGAATTACTCATGAACCACGAAGAGGAGTAAAACACCAAAGTTAATTATGTTAATTTCATTAAATTGATACTATGAAACCTTCATGCACTGAGTTTCAATTCTAATCTTCAAAATGCTCATATTATTAAATATTTGCACAAATGATATTCTGTGCATGTTCAATTACAGGTACTAAATTGAGAAAATGTGTAAAATGCTCTAATTATTAGCCATGAACTCCATAATATACTTTTTAAACACAAGGTTTGGTAATATGGACAGCAAAGAGTTACAAATGTTTTGGTTTCCTTGACCTCAAGACACGAAGAACCATTATTAAATAGATTCCCTCAGTAAATAGTGTTTTTTCTTCCCAAACCCTATTAATTATAAAACAACTGTGAACACATGTCCAATCAAAACAATAGAGATTTAAACTGGTCAATAAATCCTCACATTGACTGATTTGAAACCCTTTTTCGCTAACTGGTTCTCATGCTGCTAGTTCCTTTGATCTGGCTGCCATAGAATTCAGACAACCTCTATTGAAAATGTTGAGAACCCAACCACACAAACTTCAAAAAAATCCATCTCATGATACTGACTTGTTAGGTTTTAAATTCATCATAACAGAGATATTATAGGATGGGTAATATTCCATCTTAACCTCAGCACCTAAGTGGTCATTTTCCACCTTCGTGCTCCTGGCAGGGAGGAGGCTCACGTGGCAGGAGCATATATCAAGAATTTGGGCCCACGCTGCGTGTGAATTTCCAACCATTTAAATTAATGATCGGAAAGTCATGCATAGCGCTGCCAAATTTTCAACTTACAGTCTGAGTGGTTGAGCCACTCTGCCAGAAGCCCAAAGTCGGAACATTACCTCTTACGCCAGAGTCAGGTGAACAAACTTTTGATACAAATCCAGCAGCGGTAAACAGGGAAACATTTGCCACATGTTGATTAAGCACAATAACATTTTTCCAATAAAGTGTTTTTGCCATTCTAAAAGTTATAAATCTGGAAATTATGCAGGTGATATTGTCATACATACGCACATATCAAATTCCCCTGTTCACTATTCTAACAGAAGTGTTATCAGATTTATTGGGTTAACCCCTCCATTAAAATAGCAGACGTGGGAATTTGGCACAAATCCCTTAAGCATTCATACAATATCACTCAGCCTAATCTGCAAGCTATACTTTTTTATTTTTACTGTTGGAAGAGCTGCATTTTGCAGGAAGATCTTCTCTGTGCACTATTTGTAGTGAAATGTGTTCTTTATAAAATATGTTCATGATTTCACTACAAATAACACACAGAGGAAAACATCTCCGTTTATATTCATCAGAGTAAAGAAGTCAATACTGGGAACATTACTGTGTTCTATTTTATAGTCTGATCATAGAATCATAGAAACATATTAACACATTAATCTTACAGCAGAGAAGGCAGCCATTCGGCCCATCGTGCCTGTGCCAGCTCTTTGAAAGAGCTATCTAATCAGTCCCATTCCCCTGCTGCTTTCCCATAGCCCTGCATATATTTTCATGTATATATCCAATTCCCTTTTGGAAGTTACTATTAAATCTGCTTCCACCACCCTTTCAGGCAGTGAATTCCAGATCATAATAACTCGCTGCATAAAAAAATGTCTCCTCATCTCCCCTCTGGTTCTTTTGCCAATAATCTTCAATCTGTGTCCTCTGGTTACTGACCCTTCTGCCAGTGGAAACAGCTTTACTCTATCAAAATATTCATAATGGTGTCAGCATCAAGCATTCCAAGGTTAAGTATAGCATGGATTCAACACACAAGGAAATTTTTCAAACATTCCTCAATGATTTCTAAAATAATTAATGGGTGATAATCCATTTTAACCGTTAGTTTGTTGACAGGTACAGGGAATTCTAGGCTCCCCAGCTGATTATTAAAAAGGGTTTTGCTGACATCTTGTGATGTATACTATTAAGATTAATATTATAGTAATAAAGCTGCTCAGCCTTATTAGTATAATACCCTATGTGACCAAAATAAACACCACTTAAACAATCTATATAAAGTCTTGCATCTAGCATATCAATAAAGCGTCACAGCTTAAAAAAGCTAAAGTCCAAAAAGTCATGGTTCACTGAAATGCCCCATTGACAAAACAAACCAAATCAGAAACTGTTAAATGAACCATACCAAATGATTCAAATGTCCCATTGACTAAAAGTGCACCAATTCAAAACTTTTTTAAAAATTGTACACCATTGATTTATGAATATTTGCCTTCACTGAAAAGCTAGGAATAGCCATAAAAAAGCTATCAATCAACAAAAAGTAAATACCACAAAGCCATCCAATCAAAATGCTCAACAAATTTCCTTAAGGCTTTATAGTGGACATGTTGGCCTGGAAATTCCTGTGTGGCAGAGTAGGACTTATGTCTGATAGAATCAGAGGAGGCTGACCCATCAGAAAATCTGGGCTTAGCCCTTTTGAATAATGTTGGCGGGACAAGGACAGGATCCTACCAGCAGGGCCAGATATGCCAAAGGAGCCCAGAATATTCAGTCAGAGGTGGGGAGCAAAGCTGTAACTTCTCTATTTAAAGTAATAGGGCTGAGCAGGTACCTGGAAGAGAGACTGAAATGGCTGAAGCTAAAGAAGGAAAAAGGTGAACTAATTTTTCAGAGACTGAGCCGGAAGTGCTGCTGGCACAAATTAAAGAATGGAAAAATTGTTGGGAAACCATGGAACAGGCCATCACATGCAGCAACAGAGGCCTTGTGGAAAAAGGTGGCTGTGGATATTAATGGTTCCTCCATAACCCCACAGACCCTTTGCAGTCTCAGAAGAAATGTAATAACCTCACTGGATCAGCAAAGGTAAGAACGTTTTCAAATGAATATCAAGGAAGATAACTGAATCACGGAGAAGCACATGGATATTCCCTAGAACAATAGTCAAGCACTGCTCTTTAGGGTATCACATGATACCATGCTGTCCCAGAAGTAAAGTCACTTGGCAGCATGCATGCTAAGTGTCTCAAATCCTGGCATATTGCCGTCTCACAACTTTGGTCCTTGCTCCCTGACAATTGCCATACTGCCATCCATTCCATAAACACTGACTGCTTGTGACTGCAGGATCTGGAGATTGCTGTATCCAATTAACACTGCATTTCTCCTGCAGGAGAAGACAGCGCACAATGGCAGAGAACACCAGGCTACTAGAGGAGGACATGCCAACATCTGGTATTTAACATCACATGAAGAGGAAGCATTGGCCATAATTGGCTTCTATTCTGGCCTGGCACTTGGAGATTGAGATGTGCGAGTCTCTGTGCCATCAGGAAATGTGTGAGTCTTTGTGCCTGCAGCGGGATCATGAAAACACATACCTTGTCTTTTCTTAATGTTTCCATGCATTCTTCAATCTCTTCACCAGCTATCGCTTTCCTCATAAGAAATCCTCAAAGTAGCTGATGAAGATAGAATGTTGCTCAAACACACTGAAGTTAACAGTAATATTTCCCCCTCCAGTGGCTACGGACCAGGAGACAGCAGAGAACATTGCTGAAGAGTAAGACATTGCAGTCCCCTTTGCCTTTGGCAACACTGGTGACCACTCACCCACCACATCATTCTCCCTCTATGCCTCTATTTATAAAGCCTAGGATCCCGTATGCTTTTTTTAACCACTTTCTCAACCTGCTCTGCCAACTTCAATGAATTATGCACATATACCTCCAGATCTCTCTGTTCCTATACCCCTTTTTGAGTTGTGCCCTCTAGTTTATATTGCTTCTCCTTGTTCTTTCTACTAAAATGTATCACTTCGCATTTTTCTGCGCTAAATTTCATCTGCTACATGTCCGCCCATGTCACCAGCCTGTCTATATGCAAGACCAGGTTGCCTAGGAGCACACGACAAAGAATCAACCTGCCCCATCCACATCCAGGACTTGGGGTCCCTAAGAGAAGGGCAACTTCCGTTCCAAGAAGCTCAAAATATTTTGCAACAGCCAACTACATCACAGATTCCAGGCTCTAAGCTGACATGTGGAAATGTTAGAATAGAGCACAGAAAAACTTGAGTGATCAGAAGGGGCGTGCATGGTGACAGAGACCAAATGAAGTTTTTATAAATAGTTGTAATAAATCACTGGAATATTTGATGTAAGGACTGTTTGGTGTTTGATTCTTTTGTACGACAATGGAGAACAGGTAATGTGCTGACGTTATGACTCAGGATTATGATGTGACATCTAGCTGTGAGGACCAAGGATTTTACATAGACCATTGAGAGTTTGGTGAGAGGAGGCAGATCTTTGATGGACTGAGAATTCCAAATATTACTGCTTTATTCATCCATGAAGATGTGCCAACTGAGTCTGTCTCTCAAGTGTCCAGCAGCTGTTGCCACTGCACCTGCTTCCTGTACTTCGTGGGTTTACAGCATCAGCAGTGCCATCGTCAGCCTCTCAGATATCCTCTGGGATATCTACCATCAGTCCTTTCCTGATTTCAAAACTGTGAAGCACATAACAATTTATGAGACAATTCTGGGCGCATACTGCAAGGCACCCTGGACCCACCTCCGGGTATTCTCAGCCCCCCCAGGCATGTTCCACCTTACCCCCCTGTCAGCTGGTTAGTGCCAATTTGAGGCCTAATATCCACCCCACAACTAGTTTCCACTCTCCCTTCAATGTATCTGAAGCACTACAGACTGACTGTATTTTCAGAGCATGCATGCCTCTCTGTGTTTAAATAAAATGACCTTGCAATTTATGGTGGGGTCAGCGCCACAACCGTTACCTTTAAATAAAAGAACAAATGTATCTTATCAAATGTATATTGGGGCAGAAATTGCTTGCAAAATAACAGTGAGCTCAACAGCGCGCAACGTTGTTAGTTGCGAAATTGAGGAGCAAGTTCTGGCGTTTGCACGTGCGCAGTCAAACGCGGAAATCCTGAACTTGCTCCTGCTGGTTCGCCGGCGATATGACAGCTTCGCATTAAAGGTATATCGCCCGCTACAATCAGAGAAATCACTGAAAAATCGCCAACTTGCTCATCTGCCCAGCTGAAGTAACTAATATCGCCACAAAACAGGTATGCTTAAAAATACCAGGTCTAAACTAAGTTTTAATAGCACAGTAAGTCTTAATGTCTGCAAAACAACTAAAAATTAAACTTTTAAAAATGTGGGGGGTTAAATTTGATTACCCCCGAATCCAGGTGCGGGGATCGCGGTGCACTTGTATATCAGTTTATTTTCATCTTTCTAAGTGGATCTAATGGAACGTAGAAGGCTGTGTGATGCAATAAACAGTGCATTGGACTACAGAAAAATTACTGCTAATCTACGTAAAGCTGGTGGATTCAAGTCCTGTTAGAGTTACGTTAGAGTATCAATAGTCCTGCTTCTAAATTTGATCGAGTAATTTAAATGAATCAGATCATTTTTTTTTGTCCCTACCTTATAGCTTCACTAGGCCTCGCTGTAATCTCACTTGTAACTGGATTCCAATTTCTAATAAACCTGAGGAACCTACCTTACTTAATCTCCCTCGTACCCCATTTACTTTACAGGTTTTCTTCTAACAGCAAGAACACCTTAGGAGGTAAGCCTGTGAATTTTAAAAAAACTATGCCAGTGCTCTCATTGGCATCAAAACTTTCCTTTAGAGGGAATTTTGTCAGATGCCTCCGCAGCGCTTACGTCAGGTCACCATCTTGGATCTAATCACAAGTAAAATAACTACTCAGATTGCTCATACCTCCCTGCAATGCTTAGTTTCCCCATTATCAGCCTGCATAGGTCCCCCCTACAATATAAATGTGGCGGATTTGGCAACAAGGAAACTGAGCTATAAAGAGAACTGCTTCCAATGCAAGTGGTTCTGTAATTTAAGTGGGGTCTATGAGGAAGTCTCTGTAACCAGATACTAAATAGCTATCAGCGAACAATGAGAGGACTCCTGTGGAGTCGTGATTAACTGCACTTCTCCTTGAAAACCTTGGCGCAGAAGCTGCAGAAAGTGGCCTCAGATACAAAAAGCTTGCTGGGTGAGGCTGAGAAAAGAATGAAGTATATAACATTCAGATGTCTTGGCAATAGAAGGTTCTCAGAGACATGGGGATCTGTCCGTCTCTTATCATAAAAGAGGCCATCACAGCAACAGGTTCACCAGCAATGCTCTCAAACACAACAAGGAGAAGGAGCAGAACTATAAAAGACAAAAGCCTAAATTTTCTGCTGGACTCCACCCAACTTTGTTGCACTAATCAAGTGAGTGACAAAAGAAAATGGGATAGAGATCCGTTGTGCTAGTCTCCACCCACTTTAATGTCTGACCCACTTTCTATCTTAATTTCCGGTGACTGGTGGAAGTGCCTGCCTCAAGTGGCTGGGAATGAAATTTAAATATTTATTTGGGGATGAGGATGACCTGCTCACCATTTTCCGCTGCTGTGATGACATCAGATATAAATCATGCCTACGTGAAATGGGTTTTTGAGTGGTGGGAAGTGAAGGAATCATCATGAAAAGAGCACAGTAAGGTTAAGGTAAATATATTTCAACCATTTCTTAACTGTTTTCCTCCTTTTTTTTAAACCCGTCACTTACGGTTCTCTGCTAATTGTTGTAAATTATTTTATGCCCCAGCACCATTACTGGCACCAATACGTTTCCCCATTGGGAATCCGCCTATGTGAGGTGTTTGAGAGAGAAGGACCAACAAAGGGATGCCATGCAGCTCAGGCTGCATGACAGGTACTCTGCATCCATCCACCTATACCCATGTTCTGACATTTGCAGACATGTATAAATGTACTTTATTCGGCCTGTGCCATTATTCACTCTCTGCCTCACAAGCACCAATCCAAAGACATCCAGCCTGGAGAATTAGAGAGTTAGCCAGAGAGGAGTGCACTGGGTGAGACATGGAGCACAATTGAGCAGAAGTAAAAACTGATAGCACATGAGGAGGAAGATGCTGCTGACCAGAGGGTCACCCCTTGACTGAAGAGCTTAGGTGAGAAAAAGGTGCAGTAGCTGAGCATTGCTATAATGAGGTCCATTCTGCAATCAGAGTCATCACAGGCCACTTTATTGGAATTCTGAAGGCACATTTCAAATGCCTGGATTGGTCTGGGGGTGCTCTGCAATACAGTCAGGCTAGGATCTCAAGGATCATGGCAGTGTTTTCATAACCATAGTCTGTGTTACTCCTAAGTGCAACCTCAGTGGCTGGAGTGTGTAAGTGGCTGGCTGCTCTTCTGCTTTTGGAGACTGCTGGGATTGAGGTGGCCCTCAACTCACAGCAGTTAAGTCCTGAGTTGGATTTGCTGCTGGCTGAACATTTTGTGCAACTGCATGGGTAACCTGGCCTTGCATTTTGTTCTGCAACATGTACCAGCATCAGAGGAAGCTGGCAGAAGGACACACATGTGCTGCCTTCCAGAGAGACAGCATCATCATCTGTGCTCACTTTTGCCATGCTACTAGTACTGGGCACTACATCCACATGGTCGCTGGTTTGCAGGAAAGCAGAACTAATGGTACGAATGAGATCAGTGAAGCCCCATATGATGCTCAGCCTCAAATGATTGGAAGCCAGGTTACAACAGTGACTACACTTCAAAAGGGCTTCATTGGCTGTAAAGCATTTTGGGGCGTCCTGAGGTCATGAAAGGCGCTATATAAATATAGCATTCTTTCTTTATAGAATAAAGAGCCCTCTCCAGTCTGGCACCCTCTTGCAGCAGTCTGAGCATTCATTGGCAAAGACCAAACTACCCTTAGGGCATCTGTCATCGAGGCCTCTGCTGCAGATGTGCCTGGAACTGCCTTATGCTCCAGAATGGACTGCAGTGTTGCAAAGCCATTCAGCATTGTACTGCTCATGCAGATAGTGGAATCTTCCACTTGACTCACCATCTGTAGTACACTGTCTGACACAGCACCTGGTATCTGCACTTATGTTTGATGTTTTGTAATCATTCTTCTTTTAAAAGCAAGACCTGTGAGATTTGGAGCTCCAGGCTCTTCAGCCTAGGAGCAATGTATCCTGACCCTGTTTGTCACCCAGTACATTTCTCTCTAGCTCAGTAGAAATCACTGGCTAGCCACAGGTGTGACTATGGCAACCATTGTTTCAGCCACAGGCATTAATTTTAGTAGGAAACATTTTAAAATACAGGTAAATGTACATCACTTGTATATTTACTTAACAAATATCTACCACGATTCAGTGTGAAACTTTACAGTCTTTCTATTTCACCAAAGTTTGAAATTCTGGCATGAATTTATCAGGCACAGAACATCTTAGTGCACCTTCTGGGTTTTAGTCCAGCAACTGCAAGCGTTTCTTTGACTTCATCAAAGTGATTACTAAGAATGTTGACTCGCACAACAAGACGTTCCAGAACCCGTCCCTGCTCTCCATCCAGAACGCAGTTGGATACTGCTTACCCTTCGCCATGACGTGCCCTGTTGGAGCTGCTCGTTATTGGCTAGGCTTGCTTTCTTCTGTTGGCCTGGAGCGGTTACTCCAATTGGTTGAACTGACCATGGTGACAGCTGTTCCATTCCATACAATATTGCCAGTGTTTCCATGGTGTTGAAGTCCTGTGTTTTCACCCAAGGTACACACCATTTTAGCAGATAACCAATAAGCAGGAATCAAGGAATTAAAGCACACAATGCAATCAAAAACACTCGCACACTCTGCTTTTTATTTTACCAACAAATGCACAGAAATGTTAAAGTACACATATATACGTTGTACAAATATGAGTATTGAGATTACGTGCCCAACAACGGTATCTATTATTCATATTTTGTTTACTAATCAAAAATGCAATTAGCCACATTTGGATTCCCAATTCACCACATGTAGCTAGTGGCTAATGTATTGGACAATGCTGTTCTAGTTCAATCTCTAATTCCCCCCAATCTCTGGGCTGTGCTTGTGAGGGAGAGACTGTACGATGTTGTGCGCTCTGAAGTGCTGACATGGCCTGGTTCATCTAATTCAGGCACATCTAAAGGAAGAAAAGACTAAGAGAAGTAGGAAGAGAAGTTAGAGTGGCTTGTTGAGGAGCAGAGCTCACATGTTACTTTCAGTAGGTGATATGAGGGTCTAATTATATAGCTGGTTGATAGGTAATGCAGGGTACAGTACGATGGGAAGGATGAGAATTCAAAGGCTTTCACAAACCTGCAGTGGGCTCCTACCCTCCTATTTGCCTATCTCCTACACCTTCTACTTCTCAGGATTTGAAGAGCTTCCTCATCACAGAGGGTGTCAGATCAAAGAGTTGAGATCTACCACCAGTTGCAGCTCTCTCTCACCCTATCTCTCGCCTTCTTTCATTCCCTCCCTCTGTCTCTAGGCTTTCCAGTATTTGAAAAAGAGTGCAAAAAGTGAAAATTTCCTTTGGTTACCATGATATGCTATAAAGCCCAGGTGTCAACAAGCAGCACGTAATGGATGGGCTGATATGTGCATGCACCAAGCAATTAGATTCCATATGATGCGTTTATTGGGGTGAATACATGTAAGACTATAAATAAAATAACACTGCGCATATAAAGAGTACTGTGCTGCCTCCTGGGCATTGATGATAAGAAATTCCATGAATTTAACACAATGAGAGGAGAGGACATTGCAAGTGGAAGACAACTTTAGGAAAGTGCATTCTTGGAAGGTTCCTGTTACCTTGCGAGATCTGATAAAATCATTAAACATCTTTCTGCACTACATTGCAAAGAAATATAATTGCTTGGAAAATCCATGGGGACTCTTTGATGGGAGACTGGAGGAACCCAGAGAAATGTCATAAACGGCAGAAAATGGCTGTTTATACCATTCCAAAGGGGTTTCCGCCAATTGCTCACCAAAGTTACGGCGGGAAACCAGGAGAACCCTACAGAATATCAGGGCCAATGCCTCTATTCATAGCTGTAAGGATTAATCACTACAGTTAGGGGGCAATTTTAACCTAACCCACCAATCGGGAAACTGACGGAAATGGGTGCAACACTGGTTTTGCACCCTGCCAGATTTGACTCTCCGTTGATGTCAATGGAGAGTAATATTAGGCGGATGTAATATCAGCATTCCACCCAATCTTGTGGGTTTCCCGCCTGGTGAGTTAGGTTCAAATAACCCCCATTCCAAAGTCTGTGTTTCATGCAAAATGGCTACAATAACATAATTTGTACATTTTTCTGAACAAAAACCCTTGAAAACATTCTCCTTATTCAATTCCTTACAAAGTAAAAGAGGATTTAACTCTATCAAAGAATGGGATTTTTCACAGTACTGTATACTAGAATAATGCTGCAGATCACAGGTCCCAGCTGGAGATATTAATAAATTCTCCACCTGGATTAATGCCAACTGACAAAATTGCCCATATTACCGGAGGTGAACAACTAAAGATGAAAGCATAGATTTTTCTATTCAAAAAAATCAGTTTTGATCCAACCCAGTGAAACAATGACATTCAGATTAGTTCACATTCGGGGCCTGATATGCAAGAGTCTCCAACTAGTAACATTATTACATTCTGAACCAAAATTAAAAACCTGGTAAATTTCATTAGGGGATCAGGGATATAAAAATGTTCCAATGTTCTTTGTTCAGAATTTTGAACTACATTAAATGATGTCTTGAATTAAATCCAAAATTAGATTTTTTATTAGTTAGTGGTACACTCTACAAAAGAACATGTCATACACATCGGTTCTCTAACAAGATGCATTGACAAGCCCCTGTGAATCGCTCTGGGGGCTCAAATAAAATGCTTTGCATTATTCTTACATCAAACAGAGAAAAAAAACTCATTTACAAATGAATGTACCTTCATTCTGGTTAAATTGCAAAGTGGGTCTCATTTACATGTGTTTGTTGCACTGTTAAAGTACCTACCAGTATTCCTCAGCTGGTGTGGGTTGTACTTAGTACCTGCTGCTTACCAGACTGCCTGACACTTGATAACTAGTCAGTCTTGATACAGAATCCATAGATGGGGTTTATACAGAGTATTCAATAAAGACCCTTCACATAAAGGAAACAGTACTTAAATCTGTGAGAGAAGATGAGAGCATATAGACTGTGGCTCAATTCTAACCCTAAGCAGGCTTGGGCGGGTGGGGGCCATGGCGAGTGTGGAACGCACTCACTGGCCTAAGTTTCAGGCCCAGTTATTTTAACTCCCAGCCTTCATTTAAATGCTGTCGGTCCACTTCCCACCTGGAACAGGGGGAGGGGGGGTTGCGGAGAAGAGGGCGCAGAGAAGCTACCGGCAGGGAAAGGTTGGGTAGCTCTTGGCCTCCTATCAGCTTACAGGTAAGTGATGGGGAGGGAGTTTCGGGAGGGGAGGAGTGATTCCGGGGCAGGGGAAGTCGAGACTTTCTTCTTGGGGCCCAGTAGAGTGCTCCTGCTCCTGCTCCTCCTGACCCCACAATGAAAAGTTTTATAATTACCATGGACGGACTCTTCTGTCTGCAGACCTGCTTCAGCCTGGCAGGCAAGTTACTCAGGCCCTAGTTAATAAAGCAATAGAGGTCTTTTTGACATAGGAGGACCCTGATTTGCATAAATTCCTGAGGCCTCCACCTAGTTAGGTGGAGGCCTTATCTGCCTGCAGAATCCCGCAGGTTAAAATTGGAAATGGTCAGAAAAGGTTAAGTTTCGAATGGGTAAGTAATCTGCTCGTTTTTAACTGCCCACCCCTCCAGTTTCTGCCGCGCAGGTACGGCTAAAATCGACTTATGCGAGTAATCAAAATACATGTATCCCATTGAAAGTGTGTCAGAGGTTTAATCTGACTGTGACTTGTCCTTCTTGCATCTTTCAATTAATAATGGAGATTGTTATTACTGCACATGGCTATGTAATTATTAAAATAATTAGACATAAAGTATGCAATAAGAAAAGGCATTTCATCTATCAAACCATTTCCTTCCATGGGTCAGGTACAATCTGCTTCAATTTGGATTCTACCATTTAATCTCCTAAGGATAGGTTGAAAAATTTCTCTTGTATCTTAAAAGTAAATCAAGCAAAATACTATCTAAACTTACATCCTACATTAAATACCTTAAGCATAACATTCCCATGGTCCAAGCAGGGCAAGAACCATCCTGCAGCAAAGACCATTTAATCACATCTCTCTCTCTACTTAAACTTATGGGGGGTTAAATAGGGCCTCCTTAGTCCCCAAAATGGCGGGCAAGAACCGTGCACTCACTTCCGACTAAAGGTGCACCACCCGCCATATTGGGTAAGGACAAACAAGAGCCGTCCTCATTGTAATGAGGCCCTGGGCCCAATATCCAGGGCTCCTCAGACCTCACCATTTGTGGTATTAACTCTGCATTGGGGGGTGCCTAAAAATGGGCGCTCCTGAATTTAAACCCCACAATATTTACTGCCACTTCTAAAACCCAGCTCTTATTAATCAGCACTGTCTATCCCACTGTAACAGAGTGAGCGATGGACGACATGTAAGCCATAGGATGTTGAGAGCTCTGTATCCGAGTAAGGACTAACACTTTAAGAGTTTATATAAAAGATGGTATCGTTTTAAGAAATCGTTGACCTTAATTGCCTTTAATCAGGAATAACTGCCAGCCTGTGAGAATAAAAAGCAGGGAAATGGTTCCTTTAAGAGAGAGGAAGGAATTGAGAGGGATAAGAGGTGGGCTGGAAAGTAATACCTAGCACCGGCTTGGTCCTTGCTGCAAGTAAAGACCCCATATGGGTGAATAAAACTCACTTGTTTTAGGATTGAGTCTGTATGTCTAATTGACCGTTGGGTCCTGGGCCTGCACCAGCTTGTTACAACCACATACCAACAAAAAATGTGGTGAAAAATATCTGCTAATCTCAAATCTTGCTTGAGACTTGTTAATTTTATGATCTGGTCCTGTGCTCACAATCCAAATTAAATAACTTGTTTATGTTTGATAAGGTGCCACGCAAGAGGTTGTTACACAAGGTTGGGGCTCATGGTGTTGGGGGTGATATATTAGTGTGGGTTGAGGATTGGTTAATGGACAGAAAACAGAGAGTAGGATAAAATGGGTCATTTTTGGGTTAGCAGATTGTAACTAGTGGGGTGCTACAAGGACTGGTGCTTGGACCTCAGCTGTTTACAGTCTATATCAATGACTTAGATGAGGGGACCAAGTGTAATTTATCCAAGTTTGCTGATGATACAAAGCTTGGTGGGAAAGTAAGCAGTGAGGAGGATGCAAAGAGGCTGCAAAGGTATGTAGGCAAGTTAAGTGAGTGGGTGAGAAGGTGGCAGATGGAGTATAATGTGGGGGAATATGAAATTATCCACTTTGGTAGGAAGAATAGAAAAGCAGAATATTTTCTAAAAGGTGAGAGACTAAGAAATGTTGATAGACAGAGGGATTTGGTGTCCTTGTACATGAATCACAGAAAGTTAACATGCAGGTACAGCAAGCAATTAGGAAGGCAAATGGTATGTTAGTATTTTATTGCAAGAGGGTTGGAATATAAAAGTAAGGAGGTCTTGCTGCAATTATATAAAGCTCTGGTGAGATGACATCTGGAGTACTGTATACAGTTTTGGTCACCTTACCTAAGGAAGGATATGCTTGCCTTGGAGAGGGTGCAATGAAGGTTCACTGGATTCATTCCTGGGATGTGAGGGTTTTTCCATGAGGCGATTGAGTAGAATGGGCCTACATTATCTGGAGTTTAGAAGAATGAGGTGATCTCATTGAAATGTTTAAAACTCTTAGAAGGCTAGACAGGGTAAATGCTGAGAGGCTGTTTCGCCTGACTGGAGAGTCTAGAACTAGGGGTCATAGGAAGTGATTTTAAACCCCAAAAACAGGTGGGTTGGGGACGGGTGGGAGTTGAAAATAGTTGTTTTTTGGGTTCCAACCACAACCCGGCTTTATTTCTGGGTTTAACGTCGGCACGTAAAAATATAGGCTTTCCACTGGGAATGCAAAGTCTGAAAATTTTGCGGTTGTGCCCCAAGAAAACAATTATTTTCAACTCCCACCCACCCCCAACCCACCTTTTCTTGGAGTTTAAAATCACCCCCTATGTCCCAAGATAAGGGGTTGGCCATTTAGGAATGAGACGGGGAGCAATTTCTTCAGTCAGAGGGATGTGAATCTTTGGAATTCACTACTCCAGAGGGCTGTGGATGCTCAGTCATTGAGTATATTCAAGACTGAGATTGATGCATATTTGGACACCAAGGGATGTGGGGATAGGGCATGAAAGTGGAGGTGAGTTAGGAGATCAGACATGATCTTGCAGGCTTGAGGGGCTGCATAGCCTACTCCTGCTCCTATTACTTATGTTCTTGCATCTACACCATCCATTCCTCTTAACATTTTAATGGCTTTGCTTCCTCCTAAACTTTTCTCTCATGAAAACAATTCCGTTCCATAAATTTCTTAATAACCTGCTGAAGTCGTGGGTCTTAGAATCATTCTTGTTGCTCATCTCTGAACCTTCTCTAATGGGTCAGTGCCATTTATAGGAACAGGAGTAGACCATTTAGCCCCTCAAGTCTGTTCTGCCATTCAGTGAGATCATGTCTGATCTGTGACCCAACTCCATATACCTGCCTCAGCAGCAGAGTAACTCACCTCCTGAATCCCCAAAGCCTTTCCACCATCTACAAGGCACAAGTCAAGAGTGTGATGGAATACTCTCCACTTGCCTGGATGAGTGCAGCTCCAACAACACTCAAGAAGCTTGACACCATCCAGGACAAAACAGGCCGCTTGATTGGCATCCCATCCAACACCCTAAACATTCACTCCCTTCACCACCGGCGCACCGTGGCTGCAGTGTGTACCATCCACAGGATGCACTGCAGCAACTCGCCAAGGATTCTTCAACAGCACCTCCCAAACCCGTGACCTCTACCACCTAGAAGGACAAGGGCAGCAGGCACATGGGAACAACACCACCTGCACGTTCCCCTCCAAGTCACACAACATCCTGACTTAGAAATATATCGCCGTTCCTTCATCGTCGCTGGGTCAAAATCCTGGAACTCCCTACCTAACAGCACTGTGGGAGAACCTTCACCACATGGACTGCAGCGGTTCAAGAAGGCAGCTCACCACCACCTTCTCAAGGGCAATTAGGGATGGGCAATAAATGCTGGCCTTGCCAGCGATGCCCAAATCCTATGAACGAATAAAAAAAAAGCCCCATATCCCTTAATACCTTTAGTTAACAAAAATCTATCAATTTCAGATTTAAAATTAACAATTGACTTGGCATCAACTGCTGTTTGTGGAAGAGAGTTCCAAGCTTCTACTACACTTTGCGTGTAGAAGTGTTTCCTAACTTCACTCCTGAAAGTCCTGGCTCTAATTTTTAGGCTATGTCCCCTGGTCCTAAACTCCCCAACCAGTGGAAATAGGGTAGATAGAGAGAAACTATCAGTTCCCCTTAATATCTTGAACTTTGATCAAATCACCTAATCGTCTAACCCTAGTTTGTGTAATCCTTCCTCATAATTTAACCCTTGAAGTCCAGGTATCATTCTAGTAAATCCAAGCTGCCCTCCCTCCAAGGTCAATATATCCTTCCTAAGGTGTGGTGCCCAGAATTGAACACAGCACTCCAGGTGTGGTCTAACCAGGGCTTTGTACAGCTGCAGCATAACTTCTACCTCCCTTGTATTCTAGTCCTCTAGATATAAAGGCTAGCATTCCAATAGCCTGTTTGATTATTTTCTGTACCTGTCCATGACATTTTAATGATCTATGTACATGGGCCCCTAAGTCTCTTTGGACATCCACTGTTTTGAGCTTTACACCATTTAGAAAGTACTCTGATCTATCCTTTTTAGATCCAAAGTGGATGACCTCCCATTTGTTTGCATTGCAATCCATTTGCCACAATTTCGCCCATTCACTTAATCTATTAATATCTCTCTGAAATTTTATGCTTCCATTTACACTGCTTGCAATGCTGCTTATCTTTGTGTCATCAGCAAACTTGGATATGTGGTTCTCTATCATAGAGAGTTATACAGCACGGATAGAGGCCCTTCGGCCCATCGTGTCCGCGCCGGCCATCAGCCCTGTCTACTCTAATCCCATATTCCAGCATTTGGTCCGTAGCCTTGTATGCTATGGCATTTCAAGTGCTCATCCAAATGCTTCTTGAATGTTGTGAGGGTTCCTGCCTCCACAACCCTTTCAGGCAGTGAGTTCCAGACTCCAACCACCCTCTGGGTGAAAAAGTTCTTTCTCAAATCCCCTCTAAACCTCCCGCCTTTTACCTTGAATCTATGTCCCCTTGTTATAGTACCCTCAACGAAGGGAAAAAGCTCCTCAGTATCCATCCTATCTGTGCCCCTCATAATTTTGTACACCTCAATCATGTCCCCCCTCAGCCTCCTCTGCTCCAAGGAAAACAAACCCAATCTTCCCAGTCTCTCTTCATAGCTGAAGCGCTCCAGCCCTGGCAACATCCTGGTGAATCTCCTCTGCACCCTCTCCAAAGCGATCACATCCCTCCTGTAGTGTGGCGACCAGAACTGCACACAGCACTCCAGCTGTGGCCCAACCAGTGTTCTATACAGCTCCATCATAACCTCCCTGCTCTTATATTCTATGCCTCGGCTAATAAAGGCAAGTATCCCATATGCCTTCTTTACCACCTTATCTACCTGCTCCGCCGCCCTCAGGGATCTGTGAACTTGCACACCAAGATCCCTCTGACCCTCTGTCTTGCCTAGGGTCCTCCCATTCATTGTGTATTCCCTTGCCTTGTTAGTCCCTCCAAAGTGCATCTCCTCGCACTTTTCCGGGTTAAATTCCATTTGCCACTGTTCCGCCCATCTGACCAACCCATCTATATCGTCCTGCAGACTGAGGCTATCCTCCTCGCTATTTACCACCCTACCAATCTTTGTATCATCTGTCACATAAGTCGTTAATAAATACAGTGAATAGTTGAGGCCCCATCACAGATCCCTATGGGACAGCACAAGTCACATCCTGCCCATTATTCCTACTGTCTCCTGCCACTCAGCCAATTTCCTAACCAGGTCAATAATTTGCCCTCAATTCCATGAGCTTCAACTTTAGCTAAGAGACTCTTATGAGGGACTTTATTGAATGCCTTCTGGGAGTCCATATAAACAACATCCAAAGACATTCCCCTGTCCACTTCTTTAGTCACCTCTTCAAAAAATTCAATCAGATTTGTCAGGCACGACCTACCCTTTACAAATCCATGCTGGCTCTCTCTGATCAGCTGAAAATTTAAGCTGTTCAGTCACTCTATCCTTAATTATAGACTCTTGTAATTTCCTGACAACAGATGTTAGGCTAACTGGTCCATAATTTCTTGGTTTCTCTCTCTCTCTCCTTTCTTAAATAGCGGAGTGATGTGCAATTTTCCAATCTAAAGGAAGGGTTCCTGAATCGAGAGAACTTTGGAAGATTATAGCTAGGGCTTCTGCAATGTTCTCACCTACTTCCTTTAAAACCCTGGGATGGAAACCATCTGGTCCTGGGGATTTGTCACTCTTTAGTACCATTATTCTCTTCATTACTGTTAATTTGCTTACGTTAATTATGGTGATTCAAAATTAGTTTGCTTGTGATGTCCGGCATGCTATCCTCTTGCTCTACTATAAATACTGAGGCAAAGTAATTATTTGACATGTCCGCCGCTTCCTTATTTTCATTTACAATATCACCATTATCAGTTTTTGAAGGGCCCACATTGCTCTTGACCACCCTCTTTTTCCTAACATAATTGTAAAAAGTTTTTGTGTTGATTTTGATATCCCTTGCAAGTTTCTTTTCATACTTCCTTTTTGTAGCTTTTACTATCTGTTTTGTTACCCTTTGTTGTTCTTTGTAACTCTCCCAGTCACCAGGATCTGAGCTATTTTTTGCATTTTTGTATGCTTTTTCTTTTAGTTTTATGTTGTCCCTTACCTCTTTTGTCACCCATGGCTTTTTTTTTAGCAAGTAGAGCTCTTGCCCCTTAGGGGCATAAACTGGTTCTGTATCACGTTAAATTCTTTTTTGAACACCTCCCACTGATCTTCTGTCATTTTACCCATCAACAGATTTGTCCAGTTTACTGTGGACAGTCTCTGTCTCATCCCATTGAAGTCGGCCTTACCTAAATTTAGAATCTTAGTAGCTGTTACAGGTTTCTCCCTTTCAAACACAACATTGAACTCGATCATTTTATGATATTAGATATTATGATCATATCATGATAACAGCTATTAGATAACTGTTCACGCACCATTAGGCTGTTAACTAAATCTGGCTCATTACTCATTAAATCTAATATGGCTTGACCGCTTGTTGGTTCTAGGAAATATTGGGCTCAATTTTAGGGGGAAATTGCGGGTGCGTTGGAGGAGGGCAAGCTCTGAAAATCGCGGAAATCCCGTTTGGGTTCGGAAGCCAGCTCCAACCCGCCAACTTTTGAGCTTCCCAGGGACCCACCTGTGTGCACACGGGCAACCCGAAACCGGAAGTCCCGCCGGCTTTATGACAGTTAAAGAGCCAAATGTAGCTCACTGAGGTACTTAAGGCACTTTACCTGTGACAGATTACGTGATTGTAATGATTTTTAACTTACCTGGGTGGTTTGCCCACCGCTTCTGATTCCTGTCTGGTGAAACCAGGGGTGACGGGCCGGATCAGGGAAAAAGAAACAAAATAAATGAAATTAAAAAACCATAGAAGGAAGTTAAAACACAAAATCAACCTACCCTTCTAATCCGATGTCCGATGTCTCCCTCTCCGATGTCCCCCTCTTCACCCCCCCGCCCAATGTCCTCCCGATGTCCCCCTCTTCACCCTCCTGATGTCCTCATGATGTCCCCCTCTTCACCCCCCCGATGTCTTCCCAATGTCCTCCTCTTCAACCCCCGATGTCTCCCCGATGTTCCCCCCTTCACCCCCCCCCAATGTCCCCCCTCCACCCTCCGATGTCCTCCCGATGTCCCCCTCTTCACCCCCCCCCCCGATGTCCCTCTCTTCACCCCCCGATGTCCTCCCGATGTCCCCCTCTTCACCCCCCTGATGTCCTCCCAATGTCCCCCTCTTCACCCTCCCGAAGTAACCCCTTTTCACGCCCTGATGTCCTCCCAATGTCCACCTCTTCACCCCAGATGTCCCCCTCTCCACCCCCCACCCCCGATCTTCCGTTCCAGCGCCGGATGATGACTCACTCTTTCTCTTTCTCTCCCCCCACCCCCCTTGCTTTGCAGCTCCTGACAGCAGCCAACCTGTCAATCAAATTAGCTGCTGGGCGCGAAACCCGGAGAGGACGTTAATCATCAGCAATCACCATGCGATCGCGTCAGAAACAGTAAGTTTTGTTCATGCGGCCTTGTCACGCGCACCTTCACCCCCCTGCTGCCAACCTGCCACCATTGCAAAATCGACCCCGTTGTTGCAGAAAGCTGTCCTGAACACACAAGAAATTCACTCCCTTTCTGATATGAGCTTGTCTGCTTATCCCAATCAATATGAAAGTTAAAATCCCCCATTAAAACCACTCTGCGTTTTCAATATGCTTGTCTAATCTCTGCATTTATACATTCTGCCACTTCACAGCTGCTACCAGGGGGCCGAAACACAACTCCCACTACAGTCTCAAATCCTTTTCTAGTTTTTAATTCTACCCATAAAGTCTCCACTGCCTGTTTACCTCTCATTACATCCTCTCTTACCATTGAAGTAATTGCATCCATAATAACTAAGGCTACTCCACTCCCTCTACCAGTTTCCCTATCTTTCCTGTAGACCTTATAACCTGGTATATTCAGTTCCCAGTCCTAACCATCTTGCAGCCATGTCTCAGTCCTGGCTACCATGTCGTACCCTTTAAGTTGAATTTGCGCCTGCAATTCATTCAATTTGTTCCTTATATTCAGTGCATTTGTATGAAGAACGCTTATTTGGGCCACAAACCCTAACCTCTCCTTCTGCTCTAATGTTGTTTTTCTCACACATTTCTTATTTCTCTCTCCTGATTTAATTACTTCACATCTTTTAGTTTTCTCTTTACCTGTAGTGCTTAAAGCATAATTTCTGACTATTGCTCTACCCTCTTCCTTTTTCATTTTTTAGAATAATCATTTATACTATCTTTTCCACCTGAGCCCTCCCCACTATTTACTAGTTTAAAGTCCTTGTGACTGCCCTATTTATCCTTTCCACTAGGACCCTGGCCCCAGCCCAGTTCAGGTGGAGCCGGTCCCAATGGTACAGTTCCTTCCTGTCCCAGTACTGGTGTCAGTGTCCCATGAAATGGAACCTCTCTTTCCCACATCACTCCTTCAGCCATGTGTTCTTTTAAGAACATAAGAAATAGGAGTAGGCCATACAGCCCCTCGAACCTGCTCCGCCATTCAATAAGATCATGGCTGATCTTCTACCTCAACTTCTTTCCTGCCTGATCCCCATATCCCTTGATTCCCCTAGAGTCCCGAAATCTATCTCTCAGCCTTGAATATACTCAACGACTCAGCATCCACAGCACTCTGGGGAGAGAATTCCAAAGATTCACAACCCTCTGAGTGAAGAAACTCCTCCTCATCTCAGTCTTAAATGGCCAACCCCTTATCCTGCGACTATGCCCTCTAGTTCTGGACTCTCCAGCCAGGGAAACATCCTCTCAGCATCTACCCTGTCAAGCCCCCTCAGAATCTTATATGTTTCAATTAGATCACCTCTCATTCTTCTAAACTCCAGAAAGTATTGGCCCATTCTACTCAATCTCTACTCATAGGACAACCCTCTCATCCCAGGAATTAATCTAGTGAACCTCCGTTGCACCGCCTCTATGGCAAGTATATCCTTCCTTAGATAAGGAGACCAAAACTGAACACAGTACTCCAGGTGAGGTCGCACCAAAGCCCTGTACAATTGTAGTAAGACTTCCTTACTCTTGTACTCCAACTCTCTTGCAATAAAGGCCAATGTGCCATTTGCTTTCCTAATTGCCTGCTGTACCTGCTTGCTACTTTTTGTGTCTCTTGTACCAGGACACCCAAGTCTCTCTGGATACCAACATTTAATAGTTTTGCAGTCGAATGTTCTCCAGATATCATAGTGTCTAATTATTTTCCAGTCTACTGAATTTCAGCATACCACTAGTAGTAAGTATGCTCCAATCATAGCAGATTAACAATAGTCAGCTGCAGCTATCTTAATATTTTGCAAATAATGACCATGAAATTCCAATAATTTGCTAGGGTGTAAACCCAGTCGGTCTGTCTGATGAGGTTGCAGTTTGGAGCACAGAGGGGACACATCGGTTACATGGATACACAGTGAGTTGCACAACTTCCTCTCATCTCAGCTTTATACAGATGTAAGTGCCATGTGGGCACTTCATGCTCCAGGAAACCAGGGATCCCCCGACCCTGCCTTTGTTCCAATTGGCCCCGACCAAGGAGGCTGATCTGGGAAGTAATTTTTTTTTAATATTGCCCTCTTCGATGGCTAGGCCACTTGCCAAGCCTGGATCCCATTGGTGGGGCCCACTTGTGCCCTTATGGAGACCAGTACATCTCATCTTTCTCAGCGTACCAGCCGAGTCCCCAACCAGGTTCAGGAGTGAGAAATCCGAGCTTAGGGAGTCCCTGTTCATGGCCCCACCCAGCCCGTAATTTGCCTTGTAGGCGGCTGTCAGAAACAGTAGAAATCTGAGACCAGGTAAAGACCAGGTGTCCCCAGTTTCCTTGACGGTTCCACCAGATACAGCACGAGACCAGTAGAACTACTGTGGAAATTTGGAGCCTGTGTTTAGAGAGAAAGTGAATTGCATCTTTACTGTTTCATAGAACGATAAATGTATGGAAAATATCTCACTGCATCAGACTATCTCATGCAAATAACCCCACTTGTTGATTCAAAGCCTGTGACTCAACGATGATGAAGGAACAGCGATATATATCCATATCAGGATGGCGTATGTCTTGGAGGGGAACTTGGAGGTGATGGTATTCCCATGCGCCTGATGCCTGTCCTTCTAGGTGGAGGAGGTCGCAGATTTGGGCAGTGCTGTCGAAGAAGCCTTGGTGAGTTAGATGGAAAGGAACTGGGTTGATAGGGGGTCAGAGTGGTGAGCTTAATGGAAAAGTTAATTTAATCGGGCTGCAAACAGCATTCAGTTCAAGTTTGGCTGAACTACCAGCAGAAGTAAGATTGATATTATCTTTTGAGTGAGGTTAATAAGGGCAAAGCAGCTGCATCCCGTCAATACCCACTACTGATTATGTTTATATCGTGCAGAAGTACTGCCCCTGCTGATATTCCTCTTCCTTCATTTTAAGTAAACCCCATTTTGAATTGGAGTGCGAAACATACTTTTTGGGACCAAATTTCTTTGATCGTTCTACCAGTTTCCTACCATAACTCCATCAGAAGTTTGGCAAAACTACTCAGTAAAAGGTCAGAACCCAGGTAGGTCAGGTTCCGACCCCAATTGGAAAATCCCTCACAGCCTTGGGAGGAACAGAGCCTCCCCCACACTTTACGAGGCTAGCGATGTCTGAAAGGAGAGGCCAGGGGCTGGATTCCCTTCCCTGGGAGTTCCCGCTTCCCTGGACATAAGAGACCTGGTACAAGACTGGAAGCCGGTATGTCAAGTCAGGTTAGGTGCACCGGCCTCCAGAAAGGCAGAAGTGAGCCCCACATTAGGGGGTCCAGGCCAGGGAAACAACCTGCACCTCTGCAGATAGGGACTTTGTTTAAAAAAGTGTTAGTATTGGTTCCCTTACACAAGGTGCTGAAGTCGGGGTGGGGGGGAACAGAATGGAGTCTCTGGGGTGGGGGCGGGCTTGTGCTCCCTCCTGCAGATACAGATAGCTGGCAAGTGCCAGAGTTTCTGACAGCATAAGGCAGGTGGCTGCCCGAAATGCACCCGTAGTGCAGCAGGAACCCTGGCAAATGAGATGCCTTCCCACTGATCCCACAGACTCCAGTGGTGGAGGCCACCAGTGAGGAAAATCCTGGCAGTTTTTCAGCCCCTTTGTTTTTATTCCACCTTGAACAAACCTTGAACATATTTTGTAGCATGCAAGTGTTTTTTTTACTATTCTCCTTAAACCCATTTCAGGTTGTAAGCAAAACTGAGACTAGTGGTAATAAAAAAAAGTCCAGTTTAATACTTTAAAATTTTTTTTTTTTCTAACTCATTATATTGCTGAAAACACATCTGCTCACAGACTTACAATAGCCCTCAGGTGTTACTGAAATATCTCTACCAGTACTTTTATCAAATAAAGAAATGACCAAAAATAATCTTAGAATGAAAATAAGCAGTAATTAATTGAAACTCTTTTATTTATTCAGTAGCTTTGTATAAAGATTGATCCAACATTACTTATTGGTTGCAAAGTTGAAACAGTGGGGATGTTCAAAATGGCAGATTAATAAATTTAATGATGTTGCTACAATAGGGGACGGACTCTGCAGCCAGCACTCTCAAAACAGAGTGAAGTATCGCCAGCTGCTGTGATAAATGTATTACATTTCACATGAGCTTCCTTTTTTGGAAGATCATGATACGGATAAGAGTTGCTCAACCAATTATCCAGTTCAGAAGTTGATTACATAGTGTACACTGAAAACAATGTTCTGTGGAAGCCCAGTCTAAATAGCTGAATTCATTCAAATATTATCACTCTGCAGAAGAAATCGTTATTTTTACAATTGCAAACATGTAGGAGAAGCAAACTAGCAACCTCAAAGGATCATATTGTTAGATAAATGATATTGCAGGACAAAATGAGTATTACACGTGCAAATTTGCTGAAACTGGCTTTTACTCTCCCGTGATTCTAAGAGGTAACAATAATGTAAAACGTTACTGTCATGCAGTATGCATTAAGTACTCAGTGATTTAAACAGCCTTGAATCCCTGAGTGCTGTTTTCTGACCTGTGACTGTTAATCTACACCTGTCACAAGGTGATTAGCAACTGGTTTCATCCTCACCTTGTAGAATACCTCTAGGAGTTTCTGAATTGTTGGCTCCATTATCTGAAACATGAACTGTCTCTACTGACACATCCATCATCACCTCTGCTTGTGCGGATTGTGGATCATGACCCAGAACAAAAGCCGCAGGCGTGCTGGAAGTCAGCAACCTGGCCTTAATCCCTACAGTACATTTTCACCTAGAATACAAAACCACCCAAGTAGGCAGCCTTTATTTTGAGGTAAGGTGGCAGAGCCATTGTTGGAATTGAAGTTGTTGAAAATCTCGGCCATAATTTTTATTTCAGCTTCATTAGTTTCCTGACTCTGAGTCATTTATATGTTTTCTTTTGCCTCAGATTTACAGCATCAAAGCAATCTTGCTTCCTTTTGGCGCTAATAGATTTGAGGCAATAATTCTATCGGAACAGAGTCATTGTCTTGGAAACCTCAAGGCTGCTATATGTATACTTTAAGGGAAATTTATTGTTCTGGCAGGAAGCTGTTCTTGTCCAGCATTCTGAAGCATGACCTAACTGAGAATGAAATAAAATGATCTGCTTTTTGAAGGTCCAATGTGAAACTTCATATTTGTAAACAATTTTACAACACCAAGTTATAGTCCAGCAATTTTATTTTAAATTCACATTTAAAATTATTGCTGGACTATAACTTGGTGTTGTAAAATTGTTTACAATTGTCAACCCCAGTCCATCACCGGCATCTCCACATCAAAACTTCATATTACAAGAGGAAAATATGCAGATAATGTAATTTTAAAAAGCTTTTAATTTCTTTATTAAAGACCAGAACTTTGAAATCCCTGGCAGCCTGCAGTGCCACTGGAAGTGCAGATTTGCCCCACTAGTTGGTACTAGTGTTCACCTTGACCTAAATCAATAGGACAGGGTCCTTAACATAAAGGGGGCAGGCAACCGTAACATTTACCCCATTTCCTGGGCGTCGCCCTGTGGGGAGCCAGGAAATTCAGAATGGTGCCTTGATGCTTTGTCAGGAGTCAGGCTGGTGTAGCCAAAAACAGAAGAAATCCTTCAAATAAACCAGCAGTGTTCTGGCGCAGCTTTCCTAATGGCAGTCAATTGCTCTGAAATTGACTGCCATTGGGAAATGACATTGTGGGTCCTACTTACGCCGATGTATGGCAGGTACACCTGCAGCAGGCTTGTGTAGTGTACATTGGTCGCAGGATAAATGGAACTGGTGGGATTTCTGGCAGAGGGCATAATCCCACCAATCCTACGTCTTCGTAATGTCAGGACAGTGGGGGAGGGCGGGGAGCTGGTGCACAAAGGCCGGAAAGGGACAGAGATCTGTCAGAAACAGGTCCCGTCACAAATTCTTACACCCTGCCCACATTTATGAATTTCATGTTAAAAAATCATAGGAATTTCAGGGCTCAGTTTTTAAGGAGTATTATTACCAGAAATGTCAACAAAGTGTTCACAGCAGTCCAAACTTCTGAGGACTAAATGGCATTGGTTCATGCTAGGGTGCAGTTCCAGTCACCTTCTGGTACCTCACCTAAGTGACCATTCTTCATATTTATCTACATATTACTATTAGTGGGCTATTGTACTTTGGGCACCATCACAACCTAACCCACTCCTGTGCTCACCTTACAACGACACAAAGGTCACCATGTGGAAAACCATTAATAGGTAATTACGTTTTCGACAACCAGATAGCAATCAAGAGCAGAAACCATGGTTGATGTTTTCCCTCCTCTCCCTAGCCCAGTGCATCTGTCCAGGGTCACCAAACGCAAAGACCAGGATGTGAACCTGGAGCTTTCCTGATTTGTATGTGGCTTAGTATCACCTTAGACAGTGACTTACCAGTTAAACCATCTGAGAAGCAGTTTTTACATAAACATGTTTATTCTAATTCAGATTAACTACTGATGAGCTTTCTCCTCCCCCATCAACCAACACCACTAAAACAGATTACCTGGTCACTTGTCTCATTTGGTGATTGTGGGATCTTGCTGTGCACAAATTTGCTGCTGTGTTTGCGTGCAGAACAACAGTGACGACACTTGAAAAGTAATTCATTGGCAGTGAAGCATTGTGGGATGCCCCAAAGATGTGACAGGTGCTGCAGACCTCTTTTGTTCTTTCAATTAATCCGAATCCCACTGCACATTCTGAATTGCAGAATTAAACATCACATGATATCTTCACAACAGCTAGCTTTGGGGCAAGGTATCCTCTGGTCATCCACACTATGTGAGCAACTTGTAAACATAGCAGGAAGATTACTATATTTGCTTTACTAACAAAATTGTGAAAGCATTCTTAAAAAAAACACATTTATAATTTCACTAAAAGAAAAGGAAGCATTCATTGATAAAGACAATGAAGGAGCCTTTATGTTTGTTTAGTGCTGCTGCAGTTCGGATCACAGAAGACTGATATCCATGCACAAGCTTGCATATTTACATTTCTAAACCTGGCTCCTTTATCGAGATGGCAGAATCACATTTTCGTATGTCTATGATTCTGCCATCAAGATAAGGGAACCAATTTTACCACAATAAACATAGGGAGCTGATACACACACATCACTCATCCGTGTTTCAAGCTACATGTAAATTTGCTTGGCAATTCTATTGGTGGGGTGTAAGGGCATTAGTGCATGGTAAAAGTCCTAAGGATGACCAAAACTCTCTCAGCTTAATAGTTATACCACTATCTCTGTACCAAAAGTAGAAATACAAAGTGGAGGAAAAGGACAAAACACCAGCAATATAAGAGAACCTAAAAATAAGTCAAGAGGAGGTACTTAGCAAAAGGAAATGATAATGGAGAAAATTATTGGATTTAAGATAGACATATCTCCAGGACCTGATGGTTGAGTGTTAAAAGAAATAGGTGAGGAAAGTGTAGCTACATTAATCATAATTTTCCAAAGCTCTCTAGATTTGGGAATTGTGCCTATGCATTGGAAAATTTAAAATATCACTCCATTATTTAAGAAGGGAGGGAAGGAGAAACCAGTTATCTACTGACCTGTCAATTTAACATCAGTTGTAGAAAAGCTACTGGAATCTATTATCAGGGGTAGACTGACTGAGCACTTGGACAAGTTTGAGCTGATCAAAGAGAGTCAGCATGGATTTGTGAAGGACATGTCTGACTAATTTAATTGAATTTTTGAGGGGTAAGTAGCATGACGGATAGGGAAGTATCTACGAACATTGTCTATATGGATTTCCAGAAGACATTTTATAAGGTTCCGCACAAAATTATTAGCAAAAATGAAAGCGCACAGAATTGATGGTAACCTAGTCACATTGGAAATTAGTTGGGAGGGAGGAGACAGCGAGTATGGATGAAGGGATTCCACTCTTATTGGTGGGATGTGACAAATGGTGTTCCTCAGGGATCTGTACTGGGGCCTCAGCTTTTCACCATATATATCAATGACTTAGATAAAGGAATGGAGAGTTGCATATCCAAGTTTGCAGGTTATAAATAAGTTAGGAGGCACAGTGAGAGGGAAAAGCGTAGAGCAGCGGAAAGAAAGTGTACTTTAGGCACGACAGATAAAATAAAAACTAGAAGGTGTAAGGCGATTAACCCAGCATCAAAGCTGTGGCAGGGGGTTGGGAACCTGAGCAGGGAAACAGAGGAAAGCGTGTCAGGAAGGGACAGAAGGTATGGAGTAAAAGGTAAAGTGTTAAAAAAGGAAAGAGCAGGAACTAAGTGTAACAAATCAAATTTGAAAGTTCTTTATCTGAATGCACGTAGCATTCGTAACAAAATGGACGAGTTAACGGCACAAATAACTACGTATGGGTATGATCTTGTGGCCATTACAGAAACATGGCTGCAGGGTGACAATGACAGGGAATTAAATATGCCAGGGTATTTAACAATCAGGAAGGACAGGCAGGTGGGAAGGGGAGGTGGGGTGGCTATGTTAATAAAGGAAGGAATCACTGTAATACAAAGAAATGATATTGGGACAAAGGATCAGGACAATGAAACAGTTTGGGTAGAGATAAGGAATAATAAGGGGAAAAAAACATTAGTGGGTGTAGTATATAGGCCTCCTAATAGTTGCAACTCTGCTGGAAGAAGTATTAATCAGGAAATAGTCGGGGCATGTAATAAGGGAACAGCTATAATTATGGGGGATTTTAACTATCATATTAACTGGACAAATCAAATTGGGCAGGGCAGCCTTGAGGAAGAGTTTATTGAGTGTATTAGGGATGGATTTCTTGAGCAGTATGTAACTGATCCTACAAGGGGGCAAGCAACCTTGGACCTGGTCCTGTGTAATGAGCCAGGATTAGTTAATAATGTCCTAGTTAAGGATCCCCTTGGAATGAGTGACAATAACATGGTTACATTCCATATCCAATCAGAGGGTGAGAAGGTTGGTTCTCAAACAAGCGTACTGAGCTTGAATAAAGGAGACTATGATGGTATGAGAGCGGAATTGATTAAAGTGGACTGGGAAAATAGATTAAAGGGTAAGACAGTACATGAGCAGTGGTGTTCATTCAAGGAGTTATTTTACAACTTTCAAAATATATATATTCCACTGAGGAAAAAAGGGTGTAAAAGAAATGACAGCCATCCGTGGCTAAGTAAAGAAATTAAGGACAGTATCCGACTAAAAACAAGGACATATAAGGTAGCCAAACTTAGTGGGAGGATAGAAGATTGGGAAGTCTTCAAAAGACAGCAAAAAGTAACTAAAGGATTGATTAAGAAAGGGAAGATAGATTATGAAAATAAATTAGCAAAAAATATAAAAACAGATAGCAAGAGTTTCTACAGTTATATAAAAAGAAAAAGGGTGGCTAAGGCAAACGTAGGTCCCTTAGAGGATGAGACCAGGAAATTAATGGTGGGAAACATGGAGATGGCAAAAATGCTGAACAAATATTTTGTTTCAGTCTTTACGGTAGAGGACACTAAGAATATCCCAACACTGGACAAACAGGGGGCTCTAGGGGGGGAGGAGCTAAATACGATTAAAATCACTAAGGAATTGGTACTCAGTAAAATAATGGGACTCAAGGCGGATAAATCCCCTGGACCTGATGGCTTACATCCTAGGGTCTTGAGGGAAGTAGCAGTAGGGATTGTGGATGCTTTGGTAATAATTTTCCAAAATTCTCTGGACTCGGCAAAGGTCCCAGCAGATTGGAAAACTGCTAATGTAACACCCTTATTTAGAAAGGGTAGTAGGCAGAAGGCTGGAAATTATAGACCAGTTAGCCTAACATCTGTGGTGGGTAAAATTTTGGAATCTATTATTAAGGAGACAGTAGAGGAACATTGGATAAACATAATTTAATAGGACATAGTCAGCATGGCTTTACGAAGGGGAAGTCATGTCTGACAAATTTGCTTGAGTTCTTTGAGGACATAACGTACAGGGTGGATAAAGGGGAACCAGTGGACGTCGTGTATTTAGACTTCCAGAAGGCATTCGACAAGGTGCCACATAAAAGATTATTGCTCAAGATAAAGAATCACTGGATTGGGGGTAATATTCTGGCATGGGTGGAGGATTGGTTATCTAACAGGAAGCAGAGAGTTGGGATAAATGGTTAATTCTCGGACTGGCAACCTGTAGCCAGTGGTGTTCCGCAGGGGTCGGTGCTGGGTCCCCAACTCTTTACAATCTATATTAACGATTTGGAGGAGGGGACCGAGTGTAACATATCAAAGTTTGCAGATGATACAAAGATGGGAGGGAAAGTGGAGAGTGAGGAGGACATAAAAAACCTACAGGGGGATATAGACAGGCTGGGTGAGTGGGTGGAGATTTGGCAGATGCAATACAATATTGGAAAATGTGAGGTTATGCACTTTGGCAGGAAAAATCAGAGAACAGGTTATTATCTTAATGGCAAGAAACTGGAAAGTACTGCAGTACAAAGGGATCTGGGGGTCCTAGTGCAAGAAAATCAAAAAGTTAGTATGCAGGTGCAGCAGGTGATCAAGAAGGCCAACGGAATGTTGGCTTTTATTGCTAGGGGGATAGAATATAAAAACAGGGAGGTATTGCTGCAGTTGTATAAGGTATTGGTGAGACCGCACCTGGAATACTGCATACAGTTTTGGTGTCCATACTTAAGAAAAGACATACTTGCTCTCGAGGCAGTACAAAGAAGGTTCACTCGGTTAATCCCGGGGATGAGGGGGTGGACATATGAGGAGAGGTTGAGTAGATTGGGACTCTACTCATTGGAGTTCAGAAGAATGAGAGGCGATCTTATTGAAACATATAAGATTGTAAAGGGGCTTAATCGGGTGGATGCGGTAAGGATGTTCCCAAGGATCGGTGAAACTTGAACTAGGGGGCATAATCTTAGAATAAGGGGCTGCTCTTTCAAAACTGAGATGAGGAGAAACTTCTTCACTCAGAGGGTAGTAGGTCTGTGGAATTTGCTGCCCCACGAAGCTGTGGAAGCGACATCATTAAATAGATTTAAAACAGAAATCGACAGTTTCCTAGAAGTAAAGGGAATTAGGGGTTACAGGGAGCGGGCAGGAAATTGGACATGAATTTAGATTTGAGATTAGGATCAGATCAGCCATGATCTTATTGAATGGCAGAGCAGGCTCGAGGGGCCGATTGGCCTACTCCTGCTCCTGTTTCTTATGTTTCTTATGTTCTTATGTAACTTATATAGATGGGAACAGGAAGTTACAAAGGGACATAGACAGATTAAGTGAATGGGCAAAACTGTGGCAGGTGGAGTTCAATCTGGGGAAGTGCGAGGTCGTCTACTTTGGATCCATGAACGACAAATCAAAATATTTTCTTAAAGGTGAGAGACTAGGAGATGTGGAGGAACAAAGGGATTTAGGTGTCCATGTAAACAAATCACTAAAAGCTAGTGCACAGGTACAAAAAACTAATGGAATGTTTGCTTTTATCTCAAAATGGTTGGAATACAAAAGTGAGGAGGTGATGCTTCAGTTATACAGAGCCTTGGTCAGACCCCATCTGGAGTACTGCTTTTAATTTTGGGCACCACACCTAAGTAAGAGTATATTGGCACAGCGCAGATTCACCAGAATGATTCCCGGACTTAAAGAGTTAAATTATGAAGACAGGTTGAGTTTGGAAGGTTATGGGGGGATCTAATCTAGATCTTTAAAATGATAAAGGGAGAGAAACTATTTCCTCTCAGAGAATCCAGAAAAAGAAGGTATAATCTTAAAATTAGAGCTAGGCCATTTAGGAGTGAAATCAGGAAGCACTTTTTCACAGAGTAGTAGAAATCTGAAACGCACTCTCAAAAAGGCTGTAGGTAGTGGGCTAATTGAAATTTTCAAGACTGAGATCAATAGAGTTTTGTTGTGTAGGGGTATCAAGGGATATGAAGCAAAGGCAGGTAAGTGGAGTTGAGGTATAAATCAGCCATGATCTAATAGGATGGTGGAACAGGCTCGAGGGCTGAATGGCCTATTCCTGTTCTTGTGTTCCTATAAATGATCCAGCATGTTATGTCCTTAAATAGACAATTGAATATGCTTGAGTATTTGAATGATATTAGAATACATACGGTGGCTTTAATCAGTCCTACATCCCCTGTTCCAATATAAAAAATGCTGGAACCCACATTGTAACTATAATTCCCTGCATAGAATTTTCAGGGAGTAAACTGCCTTGTAAACTTCATAGTATAATTACATTTAGCACCCACAGCCAAAAATACAATACTCACACTTCAGATATCAAACTGTCACAAATACAAATTTCTGTGTCATACTTAAGTATATTTTCAAACAGAAAGAAAGCCAATCATTTCTAATATAGAAAAAAAAATCCATACCAACAGAAGGTACTTTCTAATTGACTGAAGACAAAGTTAATCCGAATTCTAATTGATCAATTGACCTTCTAAGAACAATCAGCCCCCAACTGAGCTGAGAAATGCATAATATTGTGGTCTTATAGAAACATACTAAAGTTAAATGCAGCAGAATAATACATTATGCTTTACCCACTGTGTCACGGAAGATCCACCTTATTAAAATTACACAACTAAAAATGAAATCTGATTGCCCCTTTGCTTAGTGCGTTGGACTTTAGTATCAATCATAATCCCTATTTTTTCCAGAATTGAACTGCATTACAGCATTCTACTTACATTTTTGCTTTTTTAAAAAATATATAAATTGCGTAATAAGAATCCTTACTCTTCTAAAGATTTTCCTCATTTGCATCTTTATTTAGCCTATAATTCTGTTCTATGCCTGGTACCGCTGCTGTGTTTTGTTTAGAACACAGGCCAATAACACATTGTACATAATAAACGTATCATCTTTCAACACATTGACTTGTCAGTCTGTTGAACACTTTTATAGGATCTGAATCATTAGTTAAGCATAGGCCTGGAGATGTCAGAATTGTATGGAGAGAGAAAACAACTTGGATTTATATAACATCTTTCACAACCTCGGGACATCCCAAAGCGTTTTACAGTCAATTAAGTACTTTTGAACTGTTCTAACGTAGAGAAACGCAGCAACCAATTTGTGCACAGCAAAATCCCACTAACAGCAATAAGCTAAATCAGCAGATAATTTAGTGAGAGATAAATACTGGCCAGGGCAACTCCTCCCCTCCTTCAAATAGTGCCATGGGATCTACGTCCAGCTGAGACCCAGGGCCCTAGCTTAATATCTCATCCGAAAGACAGGCCCTCCAACAGTGCAGTCCACGTATTGTTGGAGCCTTCCCTGCCTGAAGCTCATTTAGGACTAGAATTTGAACTATTGGGTTGGTTAAATGCTGACCTTTTTTTCTGCGATTGCTTTCATCCTTACTTATTGGCTGCCATTGATGTTAATCACAACAACCTCTTCTTCCTTTTGGCCCCAGAAAACACCAGAATTTGCTGTTTGTCACCCCCATCCATTTGCAGCCCAGTGGAAAAGCCTGAAACCCCATGAGACAAATACATTTTTTGCATTAAGAATCTGAAAACAATGACGTTCTGGTCTTTTTCTGAGGTAAATAACATCATACAAGAGATTGCTTGCTTATGCAAATTATGAATATGAAAGCAGCCATATACTGCTTAAGCGGGAAAAAAATGTTTCATATTTAAAATGAATTAAACAAAAAACATTGCCTTCACTGACGCAGGGTGGATCTCTTACAAGCTTGTAACCTCATGGCCCGGCATATTCCCCTCTCTACCATTACCAACAAGCCAGGGGATCAACTCTGGTTCAATGAGGAGTGTAGAAGAGCATGCCAGGAGCAGCACCACCTAAAAATGAGGTGCCAACCTGGTGAAGCTACAACACAGGACTACATGCATGCTAAACAGCGGAAGCAACATGCTATAGACAGAGCTAAGCGATTCCACAACCAATGGATCAGATCAAAGCTCTGCAGTCCTGTCACATCCTGTCGTGAATGGTGGTGGACAATTAAACAACTAACGGGAGGAGGAGGCTCCATGAAAATCCCCATCCTCAATGATGGCAGAGTCCAGCACATGAGTGCAAAAGACAAGGCTGAAGCGTTTGCAACTGTCTTCAGCCAGAAGTGCCGAGTGGATGATCCATCTCGGCCTCCTCCTGATATCCTCACCATCACAGAAGCCAGTCTTCAGCCAATTCGATTCACTCCCACATGATATCAAGAAACGGCTGAGTGCACTGGATACAGAAAAGGCTATGGGCCCCGACAACATCCCGGTAGTGCTGAAGTCTTTTGATCCAGAGTTAGCCGCGCCTCTAGCCAAGCTGTTCCAGTACAGCTACAACACTGGCATCTACCTGACAATGTGGAAAATTACCCAGGTATGTCCTGTCCACAAAAAGCAGGACAAATCCAATCCGGCCAATTACCGCCCCATCAGTCTACTGTCAATCATCAGCAAAGTGATGGAAGATGTCGTCGACGGTGCTATCAAGCGGCACTTACTCACCAATAACCTGCTCACCGATGCTCAGTTTGGGTTCCGCCAGGTCCACTCGGCTCCAGACCTCATTACAACCTTGGTCCAAACATGAACAAAAGAGCTGAATTCCAGAGGTAAGGTGAGAGTAACTGCCCTTGACATCAAGGCAGCATTTGACCGAGTGTGACACCAAGGAGCCCTAGTAAAATTGAAGTCAATGGGAAATAGGGGGAAAAGTCTCCAGTGGCTGGAGTCATACCTAGCACAAAGGAAGATGATAGTGGTTGTTGGAGGCCAATCATCTCAGCCCCAGGACATTGCTGCAGGAGTTACTCAGAGCAGTGATCCTGGGCCCAACCATCTTCAGCTACTTCATCATAAGGTCAGAAATGGGGATATTCGCTGATGGTTGCACAGTGTCCAGTTCCATTCGCAACCCCTCAGATAATGAAGCAGTCCGTGCCCGCATGCAGCAAGACCTGGACAACATCCAGGCTTGGGCTGATAAGTGGCAAGTAACATTCACGCCAGTCAAGTGCCAGGCAATGACCATCTCCAACAAGAGAAAGTCTAACCACCTCCCCTTGACATTCAACGATATTACCATCACCGAATCCCCCACCATCAACATCCTGGGCGGTCACCATTGACCAGAAACTTAACTGGACCAGCCACACACATACCGTGGTGACAAGAGCAGGTCAGAGGATGAGTATTCTGTGGCGAGTGACTCACCTACTGACGCCCCAAAGCCTTTCCACCATCTACAAGGCACAAGTCAGGAGTGTGATGGAACACTCTCCACTTGCCTGGATGAGTGCAGCTCCAACAACACTCAAGAAGCTGGACACCATTCAGGACAAAGCAGCCCGCTTGATTGGCACCACATCCACCACCCTAAACATTCACTCCCTTCACCACCGGCGCAACGTGGCTGCAGGATGCAATGCTGCAACTCGCCAAGGCTTCTTCGAATGCACCTCCCAAACCCACGACCTCTACTACCTGGAAGGACAAGAGCAGCAGGTACATGAGAACAACACCACGTTCCCCTCCAAGTCACACACCATCCCGACTTGGAAATATATCGCCGTTCCTTCATCGTCGCTGGGTCAAAATCCTGGAACTCCCTTCCTAACAACACTGTGGGAGAACCTTCACCACACGGACTGCAGCGGTTCAAGAAGGCGGCTCACCACCTTCTCACGGACAATTAGGGATGGGCAATAAATGCTGGCCTTGCCAGCGATGCCCACATCCCATGAACTTGTTTTTAAAAAAAAGCTTCTTTTCAAATTCTTTCAATGCAGAAGTGCACACATCCCCTGCCTCCAAATCACTTCAGCCCACCCCTCAGAACAGAGTAACCTCTGTCTCACTGTAAGCGATATCATTGGAGATCTGCAAGTGTTAATATTAAAAAATTTAAATGCCCCTATTACATTTCAGGGGTGATTTTCAACATTTCTTACTTGAAAAAAGGACGGCAAGCAATTGAAAATTGGTGGGGGCGGGACACCTCAGTCACCCCATTGATGCAGTTTTCAGGTTGGTCTGCAAATTGGCGAGCAGCCTGTCCACCTGAAACAGGCAGGAGGCTGCTTAAATATTAAAATCAGTTCAAGGAGCCCGATTGCAATTGGGTGGAGCTGCACAAACTCTGCCCATTTGATGTTGAACGGTCCAACCAGCGGTCCGCAAGTGGGCTGTTGGTGGCTGCTCAATAAATGTTTATTTTTTTGGTGGGCCCAGGAGGAGCATTCCTTCTCCTTCTGGACCTCCAAGAAAAAACTCCAGCCTCTTTCCAGCCCATTCAAGGCTCCTCCTAGTATCGTCCTCCCCCCTCCCAGACCCGTTCTGCGGGCCGGCTCAGCATGGGAGCTAGCCGATTTCCCATCGTCCCACAACCAGCAAGCTGCAGCATGGCACACGCTTGACGACCGCAGCTCACCAGCGGCCTCAAAATGGCTTGGACGACACACCAGCACCAACGGGCAGGTGGCACATCCACACCCTGTCGACTTCGCGCCCGTTTCTCGCAGAAGTTGGAGATCACCCCCCCCCCCCCGCAATGTGTCATTCTTTATAATGCATGCAAATTGGTATATCTCACTATTAAAAATACATTACATAATGAAAGCCAGTCATTTCCTGTTGATTTCTTCTACCGTTAATTGACCTCAGGAAGGCAAAACAATAAGACCTTGTAGCTTTGCATTTATATCATGTCTTATCATATTTCAGAACATCCCAAAATGCTTCACGAGCAATTATTTACTTTAAAAAGGAGTTACACCGCTATATAGATGAATGTAGCAACCATTTGAGGTGAGGTGAGGTGAGAGTGACTGCCCTTGACATCAAGGCAGCATTTGACCGAGTGTGGCACCAAGGAGCCCTAGTAAAATTGAAGTCAATGGGAATCAGGGGGAAAACTCTCCAGTGGCTGGAGTCATACCTAGCACAAAGGAAGATGGTAGTGGTTGTTGGAGGCCAATCATCTCAGCCCCAGGGCATTGCTGCAGGTGTTCCTCAAGGCAGTGTCCTCGGCCCAACCATCTTCAGCTGCTTCATCAATGACCTTCCCTCCATCATAAGGTCAGAAATGGGGATGTTCGCTGATGATTGCTGTGTTCAGTTCCATTCGCAACCCCTCAGATAATGAAGCAGTCCGAGCCTGCATGCAGCAAGACCTGGACAACATCCAGGCTTGGGCTCATAAGTGGCAAGTAACATTCGCGCCAGATAAGTGCCAGGCAATGACCATCTCCAACAAGAGAGAGTCTAACCACCTCCCCTTGACATTCAACGGCATTACCATCGCCGAATCAACATCCTGGGGGTCACCATTGACCAGAAACTTAACTGGACCAGCCATATAAATACCGTGGCTACGAGAGCAGGTCAGAGGCTGGGTATTCTGCGGCGAGTGACTCACCTCCTGACTCCCCAAAGCCTTTCCACCATCTACAAGGCACAAGTCAGGAGTGTGATGGAATACTCTCCACTTGCCTGGATGAGTGCAGCTCCAACAACACTCAAGAAGCTCGACACCATCCAAGATAAAGCAGCCCGCTTGATTGGCACCCCATCCACCACCCTAAACATTCACTCCCTTCACCACCGGCGCACAGTGGCTGCAGTGTGCACCATCCACAGGATGCACTGCAGCAACTCGCCAAGGCTTCTTCGACAGCACCTCCCAAACCCGCGACCTCTACCACCTAGAAGGACAAGGGCAGCAGGCGCATGGGAACAACACCACCTGCACGTTCCCCTCCAAGTCACACACCATCCCGACTTGGAAATATATCGCTGTTCCTTCATTGTCGCTGGGTCAAAATCCTGGAACTCCCTTGGGAGAACCGTCACCAGCACTGTGGGAGAACCGTCACCACACGGACTGCAGCGGTTCAAGAAGGCGGCTCACCACCACCTTCTCGAGGGCAATTAGGGATGGGCAATAAATGCCGGCCTTGCCAGCGACGCCCACATCCTGTGAACGAATAAAAAAAAAAATTTTTTTAATTTTATGCACAGCAAGGTCCTACAGACAGGAATAAAATGAATTATCAGTTAAATCTGTTTTTGGTGGAGTTAATTGAAAGAAAAAGTTGGGCAGGCCATACCAGGTTACACACAGCTGGACCTGAGCATCTAACTAATACATTGTGCTTTACATGATATAATGCTCCTGAGCAGTGCCACAGAAGATGCATTAGTATTTACAATATATTTAGTAGAAATGTTATAATTTGTGTTTCCTTTGTTCTATACTTTCTATTTTCGAACTTTATTATTTTTTCTCAACTTTACAAGTTCCTGATTGAAGTAAAATCTCATTTAGGTTTCTCAAATTCTTGTATCATCATAGTAGGTACAGCACAGGAGGAGACCATTCAGCCCATCTTGCTTGTGCCAGCTCTTTGAAAGAGCTATCCAATTAGCCCCATTCCCCTGCTCTTTCCCCATAGCCCTGTAATTTTTTTCCCTTCAAGTGTTTATCTAATTCCCTTTTGGAAATTACCATTGAATCTGCTTCCACCACCCTTTCAGGCAATGCATTCCAGATCATTACAGCTCGCTGCGTAAAAAAAATGGTTACCGACGCTTCTGCCACTGGAAACAGTTTCTCCTTATTTACTCTGTCAAAACCGTTCATGATTTTGAACACCTCTATCAAATCTCCCCTTAACCTTCTCTGTTCGAAGGAGAACAACGCCAGCTTCACCATTCTCTCCACATAACTGAAGTCCCTCATCACTGGTACCAGCTTCATTAGAAAACTGGTAGTGCAGTAGCCAGTATTTTATATCTTCATTTGTTTTCATCAAACAACAAAACAGATGAAGATGCAAACATATATCGCACCCTCCACCTAGAATAGTACTGTTCTTCCAATTCAGTATTCATTATCTTCACTGTAGGTTTAGGATTCAAAATTTGTTAACTCCGATGAAAATCAATGCAGAAAAACACTTCCACTATACTTTGTCCCTGCTTTGCACGTTTTCTATAATGTTACCCTATGGCAAAAACAATTGATTAATTGCAAATGCAACTATTATTATTATTTTACATATAACATTATATGAAATGTATAATAATTAAACATCTCAAATGCACTAATAATTACCAATTTATATTCTCAAGATTATATTCTCAAATATTAACTGCTTTAAAAAGCGTATTTATTAAGGCTACACTGAATGATACAACAGCTTTTATGATGAAGTGGGGGTGAAGAGCTAAGCAATTTATTTTTGACTCAGTGATTTTAATATTTAGGCAAATATTTGTTCTTATTTCTTTGTATTGATGGAATAATTTTTAAATTAATGTAGTTTCACTCTTTCCAGTCAATTTTTAAAGATTTTTTTTCTTCAATCCAAATGTGTTTTCCATAAATCAAAGACCTCTATCAAATTAACCAATGTTTGACTGTCTTCAGAATAAAAAAAAAACTGGGGTTAGACATTTTACTGAAATAAATAAGATACAAAAATCTGTAGTTTTCGAAATAAGAATAATGTTATAGAGGCAGATTAATTTAATAGTTTGTCTTCTGGAGCATTTGTTTTATGTAACGTTTTAACGTTGATGGCATTTTGACCTTAGATAAGCTTGAACCTGACCATGAAATGTTGTTGTTTACTTAAAAACAATGATCCAGGAAGCAACTCCTCAGTCAAGTTTAAGATAACAATGTCTGTCACTTTAACAAAGCAAGAAGTTAAAATGATCCTTGACCCTCACCCAACCCTCACCTTTCATTGACACCCCTGCCAGCTGCTGCTTTGCAAAAACAGAAAAAAAATCTCATTCTCTCCCTATTTTTTTGCTTTCTCAAGTAAGTCCCTTTGTGCAAAATCAGTAGTTTGTAAGCATAGCATTTAATGTTATGATTAATCTAAAATATTTATGCAGGCACAATGTTAGATAACACTTTTCTGTATTTGGACTCACTGCACAATATAGTTTAAGGAACATAAGGAAGAGACAAGCTTCCTGACAGAAATCTTAACGTTCACTGAATGCCATGCAGATAACATAAAAGTACAGTTATATAGTCGCAATTCCTGGTTTATAATTTATGATACACGTTTAGCAGAGCAATACATTTTAGCCTGAGAACACCACATGAAGCCAACTGTTAGAGGGTAGATCTGATTATTTTTTGCCAGGCAATAATTCTCAATCATTAGGTGGCAGAGTTACCTGGATTTATTAGTTTTATGCATAGTATGCCTTAGTTTAAATTAGTTTAATGTCAGTCACTGCAATGAAAAACATTTTTATTATCGTCTACATTAAAATATTGAAAATGTATGGTACATGGTACAGTGAGTCCAAATGGGGCGCAAACTTTTTCTTCTAAACTGACATCATCCATGTGGTCTAACATTACTGTCAGGCAGCTTGTCACTGTGTTTCTCCACTGCCACCCCCACCCCACCACCTCATGTCTTTTATTGATTTTGAAAAATTATGTGAGTCCACGATACAGAAAGATACTGACTTATATTATCTTAATGGAGAGGATTTGTGAACACATTGTTAAACACTGCTTCATATGGTGCAACCCTACCATGTATCACATTATAAGTGGATCACTGAGTATACGCCTCTTAAACATACACATGCATGTGGATATACATAGAAATATATAGAAGTTACAACACAGAAATGAGCCATTCAGCCCAACTAGTCTATGCTGGTGTTTATCCTGTATACAAGTAAGGCCGAATTGCATTTTTGCAACTAGCCCTGGGCAGGACAACTCTACATGGATACTCTAATGATGTCAGGACCCAAATAAGAAGAGTGCAAATAGATGGTCACAGAAACAATTGTATCTCCGTCCAAGGAGGTGAGCATCAGCTATTCCTTAGAGCACACTTTAGTTATGAATTGGGATAAAAGGATCTACATTGGGAGGAAAAAAAGACCTCCAAAAGAAACACATCTTTTACTGTGATAACTAGAAAAATATTATAGATAAATTATGTAAAAAAATACAGTACATGTAACTATAGTTATTACCACTAGTCTGTGACAGTTAGTTTGACTGAATAGATTCAATGCAGAAAACTCTTAAATATATCTCAGTGCTATCATTGCTAATCTGCTGTTACAATGGTTTCTCGATGCTATTACTGCACACCTGCTGGTACTTTGTATTTTTCAGTGCTACTATTGCTACCCTGCTGTTAACAATGTATTTCTCAGAGCTGTTATTGCTGGCCTGCAGTTACACTGTGTTTCTCTGTAAATATTCTGTAAAAGATAGACTGCCAGGGTGCAAGTACTTGAGGAAAAAACTAACTTATGGCTTCTCTTTTATATTTAAGAAATACTGGCAGATAAGCTTATGGGGCTATGTCCCTCAAATGATGCATCACCGAATGATACTATGGGGTTGCTCACTTTAACTACAGATGAAGTGATAGTGGCCCCAAGTTGCAAACAGAAAAACTTTCAGATCTCCCTACAGTGCTGTGAATGACTACATCCTGGATCAACATAGTTATTGGCTTTGCAGAAATTTCTGACCAGATTGACTGGATAGCCCATCTACTTCAATAACTGCATTCAGCCCAACTGTGTGTCGTTCTGTATTCTTACCATTTCATGTGCTGTTTGTCTGGGTGTTGCCAGATTACACATAGGCATGGATAGTGTACATGACACGTTTCAGCAGGTGCATACTGCCCTCAGCGAGGTTCTTAGATGTTCAGGAATAGGGTGTAACCTTCTGACCCTGGTGGCGGATGTGTCCCATCGATTGCCAGTATAGACCCTCCTGAAATTTTAGCCAACTATGGGCAAGATCAATGGATCAGAAGATGATTGTGGGCATCCCTGCCTGATTGAATATTGAATTTCCAACAACGTTCACCTGAGGAAGGAGGAAGCCTCCGAAAGCTTGTGAATTCAAAATAAAATTGCTGGACTATAACTTGGTGTTGTAAAATTGTTTACAATGATTGAATATTGTTTGGTGGCTGCAGGGAACAATTCTTCCTCACCAGAGACATCGTTGCCTCCTCACATATAGTGATAGCCTACGCAGCAGATGCAGGTGAGCAGGCAGAAGTTCAACTGCAATCATCTATGAAGACAAAAGGAACAAGATGTCAACTATCAATCAAATGCACACAATCTGTGGAACTGGAGACAGTATTTGAGAAGAGATTTAGATGTGCAAATGAGATGCAACTATGAACTTATTATATAAAGGATTTTCTGTATGTATATTAGAGATTTTGCTGCTGGTTTGCTGTTTAAGCTACATTTATGAAGAATATTTTTTCAATTAATTTTACAATACCAGGAGATTGCATGGAAGGGCAAACTGCAATATAAACCTCGTAAGCATTTGGACAGATATTTTGGCCTGAGGAATGATTTTGGAGATCTTTGCAATCTTTCCCTCCAGCCAAGTTCAACATTTGTTTAGTGGATTAGTACCTTGATGGTATCCTTTGAGAATTAATCACTTCTCAGCAATACACTCCAGATTTTTTTTCACAAGTCCTTTCAGTTCGTTGATTCTTATCTGACAATTTTGCACTGTTCAAAGAAGCTTGAGGACTTTGTTAACCTTTGTTAGCTATCATTGTGCATGTGTATAAGCTTCCTTTGGGTGTTGATAGTTATATGTCTATTCCAAAGAACACCTCTTGATGTTTGACAAACTGATGTGAATAAATAGTTTAAACTGGGAGAGATCTGGTTGACTTTTCCTCTTCTGATTTTCATTTTGCACATTAGCAACAGTACCATATAATTATGACTTATTATATAAAGGATTTTCTGTATATATTAGAGATTTTGCTGCTGGTTTGCTGTTTGAGCTACATTTATGAAGAATATTTTTTCAATTAATTTTACAATACCAGGAGATTGCATGGAAGGGCAAACTGCAATTTAAACCTCGTAAGCATTACTTCTACTGCCTCCCAAAGATACACAAAGCCAACACACCCGGACGTCCTATCATATCAGCAACGGAACCCTGTGTGAGAACCTCTCTGGGTACATCGAGGGCATCCTGAAACCCATCGTACAGGGAACCCCCAGCTTCTGTCGCACCACTACAGACTTCCTACAAAACCTCAGCACCCACGGACCAGTTGAACCAGGAACACTTCTCACCACGATGGACGTCTCAGCACTCTACACCAGTATCCCCCACGATGACAGCATCGCTGCAACAGCCTCAGTACTCAACACCAACATCAGCCAATCTCCAGACGTCATCCTACAACTCATCTGCTTCATCCTGGATCACAATGTCTTCACCTTCGATAACCAGTTCTTTACCCAAACACACGGAACAGCCATGGGGACCAAATTCGCAACCCAATATGCCAACATTTTCATGCACAAGTTCGAGCACGACTTCTTCACTGCACAGGACCTCCAACCAACGCTATACACCAGATATATCGACGACATTTTCTTCCTATGGACCCACAGCGAAGAATCACTGAAGAGACTACACAATAACATCAACAAGTTCCATCCCACCATCAAACTCACCATGAACTACTCCTCAGAATCGGTTTCATTCTTGGACACATGAATCTCCATCAAAGACGGGCACCTCAGCACCTCACTCTACTGCAAGCCCACGAAAAACCTCACGATGCTCCACTTTTCCAGCTTCCACCCTAACCACGTCAAGGAGGCCATCCCCTATGGACAGGCCCTGCGAATACACAGGATCTGCTCAGACGAGGAGGAACGCAATGGACACCTACAGACGCTGAAAGACGCCCTCGTAAGAACGGGATATGACGCTCGACTCGTCGGTCGACAGTTCCGACGGGCCACAGTGAAAAATCGCATAGACCTCCTCAGAAGACAAACACGGGACACAACCAACAGAGTACCCTTCGTCGTCCAGTACTTCCCCGGAGCAGAGAAACTACGCCATGTTCTCTGCAGCCTTCAACATGTCATCGATGACGACGAACACCTCGCTAAGGCCATCCTCACGCCTCCACTACTCGCCTTCAAACAGCCACCTAACCTCAAACAGACCATCGTTCGCAGCAAATTACCTAGCTTTCAGGAGAACAGCGTCCACGACACCACACAACCCTGCCACGGCAACCTCTGCAAGACATGCCAGATCATCGACACAGATACCATCATCACACGAGAGGACATCACCCACCAGGTACATGGTTCATACTCCTGTGACTCGGCCAACGTTGTCTACCTCATATGTTGCAGGAAAGGATGCCCCGGAGCATGGTACATCGGCGAGACCATGCAGACACTGCGACAACGGATGAACGGACACTGCACAACAATCGCCAGAGAGGAGGGTTCCCTCCCAGTCGGGGAACATTTCAGCAGTCATGGACATTCAGCCTCCGATCTTCGGGTAAGCGTTCTCCAAGGCGGCCTTCGAGACACACGACAACGCAAAATTGTCGAGCAGAAATTGATAGCCAAGTTCCGCACCCATGAGGACGGCCTCAACCGGGATCTTGGGTTCATGTCACACTACATGTAACCCCACCAGCGAAAAAAAGTTATCTGTTTTTAATGCATCTGGTCATTCTCTCTCTCTCTCTGCCTTTCGGGTGTCTCTCCCTCTCTCTCTCTGTCTTTGTGTTCTGACCGCTTGTGTATTCAGTAGTCTTGGATGTAATGTCTCTCTGTCTGAACACCATCCACTCCTTTGATTGCTTTGATTATATCTCTGCCGAGGTGTGATAACGGGCAGTTGGAAAGATTATCTGTAATCACCAGGCATTGTTCTCTGAATATATATGCTGTGCCTTTATGGAACCCTATACTCACCTGATGAAGGAGGAAAGCTCCGAAAGCTTGTGATTTCAAATAAAGCTGTTGGACTATAACCTGGTGTTGTAAGACTCCTTACATTTGTCCACCCCAGTCCATCACCGGCATCTCCACATATAATATCACATTCAATTATATTCATTAGTACATATTACATTATATAAAGGAGCTCACAGAGTAGATTTGAATAATGGCAAATAAATTCTGATTGGGTCTCAACTTATCACTAATGATGATTTATGTTGCAGTTTACAGAAAATATTTGCTTTATTATTGCTTGAGCAGGAAATGTGGCTTGTTATTACATTATAATATCTAAAACACCTACAGAGCCCAACACCAGGACTTGACTTCATAACCTAGGTTGACACTCCAGTGCAACACTAAGGGAGAGTGCATTGTCAGGGGTGCTTGTGACAGTGCAGGTATTTATGTCTTTATTTCATGCAGCTGAAATAGTTGAGTTAAAATAAAAGTTGTTTTCCTTTATCAATTTTCAATATGAAGAATGGAAGTTGAGTTGTCTTTGGGAACCAAGCCAGGATACAGGGACTTTGCTCTAGATGAAAATTGAATTATATGTGTTCAAGGCATTAACAGATACTCAGATCATGTGCGAGAATCTGCTAATTAGCATGCTATGCAATAACTCCTACTATTATATCTTTGATCGCGGATAATTAACAGCTCTTACTTCAAAGATTTAAAGAGTATTTGAGAATTCTTACTTAGTACTTAGTTCTGGTGGCAGATCCAGACTCCATAGATGAACTGAGATTGTATCGTTCACGTACAACAATGCAACTGAAAGATCTACCAATGGACAGACCTGACTGTTCCAGTCAAAGATTCTATAATAAATGTGTTTTAAAAAGGGTATTTTTATCCCTTATAGACTCATCCAAATTTAATTCCTTTTAAATATTATGCTGATTCACCATCTTGTATCATTTGCCTTCTGTGGATTAATTAACCTATAAATAGACCCGACCAAATAGTTTTAGCCTGTATGTATTGGTTCATTAGCATAGTATTTTCTGACTTTCGGTGCAGACAGGAGAACATGGTGGGCATCCCATGTGATCTCCAGTGAACAATATGCCACACTTAGGGGTTAATTGGTAAACCTGTGCATGTAAACCCAAGGACAAGATCTAAAGTTTCAGTTCATCGAAGACTCAAACTGCTTATGTGAATTGTCTTTGACTGTAAACACAAGACAAAATGTTGGGGAAAAGTCCAACTATAATAGTGCTGTCCTTCAAATAGGATGTTAAATACAAGTTTAATTCGGAGCAGGGAATTATCAAAGAATCAGAAACTTCAGCACAGAATTAGGCTATTTGGCTCATTGTGCCTGAGCCAGTGCTAGCTCCACATTAGAAAGACTTGCATTTATATGGCACCTTTCACAACCTTGGGATGTCTCAAAGAGCTTTACAGCCAATGAAGTGCTCTATTCAAAATGTAGTCACTATTGTAATGTAGGAAATAAAGTCGCCAAATTTCACACAGCAAGATCCCACAAACGGCAATGAGATAACGACCAGATAATCTGTTTTAGTGATGTTGGTTGAGGGATAAATATTGGCTAGGACACCGGGACGAACTCATGGGAGTCATGTGATCTTTTACATCTACCTGAGAGGGTAGACGGAGCCTTGGTTTAACATCTCATCAGGAAGATGGCACCTCTGACAGGGCAGTACTGCACTGAAGTGTCAGCCGAGATTATGTGCTCAAGTCTCTAGAGTGGGACTTGAACCTACAGCCGTCTGACTCGGAGGCGAAAGTGCTACCACAGAGCCAAGGCTGATATTGTAGCGCTATCTACGCTAATCCCATTTGTCAGTCCTTTGCCTATACTCTTCAATATTTTTCTTCTTTCTGTAGTTATCTAATTTCCTCTAAAATGTCATGATTGACTCAGTTTCAATGGTCATCAATCTACAGTAATGCATCTATATTCTAATAATCCTTTCCATAAAAACATTCCTTATTACTTTTCTCCCCTTTGTGCTCCTAGTACTAACCCTAATTGTATGTTCTGTTTTTGCTAATTTATCAACCAATGGAATTAATGTTTCATTATTTACCTTCTTAAAACCTTTTCAAAAATTTGAACACTTTCATTAGATCTCCCTTTGACCTTCTCTGTTCCAGTGAATAAAGCCCCAGTTTTTCAAGACTCTCATCATAACTATATCTTCTTATTTCTGGTATAATTCTCGTGAACCTACATTGCACCTATTCCATAGCTCCAAAGTGCTTTCTTATAATGGGGTGCTCAGAACCATATACAATACTCCAACTTTCTATATCTAGTTACTGACTAGAAAAAGTACTCGCCCTGATTTAACGCTATAGACCCACTGAAAAATGCTTCACGGAGCATCAGAGCATAAATGATCACTAGAGTCTTCTCTTCTGTTTAACACAGTCTACCTTTGTCACCAACACCTTTACACTTTATTCGCCCACCTTCAAACGAAGGAGCAATCGTTCAATCCGGTGCCCATCCTGGAACATCACATCAGGTGTCTTTGCTGCTATATAACCATTCCGATACTAATCACCTGATTGACTAAGTCAGCACAAAATAAGTGCAACCTTTCTAAACCCCATGAATGACAAAGCATAATATAAGTGCTCATTCTCCTTTAATACAACAAAGTCCAATGAACAAAAAACTTACTCTTTCCTGACATTCTCCTATTCTAATTCTTCTCCTAGGTTCAACCTGAGGGCCAGTATCATGAAAGATAATTGGCTGTTCCCCTGTTACAAAAAGTGGTGTCGATGTTCATGTAGTTATCTAATACATAACTACATAGGAAATTAGATAACGATGATTTTCATTTCGAGGATTTCATTTCGACATCGTTCACCTGAGGAAGGAGGAAGCCTCCGAAAGCTTGTGAATTTAAAATAAAATTGCTGGACTATAACTTGGTGTTGTAAAATTGTTTACAAATGTTACAAAAAGGTTCATGTAATAAAGGTAGCTCTCTTCTCATTAGCAGCTTGCAGCTGCTGCTGGCTGCATCTTTAGAGCTTGTGCCTGGGTAGCCTGGTGGTGCTTCTTACGTGCCACTGGTTTGGTGCTCTGAAGAGGAAAGCCAGATGTCTGGCATGTGCTGCTATCCTAAGAAACAGCAGTCTCAGACAGTTCGATTTCAGCCATCGCCATTCCACTGGGCCCATTGATCAACAGGATGGTTGGTCTAATGGTTGCTATCAGATCCTGATAGCTATGAGATATAGCAACCTTCATCCTGGTTCCCAAGGCCTGGAAACTAGTATGCAGAGTATTATCTCTTCTCTCCCCTCCTGCCACCAGAGCTGCAATCTATGCTACCATGGAGGAGAAGGAGGCACCACTGGTTCCTGGCCAATTCTTACATGGGGCTGTGTCTGCAGATTCATAGAATCATAGAATCATAGAAAGGTTACAGCACGGAAGGAGGTCATTCGGCCCATCGAGTCTGCGTCTACAAGAGCAATCCATCTAGTCCCACTCCCTCGCCCTTTCCCTGTAGCCCTGCAAATTTTTTCCTTTCAAGTACTTATCCAGCTCCCTTTTGAAAGCCACGATTGAATCTGCCTCCACCATCCCCTTGGGCAGTGCATTCCAGATCCTAAACACTCGCTGTGTGAAAACATTTTTCCTCTTGTCACCTTTGGTTCTTTTGCCAATCACCTTAAATCTATGTTCTCTGGTTCTTGACCCTTCCGCCAATGGGAACAGTTTCTCTCTATCTACTCTGTCTAGGCCCTTCATGATTTTGAATAACTCTATCAAATCTCCTCGCAACCATCTCTGTTCCAAGGGGAACAACCCCAGCTTCTCCAGTCTATCCACGTAACTAAAGTCCCTCATCCCTGGAATCATTCTAGTAAATCTCTTCTGCACCCACTCTGTGGCCTTCACATTTTTGCTGAAGTGCGGTGCCCAGAACTGGACACAATACTCCAGTTGTGGCCGAACCAGTGTTTTTTAAAGGTTCATCATGACTTCCATACTTTTGTACTCTATGCCTCTGTTTATAAAGTCCAGGATCCCGTATGCTTTTTTAACCGCTTTCTCAACCTGCCCTGCCACCTTCAACGATTTGTGCACATATACCCCCAGGTCTCTTTGTTCCTGTACCCCTTTTAGAATTATGCCCTCTAATTTATATTGCCTCTCCTCATTCTTCCTACCGAAATGAATCACTTTTCATTTTTGTGTGCTAATTTTCATCTGCCACCTGAGTGCCCATGCCACCAGCCTGTCTATATCCTCTTGAAGTCTATCACTATCCTCCTCACTGTTTAGTACACTTCCAAGTTTTGTGTCATCTGCAAATTTTGAAATTGTGCCCTGTACATCCAATTCCAAGTCATTAATATATATCAAGAAAAGCAGTGGTCCCAGCACTGACCCCTGGGGAACACTGTTGTACACCTCCCTCCAGTCCGAAAATCAACCATTCACCGTTACTCTCTGTTTCCTGTCCCTTAGCCAATTCTGTATCCATGTTGCTACTGCCCCCTTTATTCCATGGGCTGCAATCTTGATGATAAGCTTAACATGCGATACTTTATCAAATGCCTTTTGAAAGTCCATATACACCACATCAACTGCATTGCCCTCATCTACCATCTCTGTTACCTCATCAAAAAACTCTATCAGGTTAGTTAAACACGATTTGCCTTTAACAAATCCATGCTGGCTTTCCCTAATCAATCCACCCAAGTGACAGTTAATTCTGTCCCGGATTATTGTTTCTAAAAGTTTCCCCACCACTGAGGTTAAACTGACTGGCCTATAGTTGCTGGGTTTATCCTTACACCCTTTTTTGAACAAGGGTGTAACATTTGCAATTCTCCAATCCTCTGGCACCATCCCCGTCTCTACAGAGGTTTGGAAGATTATGGCCAGTACCTCCTTAATTTCCACCCTTACTTCCCTCAGCAACCTAGGATGCAACCTATCCAGACTGGGTAACTTATCTACTTTAAGTACAGCTAGCCTTTCAAGTACTTCTTCTTTATCATTTTTTAGCCCATCCAGTATCTCAACTATATCTTCCTTTACTGAGACTCTGGCAGCATCTTCTTCCTTGGTAAAGACAGATGCAAAGTACTCATTTAGTACCTTGGCCATCCCCTCTGTCTCCATGAGTAGATCTCCTTTATGGTCCCTAATTGGCCCCACCTCTCCTCTTACTACCCATTTACTGTTTACATGCCTGTAGAAGACTTTTGGATTCCCTTTTACGTTGGCCACCAGTCTATTCTCATACTCTCTCTTTGTCCCTCTTATTTCCTTTTTCATTTCCCCTCTGAGCTTTCTATATTCTGCCTGGTTCTCACTTGTGTTATTAACCTGAGATCTGTAATACAACCCTTTTTTCCGTTTCATCTTACTCACTTTCTCTTTTGTCATCCAGGAGCTCCGGCTTTAGTTGCCCTACCTTTGTACCTCGTGGGAATGTGCCTAGACTGGACCCAAACCATTTCCTCCTTAAAGGCCGCCCACTGTTCAATTACAGTTTTGCCTGCCAATCTTTGATTCCAATTTATCTGGGCCAGATCTGTTCTCATCCCATTGAAATTGGCCCTCCTCCAATTGAATATTTTTACTTTAGAGTGTCCCATGTCCTTTTTCACAGCTATTCTAAACCTTATGATACTATGATCGCTGCTCCCTAAATGCTCCCCCACTGACACTTGCTCCACACGCTCCATTGATGTCTCCAATGCAGAATAAACTTCCTTTATGTTGTCGCAAATGAGGGCTGTAGACTGTAGAGTCACTCCAGTCAATGGCTGCACATCTTCAGAGACTGACTTCAGAGCCTGCAAACAGGTATGATGTTCTGTGAAATCCTTCTGGCTCAGCCCAACCAGTCTGTCCACAGCCTCCCAACCCCATGTGTAAAAGTGTTTTTTCTGCTCTCTCAGTCCTAAATCTATTACATTTAATCTTGTATCTATGTCTCCCCATTATAGACCTCTCACTCACTGGAACCAGGTTATTTTATTGAAGTATTTGGTAAGAGAAAAATTAATTTAAAAATATTTCGGAGAATAGTAGTACAGTTCATGCAATTTACAATAGCTACCATTGAACCTATATCCCTTTGTTCTACTCCCATAATTCAATTTAAAGTAGTATTCCGATCAACATTTTCCATACCATTTGCTGTATTATTTACCTCTAAGATCATCTCTCAGATGCCTCATGCCTGGTCTGAAAAGCTCAACTCTCTTCAGTCTTTCCTCAAAACACCGACATCTGACCTTAGAGATTAGCCTTGTGGTTCTTCTCTGCAATGTTACCAGGGCTTGAATGTTTCCCTTGTTTCTCAGCACCCAGAAATGGATGCATTACTCAAGATATAGGCTGACCAGAGCACTGTACAGTTTGATCACAACTTCCTCTGTTTTGGCTACGTAGTTCAATGTTTTATTGTCTTTGTTGATTCCTGCTCTGCATCGGTTGGATGCATTGAGTGTGCTAAGACTCCTAGGTCGCTTTCAACTTCATCTTACCTATTTTAACACCATTCTTGAAGTTGTCCATCTTTCCTTTTTATGTGCAATACTTTACACATGTCTGCTTTAAATTTCACTTGCCGTCAATCAGCTATCCATCATCACATGTTTTGTTTAACCATTCTGTGATTTCTGGGCTGCATCCTTCGATTCCACTGCCCTTCCGAGTTTGGTATCGTCTGCAAATTTGACCAATTTGCACTGAGTTTCTGAATCCAATCCATAGATATGAATTAGAAAGAGAGGTGGTCCCACCACTGAGCCCTGGGGCATCCCATTCAGTAAATTCCCCCCCACCCCGACATAACATCTTTAATCAGTGTCCTTTATTTTCTACCTTTAAGACAATTTCTTATCCATACACAACTTTAGTGCTGAATCCCCACAGCGTTGAGCTTAATTAGTGTGGAAGTTTCAGTACACAATATCATTGGGTTTACCAGTCAACTTTGGTTGTCACTTCCATTAACAAATCAAGGAGATTGGTCAGATAGCACATTCCCCATCTAAAACTATGACTGCTGTTTACTAGCTTTTTGTTGTACAGATAATCCTCAAGTTTATTCCTAATAATCGATTCCATTATTTTACACGGAACTGAAGTAAAACTATTAGGTCTGTAGTTGTCTGTGTCCATTTTGTCACCATTTTTGAACATGGCACCATGTAGCCTGTTTCCAATCTAGTGGTACCTCTTCAGTGCCCATTTACTCCCTCATAATGACTGCCGATGCCTCGCTAGTCTCTTTCAACACTTTGGGATAAATATCATCTGACCATTGGGATTTATTTGTTTTCAACCCTTTCAACGTTCCCCTCCAAGTCACACACCATCCTGACCTGGAAATATATCGCCGTTCCTTCATCTCGCTGGGTCAAAATCCTGGAACTCCCTTCCTAACAGCACTGTGGGAGAACCTTCACCACATGGACTGCAGCGGTTCAAGAAGGCGGCTCACCACCACCTTCTCAAGGGCAATTAGGGATGGGCAATAAATACCGGCCTCGCCAGTGCGCCCACATCCCATGAACAAATAAAAAAAACTTTTCTAGGACTTCCATCTCATTTTTGTAAATGTCCTAAATTTTGCCTTAGCTTTTTTTGCGAGGGTATATTGCTTGTCTTCCCTTGTAAATACTTTAAGAAAGTAATAATTTGGAATATTTACTATCTTGTGCTCATCCTCAGTTCCAAGGCTATTTGCATCTTTTAATGTTCTCATCTATTCTCTGACAGGCCTCTTGCTATTGTAATGCTTAAAGGTTTTTTACTGTTATGTTTTGCCTCTGCAGCTATATTTTATTCCAGATCTCTCTTTGCCCCCCCCTTGATGTGTTTCTGCATAATCCTATATTCATCCCATTAAACATCTTCCCCCTTTTCTCTGCGAGATTTGTAGAGGTCATTTTTCTTCTAATTTCACTTTTAATTTGTTTCTTAGTGTATTTTAGATCATGTTTGTTGAGTTTGATGACCTTAGGTATGAACTTGTCCCCGCCGCCCCCCCCCCATGAAAATACTATGATTTTCTTTAGAAAAAACGTGCCTTAAATCACTTGATAGAACACAGAATCAACAAATGTTCTTCCAGAGCTAGTCAGTTCTGCAATTGGACCAGTGAAAACCAATTAGTTGGGCTTGTGTTTCTAAATGTTGACCAGGCTATTGCAGTGATTACAAGCACAGTTATTGGTAGACTAGCGACACATAAGTGATGCTTGGACTTCATGCTTTAGAGCTTTTGTGCGACAAGACTGTTTTTTTCTTTTCATTTACTTTATTTGAATTGTTAGATTAATGAAAGTAATAATGTTTCTATTTGAACATTATTGTGAAATTCCTTTTTGACAGATAGACCTTTTTGAAATAATGTTGTTTGGTCTGGGAAACTCATATCCAAACACCCCCTCAAAAAAAAATTCTGCCTACGCCACTGATGTCCAGCATTATTCTTTTAAAGGTGTTCCATTTCTCTTCAACAAAGATGTTGACAAATATCCTCCTCCAATCCACTTATTTAACTCTTCCCTCATTTCTTTGAATTTAGCCCTTTTAGTTTATAAACTTGGCTCCTGGTCCTTGCACTGCCTTGAAATGTATTTGTGCGAGGTTGTGTTAAATAAATCCCATTAGAACACTCCAGAGGATGATTAAAAGAATCCTAAACTGTACAGAAGTGAAAGGTTTTGCTTTCCATTAAACTCACTTTTCAACTCTATCTGTACATCATCTCCATATTGTATACAGATACACCCTTCTACCTGTTTTCTGAAAATAATTCCCCTGTAAACAGTTTTATTGCAGATTACATGTAGATATATGTCTATTCGTTTGAGATCAGACACCTATTTTCTGGTGTCATACCATCCCCAAAAGATTGCGAAACATTTTTCGCAAGAAGCAAATGACTAAAAACTTTTATGAATGATACACAAAACCTAAAACTGTGGGTGAGGGGAGTCCCTGCTAGTTTGGGGATGATTTGGCTTCATCACTCATGAACCATAGTGGCCGAAAAAAAAACTCCAGGCTGTGTACACCCCTATAATAATTCACCCGTTCTTCGACGAACAATGGCTCACCAAACATACACTGGCCTTCACAAGCATTCAGTCTGTGATTAATCACGCCCTATTTCAGCGCCTTTCCCCTGGATTTATCTCACTTCACTAAATTATAATAAAAGACCGGGTTATATTGAAAAGGATGTAAGTTTTTCCAATCTATTTAACTGCATACCGGGGCAGTGGTGTGATCGGGGGTGGCATTCGGAAGCTGTGCTTTATTCCCATGGAGGCCGCCTGACCAGCCAGCCCATCTATTCTCGCTCTGTAACACATGCAATCCACCCCGCGAAAATATAATATCCTCAGAGTGGTGGAACACGTGACATCTGACAAATTCTAGTGTTGAACATTAGGTTGAGGGCCAGAAGCTGTAAATAAAGCTGTAACTCTTTAACGCGTTAAATATTTTTTTAAAAAAACAACGGCAGGTGCTGGACATCTGAAACAAAAACGGAAAATGCTGGAAACACTCAGCATCTCTGGGCCGTTAATAAATTAAAATTTCGGGTGTAGTGTGAACATTTGGTCAGAACACGTTCTCTGGAGAAAGTGTTAACCCTTCATATAATTGTTAAATCCACACAAAGTGTTACAGACCCAACGTGTTGAAACACTGCCTGTTGTACACGGTCACGAACAACTTGTGTTTTCAAAAAGTTTGTTTTTATTATTATTTCGGAGGGGTTCTATAAAAGAAATCCTAAACTAAACAGATACGCAATTACTGGTTCACAGTATCGGTAAACCAATGCTATCGGTTACTCTCCAAAGGTTCTGTCACTCCTTTCGACTTTTTTGATCAATGGGCAAAATAATTCGAATCACATTTGTTATATTTGCAGTGCAAAACCATCGTCTAACCCAAAACAAAAGATTCAACTGAGACATTCTTAAATGCAGCATTCGTTTATAGACCATACACGAATCTTTCATTGTTCTCGCACTGCACACACCCCGGTCCTGTTTGGCAGGAGAGTCACTAATGATTTGTAATACAGCTTTAATATGAGTTCAGAAAACTAAAATACAAGGAAGAAAGAAAGATTTTGTTTAAGTATGTCCAGAATGTTTGATAATATTATCCTATAGTGACAGTTTGTGTCATTTCCAAAGGCAATTTCGAGCCCATAAAACTTACTTCAGATTTTAAAAATATGCAAAATAGAAAATTTGAACAAACCCACCCTTAATCTCTGCTACAAAAATAAATAAGATTGTTCAAACAAATCTTCAAAATTTTAAGTAAGTTTATTCGAAAATTCTCGCACAATGCATTGCAATGAAGAGGCGAATACCAAGTGCACTGTACATCATTCAATATAAAAACCAAAATACACAACATATTGTTCTACTTCACAAAAAATTATATTTTTCTTTAAAATTATATATAGCATTATCACGTACTTTCAGATTCATGCTCATAATATGTTTCCAGAAAACATATGTACATAAAGATGATCAAAACGATCATGGATGCCCTATTTTAAATAGTTTAGCTACTAATCTATCAACAAAAGTCCCTCTGTCATGTTTTGCGCCCGTCTTGTAGTGCTTTAATGCTTGTCCCTTTAAAGACGCGAGTTCACACAAAATTGAATAATTGCTCCCAGCTCTACATCATAGGTCACTTTTAGCTTTGTCTGCTAATAAAGTGTATTGACCTTCACACATTTGCTTAAATGATTGATATTCACTCTGGACCTGTCGACTTATTAATAATCATGATTTCCAGATGAGAGTCATTCCATTTATTGAAATGTGTCGATTATATTAACGTTTATGTTATGACAACATTACGTCCACGGCTAAATACTGATAGGAAGTACATAGATGATTTTTTTTATCGAGTTCGTGTTATTCAATTTGTTGAGTTTTTTTTAAGACGCTTTGAGCTCACTTATAATTTCATAGTAATTTATTAAACGGCCGTGACTTGGCATTCATATTGTACTGGCCGGAACTATGAATATTGCTCGCCCCTAATAAATACCCTTTACGATAACAGTCATCGAAAGGCACAATTCCTATCATCTTATGTACAAAATAAACAGGCATTTTTAGATGCTTCAAGCATTTTCGTTTTTGGCAATTCGGTATTTACTCGCGTCAGTTCTTCAAACTATTCACTGATCGTTGTTCTTTCCTGAATCTTGATCGCTCTGATCGTCCGTAAAACAGACATCTACGTCGCTCTCGTTGCTGTGGTCACTTTTCGGCTCAGTCTCGTCCAATGAAGTTTCCGTTTTGCTCTCTGTTTTGTGCACAGTTTGCCCTGGGTGTCTCGATTTAACGTGCCTCTCCAGGTCTCTGCGACGCACAAGCACCTTGCCACAGAATTCACACCTGTAAGGCGTGTTACCCTCCGCGTGCAAACGGATATGTTTGTTTAGGTTGCTGGGATCTCCAAAGGGTCGAAGGCAGACTTTGCATTTTAAAGGTTTGTACCCTGTATGTGTTCGCATATGAATTTTCAGTCCGTATTTACGGGAATAGAGTTTCCCACAGTACAAGCAGAGGTGGCCTTTTTTGGGCTTGCCACTAGATGTGGTGGTGGTGGACATGGACTCCAGTCTAGATCTGCTCTTTTCTGCAGCAATACTCGATAGTTGTTGGGTGTGCATGGCAATTTCTCTGTCAATATTGGTGATGGAACCCAGTTCTGGGTTGAGAGATGGAGCTCCAAAGTAGGTGACAGATTCTGGGTATTTGATCAAGTTGCTGAAGTGGAATTTTAAGGGGTAATAGGGAGGGCTGTAGAGAAGTTCACCATTATAAACTGTTAAGGGCATTATGGGAATGTTGCATTCTCCTGAGAAAGGTTTAACTCCTTCAAATGGCGGAATGGAGAACCTCTCAAAATGAACGCCGGTTGGAATCGGGGTGTAACGGTTGGGAGATAAACTGGTGTGAAGGTCCCTTTCGACATGTTTGAATGCAGATGTCTCTTCAAAATTAGGAAATAAAGGGAACCCTCTCGTTGTATTGCTGCATGGAAGTGCAGGGGATGGAGGCTCCACGGAATGGACACACTTGGAAGGGTGATTTCCCACCATGGTCTCGCTAGTAGAACGTGGTGATTTCATACTGCTCAGAAGTTTATTGAAACCCAATCCATTGGTTTTAGCACTGCTGTCTCCTCTTGGATCAGACGATATTAACTTTGATAATCCCGTAGGTTTAAAAGCGGATCTAATCCCAGGATGAAAGCCCATCGCGTTGACTATTGAGGAAGTGCCGCTTATAGTCGTAAGAGGTCCATGACTTCTGGCTGAATTAACACTCATGTCCAAGGCCCTGTCCTGCTCATCCTCGTGTCCCACTGTTTTCTTGGTCATAGCCATTTTGGCCAAAACTGGCGACGTTGATCGTTTAACCCCCTCTGTAGAGCCAGGCGAGATTTGATGCCCATTCCTCAGAGGTGTTGATGAACTAGATATGTCGGCTGCCTTCTGAGATTTGGTGAAAGTCTCCGAAATTCTGCATTGATCGTTGTTGACGAAACCCCTGCCGTTACTCAAAGCACAGTGGAAGTGGATATGAGCTTTTAAAGTGTTCGGATATTTGAATGTTCTCCAGCAGTACCAACAAATATAACGCTCCTCCCCTAAAGAAAAGAATGAGAAGAAAACTAAGTTTTGGAATAAGGTTGTAAACATTTCCACAAACACTACAAATAATAACAAGAATTATGCCCCACAGGTCACTGAACTATATGATATGTGAAATCAAAAGCAAAGTACTGCGGATGCTGGAAATCTGAAATAAAAACAGAAAATGCTGGGAATACTCAGCAAGTCAAGCAGCATCTGTGGAGAAAGAAAAAGTTAACGTTTCAGGTCGATGATATATAAATATGTGACAGCGTTTAAAATTATTACCCACATTTCAGCAGTGATGGGTGTAGAAAAATTATAGATTGCAATTAATCCGTGTATGTTTTAAGATAATCCTTATATGATGATAAAATGCTCACTGCCACTTTTTTAGAATACCCTCCCACTTCGCCAGCCCAGTTTCTGCGACCCAAACCGATAGTTTTACAAATTAAATGGTAATAAATGTAAAAGGGAGTCAATGAGCCAAATCATTTGGTAAGATAATTTATATGTAATTCTTAGTCCTGTTATTTAATTATTCTGTTCTCCAAGGAGGAAACGCAAGCCTGACCAGACATATACAATCTAGACAGTTAATGTTTTGGCCTTTACTAGCCTTGGAGGTGATAACAGCTGTTCCTTGAAATCATGGGGCGCTTGAAACAATGCACTTGGCCCATCTGTTGATGCTGAAGAAAGGAGGCGTATGGCAAGGAGTTGAACAAACTGGCCAAAGAACAATCTATATATCATAAGCTTCTCATTAAAATCAGAACAATGCATAGGATATTAACTTTGCTATTCAAAGAGTAACAATTCCTTGAGGTGCTCTCATTTGTAGATGTTGCAAGGAAAGAATGACATCAAACTGTTCATTTTACAATTTAAAACACGGCTCTGTATCTTTGGCAATCGTTTTTTTTTACTTTCATCTTTCCTTTAACTCTGTTCTTTTTGGTTTCTCCTTTTATAGACGTCGTGTAAATGCAGTTTCTCAACATAATGTTTCAATTTATTTACTTTCTTTTTCTTCCTTTCTTTCTGTCTCTTTTTGTTTAGCTCCGTCTCTTCTCTTCGTTTATTTTTCCCTTCAGTTTCTTTACTGTCTTTTCCTTTCCTTTCCTAGATGTTGTACAAACATACTTCCTCGACCTAATGTTTCTTCGTACGATTAACTGTATTCCATTTTGCACCTCGTCTATTCCTACATTCATGCTAACACCAATTTTCTTCTACAGTCCGCAAACCGTTATAGCGTGCATAATTAAAATTAAATTCTCTGTTTTCCGACATTGACCTTAACAATGTAGATTTTTTTTGTGCAAAATTGGAATAATTAAATCGAACTTTGTTCTGGGGCCTTTCAATTGCAAAAATCTGTAAAGCATCAGAATATATTAGTCTTCCGGTAATTTGCAGAAAAATTAATGCGGATAAAATGTATTTAATCTCTTTAATTTGCTGATAATTTTGTTCTGATTCTACCTCATGGAGCACAATTAGCAAAAGTGCGCATCAGACACTTTTGATTCTCCTAGATAAATGGTTCTTGCTATTTGTAGATAAGATACCTCATTTTATTTCATTCAGTCTATGGAAGATGATCTTGGAGTTGGTTATATTGCTTGTTATTTCGATATCGGATTAGATAGCCGGTTGTTTACAAGTATCAAGCTCCATATCAATTAAAAATATAATGGGAACATAATTTGTTTGCATTTCAAATACCTAATTCCAATATCTTAGGGGTAAAATAGAAAAATCGTGTAACAATCGAAGAATGAGTGAAATATATTCTCTGGAAATGTTCAGTCAGGCTGTTAAAATGCATTTAAAGAATAAAACTTTAAATAGCTATGAAAATATAATAAGAACATAAGAACATAAGAAATAGGAGCAGGAGTAGGCCAATCGGCCCCTCAAGCCTGCTTCGCCATTCAATAAGATCATGGCTGATCTGATCCTAACCTCAAATCTAAATTCATGTCCAATTTCCTGCCCGCTCCTCGTAACCCCTAATTCCCTTTACTTCTAGGAAACTGTCTATTTCCGTTTTAAATTTATAATGTCCAGAGTTTCAAGAAAATTACATTTTAAAAAAATATTACAAACTGTTAGGTTTACACAGATGATGTATTAATTATACATATATTAATGCTTAAACCTTATGAAACTAATGCAACCTTACAGAACATGATCTGCTGATTATCTTGTCGTGTAAAGTATTTTGTACTCTAAACAAATATATAGTGCGAGGAAGAAATTCGTGAGATCAGGTGCCAAAACAACTTTTAATAACGATTTCTTGTTAAAACCCATTATTGGGTTTAAAATAATTTTTCGTATGTTGAATATCGAGAAGAATGCAAACCAGTCAGTATATTTTAAATTATACAGTTGCGAATTGATTCAGATATTTTCATTGTATTGTCTATTCGCACAGTTTGAACTGCAAAACAAGCTAATGTCAAGGAACATAAATTCCAGGTGCAACCATACGATTAAGGATGTACAGTGCCCGATCCAGTAATCTATTTGACAATTTCAATTCAATTACCCGAATTCAAAATCAGCAAGGGATCTGGGTGAGATAGCATGCACTAAAAGTGAAATGATTTTAAGAGAAAATAACCGGAACCAAGTTATTAAAGAAAACAGGTGATATACAGTATATGCTTTCAATATCAACACAGGCCAATAAAATAGTATCCAAAAATATTTATGAACCATTTCACTGTCACAGGTCGTGCGGGATTGTTTTAACTGTTGCTAGGTTAACTCTTACTGAAATGTAATTGCACTGTATAGCTGATCACTTATCTCCTTTACAACATGTTCAGCTGTTTGCCATCAAGTATTTGCATCATACTACAAAAAGAAGGAAAAAATAGTAGTCGTTCTGCTCTGTTCTGCGTTTTGCGTAATATTATTCAGGGTCCCTCATGCACAACCTATCCGCGCTGGATTATAGTAGGTGGTCTTTGTAGAGACAGAACTGGAAGCCTCAAGCAAAGGGTTTTTATGCTGTCTGTTGATTTTTGGGAGTGCCTGCAAACCTTACTTTTAATTGCTAAGATGCCGTGAGCTGCTGTGGCCGAAGCAACAACTTCAGTAATCCTATTACCTTGCACTTTAGCTACAACTTGGTTTAGAGACTACAGAAACGTCTCAACCCTCCCCCATCCCTATCCGAGACCACCAGTACCCTAGCCCTAAAGTAACTTATTTTGATGAATTAGATTCAATAGCTGAACTCGCAAATGAATCTCTCTTCTCATTAACCGTTTGAGGAATGCAATATTGTATCCGTACACAGATTGGAGAAATTTTCCCTCTCCAGTTTTTTTTCCTGGTATCTGGTATAAATAGTTGCTGCCTATTTCCTTTGCGTTAGTCGATTGCATTACGTCCTTATACCTTAAATGCAAAATAATAGAACGTCCATGAAATCCATTTATGAAGGGTTCAATCATAAAGACGCTATTTACATTAAATTATTTTGAACAATTATTTCTCTACCAAGCAGGGCTAGAATTTAAGCAAATTATTAACGTGACGTGTTAGACATAGATTCGCTGGAAGGTACTTATTTGTTAACCATGAATAAAAATAACCAACGATGAGACAAAAAATCCGAAGTTCTTCTAAACGGACATATATTCAATTTTATTGTCACTTTAATCTTTTTTTACTAAATATGCCTTATAAATACGGAAGTAACTGCAATCGTGCAAGCATGTATATATTATTAAGTTTATGCAAACTTGCATATATTTTATTAGTATGTGTATCCATGTATTTCAATTTTTTGGATACAAAAATATCAGTGGAGATTTATGTACGAGATCAGTAAACATAAACACGTACATCTTCAAAGAAACGTTCATAATGAAATAGTGGCCTCGTGACAATTTCATCGCATTTTGCAATTCAAATCCAAGTGATGCTTTGCTCTAATGAACCTTTGTTAAGTTTTGTCTATCAAACGTTGGACTCATAAGTAGTCGTTTCCCCATAGACTTCTACAAATCATTCGAATTCCAATCGGTTGGAATAAAATGTCAAACACAATATTTCAGAGGATCGACAAAAATGCATTATGATTATAGAATCATAGAAACTTACGGCACAGGAGGAGGCCATTCGGCCCATTGTGTCCGTGTCGGCCGAAAAAGGAGCTATCCAGCTTAATGCCACTTTCTGATGAAAAATGTTTTTAAATGCCCAACATTTTGAACCGCATTCCTAACTTCAGTCCAACATATTTCTTCTTCTATGTTCAGGTCAATAGAGGGCTTGACAGGGTAGGTGCTGAGAGGCTGTTTCCCCTGGCTGGAGAGTCTAGAACTAGGGGTCATAGTCTCAAGATATGGGGTCAGCTATTTAGGACCAAGATGAGAAAAGGTTTCTTCACTCAAAGGCTTGTGAATCCTTAGAATTCTCTACCCCAGAAAGCTGTGGATGCTCAGAATATTCAAGACTGAGATCAATAGATTTTTGGACACTAAGGGAATCAAGGAATATGATGATAAGGCAGCAAAATGGAGTTGAGGTAGAAGATCAGCCATGATCGAATTGAATGGCAGAGCAGGCTCGAGGGGCTTATGGCCTACTCCTGCTCCTATTTCTTATGTTTTTTTTAATTCGTTCATGGGATGTGGGCATCGCTGGCGAGGCCGGCATTTATTGCCCATCCCTAATTGCCCTTGAGAAGGTGGTGGTGAGCCACCTTCTTGAACCACTGCAGTCCGTGTTCTTATGTTCTTAGAACAATGGGAGGCCTTCAAGGAGGAGTTGGTTCGGATACAGTGTAGACATATTCCTACTGGGGGGAGGGGGGTTGGGGGAGGAAGGGCATCCAAACCTAGAGCTCCCTGGATGACCAAAGATTTAGAGATTAAAATGAAACAGAAAATGGAGGCATATGACAAATGTAAGGTTCACAATACAGTATAGAACAAGGCTGAATACAGAAAGTACAGAGGAGATCTAAAAAAGGGAATAAGAGGGGAAAAGAGAGTACGAGAATAAACTAGCAGCTAACAGTCAAGGGATCCAAAAGACTATTATAAACATATCAATATAAAAGGGTAGTCAAAGGAAGGGTGGGACCGATTAGGGACAAAAAAGATGATCTTGTGGAGGCTGAGGTACTAAATTAATACTTTGCATCCGTCTCCACTAGAGAAAAGGATGCTGCCATTGTAGCAGTAAAGGAGGAGGTAGTATCATTATTGGATAGGATAAAAATAGATAAAGAGGAGGTACTTAAAAGATTGGCAGTACTCAAAGTAGAAAAGTCACCCAGTCCAGATGGGATGCATCCTAGGTTACTGAAGGAAGTAAGGGTGGAAATTATGGAGATTCTGGCCACAATCTTTCTTAAAAATGGGGACAGTGCTGGAGGATTGAAGGATTGCAAATGTTACACCCCTGTTCAAAAAAGGGGAGAGGGATAAACTGGGCAATTACAGGCCAGTCAGCCTAACGTCAGTGGTGGGGAAGCTTTTAGAGACAATAATCCAGGACAAAATTAATTGCCACTTGGAAAAATATGGGCTAATAAATTAAAGTCAGCATGGATTTGTTAAAGAAAAATCGTGTTTGACTAACTCGATTGAGTTCTTTGATGAAGTAACGGAAAGGGCTGATACGGGTACTGTGGTTGATGTTGTGTGTATGGACTTTCAAAAGGCATTCGATAAAATGCCACATAATAGACTTGTTAGCAAAATTAAAGCCCATGGGATTAAAGGGACTGTGGCAGCATGGATACAAAATTGACTAAAGGGCAGAAAGCAGAGAATAGTGGTGAACAGTTGTTTGTCAGATTGGAGGGAAGTATACAGTAGTGTTTCCCGGTCAGTATTAGGACCACTGCTCTTTTTGATATATATTAATAACCTGGACTTAGGTATAGAGGATATAATTTCTAAGTTTGCAGATGACACGAAACTCGGAAATGTAGTAAACAATGTGGAGGATAGTAACAGATTTCAGGAGGACAGTCTGGTGAAATGGGCAGGCACATGGCAGATGAAATTTAAAGCAGAGCAGTGTGAAGTGATACATTTTGGTAGGAAGAATGAGGAGAGGCAATATAAACTAAATTATACAATTGTAAAGGGGGTGCAGGAACATAGAGACCTGGGGATGCACATACACAAATTTTTGAAGGTGCCAGAATAAGTTGAGAGGGCTGTCAATATGGGAATCTGGGCTTTATTAATAGAGGCATAGAGTAAAAAAGCAAGGAAGTTATGCTAAACCTTTATTAAACACTGGTTAGCTCTCAGCTAGAGTATTGTGTTTATTTCTGGGCACCACACTTTAGGAAGAATGTCAAGGCCTTAAAGAGGCAGAAAAATGTGGAGAAGAACGTGGAGAAGCTGGGGTTGTTCTCCTTAGAACAGAGAATTGTAAACAATTTTACAACACCAAGTTATAGTCCAGCAATTTTATTTTAAATTCACAAGCTTTCGGAGATTTTCTCCTTCCTCAGGCAAATGTTTCAAGGAAACATTTGAAACATTTGCCTGAGGAAGGAGAAAATCTCCGAAAGCTTGTGAATTTAAAATAAAATTGCTGGACTATAACTTGGTGTTGTAAAATTGTTTACAATTGTCAACCCCAGTCCATCACCGGCATCTCCACATTAGAACAGAGAAGGTTAAGGGGAGATTTGATAGAGGTGTTCAAAATCACGAATGGTTTTGATACAGTAAATAAGGAGAAATTGTTTCCAGTGGCAGAAGGGTGGGTAACCAGAGGACACAGATTTAAGGTGATCAACAAAAGAGCCAGAGGTGACATGAGGAAACAATTTTTATACACACGGAGTTGTGATGGTCTGGAATGAACTGCCTGAAAGGGTGGTGGAAACAGATTCAATGGTAACTTTCAAAAGGGAATTTGATAAATACTTGAAGGGAAACATTTACAGTGTGATGGGGAAAGAGCAGGGGAATGGGACTAATTGGCTAGCTCTTTCCACGAGCCGGCACAGGCATGATTTGCCCAATGGCCTCCTCCAGTGCTGTACCTACTATGATACCATGAACCAAGGACTATCTCCCCAGTGTAAATGCTCCGTACGATCGATGTCAAGGGAATGCCAGCATGCCTACGAATTGCCTCTGAAGATGGATGGAAACTTTCGTGAATCGACACAACACCCATATCCAGTGATGTAGATTAAAATTTCGGATCCATCGGGTGAAGTTGAAAGACTTGTAACTTGCAAAGAAGCAAAATGCTATCGAAAATCCAATTATTGCAAATACCAGCTAAATATGCCGTTTAATGAAGGAACGGTGTATTAACCCAAGTATCTATCGAATTCAAATTGTTCCGTTGGACACATTGTCCCACTATATTGACCCTAGCACTGCAATAGCGGTATAAAATGAGTAAATATCTCTAGTTTCTCGCTACTTGCAGTCCGATAATGACACTACCTAACAATATAATGCAAATAAACTAATTCGCCTCCTAATTCCAATGACAACCTGTTGCAATCAATATAAAATGTTTCAGGAAAAATGGCACATTTTATCGCCTATCAAATTCACAGAGGTTAAATTCTGTCACCCAGAGACTACGAGCCATTTTACCAAAACATCCAGTCGGCGCACATGGTCTGTGGCACTAGGGGCACAATCACTTCGTTCGTTTCGGTACAGCCAAATCGATGGATGCAACGATTGCATCTAAACTAAAAACGGATGTCGCATTTTCAACAAAAAAAAATGAGGGTTATTTTTGGAATTTCCCCTCCCCCCTTTAAGCGTAACGTGGCTATTCCATTGAAGTTTTTCTTGGGTACCCACTGAAAGCATTAAGGTCACATATTGTACACTTGGATTAGTATCCGGCTGATTATTTTACACTTACTCCAACAATTTTACGATTACGGATAAAAACAAAATTGTCCATCTGCTGTAACTTTACTCAATCAATATATTTTTTTCGATTAAGCTAAAAGTAAATATTTTTTAATTGTGTTGTGATGCTTTTCGTTGAATCAGGGCACAACGCTGAAGTGCTGCAATAAATCTGGCGCACATAAATACTGATGGACGTCCAACTATACGTTCATACATAAATTATATCCATGTTCACAAGTACATTGCAGTTACACACAATCAGTGTATATACTTTCTGTGCACGCAATAGATTTGTGCACTTGCACTTATTCTTATATGCACATAAACATTTATGCAACAAAACCTTTTTAGTGAGCTATCTAGAAATGTTGTTTGGATTAAATGCATACTTTTCAAACTAAAGATATTTTCAGCTTTCCTCGTTGCTCTTATCCAGCGAGACTGAGTTGATTGCCCCTACCTTTCTCATCGTGTGTCGGTGTGGCTGTGGTTGGTATATCGAACCACTGAGCCAGGGAGCTGGAGTACCACGCTGCTAACTCTTCCCCGGCTTGGATATCTCTCAGCGTTCGGTAAAAGATCTGCAGAAGGAACAGAAGCAGAAATATAAGGACTATATGTGATTTAATCTTTTGAGGTGTATTTTTTTGTTGGATTGATAAAAGCCATAACCGTGCCAGAAATGTAATGTTGTGTTGTACCTGTCCCCCTGGAAGGTCGGTGATTGCTTCCAGATTCTGTTCTTGGTTGTGTCTGGCAGCTCGGATTAACTCTATCCATTCCGGGACGGAGCCGCCAGTTTCATCAACCAAATCCCCTCTGACAAAGCGCACCTGAAATATATCCCCAGCAGCACAGTTTAGGAAAGCAAATTTTATGATTCCTGCATTATCCCTACAATGATCATTTAATTCGCATACATTTGTTTCACTTCGTTAGTTTAATTGCAACATACACAAATCATATCCAAAAGACTCCACATGAAAATATGATTAAAACTAAAATTTAAAAGTATGGATAAACATCTTTTCCCCAAACGTGTGGTCCTTAAGTATTATTTTATTTTTTGGTTTAACAATAATTTAAATGCTAGGTTCACCGAAAATTGTATTTGAGATCATTGAGTGAAGTCTCCAGGCAGGAATGGTGTATTAAAGAAATTGTGATCTGAAGATACCTGACGGTGACCTGGCCCTAAACCAGTCAAGAATTATAATGACTGAGAAAACAGCTGGGAATACGTAGCCTTGCTTAAGCGAGAAAAACATTAAAAACGTTGCATCTTACACATAAACAGTTGCAGTTCACTTCACGTCGCTGGAAATAAGAAGGGTTCGAGCTGTTTTTTATATTCAAATATTTCCCAAGCTTCTTCAGTTCAATTAAAATTCCGCATACGTAGATATTTGGGATTCAGAATAAGTGATTAAAAATAACAATTCGCTACGGAAGAAAATAAATGAAAAAAATCTGCTTTGTTTATCAATAAGTGGTCAATTACAAACCTGAGCTTCGATAGTTGAATTTTATAAAAACAAGTTCATGTTAACTTAATTGAAAGCTTCGAATGCTTTAAATGTATTTATATAATACTGCAGTACATAAAGAACTTCCATTGCTGCATGTTTTAGTGACACCTGTTCACTTTTGGCAGTTGACCGATGGTATAATTGAATTTCGAGGTGCACCAGTGCTTATCTCCTCATTTATATTATACCTTTCATGCATTCAAATTGTTTTCCATAATAAATAACCTGATGTACGAATAGAGAAACCCAACTAACAAACGTTGAAAACAACACTGGTAAATTATTTACTACAAAACGAGCATATCAACAAAATATTGGGATAGAGGTGGATCAAATGCGCCCATTTAGAGTCGTTTGGGAAAAGTTAGCTATAATTAGGCATACCGGTTCTTCTGCAAGAAACAAAATCGAAACAGACGAGAAATAAATAACATAGTTTGTCAGACCGTTTAAAAGGGGTTTAACAAATTAAAAAGCTGACCATGACATACGACACGGCATCTGCACCTGTTTAAGGAAGCCCATGGCAATATATGCCATTAGACACTGGAAACAATCAAGCTTGAATAACTTTTCCTCTGTATGCATGATTCTGTGTATATTACTCATGTATGTATGTGTGTATATATATATATACAGTAATATCAGTGGCTGAGCTGCATTGCGATTGATTGTGCCGTGCAATGTAGCTCAGCCACTGATAACTAAATGCGGCTTTATGGAGCAGACAGTGTCTAATTATTAACAACTGTTCTTCTAAATTTCGTTGCCAAGTGTGTAAGCTGAAATGATCCAATTACTTATCATTAGATTATTTTAATCAAGGTAAAAAAAAAACGGATACCTGGATAATCAAGGACATTAGTTTACACTGCGAAGCAGCTACTACAATTCCAGCCACGAAGAAGAATAAATAAATCACTTACAATAAACATTTTCGATCTTGGTTATGGATCTCGACAAGAGTAAAATTAATTAATTGAAGTCTAACCGCACGGTTAATCGTAGACCATAAAATTGAACCCTTTAGCCGCACACGAGAGCAGAAATTAGATCCAATTAAAGCGGTCTGTCAATAACTTTAACAGAAGTTAACACAGTATGGTAATTTGCGGGAAAATACAATTAACTAACAATTAGCGGGCAAGCGATGAATTCGGATCCATGGCATTAGACAGTACCCGCAGAACTCAAAGGTCATGGATTTTTTTCCAGTAACTTTTTTATATAAAGAATTGACTTACAATATTGTTTCGCTTGGTTTTGTGAGAGAGAAATAAAATCTGATGTTGCCAAGCTACTGACTGATCGGAAGTTTGAGCTCTTTCCCCACATTCCCGGGAAATTATAAAGCAAAAGGAAAATTGCATTTAAAAGATTTATGTCAATGCAACGAAATCTGTTACCTTTTTCTTGTTGCACTGCTCCTTGCGATCGGACATATATTTACCCAGCCTAAAAATGCCCTGCACGGGACCCAAGCGCAGCCCGGCTGGGATGATGCTTTCCGCGGTCACGGTGATCGCCGAGCTCCGGGGGGTTTGCATGGCTCCGGGGATGCAGGGGGAGAAAAGAAGTAGCGAAGGAAGAGGGATGGATTGACAGCGAGATGAGACAGATGAGAGAGAGAGATGGACACAGACTGGTCTCCGCCTGCAAAATGACGCGATGGAGCCCGTGCGCTGCGCTTTTTCTATGCAAAGGGAGGAACGTTGCGTTTGAGCAGAGTGCACAGAGTGCCTCAGTTTGGTGAGAGAGTTTTGGTGCGATCACAGCTGCGAGCCACAGCCAAGAGGGTCAGAGAGACACACATGGAGACTTTCCCTACCCAACTGAATAATAAAGTGCTCGAAATGGCCAGGAACAATGGCCCAGGCGACCTTCCCATTCCTAAAATCCAATTTGTCAAGGGCGCAAAAAAGGCGATTGTGAATCAAAGGTCTGGCGGGACCATTAATCGTCAGCTTGTGTTATTGTCCAGCAGACAGTTACGATATTTTAAGTGACAAATTCACTGTATAATTTCTCCATAAATTTTGCCTTCTTTTATTGCGACCAACAAAACTTTGGGAAAATAAGTGACTAAAGTTAAGTCTACTTGGCTGATTCTTTTCAGGTTAAATATACTTCAAAGATTTTTCTCTCCCCCTCGGTTTTTTTTTATTTTCTCAGAGGAGTGGATCTCAGTTAAACAAAGAGAGCAGGAATGTTTGGAGGACTTGTTAACTTCTATTGATTCGGCGTGTGCCGCATAGAAACAGGGCAGGTACTTGATGGTAAAACACCAGAAAAGTAGCTACCGTCTCAAGATAACCACCATCATTTGTCCAGCTCTTCCGTTAAACTGCCGGTCTATACAGTTGAGCCAGTATTTTAACCCAGTAATTCCATGTACCCTTTACCAATATTGGGCTATTTTAGAGACTATTTGGGACTATGATTGGGATGTTCAGACTGACCCACATTTTTAAAACAAACAGCGACCACGTCGATTAGGCTTTCCACGTCCAGCTTTTCCTAAAGGATCAAAAGCAATACCTCGGATTTGAACCGTTCTTCGTTTTAATAAAACACTGCACTTGTTCAAATTAGAAAGCCTTAGATAATGTCTTGTCCCTTTGAAAAACAATTTTTAGCAGATTTTCTTCCTCAGGAGGATCTCCGCAGTGTTCATTAACGATTGTTATGAACCTAACTGTTTTACGCGTGAAATAAAATGCGCTTAATAATTTGGCATCTGTTTTCCACTTGAAGGTTAAAAAAGATAATTTGAGGTCAATGGAAAGATTCTCGTCCTTTGATCATCAGGGGGTAATACAATGAGTTAAATGTTTATTAAAGTGAAATAAATCGTTTAGCTGTTCAACCTATTTAAGTTAAAACGGTTTCTATCACTTGGGAAGTGTATTAAACGTTGTTATTTTATATTTCATACTAAGAAACAGGTTCATTTTCTTATTTGCACTAAGGAGCAGTAAATGCGTTGTAGAGTGTTTTGCTGGCCCAAAGAATTACCTGTGCTGTACTTCAAACATCTCGGCTTTTTAAATTAAGGATGTGTTTTGTGTATTTTATGCAAATCAGGTAAGCTTTTTATCCTTTTAAGGCTAGCATTTAATATCCTGTCAAAGGTCCATTAGTGAGAAAAGATTTAAATTGTAACAATAACTTTACGATGGGGATTGTGATTCAACACCACTGAAAGGCGCTGGCAAGGATTCCTTTGATTTACTATACACTATGCACGTAGCACACCAGCTGTGGGGCAGCTTTAAATGTATTATATAAAATAATTAAATAGCAAATTGGTTTTGTTTCATACATTTGGAGGAAGTATAAATTATCTGTGCCGAATGCCCAGTTCTTGATCATATAATTGGAGTACAGAAAGCATTGATAATTTTAAACATTAATTTTCATATTTTATATTTTTAATGTTTCTAAATGTTGCCATTAGGTACATGTATTTTATTGTGCAGTGATACCAGAACGCTTAACGGTCCTTTCAGACGCACTGTGAAATCAGTGGAGAGATCACAGAGAGCCTATCCTTTTTGCTGCAAAAAAATGAATTCTTATGGTATGGCTTTGGGTTTTGTAGACAGCTATCATCTGCTTATTTGTCGTTAGATCGTAAAGAGGATATTAACTTGACAGAATCAATGGGCACTTGATTATAAGTATAGATTTCTTCCAGCCATGTTTGTATCATATATATTCAATCATCAACATTACATCCAGAAAGGTATGACGTCTATTTTTCAAAAGATTCGCCAGTATGGAAAACAAATTAAAATGTAATGTAAAACACACACGATTGCATATATCTATATCAATTCAAATTATTTTTGGACAAAGTTCTTCATTCCTTTTGTATAATGTTTTCATCGTTATATAATTATGTTTATTTAAAATATCGAATGATAAGATTCGGCCACTGTTCTGGGTGAGTGGAGCAGGGATTTTAAAGAAGTGATAGGGTCTGACCTCTTTGATAACTCTTCATTGGTATTTCACTGAATGGCGGAAAAAAAGAAACAAGAAGTTAGGGGCAATAAATTTAAGCCATGAACATGTCCCTGTAACCTCTGGCCTGGCGACTTTAGGATGACACCAAGTTAAATTGGACAAGCAGAGGTAGATGGCTTTGGACTGCAAGGTACCCCACTGCTCCATTTGTGGAGCCTTTCCATACTTTATTTAATGATCTCAAAGCGTGAACGACACGCGAACAATTTTATCAATAGGACCATGTAAAATCTGACTGGGAGGAAAGTTATTTATTAATGTACGCCAATTGTGACTGGTTCCCAGCCACAAAAAATAAAAGGCCCTGCTCTGAAATCATTCACACCAGCCCGGCAATTTTTTTCCACTGTGGCTCAAAGATGCACTATTCCAAGTGAAATAAATTGGCCAGAGGAGAGGGGAGAAACACGTTTTCTTTTATATTTTCCCCTGAAAAAAAATAAAAAGCAAGGGTGAAACCAATCTAATGTGTCCACTGGAGCAGGAGCCAGAATGAAAGCTGGGGTGTTAAAAGTAAAAGCAGTGTTCGAAGCAAATGGGATGGAAAATTAAATGAAATTAAATAGCTTGAACGACTGTATTGTGTCTTATAAAAGGACACATTAATTACATGGTTTCAGCTTTATTCCAGGACAATGTTGTGGACTGGGGGATAATCAAAACATTCCAGGGCTTGCAGTCACAGACGTTTAACCGGCAACAAAACCATATTTTGCAACCATCAACGAAAGATGATCGGGTTTGCATAAAATATAGTTTGATAAGAGATCCTGCACCAGCTTGAGCTCTTTTGCGCGTGCCGTTGAACTGTCATTGCCATCAAGTAACATTTTTGGCATAATGTTCTTTTTGATTTAACAGGTTGCCCGATAATCAGCCATGAATGTTGAAGAACAACAGACGTCCAGAGCCACAGCAGCCTGGGCCAATGTCCCACCAGGGAGCTCCATTCAACACATCAAAATGCTTCTGGCTAGAGAAGGTTCAACATTACATTCAAACCAGCATGAATGCCTGTATATAGAGCCAACTTAATTATAGGCAAACAGTGGAATAAATCAGAAGTTCTCGCAAACTCCTGTGTATAAAGGAATCTTTCCTAATTTAACCCTTCTGAAACTTTGGTACTGTAAGACTCCCTGTGGTGTCCCTTAAATATTATTTAAAACAGTCTTGAAAAGTTTTAATGTTGTTTATTAATTTTATTAAACACTAGGTATTTTGATTTCACATACTATTATTACTGTATTTATGAATGAAATGAATTGCTGTAACGTACCAAAGGTATTCAGTATTGTAAGAATAGAGAAAGAGAATATAGGAAATACATCCTCATTGTAGCATAACGTAAAGATATAGGAGGTAAATCCACCGTGTATGACTGTTAAAGGGGTTGTTTTTTTTATTTTGTACTGAATAAAGCAGAGTAATATGAGTTAACAAAAAGAACAGAAACAACAGACACATCGGTAATTGATTAAGTTTTGTCAAAATTAAGGTTATTTGTGGAATTGTGGATCCCGCCACACGACCTGTTTACTATTTAAACACTATAATTAATATAACATTTCACATCTGTTAAAATAAACAAGTATGGAATGTACTTATTCTTCCCATGCAAGTTAAGTGGGTCTAAAATTAAGATTTTAAAACCCCTACCTAAGATTGAAGATGTCTTTATGCCACGATTTCAGTATGCAAGAAGTCAACTGTCTTTTTAACAGAATTCTCTAACTTTTACTTTGTTTTCGGTTGACGTGGTGAAGATAAAAGGCCAGAGACTTGTGGCTGAATTGAAATGTTTCGGTGTACCTTATAAATTCATACCTTTTCTCACTCGATCGCATTAGAATGAGTTCTCCACTCAATTCGATTTTCCTTGCTGTTGGGCACATTTAGGAGAGACTCTATTTATGAAGTTCATTTCTAGGCAAATGAATTCAGAGCCTGAGCCCTATGAATAGGACCGTGTGTCAGCCGCCCCTAATTGGGATTAAAGCACTCGGGACCATATGCACAGAGTGACAGAAATTCTCAGGTTTCATTGTATAACACGACAAGATCAGTAACCAGCCAATTTCCAGCCATCCTTCTGAATAACATAGCTTCTTACAATACAGTCTAAGGCTTATTTGTTGGCATACCTAGGCTGTTTTTCAACTCTATGGGAAAATCAAAAATAAAACCACCTTTTCAATAAAAGACACGCAGCGTTTTCCTTGTTCCCATTGTAACTATATAACCAAAAGAGCACACGAAAGTACATTAACGCAATTATTTCAATATACTCGCCTTAGAAATTAAGATACTGTCAAATTAGTCCATGTGCACAGAAGCCTTTCTTTAAAATTATATCTAGATTTATAAAACTTGCTTGAAATGGTTAGAGGGGACATTTGAAAAATAAATAGATTTTGTTCCAGTCAAAATATTGATTGATGTAGTTTTTTTAAGTGAACCAACGGGATGGAGACATGGACTATGTTATTTTATGTTGTTGTCATCTACAAAGTTTAGAGAGTTGGCAAAACTGCTCAGAACAGAACGACTTGCTTTCAGTGCCTTGCTTTTAGTAGCACATGTCTGAGAAGACTAACAAAAGGGACCACAGCCTTTTAAATGTCAGTACGTTGTAGACCAATAAACGAACCTGATTATGCCCTGCAACTTGAATGACATGTAAGCGCCATAAAATGGGGCCTGGTGGTTCTGCCAGAAAGCAACTTGGAAAACTGCGAAATTTGGCACAGATTTGTATTCTATTTATGTGTTGAGACCAGATTGTATAATCAGATGTCTGCATTGGCTAATGACTTTATATTACGTATAACATAAAAATCTTTTAAAATATAGATGCGTCCATAAAATGCACCAGTACAATGAAATCCAATTCTTATTTACCCTTATTTTACTTAATTGGGTGATCTGGTCCGTTAATCATCTCAAGTATCCACAAACCTTACAGCAACGTGAAGGGAAGTTTCGCACCTATCTGATTTTGTACCCCTATTTTAAACACCATTGGACGCGAGCATTTACTGGGTTTAAGAATTTCGGGAAGGTTTGTTTGATCAGAGGGTTGGTTGGTCAGAGATCCGTGTTCTGTTAGCTATTGATTCAAATATTTGAACAATTGATCCCCGCAATCGGATTCGTCCATGCCATATAGAAATACATAGATTTCAAAAGAGAGGGAAAGCAAATGACCCAGGCTGATCTTCGTGTGCCTGACCGCCGAGACAGTGATGTCAGTTCCTAGTAAGGGACCATTAGAAGAATCAGACTTAATATGTGTCGTTTTTCATGCACTGCTGACAACAATCAATTGATTTAGATTGCACATGCTAAGGATTTTACATTGTGTATTAAAACACAGTTATCAACTAATTAACCAACTAGTTAAAATAAATTTCATGTGTTTTAAAGATAATTGACAAAATTAGCAGTGTTAACATTGCAAACAGGGCTGGACATCATTAATATATTCAGAATACACGTAGGGAGTTTTTGTATGACTGTATGGATATAATGTATGTAATTACTGCATAGGCATGACCACTGGACTACTCTATTCATTATACACTACAATTGAATCCTAATAAAGGCATAATTAGTTTGCCAAGAAATGTTATGCATGGGTCAGCATTTCCATAAACTGCAGACAAAAAATAGTAAATTGTCAAAGCTTTGTACCATCGCCCATTTAATAATCCATTCAACAATTTAACCCAAAGAGAAACAACAAATCGCTTAACAAAAAAAACTAAATTTTACACGGAAGGAATTACATTTCTGAAATGTCCTGCTGGCTGCGGGTGGAATTTGGCGGCGGGTTGACCATTTTCAGTGCGCTCAGCATAACCTATCGGATAATTGGAGGAAATTTTATGCTTGGATAAGGATTTTTTATTTAACAATTATGCTTGGATCAGGAATTCTATACAATAGGAGTGAATGGGAAGTGGTTTGGTACTTTAGAATTCCATGCTTGAATCAGAATTATGCGCGGATCAGGTATGCCTTCATATGGAGTTTGCTACAGTTTTTAATGCATTTTATCTTTTTAATTACATATTTAGGGATGATATTTACGTGCATTATTAGCAATTTATTACAATAGTTGCTTTGCACGTCAACAATGCAAGCCCTTCAGTAATTTGGTGTAGATTGCATTATATTTCGCTTATTATTTTTTTGCAATTTCACAAAATCAGAAGCACTCATTTTCATCTCTTTCATGCCCATTACATATAAGGACCTCTATGTTTCTATGAACTCTCTGTATGTTGATGGTAATCTCCTAGTTGTGTTATCATAACACTTGCATTGCGTAGAACTGCGTGGGGAAACACAAAAATAATTGTACTTTAATTAATCATTTTCATTTTATTGCAGCTTTACAAAAGTAAAATGGTATTTTCGCTTAGTGTATGGGAGCAGTTTTTTTTCGGAAACTCAGAATCAAGAGAGTGAATTAATATTTACGTGCCATTGTTTTCTGAGTAATCCTTGAAACAACATTTTCAAATAGAGTAAAGATTAGAGAATGGATCCAAAAGTTAAATGACACGATAAAAATGTATAAATTTAAATGACCACATTTCTGTGACCCACTATGTTGGGTTTCTGTAGTAAAATAGATCCAGTTTGATTTCCTCTGTTTCGGGTACAACATTGTTGTGTAAATCGTCTTTGAGTAACTTCCGCGAACCACAAAAGCAAGTCAAAAACCCCTTATTTAGTTAAATTTCTTTTCCACGTACCGCTCTTTTTCATTCATATTGAACAGCTTGCAGTCAATTCTGTTTATATGCATTGTTGTTGGACGTATACATGCATTTTATTCATACATAATGTATATACAAATTAAAGTGTAAAATATATTGGGTGAAATAAGACTTTGGAGAATTTAATGGCCGCTAATTTTAGCGGAAAAGTAGATATGAGTAAAAAGTGGTAGAATGGAGGGAGAGAATGCCAATCCTCTGTGTTTAGTAATCCTCTGACCAGTTCTACCTCTCCGAAAACAGATTAAAGGGACGTTAGCAAAAAGGTGATAAAAGGCTTTTATCACCTTTTTGCTAACGTCCCTTTAATTTGCTTGCTGAGGTTAACAATGAGGACATTATGCTCCATTCTAAAAGTGAGAATTTTACTCCGGGTCAGACCTGGTTTTAACTTAGTGAACAGGGACATTCTGAAGTATCAGCAGGGCAGCCATTGGGTTGCTGGAGCAAAGCGGATCTAGTTTGATTTCTCCTATTTCAGCCCATTGGCTGATCAATTTATTTCCACTGGGAGGCCAGACTCCCTTCAGAAACACCCTGGGCAATGTAAAGCCAGAAGTGACTGTCACTGTATTTGTAAATGTGTTCATTAATTTAATGTTGGGGAGGTCTTTTTTAAAAAGTAAAAATTACTTAAGGGAAAGTATATGGAAAATCACCTCTGTTCGAACTAACCGGCCGTTATATGTAGAATAAAATAATAGTCTGAGCAGAAATTGTTTTGAGATTTTAGTAAAACAGTCAAGTTTCTTAATAGCCTGGAGACTAATGAATGAGATCTCTCTCTCTCTCTCTCCATTTGGTACTTCATGAGCCACATGACCCTAGGAATTATGTTATGGGTTCATCTGTATCCCGCAGTCAAGTGAATTCCAATGTATTTAGACCACTACTTTCAAAAAAGGGTTAAACTACTCCCTGAATTTTCACCTTTTGGATCACCTGCCTTCATTAACCAAAAGAATTTCTCAAAATTACAATAACAGTGCAGCGAGACAAAGGCAAGTGTTGTAAAGGGTATTGTAAAGGTGCATTGGCATTGTTTTCATATTGAATACGGTGATTCAATATAGGATGTCAATTAGAGGTGGTAAATTAATATAAAACATAAAGGAAATCAATTGAATTTATGAAGTGAGATTTCAGCCTTCTACTTTTCTACTGCGTTATGAGCTGTAACTGATTTAAATATAAATATTGTTAAGGCGCAGTCACACTCTATCAATAAAACTTGGAGGAAATTGCAAACTCGCAAACTTCCTTCAGGTTTGGAGACCCCATTCACACAGGCACTTCCAAAACCCGATCTGAGATGGTGGGGATTCCTTTGGTCATGACATTGCAACGCATGCATAAAGTTAGGTAAATCTTGGAGGCATTGAAATTATTTTCAACTTTATCCCAGAAAGGACAACCAATGGAGCAATGATTTCAGGGATTAGTAGCACGTTCTCCTCCCTAGCTCTGGTGAATGTTGCCCTTTGGGAAGATTTACACTAAGGTCTGAGATCTGCAATGTGAATCTGAAACCACCAGGTGCGGTGTTAAGAGAGCGGAGTCCGGAGATCACTTTGGCCCATCAGTGACCCTGTTTACACAATGGCGTGGAGTTTCCGCTTGGTGGGTGGAGTGGCGGGGTGGGAGCACTCGGCAAAATGCACCCAGAATGCACTGGACACTGCATTGGTTTTGCTGAGGTGAAGTTACGCTCAAGTTTCTGCAGAAACTTATTAGCATAAGCCCAAATATATAATCTCCCATGAATCAATGCTATCCAGCAGCGTAATCGATCATAATCGACTCATAAGAACAGGGCATTTTCCAGCATTACAGAGGAGTGGAATTGCCAGGAAATGAGCAATTCTTCAACTTACTGATTTAAAACTCTTGGTCTTACTTTTTAATTGGCTTCAATTGACTGCTTTGATCTGCTCTTCATACATGAGACCTGCGACCAGCAGTCAATTGAAGCCACACAGATATGTCCTGCTTTGCTGTAATTGACTGAATTTAGTCTAATTTAAACTAAATTTAAAATAATTGCAGCAGCAGAAGAAACAGATCTGGGTTAGGCTTTGGGTCAATTGACTGCTGGTCTCTGCAGGGACAGGTGATTAATGCTGGATTCATGTGATCAGGGGTGTCTGTGCACCAGAGAATCTGGATGATGAACACCCCCGTATATGCACAATCGTCGGACACTCGCCATTCTGACCTGGGGAGTGGCCAGTTTTGTGGACGGGGTCTGCTTTGAGCGAATGGATTTTTGAACCAGCATAAAAGATCACTGATACTCCAGAATAAAGTAGTTAAGGGTGCAACTGGTTTACATTTAAAATTCTGCAATCTTTAGCGCTATTCTGCCCAGATTATGCAGATAACTTGGCGGAAACTTCAGGCCACCATCTTTAATGCCTTTGTGAAGTGGGAATCACATTGCAGTGTTGCTAAAGATGGTCTATGAATGCACACTTAGTTAATGCTGTTCATGATGTGACGACAATATACTCAACAGAAAAATTATGCAACAGTTCATAAGTTGTTAAAATGAATATGGACGATATTCATGGATGCAAATCTCTGATGTTATATTAAATTATATTCCATTTTACATAAATTCTAATCAGTAAAGTTTTGACAATTTGAAGTCTGATCTCTTCATTAGGGCATCATGTACACAAGTGGTGAAAGTTTACTGCAGATGAAGCAAAGTTAATAGTAATGAATACCCATTTACCAAGTAGAATAACAGTAAATGAACATTATTTCTAGGGACACAGGAGTATAGTTGGGACTGTACTGAAGAGTTTTTCCCGAACAGTCCAGGCAGTGGAAGTGTTGCTTGAGCATGGCAACAGTCTGCGCAATTATATTTCTGGTGATGGCATGGCTCTTATTGTAGGCCACCTCTGCATCTGTGCCCGGGTTCCTGACGGCAGTCATGAGCCATGTCTGAAGGGGATACCCCTTGTCGCCAGCTTGAGACCTGATGGCCTGGTTGAAATAAAGGCACAGAGGACTGGCACAGGATGAGTGAATCATAATTGCTGCCAGGAAACCTGGCACAGACCATCATGTTACACTGCCTGTGGTCACAAACAAACTGGCGTAGGGACCCTTGGTGACTTCTCTGATACAACGATGGACTGCAAACTAGACGGTATTGCTGATATCACCTGCTGCAGCTTGGAAGGAGCCCATTGCATGAAAGTTAAAGAACTCGGTGATCTCGATAGCTAAAGGCTGTGTTGTCCATGCCTTGGTTGAGGCTCCAGTTGTGGCTACAGCAGGTGACATAGCTCAGTGACTCCTTGGTGAAGAGCATATGCCTCACACATTGCTCCTCAGTGAAGTTGAGGTAGGAGACATGTTCCCTGAAGGTCCACTGTGGGTATGGTCTCCAGTGCAGTGCCCTCCTCCTCCATCTTTTCCCAGCTGCTCCTGCTCTCCCTTGTCTTCTTTGCTGCTCCCCTTCATCCCCCAACCCCAAAGGCAGACTTACCAGACCACCAATGACTGTAGTAAAACTATTTTCGAGGCAGGCAAAAGCAAAATGTTGTTAACAGATGTCAGAATTCAGTTGTTTAATGCAGAAAATAGACAAAACAAATGTCCAGAAGTTAACCAGCACCCTAAGAAGATAAACCAGTAACAGTAATAACTTGTTACTAATTTAGTAGAGTAGTCAAATGGGAGAAGAGCTGCTTTGGTAGTGAAATTGTAAACACCTTTTTGAAGGCGTTTACAAAAGTGTTGTCCAATAGGTTAGCCATTAATCACGTGGCTAATTAGGAATCCAGATGTGGCTAGTTACATTTCTGATCAGTAAATAAAAAATGAGTAATAGACACTGTCATTGGGCATGGTGGTCTCAGTACTCATTCGCTCAGCATATACACATATACTTTAACATTTTTGTGCATTTGTTGGTTAGATGAAAAGCAGAATGTGTAAGTGTTTTTTGATCATTGTGAGTGTTTTACTTCCTTGGTTACTGAATGGTGGTAGATATTTGCTAAGTAAATATATACATGTGAAGTACATTAACCTGTAATATGTGTGTGTGTGTTAGGCATTTTGTACTAAAATTAGTGCACGTGGCTAAAACAGTGTCACCATAACCATACCTATGGCTAGTCAATAATTTCTATTGGACAACATTGGTTTACAATATTGCTACAATATTGCGAGAACAATTCTTCCCCAATTGTGCTAGCCAATCACCAACATACACTCCTCTTTGTTCTTGTATTTATAGTGCAATATTCCTGATATGTTGCTGGCGTTGACTAAAGGGCTGGTGATTAATTAGGCAAATACATTTTTAAAATAGATGGGGTGTTATAAACCAAGGACATTATTTGGGAAAAGTCACTACAAAATGAAGGTTAATTCAATTTAGTAAATAGTTTTTAAAAGGCAGAGTAAAAGAATGGTGGTTAATATAAACAGTATTGATTATTTTGATTTTATTAAACTGACTAACAAGATGGTTGAACACATTTTGATGTAATAATTCATTTTTAACACATTATAGGGAAATAATTGATGGAGAGCTCAGTATAGAATGCCACATTGTGTGTTTTTTTTCTAACAGACAATTCATGCTGTGGTATTGTAATTACCATTCATGTGCAACTCATTTAAAAATTATAATTATATATAAAACCACACAGTACTTGTTGTTTTGTAGAAAGCTAAAAGTTAACATTATTAATTATTTACACAGTTAGAAATACACAAATACGTATGCATCTAAAATTAAACAATGTCATATTTAAAACTTGGCTCAATCATCTGATTTGACCTGTTCCCGTTCAATGGATGGGCAACATTATCCAATGAATTTCTGCATCCTGCTTTGAACTGTTCCGCGTGTTAATCACGTGTTATTGAATATCTTTTTGGGCTTATCCCCTTTAATTGGAAGACTGCATCCCAAGATGGACATGTTCACTATTCTAAGCTTATTCCTTTTCTTCCTACAGATCCAACAAGGCTCAGAATCATGGAAGAGGAAGAGGAGGAGGAAGATGAGCAGCAGCAGCACCAGGAGGTTGAGGAGGAAGAGGGCCTGGGCCTCCACATCCCTGTAAGCCTCCATGAAGCAGAGTGAAAGGTAGCTAACGACTGGAGAGCCATGGGACCTAGACCTTACAGGTGCATGCCTTAAGAGATGGATGCTCCAGGAGCATCATAGGTGTGTGAATGCTCCAATAATAGATGGTGACTTACAGCTGTGACTTCAGAGTCTCAGTCTGCAGCTTTTGTGGCATTGGGGGACAGATTGGAGAGCTTGACTTGTGCCATCCAGTCGCTGACTGATGCAGTAACTCAACGTTACAGGATTTGCTGGCTGCAGATCCAGGGCCAAATAGCAGGTCGGCAGTTGCACTCCAAGTGCCTGAAGCTGTCGACTCTCAGAACAGCAGCACTTGCCAGGGCTCTGACTTGCCCCCTTGAACAAGCATTCCAGTGGAACATAGCCTGGCTCTCCAGGAGCTCACTGCAGTGACGCAGCCAGCAGCAGCTTTATGTCAGGAACTTGCTGCCATGAGTCGTGAGCCCCTTCAGATCCATGATCCTTCAGTCCAGCGTCAGGTGTCCCCCATTTCCCACCTTCTTCATTCCAAAGCCACAGTTAGACATAGCAGGAGAGAACTTGCCCAAAAGGCTTGTCCAGACACCAGTGGGAAGCACAGTGTCTGGAAAGAGTAGGGTGACTGTCTGTTTACTGAGTCAATCTCCTTTTACTTCTTTTTACTTCTGTGGGCTGCTTTTTAACTTTATGGCAGGTGACTGTTCACTTTTTCTGGTAAGAGTTGTTTATGTTGGCCTGTTTGGTTTTGGCCATTACTGTATGACAGTTGATTGTGCACTATAACAGTTCCTGTAAAATGTTTTGTTTTCCCTTGCAATTACTATATATTCTTTGATACGGCACTTAATCTGATTTGAATCAGTACTGCTGGTCTATTTGTCTTTGAAACTTTCTTTATTAAGTTTAAATGTGCATGAATACAGTTCAATAATGAATGTTTTTAATCTAGCAAATATTGAAAACAATACTAAAAATGTCCAACAAAGAATGCTCTTTATTTAGCAAAAATTGTAAACGGTTTGATATTGCCCTTTGATGCAGGCCTCCGTATCCTTGGCCATCTTCTTATTAAGGTTCAAAGTGCACTAATAGAGTTCAATGAAACATGTATTATTTATTGTGAAGTTTGTATCCACCTTGACTGTTCACTTTTTCTGTTGTTAGTCACTAGTGTAGTTTTATGGAGAAGGGTCTGGATCCCACGATTTATGTATTCTGGTTGACGGTACTCTTTTTTGTGTCCTTGTTGTTCATTAAAGTCCATTTGTGTTCTGTTATTCGTTGTATTAAAGTTAGATTTTCACTTTAATTCTCTGCTTTGTTACACTTTGAGATCACAGTGCCACGGGGAAATGATCCACACAACTGGTTCAGACTTCTTCACACAGCCAATGAAAGTTGTCATAGCCTTTGAGGGGTCAGAGGGCTGATGCATTTTCATGGTGGGTTTTGCCTTCCGAAAATCTTTACGTCTTAGAGTGAGGGAGAAGGTGGTCAAGCTGTGATCCGATGGTGGAAGCAATCAGTTGCTGAACACCTGCTAAGGACTGCCCTCCAGCTGCCCTAGCAGCTCAAAGCGATGACTTGTCTGAGCGGGCATCAGCTCTTGGCTCTGGGACCTGCAACTCAGGTTCCGCAGCTCCTCACCAGGGATGTCCAGGCTCACCCACTTCCCGCAAGTCACAAATCTGCAGTGCGCAGCAGGCCACAATCATTTTTGACACCCTCTCTGGCCTGTACTGCAGGACACACCCTCATCTGTCCAGGCACCTGAAGTAGCCATTCGGAATCCCGAAGGTCCTCTCCACCACCTGCCTGGTCATTGTATGGGTATGGTTGTAACGCTCCTCTGCTGCGTCATGCATCACTCGGAATGGTGTCAGCTGACATGGCATCAGGGGTTAGGCCTTGTCCCCCAGTATCCAACCATTGATTCACCAATCCTTCACTGAATAACAGGGCGATGGTTGAAGGACGAAGGATAAAGGCATCATGGCAGCTCCCTGCATGCTGCGGGTTGACGTGCAGTGTCTGCTGCTGGACATCACAGACAATCTTCATATTAATGGAGTGGTAGCCCCTCCTATTGATGTAAGTCATAGGGTTCTGCTATGGCACTTGCGGGTTCCGTTGATCACCCCCTGCACTCTGGAGAAGCCAGTGAGCATGTGGAACCATATGGCCCTGTCTCTTTGCTCAGTTTGTGTCATGCATAGGAGATGAATTCTGTGAAAAAGGGCATCTGTCACCTGGTGAACATAGGGACCTTACAGCTTCCTGGCTGATGTTGCACAATCAAATAATGTGCAACCACTTGACAAAGTTTAGCCATGATCTACCTGCTGAGTCTGAACCTCTAATTTCACTATTTTTCTGAGACATCTAACATAGAAACATAGAAAATAGGAGCAGGAGTAGGCCCTTCGAGCCTGATCATGGCTGATCCTCTATCTCAATACCATATTCCCGCTCTCTCCCCATACTCCTTGATGCCTTTTGTGTCTAGAAATATATCTAGCTCCTTCTTAAATATATTCAGTGACTTGCATCCACAGCCTTCTGTGATAGAGAATTCCACAGGTTCACCACCCTCTGAGTGAAGAAATTTCTCCTCATCTCAGTCCTAAATATCCTACCCCGTATCCTGAGACTGTAAGAAATGGAGGCATTGACTGCACCCCCACCGCACCCACCTCCCCAACCTCATTGGCTTTCCCACATTCCTCCCCCCCAACAGCAGCCACCCAGCCCACTAAACCAGCTGAAGACAGGTGGCAGTACACCCTGTAGCAGCTGCAGAATCCCCACACTGAGGCTAGCTCTCGCTCCCTTCTGCCCCCATACCCATTCACAAAAAGATCTTGGCACATGGAGTTAAAAATGTTGATTAAAACTTTCACAGAATCTCTGGTGCCTTTCTGCCCCCTTTTAACAATGGCTCCTCCTCTGCATTTCACTCTCTGGTGGGCTGCCCCTGTGTGGCAGAGATAACACTGGGAGTCCATCCTGAATTTGTAATGAGCCTGACCCAGGAAATTGAATTGGGTTCACAGCAGGGTCAGGGCTGTGGGTGGAAATCCTGACCCAATTAACCTATGGCAGCATAACCCCCCTGGAGGAAAATTCAGCCTTAAAGATCCTATGGCAATATTCAAAGAAAAGCATATAGTTTTACAATATTCCTCACCCAACAAATATCATCAGAACAGATTTGAGAAAGAACTTGTTTTTATATAGCTCATTAACTTGTTATTCATCTCATTGGGGAACAAGTGCCAGGCAAAAATGAAGTAAAAGGAAACTCAATATGGAGGCAAGGTGTTGTGTCTGTGGGCAAGTGACAGAGTGGCTCAGCATCTGACTTCCTGTGGACATGCTGCTGCATGAGGGGGATGTGAGATAGGTTGCCTTGTTTGACATTCTGAGACGTTTCCCCAGAGGACAGTAGTGCACCATCTCAATCAGGATGTGGCAGCCAGACTTAACGGTCTGTAGAATACATGGGTGCCATCTACAAGGTTCTGCACTCTTGGAAACTCTGTCACGCAGAAAAAACTGGGTACCCTGTTGAGCTAGAGTGCCCCTCCCAGCTCCACAGCAATTCTGAGGACTGCTGCTGGTCCACACTAGCCCCCACTCCAGTTCTTCTTCTCCCCTCCCATGACCTACCTGAGGGCCACTTTGGGAGAGTCAGCATCCCAAATTGGTCCCACGGTGACTTGCGAGCTGCCTGTAAAGGCTCAACAGTTACCGTAATTCACCGTAATTAATAAACTGAGACCCAAGGCCCAATTTCGGGTGAGCGTCAGGCCTTCAGCTTCTGACACAGGCTTTGTGCATTTCAGACCCAAACATGAGCCTGGACCAATTTTTAGCCCTCAGTTTCTTCATGTTTCTTGCAAGTCCAACTGGCAGCTACCTTAGATGCCATTTGCCCAAAGTCCTTTTAAAATTCAGTCCATCATCTTCCTTACTCACGCAGTTTACAAAATTTCAAAATTCAAGCTTGGTCTCCTTCCTAGTTGCTACTTCCAAATTTACCCTTAGGTGTCAGCTTTGGTTCAGTGGTAGCACTCTCACCTCTGAGTCAGAGAGGTGAAATTCAACTTCAGCAGTACATCCTGTAGCAGCTGCAGAAAGCCAACTGAGGGCCTACTCGCAGCCAGCTCTCCCGGCTGCCTGTTATACACCGTGTCTAATTTTTCTTTCCATTAACTTCAATGGGAAGGAAAATCGGGCAAGATATATAATGGGCAGCCAATTCGCTACCGCCGGATTTGCCCCTCCACCAAAGTTGAATTTCTCCCCCAGAGGTCATGGTTCAAGTCCCATTCAAGAAATGTAAGCATGGAATTAAGGCTGACACTTTGGGGGTAATTTTGACCTAATCCACCGCTGAAGTCAATGGAAAGTAGAATCAATCGGGCAGGGTGCAAAATGGGTGGCTGATCCAATCCTGTCACTTTCCTGTCGGGTGAGGTAGGTTAAAATTGCCCCTAGCAGTGCTGCATTGTCAGAGGTGCTGCCTTTCAAATGAGATGCTAAACTGAGGATCTTGTCTGCCCTCTCAAGTGGATGTAAAAGATCCCCTGGCACTCTTTGAAGGTGGTCAGGAAAGTTCTCCCAGTGTCCTGGCCAACAGTTATCCCTCAGCTATCATTACTGAAACAGATTATCTGGTCATTAATCTCATTGCGTGGTTATGCTTCCTTGAGTAGTCTTCCTCTGGCCTTTGTTGCGTTCTTTCTTCTCCTACAGAAGCAGGGGCATGGATTCCTTATTTGAAATTATCGGCATGTCTTTTTTAGTCACTCATGTGTCAGGGTGCTCTCCATAGGGATTCTGAAGACAGAAACATACAGCACACAAGTGTTGTGAATAGAAGGAGTTGGCAGGAAGTTGTCCTGGGAAAGCTTCTAAGAAGGTGGTGTTGAGCTTGGAAATCATTGGAAACTGATGAGTGTAACAGAGCTACCAAGTTGTCAAATATACACTAAAGGAATTCATGATTAGGGCAAACATTTCATGACTGATATAGTTGGTGCTTATGAATGTTAATGACTGTTCATATAAACCTTCATAATAATTACCATAAAATGCAACAGAATTTGGTTTAAATAATTGTATTGTTTGACACAGCGGACATGACAACTCCCACACACAATTAAATGCCTGTAATTTTATTTGTTTAAAGAAGCAGCATTACAGAGTCTCACCACAGCATTCAAGGCAATGTCCTTGACTTTCTATACTTCCAATTTTTAATGGCACATTTGTTAAGGAACAAAGCATTATAACTTAAATGTTTGCAGCATTTTTTTTATCTGTTTGACCATCAGCACTGTTTCCAAGATTTTTATTCTTCATCGCTATAATCCGCAGCACCAGAGATTGTAATGGTTCTCTCTTGTGTGTCTTTTTGCAACGTGTCTTCATCTGTTTTAACTGTTCTAAGATTAAAAGAAAAGGTTACAACATTAGCAGTTTCACAGTGAAATGGATAAAAAAATCAGGCAGGCTCCCTTGCGGGTATGCCATCTCTGCTGTGCCCAGGCAATCCAATACGCCCAGGCGCAGGAACAGGAAAATCTGTCCCCATAGTTTCCATGTGGAAATAAGAGCCTTGAAGGAATATCATGTGTATACTTTTTATAATTCATCAATGTCCAGCTGAAGACAGTACATTTTTAATCATTGTGGTACTTCAGAATATCAGGAAAAAATGGCGCTGGTTTTCCTCAGCTTAATGTCCCGTGCCCACAAGTTTCCTGGGCATTGCATAGAGGAAAAAGGGGCAAAGGCACATAACTCCAGGCCCCATATATAAAGTTTTTAAAAACTTACCTGTTTGGGCTTTTTCTGGCCCCATTCCTCTTCCCTGATGTCTTCACTTGCTTCATGCTCAGGCCATCCAATTAAAGTAGCAGTCGGGTCCTGATGACATCATTGGGACCCAACATGCACATGAAAAAACAGACCCCGCTGGCTTTGGGCAGGCGTCCTGAGCAGATTAATGGTCATATTTTCTTCTCTGCATTAGTTTTAATATTTTTTAAACACGTTTACAAACAATGGGTTTATGTATTCATTAAAATGAACAGAAAGAAGAAATTATTGACATAAATTACACAACTTACAATCCTGTGGATGTTATTAACTTCTCTGAGCCAAACCTTTTTCCTGAATTTTCAGAATATGCTTGTTGGCTTATGGGATAGAAAGATAGATAGATAAATGGATAGAGCACAGTCACCATTGAAGACTAAACCCGGAACACTATACTGGTCTGGGTTACAGACCAAGTTGACACAGGTCTAGGCCTAATGAATTTTGGAACATTTCAGGGGTAATTTTATGTGCTTGTGCTCTTGGTGCAGAACTTTGCCCATCAGAAAATGGATGGAAAATCATTGAGAGCACGTGTCTGAATTCCCAATAAGTGCCCCCAACGGCCAGGCTCTGCACCAGGAACACAAACTCATTACAGTACATTTTTAGTGTTTGAAATAGGAGCTGGATTCAATAATATAATAACATGTTGTGTGGAAACTCAAATTTTTGTTTGTCAGATTAAGCAGCACGTAAGAATTAACTGCCTATCAGTGTTATTGTTTAGTGTATTGCATATTTATTCATTGAGATTTCAACTATGATCAAGATTACCATTATAAAATAGGTATGCGCATCTAAGGAAGTTTCAACTTAAATGAAATACTGTGCATCATTTTAAGTATTATTTTTAACACCTTTTCCAGATTTCATCTCCACCAAAAGGGGAAAATGAAAGAAAGCACACAAGTCTGATACCAAAATTTCTCAAGAGACATATTTACAATTATAATTCAAATTCTGCAAGTTACCCAAATGTAAAATAAAAATGTTTTATTATTTTCTTAAACTACCTTATCATTTATTGCACAGTCATCAATAAGTGGGGAGTATTCCTTTGCTGCTGATCACAGGTGTATTACAGTACCTAAAGGGATTTCTAATTGTCTCCATCCTCTTCAGGCACTGGAGGAGTGAATTACTTTTACCTGATAAGTACAGTTTTCCTTTCGGTCATCTCCACAGCCTGTTCCTTGGAAATGCTCTCAATAGCGTTGAGGTTCCCTTGCCCCATCATGCAGAATCCACTCATCACTGTTGACAGGCGAGAATCCTCTCCTTCGATCAACTTCCTGTAAAATTAGTAAAAAACAAATTTAACAGGAAGAAGTTCATTCTTCTAACAAACACCCCTGAAGCTGTGTACTAGAGTTCAGTAACCTGATTGAAGAAGGGCAAAGCTTGCTTTTACTTTTTGAAAATAGTTAGTAGCAGAAAACAGGATAATGGATCTATTAAAGAAAGAACTTTCATTTCTTGAAGACCTTCCATATCCTCAGGACATCCCAAACCACTTCAAAGCCAATTAATTATGTTTTAAGTGTATCCACAAAAGTCACAGAGACATACGCAGCAGCCAATTTGCACTCAACAACCCAGAATCTATAGGATGAATTTCCACAGAAGTTCTGCCGCACGTACTCTGTAACTTCAACGGAAGAGCCATGGGAACTAGGTTTGCTTTTACATTATTTAATTGTTGTTTTTCTCTAACTAATTTCAAAGCAAATTAAACTACTGTTTAATAAATGATGGCCCCAATTTTAACTCCCCCCGCCTGGCTCTGTCCTTAAAATAAACCCAGCAACTTACCCGCTGTCATCCCGCTGACTTCCCACCAGATCCCGATATTAACTTGCTCTTTTGAGCAGGTAAGCAGGACACAATAACTTACATTTATATAGCACCTTTAACACAGTAAAACATCCTGAGGCGCTTCACAGGAACGTTATCAAAAAAAAGTGACACCAAACCACATAAGGAGATATTAGGACAGGTGACCAAAAGCTTGGTCAAAGAGGTAGGTTTTAAAGAGCGTCTTAAAGGACGAGAGAGAGGTAGAGAGGCAGAGAAGTTTAGGGAAGGAATTCCAGAGCTTAGGGCCTAGGCAGCTGAAGGCATGGCCATCAATGGTGGAGCAATTAAAATTGGGGATGCGCAAGAGGCAAGAATTGGAGGAGCGCAGAGATCTCGGAGGGTTGTAGGGCTGGAGGAGGTTGCAGAGATAGGGAGTGGCGAGGCCATGGAGGGATTTGAAAACATGGATAAGAATTTTAAAATCGAGGCATTCCCGGATCGGGAACCAATGTAGGTCAGCGAGCACAGGGGTGATAGGAGAACAGAACTTGGTGCAAGTTAGGATACAGGCAGCAGAGTACACACGCAGGAAGGCAGCGGGGTCCTGCTTTAAATTTGCAGATCGGGTCCCAATGATGTCATCAGGACCCAACTGCAATTTTAGTCCAAGCTTGAGCTGGACCAAACCTGCCGGGACAATTTTTTTTTTAAAATGAGGTTTCCTTGAGGGCCATGTGGCCGGCTGTTAAAATCGGCCAGGCCGCAACATCTCAGTTGTCACTGGGTGATTCACCTGCTTTGGGGCTCATTGCCACCATTCGCGCCCGCACCCCACCCCACCTCATTCCAGTAAAATCGGAGCCGCTATGTTAACACTTCAGCTAAATGATTGGAAATTCATGTGCAACATGCCTCTGAATTTCCAATATGCACCCCAGGCAGGTAAAGCTCTTCACTAGGAGCTCAAAGTTGGAAAATTGACCCCTTCTTGGACATATCTGACGAAGGGTCACTACCTAAAATATTAACATATCTTATTTCAGCTGTATAGCATTTGCGATTTATTTTTCTTTTCATCTCTATGGCAAGTCCCTTACCTGTATGTAGTAATTTCAACCTCAAGTGCCATCTTAATGTTGAGTAGGTCTTGATATTCACGTAAATGCAGAGCTATCTTTTCCTTTATGGTGCTCAGGTCTTGTTGTAAGCTTTCAATTTTGCTCTGCAGGAGTAACATTTTAAAATTATTTTGCTACTGTCTAATAAAATATTTGTGAAGAGAAATTATTTTTTATTTGAAGCCACCAGTACTGTCATTCCTGCTCACAGTACAGTGTCTGAATGCAGGTTGTTATTGGGATTCATTTTCACAAGGCATTCTATATAGACAGCATATTAAAGAAAAATCATAGTACAACGGCAACATTGATGGAATTTTTTAAAGCAATTTAAAGATATTTTGGCAACATAGAGATAATATAGATTTGCTGGTAAATAGAGAATTCATCCTTAACCAGAATACTAATTAGCTGTTCTTTAACTTTCAGGACAAATGGTGACGTATGCTAATAAATTGTATACCTGGATTGCATTTTCAGCCCCAATGTAAAGTAAAGTGAAGTAATCCCACAGTGAATACCTGGTATTCTTCAATCTCTATTTTATATTTATTTGCTGCCTCTTTATTCTGAGCCTCCAGTACTGCCCTACGGGCCTTCAGTGCATCCAGTTCCATCTGACTGCTTTGAAGCTGAAAAAAGTAGAAAAATTGTTTTTTTTTTAATTTAACGAAGGTAAAAGAATACATACATATATTTTGCGAAACCACAATATAGTTTTGAGAATACATTGACACATTGGTATGAGTACACACAAGGAACAATGGGCCTTTAGGAGTCAGGATAATTGCCAATGTCCTTGAGGTTTAGCTGAGTTAGGGGGATATCAAGAGGCCAATTTTACTCTATGGGCAGCCGTTAGGTGTCTATGACGAAGCAGGTGTATGTGTTTTTCCTGAGGAGGGGAAGTTAACAATGATTTAAGACTTGCTTACTTCGTCTTCAGCATGCCCCTGGGGCAGATCCTTGCACCACATTTCTTCAGGTGCCCCTCTGATGGGGCACCTGAAGAATGAACATATTCAGAGGAAACTGAGGTAGAAGGCCAGGAACAACCCCTTCCCCCCCACCTCATAATAGTATTAATGCCAGGCCTCCATACCTTGGAAAAGGCTCAGGAAATCCCGGTGAGACACAAAGTGGATGGAGACCTGACGTATCATGATTCTGCCTCTTTTTCCTCTTCATTGCACATGGAAAACTCCAATTTCCCAGGCACAGTGAAGAGAAAAATCTACCCTCAAGCGTCTTGCCTGCACATCAATGGCTCTCACAGAGTTGGATCACTGCCCTATGTGGGGCATTTTAGGAGTCCAATCAAATAGAAGAAAATTCTTTCCAGCATTTTCTGTTTTTGTTTTAGAAGAAAATCTTTGTTAGTGTGTAGTCATGTTCTGAATTGGCCCATTCTTACTTTCTTTGGGGCAACCAGGACATGTATGGGGGATGTCAGGGTCATATAGATTTTCAGGAAAGGTCTCCAGACTGCCTGATACTACCAGAGTTCTAGGCAAAGTCCATCGAATACCCATTCTAATTGGTATATATTCTACAAATATTTCACCTACATATTTGTTATGGGGAGGGTAGCACTGTTAGGGAAAATACATTTTTTTCATAGGTAACATTGATAGTTACACTAGCCAACACTTTGCTTTGAGGATTGGTCTCCAGTGCATAGGTTCAAACGGCAAAGGTATTTATCAGCAGGAATTGTGAGGCCCATCATATTTTATGCAGCTTCTTCGGCTGCTGGGTGAGGGGCAGACCCTCCATTTTGGAATAGTTCAGCTTGTATCCCATAAGCTGGCCAAATTCCCATTTTGTAAGATTTTGAGGAGATGGAAAGGGAATGCAGGAGAACTGAGGCCACCTGTGCACATAGTGGATGTAGGGTTGGATGTGTCACTCGAGGCCAATCGTCTGAGTGCAGCGAGAATGAATTGTCACAGAATGAGACAGTGACCCTTTTGGGTGGAGAGAAAGAAAAAGGGAAATGCTTGTTTCTGGCTCTGCAGGAAGGAGGAGAGACAGTTGTTGTTGCGGCCTTCACTCAGTGGTAGCACGCTCACTTCTGTCAGAAAGTTATTGGTTTAAGCCCCACTCTAGAGACTTGAGCACATAATCTAGACTGACACCAGTCAGCACTTAGGGAGTGCTGCACTGTTGGAGGTGCCTTCTTTCGGATGAGACATTAACTGAGACCCAGTCTGCCCTCGCAGGTGGACATAAATGATCCCATGGCACTATTCGAAGAAGAGCAGGGGAGTTCTCCCGGTGTCCTGGCCAAATTTTATTCCTCAACCAACATCACTAAATCAGATTATCTGATTATTTATCTCATTGGTGTTTGAGGGACCTTGATGTGTGCAAATATGCATCATGTTTCCCAGATTGGCATTCTATTTGCCCCTGAGCTGAGCTTCTGACCCCATAATCCTCTCCATCACCAAGACCGCTTACTGCCACCTATGTAACATCGCCCGTCTCCGCCCCTGCCTCAGCTCAACTGCTGCTGTATCCATTATCCCTGCCTTTGTTACCTCTGGACTTGACTATTCCAATGCTCTCTTAGCTGGCCTCCCACCTTGCACCTGCCGTAAACTTGAGCACACCCAAAACTCTGCTACCTATATCCTAACTCACACCAAGTCCCGTTCATCCAACACCCCTGTGCTCGCTGACCTACACTGGCTCCCGGTCCGGCAACAGCTCGATTTTAAAATTCTCATCTTTGTTTTCAAATCCTTCCATGGCTTTGGCCCTCTCTATAACCTCCTCCAGCCGTACAACCCTCCAGATCTCTGTGCTCTTCCAATTCTGGCCTCTTGCGCATCCCCGACTTTCATTGCTCCACCCATGCCTTCAGTTGCCTTGACCCTAAACTCTGCAATTCCCTCCCTAACCCTCTACACCTCTCGACCTCACTCTCCTCCTTTAAGATGCTCTTTAAAACCTACGTCTGTGACCTCACCTGTCCTAATACCTCCTTATGTGGCTTGGTGTCAAATTTTGTTTGATAACACTCCTGTGAAGCACCTTGAGATGTTTTACTACGTTAAAGGCACTATGTAAATGTATGTATGTATGTATGTATGTATGTTGTTGTTGTTGTATATTACAACAATGACTATACTTCGAAAGTACTTAACTAGTTGCAAAGTGCTTTGGGATATCCTGAATTCATGAAAGGTGCTATATAAAAGCAAGTTCTTTATCTTATAAACACTACCTCACTAACATCTCTACCAGAGGTTCACTAGTATTTCAGATTTTTGTTGTAAGTTATTGATTTTTTTTTACTTTTCCTTCTTCTAGGACTCTGTGGACCATATAGGAGGCATGTTCCCATATCTTCACAAAATCTTCTTTATAACTGTTTGGGAGGAGGTGCTTGAGAAGTATCTGCGTGTGACTGATCTTGTTACTTTCCTTCTCTCCCATAGTGGAAGAGCTAAATTCAGAAACTCAATATGTGGTGAATCATGGCTGTAAGCTTGAATGTTACCCACTACATGGTACAGTGTGATGGAGCTCCAACACATTAGATCATCATGTAACCATGTTGTCTAATAATGATCCTTTTTTGTTTAACTGGGAAAGCATTTAGACATATTGGAGGAGTTCAAAGGGAAACAGCACTCTGCTGGGCTGATGACTACTTACATTTCGCTTACAGTCTGCAAGTTGTTCTCTTGTGCTTTGCATATTTTCTATGCGTTTGGCAGATGTTTGATTCAGATCAACAAATTTGCTTTTATACCATTCATCCATTTCCTAGGAGAAACAAATAAATATTAATAATCAAGGATAGTTTGTAAATAAAGGTAAACAAAACAGTACAAATCATTATGAATATATTAGTCACTGAAGTTTCTTGCATAATTTTTAGTCAAAATTAGTGACCAAAAATCTTATGGCAATTTCTAGTCACAAACAGCCTGATGATAAACATTAATCTACTCCAAAGCAATGAGCAGCCTGTCGCCATCTCATGGCCATCTCATCAAAAAGATATTCTATTACTTTTTTTGTTAAAAAATGTTTCACAATTTTATTTCATACTTTTCATTTTTACCCAGTCTTTCAACATACACAATAGCATGGTACACCACTTTGAAAGACCTTGAGCGTGCATCAAACAAATGCAATACAAAGATATATTCAAACTCTCTGTCAGTAGCCTGACAAGTAACTGTATTCGTATGATTAGAACTAGATGGTTTATTGTCTCCCTCAAGGTTAGGGATGACAGTGCTGTAGAATGTAACATTCTCCACTTTGCACCTCCTGATGGTATATAACAACATCTTGGTCAGGTATGGCAGGGGATTAATTCCAAGTGTAAACTCTTCTCAGATTGCTCTGACAATGCTTTTTCAACCTAACTGTGGAAGATTGAAATGGACAGAGATCTTTTCTTTCTTCACACTTAGCAGCTCTCCTTATTTCTTAAATTTAATTTACAATATTGTTAATACTGCTCCTTTCCTTGTTGTATTTTAGTTTATGTTGCAATCATTTATTTAAGAAAAAAATCATATTTTTTACAGAAGCCAGCATGGATTTATTAAAGCTGTAGCATTATTTGTGTTCACTTCTGTTAAAGTAATAAGGCTAATTTATAGATAAATCCTATTTCTTTTTCAACATGATATGCCTTTATGTTTTTCACATTTTGGTCTCTGTCTCAATCACGATGAGGGAAATTGCATAAGAGCTTCTCATAACTTTGACTCAGTTACAGCATCAAACTCTTCCAATTCAAACATATAATCCAGCAGTTGCAGACGTACATCAGCTCCAACCAAAGAACAACACAGATGTACTGCTGCTGTGCAGCATGCCCATTCAACACATGACTGCTTGGTTTCTTAAAACAATGCTGCATAAGAAATTGAAAAGGAAGTAGTGCTCAAAAATGGACAGCTCTGAATAATGAATTCCTGTCCATTTGAAACTGTATTCAGATTGTTTGAATTAATTCAACCTACAACTTTTAGAGAGGTGATTGCTGTGTTAAACTCTAACCCAGGTTGTGTAATGCATCCTTTATATTGGCAGTATCAGTACATTACCAGCACCACTTGTATAGCAGTGCAACCAGAAGCTATTCAGTTCTAATGGCTGCTTTCAGTGCTCTGCGGGGAAGAGGTGATAGAGCTCCACTCATCCACATTTAAACACATGTTCAGAGAATTTACGTCCCCTATCCTGCACTTCCGCTGTACTTCCTTCTGATTGAAAAGAGCTGATTCTTTTATCAGCTCTTTTCAATTAGAAAAAAATATCATGGCGATATAAAAGGTTGTCTGACTTTTAATTATAAAACGCAAAAAAAAAATAGAAGACTTGCATATATACAGCCACTTATCACATCGCCTGAAATGTATCCCAGTTCTTCACATACCATGAATTACTAAAAAGTGTGGTGCCTGTTCTTACGTAAGCCAATATGGCAGTCAATTTGCACACAGCAAGATTCCATATGTAGCAATAAGAAGAAGGACTGCTAATCTGTTCTGGTGATGTTAGTTTAGAGAGCAATGTTGACTATGACACTGGGAGAACTCCCTGCACTTCTGCAAATAATGCCATGGGATGCTTTATATCTACCTGAACAACCAAATTGGATTTCAGTTTAACATCTCATCTGAAGGATGGCACCTCCAACAACACTGCACCCCCTCTGTATTTCAGTGGAGAGTCAGCCTAGATTACATACTTAAGGCATAAATGTAAGATCATAACCAAAAGAATGAAAGGAGAGGCCAGGAGAATGTTTTTTTATGTTGTGGGTTATTAGGACGTGAAATACCCTACCAGACATAGTGGTGAAAGCAGAATCCATAATAGCTTTTAAAAGGGAAGTGGATCAATATTTGAAAAAGAAAAAAATAAAGGTTATGGGGAATGGGACCAAATGAGCCAGCAAAGGCATAATGGGCCAAATGGCCTCCTTCTGTGCTATAAAATGTTATGATTCAAAGTCATAGAGTGAGGTTGGAACAAAAACGTTTTGATGCAGAGGTGAGAGTGCTAACAATAGAGACAAAACTAACAAACCTGAGAGACAGACATTGTACTATGTGGCAGGTATAAAAACAGAAAAAAATTGGAAGGTTACCTCTTAGAGGTGGTCTCATTAAGGTCAGTAAAGTGAGGTCAGGCGAGCACTACAAAGGGAGTATAAGTAATAAGACAGTGGATGCGATTTTCATTTTCTTAGCACTCCAAAGCTGCTTCCCGAAGCAAGCTGGAGCTTCATTAGCTTATTAGCAAAAGGAGGAAGGGAAGTATGTCCCGCCATACTCCAGCCCACGGATATTCTGGATGCCAAGTCTCCAGCATGCCCAGTGAAACCTCGCTGGAAGGAGGGCTCAGGAAAACCTGCAGGCAGGAGGGTTTTTAAAAGGTCCACACATTTTAAAGATAAGTGCAATAGACTTTTTAAAGACCATTCTTGTAATTCCCTAGCTGGCACTTAGACTTTCATAAGCCTTTGCGCCAGAAGCTCCCTTTATTGGCACTGGAGGGATTGCCACTAGGGATCATCTGAACTAACATGTTCGAAGGAAGAGGAGAAGATACAGAGGGATGCTAGGCAAGTCAGGCAGCCTGAGAAGTGCTCTGTGCCATCCTACTGCCACACACACCCCCACATCTGCAGAAAGAGGTAGTGTACCTCACATTGGCAGATGTTGTTGGTGGAGGCTCCTCTTCCTAAAGGACACTGCACCAGCAGACCCCTGGTGGCATCACAATATGATGTGAATAACTGACTAAACGTTCTGCTGAAAGGTTCTTCAGAAGCACCCCAGGGTACTGCATAAAAGAAGGCATGCTAGGGTGATCAGGGGTCAGCAATGCATGTTTGGCCACGCTTGCTAAGATGCCACCAACCATTTTTACATGCCCTAGCAAACCTATCTGGGAATGGCAATGGGAAGCTGCCTTCTCCGGCTCTGGATTAGCCGAGTGCCAGGTGCTGAGCTGTGCCAATTGCTGCAAGGTCAACTCCAGCTGCAATGCAGCTTACTGCTTGCACATGTGCAGGGAAAATAATGGTCAGTTGTAGCTTGAAACTTATCCACACTTTCTTGCAGGCACACTGCAGTGTTAACGTATGGGATGGTGTTGTGGAATGGCACAGAGGAAAACCCTCCTTGCAAGCTTCTCATGCAGTAGCACCTCAACTTCAACAGCCATCAAAGAGGAGGCCGGGTGCAGGATTCTGCTGTCACTAGTCTGCAGACTCATACCTGCACCTAAGAGTCCCTTTCTCTTCATGCTAACCTTTCACTTCTTAGTGAGCTGCTCCTTCAGCCTTGGCTAAGGTTGCTGATGGGTTAAATTGTCTTTTCATGCTCTCCAGATGCTTTCTACATTTTTGTCCCTTTCTTTGTAGCACTCCCCGTTAATTGTACCCACCCCTTTAAATTTAGCTTACATGCCTACCAGTCATGTCATCCCTAGACCCAGCTGAGTTTGCACCTGGAGATGTGAACAATTATTCAAATAATGTTAGACCAAAAAATTGAGTGTTATTAGCACTTGAGATTCAGGCATGTCTTAAAGCAATGAAAGCCACATTAGAACTGATTTATACCTGAAGGTGAAATTCACCCCCTGTGCGTTAGAACTGTGCTCCAATGTATGTGTTCACTAAGTCTCATACAAATATTGCATGTAGGACACATAAAATCCAGATGTTGGGCAATTACTTACTTTCTTTACCATCTTACCTGCAGATTCTTTGCTGATATGTCTTCATACTGAAGTTGAATGTCTTTGAGTGCAGCAGCCAGGTCTGGAATGGTATATGTCACATCAACACTGGCACTAACACTGTAGATTTGCTTCATTAGTTCCTCAATTTCCTGTTTAACAGATAAATAATAAATATTTAATGATAATTTCACAAAAAAGCAAGATAATTCAAGCTAATAATTACATGCAACATGATTATAATGGTATGGAGGAAAACCACAACTCTTTGACAATGTTTTGTCAATTATGGACCTCTATATTTTGCTCTATGATAACTTCATATAATAAAGATTTTTTTTTACCAGATTTTCAATGAAGCCATTGTCAAGGTGACATGTTTACCTGTTCAAATAATTAATTAAAAATTAACTCAAAATTCTTATGTGTCTATTCCTTGCTGTTACTTATCTGCCCATTCAGACACAATAGCGTTTCTTTCTATATATATTCTATATTATGTTGAACTGACCAAGATTATTAATGGACATGCTATCCTCCATATAGCCCAATCTCTAGTTTTGTATTTGCTTTTTAGATTTTTCCTCCCTCATAACTAGAAATCATAAAACAGGCATGAATGTGTAACTTATAAATCAGACTTCATGTTATATTGAATATGAAACTATACCTCTTTATGCACTCTCTGTAGGAATTCTAGTTCAACTTCAAGATTCTCCAGCTGCTTTTCAAGGTCCATACGTGCTGCTGTGGCAGCATCAACATCCTAAAATAATTATAAATCCTGTTACTTACTGATAGATATAATAGAAATTAATGAAGGAAGACTATCTAAAGATACATATGTAGACCTTAAGTTATAGAAATACAATGGGAATGAATTTCCATGGGCTTCTCCCATTCATCCACTGTAACTTCAGTGGAATAGCCATGGAAACTCCAGAAAAATTTCATAAACGGTATTTCCACAGCTCATCTACTGAAGTTATGGCTGACATGTGGGAGAAGCCTCATAGAAATCCACCCCCAATATTTCCTATAAAAATACTTATTACAGATTGAGATGTAGATATTTTATTACTGAGCCTTTTTGGAAGTAAAAAGGCAAACAAACAGTGAAGGAAACAGTTAGACGTACAGGCATGAGATAAATACTATAGACTGATAGACAGGTAGGAAGATAGATAACAAGCAATTTATTTACTGGACGGAAAGCTTCAGTTTCATCTTCTGCCTTCTTCCGAGCCACAACGGTTTCTTCATATTTGATCTTTATAGTCTCCAGCTGTCCAGTCATAGCATCCTTTGCAGCAACTGCCATATCCTTGTGGATATAAAAAAAAGATTTAATTTGGACCTCATTATCACTTTTCTTAGTACTGCAATGATATATTCCACGGAACAACTGAAACATGTAATACCTGCCATAAAAATGCCTCCATCTTTTAGAAAGTGACAGTACCAAAAAAGACTGAACCATCAGTAAGATACTTTCTGTGGATGAAAGCACTAAGTATTTATTCAATTAAGGATAAATAATTTCTTCTTCCAGCTAAGATAACAGAATATTACTTGTTAAGGTACATCAACATCTTTGTTAGCAGTACACATCAACAAGCTGCAATTTTCTTGGGAGGTCTGTACCTTTGACATTATCATACTTTGTGGGTGAGATTTTCTTCAAGGGTGGGATTGCTACCAGAAGTGACCGTCTGATCCCGCGTGACCCTGTCCTATTTTTCTGGGTTGAGATCAGTTAAGTGTGTAAGGCAAGCTCCCAACAGTATCACTGCTCTGCACTGGAAGTCTACCACTGTGGGAGAGGGAAATTTTGTGCTTCTGCACCATTGCCCTTGCTGCATAAGTATAAAGGACCAGCACTTTTAGCGGGAGCAGCTAGCACATAAATATAAATGGAAGCCCCATTTCCTTATTTCTATGGATTTTCCAGTTCTGGGAAAAGTCCGGGTCAACTCTAGCCTCATACTGCTGACCATCTCTTGTGATATATAAAAGCGGGAGCCACTTAGAATGACCTCACTACTGCTGCCTGGCTGCCACTGCTGCTGCTGCTACTGTAGATGTCATATATCTCTTCTATTCCATTGCTGTTACCATGAGGCAACGCTGGGGTAGAAACTGAGGGAAATTAGATTGTGGACAATGCCCTGTCTTCTCCTATCATTAACATGTGGCAGGCCACGAATAGGCGGGTAGCTACAACTGGCAGCAGAGGGTGGAGGAAAATACAGGCAGCCAGTTTCAGGGTCGTGGATGTGGCAGATGGCCTCCTGCCCCATTTTCCTTGATTCTTCACCCCAGGAACTCCTGTTTTCAGACAGTAATATGAAGGAAATTCTTCCCTATTGTCTCTAAACTGCTGATGACACAGGCCATTTTGCATTTTTTAGCAAATGCCATAATTGGCTATCCCCTGTTGAAAAGGAAGAAAGTATTTGCATTTAGATAGCACCTCAGGCCAATTAATTACTTTTAAAATGTAGCCACTGTTGTTTTGTAGGAAAATGCAGCAGACAATTTGCACACATCAAGGTTGCACAAACAGCAATGAGATAATGACCAGTTAATCTGGGTTTTTTTGGTGATGTTGCAAAAATGATTCTATCGTCACAGCTTCTTCTTTGAAATAGTTAGTTGCATGGACAATATTATAATAAATAAGCAATTCAGCTGAATAACTTTAATTCAAGATCAATTGTGGCTATGCCTGTACCAAACTGGAACTTATTTATATTGATCTAAAGGCCCATAGAATTTAATTTGTGTGGCTAAAATTTCAAAATTGTTATCAACTTCCTTTTACATGCAGTCCGGGGTCTCAGGAGAGTGAGTTAACTAAGCTGTCTCACATTTAGTTTTGTAACACACAGTCAGTCATCCTATCAATTGGCTGCCCTGTAGCAGCCGAATACTCCACACATGCATAGGCTAGTAGTGACGTTTGACTAGCACATGTATGTGGACTAATGATGTCACTACAGAGATGTTGGTGCGTGATGACATTTTGTTATGACGTCACTACCTAAACACACCTGTTGCCTGTGCAGCAAAATATTTACCAGCCCCAGTAAGAGCAGCAGCAGTCAAGAAGGCAAGGAAAACAGGTCTTCCTTGCCGCCAGTCTAAAGAAAATCGAGCAAGGTTACCTTTATGTGGCCAACAGCTGTGGGAGACCCATGCAACAGGAGCTGGCAGCCAAAGAATAATTTAGAAGTAGCTTCAGGCTCTGCTATTGACACTGCAATACATACAGATGATTGAGGTTCTCTGGTATCTGATTCTTTCAGGCATGAATAGAAATTGTCCATCTGCTTAAGAAAAAGCTTGAGACTGAGGTTAGGCTGGAACACCGTAGGTAAGTAAAGGGAAATATATAATTAAATATCTTTATAGTGGTGACTAGAAATTCCCAAAGCTTACATTGCTTGCAAAAAGTTGCTACTTGTGCCTACAACATTTGACAGTAGCTCATAAGGATATATTTGAATGTGAATAACCAGTAGAATCTGACTAATGGAAAATGTGAAGTAGTGAATCAGACAGCGCACTTCCTTAAAAGGTTTATTTTCATCCGTGATATTTTATTTCAAGGCAATTGCAAATAGGAATAGAAAAATAATTCTGTAAATGGGTTGCAAAATTAGAACCTGCATGCAAAAATATGTTCAGTCCAGAAAGGTTAGAGGTTAAATATTTATACAGTTATAGAGGGCCACGTAAGTTCAGAAATAACACTCTCCTCTCAAAGTCAGAAGAGTGTGGGTTCAAGTCCCATTACAGGCTGTAAGCATAATTTAGGCTGACATTTTAATGCAGTACTGATGGAGTGCAGCTGTGTCAGAAGTACTATCTTTCAAGTGTAATGTTAAACTGAAGCATGTTCTGTCTGTTCAGATGCATGTAAAAGATCCCATTGCACTTTTTTCAAAAAGATCAGGGAGTGCTCCCAGAGTTCTAGCCAACGTTCATTGCTCAAACAACACCACCACCAAAATAGGTTAACTGGTCAGTCATCTATCTCATTGCTGTGTGAGGAACCTTGCTGTGCACAAATTAGTGCCTACAAAACAACGGTAACAACACTTCCGAAGTAATTAATTAGCTGTGACGCACTTGGGGACATCCTGAGGACGTAAAAGGCACGATGTAGATGTATGGTCTGTTTTAGACCTTCATAACACAAAGCATATGTGTAAAGGTCTAGCAATGTTTTTGTTTGGTGGCAAACAAATCAACTATAATGAGGATAGTTGCCTCATAAATCCACCCTGATAGTTGCTAGAAGCATAGAAAGACCTGAGGAAAATATATTGGGGTACTAACATCACTTGCAGATTTATTAAACTCTAATGTATATTCCAGCTACCTTGAAGCACTAGATTTAGGGCCTGATCCACACAAACGGTTCCTTAATTACTTTGCTTGATACCTTTGTGCATTTTATCACAATTCAAATTTGCTGTTGCATGAATTTAGATCCTTGATAACAAAATTACTTAAAGACAGCTATATGGGAACAAGATAGTACCATGGATCATATAAAGTCTTTTCACCTCTGGAACCTTGGTTCAAATCTATGCTCCCATTGATGTACTGACATCACTCACTTCGATGAGCATAAAAAGTGGATTTTTTAAAAACTTAAAAGAAAAAATAGATTTGGGGGTGAATTTCCGGAGGCGTTCTCCCACTCGCCCAATTTAGCTTCAGTGGAAGTGCCGCGGAAGCCCCGGAAAATTAACGTAAACTGTTTATGCTGCTTTTCCAGGGTTTCCACGGCTCTTCCACGAAGTTACAGCAGATGAATGGGATTACCCCTCGCAGAAATTCATCCCCGTGCAGTCAGATCAGTGACTTCACATTTTAATTGTAACACACATTTTGTATCAAACCGGAACTGAAACCATTTCGTATTAATGCAAATTTTGTAGTACAACAAATTGGTTCAATTGCTGGATTAGATCATGAAACAGTGATGTGCTTGCTTCAAGGAATAGACTGTGTGTTACCCGTTGAACTTTCATTTGATCAGCTATCCGGCGCAGTTCTCGGAGTTGTTCCTCATACAGAACCCTTAGGCTTCGTGGCTGTAAACAGCGACTCTTCAGCGTCTCAATCTCCGTCTCTAAAAGTCGGTTGTCCTGTTCCAGATTCCGCACCTGCAACATACACATTACAAAACAGTCAGATCAAGAGATCAGTGCAATGCACATCAATATACACGGTATTATTTGTACAGTTATTCTTCCACCTTCACACTGATGCAAAATAGTTTCGGGTACGCAGCATTGTAAATCTGATGATATAGCTCAGGAGTTAGATCCCAATCTGAATCTGAATCATACTAAAGTCAGTAGTGTGAAATCCTCTCCAAGAAACTATCTCGCGCAATTTAGGCTTCACACTAGCTGAAGTAAAAGTACAATCCAGGGCGAAGTCAGATTTAAGATGTTGTCAGGCAAGCCATTAAATCTCTAGGATGCTATAAACGTAATATTGAGTCTTTTTTAATATTATAAGACAGGCATTGCATCCCACACTCATTAAAAAATATGGAGAGCTCTCTCCTAGAATGATAGGAGGCAATTTTCAAGCTGTAATGTGACGGAGCGGATTACCATCCACTGTAGAACTCATCAGATTCTCGACTCATTGAAATCAATCGAATGAGAATTGGACAAGTTCTATAACAGGCGGGTAATCCGCTCCGTCACATTACCGCCCAGGCGGTGACGTTGAAAATTATCCCCTATACTTTTGCAGCACAAAGGGAAATAATTCAGCCCATTACACCTATGCTAGCGCTTGAAAATAGCTATCCACTTAGTCCCAAGCAGAATGCAGTATGCAGCCTATTGTATAACTCTAGTGTTGCAGACTGCACTTTGCACTCTACAACTACTGGTCTCAGATTGGTAGTGTAGTATAACTGCAACCTTATTGATGCAACAAAACCAATATTGTTTTATATACAGCATGGTACATTGCCGTCTACGCATGTCCATCACACTCCAGATGTCACTTTATTACAGAACAATCTTTAAAAAAAACAGACCTGAGCATGAAATCTACAAGCACTTTCCAACCTGCAACAATTAAACTCTGATTGTCCTGAAGCTGTGTTTACTTAACAACTAGACTGCGTGGCTTTAAATGTACACAGCTCTATAAGCAGCACGATATGCATTGTACCTTACATGAGGTAAGACGCCTGCCCTTATAAAGTAATGATGTGGAGATGCCGGTGATGGACTGGGGTTGACAATTGTAAACAATTTTACAACACCAAGTTATAGTCCAGCAATTTTATTTTAAATTCACAAGCTTTCGGAGGCTACCTCCTTCCTCAGGTGGCTACCTTTCGGAGGCTACCTCCTTCCTCAGGATACAAAAATTAGCCGTGTGGTTGATCGTCAGGAGGAAAGCAGTAGACTGCAGGAAGTTATCAATGGACTGGTCAGGTGGGCAGAAAAGTGGAAAGTGGAATTCAATCCAGAGAAGTGTGAAGTAATGTATCGTTTCCACATCGTTCACCTGAGGAAGGAGGTAGCCTCCGAAAGCTTGTGAATTTAAAATAAAATTGCTGGACTATAACTTGGTGTTGTAAAATTGTTTACACTTATAAAGTAATGCATCATCTGACGTGAACAGCCGCAAGGCGATCTATTAATATATTCTACCAAATGCCTAATAAATATCATTTAAATACGACAGGAACAAAACACACATCAATATTCTGGTCTTGTAGTACAGAATCAGATTTTGTTATTTTTTGTTAGAATTGCTACAGCGACCCGAGACGTTGCAGTGTCTTCCATTTCTACTTGTATTGATATTTGCCCAGCGCATCGATCTCTTTATCTTCCCCTTTTTCTTTCGAATTTAATTTACTTTCCATCCATGATTCTTTCTTTGCAAATTTAAAATATTGTAACGTTTTCAGGTCACTCTTTAACAATACTAAAAATATTAATTATTTCCCTGATTAGAAAACAGATAATTACTGCTAGACTGTTACCTGTTTAGTGAAACTGATAATTCAAGTTCCAAAAAAAAAATCCCAATTCAACACTATGGAATTTCCCGCTTGACAATTCTCCTTCAATTTATAACAAGTATGATTAGATATCAATAATTGTTCATCATATTACACCAAATTTGATGTAGTCTACATGGATTTTTGCAAGGCTTTTGACAAGGTCCCACATGGCAGACTGGTCAAAAAAGGGAATCCAAGGGAAAGTGGCAAGTTGGATCCAAAATTGTTTCAGTGGCAGGAAGAAAAGGGTAATGGTCGACGGGTGTTTTTGTAACTAGAAGGCCATTTCCAGTGGGGTTCCGCAGGGCTCAGTACTAGGTCCCTTGCTTTTTGTGGTATATATTGATGATTTGGACTTAAATGTAGAGGACATGACTAAGAAGTTTGCAGATGATACAAAAATTAGCCGTGTGGTTGATCGTCAGGAGGAAAGCAGTAGACTGCAGGAAGTTATCAATGGACTGGTCAGGTGGGCAGAAAAGTGGAAAGTGGAATTCAATCCAGAGAAGTGTGAAGTAATGTATTTGGGGAGAGCAAACAAAACAAGGGAGTACAGAATAAATGGGAGGATACTGAGAGGTATAGAGGAAGTGAGGGAGCTTGGAGTGCATGTCCACAGATCACTGAAGGTAGCAGGACAAGTAGATAATGTGGTTAAGAAGGCATACGGGATACTTTCCTTTAATAGCAGAGGCATAGAATATAAGGGCAGGGAGGTTATGCTAGAACTGTATAAAACACTGGTTAGGCCACAGCTAGAGTACTGCATACAGTTCTGGTCACCACATTACAGGAAGGATGTAATTGCACTCGAGAGGGTACAGAGGAGATTTATGAGGATGTTGCCAGGACTGGAGAATTTTAGCTATGAGGAAAGATTGAATAGGCTGGGGTTGTTTTCTTTGGAACTGGGGAGGCTGAGGGGTGATTTAATTGAGGTGTACAAAATTATGAAGGGCCTAGATAGAGTGGATAGGAAGGACCTATTTCCCTTAGCGGAGAGGTCAATAACCAGGAGGCATAGATTTAAAGTGATTGGTAGAAGGATTATAGGGGAGCTGAGGAAAAAAATTTCATCCAGAGGGTTCTGGGGTCTGGAACTCACTGCAGGGTAGTAGAGGCAGAAACCCTCATCGTATTTAAAAAGTACTTGGACATGCACCTGAAGTGCTGTACCTATAAGGCTAGGGACCAAGTGCTGGAAAGTGGGATTAGGCTGGGTGGCACATTTTAGGCCCGTGCGAACACGATGGGCCAAATGGCCTCCTTCTGCACTGTAAATTTTCTATGATTCTATTCTATGAAATTTAGATGTACTTAGTTATGGATGGAGACTGCTTCTGGGTTTGTGATTTACTTTGCGGATGCTACAGCTTTAAGCGTTTCTTACTTTCTCGATGTAAGCAGCCAGCCTGTCGTTGAGAATGATCATCTCTTTCCTTTCGTTGGTTCTAGTGTTCAGGAATTCCTGATTTGTTGCCGACGCGGCGTCCAGGTCCAGAGCCGGTCCTATCCCCGCTCCGAGGTAGATTGTACCCATGCTGTCACAAAGAGTTCAGGCCATTAACAACATTATTAACTGCACCTTGTTAACAAGAGGTTCTAACAAGATTCTTATTTTTATATATTAGCTATTATATATTCGAAATCATCTAACCCAGTTATTCTCGAACGTTTGACAGAATTGGATAATCAGTGTAGTTATGATAACTTGTACCTGTACTATATATACAACATATTGGAGTGAAGGCTGTGAAAACTGAAAATAAGAGTAAGGTGTTAAACAAAGACATTGGACCCTCGGTTGGACAATGTTTCGCTGTAATAGTCTTGAGTGTTACAAGTATCACTAATATATAATGCTGCATCAAAATTACTTCTTATTAATAACAACATAAATGCGATTACAATATCAGCTCAAATGTACGGCTCAGACCACTGAACGTAAACGCCGACTTCAAATCCTTAAAAGCAGCTTTCTGCTGTCTCCAATCTATTACTTTAATGCAGCTTTGTATTTAATGTTTTAAATATATAACTTGGTTTGAAAAATGAAGAGTACGTTAAGAACATTAATTTTCTTTGAAGACTGGTTATTTGCAAGGGCTGTATATCTGGTCTAGACGAATACAATTACAGACTGACCACACAGTTCAATGCTGTATTAATGCCATTGTCTGAAATAATTGAAATTTAATCCACTATTACAAACATCATTTAAAACTGCGCTTCTATCAACTGTTCACATAACGGATACTACAAATGTAGCCTTTTTATTTTTTTCAAGAATTTAATATATTTGCAGTCGGGATGATCCCGCTTTACGTGTAGTGTCACACGCAATACTTCGTGTAATTTTAATCCGTTAGATAGTTTAAAACGGAATCTAAAGGAGGAGTAACTCCTGCCGACCAGCTAAGATTCTGCAGTCCGTGTATGTAAGTGTAAAAGATTGCATTCTGCACTACTGATTTTCAGAAATTCCAAAAGTAGTCCTTAAAGGAAGCTGTACACGAATCACTCATTAAATTAGGAAATAGCTGTGTATTTGGCAGTGCACGATTTAAAATTACACGTCATTGTTGATAATGTAGATCATTAACTGTTCAGTTCATGACTTGTACGAACTGATGTTCCCGTAATATTTCCATCACTTTTACTGTAGCAATATGAATAACAAGTAAAATACAGAAAAATAAATCAAAAGCTCGTCTTTGTGTCATAAAATTGTCTGACTACCATTGAGCAAACACTATACAATTCTAATCCATGTGTCAGTGCTGACGATATGTTTATTGCACTGGCATTCCTTCACCCAGTACATATATTTCAAGAGTAGATGTGACAGTGGAGCATTTTAATTGAATTCTAATTTAGTTTGAAGCAGACGGTTGCAAAGAGTCATCCTCGTGTGACTAATGATATTAAATTTAGATGTGATATTTCAAGCTGCAGTCAGATTCTCGATCGAAACAGGTTTACACCTTTGCTGCAAATTCACACCATTCCTTCTGCAATGTTCGGAAGGTCTCCCGCAGAATGTGGCTCCTTCCCAATAGCCTGTAAGCAAGCTCGTCAGAATCTCTTTAAAAACATTTCTAAACACCTACTTTAGAAAAAAAAACACACTAATTGATCATTTCAAGGTATCCTTCGCATAATTTTTAGTGTGAAATAAGAACTTTCTGGAACCGGGAATGTAAAATACTCATCGTGTAATATTGCACAATATTGCCTGACATTCTACAGAAAACTAACGTCTTTTTGGCATATGTGTGTTTGCTGCTTCCGTCTGCTTGCGTTACTCTATTCTAAAACGTTACACGTTACTCCGCCGATATTAATCTACGGTTTAATCCTCTCGATTTATACGGAGTAAAATACGAGATCCTAATTTAGTGTCTACTGACCCGACATTTGCATTGAGGGAATATGTACAAATCCATTAACCTGAATAGAACAGATCTCGACCCGTCCATTGTTATTTTGTTTTGCAAAAAGGGTGAGTGCTGAAATAAAATAAAGTTGTTAAAAATGAGCTCTCATTAAAAATGAGCTCACCAACTCCCGTCGCCAACCGCCTACTTACAAATGAATGGTGGATATGTATATATGGATTTGCTATTTATTATTTGTACAAGTTCCTATTTAGCAGAAACAACATGACTGACCAAGATATCAAGCATTAATGCATGGTGAAAACCAGTCTGAAGTGGATCTTTATGTCCAATGACGAAGTTATACCATAACGTATATTCCATAATGGTTAACATCGGAAATAAGATCTGGAGCTGAATTAACTCTCCTTTTCCTCCCATTCCAAATTAAAGAGCAACGAAATCTTCGCTAGAAGATTCGTCATGGTTGAGTACAGCCGAAGTTTTTGATTGTCATTCATTATCGGTAAAAAAAATAAGCTAATGGTGGGGGATGGGGATAGAATATTATAAGGATAGGTCAGCAGAAAAAAACAGAGCGGGCACCCGGTAATCTAATAAACATAGAATATTTAATTCGCAAGCAAGCATTAATAATTGTAGTGAATGATGCAACAGCCTGTCCTGGAATAGGGAATTCCAAAATATGGAGCTCATTGAAACAATGAACTCACTTTGAGCTCTGGTATATGTCTCCCCCGTCCTTGAATTATTTACCATAGCCTTAGTAAGACGTTCATTTTGAATTGCACAAAGTACAGTAAATTTAAGTTACTACACTGTGACTGACAGTATACAGTACCATATCAAATTGAGGTTTGATTATTCTAATTAAACCGTAGCAGTCGAGTGAAAGGTAACATTTAATTTAAAACTGGGACAAACGTTCATCCTCCTTTCTGATGCATTCATTTAAAAATGTCTTTTTTCATTGTCACTGTTTAGAAATTCGAATAAGTTTGTTTATTACAAAAAACGGCTTCCTATTATAGAATATATAAAAAACCATTCTCAGATCCCCAAGCTTTTGATGCTGGATTGTGGGGAAACGGAAGGTTGATTCGGCTCCAGATTTAACATTACGGGGGAAGAGAAGGAACAACGATGGACCAAATCTATAGCCCACTTAATCTATAGCACACTTAAAGGAAATCATATCTTGCCGAGTTATCTGTACAACTTGATCTCCCCTCGTTCAACAATAGAGGTAACACTCAACAAAGTGGAACAGACTCGGCATGGAAAATGTGACATTAAAACAGATCAAACAGTAATGGAATTCCGATTGTAATGCATATTTCCTTTGAAATTGATATCTATTATTGTTACTTTGAAATGATTAGTTCAACAAAAATGAATTAACCCAAACCACTTTACACTGCACCGCCATCCACAGTCAGGATCGTTATTAAAGGGATATTAAAAGACAGAAGAGACGGGAATAAGTTATAATGAAACGGCATTCCACTCTGAATAGCTCCTAGTAAAGTGAAGTGAGATGACACAACTAATGAAGGAAATAACCCTTCCAATCGCTTGCAAATCTCTAAACGTCTCACGTGCCTACGTTTTATACTTCGTACTAATTGCTTATCTTCAAGTTACATTAGTGAAATACAGAGAAGCAAAGACCCAGGATCAACCGAAAACAAATCGTTATTCAAAGATGCGAAAACACTATTGTAGCCCTCACTGGTTTAAATATTATTAGTGGTTCTAGTGGGGTAATATAAGTACTAATAACACATAAGACATGATAAAATATAATTCATGCATGGGATTTGAAGTAATTGTGTAGAATTTTGAGAACACTATATTGTTTCTATCAATAAAACATCGGATACCACCGTGAAACTACTGCTACTTCATTGTTTTTTGGTATTTACACCTATTGGTTTTGTGATATCGCGGGACTAAATGCTGCATTAAATCCCCCTGGGATCACATTTGATAGAATCGTTTCCTCTTACAATTTTGGAGGACAAAGAACATTCAGTTTGAAGTTATCAGGACTTCCGTTGGTAATATATCCGTGTCATAAATAAGAGACAACGGCTGTAAAAAAATTTTTTTTTTGCATAACAACTGTCAACCATTTTACTTTATTTCATTTGTATATTCCTCTAGGTTTGGGAAGACTTTAGGAAACGATCATTGCTGTTTCTGGGAAGAAACTAGACCCCACCCCTCTCGTTTAATCCTAATACGATAGAGGTGAAACTTTCTGAAGTGAACACACAGAACTTATTATCCATATCAATGGTATTAACTGAAATTGTGCAAACGGCGCAATGACAAGAACTCATCACCTGATTGTTTTTTTACTCATGGAGCTTTCTTAAAATCACTCCCAGGACTGTTTCCCCCAAAGCATATTTGGTTAGTATCGACTTTTAAAAAAAGTATTGACCTATTTGACCTGTTAGTTTTATTCTAATTCTATATCACAATCACTTTAGGGTTTTCTTAAAGATTTCCCTAACTATTATCCTAATGTAGATTATTCGATTACAAATTCATATCTTTTTATGTCAAGCTAACATCTGTAATGTTGAATTATTGTTTCTGATACATTTAAATATTAAATTTGACTTTTTAAAGGTGACTCGCTACTTATTTTAATGTATTGTCGTTTTTCACAAGACTATGCACTATCATAGGAACAGGAGTACGCCATTCAGCCTGTCCAGCCTGTTCTGCCATTTTAACAGATCATGGCTAATCTGTACCTCAACTCCATTTACCCACCTTTGCTCCACATTCCTTGACACCCTTATCTGACAAAATCTATTAACCTCAGTCTTGAAAATTGGGGGAGAGAGTTCCAGATTTCCACTCCCTTTTGTGTGAAAAGTACTTCCTAATTTCATTCTTAAATGGCTGTGCTCTAAATTAAAGATTATGTGTAGGTGTTAGCTGTAGTTCAGACGTAGCACACTCACCTCTGAGTCAGAAGGTTGTGGGTTTTAAGCCCCACTCTCGGAGACTTAAGCATAAAATCTAGATTGAGGGAGTGCTGCACTGTCTGAGGTTGCCCTCTCAGGTGGGTGTAAAAGATCTCATGGCACTATTTGAATAAGAGCAGAGGAGTTCTCCCTGGTACCCTGGCCAATATTTATCCCTTACCCAGCATTAATAAAACAGGTATAGAGAGAGACCAATGCTTCAAAAAGTTAAATCAGGAACCTTAAAGTAAGTTTAAATAAGTATATACTCAAATCTACTTAGAGGTCATTATCACATTGCTGATTGTAGGACATTGCTGCGTACAAATTGGCTGTTGTGTTCTCCTACATTACAATAGTGGCTACACTTCAAAAGTACTTAATTAGCTGTAAAGCACTTTGGGAGGTCCTGAGGTTGTGAGAGGTGCTAGTTAAATGCAAGTCTTTCTTTACTCCCCCCACCCCCATTCCTTTCTGGATTTCCCCACCAGAGGATACAGTTTCTATGTATCTACTCTATGGGATCCCTTCATCATTTCAAACATTCAATTAGATCACCCCTCAACCATCTAAACTCAAGGGAACCTGTTTTCAAATTTTAACCTTTAAGCTCTGGTGTAATTCTGATGAATCTGCACTGTACATCCTCCAAGGCCAATATACCTTTCTTGCAGTACCCAGAACTGAATGCAATACTCCGGATTGGGGGTTTGACCAAGGCTTTGTACAACTGAAGCACTTTCATTCCTGATCAAATCGTGTTATGTCAAAACAATTTTGAAGACTCTTTTTGTAAGACTGTTTTTGATGTATTTTTCTTTCACGTCAAATCACTTCTTTCCTTTAAATCTCTTTAACCATCCGGTTGTTTTACACAAGAATTGGGAGGGAGAATTTCAATCCCTACTTTTTACCTGGTAATGCGAGGTCCATACACTGCCAAGGCGGTCCTTCTGCCCGCCTGCATTCCACCCCCCGCTACCAGCCGGGCAGTGGTGCGGCTATAACTGGCCGAGCGATGACGCGCTTGGCGGCGAGGTGGGGACGGGCTGGACACCCGTACACGGTACGAGGCGCTACTGGTGCTGCAATCCTCAAAGTGGCGTCGGTACGAGGACATCCTTTCCGGGCTGCGACTCATCTTGGTGGCTTGATGTTAACTGATCTTCTTTCAATGAGGGCTGATCCCGTGCAACTTACCCAGGCAGCAGAGGGGTATTTTATATACTCCCTGCAATGCCAGATCAGCGCATGAGACTGTTTGGAATTTTTTACCTAAGTTCAATTTGTAGGAGGGCCATCTCCCTTAATATTTGTCAAAGCCCTGTTAAGTGACACAAAAGAATGCATGATCTTAAAATAGAGCGTTTAAGCAATTAGATACCACGTTGATGTAATCCTTGTGGATGGAACTGAAGCCTGATCGCATGGAAAGTGGAGCACATACACTTTATGCGGATATCCCCTTTGCAACATCTCCATAAATGTATTTAATAAGCTATAATCAAAAATCGTCTCCATGCTTTCCCCTTGCTGATGACTTTGTTTAAAAAGTTTTACTAATTATTTCGAAAGATACCTATTTGTAATCCACTTTCTGAAAATATATAGCATTTTCTGCCGGAAAGAGATTATTCTTTTTGTACTAGATTTTAAGAACGTTCACTCTTAACGTGATGTAATCAAGTTAACGAGATCTTGGTAGACACCTAATTAGATTGCAAGATTTTAACTGTATTAGATGCTTTAGCAAAAGGTTATTTTCTTACCTCTGAACATGCAGGTCAGAATGAGATTAGATTTCACAGATATTAACCATTACTGATCATTTCATATTATTTTCCACCAAATTGATAACATGTCTTTATCCAAATATAAGTTTTTGAATAACCCATATCTTTTGTTTCACTGTGCCATGTATTAAATAATAAATAATCTGGTTAGGGACACAAATTACTACAATCTCCTTGAAAGACCACTGAAGTCAAGCTATAATTGCTTGTGGTCAGGTTGAAAGGTCACTAAACAGTGTGGTACCATTTTGTTTCTGTCCTGCTAAATAATGGGCTGGTTATTCAATTATTAAATTTGCATGGATCTCAACTGTGTTTGAATAAGTTGGCCCCTTAGAAATGTGCATTTTTATGTGATCCCTTTTACAAGCACTTGTGTAACGATCTGGAACTCCTATTACAATAACTTACAACCAGTTTTTAAACAAATTTTATTCATATGTTCAAAAAATTGCAAAGATTTTTTAAAATTGTCATTACAGACACCTTTTGCCAGTGCAAGTAGTAATTTTGGATGACCTAGTGGCACCAGTAGTTTAGTATAATAAAGTGTATCACAGTGGTTGGATATGGATTCCTCCCCATGAATCTCCATATGGAATTTTGTTCTTAGGATGACCATCCAGAGCAGTACGGAGTGGATGCTCTTTGCCTATTAGCCAATTCAAGAGCAACATAGGCACAGATCACTCATCTGCCCTCTCAGTCTGAAAGGTTAGAATTGTATGGGATCGCTGAAAGAAAACGTGTATATGAATTATCTCCCTGCATTTTTGTGCATGTAAATGAACCCGAGAGGCAGAATTCCTGTCTTTGCTCATTTTAATTAAAAATAGGCACTAGTAAAAAGTGCAATGGATATAGAAATCACCAATAGGCTATTCATCTGTTCTTAGTGCTGCTTTGACCAGTCCTATCCCCTTAAATTTGTGTCAATGAACATTAGTGAAAAATTAGTAAAACAGCTGATCCTTGCTCATTGAGTAATCAGCATGGCTTTAGAAGTAATGTACATGCCATACAAACATGCTGGAATCCTTCAAGGTGGAACTAAGCTAATGAATAAGGGTAACAACAAGAACATCAACTTGCATTTAAATGGCACCTTTATTGTAGAAAAACATCTCATGACACTTTACAAAGGATAACAAATAGAAAGGAACTAATGGTGGGAGAGTTAGGCGAGGTAACCAAAGATTGGGTGAAAAGATCAGTTTCTTAGGTGGAAGGAAAAGTAGATACACAGAGAGGTTTAGAGTGAGGGCTCCAGAGGGAAGGGCAGAGGCTCCTGATCCTCTGCCACCAATAGTGGAATGAAGGATGAGGAGAATGCACAGAAGGGTTGTCAGAGAGCTGAAGGGTGCAAGATGGAACTGAAGGTTGGAGGAGGTCACAGAGCTAGAGTGGGGCGAGGCGAAGGAAGAATTTGAAGATGAGGATTTTAAATTTAATGCATTCAGAGAATATTGAAGAAATCAAGTCTATAGGTTAAAAAAAAGTGTAGACAGGAGTTTCAGCAGATGTAGGTGATGTTGCAGTAGTGGAAGTAAGCAGTGCTCGTAATGAATAGGCTATGGGTTTGGGCTGGACAGGACACCAACATTTTGCACAGCCTGATTGACTGGCCAGGGAGGGAGCTGAAGTCAGTAGCAAGCGCACAGTTTATGGTTTTGGTCTTCCCTTTGTTTGGTTGGAGGAAGTTTTGATTCATCCACAAATTGCTGTGGAGAGGTTGAGGAGGATGGGGAGAGATAACCCATCATGGCAACGATCACAGAGAATGTCATTTATAACTTTGGCCAGTGCAGCACTATGAGTGGGACGGAAGTCAGATTGAAGGGATTCGAATAAGAAGATTTGAAGCAGATAGGCATGGAGCCGGAAAGCGACAACATGTTTGAAGATCTTAAAGTAGAAATAGAGGTTAATAATCGACCAATTGAGAATGGGCATTTTGAGAAGGGGGACCAAAGATTGTAGTTTTAACAGGGAAAGGGAATGAAAGGAGTCATTAACAATGTCAGCTAATATGGTGTCCAAGAAAGGTAACTGAGCGGTTATGTGTTGGGTGGAGTGGAGATCGAGGGAGCAGTGGGTGGATGGTGTCATGGGGAGATGAGGTTGAAGGAGATACTGGGGTTGTGGAAAGGAAACTCCAGAATGATAGGTGATTGGAGGTAGGGTAGGTGAGAGGGTGATTAATGGTTGTCAGGGCAGAGGGGGAAGAGGAAGGAATGGTTGCAAGAGGATAGCTATGCAGATAGTCTCAATCTTAGAGACAAAGAAATCCATGAGGGTTTTGTGCTTCATATTGGAGGTAGGGGAGGAGGGAGCAGGGGAAAGGGGTTTGAGGAAGTGGTTAAATCATGGAGAAAAGGAGTCTTGGGTTATGCTTGCCCTTCAGGATAACTGCAGAGTTGTAGAAGGATTTGACTGAGTGGAGATACATAGGTCTCGATATTAACCACCCCATGACGGGCGGGGTGGGGGTGGGGGGGTTAAAGACTTAATTATGGGGAATGTGTCCCCAACACGTCGCACACGTGCCCACCACCTTTTTTACGGCGGCAAGTATCGTGGTGTCCGAATGTTCCAACGTGGAAAGGCAGGACACTTCATTAACATATTTAAATCGGGCTTCCACAGTGCAATTGAGAGCCCAATTTAAAATTCACTGTTGCTACGCAGGTTTCCCAAGGGCTGGGAAATCGGAATTGAAAGGGAGGCAGGAGTTGCTGGCTCCACAAGATAAGTGCCTTTTCCAGCGCTCCTAGTGGGCCAGAAAGAGTGGTAGTGCTCCCCCCGGCCTCTGAAGGAAGCCTTTAGCCTCCCCCTGCCACGATCGTCGATCCCCCCCCTTCCAGCCCTGATGGCCTCTCTCTCCCTCCAACCAAGATGGCACATCTCTCCCCCACAAAGCACCACTCGCCAACCTTCCCAAGGGTTCCTGGCTGCGGCCTCCTGCTGTTGGTTTTCCCTCCAGGCTATCAATTTGGCTAGCTGCTGGGTGGGAAACAGAACGACAAAATGATAATGTGCTCCTGCCGTTAAGTTCGGCAGGACCTCCTCATCCCCGGCCTCATCTGGCTCTTCAGCTGTTTTCAGCCTCCCTGCACCCTCCCTGCCTCCCCGTAAATATCGGGGCCATAGAGTTTGACAAGGTTGAGTCAAAGCTGGCGATCAATGACAACACCAGTCATGCGCCCAATGCATTTGTATTTGTATTCCTTGGGCTTAAGGGAGTGAAGATGGGAACTGTAAACCACGGAGCAGCAGTAGTAGGAGATGGTGATTTTGTGGAAATGAGGGCATTGAAGGTAGAAGTGAGGCAGCAGTTGAACAGATCAGAAGTGGCAGAAATGTCATGATAGTTGGAGGACTAGAGGAGAGGGAGTTTGAGAGTAAATTAGTGAGGGAGCTGGGGGAATTTTTTTTCCAGCAGTGGAGGATGAAAGTCGGGGGCTTGGGAGAAGGCAAGAAGATGTGAACGATAACGGAGATAAGAAAGTGGCCAGAGACAGCCTTAATGGTGATCAACGTGATGTTTTTAGACTTTGCTGAGATGATTTCTCTCTACACAGACTTTCAACATGGAAACATGTCATTCATCCAAAACTAAGGCCTCTGTGTTGTCAGACTGTTTTCCAGTCTTGCATAAGCTGCAATTTCCTCCTGCTAAACATTGAGAATACCAATGTCATCATCTTTTGCACCCACCACAAACTCCGTACGCTTGCTACGATTCCATCCCCCTCTCTGGCCACTCTCTCAGGCTGAACCAGGCTGTTTGCAGCCTTAGCATTCTAATCGACCTTGAGTGAGCTGAGCTTCTGACCCATATCAGCTCCATTAGAAAGGATGTCCACTTTCACCTCCGTAATATTACCTGCCTCTGCCCCTCCGTTTGCCCATCTGTTCCTGAAACACTCATCCATGCCTTTGTCACCTCTAGGCTCGACTATTCCAGTGCACTTTTGGCCAATCTCCCAACCTCCACCCTCTTTAAATTCATCCAAAACTCCCCACCCATATCCTGTCCTGCACCAAGTCTGGCTCATGCATCACCCCTGTCCTCATTGATTGGTTCCTGATTCCCCAATGCCTCCAAATTAAAATGTTCATGCTTGTGTTTAAATCCCTTCATGCCTCACCCCTTCCTATCTCTGCAACCTCTCCATCCCTATCCCCCCCACCCCACCCCAAACTCTCAGTTCCTCTGACTCCGGTCTCTCTTGGATCCCCCTCCCTTTACCTTTTGCATTTTTCCGACATTACTCTCCTAACTTGTCCCTGTTACTTGAAGAGAAGTACGTCAGAACTTCAAATACTGCTATTGTGCTGGGGTGGTACTTTGTATTGTGTGCTGATGTAATACAACAGCAATTTCTAACACAGTAGGTTCCTAAACTCAGCCATATTTACAGTCAGGCATCAACCATTGATTAGGTTTTTTTCCTACAGGGACAGGGAGAAAACTGCTCTATCAGATTTAATTGCCAGTGTGTGACAGCATAGAGTGTTTGCCTATGATTTCTGCTTAGCGTTTAACAAAGAGTTTTAAACACTGAGCAGTGTTACTTGGAGACATCTAATTTATTGCCACAGTACGTCTTTGAATGGGACAAAATATTTTGACATGCTAAAACAAAAAGCAAAAAATTGCAGATGTTAGAAATCTGACAGAAAAACAGAAATTGCTGGAAACACTCAGCAAATCAGGCAGTATCTGTGGAGAGTACAGAAGAGTTGATATTTTGAGTGTGAACCTTTTGTTGTACAACAATAAGACCAAAACAAATTGTGGGAAGACGGCTGTTTGCTTTTGATGAAGAAATTCAATGAAGTTAAAAATGCTTTGAACCAGGTGTGAATGGATTGTGTCAAAACTTCTACTGGGGGCTGAAATTATGCCAAACTGACAAACCTAATGCTATATATTTGTGATCCTCCTCAACACCCCACGTTATCATCCTCAAGTCTTTGTGTCTTTAGGCAGTAAAGATTGTTGGTATTTTCAGTCGATCTTAACTTAATTGGGTTAATTCATTTTTCTTTTAACCTTCAGTTAAATCCTATCACTTTTTGTCCTGAAATACCCCCAGCGAACTTCATAAAACTGTCACAATAACCCCACAGACACAGCAGACTTTACCCAATAAATGTAAGACCATACTAAACTACTTTACATTCTCTTACCACAAGAAGTGCTTGGTCACTAGTTGACTTTACCAGAAGCTTCTCAATGGTAGACACTTCACAATTATATACAATTGCGAAGATAAGTACTTCCATTTGCTATAATAAAATTGGAAAAAAGAAACTTGTCAGAGAATGACTTTATGGACAGAATGTCTAAGTTAAAAAGCAAAATTATAGTATGAATAATATGCATAAAATTGTAAGAATATCATGTTGCCTTTACATGCTCTTTGCTGTTTTATGTTGTAAATGTTTGGACGCAGTATAATTTGTATTAGAGACCTCAAAGGTTGATTTTGCAAATAATTATTTTTTTCATATCTTCACACTTGTATAACAAAATTTGTTTACTTAAAATGTATATTTCACTATACATATAAATGCATGTTCTTTTTTATACATTGGCTAGATAGAATATATAACTTCCGAAATAATTTGAACATGAAAAAAAAACTGTTAAGGGTAAATTCAGTGATCCTGTGCTCCTAGTGGGGAACTGCACACATGGAGCATGGACTGGAATAAGGTCTCGAACACTGCAGTGCCAATTCTACTATCATGCTTTTCTTTTTGTCACCTGATACCTCATACCTTTAGATACTACCGCCGTAAATGCTGATGTATTATAGAGAACAACAAATGTCTTCATGCATGTGATATTCCAGTTCACTCATAATGTTGCCATTCACATTTTATCAGGTCAGCCTAATTTACAGAATTATTTATTATACTAGTGGATCTCCCTTACTTTGCTTATAATGAGTTGAAAGTAAAGTTGTTGTAAGGGGGCACTGGAATGTGGGAGTGGGAAGGGATACACTTAGACACTAAAAGGATTTGGAAATAAATTTGTAAAATATATGTTCAGGGACAATTTCAAAATATACTTTATTTCATGAAATTTAAAGATACACATGGTTTACACACAGCTCAAACATAGGGCACAAAATGCAGCACAGCAATTCAAAGCAATACAGTACAGATCGTATACACTATAATCTCATTGTTACAATTTTAAAAACACAGTACATATTTTTTAATACATTCTGTACAATACAAAGTGGGGTGGCTTTATACGGTGGACTTTCCCCAAAGGGTCTTTGCGTAGGCTGCATCTCGCTTCAGTGTGTCCCGCAGCATGTACTCCTGGACCTTGGAGTGGGCCACTCGGCAACACTCGGTCATGGACAGCTCCTTCAGCTGGAACACCAGCAGGTTTCGGGCGGACCAAAGGGCCTCCTTCACCGAGTCGATGGTCTTCCAGCTGCAGGTGATATCTGTTTCCTCCTGGCTCCACATTAAGGTAAGCTAAAGAAACTTACTTGCAGGCTTCCTCCATGGCCTCCAGCAATCCCTTTAAAGACCACTGGTTAGGCCTTTGTAGAGCCTGAAAATGTAGTCAGAGTTCAGTCTATCAAATGAAGCGCTTTACCAACTACAACTGTGCCTGCAATTCCCAAGATACTTCAATCTCTGGCAGTGCAGAATTTCCACCTGTGCAATAAGATGATTGGATACAACTTGAAACATCTCTTTCCTCATGCTGTAACAGGAGATCTGAGTTTCTTTCATTCTTTCAAATGATTTGAAAACAAGCTAGAAAATGAATTCTATGTATGCAAGTTATACACTTATTAAACAAGCTGTATCTTTATTTACTGTTCCAGTTGCAGTGGATAATGCACTTTGGGTGGAACTTTCCAAGCCTCCATGCCACTGCAGGACCTCACATGCAGCACTTATCGGAAAATTGCAAGTACTTTGCCTGCGATTTTCCATCCATTCACAGTAATGGGAGGAAATTTGCAGGCAATGCACTCGAAACAATCAATCAAAAAAACTTTGCCTCTTCAGGAAGATTTCCCACAAACTTCTTTCTAAATCTCTCCCACTTCCACACTCCAGCAACTGTCTATTATTCATGCTTTTTTTTTGGAAAATACTGTTACTATATGTTTATTGATATAATGAAATTTCTCCCCCTTCACAGCACACATCAGAGGCATGGAGTGACTGAGAGGGATCCGGGTGCAAATACTTTCAGATCCGGGATAATATAGACTTGGAGTGTGAGAAGTAAACTTAAAGGATAGGGGGTGAAGAGAGAGCAGTTAGAATACAGTCAGAAATATTGGATATGAAGGAAAAAATACAAAGCCAGAATCAGAAAAGGACAATCATAAGAAAATGCAAAGGAGTTGAAAAGAAAAGAAATATGGGAGCAAATGTTGAATTATATTGAAAATCGGTATGTAGATAAAGTGTGAAAACATTTGCTTCCCCGTGGCCCACCCCTCCCCATGTATTCAAAGGCATACAGGAAAATTGATTGTGCATGGAACAATTGATAACATGCTGTAATCACGTCACTCATTGCATTTACAAGTACCTTTTTAACTTTTCACATGAAAAATTAAAAATAAAGTTAAAAATGAATGGTGACTCTTCATGTGTGAGGGGCTCCTGGGACCCCTCAAACCTTGCTCCTGTAACACCATAACACTGCTCACTCAAAGGGGGCAATTTTAACCTAAATCACCTGCGGGAATCTGAATAGATCAGATTGAAAGCCAGGTTTACACCCTGAGGAATTTACTCTCTATTGAAGTCAACGGAGAGCAAAATCAGGTGGGGTGTTAAACTGGCTTTTGACACGATCCGGTTTCCCGCCTGGCGAGTTAGGTTAAAATTACCCCTAAAATCTCAGGAGTAACATTTTACGAAGTTTAACAGCTCTGATTGAGCGTCTCTTAAGCATCTCCCACCCTGTGTGTGGGCAGCACATGGTCAAAAACAAGTATCTTAAATTGTAAAATTATGGATAACAACTTAAGTTAAAAAAAAAATTCACTTCATACCAATAAATTTAAGGGGGAAAAAAATAAAGCCACAATTCCTATTTTCCTCACCCAATCAACCATTATTCTTGAAACTTTTTTTTTTGTAAAATAAAGCTAATATATGTGCTTATCATTATAATCAACTCTGGCTTCCTTGACTCCAAATCACATCAAGAGCAGAGTCTCCTCCGCTGCAGTCGGTCTAACTTGCCCCGGAAGGCTTTTTACCCGGGCACTTTCACCGTGACCTCGGGTTGCTTGGCGGAAACATTTAGGTGTTACAGAGGGAACAGGACTGGAAGATCTTTAAGGATTTACATTTTACAACAAAACAAAACACACAAAAAAAAAATACCGGCGGAAAACCGAGAGGAAGCGGAGCGGGGTGCGAGGAGATGGCGGGGAACTTCTGGCAGAGCTCGCACTAGTGAGTGTCGGATCTCAGGGGTTCCCAGTTTGAGGCCTAAACTGAAGGAGATTCAGTGAATTATTTTTCAAAGTTTCCCCCCACGTCTTATTTCACACTCCAGGTCGTTGCAGTTTCTTTGATCTGCGTTGTCCCTGTGGCGGTGGAGGTTGGATTAAATTGTGGCCTTTCTTCCTGTTCTGCTGTCTTTGAACAAACTGTGTTTGAGGCTGAAATTACTGAATAATTAAAACAATCTCTTGGGGGGGGGGGGGAGAAACAAACAAACAAATGAAAGAAAGAACTTGAATAAATGAGAGCAGGTGATTTTTTTTGTTTGTTTTATTGGTGGGGGTGGTGGTGGAGAGGAAAAGATGTCCAGCACGAAATAACAAGACCGATTTACAATAAATGTATTTTTATAAAAGTGTCCTAAAAATCGAGTTTATTTTCAAAATGTAATTGAAAGGTTAGAGGAACCAACTGAAATAGTGGAACCATAAGGGGAAAATTGTGACTGTAAAGTCTGAATGCTGCAATCTGACCATCACACCAAAATTATATCTTGGTGTTTTTTTGAGGTCCTGTCGAATAGTGACTTTTGGATTTTTGTTACTCTTATTTGTTTTGAGGTTTTATGGACGTGTATACTGTTTATTAGGTATTTAGATCTCGGAGGTAGCTCATAAGGAAGGACATGCATTTGTATTGCGCTTTTCACGACCTCAGCACGTCCCAAAGCGCCTTACAGCCAATGAAGTACTTTTGAAGTGTAATCACTGTTGTAATGTGGGAAACGCGGCAGCCAATTTGCACAGAGCAAGGTCCCACAAACAGCAATTTGATGATGACCAGATAATCTGTTTTAGTGATGTTGGTTGAGGGATAAGTATTGTCCAGGACACTGGAGATAACTCCCCTGCTCTTCTTTGAAATAGTGCCGTGGGATCTTTTACGTCCACCTGAGAAGGCAGACGGGGCCTCAGTTTAACGTTTCATCCGAAAGAAGGTACTCCAATAATGCAGCACTCCCTCAGTACTGCACTGGAGCGTCAGCCTAGATTTTGTGCTCGAGCCTCTGGAGTGGGACTTGAACCCACAACCTTCTGACTCAGAGGGGAGATTGCTCCAACTGAGCCACAGCTGACAGGGAGGAGTTGTATTTTATTGCCTGCTTGAACTCCACAACTGTAGTCAGTGGAGTTGTATTTACATAGAACCTGAGAACATCCATTCTATTATAACCACTGTTTAAATCTAAAATGGTTAATGCGGTAGGAGGACTTGACTTCCAGCTAAAGAGTGGTGAGTTTCAGTCCTTTGGCTGCTTGGACTGACTGTCAGCCAGTCTGCTGGATGGAGAGGCAAATGAAGGCGAGACAGTCTTTGTGAGAAAAGAAAAGCTGCGGCAAGCTGAATGTATTCTCAAAACTTCATTTCTCATTGACTGATAATTGAATGATATTTCTGTATAACCACGAGAGAAAAGCTTGAACAGTTTGCTCGGTCAGACCGTTTGATTGTATCCAGAGTAAGCTATTTCTCTTAATGCAGTGAAAAAAAAACCCAATTGCCCCTAAATCGTAGAGTTGATGGGAGATTGCCCATCAGTTTCACTGTGACACCCACTGTCTGAAAAGAAGATAAATAAAAAGCTAAAATGGAACAAAAACTGTCTACCTCTTATAAAATAAAATCCTCCAGTGCATGTTATTCATCATAAGGCAATAACCTATCCCAGGGTTTAGTTGATCATGATAAGTCTTCTGAACTCGTAACATACTTAAACTTGTAATATGTCCTCTGTGCAGCACAATACCATTTATCAGTGTCTGTTTTAAATACTGTACTAAGTTTGTGTTTGTCCTGTGCCAGCTTGCAGTGGATACTTGATAAGCAAGATGTAATGAAGGAGCGGCAGAAAGATTTGAAGTTCCTGACAGAAGAAGAATATTGGAAACTGCAAATATTTTTTGCTAATGGTAATGCTGACCACCAGTGTTTCTATCAATTATTGCTAAAGAGAGAGGCAATGTGGGAAAAGCAAAATCATTTTATTCTTTCCAAAGAACATTATTGCTTTATTTTGGAAGTTCAGTGCAAGATTTCCTTAGTTTCATAATTTTTTGCTAACATTTAGCATGTCTGATATTTTCAGGCAAATTGCAAATTGGTGGATTATAGCCACCATACCTTTCTCACACCAGGTCTTTCCATTTCCATGTAGAGAACACTGAAACACGGCATTTTATTAATCAGATATATAATAATATAGGGTGAAATATGCTGTAGCAGTGATGGCGGTGGGGAGGGGGATAAACACTGACTGGGAAATTGGTAGATGTTGGCCAGAGGGCAGGACTACAGTTCTAGGCTTAAAGAAAATCATTGTAAATTTTACATCTTGTGACTACAGTGACAAAAAAAAGTCAAGAGCTAGGTTAAGGTGTATGGTTGTGTCCCATCTGAATTTAATAAATTGTGTATGTCACTAAAGGGTAAGCAAACATTGTAAACAAACATTTCTTCTTGTCTCACCAATAGTAATCCAAGCCCTAGGGGAACACCTCAAACTGAGGCAGCAGGTTATTGCAACTGCAACAGTCTACTTCAAGAGATTTTATGCCAGGTAAGATGTTTATTAAATTAAATTTTACATTAAACTGTTCCATCAGTATACAGTACCCATTGGAACAAAACAAACCATTCACATTTGGTACTATGGCTTGCATATGTCTTAGTTCTCATTCCATTACATGTATACATTGTACAACCGGTGCGACAAAGGCATAAATATTTAAGAGCACTATAAGTTGTGTTAGTGATGTTTGTCTGACGTACCTGACAGCCACAGCAGCCACTTAAATGGTGTACAAATGGGTTCTTTGTAATCACTAAATTGATTCCTAGGATGAGCGATTGATTGAGCAGAATGGGCCTATATTCTCTGGAGCTATCATAGAATGGGTACAGCACAGAAGGAGGCCATAGAGCCCATGCTGGCTCTCTGCAAGAGCAATCTAGCTAGTCCCACTCCCCCGCCCTTTCCCTGTAGCCCTGCAAATTTTTTGCCTTCAAGTATTTATCCAATTCCCTCTTGAAAGCCACGATTGAATCTGCCTCCACCAACCTTTCAGGCAGTGCATTCCAGATCATAACCACTCGCTGTGTAAAAAAGTTTTTCCTCATGTTGCCTTTGGTTCTTTTTCCAATCACCTTAAATCTGTGTCTTCTGGTTCTCGACCCTTCTGCCAATAGGAACAGTTTCTCTCTATCTACTCTGTCTAGACCCCTCATGATTTTGTACACCTCTATTAAATCTCCTCTCAACCTTCTCTGCTCTAAGGACAACAATCCCACCTCCTCCAATCTGTCCATGTAACTGAAGGCCCCCATCCCTGGAATCATTCTAGTAAATCTTTTCTGCACCCTCTCTAAGGCCTTCACATCCTTCCTAAAATGCGGTGCCCAGAATTGGATACAATACTCCAGTTGTGGCCAAACCAGTGTTTTATAAAGGTCCATCATAACCTCCTTGTTTTTGTACTCTATGCCTCTATTTATAAAGCCCTGGATCCCTTATGCTTTTTTTAACCACTTTCTAAACCTGCCCTCCCACCTTCAACGACCTGTGCACATTTACCCCTAGGTCTCTCTGTTCCTGCATCCCCTTTAGAATTGTACCCCCTTAGTTTCTCTTGCTTCTCCTCGTTCTTCCTACCAAAATGTATCACTTCACACTTCTCCATTAAATTTCATCTGCCACGTGTCCGCCCATTCCACCTGCCTGTCTGTCTTCTTGAAGTCTATCACCATTCTCCTCACTGTTCAAGTCCAAGTTTTGTATCATCTGCAGATTTTGAAATTGTGCCCTGCACACCCAAGTCCAAGTCATTAATATATATCAAAAAAAGCAGTGGTCCTTGTACCGACCCCTGGGGAACACCACTGTATACCTTTCGCCAGTCCGAAAAACAACCATTCACCACTACTCTCTGTTTCCTATCACTTAGCCAATTTTATATCCATCTATTCTCCATGTTTAGAAGAATGAGAGGTGATCTCATTGAAAATTCTTAGAGGGCTTGACAGGGTAAATGCTGAGAGGCTGTTTCTCCTGGCTGGAGAGTCTAGAACTAGAGGTCATAGTTTTAAGATAAGGGGTTGGCCATTTAGGACTGAGATGAGGAAAAATTTCTTCACTCAGAGGGTTGTGAATCTTTGGAATTCTCTACCCCAAAGGGCTGTGGATGCTCAGTTGTTGAGTATATTCAAGACTGAGATTGATGGATATTTGGACACTAAGCGAATCAACGATTATGGGGATAGGGCGGGATAGTGGAGTTGAGGTAGAAGATCAGCCATGATCTTATTGAATGGCGGAGCAGGTTTGAGGGGCCGTATGGCCTACTCCTGCTCCTATTTCTTATGTTGTTATGTTCTAATTCTGTGGTGGGTACTGTGTATCAATATACATATAGTCTTATTATGCATTATTTATTTTGGTGTAAACTCTCAGTTGTGTACAGTGATAAATTCATTGCCCCATATCTGACATCCTGTGCCTGATGGCTGACTTTTTATTTTATATAAAATAACTCTCTGTAACCTCCTCCAGTCCTGCTACCCTCCGAGATCTCTGCGCCCCATCAATTCTGGCGTCTTGCACATCCCGATTTTCATCGCTCCACCGTTGGCAGCCGTGCCTTCAGCTGTCTAGGCCCTAAGCTCTGGAATTTCCTCCCTAAACCTCTCTGCCTCACTACCTCTCTTTCCTCCCTTAAAATTATTCTTAAAACCTACCACTTTGACCAAGCTTTTGATCACCTGTCCTAATATCTCCTTACGTGGCTCGGTGTCAAATTTTGTTTGATAACGCTCCTGTGAAGCACCTTGGGACGTTTTACTACGTTAGAGGCACTTTATAAATGCAAGTTGTTTATATATTCCCTAATCTAGCCAATTGATTGAACAAAGGCTGTGGACAATTTATGGCTTTACTGACTTTGGTATAGTTATGAACTTTGCACTCTGTAAAATACTTTATTTTATTTTACTAGAGTTCTATTAAATAGAATTAGACAGTGTTCCATTCGTTTTAAATTAGAGTCTACACAAGTTTTATTTAACAAAAATATCACTTTCCTTTCTATTAAATGTAAACTTGTGATATAATTGAAACAACAGTGTTTCTGACTTATTGGGTAAACACTTAGGACATCACACAGAGGAGCAGAGAGGTTTAGGGAGGGAATTCTAGAACTTGGAACCTGGACAGCTGAAGGCACAGCCGACAATGGTGAAGCAATGAAAGTCGGGGATGTGCAAGAGGCCAGAATTGGAGGAGCACAACAGTCTCGGAGGGTAGTAGGGCTGGAGGAGGTTACAGAGAGTTATTTTATATAAAATAAAAAACAGTCAGCTATCTGGCACAGAATGTCAGATATGGGACAATGAATTTAACGCTGTACTCATAGAAAGAAAGTAGGTGCATTTATATAGCGTCTTTTATGACTTCAGGATGTCCCAAGAAGCTTTACGGCCAATGGAGTACTTTTGAAGTGCATTCACAGTTGTAATATAGGGAAACACAGCAGCCAATTTGCACACAGCAAGGCCCCACAAACAGAAATGAGGTAAATGACCAGAAAATCTGTTTTAGTGATGTTGCTTGAGGAATAAATGTTGCCCAGAATATCGGAAGAGTTTCCCAACTCTTTTTCAATAAGTGCCATGGGACTGCTGGTGTGGGCACAAAGGCCTCGATTTAATGTCTCACCTGAAAGCACTACACTCTGGGATTTACTGTGGCTTTATCAATAGAAAGTTGAATTGTCCATTAAAACTTAGAGTAAATATTTTTGTTGTATTATGGTGAACAAACTGTTACTGAGACCTTCTTTTTCCCATTTCAGATACTCACTGAAGAGTATAGATCCAGTACTGATGGCTCCAACTTGTGTATTTTTAGCATCAAAAGTAGAGGTATTTTCAAATAATATTATGGTGTGATCCAGTTTCTGATTATAGATATTCAGATAGTAGAACCTCATCACCTGAGTTAGTAGTTATTGAGGTACAGTATTGTTCAAACTGGTTATGAATATTCCAATTTTTTTGAAAATTTATGGGGTATAATTGATAACCCAGGAGTGAATATAAGGCACTAATTTGTGGAGGTTTTCGGATAATGTTGTAAACTTTGAGATGAAACAAGCAGTTTCTAACAATTCTCTGAACCTTGAAGTGAAATGAATGCATTGTTATAGTGTTTTTGGGGAGCAGTTCTATTCCTTCGTGGGACAAGTTACCTAAAGGTGCCCTAAAAATATCCAGAGATGTCCTAAAATGGTATTTGCAACAGTGTTGCTGCACTCTGGGAAAATAGACATGAGTTAATGCAAAGGACCATGGATACCCAAGACAGCACTGCAAGGACAAAAGGATCTTTCACAGTTAGTAGCTGGTTCCAGTTAATTTCTGGAGCTACTTACATCCAGGATTGTTAATGTTCAGTGGAGAGTTATGTTGCCAAGTGTCTGGGATGATCTAAAACAAAGCTATTGTTGCTTTGTACTGTTTTGTGCCATTATTTAAAGCCAGAAAAAGTGAAAGTAGTTTTTACAACTAAAGAGCAGATCTAGCTTTCTTCAAGTAATTCAAAAATTGCTTATTATCAGTGCTTGTCTAAGGTATTGTCACCAAATAAAAGAATCCTTGCAAAGAGGTACATCAGATTGGTTGAAATGGTATTGAAAGAATTTACTTTGAGAATCTAAAGCATAAAAAGATGTTCAGGAATTTCTTAGGAGGTTCTCTTGATTGGCTGCCGTGGAATATGGTGGAAACTCTGGATAGATGCGCAAACGGGATTCCTGGTGATCTTCTGTCAAAGTTACAGCGGCCGAGCTGGAGAACCCCCGAAGTAATTCCCAGCGGGTACTTTTAACATAAGAGAAGTCAATCAGAGAAAAGAGAGAGAAGCCAGGGATTGCAAGATTGTGGAGAAACTTTAAATTTAAGAACTCTGTAGGTAAATAGGTCAGTGTGTCAGATGTATGTAAGAGTTAAGTTTCTGAGAAACAAAAGCAAGTTTAATGCTACCAAAAGAAAACAGACATCAGAAAAAGGCCGAATGATTATGACAACAGATACATTATGTTGATGTCCCAGAGGCCAACTTGGGCATCCCAGAGGGAAGCGAGACCACCGATCCTACTACACCAATTCAGAAAGATCTGGAAATCTTTGTTAAAGCTGTAATAAGATGAACTAACTAGACATTTAGAATATCCAGTAGATATACTAAATGTCTTTCTTATCCAGTAGACCGGTAGTCAAAGCTGTTAATTGTTGGCTAAACTAATATTGTTGTTTTTATGTCACTGTTAGACATTGAGTGCAATATCAACTTGTAATAAGTAGAGCCCAGTTGATGCTGAGTTACTGCAATACAATTGCACTACCTTCGTAACCTCATATTAATTATCAGTTAATAATATTTGCCTAAATACTTGCATACTCTTGCTGTTTAAGATTATGCTATTTGTATTGTCATAAGTGTGTTAATAAATGTTAGTTGATGATTTCATAGTCTGTCTTCCATTTTGATGACTTTGGCAAGAAGAGGTCAACGCATTCATTCGGTAGCTTACATGTATCCTAATTGGGGGGTAGGGGTGGCTAGTGTAAATGTTAATATAATTTGCACTGGTTGATAAAAGACAGTTCAAGTAAGCCAAATTTATGCTTCTAGTACTTCCCTAGATGTGGACTGTGATTCCCAGATGGTTCTTTGACAAGGAATTAAGATGAAGGGGTTAAAGATTTGTCTAGTTCATTTTGATTAACATTCCTTACAAGGTTTATTGGTTAGCTCATCTATGTTCTTGTACTTTTTAGACTTTATTTCCTGGATATCATGGTGAACAGCTGCTAGAATGTTATTTGTATGTGGTTTCCATGTTGAAAGATTAATGACTGTAATGTAATTTCTGCAATTGTGGAACCATAAGTTTATTATGGAGAATTAATATAAAACACATGTATAATAAAATATTCTTGTAACAAATTACAGCTGATACTGATAAATATAGGAAGCACTTGTTAAAGAGGAAGAATTGAATACTCCTGTTGTGTAAATCTATGCTGATGTAATTAATCTGATAAAAAGACTTGATTTCAACTGTACTTTGGAAAGGAAGGTAAAAGTTTAATCTGAATGTGTTCGCTACCCTATTTTTTGAGGTGCTGAAACTAAACTAAAGCATCCAAATGAATTTATTGCTATCTTTGTTATGTTATATTGGACATAACTGCCTGCTATAATCTACTTCTTGTTGTTAGGAATTTGGTGTTGTCTCAAACACTCGTTTGATTTCCGCTTCGACTTCAGTGTGTGAGTACAAAGGTTTTTTTCTATTAACAAAATCTTGAAATTTCAGAGCTAAAATTTCTGAATGCATAACCATGCAGTTATCAGAAGCTTTGCAGAAGATACTGCATATGAAGTTATTGAATTCTGTGTTTATGGCATGAGTGAAGAAAAGTGCATAACTTGTGAACAGTAATCACGAGTGAGCTGTGGAGGCTTCTTCACAAGTGAAATAAATGTGGTCAACAGCTTCATATTCATTTTTGTTCAATTTATGTATGGTTTCAAAATTTCAAAAGGGACAAATTTTTAAACTGTTTTTACTGCATATTTATAAGCCGTAGCACACAGAATGCTTAGGGCCTGTTGTCATCACAGTACTTGTCACATTATCAGTTGCTGTATGATTTTCGAAGATGTTGTTCAGGTGTGTGAGTTACTGGCAGCTTTTAATATGTGGGGAAGTTTGTTTGGTTGTATTTTATTTAGAAGGTCTTTGGCTAATTTTGATACAGGTTGTACATGTTGGTTTGTGAGTCATCTCTGTAATGGCTACTTAATGGAAACTTTTATACTGTTGACAATGTTTGAGGTCAGTCATGTTGAGAGGTTTGATCACAGACTTGTATTTTTAAACTGTCAATAGCTAGTGGGGAAGTTGTTGTGGCTGAATTATTTTGGAATTGTTTTTTAAAATGTATACATATTCCATAAATTTAAAATAATTAACGTTGTATCAGTATTGTTTTGGTTCACCTATGTTACATTGAGTTACATTGAGTCTACAGCACAGAAACGGGCCATTCGGCCCAACTGGTCTATGCCAGCATTTGTGCTCCACACAAGCCTCCTCCCTCTCTACTTCATCTACCCGTATCAGCATACCCTTCTATTCCTTTCTCCTTTGTGTGCTTAACTAGCTTCCCCTTAAATGCATCAATGCTATTTGCCTCACCTACTCCTCATGGTAGCACGTTCCACATTCTAACCACTCTTTGGGTAAAGAAGTTTCTCCTGAATTCCCTATTGGATTTATTAGTGACTATCTTATATTGTTGACCTCTAGTTTTGAACTCCTCCACAAGTGGAAACATTTTCTCTACGCCTACCCCATTAAAACCTTTCATTATCTTAAAGACCGCTATCAGGCCTTCTCTTTTCTGGATAAAGAGCCCCAGCCTGTTTAGTCTTTCCTGATAAGTATATGCCCTCAGTTCTGGTATCATCCTTGTGAATCTTTTTTGCACCTTCTCCAATGCCTCTATATCCTTTTATAATATGGAGACCAGGACTGTGCATAGTACTCCAAGTGTGGTCTAACCAAGGTTCTATACAAGTTTAACATAACTTCTTTGCTTTTCAATTCTATCCCTCTAGAATTGAACCCCAGTGCTTGATTTGCCCTTTTTATGGCCTTATTAACTTGTGTCGCTACTTTTAATGATTTATGCATCTGTATCCCGAGATCCCTTTGCTGCTCTACCCCATTTAGATTCTTATCCAAGCAATATGTGGCTTCCTTATTCTTCCTACCACCTCACACTTATCTGTTTTGAAATTCATTTGCCAATTACAGCCCATTCTGCAAGTTTATTAATGTCTTCTTGTATTTTAACGCATTCTTCCTTTGTATTAACTTTGTATTAACCCCCCAACTTCGTGTCGTCCGCAAATTTTGAAATTATACTTCTGATTCCCAAGTCCAAATCGTTGATGTAAATTGTGAACAACAATGTTGCTTGTTTACAGCACAGAAATGTTTGAAGCTTTAGCATGTTAGCTCTACGGTGCAGTCAACTAACCTGGTAATTTTGAGCTGGTATAATAGAGGAAAAATTGTGTATGGAGTACTAAAGACCTTTTCTATGTTTTTTGTAAAGCATAATTTCATGTTACTTGGATTACTGTATTCCATGCTGTGGAAAAAAAATTAGTTTCCTATGTATCTGCTTCATTAAATACTGTCATTTGTGAATAGAGAAAAACTAGAGAAAAGAATACTTATGCTGCATATATTCATATAAATCTGTTGGACTTGAATTTTGTTTTTAAATTTCTAATTTGTCACTTTTCTTTTACAATGTAGTGAAAACCAGGTTTTCTTATGCATTTCCTAAGGAATTTCCCTACAGAATGAACCATGTAAGTATCAAAGTTTTTCCTTTTTTAACGGCGTATAATCACTCATTAGATCCGTGGTCATTTCAATGATACTTGTCAAAATGGAGCTGATATTATCGAGGCTTCACTTTATCAGTAATCCCTTCCCTTTGGCTAACCATTGAAGTGGTGATTCATTTTGGGTGGGTTTTAATATGTCCACAATATTGCAGTAGGTTGTTACATGCCGTTCGTGCTTCATAGGACAGCCAATGAAATTAATTATATTAACAAGAAGCAGAATTTGAGGTTGGGAACCTTTGCATATTTAAGATGTATTTGTTAAGTCGTGAATTCCTATTTGAAGCATTGGTGTAATAATGTGAAACGCCCAAGTTCCACAGACCTTTCATCACCACAAATTTTAGCATTCAGATTTCTACTTTCAACGTTCCATTTAGATCATATTGTCGACCTTAACTTTACATTCTAAAGTGTATCTTCAAACTTAAAATTCTTTTTGCCTTTAATAAGGAAAACCTTGCCCAGCATTGCTCAATCTTTAATTTTTATTCACTTGGTTGTAAAACACCTGCTATCTGCTGCATTCTTACAGCAGTTCATTTCTAATAGTGCAAGATAAATGTTCATGGCATGTCACTTAAAAACATAATCAATGTTTGGATATTCTGATTAGGATAAAATAACTGTAACTCTTGCTTATGTACGGCGATTATAGAGACAGAAGAAAATCAAAAAGAAAATACCACGTTGCAGCATTGTTAAAACATTAAATATCCCCAATTAGAAATTAGTTTTAAATTTCACTCTGCAAACATATCAGTTATAAAATTTGTTAGTCTAAATGAATGTTTGCTTGTCTTCTACCTTTCCACCATCCCCCTTGACCACTCTGTTGGCTCTATGCTGTTAGAATACTTGTCTGAAATCCAGTATTGGATGTGCTGCAAGTTTTTTCTGCTAAATATTGGGAAGACTGAAGCAATTGCCTTCAGCCCGTGCCACAGGCACATCCCTCTCCTTGGCCACTGTCTCAGGCTGAACTGAACTGTTTGCACTCTTGGTGACCTGTTTGACCCCAAGCTGAGCTTCTGACCCCATATCCTTTCCCATCACTAAGAACGCCTACTCCATCTCCATTCTTGCCTCAGCTCATCTTCTGCTGAAACATATGTGCCTTTATCACCTCCGGATTTGATTTTTCCAATGCCTTCGTGGCTAGCCTTTCACCTTCCACCCTTCATAAACTTCAACTCAGCCAAAACTTGCTGCTGGTATCCTATCCTGCACCAAGTCCCTCTTGCCTATCGTTCCTGTCTTCCCTCATCTACAATGGCTCCCCCTCACCAATGCCTCAAATTTAAAATACTCATCCTTGTGTTTAAATCCCTCCATGGCCTTACCCTTCCCCCATCTCTGTAACCTTCAGCCCTACAAGACCCCTCCCTGAACTGTCCATTCCTCAGACTCCGCCCCACTATTGGCGGCTATGCCTTCAGCTGCCTAGATCCCATTCTCTGAAATTGCTTCCCATATCTCTCCACCTCTCTTTCCTCCATAAAGCCTACCTTATTGACCAAGCCATGTGTCACCTTTCCTTCTTTGGCTCATGGATTGTTCATTTTTCTCACGTCTCAGTGAAGTGCTTTGAACATAAGGACATAAGAAATAGGAGCAGGAGTAGGCCAATCGGCCCCTCGAGCCTGCTCCGCCATTCAATAAGATCATGGCTGATCTGATCCTAACCTCAAATCTAAAGAACACAAGAAGTAGGAGCAGGACCCGGCCACTCAGCCCCTGGGCCCGCTCCGCCACCCACAGGGCCTTGACCGATCCGAACTCAGCTTCATGTCCAATTTCCTGCCCGCTCCCCGTAACCCCTAATTCCCTTTACTTCTAGGAAACTGTCCATTTCTGTTTTAAATGTATTTAATGATGTAGCTTCCACAGCTTCCTGGGGCAGCAAATTCCACAGACCTACTACCTTCTGAGTGAAGAAGTTTCTCCTCATCTCAGTTTTGAAAGAGCAGCCCCTTAGTCTAAGATTATGCCCCCTAGTTCTAGTTTCACCCATCCTTGGGAACATCCTTACCGCATCCACCCGATCAAGCCCCTTCACAATCTTATATGTTTCAATAAGATCGCCTCTCATTCTTCTGAACTCCAATGAGTAGAGTCCCAATCTACTCAACCCCTCCTCATATGTCCACCCCCTCATCCCCGGGATTAATCGGGTGAACCTTCTTTGTATATCCTCGAGAGTAAGTATGGAGACCAAAACTGTATGCAGTATTCCAGGTGCGGTCTCACCAATACCTTATATAACTGCAGCAATACCTCCCTGTTTTTATATTCTATCCCCCGAGCAATAAAAGCCAACATTCCGTTGGCCTTCTTGATCACCTGCAAACTAACTTTTTGATTTTCTTGCACTAGGACCCCCAGATCCCTTTGTACTGCAATACTTTCCAGTTTCTCGCCATTAAGATAATAACTTGCTCTCTGATTTTTCCTGCCAAAGTGCATAACCTCACATTTTCCAATATTGTATTGCATCTGCCAAATCTCCGCCCACTGACCCAGCCTGTCTATATCCCCCTATAGGTTTTTTATGTCCTCCTCACTCTCCACTTTCCCTCCCATCTTTGTATCATCTGCAAACTTTGATATGTTACACTCGGTCCCCTTCTGCAAATCGTTAATATAGATTGTAAAGAGTTGGGGACCCAGCACCGACCCCTGCGGAACACCACTGGCTACTGGTTGCCAGTCCGAGAATGCACCATTTATCCCAACTCTCTGCTTCCTGTTTGATAACCAATCCTCCACCCATGCCAGAATATTACCCCCAATCCAGTGATTCTTTATCTTGAGCAATAATCTTTTATGTGGCACCTTGTCGAATGCCTTCTGGAAGTCTAAATACACTACGTCCACTGGTTCCCCTTTATCCACCCTGTACGTTATGTCCTCAAAGAACTCAAGCAAATTTGTCAGACATGACTTCCCCTTCATAAAGCCATGCTGACTTTGTCCTATTAAATTATGTTTATCTAAATGTTCCGCTATTGTCTCCTTAATAATAGACTCCAAAATTTTATCCACCACAGATGTTAGGCTAACTGGTCTATAATTTCCAGCCTTCTGCCTACTACCCTTTCTAAATAAGGGTGTTACAGTAGCAGTTTTCCAATCTGCTGGGACCTTTGCTGAGTCCAGAGAATTTTGGAAAATTATTACCAAAGCATCCACAATTCCTACTGCCACTTTCTTCAAGACCCTAGGATGTAAGCCATCAGGTCCAGGGGATTTATCCGCCTTGAGTCCCCTTTATTTTACTGAGTACCAATTCCTTAGTGATTTTAATCGTATTTAGCTCCTCCCACCCCCACCCCCAGTGCCCCCTTTTTGTCCAGTGTTGGGATATTCTTAGTGTCCTCTACCGTAAAGACTGAAACAAAATATTTGTTCAGCATTTTTGCCATCTCCATGTTTCCCACCATTAATTTCCTGGTCTCATCCTCTAAGGGACCTACGTTTGCCTTAGCCACCCTTTTTCTTTTTATATAACTGTAGAAACTCTTGCTATCTGTTTTTATATTTTTTGCTAATTTATTTTCATAATCTATCTTCCCTTTCTTAATCAATCCTTTAGTTACTTTTTGCTGTCTTTTGAAGACTTCCTAATCTTCTATCCTCCCATTAAGTTCAGCTACCTTAGATGTCCTTGTTTTTAGTCGGATACTATCCTTAATTTCTTTACTTAGCCACGGATGGCTGTCATTTCTTTTACACCCTTTTTTCCTCAGTGGAATATATTTTTTTTGAAAGTTGTAAAATAACTCTTTAAATGAACACCACTGCTCATGTATCGTCTTACCCTTTTATCTATTTTCCCAGTCCACTTTAATCAATTCCGCTCTCATACCATCATAGTCTCCTTTATTCAAGCTCAGTAAGCTTGTTTGAGAACCAACCTTCTCACCCTACAATTGGATATGGAATTTAACCATGTTATGGTCACTCATTCCAAGGGGATCCTTAACTAGGACATTATTAATTAATCCTGGCTCATTACACAGGACCAGGTCCAAGGTTGCTTGCCCCCTTGTAGGATCAGTTACATACTGCTCAAGAAATCCATCCCTAATACACTCCATAAACTCTTCCTCAAGGCTGCCCTGCCCAATTTGATTTGTCCAGTTAATATGATAGTTAAAATCCCCCATAATTATAGCTGTTCCCTTATTACAGGCCCCGACTATTTCCTGATTAATACTTCTTCCAGCAGAGTTGCAACTATTAGGAGGCCTAAATACTACGCCCACGAGTGTTTTTTTCCCCTTATTATTCCTTATCTCTACCTTTGGGACATTTTTCTATGGTAAAGACACCATATAAATGCAAGTTGTAGTTGTGTTACAATTGGGTCTTCATGTTTTACATTTTTTTCAAATTTAGTAACAATAGATTAAACAGAAACCATTTATGCCTAATAGAATTTGGTTCCATGTGTGTGCCTCTGACTAGGATCAATGCTTGAAAATTATTTGTGTATATATCCCTCACATTGTGATGATTTATAATTTGAGATATTTTAGTATGTTGTATCAACATAGTACTGTATTTAATGCTTATGAAAAATAGTTACATTTTCATTTGTCCTTCATCTCCTGTAATCTTACATCACCACAAAAATTACTAGAGCGGGAGCAATATGGAAGAAATTCCTGGCCCAAGAATTAGATTTCAGGTATCTTAATAATATGGTGATAACAAATGTATTATCTTGGTAGTCTCCCAACTTTTATCAGTTTGAAATGGGGGAACTTGACAAAAATCAAACCCTTTTGACGAATAAAGTGTTAAGAAGAAAACATATTTGACGTGTTAAGTGAGTGAGATTAATGTTTTATATCTCCAACCAATGTGACGCACTATTTTGGCTATATTTGTTGCATTGAAAATTTCTCTTGTGTCTGTTTCAGAACAGGGTAGGGGATATAGCTTTTTGTTTGTTCTATCACGCCATTTGGTATGCAGGATTTGATTTGTTCAATTTGCTATTGCCAAAATAATTCTCAAAATCAAGATAGAAAAATAAAATATCTTTATTTTGTGAATTATTTTCTCTCCATTCTTTTAGGTCCCCCTGGGGTGTATACAGTTGTACTAACAAGAATGCTGGCGTAATACCTGGTCCCAATGTTGTTCCTAAACAAGTACTACTGAGCTGTGCTTGTGTGTGTGACTTTCTCACCTATTCCTGCTATCCCTGCTCCAGAAATAGAGACTCCTGATAAACAGAGTGAGTGGAATCATTTCTCATCACAGTGGCTTTTAAGATATTCATTGATGTTATCTGTTAAATAACTTCTTTCCTTTCTCCCTCAAAATAAAATGCTTCACCTACAGATAGGCAGCAATCATCAAGGCATCAACAGCATCTCTTTATAGAATCTCCAGATAAAGAAAACATGTCTAACTTTGTGAAAGTGCATTAACTAATTTGGAAACTTTTATTTAATGTTTTACAGATATTGGAATGTGAATTCTATTTGTTAGAGTTAATGGTAAGTGCTTTGGATTTTTTTGTATTCATAAGGGATGTCACCTCTGGAAAATAGGCTACTTCCCTATTTCTGGCACCCAGTGTCAATGTCAAACATTCCCTGGTCAGTGTGACATTGCCATTTCCCACCATCCTTGTGCCCCTCTTAATGAGATTGCCATGTAATACATAGATTTGTACTATGGCTTTGCCAACTATGAAATAGTAAAATTCATTTCAAGTATGACCCTTAATGCCGCAAACATAGACTTCCATCTCTTCAGTTTAGGCTAGATTCAAACTCTAATCCCAGAAACGAAAAGACATTTTGCTAACTCAATTCACCATCCAGTTTTGGCTTTCTTTTGAAACTGTTATGGAGACTCACATGTCAGCTATTTAATACTATTTTACATTCTTTATAAGGATTGCTGTCTGATAGTATACCATCCATATAGACCGTTGATACAGTACGTACAAGATATGGGACAAGAAGACATGCTGCTTCCATTAGCATGGTAAGATTGTCTAATGATCAGTAGCCTTGATATGCACTATGCTAGTAATGGATTAAGGGAGTTTGCATTTATTTTATGGGTTTGTGTTGCTAAAGACTACGATTTCATTTTATATTTACAAATGCTGGGGATTTTTGTCTAGCTCTTTTTCCCTTCCTCCCAACAAGATGCTTTCTTTAGAAAGAGAGAATTTACATTTATAGAGCACAGTATCATGTTGTCAGGACTTCTCAGAGCGTGTTACAACCAATACATTAATTGCAGGACTATTTTTGATATATGAACAGTAATATTGTGACTGGTAGCTGTGCAGAACGGAACTGTTCTCAATCACTACTACTGGACTCCAGTTCTGAGACTTCTGCATTAAAACAGTAGAGCTCAAGAATGATAGCAGCAGTTACATTGTTGGAACTTTTTCACTTAAAGTTTTACATCGCCTGTTTTATGTTACATATCGATGATGAACAGCTCATTAGTAATCTGCCTGTTCTTCATGAGCATACCTAACATAATTCAGTGAAGATTAAAGAAGGAAAAATGAACTTGCATTTGTATAATACCATTCATGTCCTCAAGATGTCCAGTAATGCTTCACAGCCAATTAATTACTTTTGAAGTGGAGTTAGTGCTTTGTAGGGAAATGTGGCAGCCAATTTATACACAGTAGCGAGATAAGTGACCAATTAATCTGATTTAGTGGTGTTGGCAGTTCGCCAGGACACTGGGAAAACTCCCTGCTCTTCTTTGAAAAAGTGCCATGTGATCTTGTATGACCATCTGAGCAGGCAGACAGAACCTTGTCTCAAAGATGGCATCTGTAACAATGCAGCACACTCTCAGTACCGCACTGAAATGTCATCCTAGATTATGTGGGCCAATCCTGGAGGTGAGACTGCTAGCAACTGAGCCAAAGATAAATATAACATGATTTTTTTTTTTGTAGCTGCTACTTGTAGGAACATAAATACCAGAAATTGACTGGTATTTAGGTTGGGTGTAGATACGCTATTGTCATTGAGCTTTTGAGTTCTGGCAGTAAGGTTTATTGGAAATAGCATTGCTTAGCTTACAAGACAGATCAGTTATAAGTATTTGTAGTTACATTCTGGAAAATATCTTTTTAAAACTACATATCTTAACCTGCACAGGAGGATAGTGAATGACACCTACAGGACAGACTTGTGCCTCATGTATCCTCCATTCATGATTGCCTTGGGTGAGTATATAATCATTGGACTTGACATAAGTTTATTGGGTATCATCACTAATAAATCTAAATTTGTCATTCTTTCATGGATTTCTGAATTGATGTTTCCAACAGGAGTTAACAAATTAATACTACTAATAAAATCACTAGCAGTTCATGATAGGAATTTGTTTTAGATTTTATAACTATGTGACTTGCAGTTCAATTGTTAATATATTTGGAAGTTAATTTTGAATAGAATTCTCCATATCGGTGTTAAAATAAGGAACAAAGGATTTATTTTGAAAGACTAAATTATACTTGAGTCGGTATCCATTTCAGACTTGCTTGTATTAAACAGATGAACAAATTTATATTTTAGTTTTGCGGAGAACTGGAAGGAAGGGATGGATAAAATAGTGTTTTGATGATGTGCAAAAGCCATTAATAGTTTTTTGGTCATGAGATTAAATGAATACTTATCTGACAAAGCGAAGTATGCGGTCTGAAAACTATTTTCTTTTTATAATCTGGTACATTCAGACACCACCTTTAGCATTGCTGTAGTTCCTGCATCACAGTGACACTAAACATAATATGTAAACAGTGTCAATGGTAGATCGAATGGATCTCTGGTTCCGACTGTCTAATCCTGGCACTTGGTGGTTTCAGACCCAAACTGCAGATCCGAGACCTCAGTCCTGCAGTTCAGGTTCCTAAGGGCAAAGTTTAGGGGGCATAGGGAAAAAAAAACTTTCAAAAAATTATTCCCCACTTGGTTGTCCCTCCTTGATATGAAGTTTGAGCTAATTTCAGAAGTATAAAGATTAGCTAAACTGCCATGTGTTGAGATGCCGTGATGTTACCATCATATGACTCTCCAAGTTCAGACCAGGTTTTGGTGGTGTCTATGTGAAGGCGCCTGCATGAATGTGTTCAAACCGCAAGTGATCCTCGGTGTGATTTCACTACTGGGTTCCCTGGTGGAATATGAAGGCGCTGTAAATTAATTTTGTTAATGTATCTGCTAAACCAATAGGCTCTCTTCCTACTTGACCAAAAGGACTCAGACCTGTATCCTAAAACAGTATTGGCTAGCATTAACTTGGGTACCTACCAGTTCCTTAAATTAAAAAAAAAAGTGGCAATGCTTACCTGTGTTTTAATATTTTACTTAATTGACAAACTGTTATCCAATGTATTAGAATCATTGCAATTAGTAGACAATTTCCTGCTTTCTTTTTCAAAGTGATTGATGCATGCCCTGTTTCTGAGGTCCACATAGTCACATAAGTGTTCACATTTTTTTTTGTTGCTCGCTCACTCTTGCACAAAAGGATTAATCAGTGTCTGTGAGACAATCATATTTGCAAACTGGTTAATCCTTTTAAATTAGTATGTGGCTATGTAAACACCACTTGGAATTTGGATATGTAATTAACATAGGTTCGGTTTCATGTTGAGAATGCTGCAAGCACACCGCTTTATATATGGCTGTAATAGGGAGGAAACATGTAAACTGGTAATGTTTTGTAAAGAGCAAACAGATAGTAAGTTGAACTTACTTTGATTTCCCTTTACAGCTTGTTTGCACGTGGCATGTGTGGTCCAGCAAAAAGATGCACGCCAGTGGTTCGCTGAACTCTCAGTGGATATGGAGAAGGTGCTGTAATTGTGTAGAAATCAAAATTGATTGATTGCATTACCTTCTAATTTTCCAATTTGCAAAGTAGTTTTGGAAGGAATTGTTTAAAAATGTGAAACACAATCAGATATTACAAAATAGTATTGATTAATACTGGGTAAGCCTGCATGATTGTATCAATTGTTTAATCCTTCATACATCACTTGCACAAGAGCATAGTGATTGTCGGTGTCTGTCAAGACATCCACTAGTAGTAAATAAGAAAGTAGAAGAAGGTACCTTCTCAAACTCCAGTATACATTTATAGAAGTTTCAAAGCAGTGATCTTATTTGGCTGCAGTGTGTACCATCCACAGGATGCACTGCTGCAACTCGCCAAGGCTTCTTCGACAGCACCTCCCAAACCCGCGACCTCTACCACCTAGAAGGACAAGAGCAGCAGGTACATGGGAACACTATCTGCACGTTCCCCTCCAAGTCACACACCATCCCGACTTGGAAATATATCGCCGTTCCTTCATCGTTGCTGGGTCAAAATCCTGGAACTCCCTTTCTAACAGCACTGTGGGAGAACCTTCACCACACGGACTGCAGCGGTTCAAGAAGGCGGCTCACCACCACCTTCTCGAGGGCAATTAGGGTTGGGTAATAAATGCCGGCCTCGCCAGCGATGCCCACATCCCATGAACGAATAAAAAAAAATTATGGGTTCCATGATTATTGTAAACTTCTCAAACTTCTCCATTGTAGTTAATGGTATCACATTATGGCTTCGTAATTCCTTTATTATCCTTAATTTTCTGCATAGTAATTTTAATTGATATATTTTCAATTTGCTTTTTAAGTTACTAGTTGATCTCTCATAGCATTGTTCACAAAACATCAAGGGTTTAGTAGTGAGAGATGAAATACCTACTCGTGGGTTTCTTTGCTGAAGTTGTACCCTTTGAGATATTTATAATTTCAATCAACATTCTGGTGGCATCACTGTATCATAAATAAAGAAAGAACTTGCATTCATATAGCACCTTTCATCACCCTCAGGACGTCGCAAAGCACTTCTCAGTCAATGAAGTACTTTCTTTTAAAAAATGTATTCACTGCTGTAATGTAGGGAAACACAGCACCCAACTTCTGCACAGCAAGGTGCCATAAACAGCATTGAGATAATTAACCAACCAATCTGTTTAAGTGTTTAAGGCTGAGGGATAAATATTGGCCAGCACACTGGGAGAACTCCCCTGCTCCTCTTGAAATAGTGCCATGGAATATTTTACCTCTCCTGAGATGGCCTAATCCTACAGTGCAACACTCCATCAGTACTGCATATGGAGTGTTAGTCTAGATTATGTATTCAAGTCTCTTGAGTGGGGCTTAGAGGCAAGAGCGTTTTCACTGAGCCAAGGCTGACCGCTTAGCTCGAGGATCACATAATTCAGATGTTGCGGAGAGGAGGGGTATGGGGCAGCAGCCTGGGATGGAGTGGGTGGGCTAGGGGTTGGGCAGCTTAAGTGATACTGGTGGGTCTGGGGTTAGTGAATACTGTTTTGGGAGGTGGGGGGGGTTGGTGGTGAAGGGAAGTTAGCTGTGGCCTAAGGAGCATTTTTGGGTATGGGTTGGAGTGTGCGAGTGCTTATGGTGAGGGGGAAGGGACACGAGGGAGGGATAGAGATGATTTGGAGTACTGATAAATGTATGGGCCAGGAAAAACTTGTAGGATGGGGATGAGAAGTACGTATGGTGTCATTTGGAGGAGCAACAGGCAGAGAGGCAGACTCTGTGGAGTGGTATTGTAGGGTGGCAGCATTGAAGAGGGTTTGGGGCTTGGGAGAATTCTGGTGTCTGGGACTTGAGAATACTCAGCAGATTTGCAAAACGGAAGACATTTGGCGGTCATCAGTTGGACATAAAAGCTGGATCAGTGTGTAGAGGTGCAGGATTTCATCAATTGTTTCCCCTGCTTGGGCTGCACTCCCATTAGAGTTTACTTTTTAAAAATTGATTTCTCCAGCAGTTCCCAATGTGCTTGGCCTTGCTCTATCCAGAGCCCAAGCACTGAGTGCAGTTCCACAGTCAACCACCACATAGCGAACTCAAGAGTTGAAGTTGACAGATCTCTTTAGAAACAAAATTAATTCACAGGCATTGTGGTGGAGGGAAGGTCATGTACTAGCTTTGGGGATTGTGGTCCATTTAGCTTGTAATTTATATATAAAAATTTGATTGAGGTGGCCAGGGCTCAGTCTTGAGACCAGAGATGTTTGAGCCCTTACAGCATTTGCCAGGCTATGCATGGGGAAGTTGTTGGAGCAATTAGAAGATGAAATGAATAAGAATTTAGTAATCCCCTCCCCCCGCCCCCAACTGTTTATATTTTTTTGTGATCATTATGTTTAAAAAAAAATTGTGGATCTGTAGTGGTGGAAGGGAACAACATGGCAGCTCAAGAGATCCTATTACTGGGACACAGAGAATGGTTATGCCCATGACCTCCCACCTATATGTTATCTTTTGACACTGCACATACAGCAAGGAAGAACCGGATTCAGAAGCAGAGAACTAAAAAGTTCCACTAAAAAAGATATAGGATGAAAATATTGATTGAGATGTGCAAAAATGAAATCTAATTTCACTATTCAGTGTGTATGAATTAATTGACTCTTTTGTCCGATCCTTCATTTTCATTTTTTATCAACTAGAATTTCTTCCTGATCAATTCCTGTATTATAAAATTATTCTTTAATCTTTTTTATTTTTACCCAAGATTTGGCAGATTTGCCAACTCATACAATTTCCTGAATTCTTGCAATTTTTGTGAGGCTACAGTTTTGGTTCACTGCAGCTTTCAGCTGCACATGAACGTAGTGTTCACCGGTCCTCTACACTAGATCATCAAAAGGCAAAGTAGTATTTTAAAAGTATTTCGGAACTATGTAAATTAATTTGTAGAGTTCTTTTGTAATGTTAAATCCTTCCACCTTGATTTTCCCACATAAAACATTTATTTCCCTGAGTGATTTAAAAAAAAATCTAAAACTGAAACCTTTCGAGGAAATTTAAAGAACTGAAAATGTAAGTGCATTTTATTTTGAATAATTTTAATTATTTGTGTTGGCTATTAGCCCAGATCATGCTTTTTTAAAAAAATAAATGTTGATAGTTGTTACCCCCTACATTTTGCATCAATAAAGCCTTTCTATAAGAGGCCTGAGGCCTGGACCAATGTAGCAGCTACTGAGAGATTTCCAGTAAACAAAAAAAACAGATAAAGATGTTACTTCCCCATTCTACCTTTGAGTTGAACATTACCTTTATTAATGTATGCTGAATTGTGTTTACAACGTAACTGAAGAGAGAGAAATATTTGTATCGCACAAGGAACTTTACCTGTTTCTCTTCATTAGTTTTAAAGGAATTAGTTTTAATATTCTGGCTCTTGTTTGTGTGGGCAGATCCTTGAGATAATCCGAGTCATTCTGAAGCTATATGATCTATGGAAGAATTTTGATGACCGAAAGGAAATGGCTGCAATCCTTAACAAGATGCCAAAACCGAAACCACCTCCAAATAGGTATAGTAAACGACATTTTATTTGTGAGAGTTAGACTGTCTGAAGGGGGATTTAAATATAAGGTTAGACTCTCTGAATAAAGATTTGCAGTACTGGGTCAAAATTGTAGGATAAAAAGCTGTTTTTTGAGTTATTACAGCACAGTGAAGCCCCAACATCCAAAGTAAGCTATTTTGCTGCCAGTGATCCCTCAGAAAGTGATTTCCTAATTTCAGCTGCTAACGGGAGATTAGATGTTGCGCTGGAGGGAATATCTGGGTGAGTTGCCTATGCCTTCTGGTTAGATGGCAATTAGAGTTGTGGAAGTGGTTTCGTTTTTTTTTCATTCATGGAATGTGGCCACATAAAAGATTATTACTTAAGATAAAAAATCACGGGATTGGGGGTAATATTCTGGCATGGGTGGAGGATTGGTTATCGAACAGGAAGCAGAGAGTTGGGATAAATGGTTCATTTTCGGACTGGCAACCAGTAACCAGTGGTGTTCCACAGGGGTCGGTGCTGGGTCCCCAACTCTTTACAATCTATATTAACGATTTGGAGGAGGGGACCGAGTGCAACATATCAAAATTTGCAGATGATACAAAGATGGGAGGGAAAGTAGAGAGTGAGGAGGACATAAAAAACCTGCAAGGGGATATAGACAGGCTGGGTGAGTGGGCGGAGATTTGGCAGATGCAATATAATATTGGAAAATGTGAGGTTATACACTTTGGCAGGAAAAATCAGAGAGCAAGTTATTTTCTTAATGGCGAGAGACTGGAAAGTACTGCAGTACAAAGGGATCTGGGGGTCCTAGTGCAAGAAAATCAAAAAGTTGGTATGCAGGTGCAGCAGGTGATCAAGAAAGCCAACGGAATGTTGGCTTTTATTGCTAGGGGGATAGAATATAAAAACAAGGAGGTATTGCTGCAGTTATATAAGGTATTGGTGAGACCGCACCTGGAATACTGCATACAGTTTTGGTCTCCATACTTAAGAAAAGACATACTTGCTCTCGAGGCAGTACAAAGAAGGTTCACTCGGTTAATCCCGGGGATGAGGGGGCGGACATATGAGGAGAGGTTGAGTAGATTGGGACTCTACTCATTGGAGTTCAGAAGAATGAGAGGCGATCTTATTGAAACATATAAGATTGTGAAGGGTCTTGATCGGGTGGATGCAGTAAGGATGTTCCCAAAGATGGCTGAAACTAGAACTAGGGGGCATAATCTTAGAATAAGGGGCTGCTCTTTCAAAACTGAGATGAGGAGAAACTTCTTCACTCAGAGGGTGGTCGGTCTGTGGAATTTGCTGCCCCAGGAAGCTGTGGAAGCTACATCATTAGATAAATTTAAAACAGAAATAGACAGTTTCCTAGAAGTAAAGGGAATTAGGGGTTATGGGGAGCGGGCAGGAAATTGGACATGAAGCTGAGTTCGGATCGGTCAATGCCCTGTGGGTGGCGGAGAGGGCCCAGGGGCTATGTGGCCGGGTCCTGCTCCGACTTCTTGTGTTCTTTAGATTTGTGGTTGGGATCAGATCAGCCATGATCTTATTGAATGGCGGAGCAGGCTCGAGGGGCCGATTGGCCTACTCCTGCTCCAATTTCTTATGTTCTTATGTTCTCATCACTGGCAAGGCCAACATTTATTGCCCATCCCTAATTGCCCTTGAGAAGGTGGTGGTGTTCCCATGTGCCTCCTGCCCTTGTCCTTCTAGGTAGTAGAGGTCGCGGGTTTGGAAAGTGCTGTCGAAGAAGCCTTGGCGAGTTGCTGCAGTGTATCTTGTAGATGGTACACACTGCAGCCACGGTGCGCTGGTGGTGAAGGGAGTGAATGTTTAGGGTGGTGGATGGGGTGCCAATCAAGCAGGCTGCTTTGTCCTGGCTGGTGTCGAGCTTCTTGAGTGTTGTTGGAGCTGCACTCATACAGGCAAGTGGAGAGTATACCATCACACTCCTGACTTGTGCCTTGTAGATGGTGGAAAGGCTTTGGTGAGTCACTCGTCACAGAATACCCAGCCTCTGACCTGTTCTTGCAGCCACAGTATTTATGTAATTGGTCCAGTTAAGTTTTGGTCAATGGTGACCCCCAGGATGTTGTTGGTGGGGGATTCGGCGATGGTAATGCTGTTGAATGTCAAGGAGAGGTGGTTACTCTCTTGTTGGAGATGGTCATTGCCTGGCACTTGTGGGGCGCAAATGTTACTTGCCACTTATCAGCCCAAGCCTGAATGTTGTCCCGGTCTTGCTGCGTGTGGGCATGGACCGCTTCGTTATCTGAGAGGTTGTGAATGGAGTTGAACACTGTGCAATCATCAGCAAGCATCCCCACTTCTGACCTTATGATGGAGGGAAGGTCATTGATAAAGCAGCTGAAGATGGTTGGGCCTAGGACACTGCCCTGAGGAACTCCTGCAGCGATGTCTTGGGGCTGAGATGATTGGCCTCCAACAACCACTACCATCTTCTTTTGTGCTAGGTGTGTCAGCCGGTGGCTCAGTGGGTAGCACTCTTGCCTCTGAGTCAGAAGGGTCATGGGTTCAAGTCCCACTCCCGGAACTTGAACACAAAATCTAGGCTGACGTTCCAGTGCAGTACTGAGGGAGTGCTGCACTCTCGAGGTGCCGTCTTTCTGATGAGATGTTAAACCGAGGCCCTGTCTGCCCTCTCACGTGGAGGTAAAAGATCCTATGGCACTATCTCGAAGAAGAGCAGGGGAGTTCTCCCGGGTGTCCTGGACAATATTTATTCATCCCTCAACCAACATCACAAAAAAAAATCCCCCTGATTCCCATTGACTTCAATTTTACTAGGGTTCCTTGATGCCACACTTGGTCAAATGCTGCCTTGATGTCAAGGGCTGTCACTCTCACCTCACCTCTGGAATTCAGCTCTTTTGTCCATGTTTGGACCAAGGCTGTAATGAGGTCTGGAGCCAAGTGATCCTGGCGGAACCCAAACTGAGCATTGGTGAGCAGGTTATTGGTGAGTAAATGCCGCTTGATAGCACCGTCAATGACCCCTTCCGTCACTTTGCTGATGATTGAGAGTAGACTGATGGGGCGATAATTGGCCGGATTGGATTTGTCCTGCTTTTTGTGGACAGGACATACCTAGGCAATTTTCCACTTTGTCGGTAGATGCCAGTGTTGTAGCTGTACTGGAACAGCTTGGCTAGAGGCGCGGCTATTTCTGGAGCACAAGTCTTCAGTGCTACAGCCGGGACCCATAGCCTTTTCTGTATCCAGTGCACTCAGCCGTTTCTTGATATCACGTGGAGTGAATCGAATTAGCTAAAGACTGGCATCTGTGATGGTGGGGAACTCAGGAGGAGGCCGAGATGGATCATCCACTCGGCCCTTCTGGCTGAAGGTAGTTGCAAACGCTTCAGCCTTGTCTTTTGCACTGTCTTGGTTGGAGAATGTTTTTAGAAGACATGAATACAGCAGAGAAATAGCTTACAAAAAATGTTTTTATAATCTTTTTGCAAATTTGGAATCAAGATATTTTGTTTTCACTGTTAAATTTCTTTTCTTCCTCTCCGTCATAAACAGTGAAGGAGAACAGGGCCCTAATGGCAGTCAAAATTCTACCTACAGCCAGTCCTAAGAAACTAGCAGTCTTGTGTACCAAAAGATGTGGAACGAAGTGGATTTGGACTATCTGATAGACGAGGAAATTCCTTTCACTTCATAAAGACTTTCTGCCAGTAAGCGTGGTGGAGGGAAGACACTTAGTGTGGTGTGTGAGACTGGACATGAATTATCACAATTATTCAAAGAAAGAAAAGCTATCGTCGGAATTACTCTTAAGAGTTGCTGCTGCAAAAACAAACACTTGAGTTTCATTTAACTTTATGTTTGTAACTTTATGTCATGTCTTTTGGAGGGGGCATTCTAATTATTGTCTTTCTCAAGCTGTGCTTTAGAATTGTGTGTAATAAAATCTACACCAAATTATAAGATTCATGCAGATTGCCCAGTTCAGTTCTGAATTAAAATCCAAGAAAAAGTAGCTGAGTAATTAGGGTGGACAGGGGAATGATGCAGTGGTTTAATTATATTTGTAAGCTCCTGAAAATCATTTCCAGACAGTACATTTCTTTATACCTTTTAAAAAAAACAAAGTATTGTTTGGTACTTGAGCTGTTACATGGAATTAACTTCCCGTAATTATGAAATGCAATCTGTGGAGGTTGGGATAGGTATATTTCTAACTATATAGCCAGGACAAGGTTTAGACATCCCACTCAAGTTTCCAGATATAATGCTAGGCATTGATTCTTCATATTTTAAAAGCTTTGGAGTAAAACCCTTATTTCCTCATTTTACTTTATGTTGTTTAAAAATTAAAATCTGAAGAAATACCATTTTGAAAGTGGAACTTTAAAAGGGGTTACTTCCAGTTTGGTAGATGCAGTACTCTATTGCAACATTTTGGTGATATAGCAACCAATCTTTGAGATTGGCCCTTGCATCTATATAAAATGGTCATATAGGATAGTCACTTATGGTCATAGTAAGATTAAACTGTTATTTTGGCTACTTTATTTGTTAATGTGGCTATCTGGTCAAAATCAATAACTTGAGTAGCTGGCTGAACTTTAAAAAAAAAATCTAAATGGTCTAGTGCCAATAGTGAGTTTGCTGGCTGCTTTTTGACTGTCTGGTCATGGATGGAGCATAAGCATGCATACTTTGTGTATTTTCTGTTCATGTCTGGCTAAATTGTGTTCCCCCATATATTGATGTTTCCTTCTCCCCCACCTTTCTTGTTTTTGGATTATATCATTGTATTTTTATTTTTAAAATTTGCCAGCATTTTAGTGGCATCAATTTTTAATGCTGAATTCCTTTTTATAAAAGTATAATTGTACCAGATTATTTATGTGATTGTGAGATTACAGCTGTTGTTCCTACATTATAATGGTGACTACACTTCAAAAGTACTTAATTGGCTGTAAAGCGCTTTGGAACATCTTGTTGTGAAAGGCGCTATATAAATGCAAGTCTTTTTATCAGGTCTCTGTTACAGAGAATGATATATATACACATTTGTGTGGACAAGGGCATTATTACAGTTGGTACTTTTTGAGCCATCCTAAAACATGACTGTTTTTAATATCTTTGTGACTTTACTTGTGGGGAAAAATTTGCATTTTCTGAAAGTACAGTGTAGTTGAGACAATCATGGAAGTCAGTAGAGACCATTACACTTTACAGTGAAGAGCAACAAACTTTACTACTGACAAATTCTTAGAAAGCACATTTTCAGATGTCTTTTTGCTATTAAAGTGAATTGTAAAACTAATCTTACAAATTGTTGTGCATTAAAGTGGACAAGTCTGATCCAGATTGTTTATGGGTTTGTGGCAAATAGGATTTGTTTTTGCAACTGCCGTCACTTATCTAAGCCCGTAAACCAACTGTCATTATTGATGTAACGTTTTAATGACATGCTTGAAATGTCTTAGACTGAATCTTTAACCTACCACAGAATACAGCATAGCTATGGACTAGCAGAGCTACAATTGCCAAAAATAGAATTGCTTGAACAACTTGTTACCTGTGGTTTTCACTGTAGCACATTAGTGTTGCAAGGGTGGTGCTTTGACTTAAAATATCTACCATATCTGTCCTTAAATAGAACTATCTGTGGTAGTTTAAATACTGGTCTAAGGATGCCTTATAGCAAGTTGCTGCTGGTTACAAAATTCAAAGACTTGACTTTTTGAGATCAAGGTGACCGAACATATCATGTGTCTGTTAACCATCTACGCTTGAATAGACTATAAATGGGAATGCAAATTAAGCATTCGCTATTTCTCCAGTAGTTTAAAATGTGGAGATTTTATACTTCTGTTCAGTAGATGGTGACGTTTACAAAAATGTAAAGATGTTCAAAATAAAGCATCTTAATAGATGGGTCTTTGTAAATTTAATATTCTATATTCATTGTCTGTAGGGTTACATACCAAGTTCATGCATCATAAATGGTATGCCATGGAGATGCAGAACATGTTTCTGCCTGAAATTACTCTAGTATAAAATTCCAGATCTTGACTGTTGAGTTAGTTGGAGGTGCTAAGTGAGTTTCTATCGGAGGATGGGATTATGGGAATTAATGTGCATTTCTTCCCCTTCTCTTACTGTTGCTGTGCACATTCTGGATACTGTGTTAAAACTAGTTTTAGAAAAACCCCAGGGCAGTTTGTCTCCCTTCCTGATTAGGGAATGTGCATAGCATAGATATGACTGATTGTTTTAAAAAACATTTCACCTATGTATTGCTGTTCAGTTTTACACTATGGAGAGTATAGGCAAGTAATGCCACTTTAATCCCCCTGCTTTAAAGAAGTGTGAATGGAATATACAACTTGGAAACAATGGTGTATAGGAAACTCTTGCTCTCCAAGCAGAACTTTTAAAAGTGGTCAACTGATTGGCAAAGATTTACAGGAAAGCTAGTAGTTTTACTATAGTATGTAACTAATCAAATCGCAAGGTTCAAGAGCCATCAACCAATAACTGGCTAGAAGTAGGAAAGGCAACAATGCACTGAAACTAGCCTAAAAGGAATGAGACTATATAATTAAAAGCCTACTTGCATCGGATTGGCTTAAATATAAAAAAAATTAACTTAAGAATGCCAATTTCCTCAATTGACAAAATAGGCAAGAAAACTACCAATGGACAACCAGTAAAAGCCACCCAATGAAATCACCCAAATTATTTCTAGTGATTTCAACAGTAACCATATATAGTACAGCCCTAGAAATAAAATGTAATACAATGTGTAAAAAATTAAATTCACAATTAAATTTATCTAACCATTTTCAATTTGCTCCAAATAGCCCACCCCCAATCTAGCAGACCTCAACTATCCCTGACTTCAGGTCCTACTGTCAGACATCTACTTCAGGCAGCTTATAATATTTGACACAGCCTATCTCAGGCCCTAGGAATAATGTCAGGAGTCACGATGGGTCCATCCTCCAGCACAATTTATGTACACACATTATACATACATATAAAAAAAAGTTAGTTGTTAGTGCTGCTGCCTGACTTGCGTGCCCAGAGTTTGAGTATATATAATCATTAGTCTCTTGATAAATTTACACCCAGCACAATGAGAACTATCAATTTAGAAAAAATAGGTTACTGCTGGGAGCAAGCTAGAATGGTTTGACATTTCCCTCTGCTCCTGCTCAGGTCTTGTTTTGTTCTCTATTCTACTTAGATGCTAATCAGCTGGTAAAAGTCACAACTGGTCAAACTACTGAAGGAAGCATGTTGCCCCATTCCAAACACATTCCATTGGTAGTGGTAATTGTTCAGGATCTTGAAGCCATGCAGTGAAAGTTCTGGGCTAAGCACACAATCTTCTGAATCGGTTTGACTGACCAATTTTTGAATCCATCCTCAGAGCAAGCGCAGCTAGTAAATGCAACAATCTCATCACGTAGAGCTGTTCATGTGAGCAAAGCCTTTTCATGAAGAAAGTTTCCCTTCTGTGGAAGAAAAAGCACATCCCTCTGATCTGAAGAATTAAAGCAGAGCTTGGATAGGAGCATTTGGCCATTTCCACAGTTGATGACAAGTGAGCTAAGTTCAGACTCCAGCAATCTTGCCTTTCCCAATCCTCCCTCCATCCGAGTGCTGCCAGGCTTGACCACTGCTACACTCCCAAACTTAGGTCTGAACAACAGGCTGTCTAGTCCTTCCCAATCACTGCTTCTGACTCCACTAACCTGGTTCCAGCCCGCAAACTGTCGGTCTCAACCCATCCCCAGTTTCTCACTCTCCTGCATGTGTAGGATCAGCTACCATATATCCTGTATCCACCTCAGACTTTACACATATTGCCTGCCATCTTGCTGCATGTCTTGGGCTTTAACAAAGTTAAGATATAGTAAAGAAATTAGAAATGGCCGTGCAGACATCGCAAGACATACAGAAGAGATTACTTGCTAAAAAGTCAAATGCCAATTTGTTAAAAGAATACTAGATCCAAAATAATTTTACACCAACTATTAAACCAATAATTTGGTATGTGCTGTGTATATTTTGAGGGGTAAAAAGGAAGATTTGGGGACAAATTCAGAACAGACAAGTATGAGGAAAGCCTGCAGGAATAAGAGTCCGAAGTGAACTAAGTTGGGGTATTCTTGATCCAGTCCCAGTAGGAACAAGTACATGGCACCTAGGACTACCCATAATCAGCACTCCAACCATGACAATGTAAACAGAAATCTTGCACTGGTGGGAAGATACTCCTGAGGTTACACTGCATTGAATATAGGATACTTGTGACACTGGGTGCAAAGATATTCTAATTCTGCTATAAAAATTAAATGGTTCATCAAAACTAGAAAAAGCTCTGAATATAGTCCCTTATGCACCAGTCATTACCAGTAAAAGCACATATCTTGATGATAGTTATGAAACAAGTGCCTTTCTGAATGTGGGGCAGCTTTAATACAATCAAATGTGTACACAAACAGTATCTTTTATACACTGTAGCAGGACTACTTACAACATACGAAGTACAACAGCTCGTTAGATGATCATGTGAAAAGTAGGGAAAAACATGAATCCTGTGTAAATCGAAGTTTTATTTCAATTATTTTCAGAGACTTTATAGTTACAAAATATTAAGTTATTAGCAGTGCCTAGCACACACATGCAACAAATTTAAAAAATGTAACTCCACTGGAAAGGATGTGCTAAAACTAGACTGAAGTTTGGTTTATGAAATGAAGAATCAAAGTTTTCTCATTTTAAAAACTGCATCAATACAGATTTTGCTATCTATACTAAATCAGCAAACTCAGATGCATTTAGCTTCCTTAGGTTTTTATTCCAAATTCCATGGTAAAACTGGTCATTTTATCAGCTATGTCACCATTAATATTGCTGGTTATTCCCATCTTTTAAAGTACTTTGAGCAATGCACAAAATATATTTTCCAAAACCAATCCTCAAGAGGTTTTTATTCAGATTTCACAAATCCCAAATAAATGAACTAAAAAGTGAATGCTCTAGTATATAAAAAAAAGTGCAAATTTTATATTCCTGAGTAGTGATCATTATGTAGAGTACTAGAAGCTTGAGAAAATTTTTCAATAGAGATCGTTTAATTTTCTATCTTTAGGTTTATTCTTTCATATGCTTTGAGGAGATTATCACAAAAAATTGTCCCAAACAGTTCAGCGTTTCTTCTCAGAAAATTCATGTTTCACCCATTCTTCCCAACCACCAGGGAAATGTAGAGCTCTGAAACAAAAAGTAGCAATCAGCCATTTTATCATCTGACATTATGTGGTAACTGAACAGTACACATTTGTATTTTCACAATGATGATAAATACTTGGATTTATATAGCATCTTATCACATCAAATTGTCTCAAAGCACTTCATATACTGAATTGCTTTGAGTACAGTAATTGTTCTGGAACTCAAAGAAAATTGTTTTTATTAAAAAATGACATTTCACATACCTAAAATCACATTACATCCTCTAATATTAAACAGTCATCTAACTTCAACAGCCACTTTTCACAAATAGGACATTGGTTTGTAGGTGCCTTGTATATATTGAAGTAATGGGAAATGAATTTCAAATAGGATAGTGTATAATCCTGGATTTCCTGCTCTGAGGATCCAGAGGGAAGCTAAAGAAGAAATAGCAGAGGTTCTGACTGTAATTTTTCAAAAATTCTTTGGCAAGTAAAACTGTGCCTGAGGAGTGGAGAGGGGAAAATGTGACACCCCTTCTTCAAAAAATGAGATGGGGATAGGCCAGGAAATTATAGCCTAATTACTCTTTCTTCAGTTGGTAAACAACTAGTGTCTGTCATACAGGAACAAATTACTAAGCACCTTGAGAAACATCAGTTTGTCAGCATAGCTTTACAACGGGCAAGTCACACTTTACCAACCCTACAGAATTCTTTGAATAAACAGAGGAGAGATAAAATTAATGAAGTAGATGGATTTTCACAAAGCATTCGATAAGATATCACATAAGAGGCATATTGCAAAAATAATGGCATATCACATTAAGTATAGGTACATGAATAGACAGATTATTGGGGGCAAGTAAAATTAGAAGTAAAAAGACATTTCTTGGAGTAGAAAGATGTGAGTGTTGTTCATAGGAGTCTGTCATTGGGGCCACTCTCAATTACTATATAAATAAATGATCTAGATTTAGGAATTGAAGATTACCAAAATAGGCTAAGGACACCAAACTGGAGGGCATAGCGAACTATAACAAGAACTGTGAAAGACTGCAGGAGGACATAGATAGGTTAGTAGGATTGGCAGATAGGTGGCAGATGCAGTTCAATGTAGAAAAATATGAAAAAATACACATTAAATGGAGCAGAGGCATCCTAGTATGCAGATATACACACACATCATTAAAGGTGGCAGCCTAAGTTGAGAAGGCCATAAAGGCAAACTGAATGCTTAGTTTTGAATTTAAAGACACAAAATGAAAGCAGGATAATGTCGAACTTGTACAAGACCTTAGTTAGGCTGCAATTGGAGTACTGTATGCAGTTTTGAGCTCATCATTACAACAATATCATCAAAACAATGGAAAAGGTGCAGCCTAGATTCACCAGGATGTTACCAGGCTTTACGCATTACAGTTAAGAGAGACTGGAGCGGACGGAACTTTTTTCACTAGAGTTGAGAACGTTGAGTGACCTAACAGAAGTCTTCAACATTATGAAGGGCTATAATAATGTAAATAGCAATAGATTATTTCCATTGACCAGTCAGACAGCAACAAGAGGACACAAATTTAAGAATCACAAAGAATTAAAGGGAAGGCTAGAAAAAAAATTTGAGTGGTTGAAACGTTGTTTTCTCTGCCGCATGCCATTGTTGAAACAGGAATCCAAAATTTATTTTTAAAGGGAATTATATAGTCGCTTGCAAAAAAAAAGCAATACCGGGTATGGTGAGCAATCATGAGTGTGGGATTAGACTAGGTGGTTTACATGGAAGAAGAACACTGACCAGACTTGATAGAAAAAAGATCTTTTTGTTCTGAGTCCATGAATTCAGTCCCATTCCAATTCAGGCTACATGCAGCTTTGATTCACTTTTGATTAACAGTTTTGCCCAGGTAACTGAGCAGTAAAGTAGGCATGTAAATAACATATTTTATGTTGCTAGTATTGTACTCACCTACTGTAGCCCACTGATGCAGCAGCATCTAAAGCCTTCTTGCTCCTGATTCCTGCCAAACAAGAAAAGACAATTTTGTCTGATGTAGATGGCATTTTCCCATTGTACGTTTCCATAAAGCTGTTGGGGTCCAACTTCAAGGCTTGCTCCACTTGTCCCACTTTAGGCAAATGAAAAAACAAATCAATGTAACCCATATTTAAACAGTTGCACCAATACAAAATATTTACTGTTAAAGGGTAATAGTCGTTTTTAAAAAAGTCACAGATCCAAAAAGAACATTTAATTTTTTTACCACTCACCATTATTATGGCTACTCTCATGGGTTAAATTATATTTTAAAATACAAATGGCAGCAGTTTCACATTGTAACCACTCTCTGGGTAAAGAAGTTCCTCCTCAATTCCCTATTGGATTTATTAATTAGTGACAATCTTATACTTATGGCCCCTAGTTCTGGTCTACCCCGCAAATGGTAACATCTCTATGTCTACCCTATCAAACCCTTTCATAATCTTAAAGACCTCTATCAGGTCACCCCCCTCAGTCTTCTCTTTTCTAGAGAAAAGAGCCCCAGCCTGTTCAATCTTTCCTGATGATAGGTATAACCTCTCAGTTCTGGTATCATCCTCGTAAATCTTTTTTGCATCTTCTCCAATGCCTCTAGATCCATTTTATAATATGGAGACCAGAACTGTGCAGAGTACTCCAAGTGTGGTCTAACCAAGATGCTATTCAAGTTTAACATAACTTCTTTGCTTTTGAATTCTAGAGCTTGGTTTGCTTTTTTAAAAAATATATAAAAACAGCCTTAATTAATCTCCATCGCTACTTTTAGTGATTTGTGTATCTGTACCCCAGATCCCTCCGCTCCTCTACCCATTTAGATTCTTATTTTCCCAGGAGTATGTGGCCTCATTTTTCCTACCACCTCACACTTATCTATATTAAAATTCATTTGCCAATTACACGCCCATTCTGCAAGTTTATTAATGTCTTCCTGTATTTTGTCGCAGTCCTCGGTATTAACTATACCCCCCCCAATTTGGTGTGGGCCCCAAATTTTGAAATTGTAACTTCCAATTCCTGAGTCCAAATTGTTTATGTAAATGGTGAACAGTGGTCCCAGCACTGATCCTTGTGGATCACTAATCCACACTGTGCACTCAAAACACTGCAGGCAAGATCGTGTATGCACCCTGTAAACCACTATCTGTTGGAAGACTGATATTCGATTACAAAGTGAATCAGAATTATACAGTTGAACAGCTAACTATAGTAGCTGAACTCCACCCTGTTTACAAACTTGGATAATTTCCACATTTACTGTTAAAATTTTGTTTTAAATAAACATTCATGTTGCATCCTAGCCTTGGAGGGAATGGGGAAGATTATCCCAGAGGCCCGCTTCCCCGTAATATTTTATATTTCAGTAAGATGTCGTTACCTGGTATTACAGGATATCCTGTTTTTACTTTTGTTATGAGACTGTTTGTTTTTGGGGCTGTGATCACTAGATGTTATCCTCCAAACAAAAGATGACGCTATGGGAACCCGTATGGGTCCTAGCTATGCCTGCCTTTTTGAGATATACTTGGAACATTCTTTGTTCCAATCTGACTCAGATCCCCTCCCCGACCTTTCTCTCCCCAATCACCCCCCACCCCAGTACATTCATGGCTGTCGATGTCACTTCCTGCTCTCGACCTGAAAATATCAACTTTGCTTCTAACGTCCAACCTTCCCTTACTTTCACATGATCTAGCTCAGACTCTTCCCTTCCTTTCTTGACTTCTCTATTTCCATTTCTGGGGATAGGCTGTCCACCAATGTCGACTGCAAGCCCACTGACTTCCACAGCTACCTTGATTATACACCGCTTCCTGTAAGGACTCTCTTACATTCTCCGTTTCTTCATCACATCTGTTCCGACGATGCCACATTCCACACCAGCTTCCAAAATGTCACCCTCTTTCCTAAGTTGAGACTTCCCCTCCACTGTGGTTGACAGGGTCCTTGACCACGTCCATCCCATTTTCCACACTTCCATCCTCACCCCTTCTCCATCCCAGAATCATGATAGAGTTCCCCTTGTCCTCACCTTCCACTTCACCAGCCTCCGCATTCAATGGATCATCCACCATTTCCGCCACCTCCAAGCACATCTTCCCCTCCTCCTGTCAGCATTCCTCCGTGACATCCTGGTACACTCTTCCATCACCCCCTAAAACTGCTCCCCTTCCCTTGCAAGCACAGGAGATACAGCACCATTCCTTAAATCTCCAATTTACTTGTACTTCTTCAACTTAGTACACTATTCACTGCTCATGATGTGGTCTCTTCTACGTTGGGGAGACCAAATACAGACTGGGTCATCGCTTTGCTGAACACCTTCATTCAGTATGCAAGAGTGACCCTGAGCCTTTGGTCATTTGCCACTTTAATTCTCCATTCCACACCCACTCAGACCTCTCTGTCCGTGGCCCCCTACACTGTTCCAATGAAACTTAAGGAATAGCATCTCTACTAGGCACTTTACAGCTTTCTGGCCTTAATGTTGAATTTAACATTAAACTTTAACCACCGCTCCCATTTTCTCTCGGACAGCAGGTGCTGGTGATGGAGGACGGCTACACCAGAGCCACTGGAAGCAGAGGAGGTGTGGGCTGGGGATCCCGAATTGGGGTGATCTGCTCCCTTAGGGTCCACCTGACTTTCTTCCGCTATGTTCCCGGGCCACAGGAGGCTTCCCAACTTTTTCAGATTTTCCATGCTTCCCTCCCCCTCTGCTATTCTGCTGTAACCCTTTACACCTCCTCTGGACCTTTCTTTTAGAATCATAGAAAGGTGACAGCACGGAAGGAGGTCATTCGGCCAATCGAGTCCATACTGGCTCTATGCAAGAGCAATCCAGCTAGTCCCACTCCCTCGCCCAATCCCCGTAGTCCTGCAAATTTTTTCCTTTCAAGTACTTATCCAGTTCCCTTTCGAAGGCCATGATTGAATCTGCCTCCACCATCCCCTCGGGCAGTGCATTCCAGATCCTAACCACTCGGTGTGAAAAAGTTTTTCCTCATGTCACCTTTGGTTCTTTTGCCAATCACCTTAAATCTATGTCCTCTGGTCCTTGACCCTTCCACCAATGGGAACAGTTTCTGTCTAGACCCTTCATGATTTTGAATACCTCTCTCTATCAAACCTCCTCGCAACCGTCTCTGTTCCAAGGAGAACAACCCCAGCTTCTCCAGTCTATCTATGTAACTAAAGTCCCTCCTCCCTGGAATCATTCTACTAAATCTCTTCTGCACCCTCTCCAAGGCCTTCATATCTTTCCTAAATTATGGTGCCCAGAACTGGACATAATACTTCAGTTATGGCTGAACCAGTGTTTTATAGAGATTCATCATGACTTCCATACTTTTGTACTCTTGTACTCTTATGCCTATTTATAAAGCCCAGGATCCCGTATGCTTTTTTAACCGTTTTCTCAAACTGCCTTGCCACCTTCAACGATTTGTGCACATACATCCCCAGATCTCTCTGTTCCTGTACCCTTTTTAGAATTGTGCCCTCTAGTTTATATTGCCTCTCCTCGTTCTTCCTACTGAAATGTAACACTTCGCATTTTTTTGTGTTAAATTTCATCTGCTACATGTCCGCCCATGCCACCAGCCTGTCTATATCTTCTTGAAGTCTATCACATTCCTCCTCACTGTAATATCCTTCCAAGTTTTGTGTCATCTGCAAATTTTGAAATTGTGCCCTGTACACCCAAGTCCAAGTCATTAATATTGATCAAGAAAAGTAGTGGTCCCAGTAACGACCCCTGGGGAACACCACAGTACACCTCTCTCCAGTCCGAAAAACAACCGTTCACCACTAGTCTCTGTTTCATGTCCCTTAGCCAATTCTGCATCCATGTTGCTACTGCCCCCTTTATTCCATGGGCTGCAATCTTGATAAGCCCACCGTGCAGCATTTTATCAAATGCCTTTTGAAAGTCCACTGTCAACTGCATTGCCCTCATCTACTCTCTCTGTTACCTCATCAAAAAACTCAATCAGGTTAGTTAAACATGATTTGCCTTGAACAAATCCGTGCTGGCTTTCCCTAATCCATCCACACTTGTCCAAGTGACTTAATTTTAATTTTAAAAAAAATTAGTTCATGGGATGTGGGCGTCGCTGGCGAGGCCAGCATTTATTGCCCATCCCTAATCGCCCTTGAGAAGGTGGTGGTGAGCCGCCTTCTTGAACCGCTGCAGTCCGTGTGGTGAAGGTTCTCCCACAGTGCTGTTAGGAAGGGAGTTCCAGGATTTTGACCCAGCGATAATGAAGGAACGGTGATATATTTCCAAGTCAGGATGTTGTGTGACTTGGAGGGGAACGTGCAGGTGGTGTTGTTCCCATGTGCCTGCTGCTCTTGTCCTTCTAGGTGGTAGAGGTCGCGGGTTTGGGAGGTGCTGTCGAAGAAGCCTTGGCGAGTTGCTGCAGTGCATCCTGTGGATGGTACACACTGCAGCCACGGTGTGCCGGTGGTGAAGGGAGTGAATGTTTAGGGTGGTGGATGGGGTGCCAATCAAGCAGGCTGTTTTGTCCTGGATGGTGTTGAGCTTCTTGAGTGTTGTTGGAGCGGCACTCATCCAGGCAAGTGGAGATATTCCAACACACTCCTGACTTGTGCCTTGTAGATGGTGGAAAGGCTTTGGGGAGTCAGGAGGTGAGTTACTCGCCGCAGAATACCCAGCCTCTGACCCGCTCTTGTAGACACAGTATTTATGTGGCTGGTCCATGGTGATCCCCAGGATGTTGATGGGGGGGGATTTGGCAATGGTAATGCCGTTGAATGTCAAGGGGAGGTGGTTAGACTCTCTCTTGTTAGAGATGGCCATTGCCTGGCACTTGTCTGGCACAAGTGTTACTTGTCACTTATCAGCCAAGCCTGGATGTTGTCCAGGTCTTGCTGCATGCGGGCACGGACTGCTTCATTATCTGAGGAGTTGCGAATGGAACTGAACACTGCAATCATCAGCGAACATCCCCATTTCTGACCTTATGATGGAGGGAAGGTCATTGATGAAGCAGCTGAAGATGGTTGGGCCTAGGACACTGCCCTGAGGAACTCCTGCAGCAATGTCCTGGGGCTGAGATGATTGGCTTCCAACAACCACTGCCTTCTTCCTTTGTGCTAGGTATGACTCCAGCCACTGGAGAGTTTTCCCCAATTCCCATTGACTTCAGTTTTACTAGGGCTCCTTGGTGCCACACTCGGTCAAATGATGCCTTGATGTCAAGGGCAGTCACTCTCACCTCACCTCTGATCCAGATTACCATTTCTAAATGTTTCCCACCACTGAGGTTAAACTGACTGGCCTATAGTTGCTGGGTTTATCCTTGCACCCTATTTTGAATAAGGGTGTAACATTTGCAATTCTCCAATCCTCTGGCACCACTCCCATATCTACAGATGTTTGGAAGATTATGGCCAGTACCTCTGCAATTTCCACCCTTACTTCCCTCAGCAACCTAGGATGCATCCCAACCGGATTGGGTGATTTATCTACTTTAAGTACAGCTAGCCTTTCAAGTACCTCTTCATCATCAATTTTTAGCCCATCCAGTATCTCAACTATATCTTCCTTTACTGAGACTCTGACAGCATCTTCTTCCTTGGTAAAGACAGATGCAAAGAACTCATTTAGTACCTCGGCCATCTCCTCAGCCTCCATGAGTAGATCTCCTTTATGGTCCCTAATCGGCTCCACCCCTCGTCTTACTAGCCGTTTACATGCCTGTAGAAGACTTTTGGATTCCTTTTTATGTGGCCAACAGTCTATTCTCATACTCTCTTTGTTCCTTTTGTTTCTATACTTGTCTCATTATCACCTTCTTTTGCCTTGTACCATCACCATTTTTGTTATTTAATCACTCCTGCCCTCCACCTTATAACAGATCTCTCCCTCTCTCCCCTTTGTTCTTTTTTTGCCCCCTTTTCGTTGGCTCTGTCCTTAGAATCATACAGCACAGAAAGTGGTGATTCAGCCCATCGTGCCTGTGCTGGCTCTTTGAGGTATCCAATTAGTTCCACTACCCTGCTCTTTCCCCACAGCCCTGCAATTTTATCATTTTCAAGTATATATCCAATTCCCTTTTGAAAGCTACTATTGAATCTGCTTCCATCACCTTTCAAGCAGTGCATTGCTGCTTAATAGCTATTATCTCTAACATCTTCCAGTTCTGATGAAAGGTCATCACCTGAAACGTCAGCTGTTTCTGTCTCCATGGATGCTGCCGAACCTGACAACCATATCAGTACTTTTTCTCAGTATAACTTAAAATAATGAAATTTACAAAATTATTTGCTGAACATGCACCTCTTCTGCCACCATGGAATTTAAAAATTATGCTAGTTTCAGCATTGAGCATGGGAACTTTGTGTCTAAATGGTACAGACACATTTTTTCTGCACAAGATACTAATTTTGCAAAAACAAAAAGTTCTTAATTATTGTGCAATTCAATAAAAAAATTCAATACATATCAAAACCAATGAATGGGCTGCATGTAGTTACAGAGAAATTTAAGCTCCATATGCAAATTTGTGCAACCCCCATTCACAGAAAATAGAAGGCTCCCCAACACAGAAAGTGAGACAACCATCCACACAAAAATGAGCACAAGTCAAAATCAGCTTTGCGCACAAACGTACAAGAAAGAAATCGGCTGGTGCTTACCAGTGCGGGACAATGAGCCATGTCTGGGACACTCCCAGCTTCAGGATCAACAGGCAATAATGGTGGGGGTTGCAAATTCACAATAAAAATCAGATGTGGACTCTGCATGGAGCTGGCCTGCTGGGCCAAACAGACTTTTCTCATTCAGAACATTCTTAATAAAGATGTCAATGTAATTCAGCACGTGACTGCTAAAAAAATTTACTCCTCTCCCATTCTTGGCTTTGCACAACTCCAGAAATTACTGGCTTAGACTGCTTAACTCCTCATTCAGTTAATGTCAATAATGTCAGTGGATTGTATGTTTCTGAAGATCAAGATTGTTATTAGTATCTGTATTTAATCAGTGCATTGAACCAAAACAATGAAGTGTCAAAGATGTAGTGTGATGGTCCAAAAACATAAGGCCAACTTTCTGGTCCTGGTGCAGTTACCAGGGCTGGATTGATGCGCGTGAACTGCTTGCACACAGAACAGAGTTCAATCTTACATTACATTCTGAGGTCAGTTCATTATCATAATTAACGTGTGCTCTTGACTAACCTGTACCCACAGCTGGAAGGTCACGAAGCGGGGAGGACACAGAACATAACGTAAGATGGTAGACTTTAAAGGACTGCCGGGAAAATTTAAAAAGAGTTGCCACTATTTAATGGTAAGGATGGGGTAAAAAATTGTTTGAGCATTTTCAATGGTTGTATAGAGAAAGAAGTGGCAAGCAAAAAGCAAGGGAAAGTAAACCAAATGTGAACCAAAAAAGGAAACCTCCTGCTGATTACCACCTACCGCCCTCCCACAGCTGATGAATCAGTCCTCCTCCATGTTGAACGCCACTTGGAGGAAGCACTGAGGGTAGCAAGGACACAGAATGTACTCTGGGTGGGGGACTTCAATGTCCATCAAGAGTGGCTCGGTAGCACCACGACTGACCGAGCTGGCCGAGTCCTGAAGGACATAGCTGCCAGACTGGGCCTGTGGCAGGTGGTGAGTAAACAAACACGAGGGAAAAACTTACTTGACCTCATCCTCACCAATCTACCTGTTGCAAATGCATCTGTCCATGACAGTATTGGTAGGAGTGACCACCGCACAGTCCTCGTGGAGATGAAGTCCCATCTTTGCACCGAGGACAACATCCAACGTGTTGTGTGGCACTACCAATGTGCTAAATGGGATAGATTCAGAACAGATCTAGCAGCTCAAAACTGGGCATCCATGAGGCACTGTGAGCCATCAGCTGCAGCAGAATTGTATTCCAGCACCTCATGGCCCGGCATATTCCTCACTCTACCATTACCAACAAGCCAGGGGATCAACCCTGGTTCAATGAGGCGTGTAGAAGAGCATGCCAGGAGCAGCACCAGGCGTACCTAAAAATGAGGTGCCAACCTGGTGAAGCTACAACTCAGGACTACATGCATGCTAAACAGCGCAAGCAACATGCTATAGACAGAGCTAAGCGATTCCACAACCAACAGATAAGATCAAAGCTTTGCAGTCCTGCCACATCCAGTCGTAAATGGTGGTGGACAATTAAACAACGAACGGGAGGAGGAGGCTCTGCAAACATCCCCATCCTCAATGATGGCGGAGTCCAGCACATGAGTGCAAAAGACAAGGCTCAAGCGTTTGCAACCATCTTCAGCCAGAAGTGCCGAGTGGATGATCCATCTCGGCCTCCTCCCGATATCCCCACCATCACAGAAGCCAGTCTTCAGCCAATTCGATTCACTCCACATGATATCAAGAAACAGCTGAGTGCACTGGATACAGCAAAGGCTATGGGCCCCGACAACATCCCAGCTGTAGTGCTGAAGACTTGTGCTCCAGAACTAGCTGCGCCTCTAGTCAAACTGTTCCAGTACAGCTGCAACACTGGCATCTACCCGACAATGTGGAAAATTGCCCAGGTATGTCCTGTCCACAAAAAGCAGGACAAATCCAATCAGGCCAATTACCGCCCCATCAGTCTACTCTCAATCATCAGCAAAGCGATGGAAGAGGTCATCGACAGTGTTATCAAGCGGCACTTACTCACCAATAACCTGCTCACAGATGCTCAGTTTGGGTTCCGCCAGGACCACTGGGCTCTAGACCTCATTATAGCCTTGGTCCAAACATGGACAAAAGAGCTGAATTCCAGAGATGAGGTGAGAGTGACTGCCCTTGACATCATGGCAGCATCTGACCGAGTGTGGCACCAAGGAGCCCTAGTAAAATTGAAGTCAATGGGAATCAGGGGGAAAACTCTCCAGTGGCTGGAGTCATATCTAGCACAAAGGAAGATGGTAAGGGTTGTTGGAGGCCAATCATCTCAGCCCCAGGGCATTGCTGCAGGAGCTCCTCAGGGCAGTGTCCTAGGCCCAACCATCTTCAGCTGCTTCATCAATGATCTTCCCTCCATCATAAGGTCAGAAATGGGGATGTTTGCTGATGATTGCACAGTGTTCAGCTCCATTCGCAATCCCTCAAATAATGAAGCAGTCCGAGCCCGCATGCAGCAAGACCTGAACAACATCCAGGCTTGGGCTCATAAGTGGCAAGTAACATTCGTGCCAGACAAGTGCCAGGCAATGACCATCTCCAACAAGAGAGTGTCTAACCACCTCCCCTTGACATTCAATGGCATTACCATCGCCGAATCCCCCACCATCAACATCCTGGGGGTCACCATTGACCAGAAACTTAACTGGACCAGCCACACACATACTGTGGCTACAAGAGCAGGTCAGAGGCTGTGTATTCTGCGGCGAGTGACTCAGCTCCTGACTCCACAAAGCCTTTCCACCATCTACAAGGCACAAGTCAGGAGTGTGATGGAATACTTGCCTGGATGAGTGCAGCTCCAACAGCACTCAAGAAGCTCGACACCATCCAGGACAAAGCAGCACGCTTGATTGGCATCCCATCCACCACCCTAAACATTCACTCCCTTCACCACCGGCACATAGTGGCTGCAGTGTGTACCATCCACAGGATGCACTGCAGCAACTCGCCAAGGCTTCTTCGACAGCACCGCCCAAACCCGCGACCTCTACCACCTAGAAGGACAAGAGCAGCAAGCACATGGGAACACCACCACCTGTACGTTCCCCTCCAAGTCACACACCATCCCGAATTGGAAATATATCGCCGTTCCTTCATCGTCGCTGGGTCTAAATCCTGGAACTGGAACTCCCTTCCTAACAGCACTGTGGGAGATCCTTCACCACACGGACTACAGCGGTTCAAGAAGGCGGCTCACCACCACCTTCTCAAGGGCAATTAGGGATGGGCAATAAATGCCGGCCTCGCCAGCGATGCCCACATCCCATGAACGAATAAAAAAAATCCTGCCCTTAACCTTCTCTAATCTCTCCACATAACTGAAGCCCCACATCCCTGGTACCATTCTAGAAAATCTCCTCTGCACTCTCTCCTAGGCTTTGACATCCTTCGTAAAGTTCCTATCTTAAACTTGTATCATCTGGTTACCGAACCTCCTGCCAGTGGAAACAGTTTCTCCTTATTTACTCTTATCAAGTGATATTAGACTGAATTAAATGCTGTCATTTTGGTGTTTGCTTCAGTGTCAGTGTATGAACGCAACAGATCTAGGGAGTGGGACTGGTTGGATGGCTCTTTCGGGGAGCCGGCACAGGCACGGTGGGCTCAATGGCCTCCTCCTATGCTGCACCATACTATGATCTCTGATGTGTCTATTCTACTGATGGAACAGGACATACCCAGGGATGGTGATGGGGTATGGGATATTGGTTAATAGATATGATTCTGTGAGTATGACTATGTCAGGCTGGGACAGTTCTCCCAACTTGGGCACCAGTCTCCAGATGTTAGTAAGGAGGTTTTCAGGATCAAGTGGGCTAAAATTGCCTGAATCTTGCCTTGAAACGATGCCAAATAAATGGCCACTTTAGAAAGCATTAAGAGTCAGCCACGTAGTCACATGTAGACCAGGCCGGGTCGGGGTGGCAAGCTCCCTTCGCTGGAGGACACCAATGAATCAGTTCGGTTTTTATGACAACCTAGAATCTATCCCACAAATTGTAGACTTACTGAATTCTATTTCACAATTTGCCATGGTGGAATGTGAACTTACGATCGCTGGGTTGCTAATCCACTAGGCTACTGTAGCATTTGTTCTCATTCTTTTAGAAAACCAACCCTACCATTTTCCCACTAGTCTAGTTGTTTCTTAAATGCTGCAGCCTATTCCCGCTGTTGATCCCCATCCACATAAAGAAATATTTGATCACGTCAGTCCTCAATTTGCCCTTAACACTGAATGTGGGTTCTCTTTTCCTGCTCCCCTACACTTCTGAAAGTATTGCTTTAGATTCATTCTAGTTACCCTGTCATGTATCTTATATATCTCTAGGGAGGTCCTCTCAGATATCTCTTTTCAAGATTGAAGAGCCCAGTTTATCATGTTATTCCTCATAGATGTTCAACACTAGGCATCAGCTTGGTTGCTTTCCTCCACACTGCCTCTATGGCCTGCATGACCCACTTATGTACCAGTGGCCAGAACTGTACAAAGCACTCTAGGTACAGCCTGGCCAGGGCACTGTACAGCATCGGCATTAGCTATGGGATCTGAAATGAAACAATTTGGCAACATAACCCAGAATCCTATTTGCTTTATTATCACCTCACACTAGACATACATTTACAAATACAATAGTTATAAAAATTACAATATACCAGCAGATGGATTATGCCCAAATCCATAAAGATATACTCACATGGTATATTTATAGATCCAGGAATCTGTCCATACTCCTTGATTTCCCAAGGTTCTCTAACATCGATCAAAACAATTTCATTTGATTTAATCAACTGTTTTAATTCCAGGTAGGTGACAATTTCAGGGAGAGCTGTACAAACATTCCGGCAGCTGCTGGGTTGGCTTAGGTAAACTGGAGCTGTATATAAAAAATGAAAAAAGATGAATTTTAAAGATATGAAAATCTGACAAGTTTTTAGATATTTTTGATTGATCACAGGGATTCGGATACAAAATTGGAAACAAGGTCACTTTGAAGCAATTTTACCATGCAACAATTAACAACATCCTTTCAATTTCTATGACAGCGAGTAGTATGTTATGCAATATTTCACTGTAAAAGATCCTTGTACCATCATGTGATTAGAGTATTTGCTTAAGTCACACTACTTATAAAGACTATTCATTACATTGCTTAAGTGCCTGAGGAAGCTTAAGTACATGGGAACTTACAATTTTTGTGACAATAAATAAATAAAAACAAAGTTAGTAATATGTTAGTGTATAGGATAAAACCAGAAAACAAACATGTAATTTTGCTAATGTGAATAAATGTCATCTAAGGCACTTTCTGGGTGGGTGGGTGGTTCGTTAAGGTGGTCAAAATGGTCTGCTTGATCAAGACCAGAACCTTCCCTTCCCCCTCACCACCCTAAGGAAAACCAGACTACCCACACTGCAGAGAAACTTGTCTGCTGGTATAGCAACATTAGCTTGATCCTTCCTCCTTGATCAGCACTATGTGCTTTTCATGGATCCTTTGAATTTATCCCAGTGCTTTAAGATGACAAGAAATCCATGGAATAGGAATGATTGTAGAGCACTCTTAAAATGTTCGAATCTGCATATGCTTGTGTTACTTCTTTCCATCATTCTACTTTAATACATACTGGGCATAGAATTTCTTAGCATCACAAAAGATGATTTGCAATTGTGTAACATTATTGTGCATCAATGACATGAAATGCACAAATGCTAACGCGAAAGCTAGTGGAAAACCCCACACATACATACATACATACATATTTATATTTATACATATCTCTCTCATACATACAATGGTAGTGAAAGATTGTTTCCTCTGCTTGGTGAGTTGGTAACAAAGGGCACAAATGTCGGATTACTTCTAAAAAGTAAAAAAAAACCTGTGTATGTCCCATGGTGCCCATCGGTCGCAGGAGGCTCCGAGGGTTTTTATGCCTATTTTTAATATTGAAAACGTAGCCAATCTGATTCATCGATGACATCACAATGGTTATTGGCCCAGCAGCCAGTCCTACTTCAAGCTATTGATGACGTGTGATTTTGTGATTGTGGGTTAGGATTCGGGTTAGTGTTTAGAGTTAGGGTAGGGGTTAGAGGTCGGGTAAGGTTCGGGATTAAGATTAGGGGTTAGGGCTACAACCTGGCATTGGCAATGTGTTGTCAATAGCGGAAAGCATTGTTGACAGCGCACAGTCAATAGATGCGCTTTTTTTAATTAGACTGGTTGAAAGGTGGCATTATGTGTCATTAAGTGGAAGTGCTCCCTTTAAGAGGGAACCATTAAAAAATAATCTAACCAGGTCTAATCAAACTAAATCAGCATTTTGATATTTCTAACAATTGTGGAATGAACGTCCTGTGGTGTCCACTGGTCGCAGAAGACCCAGAATGTATTCATGCCGCTTACTTTGAAATAACGTTCTGCATTTCTTCTTCTCTACTGCTGGCCATCATACACACCTCGTGAACAGCACCTCCTGCGGGTCTCATTTAAAGGTAATGGCACTTGCTCTGTGCATTAATCGAGGCCACTCCAGCCCAGTTCAGTAACCCGATTCAAACCACGCGACGTTCAGACCCGATCTGCTCAGGACTGGTGGGTGAATGTCCAGGCTTTACACTGAGTCACTTTGATGGAGAATCATAGAAATTTATGGCACAGAAGGAGGCCATTGGCCCATCGTGTCAGTGCCGGCCAAAAAAGAGCAATCCAGTTTAATCCCACTTTCCAGCACTTGGTCCATAGCCCTGTGGGTTATGGCACTTCAAGTCCACATCCAAGTACTTTTTAAATGAGTTGAGGGTTTCTGCCTCAACCACCCTTTCAGGCAGTGAGTTCCAGACCCCTACTACCCTCTGGGTGAAAAAATTTCTCCTCAGCTCCTCTCTAATCCTTCTACCAATTACTTTAAATCTATGACCTCTGGTCACTGATCCCTCTGCTAAGGGAAATAGGTCCTCTCTATCCAATCTATCTAGGCCCCTCATGATTTTATACACCTCAATTAAATCATCCCTCAGCCTCCTTTGTTCAATTGAAACCAACCCCAGCCTATCCAATCTTTCTTCATAGCTAAAATTCTCTAGCCCTGGCAACATCCTCGTAAATCTCCTCTGTACCCTCTCTAGTGCAATCACATCTTTCCTGTAACGTGACCAGAACTGTACACTGTACGCAAGCAATGGCCCAATTAGTGTTTTATACAGTTCTAGCATAACCTCCTTGCTCTTATATTTATAAAACACTGGTTCGGCCACAACTGGAGTATTGTGTCCAGTTCTGAGCACTGCACTGTAGGAAGGATGTGAAGGCCTTAGAAAGGGTGCAGAGGAGATTTACTAGAATGATTCCAGTGATGAGAGACTTAGAGACTTAAATTACGTGGAGAGGCTGGGATTGTTCTCCTTGGAACACGGAGAAGGTTGTGAGGAGATTTGACAGAGGTTCAAAATCATGAAAGGTCTAGACAGAGTGGATAGAGAGAAACTTCCCATTGGCAGAAGGATCAAGAACCAGAGGGCATAGATTTAAGGTGACTGGCAAAAGAACCAAGGTGATATGAGGAAAAAATTTTTTTTTTTTTTACATAGCGAGTGGTTAGGATCTGGAATGCACTGCCCAAGGGAGTGGTGGAAGCAGATTCAATCATGGCTTTCAAAAGGGAACTGGATAAGTACTTGAAACGAAAAAATGTGCAGGGCTACAGGGATAGGGCGGGGCAGTGGGACTAGCTGGATTGCTCATGCAAAGAGCCGGCACAGACTCAATGGGCTGAATGGCCTCCTTCCGTGCTGTAACCTTCTATGATTCTATACCTCAGCTAATAAAGGAAAGTATCCATATGCCTTTTTAACCACCATATCTACCTGCCCTGCTACCTTCAAGGATCTGTGGACATGCACGCCAAGGTCCCTCTGTTCCTCTACACTTCTCAGTATCCTCCCATTTATTGTGTATTCCCTTACCTTGTTTACCCTCCCCAAATGCATTCCCTCACACTTCTCCGGAATGAATTCCATTTGCCACTTTTCTGCCCACCTGACCAGTCCATTGATATCTTCCTGCGGTCTACAGCTTTCCTCCTCACTATCAACCACATGGCCAATTTTTGTATCATCTGCAAACTTCTTAATCATACCCCTTACATTTAGGTCTAAATCATTAATATATACCACAAAAAGCAAGGGCCTAGTACTGAAGCCTGTGGAACCCCACTGGTAACAGCCTTCCAGTCACAAAAACACCTGTCAACCATTACCCTTTGCTTCCTGCCACTGAGCCAATTTTGGATCCAACTTGCCACTTTCCCTTGAATCCCAAGGGCTTTTACTTTTCTGACCAGTCTGCCATGTGGGACCTTGTCAAAAGCCATGCTAAAATCTATGTAGACTACATCAAACACGCAACCCTCATCGATCCTCCTTGTTAACTCCTCAAAAATTTCAATCAAGTTAATCAGAGACGACCTTCCCTTAACAAATCCATGCTGACTGTCCGTGCCTTTCTAAATGATGATTTATACCATCCCTCAAAATTGTTTCCAATAATTTGCTCACCACTGAATTAAGGCTGACTGGCCTGTAATTAGAACCATAGAAAAGATACAGCACAGAAGGGGGCCATTCGGCCCATCGTGTCCGCGCCGGCTCGAAGAGCAACCAGGTGCCCATTCTAATCCCACCTTCCAGCACCCGGCCCGTAGCCCTGCAGCTTACAGCACTTTAGGTGCAGGTCCAGAGTTGAGGGTCCCTGCCTCTACTACCAATTTGGGCAGCGAATTCCATACACCCACCACCCTCTGGGTAAAAAAGTTTTTCCTCATGTCCCCTCTAATCCTTCCGCCAATCAGCTTAAATCTATGTCCTCTAGTTCTTGAACTCTCCGCTAGGGGAAACAGGTGCTTCCTGTCTACTCTATCTGGGCCCCTCATAATTTTGTACACCTCAATCAAGTCACCCTTGGTGGCATTACTTGGTCTATTCTTTTCTCCCCTTATAAACAATGGTACAACATTAGCAGTCCTCCGGCACCATGCCTGTAGCCAGAGAAGATTTGAAAATGATGGTCAGAGCCTCCACTATTTCCTCCCTTGCTTCTCTAGGAATCAAGGAAAACCCAAAAATGTCTACTTTCAAAGATGTTAGTCCCCTTAATATTTCCTCCTTCACTATGTTCATCCCATCCAATATTTCACTCCTCCTCTTAAACTACAATGTCTGCATTGTCCCCCTCTTTTGTGAAAACAGATACAAAGTATTCATTATGTACCATACCCACATCTTCCTCCTCCACACATAGGTTACCATTTTGGTCTCTAATAGGCCCTACTCTTTCCTTAGTTATCCTTTTGCTCTTTATGTATTTATAAAACATTTTTGGGTTTTCCTTGATTTTACTGGTCAGTATTTCTTCATGACCTCTCTTTGCTTTCCTAATCTTTTTAATTTCATCCCTGCACTTTCTATAGTCCTCTAGGCTTTCAGCAATATTGAGCTCTTGGTGTCTGACTTTAATTCTCCATCCCACACTGCTCCAATGAAGCTCAACACAAGCTCGAGGCACAGCACCTCATCTTTCTACTAGGCACTTTACAGCCTTAACATTGAGTTTAACAACTTTAGACCTTAACCATCATTTTCTCTCGGACAGTAGGCATGGTAATGGAGGGTGGCTGCACCAGAGCCGCTGGGAGTGGAGGAGGTGCGAGCTGGGGATTCCCTATTGATCCACGGCCATCGGGATGGTCCACATCCCGAAGGGTCTACCTGCTTTTCTTCTGCCACATTCCCAGGTCATGGAAGCCTTCTCCTCTTTGCCAGATTTTCCATGCTTTGCTCCCCCTCTGCTATTCTCCAGTAACCATTTACAGCTCCTCTCAACCCATCTCTTGTTTCTGTTCTTGTCCCATTTTTTGTGTCCTTTTGCCTTGCACCATTGTCCCTTTTGTCATTTAATCATATCCTGCCCTCCATCCCATCACTGTCCTCCCCCTTTTGTTCTTTTCCTCTCTTCTTCCCCCTACCCCCTCCCCCAACCATTTTACTGGTCCTGCACTCGTTTAAAAACTGTTGCATTGATAGAACACCTTTCATGACCTCGGGGATGTCTCAAAATGCTTTACAGCCCTCAAAGTACTTTTGAAGTGTAGCCACCGTTGTAATGTAGGAAACGCAGCAGCCAATTTACACACAGCAAGATCCCACAAACAGCAATGAAATAATGACCACATAATCTGTTCTTAGGTGTTGGTCGAGGGATAAATACTGTCAAGGACACCGGCAGAACTCCCCACCCCTTCTTCGAAATAGCGCCGCGGGAACTTTTACATCCACCTGAGGGGGCAGACAAGGCCTCGGTTTAACGTCTCATCCAAGAGGCGGCGCCGCCGACAGTGCAGCACTCCCTCAGTACTGACTGCGCTCGAGCATCAGCCTGGATCACCTGCTCCAGTCTCTGGAGTGGGGACTTGAACACACAACCTTCTGACTCAAGGAGGTGAGAGTGCTACCACTGAGCCATGGCTGAAACATCTCCAACTTCTTCCAATTCTGTTTTTCTCTATCTCTCTCTCTCCACAGAGGCTGCCTGACCCCGCTGAGGGTTTATTTTTTTGGGGGGGCATCCTGCAGTCTTTTGATTTTTTTTTTTGTTAACGCTTTACAATCAAGGTCACCGCCCCTCGGGGGGGGGGGGGGAAGAAATCCACCCCAACCGAACCTGCCCTGCCCAGCCCAGCCCGCCCGCCGAATCCTGGGCCACTTCTCACTCACCCCAAGAGACCAGCGGGTGTTTCTTCTCCTGCCTGCAGAGCTCGGCGGCCGAGCCCCGGCTCACTGTCCGCAGCAACACCGAAACAAAGCCAAAGACCCGGAACATCGTTCAAAGCAAAGCGTTCCAACTCGCGCTCGGCCCAGGGTTCCAAACCCAACCGACAACCCCCCCCCCCCCCCCCGCCCCGCTCGCGAGAACAAAAGCGGAAGCAGCCAGCGCCGCTATTTGGGCGTTGATACACACACACACACACATACGCGTACGGTAGTGGAGACAAGCCGCATAGTTCTCTGACCGGGGGGGGGGGATCGTCTGTTGATCGCGAGCCGGTTTTAGCGTGCGCGCCTGCGCACGAGCGAGCGAACGAACGAGAAAGAGCCAGAACTCGGCCGCCGGGTTCTTCACATCGAACCTACTGGAAGAAAGCGAGAGGGCCGCGGCCGCCTCGATCCCTCGGATAACGCCTCCCCCGCCGAGACCGTGAGTCAACTCACCGCAAACTTTTATTACTTCACCTGGATCCGAGCCCCAGCACTCTCTATTCCCTCTCTCCACTTAGGCCCCAGACGGTAACTCGCCTCTTCGTGTAGAAAGTGACTCCAGTGCGCTGAACGCGGAGGCAGAGTGTCGCCGGGGGAGGAGGAGGAGGAGGAGGAGGGAGTGTGATAGTCGATTTGTGGTATTTAAAAGGCGACAGACTGAGCTGCTGATACCTCACTGAATGTCGAAAAGCCTGAGAGCAAGGCCCGCGCCGTCTGAAATTCCTACAGTGATCAAGCGACACCGGCTTTAGATAATCTGCAGCGTCAGAATAGTTTCTCTGAACGCGACGCTGTGGATAAATATAATGTTCGGTGTGCACCATTCATACCAGCTGAGATCCAATTCTAATGGATTTTTAAAATTAATTTAATTCTGGTTGTTTAATTTATATTTAGCTGCCGGTCCTGCTGGTAATGTGTTGACTTGAGAACTGTCATAAGAACAGCAATTTAGTAGATATGCAAACTTCATTTTGCACGGAGGGGATTGCTATGAAGCAGCGCCACGGTGACTAGATGTTGACGGAAATTGTGATCCAGCAGTAAAAAGATGCTTTCATTTTATTAAATGTCAATTGTAACAGGTGCTATTTTGTAAACAAAAAGTATATTTTGTTTTCTGGTAAAGATGCAACAGAAAATTACGTGGCAGTTATTGGGTGCAAGTTGCCATGGTTACACTTGAAGATCTCTGAATTTATAAAATTTCTTGGCTAAATTTATTAAACTATCACATTTAAAAAAAAATACCATTGAAAAGGTCAGCAATTATGCTCTGTGAAATTCAATTCTTGATGTATTTGTACCATAAACTTCTCGTATTGGAGCAAAATAAAAGTCCAGCATTCAGAAACAAAATTTAAGCTCCCCTTCCCAAATAATCCCCTGGTTTTAGTGTTTGTGTTCCCAGGCTGCACAGGTTTCTTTCTGGTTTGCATCTGATTTTGCTCTGATTTTTACTTTCTCTTAATATACAATTAAAACACTGATAAATCACCTGATTTGGTGGAAACAAAAACAATTCTAAGGATAAGCTCTGAAACCTGAAAAAATCTTGGCATCAATAATGTGTTAATACTTTTACCTCATGCTCGTCGCATTATATATTGCTTCAGTAAATTTGCAAACTCTTGTCATGTTAGGCTTTTGCAAGACTGTAGTAAATATAAATTACTGCCCTAGAGGCCCCAGATAACCTTTGAGCAACACCTGCAACATTTTTGTTTTTCTTTGCTACAAGAGGTCTAATTGTTCTATATGTATGTATGTATTTATTTGTTTATGAAACCTATGATAAGTATATTGGCTTTTCCTTGGGGCAATATTGTATACTTGTACTTACTGTAGCACAAATCAGCTCTACGAGTGTTGTCAAAACACATTGAGTACGAATATACTGCATTTCTTAAGAGCTACAGCCATACTTCCATATTAACTGGGGCTGCTATTACTCTGTACCTTAGAAGACAGTAATCCTAGTTTAAATGAAGGCGTATAGGGAGGGGGTAGGCGATCCACCCTGCCGATTTACTGCCTGAGGTGTGAAGATGAAAATTATCCTCATAGACTTTTTGCTCTGACACTCTGGAAAAGTTGTGGCTTCAAGCAAACCCACTCCTTTTTATTCTTTTTTACTTTAAGCTTGTCTCGCACTCTGGATCTTAGTTTCTTAATTTAAAAAAAGCTTTAGCCATTTTAGTGTTCAGCCTTAAATCTGTTTGTTGTACTAGTGCATTCTTGTAAAGTTATTTATGTAGCATGTTAAATTATCAGTGACAGATGCGGGTAAAAGACCCATCCTCCCGAAGTAATGGTGAAATGACTAAGAAGAGCAGAAGGCCTGAAAAGCCTCAAGATGAAGAGTCATCTGATGAAATCTCGGGTAAGACAAAGTTTTTGTTGTTATAATAGTAATACCTTTGTGGTTAGGAAGATGATTCTTTTTGGGTAGAATTGTAAAACTATAGATAATTGTGGATAATGGGAATTTATAAACTTTCCAGTATATTTTATGTTGGAATAGGGGATTGATGGACAATTAAACTGTAGGCACAACCAGTATAAAATACGATGGAATGTTCATTATAAGCACTAGTAGATTTTTTAAAAAATCATGCTTGAGTAAATCACGAGGTGGAGATGCCGGTGATGGACTGGGGTGGACAAATGTAAGGAGCTCCGAAAGCTGTTGGACTATAACCTGGTGATGTAAGACTCCTTACATGAGTAAATCACGGCAACTTAAGAACTTGTGCCAAATTGTTTTTCATCTGGTGAACCCATACTTTGAAAATAAGCTTCTACTGTGTAGTAATATACACTCTCAGCTATTATGCTACTTGTTTACAGTAATCTTAGAGTGCATTAATCCACTGTAATATCTATTAGTTGTTCTATAGACAGCTTTTAGGAATTAATGATTTAGTTATATGTCTTTAAAGGGCAATGGCATGTGAAAATTTTCCACTCAATAAGCTTGTATGTGGCATGGTGATACAAGTATAATGCTCTTGCAATTGTGTTTTGGGTAATAGTCAGTTGTTTGGTTATTGTTGCTTTGGAGTGACTGAATTTAAAATAAAAACAGAAATTGATAGAAATACACAATAGAAAATTGTCCTGACTTGCTTATAGACATGCAGTGCAAATTGCACGGTCAACTTCCCTCTTTCCCACAGAACGGTCCTCATCCTTTTGTCTGAGAGGACTGTTTGCTGATTTGAAAAAATATTAAATGATGTAATAAGTACATATGACATTGACAAATATGATTTGAAAAATTCCCATTTGTGGCCATGATGGCATCTGGCTAGATTTTCACTGGTCCAGCTAGGTTTATGAAATTGTCATCAGTTGCCAGTTGATTGGTTTGACAGTACAGTGCCTGCTTTTAATTGAATCATGTCCAATAAATTAGCTGTCATTTTGAAAATTCAGTTGGACTGGTGATAAAACATGCCAGGTGGCAATTTTTTGTGACAAACATCTAAAATCAATAAAAGATTATCTTTGATTTGCCACAATCTTGGTAAGGGAGTCCTGGTTAATTCTCCCTATAAATAGATTTTTAAAAATCAAGTTCTTTTATAATTGCTTTTCTGAGGGTGTAAAGAAAAGTGTTCTCTGGCACTGGTGTAAAAGGTCAAAGTAGTGAAAGGTAGCAACATGTGTATATATTTTTTTAACCTGGCCTTTATTCACGTGCAGTATTTAGATTCCCATACATCCAATTGGATGATTTCTGACTCGGGTTAGAATTATTTGGTACAGATACAAATTGAAATACCTGACACTTCCTAAAAATAATATTTTTGTAAAATAATGCCATGGGAGGGGAGGTCTGTATGAGCCAGAAGATTCTGAAGAGGCTTGTCTGTGCTGCTACTGGAAGTATGTACTTGAAAACCAGTATTTTATTCCACACCACAGTATAATGCAACCTACAGACTTGGAATGATTTGCCAATACAATGCTCCCATATTAAACCGCTCATTGTATAATGTTGGCACCACAAAATTAGTTTCAATGTTGCTGGATATATTTGTACCATTGTCTACAAATCTGAGGGCCGAATTGCTTGATTGATGTATTTATCCCTTGCTATACAACCATACCACCAATATGCGCATCATTTTTAGTATTGCTCATTGGGATAAACTGTAGTTAGAAATGAAATAGTGTAGCTAATGCAGTGTTATCCAAATTGTGGGTCATTTCTAGCCCTTGTGCCCTGTCAATTAAGCCCATAAAACCTAGGCTTAGATGTTTTTGTGCTATATTCTTACTCACCGGATTGTCCTGTTTGAATTTAGTTTGTGTGGAGGTTTGAAAAGGGCGCTATTGCCTTATTAGTGGTGGATAAATTTTAGATCAGAACTCCAAAATCTGTTAGTATTTACATCTTAAAATATATACAAATTAATAGGAATATTGATTTTAAACTTTATATGTGGCCCACAGGCTCCATGGTGTGCACCTAAGTGGCCCGTGAAGATAAAAAGATTGGACACTGTTAAGCTAATGCATACATAAGTAGTGAGGCAAAACTGAGTCTTTCCCTGTGGAGAAACAAACATTGTATTGCCTTACTTGTTTTATTACCAAATATACTAGACCAATTCACAATACAAGAAGGGATACTTGTAATTGATACTGAAATGAAAGCTTTGATCAGTACTGCAATTGTGTTTTAAATAATGGTTGGGATTATTACAAAGAAACCATTTAACCTGTCATTGCTTAACTTGTTTAAAAAAATATATATAAACTTCAGGTCGCAGAGCAAACGGTTTAAGATTGATATCCTATACGTACATTTCACCTTCGCTATAAGCAATGTCAAAGCAAAATTTGGATAGAAAGTAGATTTACTGCCTACTTTCTAAATCATATTTTTTAGGCTCTGCCTGCCAGCATATTGGCAGAGCAGTGGATCTAATCCAAGTGAAGAAGGCAGTTACTCAGAACCACTGGTTAGTTTGTGCCGAATGTGCCAGAGGTTTGAAAGCACATGAAGAGCCTGAAGTTTCACCAAATGTTTGGATGTGTCTGAAATGTGGTTACCAGGTAAGAAACATATATAAAGTGTTGTAATATTTTATTTTGGTCTATAACTTTGTTTCTCTTCACTCAGAGGGTGGTGAACCTGTGGATTTCTCTACCACAGAAGGCTGTGCAGGCCAAGTCACTGAACATATTTAACAAGGAGCTAGATAGATTTCTAGACATAAAAGGCATCAAGGGGTATGGGAAGAGAGCGGGAATGCGGTACTGAGATAGAGGATCAGCCATGATCATGTTGAATGGCAGAGCAGGCCTGAAGGGCCGAATGGCCTACTCCTGCTCCTATTTTCTATGTTTCCTTCATCGGAACTAACTTGTAATTGAAAGTTCAATTAAGAGGATAAGCAAGCATGAAATAAGTAAAGGCCATTCAGCCTATCAAACCTATTCCTTCCACATACCATTACAAGGCACACCATCATTGACTCCATCATGCTCAGCTTGGTTTTTTAAGTAGTTCTTAATAGTTTAGAGTCTGAAGTCCTGAAATCATCCTTGTTGCTTTTCTTTCAATGCTTTCCAACATGTGAATGCCCTTTTCAAGGTAGAGTGCCAAGCAGTGCATGAGGTATTGCCACTGTGACATCACCTATGACCTATGCAAGGTTAGAATAACTTCTTTTAACTTAGTTAAATGATGGTGATGCTTACTGTTACATGGTTATAACAGTTTGACATTGACTCAATACTTAAGCATTTCATCCTGGGTTTTGCTGACCTGGAGCCTGAAATTTTTACAAGCAATTTACTGTTCTCAAATTTGCTTGAGAAATTTACAAGCAGTTGCAATTATCTGGATTCCCCCATAGAGTACTTGAACAGTGACCTGAATGGGACAGGCCAAGTTACTGGCTAAACATCACAACTGTGCTTCAGACTGAGCAATGCCACGAGAAGTCTGCTAGAATATTTCCTGTTCGCATGTTCATAAGCTTACACTTAACATCAAAATGATCCATTTAAATGGACTTAATCTTTTTGAATGTGTTAGTCTCTTGTGTTTTCATTGCATTTTTTTAGCAGCAAAATAGTATTCTTACCAGATATATCTTTGCTTTTTCTTAGAAATACCAATTTTAGAGGAAATCTGGAGGTGCTGTAGTAGCACACTCCGGTGACATTAGTTACAGGGATTATTCCAGGGTGGCACCATTGCAAAAGTCCCAGCCTGTAGCAGTGTTTTCTAGGGTCAGACAAGAACATTGATATGTTCTCTCCCGAGAGGCTCTTGGGTCCATCTAAAGTCTCATTCCTTAGCTGTTTGCCAAGCAGGAAGCGGGAGACCCTGCTTGGAAGTATCCGAATCAGTACTAAAATTGACATTTAAATAACAAATTGGTAAGAGCATAATTTTCTTAACATCAATTTTACTAAATGGTAACACTTTTACCTCCTGACTCAGAAATACATAGGTACAAGCTCCACTCCAGGACTTGAGCGCATAATTTAGCTAATACTTCAGTGGAATACTGAGGGAATGCTACATTGTCAGAGGTGCCATCTTTTGGATGAGGCCCTGTCTATTTGTTCAGATGAATGTAAAAGATTCCATATTAAATTTTTTTAAAGAAGGGTAGGGAGTTCTTCCCAGTACCGTGACCATTCATCTCATTGCTGTTTGTGGGACCTTGCTGTGTGCAAATTAGCTGCCACTTTTTCCTCCAAATCAATAGTGACTGCACTTCAAAAGTAATTAATTGGCTGTGAAGAACTTTGGATGACCTGAGATTATGAAAGTCACTTGTTGTCTTTTTGGGTTTTTACAGTAGCTATTTTATTGGGTTCAGCATTGTAGGCCACTCCAATAAGCAAACTCACTTCCCCTACAATCCAGAATGTGCCTTAGCCTGACCAGTATCTAGGTAAAAGGTAGCGAGATGCAGGGATTTCAACAGAGAACTCTTAGTCTGTACGTCGGCTACTGGAATTTATCACATACTGCAACACGATTTTCTTTTTAAAAAGTAGACCAACACTCAGGCTCTGAGCCAACAAATGGTTTACTTAAACAGGTTAATGAGCAGTATACAGTATAAAATAAAAACAGAAAATGATGGAAACACTCAGCGGGTCAGGCAGTGGAGAGAGAAACAGAGTTAACATTTCAGGTCGATGAACTTTCACTAAAACTGGGATTGGGTTCTGAATTGAGAAAGCCATTGGGATGCTCAAAGGAATGTTCTGGTGTTTGGATAGGTTTGGGGATGTCTTCCAGTACACGCCCAGTACAATGTCTCAAATTGTGGTAACGTTGCAATCAGTAAAGAACTGATGATAGATGTCCCAGAGAGCCTGATGATGACGACACTGGCACACAAGAGAACCAAACACCAAGCAGACCTTGCATCAAATATTAGTGCTTTATTACAACTATTTACAAAAATATCATTTAGTTCTGTCACTGTGCACACCCCTTCTGACCACTTGAGTTTTTCTGGATCGTATACTAACACTTCGGTGATCCATTTGAGCCCTTGGGGTCTGATATGGCATTGGCTGCTGCAAAATATTGTGAACCTCTTGGAATGGAAGTGGCCCATCTATCGGGACTCCCAAGTTCTCGGATGAGAGGTTGAGTCTTAATCATGTGCTCCTTGGCAGCCTTTTTTTATTTGTTCATGGGATGTGGGCGGCGCTGGCGAGGCCAGCATTTATTGCCCATCCCTAATTAGAATAGAATAGAATCATAGAAATTTACAACATGGAAACAGGCCCTACAGCCCAACATGTCCATGTCGCCCAGTTTATACCACGAAGCTAGTCCCAATTGCCTGCACTTGGCCCATATCCCTCTATACCCATCTTACTCTTGTAACTGTCCAAATGCTTTTTAAAAGACAAAATTGTACCCGCCTCTACTACTGCCTCTGGCAGCTCGTTCCAGACACTCACCACCCTTTGAGTGAAAAAATTGCCCCCCTCTGGACCCTTTTGTATCTCTCCCCTCTCACCTTAAATCTATGCCCCCTCGTTATAGACTCCCCTACCTTTGGGAAAAGATTTTGACTATCTACCTTATCTATGCCCCTCATTATTTTATAGACTTCTATAAGATCACCCCGAAACCTCCTACTCTCCAGGGAAAAAAGTCTCAGCCTACCCAACCTCTCCCTATAAGTTAAACCATCAAGTCCCGTTTGCACTCTTTCTAGTTTAATAATATCCTTTCTATAAAAGGGTGACCAGAACTGTACACAGTATTCCAAGTGTGGCCTAACTAATGTCTTGTACAACTTCAACAAGACATCCCAACTCCTGTATTCAATGTTCTGACCAATGAAACCAAGCATGCCGAATGCCTTCTTCACCACCCTATCCACCTGTGACTCCACTTTCAAGGAGCTATGAACCTGTACTCCTAGATCTCTTTGTTCTATAACTCTCCCCAACGCCCTACCATTAACGGAGTAGGTCCTGGCCCGATTCGATCTACCAAAATGCATCACCTCACATTTATCTAAATTAAACTCCATCTGCCATTCATCGGCCCACTGGCCCAATTTATCAAGATCCCGTTGCAATCCTAGATAACCTTCTTCACTGTCCACAATGCCACCGTTCTTGGTGTCATCTGCAAACTTACTAACCATGCCTCCTAAATTCTCATCCAAATCATTAATATAAATAACAAATAACAGCGGACCCAGCACCGATCCCTGAGGCACACCGCTGGTCACAGGCCTCCAGTTTGAAACACAACCCTCTACAACCACCCTCTGTCTTCTGTCGTCAATCCAATTTTGTATCCAATTGGCTACCTCACCTTGGATCCCGTGAGATTTAACCTTATGTAACAACCTACCATGCGGTACCTTGTCAAAGGCTTTGCTAAAGTCCATGTAGACCACGTCTACTGCACAGCCCTCATCTACCTTCTTGGTTACCCCTTCAAAAAACTCGATCAAATTCATGAGACATGATTTTCCTCTCACAAAACCATGCTGACTGTTCCTAATCAGTCCCTGCCTCTCCAAATGCCTGTAGATCCTGTCTCTCAGAATACCCTCTAACAACTTACCCACTACAGATGTCAGGCTCACCGGTCTGTAGTTCCCAGGCTTTTCCCTGCCGCCCTTCTTAAACAAAGGCACAACGTTTGCTACCCTCCAGTCTTCAGGCACCTCACCTGTAGCTGTCGATGATTCAAATATCTCTGCTAGGGGACCTGCAATTTCCTCCCTAACCTCCCATAACGTCCTGGGATACATTTCATCAGGTCCCGGAGATTTATCTACCTTGATGCGTGTTAAGACTTCCAGCACCTCCTTCTCTGTAATATGTACACTCCTCAAGACATCACTATTTATTTCCCCAAGTTCCCTAACATCCATGCCTTTCTCAACCGTAAATACCGATGCGAAATATTCATTTAGGATCTCACCCATCTCTTGTGGTTCCGCACATAGATGACCTTGTTGATCCTTAAGTGGCCCTACTCTCTCCCTAGTTACTCTTTTGCCCTTTATGTATTTGTAGAAGCTCTTTGGATTCACCTTTGCCTTATCTGCCAAAGCAATCTCATATCCCCTTTTTGCCCTCCTGATTTCTCTCTTAACTCTACTCCGGCAATCTCTATACTCTTCAAGGGATCCACTTGATCCCAGCTGCCTATGCATGTCATATGCCTCCTTCTTCTTTCTGACTAGGGCCTCAATCTCCCGAGTCATCCAAGGTTCCCTACTTCTACCAGCCTTGCCCTTCACTTTATAAGGAATGTGCTTACCCTGAACCCTGGTTAACACACTTTTGAAGGCCTCCCACTTACCAGACGTCCCTTTGCCTGCCAACAGACTCTCCCAATGAACTTCTGAAAGTTCCTGTCTAATACCATCAAAATTGGCCTTTCCCCAATTTAGAATTTTAACTTTTGGGCCAGACCTATCATTCTCCATAGCTATCTTAAAACTAATGGAATTATGATCACTGGTCCCAAAGTGATCCCTCACTAACACTTCTGTCACCTGCCCTTCCTTATTTCCCAAGAGGAGGTCAAGTTTTGCCCCCTCTCTAGTCAGGCCATCCACATACTGAATGAGAAATTCCTCCTGAATACACTCAACAAATTTCTCTCCATCCAAGCCCCTAATGCTATGGTTGTCCCAGTCAATGTTGGGAAAGTTGAAGTCCCCTACTATTACCACCCTATTTTTCTTGCAGCTGTCTGTAATCTCCTTACATATTTGCTCCTCAATTTCCCGTTGACTATTTGGGGGTCTGTAGTACAATCCTATCAAAGTGATCTCTCCCTTCTTATTTTTCAGTTCTACCCATATAGACTCCGTGGGCGAACCCTCGGATATATCCTCTCTCACTACTGCCGTGATGTTCTCCCTAATCAAGAACGCAACTCCCCCTCCTCTCTTACCTCCTGCTCTATCTTTCCTATAGCATCTGTACCCTGGCAGTCCTGCCCCTCCCTTAGCCATGTTTCAGTAATAGCTATAACATCCCAGTCCCATGTGCCCATCCATGCCCTGAGTTCATCTACCTTGCCCATCAGACTTCTTGCATTGAAATAAATGCAGTTTAATCTAGACTTCCCTTGGTCTTTGCCCTGCTTTCTCAGACCATCTGTCCGGCCATGTTTTGTACACTCTCCCTTACTGCCTTTTGTTTCTGTCACCACTTTACTTCCCACTGACTTCCTGCATCGGTTCCCATCCCCCTGCCACTTTAGTTTAAACCCTCCCCAACAGCACTAGCAAACACTCCCCCTAGGACATTGGTTCCAGTCCTGCCCATATGCAGACCGTCCAATTTGTACTGGTCCCACCTCCCCCAGAACCGGTTCCAATGTCCCAGGAACTTGAATCCCTCCCTCTTGCACCATCTCTCAAGCCACGTATTCATCCTAGCTATCCTGTCATTCCTACTGTGACTAGCCCGTGGCACTGGTAGCAATCCTGAGATTACTACCTTTGAGGTCCTACTTTTTAGTTTAACTCCTAACTCCCTAAATTCAGCTTGTAGGACCTCATCCTGTTTTTTACCTATATCGTTGGTACCTATATGCACCACGACAACTGGCTGTTCACCCTCCCCCTCCAGAATGTTCTGCAGCCGCTCCGAGACATCCCTGACCCTTGCACCAGGGAGGCAACATACCATCCTGGAGTCTCGGTTGCGTCCGCAGAAACGCCTGTCTATTCCCCTTACAATCGAGTCCCCTGTCACTATAGCTCTGCCACTCTTTTTCCTGCCCTCCTGTGCAGCAGAGCCAGCCACGGTGCCATGAACCTGGCCGCTGCCACCTTCCCCTGGTGAGCCATCACCCCCAACAGTATCCAAAACGGTATACCTGTTTGAGAGGGGGATGGCCACAGGGGACCCCTGCACTACCTGCCTGCACCTCTTACTCTGCCTGGTGGTCACCCATTCACTTCCTGCCTGTACTCCCTTTACCTGCGGTGTGACCAACTCGCTAAACGTGCGATCCACGAGTTTCTCTGCATCGCGGATGCTCCACAGTGAGTCCACCCGCAGCTCCAGCTCCGAGATACGATCGGTCAGGAGCTGCAGGTGGACACACTTCCTGCACACATGGTCGGCAGGGATACTGGTAGTGTCCATGACTTCCCACATCTTGCAGGAGGGGCATATCACGGGTGCGAGGTCTGCTGCTATGACTTGCCTTAGCTTAGTTACCCCTTTTAAATTACGTTGAAATTAGAAAATGTTAACTATACTAGGGACCTAGGTACACTAAAAAACAAAACACTACCTGTTATAAAACCTGCAGACCTTCCCTTTCTTATTACTTTACTTACAGTAAAATGGTAGAAATACTCACCTGAACCTACTCACCAATCTCCCCTGTGCCGCGTCACTTTCTGACTGGTGACGTCACCCCGAACTCTGCCGCTGGTCTCAGAGCAAGCCTCGGGTCGCTGCTCTTTATATCCCCGCTCTCCGGTCTCTCGCCTCTGGTTCCGCCCAGGTCTCGGGCCTCGGGTCGCTGCTCTTTATATCCCTGCTCTCCGGTCTCTCGCCTCTGATTCCGCCCAGGTCCGCCGCCGCTTAGGTCTCGGACCTCGGGTCTAATTGCCCTTGAGAAGGTGGTGGCGAGCCGCCTTCTTGAACCGCTGCAGTCCGTGTGGTGGAGGTTCTCCCACAGTGCTGTTAGGAAGGGAGTTCCAGGATTTTGACCCAGCGCTGATGAAGGAACGGTGATATATTTCCAAGTCGGGATGGTGTGTGACTTGGAGAGGAACGTGCAGGTGGTGTTGTTCCCATGTGCCTGCTGCCCTTGTCTTTCTAGATGGTAGAGGTTGCGGGTTTGGGAGGTGCTGTCAAAGCCGCCTTGGCGAGTTGCTGCAGTGCTTCCTGTGGATGGTACACACTGCAGCCAAGGTGCGCCGATGGTGAAGGGAGTGAATGTTTAGGGTGGTGGATGGGGTGACAATTAAGCGGGCTGCTTTGTCCTGGATGGTGTCGAGCTTCTTGAGTGCTGTTGGAGCTGCACTCATCCAGGCAAGTGGAGAGTATTCCATCACACTCCTGACTTGTGCCTTGTAGATGGTGGAAAGGCTTTGTGGAGTCAGGTGATGAGTCACACGCCGCAGAATACCCAGCCTCTGACCTGCTCTTGTAGCCACAGTATTTATATGGCTGGTCCAGTTAAGTTTCTGGTCAATGGTGACCCCCAGGATGTTGATGGTGGGGGATTCGGCGATGGTAATGCCGTTGAATGTCAAGTGATTCTGCAAAGATGAAAGCTTCTGAGGGGAGCTGATGGAGTGCTCCACTGTAATGCTGCCATGAGAGGATGCAGCCCCTGTGGGTCCCACACCAGATTTTCCAGTAGTACTGGGAGGATTCAGGTTACCAGTGATCAGTGGCAGAACAGACCTCATGGAAGCAGAAAAATCCCTGGATCTCTGGGAGAGAGTCAGTGAAATATACTGTCGTCCCTCCAAGATGCTGCCTTTGCAATCTGGTTGACAGTGACTTCTCCAGATGGTTTCCCAAGCCTGCAGTCCTTCATTCAATATCTCCATATTGAATTAATTGACTTGCCTGGGCATATCAAGAAGTGGGGGTAGGTTTGAAGATGCTGTTGCAACTGCCACTTTCTCCAAGCTGCCTGCAATGAGTTGAGCCTCTGTTGGATTTTGATGCACAGAAGGGCAGTGAAGTTCACTACTGACCGAGCCATTTTTCATACATATTGAGAAAGGCGATATAGAGCTTCCATATATGTCTAATGCTCTGCTGGTATCCTTCTCTTCATGGCAGAATCTCTGAGATCATCATTCGTTTGCTCTGCAGCCAGGGGCTGACAGGTCTTGTGCCTACTCTCAATTACATCAGGTTCCACTTCCACAACGACATCTCTGGCTTCCTTGTGCTCTGTATCTCACCATGTGTCAGTTCCTCACCTACCTTACCTGTACCTCTTAAAGTGGGTATCTCTGGGTTTCTAAGTGCAAGGAACAGTGTGAATGATGGAGTGGGTGAGCTGTCACCAGTGTTGCTAGAGTAGAAGGCTCTGCACATCTTACTCTTCAGCAATGCTGTCTCTTGGCTTGCAGCCTCTGGACAAAAAAACAGTACTGTTAACTTTGTGTTTGAGTGGCATTTTATCTTCTTCAATTTCTTATGAGGAAAGTGGTAACTGGTGAAGAGATTGAAGAATACATAGAAACAGTAAAAAAAATAAAAGGTATATATTATCACGAACCCACTCCATCTCCAACTGCCAGGCCATAGTGGAAGCCCATTATGGTCATTCCATCCTTTTCATTTGTTGTTAAATGCTGGATGTTGGTACTTCCTCCTCTAGTAGCTGGGCATTCCCTGGCACTGTGCACTGTTGTCTTGTGCAGGAGAAATGCACAGTATTAACTGGCTGCTGCAGTCTCCTCTCCAGATCCTGGTTGTGAGACTTCAGTGTGCCTGCGTGCATTAAACGATATGAGACACTTAACATGTGCTACCAAGTGACTTTGCTACTGGGGTAAGGGACATGGTATCATATGGTACCCTAAAGGGCAGTGCTTGACTATTGTGCTTGGCGCTATCCATGTGGTTCTCTATGAATCGTTATCTTCCTTGATCTTCTGAAAACGTTCTTACCTTTGCTGACCTAACAAGGTCATTAAACGTCTTCCAATACTGCAAAGAGTCTGTGGGTTTATCGAGGTCCCACTCATCCACAGCCACCTTCTTCCACATGGCCTTTGTTGCTGCATGTCATGGCCTGTACTGTGGTTTTCCAACAATGCTTCCATTCTCTAATTTGTGCCAGCAGCACTTCTAGATCAGCCTCTGAAAAATTAGCTTGCCTTTTTCCTTCTTTAACTTCAGCCATTTCAGTCTCTCCTCCAGGAACCTGCTCAGCCCTATAAATTACTTTAAATAGAGAAGCTTCGCCCTTGATTTTCTCCCTGAATTTTCCAGACTCTCATGGTGTATCAGTCCCTCTGCTGGTGGGATGTCCACCTTTGTTCTGCCAGCATTATTTAAATGAGCTGACCCCAGAATTTATGACATAATTAGGACCTCAATGTCATTTTAACTATAAATTGAGGGAGCCCGGCCCAATACCCAACACACGGGGAATATCTAGCGGGATTGTGTTTTTTTTAGAGCCACTGAAGCAGTATTTAAAGGGCACCTACCTGCAGCTAATTGGATCATAGGATCTTTGTGCTGTATGAATTACCAGGAGAGTTTCCAGCTTTTAGATTGCTTCTTTCGCACCTTTTTTGCTTTGTTACCCTCAGTCTGCTTATAATGGCTGCTATTATTGCCAGTTTCATTTGGATGGAGAAACACTTGGAGGAAGAGGAGCAACAGCCTCAGCAACCAGCAGTAGCTAGGCCTATCAGAAGGCAGCAGATGAGGGGAGTTGCTCGTAGGAGGGCATCCCCAGCACACAGGGTGTACTTTCTTGGGATTTATCCAAGGAGCGATGCATAAGGAGGCTGTGTTTCTCCAAGCAGGCTGATGCAGCCCTTTACAGCCTCCTGCAAAAGAACCTGCTAGACTAGGACGTCATGCTTTGCCAGTGGCTATCAAAGTTACCATTGCCCTGAACTTCTTTGCCACTGGCTTCTTCCAGTCTGCTACAGGGGATGTCACCCCATCTCCCGGTCTTCTGCAATGCACAGCTGCATTAAGCAGGTCACCACCCTATTCATCAGGACTGACCAGTACATTAGCTTCCTCATTGACCTCAATCATTGTCAACAGGAGAGAGCTCGGGGATTTGCAGCAGTGGCTGGCTTCCCTGGCGTCCAGGGCATCATTCACTGCGCACATATTGCCATCAGGGTACCAGAATACCAGCCAGCAGCATTAGTTAATGGAAAGGCTACCACTCCACTCCAGGTAGTGTCCGATTTCTATAAATCGGATCGTACAAGTTTGTGCAAGTTTCTCAAGCAGCTGTCAGGATGCATTTATTTTGTGGCAACCCACCATTCCCCCAACATTCGACCCAGGAATGTGGCAGGATGGCTGTTGAGGACACATGGCTTACACCTCCGCAACCCCACCACGCAACACAGAGCATGCCACGCTGAAACAAAGGTTCAGGTGTCTCGGTAGGTAGTGGGGGCTCCCCACTCACCCTGCCCACTGCCTGCCCAATTTGCACCCCCAGTTAAATCTGGGCTGTAGTATTGCAGTACGTGAGCAAACAGAGTGAGATCCGCTCAGTCCCCGTGTCAAGAAGTGATCAACTTGCCCAGCTTTTTGCTACCTGAGCCATTGGTGATGCTATGTTTTCAAATGGATTGATAGCAGTATATTTTTACATTTGAAGTATTTTAGTTTTTGCTAAAATGCAGCAAAAATAGTGGAAAAGAAGTCTGCAGTTGGTCTGAAAACAGACTGAACATTGGCATTAATTTTAGAAAGAGGGGTAACCTTTTTGCAGGGAGGGAATGTCCTATTGGCTTGTATCAACTTTGTAATTTAATAAAAACTAGTTCATACCTAGGAGTAATCACTTGTAGTTCACAGTAGTTGCTTTCCCTTTCATCTAATGTGTCACTGAATTTCTTCTACATTACATACTGTAGGAAAGATGTTAGAAATCTTAATTAGACACAGTAATCCACAGCCAGTCAGAGCAACTCTGTAAAATAATGAATCCTTAGAAGCATTCCATGGAAGAAAAACTGAAGGAAAGACCAGCTAATAATAATGGAAATACTATGACTGAGTTTATGGATTAAAAAATACCAATCAGTTTCCAAGTTACTAAATCAAATAAAAGTATGAACATTTAATATTCATATGTACCTTTTCACTAAAATTAACAAAGGGGAAAATAGGACACTCGAGAAATGTGCAGACAATACTTTGGATCTTTTGCAAACAAAAACTAACCTGAATATTATTGACTGACTGAATAAGCCTGCCCCTATAAACTGATTTTTGTGTTTCTTATGCTTTTTCTTTTGGAGCATTTTGTTCATAACTTGTGCTGATGCGTTGCATTGAATAGTGTATCAAATGGTATTTCAATACATAACCATTCCTGTTAGAATTTTTAAAAATGTGTGGTATAAAGACATTTTACTGTAGCCATTTTTGACTACTTTAGTATTTCTGCATTAAAAAACATCTCCAACCTCCCTTTTCTCTCAAGTCCTTGAATGTATTGTCACCTCCCAAATCCATGTCCATCTTTCCAGCAACTCCATGTTTGAATCAGGTTTCTGCCTGTGCCACAACACTGAAACTGCCCTAATCCAAGTCACAAATGACATCCTCTGTGAATGTGACTGTGGTGCATTATCCCTCCTCGTCTTCAATCTCTCTGCAGCCTTTGACGAGCCATCCATACCACCCTCCTACAATACCCCTCTTCGATTGTCCAGCTAAGTGGGACTACCCTTGCTTGGTTCCACTCTTACCTCTTCGACTGTAGCCAGAGCATGATCAGCAATGGCTTCTTTTCCCACCCCGGAGTCCCCAAGGATCTGTCTTGTCCCCCTTTCTATCTAAATGCTTTCTCCATCTCATCTGAAGTCATGGGGTTAGCTTCCACATCTAGGCTGACGATACCCTGCTCTAGAGCAGGGTATTTGGACTGCTTATCCAACATCCAGTCTTGGACGAGCCGCAATTTCCTCCAGTTAAACCTAAGACTGAAGGCATCGCCTTCGGCCCCTTCCATAAACTCCGTACACCCCAACCCACAACCCTTCCCTGCCCAGAACTCACCGTTCATCTGACTTTGGTCTCTTTTGCATTCCCCATCCCTTTTTCTACTATTGGTGGCTGTGCTTTCAGCATCTTGGTCCCACGTTCTGGAACAGCCTAAACTCCTCTGCCTCTGCACCTCCCTCTCCTCCTTTAAGACCCTCCTTAAAACCCACCCCTTTGACCAAGCTTTTAGTTACCTCTCCTAATAGCTCCTCCTTTGGCCCGGCATCTGTTTTTGTCTGATTACATCTGAGGCCTTTCTACTGTAAAGTTGCTAAATAAATGCAAGTTGTTGTAGTATTAAACAGTAGCTCAAAATGCTCACTCCAGACAACTAGTTTGGAAGGACTAGTTAGTTTTCATAGTTCAAGTGAAAGTGTGAAAATTCCAGGGCCCACTATTCTTTATTGAATTATGCTGACAACACTAAAACTTGTAAGTTAATAGTGGTACCTTAGAAAACTGTCACATTTTTTTAGATTGACTATATATAGTGTCTCTTACACTTAGGGCTGCAGTCAAAGCTCACAAAATCAGCATTCTTTGAAGCATTTCCAGACTACTCGCTTGGACCCACACTGTATTATGATCAGTTTGGACTCGTGGACTGTTTGGTAAGGCAAATCAAGTAATAAGTGTTATGAGTGCAATTCATTCATTCATTATCACAATTGTAATATAATTTTAATGCACAGACTGAGCTTTTTGGACACCTTTTTTTCCCTCTACGTATAGATTTGTCTCCTTACTTCTTCTCGCTGAAGCTGGCGATTCCTGTAGCTGTGTCAGAAGATAATGACATTGGGTGGCATCACAATTGAGCCGATTCTAACATGCATTTTCAGCAGAGGCCCAGAGAAATTAAGGGAGAGAAACCTAGATGATGGTTTTCTCCTTGGCCATGGGGTTGTTGAGGTCAATTGTTGTACCAGATATTGAACGCAGGGCCATCCTGTATTACCCAGTATCAGCAATGCTGTACATTTATTAACTGAGTTACCAGGGAACTCCGGTGCAAGAAGAACTTTTTTCGTTGACTAGAAACTTGAAAGTTGCTTAGCTTTTTGTCAGTTTATTTTATATTTCTTTCTACATTGTTCACCATTTTCCATTTGTGGTCTTTGACAATTCAGTTGCTTAACTGACACCTAAAAGGTGCTCTGGCATACCCAGAATCTCTGGCCTATTCCTCCCACAGAGACCATCTGACCTCTACGTCTTCGCCATAATCATAGAAAGGTTACAGCACGGAAGAAGGCCATTTGGCCCATCGAGTCGGCGCCAGCTCTATGCAAGACCAATCCAGCTAGTTCCACTCCCACGCCCTATCCCTGTAGCCCAGCAATTTTTTTCCTTTCAAGTACTTATCCGGTTCCCTTTTGAAGGCCATGATTGAATCTGCCTCCACCATCCCGTCGGGCAGTGCATTCCAGATCCTAACCACTTGCTGTGTGTACAAAAAAGTTTTTCCTCATGCCACCTTTTGGTTCTTTTGCCAATCACCTTAAATCTGTGTCCTCTGGTTCTTGACTCTTCCGCCAATGGGAACAGTTTCTCTCTATCTACACTGTCTAGACCCTTCATAATTTTGAATACCTCTATCACATGTCCTCGCAACCGTCTCTGTTCCAAGGAGAACAACCCCAGCTTCTCCAGCCTATCCACTTAACTAAAGTTCCTCATCCCTGGAATCATTCTATTAAATCTCCTCTGCACCCTCTCTAAGGCCTTCACATCTTTCCTAAAGCGCGGTGCCCAGAACTGGACACAATACTTCAGTTGTGGCCGACCCAGTGTTTTATAAAGATTCATCGTGATTTCCATACTTTTGTACTCTATGCCTCTATTTATAAAGCCCAGGATCCCCTATGCGTTTTTAACCTCTTTCTCAAACTGCCCTGCCACCTTCAACGATTTGTGCACATATACCCCCAGATCTCTCTGTTCCTGTACCCCTTTTAGAATTGTGCCCTCCAGTTTATATTGCCTCTCCTCGTTCTTCCTACCGAAATGTATCACTTCGCATTTTTCTGCGTTAAATTTCATCTGCCACGTGTCTGCCCATGCCACCAGCCTGTCTATATCCTCTTGAAGTCTATCATAGAAACATAGAAAATAGGAGCAGGAGTAGGCCATTTGGCCCTTCGAGCCTGCTCTGCCATTCAATACGATCATGGCTGATCCTCTATCTCAATACCATATTCCCGCTCTCTCCCCAAACCCCTTGATGCCTTTTGGGTCAAGAAACCTATCTAGCTGTTTCTTAAATATATTCAGTGACTCGGCCTCCACAGCCTTCTGTGGTAGAGAATTCTGCAGGTTCACCACCCTCTGAGTGAAGAAATTTCTCCTCATCTCAGTCCTAAATGTCCTACCCCGTATCCTGAGACTGTGACCCCTTATTCTGGACCCCCCCAGCCAGGGGAAACATCCTCCCTGCATCCAGTCAGCCTAGCCCTGTCAGAATTTTATATGTTTCAATGAGACCCCTTCTCATTCTTCTAAACTTGAGTGAATACAGGCCGAGTCGACCCAATCTCTTCTCATACAACAGTCCTGCCATCCCAGGAATCAATCTGGTGAACCTTCACTGCACTCCCTCTTGGCAAGTATATCCTTTCTTAGGTAAGGAGACCAAAACTGCACACAATACTCCAGGTGCGGTCTCACCCTGTATAACTGCAGTAAGACAACCTTGCTCCTGCACTCAAATGCTCTTGCAATGAAGGCCAACAGACCATTTGCCTTCCTAACTGCTTGCTGCACCTGCATGTTTGCTTTCAGTGACTGGTGTACAAGGACACCCAGGTCCCTTTGTACATCAACATTCTCCAATCTATCACCATTTAAATAATACTCTGCCTTTCTGTTATTCCTTCCAAAGTGGATAACTTCACATTTATCCATGTTATACTGCATCTGCCATGTATTTGCCCACTCACTCAACTTGTCTAAATCGACTTGAAGCCTCTTTGCATCCTCCTCACAACTCACGATCCCACCTAGTTTTGTGCCGTCAGCAATCCTGGAAATATCACATTTGGTTCCCTCATCCAAATCATTGATTATATATTGTGAATAGCTGGGGCCCAAGCACTGATCCCTGCAGTACCCCACTAGTCACTGCCTGTCACCCCGAAGAAGACCCATTTATTCCTACTCTCTGTTTTCTGTCTGTTAACCAATTTTCAATCAATGCCAGTATATTACAACCATTTTGCACACTATCCTCTTATGTGGGACTTTATCAAAGGCCTTCCGAAAATCCAAATAAACCACATCCCTTATCTAATCCAAACCACATCCCTTCTCCCTTATCTATTCTACCAGTTACATCCTCAAAATAACTACAGCAGGTTTGTCAAACATGATTTCCCTTTCATAAATCCACATTAACTTTGTCTAATCCCGCTGATATTTGCTACTGCCTCCTTTATTCCATGGGCTGCAATCTTGATAAGCCTACCATGCGGCACTTTATCAAGCGCCTTTTGAAAGTCCATATACACCACATCAACTGCATTGCCCTCACCTACCCTCTCTGTTAACTCATCCAAAAACTCTTATCAGGTTAGTTAAACACGATTTGCCTTTAAAAAATCCGTGCTGGCTTTCCCTAATCAATCCAACCTTGTCCAAGTGACTGTTAATTCTGTCCCGGATTATTGTTTCTAAAAGTTTCCCTGAGGTTAAACTGACTGGCCTATAGTTACTGGGTTTATCCTTACACCCTATTTTGAACAAGGGTGTAACATTTGCAATTCTCCAGTCCTCTGGCACCATCCCCATATCTACGGATGTTTGGAAGATTATGGCCAGTACCTCTGCCATTTCCACCTTTACCTCCCTCAACAACCTAGGATGCATCTCATCTGGACCGAGTGACTTATCTACTTTAAGTACAGCTAGCCATTCAAGTACCTCTTTATCAATTTTGAGCCCATTCAGTATCTCAACTATATCTTACTGAGACTCTGGCAGCATCTTCTTCCTTGGTAAAGACAGATGTAACGTACTCATTTTGTATCTCGGCCATCCCTTCAGCCTCCATGAATAGATCTCCTTTATGGTCCCTAATCAGCCCCACCCCTCCTCTTACTACCTATTTACTGTTTACATGCCTGTAGAAGACTTTTGGATTCCCTTTTATGTTGGCCACCAGTCTATTCTCATACTCTCTCTTTGCCCCTCATTTCCTTTTTCACTTCCCCTCTGAACTTTCTATATTCTGCCTGGTTCTCACTTGTGTTATCAACCTGACATCTGTCAAACGCCCCTTTTTTCTGTTTCATCTTACTCACTATCTCTTTTGTCATCCAGGGAGCTCTGGCTTTAGTTGCCCTACCTTTGTACCTCGTGGGAATGTGCCTAGACTGTACCCGAACCATCTCCTCTTTAAAGGCCGCCCACTGTTCAATTACAGTTTTGCCTGCCAATCTTTGATTCCAGTTTACCCGGGTCAGATCTCCTCATCCCATTGAAATTGGCCCTCCTCCTATTGAGTATTTTTACTTCAGAGTAGTCCATGTACTCTTCCATAGCTATTCTAAACCTTATGATACTATTGTAAACAATTTTACAACACCAAGTTATAGTCCAGCAATTTTATTTTAAATTCACAAGCTTTCGGAGGCTTCCTCCCGACTATAACTTGGTGTTGTAAAATTGTTTACAATTGTCAACCCCAGTCCATCACCGGCATCTCCACATTATGATACTGTGATTGCTGCTCCCTAAATGCTCCCCCACTGACACTTGGCCCACCTCATTCCCTAGAACCAAGTCCAGCAATGCCTCCTTCCTCATTGGGCTGGAAACGTACAGGTTAAGAAAGTTATCCTGAACGTGTTTCAAAAATTCCTCTCCCTCTTTGCCCCTTATTATTATCCCAGTCTATATTAGGATAGTTGAAATCCCCAATTATCACTACTCTATTGCTTTTGCACCTCTCTATAATTCCACATTTCTGCAAATTTGCTCCTCTCTATCCTTCCCACTAGTTGGTGGCCTATAGAATACCCCCAGGGGTGTAATGGCACCTCTTTTATTTCTTAATTCTAACCAAATAGATTCTGTCCTTGACCCCTCCAGGACATCCTCTCTCTCCAGTACTGCAATATTCTTCTTAATCAATACTGCTAATCTCCCCTTTCCTTTCTTTCCTTCCCTATCTTTCCTGAACACCTTGTATCCAGGAATATTTAGTACCCAATGCTGCCCGTTTTTGCGCCAGGTCTCCGTTATCGCCACAATATCGTATTCCCATGTGGCCATTTGCGCCATTACTCACATGCACTGCAAACACACAGTCTTAGACTTTCTTGTACTCCCTCTTAGTCTGATCCCACCTAATACTGTACTATTACTTGCTCTAGTGCTATCCTTCTCCCCCGATCCTTCCGATTGGATAAGATTCCAATTTCAGTTCTGAAGAGGCTGGATGTTCTCTGTGGGAGGAGAAGATTAGGTATCCTGGAAATGCCAGAGCAACTATAAGTTTCCGGTTTCAGTTCCGCTAATTGTCTGTCTGGCATTCCCAGGATTTCTCAGCCTTGTCTTCCTGCTGAAACCATCTGGCCTTTACGTCTTTTCTTTCAGAACTGAACTTGGAATGATTTACCACAAGTGGCTGTTGAGGCAGAGGCTATGACCTAATTTGAAAGATCTATTGGAATAAGAGGAGTTTAAATCATAGTATGTGTTTCATCAATAGTGCTTTGATATGAAAGTGAAAAAGAAATTAAAAGACTGCTTTTAAAATAAGAAATTCTGCACAGTATGTATTCTATAGCATTGTTTCTTCTAAAACATCTTAATTTCACAGGTGCTATGAATGTGATGAGGAATTAATACCATGCAGTAAAAAGGTTCTTGCTCACTTGCTGGATTTTCTGCAAAAACATGCTACTAAGACACACTCAGGTAAAGCTTTTTGCGTCTGTTACATTCAGTGCAGCTGAACTCTGTTCAGGTGTACCAGGCCCAATTAAAGGAATACTTAAGGGAATTGAGTAGGTCTGAGACCTAATTATATAATACAATGATATTTGGAAAATAAACTGCAACTATGTAGGACATGTTTTAGAAGTTAAATGAATGATTACACATTTTATTGATGGGGATAAACAAACTGCTGCAAGTTTTACAGTTCAAATTCATATTTTTAATTTTATTCTGACCTTCATCTGATTAGATTTCTACTTCAATGCAGTAGGATGACCACATATTAACTATGACCGATTAAAACAATTTAGTAATGCCGTCCATCAAATTACTGAAGAATTACTAATTCTTACTCCTATAAGTCTATGTTCTTGTGTAATGGGTTCAGTTAGCTTAAACCAAAAGTATTGTTTTCAAAATAATTTGGAGTGATAAAATAACCATCATATTAACATAGTGTAACGTAGAATATCTGTAATATAGAGAGAGCTGTTGTTTTTGATTAACATATTTGTTGGTGGGCATAATTTGTGATTTTTTTTTGCTGACAGGATTTATATGGTACCTCTGACTATAACGTTAGAAAATGTTGACATATTTCTTGTGTGTAATAACAGTTAGCATTCAACAGCACTGTGATATTGTACAATTCATTCAGAAATGTGCTTCAGATTCAGGGGCTGCATGACCAAAAATAGAATACATTTTGACATACATTTTCATAGAAGAATAAAATTTTAACAATTTTTATTTTGTTAGAATTTTCTCAAACCACCAAAATTGGCGCTCTGCCTTTATTTCTACATATACCATTCACTGCACAGGCACCAGGCTCCCAAATTTCTGCTAATATCAATATAAATCTAACTGTTAGTGCATGAATGTAGCTCAAGCTGTCTTGCCTTTTGCTTTCACTTCCTTCCCCTCGGTAAAAACAGGGCTTTTGGTTGTTACCTCCCTCTAATAATACAGGCACAATCAGGAACTCTATTTGGAGACTGACTGCCATCAACTGAGGCCCTGTCACTGTTTTGAATTTTTTTAATATTAAAACCACTGAGCCAACTATAATTTTCTGTGTTCAATTTGAAATATGGACGCTGTACAGCCCTACATCTGGTCATGAGGTTACTTTAAATAGAAGGGAAGACTGGTGCGTTAAATTATGTACAACTTAAAAATGTGCTCTATCAGATAGTAGGCAGATTCCTCTTCAGCTTATTGTTGACATGCTGCATGGGAGCAGTCAAAATCAATATTTATTGTGTGTGCTGCCTGACACTTATTAAAGGCACAAGACTAGTAATTAGAATTGTAGTGCATTGTTTTGCAGGTGATGTGTTATGGGCTCTCATGGAAATCTAGTCATTTTGAAAAATGGACTAATGGTTAGAATATGGTGCTGGGTGGCCCCAAGTCCCTAGAGGATCTTGGAGGTATTGATTTGGAAGGTAGAAGGTGTGTCTGCCCCAACTGTTGATTCATATAGGTACCAGAGGTTTTGCTGGATGTCAATTTTAGCTTGGACACAATTCTTCAGGACCTTGCTGAGAAAGGGCTAAGGAAGCTCTGGTCTTTCTCTTTTCACTGTCAGCAAAGTCTTAGCAGAGGTTAATTACATTCATTTCTCTAGCTTTGATTTCTCTCTTGTGCCCTCACCCTCCAAAACCCTCCAAATGGATGTGATTGGCTGTATCTTATCTAACCCATGCAATGGTGTGTTGGGCATAGCAGGAGAAAATTGGGGGAATTCAAATTTAAACTCTTTTACACTAGCTTGATCCAAACTTTTACATTCAAGGTTGCAAATTTGTTACACTATTTCTCTGATCTAAGATCGTAGAAAATATTTTTGTGCTATTTAAGTTATCTATTTTGATTCCAAACAATTAGAAATGTAGAATAAATCTGAATTTGCAGCAGTAATTTGAATATGAACCATTATAAAAGTATCTTATATTTAATTGAAATTAACATAAAGGTTTATTGTATTACACATTAGTACACTATATATTAATGCAACATATACATTATTGTTGAGATCCTGTACATGCAATGATGATTGAAGGAAATGTTTGTGATTTCTGATGCAAACTGTGAATCTCAGTTTTGTTGATTAGTAATGATAGTACTCTGGGGTTAAAAACTGTAGTAGTTTTTGCCTCACCTTCAGCTACTATGTTATTATCATTGTCCTTTTACTATATCACACTGCATGACAAGTGTCAGACTTGGCTCGGTGGTTGCATCTCACTTCGAGTCAGAAGGTCATGGGTTCATGCCCCACTCGAGACTTGAGCATGTAGCCTAGGCTGACGTTTCAGTGCAGTGCTAAGGGAGTGCTGTACTGTCGGAGGTACCATCAATTGGATGTGATGTTAAACTGCCCTATCTGCCCTTTTGTCAGTGTAAAAGATCCCATGGCAATATCCGAAGAAGAGGAAGGCAGTTATCCTGATGTCCTGGCCAATATTGATCCCTCAATCAACACCACCAAAAACAGAATATCTGATTGTTTATCATTTTGCCGTTTGTAGGATCTTGCTGTGTGCATATTGGCTGCTGCATTTCCTTACATAATAACAGTGACAACACTTTAAAAGTGCTTCATTGGCTGTGAAGTGCTTTGGGACATCCTGAGATTGTGAAAGAAGCTATGTAAATGCAACTTCTTTCTTTTTCTCTTTTATGTAACAATGATGGCTTTTAAAAAATATATTTTGAGGTCCAGGGGTCAGTGTCTAGACTCCTCCAGTTTTAAGTTGTTTTTCTCTTTTTCTTCCTGTGCCATCCTAGGTGTTTGTCAATGGTACTATGATATAGTTACAAGAGGTTTTGGAAGAGTGGCTGAAGTTAAGAACGTAAGAATTTTTTTTTTATTCGTTCATGGGATGTGGGCGTCGCTGGCAAGGCAGGCATTTATTGTCCATCCCTAATTGCCTTTGAGAAGGTGGTGGTGAGCTGCCTTCTTGAACTGCTGAAGTCCGTGTGGTGAAGGTTCTCCCACAGTGCTGTTAGGTAGGGAGTTCCAGGATTTTGACCCAGCGACGATGAAGGAACGGCGATATATTTCCAAGTCGGGATGATGTGTGACTTGGAGGGGAACGTGCAGGTGGTGTTGTTCCCATGTGCCTGCTGCTTTTGTCCTTCTAGGTGGTAGAGGTCGCGGGTTTGGGAGGTGCTGTCGAAGAAGCCTTGGCGAGTTGCAGCAGCGCATCCTGTGGATGGTACACACTGTAGCCACGGTGCGCCGGTGGTGAAGGGAGTGAATGTTTAGGGTGGTGGATGGGGTGCCAATCAAGCGTGCTGCTTTGTCCTGGATGGTGTCGAGCTTCGTGAGTGTTGTTGGAGCTGCACTCATCCAGGCAAGTGGAGAGTATTCCATCACACTCCTGACTTGTGCCTTGTAGATGGTGGAAAGGCTTTGGGGAGTCAGGAGGTGAGTCACTTGCCGCAGAATACCCAGCCTCTGACCAGTTCTTGTTGCCACAGTATTTATATGGCTGGTCCAGTTAAGTTTCTGGTCAATGGTGACCCCCAGGATGTTGATGGTGGGGGATTCGGCGATGGTAATGCCGTTGAATGTCAAGGGGAGGTGGTTAGACACTCTCTTGTTGGAGGTGGTCATTGCCTGGCATTTGTCTGGCGCGAATGTTACTTGCCACTTATGAGCCCGAGCCTGGATGTTGTCCAGGTCATGCTGCATGCGAGCTCGGATTACTTCATTATTTGAGGGGTTGCGAATGGAACTGAACCCTGTGCAATCATCAGCGAACATCCCCATTTCTGACCTTATGATGGAGGGAAGGTCGTTGATGAAGCAGCTGAAGATGGTTGGGCCTGGGACACTGCCCTGAGGAACTCCTGCAGCAATGTCAGGAGCAGGGGTAGGCCCCTCAAGCCTGCTCCGGCATTCAATAAGATCATGGCTGATCTTCGACCTCAAATCTACTTTCCCACCCTATTCCCATATCCCTTGGTTCCCCTAGAGTCCAAAAATCTATCGACCTCGGCCTTGAACATACTCAACGACTGAGCATCCACAGCCCTCTGGGGCAGAGAATTCCAAAGATTCACCACCATCTGAGTGAAGAAATTCCTCCTCATCTCAGTCCTAAATGCTCGACCCCTTATCCTGAGACTATACCCCCAAGTTCGAGACTCTCCAGCCAGGCGAAACAGCCTCTCAGCATCTACCCTGACAATCCCTCTAAGTATTTTATACGTTTCAATAAGATCACTTCTCATTCTTCTAAACTCCAGAGAATATATGCCCATTCTACTCAATCTCTCCTTTATAGGACAACTCTCTCATCTCAGGATGAGTTATCCTCGACAGTTATCTTTCCTTTCCTTCGCTGCAGGGAAGCAATTTGCTAATGTGTTAGGTTCATGCCCACCAAACTATGTTAATACTTCCCAACAAATTTTGATTGATCGATGAGTTGAGGGCAGTAATTCAACTCTGGTTCCAGCGATATTTTTGCATCACTCTTGTTAATTGTTTTATATCAATTAGTGTTAAATGTATTCAGGTGGTGGGTATTAATTGGGGACTCTCTTGTATCCTTTTTATAGGCGAGCTTAGCTAGGGTGTGGTGTGTGTATGTGTGCAAGGGAACTCTGTGAATAAAGGCTTGAAAGCAACTAAAGACCAGGCTCTAGTATTCTATCATTCACCACATGGCTTTCCAATTTTAACAACTCTAGCTTTTGTTTTTCCACAACATGGTGAGGCTGCTGGTGTTCTGAACTTTGTTAGATTGGGCCTGTTTACATTGTGGTGTTTAAAAATTAAGAATACGACTTTAAAGCAATTTGCACATTTTCAAGGTCATTACTGGCCAGCAATATATAAACTGCATCATTGATCCGGCCAGGCAGGCATCAACTGATGATGGCGACAGATATTAGAATAGTCGAGTCTGGCAGCAGATGGGCTGAGGCAGGGGTGGCGATGGACGATATTACGAAGGTGGAAGTAGCCGGTCTTGGAGAGGATATAGGGATGTTGAAAGCTCAACTTTAGGACAAATACCACACCAAGGCTGTGGCTTCGAACTCCGACAGTGGCCGGGGAGGGGTCGGATTCTGTGGTGGGAGGGTTAAAGACGATGACTTCGGTTTTCCAAATGTTTAAGTGGAAGAAATTGCAGCTGATGCAGGATTGGATGTCAAACATGAAGGCTGACAACACAGACAGTGGAGGGGTCGATAGAGGTGGTAGAGAGGTTGAGCTGGATGTTGTCAGTATACATGTGGAACCTGACGTCATGTTTTCATATGATTTTGCCAAGAGGAGGCATGTGGATGAGGAAGAGGAGATGGCCAAGGATAGATCCTCGGGGGACTCTGGAGGTAATGGGGCTGGAAGAGAAGCCATTACTGGAGATACTCTGGTTACAATTGGAAAGTTTAGAGCGGAACCAAGTGAGGGCACTCGGCTGGACAGTGGAGGAGAATGGTGTGGTTGACTGTGTGAAAGGCTGCAGAGAGGTCAAGAGAAGGGCTATTGCACCACAGTCACAGAGGATGTGATATATGACTTCGATTTGGGCCATTTCAGGTCTGTGGCAGGGGCAGAAACCTGATTGGAGAGATTTAACCATAGAGCTGCGTGAAAAATGGTCACAGATTTGGGAGTGAATAACACGTTAGAGGACTTTAGAGAGGAAATGGAGGTTGGAAATGGGGTGGTAGTTTGTAAGGACACAGGTTGAGGCATGGTGACAAAGGAATGGTGAGGGTGGTTTTGAAAGGGAGGGGGACAGTACCTGAAGAAAGAGAACCATTTCCAATGTCATCTCGCATGGGGCCCAGGAAGGAAAGTTGAGTAGTCAGCCGTTTAGGAACAGAGGAGCAGGAGCAGGCTATTAAGCCACTCGAGACTGTTCCGTCATTCAACTGTACCTCAACCCCATTTACCTGCTTTTGCACCACATCCTTTGATACCCTTACCTAACAAAAATCTGTCCATCTCAATCTCAATAGCTTCGACTGATCAATAATCCACAGCTATCAACCCTATTGATTCCTTTTATCATTTTAAAAACCTTGATAGATCTCTCCCCAATCTTCCATACTCAAGGGAAGAAAAACCCAGTTTATGCAACCTGTCCTCATAATTTTAACACTTCAACCTCCTGTATAATTCTACTGAATTTGTGCAGCACCCCCTCCAAGGCCAATATATCCTTTCTGAGATGTGGTACCCAGAACTGAATGCAATTCTCCAGATGGGGTCTGACCAAGCATGTGTATAATTGCAATATTACTTTTTTAAAATTCATTCATGGGAGGTGGGCGTCGCTGGCAAGGCCAGCATCTATTGCCCATCCCTAATTGCCCTTGAGAAGATGGTGGTGAGCCGCCTTCCTGAACCGCTGCAGTCAGTGTGGTGAAGGTTCTCCCACAGTGCTGTTAGGTAGGGAGTTCCAGGATTTTGACCCAGCGACAGTGAAGGATCGGTGATATATTTCCAAGTCGGGATGGTATATGACTTGGAGGGGAACGTGCAGGTGCTGTTGTTCCCATGTGCTTGCTGCCCTTGTCCTTTCAGGTGGTAGAGGTCGCGGGTTTGGGAGGTGCTGTCGAAGAAGCCTTGGCAAGTTGCTGCAGTGCATCCTGTGGATGGTACTCACTGCAGCCACAGTGCGCCGATGGTGAAGGGAGTGAATGTTTAGGGTGGTGGATGGGGTGCTTCGAGTGTTGTTGGAGCTGCACTCATCCAGGCAAGTGGAAAGTATTCCATCACACTCCTGACTTGTGCCTTGTAGATGGTGGAAAGGCTTTGGGGAGTCAGGAGGTGAGTCACTCGCCGCAGAATACCCAGCCTCTGAACTGCTCTTGCAGCTACAGTATTTATGTGGCTGGTCCAGTTAAGTTTCTGGTCAATGGTGATCCCCAGGATGTTGATGGTGGGGGATTCGGCGATAGTAATGCCTTTAAATGTCAAGGGGAGATGGTGAGACTCTCTCTTGTTGGAGATGGTCATTGCCTGGCACTTGCCTGGCGCGAATGTTACTTGCCACTTATCAGCCCAAGCCTGGATGTTGTCCAGGTCTTGCTGCACGCGGGCACGGACTGCTTCATTATCTGAGGGATTGCGAATGGAGCTGAACCCTGTGCAATCATCAGCGAACATCCCCATTTCTGACCTTATGATGGAGGGAAGGTCATTGATGAATCAGCTGAAGATGGTTGGGCCTAGGACACTGCCCTGAGTAACTCCTGCCGCAATGTCTTGGGGCTGAGATGATTGGCCTCCAACAACCACTACCATCTTCCTTTGTGCTAGATATGACTCCAGCCACTGGAGAGTTTTCCCCTTGATTCCCCTTGATTCCCATTGACTTCAATTTTACTATGGCTCCTTGGTGCCACACTCGGTCAAATGCTGCCTTGATGTAAAGGCAGTCACTCTCACCTCACCTCTGGAATTCAGCTCTTTTGTCCATGTTTGGACCAAGGCTGTAATGAGGTCTGGAGCTGAGAGGTCCTGGCGGAACCCAAACTGAGTATTGGTGAGTAAGTGCCGCTTGATAGCACTGTCGACGACACCTTCCATTACTTTTCTGATTATTGAGAGTGGACTGATGGGGTGGTAATTGGCCTGATTGGATTTGTCCTGCTTTTTGTGGACAGGGCATACCTGGGCAATTTTCCACATTGTCGGGTAGATGCCAGTGTTGTAGCTGTACTGGATCAGCTTGGCTAGAGGCGCAGCTCGTTCTGGAGCACAAGACTTCAGCACAACAGCTGGGATGCTGTCGGGGCCCATAGCCTTTGCTGTATCCGGTGCACTCAGCCGTTTCTTGATATCACGTGGAATGAATCGAATTGGCTGAAGACTGTCTTCTGTGATGGTGGGGATATCGGGAGGAGGCCGAGATGGATCATCCACTCAGCACTTCTGGCTAAAGATGGTTGCAAACGCTTCAGCCTTGTCTTTTGCACTCACGTGCTGGACTCCGCCATCATTGAGGATGGGGATGTTTACAGAGTCTCCTCCTCCCGTTCGTTGTTTAATTGTCCACCACCATTCACTACTGGATGTGGCAGGACTGCAGAGCTTTGATCTGATCTGTTGGTTGTGGAATCACTTAGCTCTGTCTATAGCATGTTGCTTCCATTGTTTAGCATGCATGTAGTTCTGAGTTGTAGCTTCACCAGGTTGGCACCTCATTTTTACGTATGCCTGGTGCTGCTCCTGGCATACTCTTCTACACTCCTCATTGAACCAGGGTTGATCCTCTGGCTTGTTGGTAATGGTAGAGTGAGGAATATGCCAGGCTATGATGTTTCAGATTTTGCTGGAATACAATTCTGCTGCTGCTGATGGCCCACAGCACCTCATGGGTGCCCAGTCTTGAGTTGCTAGATCTGTTCTGAATCTATCCCATTTTGCACGGTGGTAGTGCCACACAACATGTTTGATGGTGTCCTCAGTGGGAAGATGGGACTTCATCTCCACGAGGATTGTGCGGTGGTCACTCCTACCAATACTGTCATGGACAGATGCATCTGCGACAGGTTGACAGGTGTTGGTTCGCTCACCACTTGCCGCAGGCCCAGTCTAGCAGCTATGTCGTTCAGGACTCGGCCAGCTCAGTCAGTAATGGTGCTACCGAGCCACTCCTGGTGATGGACATTGAAGTCCCCCACCCAGAGTACATTCTGTGCCCTTGCTACCCTCAGTGCTTCCTTCAAGTGGTGCTCAATATGGAGGAGGACTGATTCATCAGCTGAGGGAGGGCGGTAGGTGGTAATCAGCAGGAGGTTTCCTTGTCCATGTTTGACCTGATGCCATGACATTTCATGGGGTCCAGAGTCAATGTTGAGGACTCCCAGGGCCACTCCCTCCTGACTGTGTTTCACTGTACCGCCACCTCTGGTGGGTCTGTCCTGCCGGTGGGACAGGACATACCCAGGGATGGTGATGGAAGAGTCTGGGACATTGGCTGAAAGGTATGATTCTGTGAGTATGGCTATGTCAGGCTGTTGCTTGACTAGTCTTTGGGACAGCTCTCCCAATTTTGGCACAAGTCCCCAGATGTTCGTGAGGAGGACTTTGCAGGGTCGACAGGGCTTGGTTTGTATTTGTCGTGTCCAGCACCAAGTGGTCCAATGCCGGGTGGTCCGTCCTGTTTTATTCTTATTACTTCCTCCCTTTTGTACTTTTTTAAATTATTCGTTCATGGGATGTGGGCGTCTCCGGCGAGGCCAGCATTTATTGCCCATCCCTAATTGGCCTTGAGAAGGTGGTGGTGAGCCGCCTTCTTGAACTGCTACAGTCCGTGTGGTGACTGTTCTCCCACAGTGCTGTTAGGAAGGGAGTTCCAGGATTTTGACCCAGCGACGATGAAGGAACGGCGATATATTTCCAAGTTGGGATGGTGTGTGACTTGGCGGGGAATGTGCAGGTGGTGTCGTTCCCATGTGCCTGCTGCTCTTGTCCTTCTCAGTGGTAGAGGTCGCGGGTTTGGGAGGTGCTGTCGAAGAAGCCTTGGCGAGTTGCTGCAGTGCATTCTGTGGATGGTACACACTGCAGCCACAGTGCGCCGGTGGTGGATGGAGTGCCAATCAAGCGGGCTGCTTTATCTTGAATGGTGTCGAGCTTCTTGAGCGTTGTTGGAGCTGCACTCATCCAGGCAAGTGGAGAGTATTCCATCACACTCCTGACTTGTGCCTTGTAGATGGTGGAAAGGCTTTGTGGAGTCAGGAGGTGAGTCACTCGCTGCAGAATACCCAGCCTATGACCTGCTCTCGTAGCCACAGTATTTATATGGCTGGTCCAGTTAAGTTTCTGGTCAATGGTGACCCCCAGGATGTTGATGGTGGGGGATTCGGCGATGGTAATGCCGTTGAATGTCAAGGGGAGGTGGTTCGACACTCTCTTGTTGGAGATGGTCATTGCCTGGCACTTGTCTGGCGCGAGTGTTACTTGCCACTTATGAGCCCAAGCCTGGATGTTGTCCAGGTCTTGCTGCATGCGGGCTCAGACTGCTTTAATATTTGAGGGGTTGCGAATGGAACTGAACCCTGTGCAATCATCAGCGAACATCCCCATTTCTGACTTTATGATGGAGGGAAGGTCATTGAAGAAGCAGCTGAAGACGGTTGGGCCTCGGACACTGCCTTGAGGAACTCCTGCAGCAATGTCCCGTACCTTTGAGATGAAGGCCAAAATTCCATTTACCCTTTTGATTGATTTTTGTGCCTGTGATTGTTTTGTCGGAATGGGGTCGAGAGAGCACAGATGGGTCTCATGGACAAGATGAGCTCGGAGAGGGCATGAGGGCAGATAGGAGAGAAACTGGAGAAAGACGTGAGTCAGGGCTCGGGCAGGGGTAATCTTGGGGGAAGTTTGGTTTGTTTGTCAAGGGGAGGGTGGGTGGGTGCAGCAGAGGCAGCTGAATGGATGGTTTCAATCTTAGTGTCAAAGAAATCCATATGCTCCGTGTACTTGCTGGAGGTGATGTTGGAGAGGGCAGGTGATAGGGGTTTAAGGGGGTGGTTGGTCGTGGAGAAAAAAGCTACTGGTTATCTTTGCATTGCACAATGCTCCTGGAGTAGTGAGCGGTTGTTGCGGAGGAGAGCAATGCTCGCTAGTGCTTGCAATGGTCCAACCAGATTTTGCGATGGATGGCTCAACCAGTGTGTGCCAGATATGTTCAAGCCTGTGCCCCTTGGACTTGAGGTAGAAAAGATGGGGGCAATACAAGGGGAAAAGACTAGGGTGGAAGACAGTAAGAGTTTTACTCGGGACAATGACATCAAAGATCGAAATAGAGGAGTGAATGAGCAGATCGACAGCTGAAGAAGTATTGTGAATGGAGAGCCAAAGGCTAGACAGTTGGGAGTGACTTGGGGGAAGAGTCTTTTCCAGGTTGGGTGCAGGAGGAAGTGGGTAGGGGAATGCGAGTGATGAGGCACACAAGGAAGTGATCAGAGGGGGTCTTGTCTTTCATAACGATGCTGGGAGCAGAGAGACCACATGAGATGGTAAGGTCGAGAAAGTGACCATGAATATGGTAGGAGAGTTTATGTGGAGGAAGAAGTTAAGAGAGGACAGGAGAACAGTGAAATCATAGGAGAGAGGGCAAAGAAATCACCAAGGATGACACGTTGCTTAGTGCAGAGACTGAGGGTGGAAAAGAAGTGAGATGATCTTGGTGAGAAACTTGTGGTGGGGTTTGTTGGGGGCAGTAGAGAACAACAATTTGAAAGGAGAGCCGAGAGGAGTGGAACAAGGTGAGATGTTCGAAGGAGGAAAAGGTGCCAGAGATGTAGGAGAAGAGACCAAGATGGTATTTGGAGACGAGGGCCACACCACCACTGCGTCAGTGCAGGTGGCAGATAGTTCCTTCATTGTTGCTCGGTCAAAATCCTGCAACTCCCTACATAACAGTATTGAGGGAGCACCTTCATGACACGGGCAGCTGTGGTTCACGAAGAAGGCCCAACACCACCTTCTCAAGGGAAACTAGGGATGGGCAATAAATGCCAGCCTTGCCAGCGACGCCCATATCTCGAGAATGAATGTCAGTGCAATCATCCACAATAAGGTTGTGGATGGACAGGGCCTTGTTCATGAGTGATTGGACATTCTGGAGGGAAATGCGGAGAGGTGTAGTGATGGTGCACTGGCAGAGTCCGAGGGGCAGCGGTGGGTTGAGTGAGTGGGACAGAAGGAGGTTGGCTAGAGTAACCTCCAGAGGGCACTAGGCGGGAAGGTTGGCGAGAGACGTGGATGGAGCAATTGGGGTTGCTGCTCGTAAGGTTTTATCCTATGTCAGAAATAAGCAAGTTGCTGAGCTGCTGTTTCGGTTTGAAATGTGAACAGTTAAGGGGTTCTTGGAAAAAGCATGCAATAAAATCAGTAGCCTTTATTTGCTTCTGGCAGAGTTGTGAATACTGAGCAGCTAGTTGGAAGAATGGGTCATAGTTTTTTATGGGTCATTCAGATTGCTGGAAGAATAATAGCAGCATGAATCAAGTGATTGGTCTGTGACCGGTCAGATAAGTAGAAAGCAACATGGATAGAATGGATCAATCAGATTTCTAGAAGAGAACCCAAACTCAATGTTTCAATAATATAGATATCAAGTGTCAATTTATAAAGGACATTCCAAGCTCCCAAGAGTTAAATGTTCCAACTCTGTAAAATCAGAAAAAATTCCACATGAAACTAGTTTGTCTAGAATAATTGGTGATAACAGGTGTACTTGTGGATTGATTTTTAATCTTTGATTTTATTACTTGATGTGCACGGTAACCAAGACTTCCTATAACAACCCCCCCAAAAAAACAAAATTTCACGGCATCTGGTACCAATGTAAGGGAAGTAGGTTGTCAGCAGACTCCCTGTTTCCTATGCGATCTCCGTTGTACTTGGCTTCAGCTGCAAAAATGTTCTAATTATATTATTACTACATGAATGGTTGCGGTAATTACATTAATCGGTTGAAATCACCCCTTCCACCTCCATGCTGGGATCCCAAAAGCATGTAAACAGCTGCTAACAACGCATTGCCAATTCAGTGGCTCGCTGTTACTAGCCCAGCTTCGATTAGGGAACTGTCAGACTGTCAGAGAAAAGCGAGATCTCATTAACCACATAAAAAGATGAGGCCAAGGGTTTTTTTTCCAAGATGTGCCACCCAGAATGTTGTACTGTTGGGTAGGATAGCAGGCCAACTGTAGCTTTACAGGTTGTAGTTCACAAAATCAGTGACTGCCAAAACAGGTGCAGTACTGGCAGTGTAGTGCATTTGTGTATTTCTCATGCTTTGTGTGTGTTGTGTATTGTATTAAAGCATTAATTTTACCCGGCAGTGGTTCATCAGCTGTATTAATAATAGAAATAATTGTAAATGATCTTAAAACCTACTTCATGTGAGATCTTTAATTTTACGAGATGCATGTTTTAGTGTTATTGACTTTTAAGATTTGCATAAAAATTCATACACTTGGATGAAAAAGACATTTATAAGCTTAATGTGCTGATTATCCGTCATAGTTTGTATTCCTCTTTTTTTTAATCTGTCTTGCATGAAAAATGGAACTTTGTCATTTATCATAGTCAAGCATTTGGGTCAACATCCATTTACTGGAAGCAGTTTCTGTTGAGGTTTGGCAGTCAGCATTTTTATTTAAAAAGAAACATTACTACTAAATAATGGGTAGTGGTGATTGCAGTTGAATTTTAAGGGATAGGGACACTGTCGTCAGATCTAACATGAATGGCTGCCCTTTCATAGACCGTTTTCCCATATGTGTGTTTGTGAGAATTCCACTACTGTGCTACAATTCACTTAACGTTGTAAGCAGGAAAGAGTACTTTCTTTTCCATATATTTATTAAACCAAATGTAGCCAAAAACACAAAACATTGCTGGTCTTCATGCCGAATCTGCATGACTTGAAAATTGCTTCTGTATAAAAGTGATGTCTAACACAGAGCACATGAGCCCCATGATGCTCTTCTATTGCTCAAGAGTGGCTTTTTGAACTTTCAACAAGACTGATAATATGGCTCTATAATTGAATGACTGCAGTATTCCAACCACTGCACACTGATAGAGAGAAGTGTCATTTTTTGTGGGAGCACAATGAAGTGGGACTGGTGTTTAGTTTAGAGTGGGACCAGTGTTGACAATTGAGACTGGCACTTTCTGCTGAGCAGGGAACACTGGTGAATGAAAACTGGTGGTTTTGTTATGTATCAAGGTTGAAATGATTTTAGCTTCAATAGTATGATTTGTTTCTGACAAAGTTTTGTGGGGTTAAAGTCTAAATTCCTTTTAGGGGTGTAAACCTGCTGTAGTGTAATGAATGAAAAAGAATTCAAGCTATGAACTACTACTTTATCCTGGTGTGGTGTAACAATGAGATCCCTTAAAGCAGAGGAGAAAGAAGATAAATAGAATGAAATCTGCAAGCTGTGCCACAGGAGTACTTCAATTTTTGATGCTCTACTCAAATATCTCCTTTTATGGAGTCTGAGACCCAGGGTGTATTTCTTAGTGTTTAAACAAATGTTCCGCCAAGCTGAATTAATTTAAAAGTGAAGCCTGGAATTCTGTTGTTGCAACTCTATTCAATGAAAAAATGCCATTGGCTGCAATAAAAATATCTATGATTTTCAGTCATCATTTTATTTTATGGCACTTTTACTGAAATGATGTACAATTGATTAAGATACATGGTTCTCATGTTGATGACCGCACTCCTGAACATAAATAGCCCAACCTCCATAGGGTCGACAGCAGTGGGGACCCACTTTTGACATTACTTTCCAGGACACGAGCTGCAGTGTAAAAGGGCCTGATAAAATTGTCAGATAAAATGTTCTTTTTCTGCTTTGTTAATCTTCAGTGCTTTACTTGTGTCTTTCCATGTTCATTTATGTTGATAGTTATAGTCTTACACTACATTAATCAATCAAAAATATGAACATCAAAGTAGTGATGTCATATTGAAAATATGGGAGTCTGGCTGTGACTCGCCTTCATGGAACAAACAATCTGATAACTATATCACAGCAATACCCTGTACATAATTTGAAAGTGCATTTTCAGGTTCTGTATTTTAAGAATAAAGCTGAAAGATGAAATGTCCCCTTTGGTATACAGTACAGTGTATGTAAGTTTTTACAACCACACTACATAAACTTAAATGTTTTGTTGATTAATTGTCAAAACCAAGTGATTTATCATTCATTCAGCCTACATGTTCAAATAAATATACTGTCACCCTGCTACGATAAAGGACCACTGGTCAGAAAGAAACATTTAAACTATTGCAGTAATCTGCAGTTGATACTGCCAAGAAGGAGCCAGTGGCACCAAGGAAATAGTGGCAGGCATGGAAGAGGCAGCTATCTGCAGTCCTGGCACTGAAGATTAACAAAGCTGAAAAATTAAATTTTATTTGACAATTTTATCAGGGTTAGGAAAAATTAGGTCAGAGTAGGAAGGTGGCGGTAGGCCTCACCACCCTGTGTAAGGCAAATGTTTTTTTCCATTTATAATATCGCTGAGCACACAAGTAATATGTGATTGTTTATTAAAAATTATTGAAATTTGTTTCTTACTGGCAGGATCATTGCAGTTTTTGGAAACTCAACCATAAATCTAAAACTGATGCGTGTGTGTGGCCTTCAGTACAGGAAATTCAGCACAGGCACACCTGATGTGTTATTTTAGGCTTTTCATTGTTACTATGGGTAAAGCTGTTTGCGATACTCTTCAAGGGAAGTAGTTCTTTTTTGGAGCAAGTGGAGACAATGTTGAAAAGTAATAACGTGAAATTCCTCAGATGAGTGAAGTTGACTTTGCTGTGTAACATACCAGCTTGCTTCAGGAGGGAAAGAGGTATGAGCTTGTAGACATGTAAAGCTGATTTCAGTTGTATCTTTCAATGATTAGGCACTTTGAATTGAAGGCCTTTTTTAACTAAAGGTTACGACCTCCACTTTTTTTTAAAAGAATAAGTGTTCAGTAAAGAAAATGGGTTGTTCTTGGTATTGACCGCTCAACCATTTTATTTGTGATTGAATGTGCCATTACATTGGCGGTTGAATAGCTGAGGAGCACTACAAACTAGAGATCTGTTGCTTTCAGAATGTTTTCACATTACCTGTTGTCATTGTTGGAAAAATAACAGTTGGCTTTTATTTCTGGATTCAGTATGTTATCAATGAGTTAGCAATATGCCTGTTGGGATCAAAAATGTATTTTCTTTAATAGAGGTTTGTGACTTCCCATGAAAAGGTTCCAACTAACTGAAGGTCAGAGTTGCTGAAAGACTGTAGTCTTTTTATATTCTATCAACACAAAAGAACCTTGGAAAATAAACCCTGGTGCTGTGGAACTCTGTTGAAGAAAGGAAATCTATTAATTGGCCTTGCCAAAGGGACATTTAGATGGTGGAGATAATGTGCTTTATTGCTCTTTAAAACAACCGTGTAGTTTAAAAATTACATCTATATGCCTGTGGAAGGAAATGTAGAATCCAAGAAACTTGATTTAAATTGGAAAATTTGAGCAAGACCACACACATTCTTGAATTTTTATCAAGTTAAAATGGTTTTATTGGAGCATGTTATAGTTACTGTATTTTTCTAATAGCTCTATACGTGGTCAAAACTTGAGGATAATCTGGATGTATTGTTTGACGAACTGGTTGAAATGGATGCCTGTGTTTCAAGCTGTTATACACCAGACTTAATGGATATATGTAAATCGATATTAGCTAGGATGCATTTTAAAATTTTATTTTGCATTTCTAAGAAGTTGTTTCACTTTTCCCTTCTTAGAAACTCCTGAGTGGTGAATTTATCGTGCTTCTCCCCTCCCCAACAACCATTGGACTGCTGGTCCTCGGAGTTACTTCATCATTTTTCATAGTATCCTAGCAGGTAAAGCCCAGGAGGAGGCTATTCGGCCCATCATGCCTGTGCCGGCTCTTTGAAAGAGCTATCCATTTAGTCCCATTCCCCTGCTCTTTCCCCATAGCCCTGTAAATTTTTTCCCTTCAAGTATTTATACAGTTCCCTTTTGAAAGTTACTATTTAATCTGCTTCCACCACCCTTTCAGGCAGTGCATTCCAGAACATTTCAACTTGCTGCGTTTTTTAAAAAAAAGTTTCCTCATGTTGCCTCTGGTTCTTTTACCGATCGCCTTAAATCTGTGCCCTCTGGTTCTCGACCCTTCCGCCAGTGGTAACAGTTTCTCTTTATTTACTCTGTCAAAACCGTTCATGATTTTGAACACCTCAATCAAATCTCCCCTTAACCTTCTCTGCTCTAAGGAGAACAACCCCAGCTTCTCCAGTCTCTCCATGTTACTGAAGTACCTCATCTCAGGGACCATGCTAGTAAATCTCTTCTGCACCCTCTCTAAGGCCTTGACATCCTTCCTAAAGTGTGGTGCCCAGAATTGAACACAATACTCCAGTTGAGGCCTAACCTGTGTTTTATAAATGTTTAGCATAACTTCCTTGCTTTTGTATTCTGTGCCTCTTAGTAAAGCCCAGGATCCTGTATTTTTTTTAACAGCCTTCTCACGTTGTCCTGCCACCTTCAAAGATTTGTGTGTGTGCACCCCCAGGTCTCTCTGTTCCTGCACCCCTTTTAAAATTGTACCATTTAGTTTATATTGCCTCTCCTCATTCTTCCTACCCAAAATGCATCACCTCACACTTTTCTGCATTAGATTTCATCTGCCATGTGTCTGCCCATTTCACCAGTCTGTCTATGCCCTCCTGAATTCTGTTACATAGACAGCCTGTCTCTGCCTTCCTACATTTCCGAGTTTCGTGTCATTTGCAAACTTTGAAATTATATGCTCTATACCCAAGTCATAGAGTCATAGAGTTATACAGCACGGATAGAGGCCCTTCGGCCCATCGTGTCCGCGCCGGCCATCAGCCCTGTCTACTCTAATCCCATATTCCAGCATTTGGTCCGTAACCTTGTATGCTATGGCATTTCAAGTGCTCATCCAAATGCTTCTTGAACGTTGTGAGGGTTCCTGCCTCCACAACCCTTTCAGACAGTGAGTTCCAGACTCCAACCACCCTCTGGGTGAAAAAGTTCTTTCTAAAATCCCCTCTAAACCTCCCGCCTTTTACCTTGAATCTATGTCCCCTTGTTATAGAACCCTCAACGAAGGGAAAAAGCTCCTTAGTATCCATCCTATCTGTGCCCCTCATAATTTTGTACACCTCAATCATGTCCCCCCTCAGCCTCCTCTGCTCCAAGGAAAACAAACCCAATCTTCCCAGTCTCTCTTCATAGCTGAAGCGCTCCAGCCCTGGTAACATCCTGGTGAATCTCCTCTGCACCCTCTCCAAAGCGATCACATCCTTCCTGTAGTGTGGCGACCAGAACTGCACACAGTACTCCAGCTGTGGCCTAACCAGTGTTTTATACAGCTCCATCATAACCTCCTTGCTCTTATATTCTATGCCTCGGCTAATAAAGGCAAGTATCCCATATGCCTTCTTTACCACCTTATCTACCTGTTCCGCCGCCTTCAGGGATCTGTGAACTTGCACACCAAGATCCCTCTGACCCTCTGTCTTGCCTAGGGTCCTCCCATTCATTGTGTATTCCCTTGCCTTGTTAGTCCCTCCAAAGTGCATCACCTCGCACTTTTCCGGGTTAAATTCCATTTGCCACTGTTCCGCCCATCTGACCAACCCATCTATATCGTCCTGCAGACTGAGGCTATCCTCCTCGCTATTTACCACCCTACCAATCTTTGTATCATCAGCGAACTTACTGATTATACCTTTTACATTCATATCCAAGTCATTAATGTAGACCACAAACAGCAAGGGTCATTAATATATATCAAAAAGAGTAGTGGTCCTAATACTGACCGCTTAGAAACACCACTGTATACTTCCCTCCAGTCTGAAAAACAACCATTCACTATCACTCTCTGCTTTCTGTCCCTTAGCCAATTTTGTATTCACGCTGCTGCTGTCCCTTTAATTTTGCTAACAAGTCTATTATGTGGTACTTTATCAAATGCCATTTGAAAGTCCATGTACACAACATCAACTGCAGTATCCTCATCAACTCTCTCCGTTACTTCATTAAAGAACTCAAATCAAGATAGGCCTTTAACAAATCTGTGCTGACTTTCATATATTAGCCCATACTTTTCCAAGTGACAATTTTATTTTGTCCTGGATTATTGTCTCTAAAAGTTTCCCCACCACCGAAGTTAGGCTGATTGGCCTGGCTAGGCTTATCCCTCTCCTTTTTTGAACAGGAGTGTAACATTTGCAATCCTCCAGTCCTCCTGCACCATCCCCATATCTAAGGAGGATTGGAAGATTGTGGCCAGAGCCTCCGCAATTTCCATCCTTCCCTCAGTAACCTAGGATGCATCCCATCTGGACTGGATGACCTTTCTACTTTGAGTACTGCCAATCTTTTAAGTACCTCCTCTTTATCTATTTTTATCCTATCCAATAACGCTACTACCTCCTCGTTTACTGCTACAATGGCAGCATCCTCTTTAGTGAAGACGGATGCAAAGTATTCATGGCACCCTATCCACCACCCTAAACATTCACTCCCTTCACCATGGGCGCACCGTGGCTGCAGTGTGTACCATCCACAGGATGCACTGCAGCAACTCGCCAAGACTTCTTCGACAGCACCTCCCAAACCCGTGACCTCTACCACCCAGAAGGACAAGGGCAGCAGGCATATGGGAACAACACTATCTGCACGTTCCCCTCCAAGTCACACACCATCCTGACTTAGAAATATATCGCCGTTCCTTCATCGTCACTGGGTCAAAATCCCGGAATTGCCTTGCTAACAACACTGTGGGAGAACCTTCACCACACGGACTGCAGCGGTTCAAGAAGGGGGCTCACCACCACCTTCTCAAGGGCAGTTAGGGATGGGCAATAAATGTTGGCCTTGCCAGCGACGCCCACATCCCATGAAGGAATAAAAAAAAATTTAGTGCCTCAGCCGTGCCCTCTGCCTCCACAAGAAGATCTTTTTTGTCCCTAATCGGTCCCACGCTTCCTTTGACTTCCCTTTTACTATATATGTTTATAAAAGACTTTTAGGTCCCCTTTTATGTTAGCCGCTAATCTATTCTCATACTCTCTCTCTGCTGCTCTTATTCCCTTTTTTAGACCTCCTCTGTTCATTCTGTTTTCAACCTGGTTCTCTACTGTGTTATGAACCTTACATTCGTCATAAGTCTCCTTTTTCTGTTTCAGTTTAATCTCTATATCTTTAGTCATCCATATAGCTCTAGCTTTGGATGCCCTTCCTTTTCCCCTCATAGGGATGTGTCTACTCTGTACCTAAACCAACTTCTCCTTGAACAGCTCCCATTGTTCAATTACTGTTTTGCCTACCAATTTTTGTTTCCAATCCAACTTGGCAAGATCCCTTTTTAACTCACATAACTTTGTATGGCCTATTAAAAGCAAAATGGTTGTGAGCAGAGAAACTAATGATAAAAAGTTGCTTTGTAGGGTAAAAATCATGGGATTTGTCACAGGATGTACCTATTTCTCAGTTTGTTTAAGGTTTTGAATCAGTTATTTTTGTTATGCTAATTGTAAAGCCTGCTATGCCTGATGATATATTAATTAAAAAAAAGTGGGTGAAAAACATGAGGCAAATACTTTGTGATGTACACCCAATAACCATGATACATTAATTCTGAACTCTGGCATAGAGGAGTTGTATTTGAGACATTTTATTTTCTATGGGTAAGTAAGTGATAAACTGAGCACTTCAGAATAAGGTTTTATAGTTGCTTTAAGTAATCCTGTATGAGATTGGGTGCTGTATGTAAACTTTTAAAAACACCTTGGAGGTAATTTTAACTTTTGGCGATGGTGTACAACGAGTAATATCAGGTTGGCCGCCTGCTATGCTCCTCGCCCAATTCTCCTTTCTATTGACTTCAATGGAAAGTAAAATCGGGTGGGTGTATAATGGGCGGCCAATCCGATATTGCCTGTTTCACATTATCGCTAAAAGTTTAAAATTACCCCCTTAAGATGCTTGGCCTCCAAATGGAGATTGCTATTTCATCTATACTGAAGCACGGTCTTGGCTTGCAGTGAACCCTTCTGCTCTCCATTGCTAACTGAAAGCTGTGTGAATGCTGAGAGACAGGCAATTACACATGACAGTTTTGATGCCTAGACTCAAATGATGAGAAGGCAATTCTGAATGGCAGTGCACTTACCTCGTAAGATTCTTATATAGGGTTATGTTTCTTGAGACAATTACTTGAAAATTACTTGAAAATAAATCTGTCTTTAACTGTTAGTTCTACTTATGGTTGTCATTATAGTTTTCATTTAGAGACAATTCATCTGAAAATTATTAAAACCCATCATTCAGTGTTTGCTAGTAATGAAGGATGCAAATAAAATGTTTGGATGCATAGCTAAGGGTGTGACTTGTAAGTCTAAGAGGTTGAAGTTGTATTAGGCCTTGCTGAGACTGCATCTGGAGTACTATGTTCCGTTTCGTCTCCATTACAGGAAAGATGTAGAGTTGTGATGAAAGATTGTTGACTCTTGGACTTCACTCTGTAAAAGATGAGGGTGGGATGTATATTTGATAGAGGCCTAAAATTTTCATGTATATGGAGAATTGGATCCAGGAACATTCTGTCTAACATAGAATTCGAGGACTAGAGGACATAGTTTAAAGTTAAAGATGTCAAAAGAAAATAGGAAATTTAGGCAACATTTTTAGTAAAAGGTTGATCGAGTTGTGGAACAGAATACCAGAAGAGTTGGCGGAACACAAAATCATGGCAGGTTTTAAAAAAGAGCTTGATGAATTTCTGTTGAGAAAGAAGATACAAGGCTATTGGTTCCAGAATCATGGTATGGAAACTGATGGCAGGTTTGGAAAAGTAGGCAAGATGGAAAAAATGGTGTTTTCTTTCCCAAAAGAATACAGTACTATGTTACTACTACATAAATCTGTCTAATGGCAGTGCGAAATTATGATTTTTTTTCTTTCACTGCAACTCCTTCACATGATGTGGAAGAACCATCTTCCCTCTGAAATAATGAGCATTGCGTGTTTTTTTTAAAAGAATTATTATAATAAATGTTTTATTTCTCCATCGTCTTAAAAACATTATTACAATTCATTGAATATGGAAAATATGTAATGAGAAAACTGGAGCTTCAGAATCCTTCAATGACTTCACTGCTCGTTGGTTACAAGATCCACTTGCCACCAAGAAATGTTTTCTGTTGCCCATTAATGTGCAGCCTCTACTTCTGCAGCAATGTTATTTTTTTCTATTGTCAACTTGTTTTTAAAATTATTTTAATTAACTTGAATTTCCAGTAAACAGATGTCTTACGTAGGTCATTTGGACAATTGTGTATTGTGAATTAAATTGCTCCTTTTCTGCTTTAAAAAGAGCAGGAACACTCTGAGGAACAAATGTGGTCTATGCTACTTGTGTTAAGATGCCATTTAGCCATGAAGTGGAATGTATTTATTGTGTTTGCCCTGCAGATATGGTCCACAGCGCCAGTGCAATCCATATTTGGTGGCTGAGCAAGAAGAACCAGGTGGTGCTGTAAAGCTTAGCACAGTGAAGCGTGGACAAATTCAGGCTTGACATTTGCCATTCTGTAGTGCTGCAGGGAAGAGAAAAATCTGCTTTTCCATATGTTTGTGGTTTATTTTTTGCCTGCAGTTTTGTCCAGATGGCACTGTGAACATTGTTTACCTTAAGATGCTGTCCCAGATGTGGGATTTATCCATGGGCATTTTACAGTCGTCTGCCTCTTTCTAAGAATTTTTCAGAGTAGTAGTAAAATTTACTTTTCTATATAATCTTTTTGCTATCTTGCAAATACTGTACTTCGCTAAACTACATATTGCTGCCCAGGAGTATTTTTACAAATTCACAATATGCATTAAAAACTTATGGATATATTCTAATTGTCCATTATTTGCCATTTAAAATTCTGCATATACAAGACGACTTCAGTTTAGGTAATCTCCTGAAGAGAACTTTTATCCTGTTTACATTACAAGTTTATACTGGAATGACTCCACTCAAAAAAAAAAAACCCTCCCAATTGGTATCGTACCAGTACAAAGAGTTATCCCTCTGGTCATAGTTTTTTTTCGACCAGTATGACACCAGTACTGTGGTGGTGTAAATGTGGGATTGCTATGATATTTTACCTCCCTTGAATGCCTTCAGGCAACAAAAGATTCTTGTATGAGACTTGAAGTCACTCCATGTCTATGTAATTGATTTTCCAAGAGCCATGACATAAACTGTGCAGACATTGCATTGGTACTGGAGTTGAATTTTCAAGTCATTCTAGGTACTGAATACCAATAGAAATGTGACATTGCAATGAAGTATGTCAGCTTTAAATATGTTCGTGTTGTGTATGACCCCACTTTTAAGTTTCTTAGGAGCAGGTTTTTTTTAAAGTAAATAAATGTAAGATCAAGGCCAAGAGAGCAGGACATCATTGAAGTTGAAATGAATAAAAGGCAAGATGAGTTAAATAAAGAAGTGATGCATAAGCCGATGCTGTGCCTGAAAACTGAAGGAGGGAGGAAAGAATAAGAGAAGCAATGAAAAGCAAAATACTGCAGATGCTGGAAACCTGAAATAAAAACAGAAAATACTGGAATTACTCAGCAAGTCAGGCAGCATCTGGGGAGAAAGAAACAGAGTTAACGTTTCAGGTTGATTAACCTTTCGTCAGAACTGGAAGAAGTTGAAGATTAAACAGTTTTCAAGTAAATACAGAGCTAGGGAAAAGGAGGGTGGGAGGGGAGGAAAGAACAAAATGGAAGGTCACTGATAGGATGAAGGGCAGGAGTGATTAAATGACAAAAGGGATGATGGAGCAAGGCAAAGAGGGTGGCAATGGGACAAGTAAAGAAACAAAAGATGGGTCTAGACCATTACCAGCAACTGCTGTCTGGAAAAAATGGGAGCAGTGGTTATGATCTGAAGTTATTGAAATCAGTGTTGAGTCCAGAAGGTTGTAAAATGCCTAATCAAAAGATGAGGTGCTGTTCCTCGAGCTTCTGTTGAGCTTCATTGGAACAGTGTAGGAGGCCGAGGACAGAGAGGCCATAGAGGGAGTGGGCTGGAGAATTAAAATGGCAAGCGACCAGAAGGTCAGGGTCACACTTGCGGACTGAGCAGAGGTGTTCAGAAAAGCGATCACCCAATCTGCGTTTGGTTTCCCCAATGTAAACGAGACCGCATTGTGAGTAGCGGATACAGTATACTAAATTGAAAGAAGTACAAATAGATCGCTGTTTCACCTGGAAGGAGTGTTTGGGGCTCTGGATGGTGGGAAGGGAGGAGGTGAAAGTGCAGGTGTTGCATCTCCTGCGCTTGCACGGGAAGGTGCCGTAGGAAGGAGAGCGGGTGTTAGGGGTGATGGAAGAGAAGTAATGAGTTACACGATTTTGAGTCCTGGGAAAGAATCAAGTTGAGTAAGGGTCAATGCAATGAGCCTTCATTTTGCATCATGAGAAGGAAGGGCATGATGGACGGCATGCTTGTAGCTCCAGAAAATTAGAAGTTTGGGAGAATCACCCATTGTCAAAATAGATGAAATGTTGGAGACTAGAGTTGAAAGAGTGCGTTAGACAAACCCTTGTATACTGTTCAGGCAGGTGAGAAGCATTGGAAGGTGATCCCCAGATGCAGGAGCAGTATTGGTGTCTTGGATGGGTTTGGGCTTTGTATAGTTGAAGGAAAAAGAAACATTTGGCATAAAAACGGAAACCAAACTTGGAGGCAGCTTTTGCAGTGGGGAAATTGTGGGATGCTGTGTTGAGGTCAGACAAAATGGAAAAACCAAGAATGTCAATAGATGTCAAAGGATTATGGGGGAATCATTAAAGGTGGGAAGGTAGCACTCCAATTTTGTGAGGTTTCATATGAGAGCTTACTATGCTCATATTACATTCCTGTGTGTGCTGTGTTTGCAATGATGCTAAGTAGTGGTTGGTTCAACGTGAGAGACTTGGAAGAATTGAAAGAAGCAAGATTTTCAATTCCTCCGTAAAGGGCATGAAGAAGATCCAGATGTAGCGATTCAGAAAATACACTGAGAAAGGAATGGTAATCATGTGCGATCTAAAGAAAGCTGATAAATGCAAGGTGGAATCATCAAAAAGTAATATGCTTGGATATTGAGTGGAAGAGATCATTGAGGCTAAGGAACAGAGCAGGCAAAAGAGGTTAGAACTTTGAGGAGTCCCTTTGAGTTGATGGAAAAAATCGATCAGAGTGGCACATGTTGATTTGAAAGGAAGATAGGTAGGCATCAATGTAGCTTTGGAGGATACCACATGATGGTAAGTGTTTAGAAATTTAGAATTTATCCAAAGTATCAATTTTTTGAATAATTTTGGATACACTGCTATCTAAAATTATAAAATCCTGGTACAGAGGGATTGACTGAAATGGTAGCAAGATCGCTCAGACTGGTATGGGTTGGGGTGGAAGAGGAGGGTTAGAGGTCCAGAGGGATGCCATTACTTTGAATAGCTGGACACTTTTAAAGTAAATTATGCTAGATATGGTTTCTTTATGCTCCAGTTAACTTTCACACAATTCCCATAGCATTCTTCTTGCACTAAAGCTTAGCCGAAAGATGGTGGTGTATAGGCAAAAAAGACAAAAGGTTGTAATTTTGAATCAAACCTCTCACATGCTTAAACAGAATACAAGAAAGGGTTCGTCTTACGCACAAGTCCTTTTTCAACTCTAGTTTCCAGCATTTCATTTATTTGACAGTGGACGGTTCTCCCCAAATTTTTCTCATATTCCTGGAGCTACAAGCATGCCATTCAGCATGCCATTCTTCATGCCCTTCCTTGTCATGATGCAAATATGCAACACTGTAACTTATTTAAACACTCTAAGCAGTTCTGCTAGTGCATAAAAAGAAATAAACTGTTTATTCCATAATTTGTTTTATTTTGAAGAATGAATTACTATTCTGTGACGATAAGATGCCACTAAGAGTTGAAAGATACCGTATAGAATCACCTATTGGATTAGAAATCTATATGTAAATTTTGTAGATCTTAACATGCCCTGGGTGTTCCACCCTATTGAGCAGTGAATTGATATGCATATCTTTTTATGATTCCTTGGAAAAGGGGAGGACAATAATACTTCGGGGGTGATTTTAAACCCCAAGAACGGGTGGGTAGGAGTTGAAAATAGTTGTTTTTTGGGCCGCAGTTGCAAGCACAACCTGGCTTTATTTCCGGGTTTAACGTCTGCACGTAAAAGTACAGGCTTCCCACTGGGAATGCAAAGTCCAAAAATGTTGCGGTTGCGACCCAAAAAAACAACTATTTTCAACTCCCACCTGTTCTTGGAGTTTAAAATCACTCCCTTCGTGTCTAGCTCAAGCTTCACAATGGCAGACAAACAAAGCAAGTGCTTGCTTTTACATAGTGTTTTTAGGATGTCCCCAAGCATTTTACAGCCAATGGATTACTTTGGAAGTACTATCATTGTTATGTAGACAAATGTAGCAATCAATTTTTACACAGCAAATCAATTAATTACCAGATAATCTGTATTTGTTGGTGCAGGTTGAAGGAGAAATGTTGGCCAAAACACCTGGAGAATTCCCTGCTCTTTGAAATAGTGCCAAAGATCTTTTACATCCACGTGAGCGGGCAGCCAAGGCCTCAGTTTAATGCCTTATCCTAAAGATAGCACATCTAACTATACAACACTCCCTCAGTGCTCTACTGAAGTGTCAGATTTTGTGCTCATGTTTTGGAGGGGAGCTTGAATCCATAACCTTCTGACACAGGTGAGAGTGCTACCAACTGAGCTAAGCTGACACTTGAAGGCTTGGAAATGAGTTGTTTGTCAGTCCTCCAAATCTGGAAATAAAATGTTTCACAGGATGACATCAAGAAGGGGAAGAAATAACTAATGGAAAAATGAGAAATTTAACTACATCATTATGACATTTTAATTGTGAAAAAGTACAGCTGTTTGTTTCTGCCATTCAGAGCAATCTGATAACTCAAGATACTGAGCACTATAGGCATGGTAATCTGTGTTGTTATGATACTGAACTAGCAACCCTGAGGTCGTGAGTTCAAATCCCAGAATGGTAAAATGTGAAAGTTGAATACAAAGGAAGTCTAGTAATTTGTTAGTGCCAGAAAACGACCATGAAAACTGCTAGATTGTAGTAAAATTTCAAATGGTTCACCACGGACCTTCAGCGAATTGTCCGGCCTACATGTGACTCCAGTCGCACACTAATGGTTGACTGTTAATGTGCTCAGCGTAACTGGTGATGGGCAATAAATACTGCCTCGCTGGTGTCATCCCCATCTCGAGCAAATTAACAAAAAAATAGTTAGGATAGGTTTATCAACATGCCACAGGGTGTAAAACTGGCATTGCAGATCGGATGCCCATTATAGAAACCGCTGGATTTTCATTTTCATTGTTTTCAATGGAAATAAAAGTCAGGCGGTTTCTATTGCAGGTGACCGATCTGGAATACCAGCTTTGCGCCCATGTGGCAAGTTAAAATTCTACCCCGTTACTATCTAACAAAGCAGTTGAAAATTTGAAACTTGGAGCTTGAAAGGTTGGTACCTTGGTTCTGTAATTTTTGTCACATGTTAAGCTAGTAAAAGGAATACAGAGCATTGGAATTAAAATTGATGCAAAATTTAAAGGCAGTTTGTTCATTAATTCCTACCGGTGGAGAATAATCTTGAAGTGAAAGACATTATTACATTTTGAAGCACACTGTTTGACGAGCATGGATGTGCTTGGATAATGCCATCCGCTGATATTTTCGTTAAGGATGTCCACCAGGCAGAATGGTTTGCACAGTTTTTGTTCCTGGATGATGTTCAGGAGCTGCAGTTAATTCCCTAAAAAAAATATACTGGATGAGTTTTACTGTAACATAGCAGAATTCCTCTGGTTACTGCCTTAAGAAACCAGTTGACATTCGGGATCGAATGCTAGGTTGATATATGTTCTGTTTGTCAAACTTGCTGTTGGGAACTATGAATGACATTAGCTAAGTATATCCACTCTTGGAAAATGTTGGTTTCCTTGGGATGTTCAAGCAACCTCTTAGTTTAAAAAAAAGCTCGGGTTAATATTAAGATTCACAGGAATAAGTTAATAAGCAATTGTATTTTGTGAGATCTAGGTGAATAATTACTTTGCACTAAAAGTACCTATACCCTTGCCTCCCTTCCCTTTTTAAAAACTGCATTTTTCCCTTCAGTTAATTTCAGTCTTACACAGGCAACCTACTCGAAGAAAGAGGATTAAATTCATAAGAATATGAAAGAAAATTTTTACAAATGTAAAAATTTAGAATTGAAACAATTTTTGTACACAGTACCTGGAGAATTTGAAGATGTGGACCATTCACATACTACAAAAGACCTTATTTTTCTGATTATTTTGTGTTCTGAGAAGGCTTAAACTGAAACAGTATACCTAGTAATATACAATTGATGCTTGGTATAATATAATTAGAAAATTTATTTTACAATAGAACTGTTGGGAAAAAACGTATTCCTTGTATTTATTACAAAGTTTTGCTACATACACTGTTTCGTGGTACAAAATATCCTTTATAACTATATAATTGCCAACATTTTATCACTTGAACAGAAAGCCTATTTATCTTTTGCTTCATGTAAATAGCATTTGCACCACTAGCGCCACAACTTGCATATTATCTCAGGATTTTGCAGGTAAAAGCCTGACCCATTTTCCTGTACAAGAGCCTTTTATGTAAAGTTCTGTCAACAGCAGTGTAAATAGAACAATCTGGAGCAAACAATCAAATTACTTATTTTCCATGAATAAGCTTTGTAGTGATTATATTTATATGCTCTAAATAAAATGCAAAATGGGTGACCTTTTTGTTAACTCATCAGTAAATTATATGATTTCTTAACTTCCAATTTGAGACATTAGTCTATTCAACCTTGCATTGTGGCTTCAGGAGCCTAATAAATCCTTAAGTTTTTAACATGCTATTTATTTTTGGCATGCGTTGCTCATCAATATTTAACACTGTAGATGTTAAGTGTTGTTATTTGTTATTTACGGTAACTTTGGCATTATGAAAGTTGCTATATAGTGCACTAGTTCAGGCAATTCCATGGCATTCCTGTAGGCTAGGAATTAATGATGCCCATCTCCTCCTGCCCACTCAGCTCTTAAGTGATACAGCAAATAGATTAGCTAGGTCTCCATGCTGGTTGCACTTTCTGCTGGGAAATTTCAGACATCTGTTTAGCTTTCTAGTTCAAATCAAACAGTGCTTCCTTTTGCAGCTGGGCCCAACACAACAGATCTTGTGCTGGCGGCGAAAAACTTTCAGCTGTCATCTGTGATCACAGATGACGAAGACTATGTTCATATTTGAATATTTAATACTAATCCTATTAAGACTTAAAATAAGTACTTGTACAGAATATGGATATATATATGATTGCACAAAAATAAACATTGGATGCCATTTATCAGATGTTCTTCCTGATTGAAACACTTAACTACTTAAAATACACAGCAATTGTTAAGGTTCTTAACCAATAGACATTTTAGGGTTGCAAACAAATCCCTATTAGGATAGATTGAGATGTTTGAGGCTCCCCATTCTTGATCTACCTTTGTTTAAAGATGGTCTTTCTATGCTTTAATAAATGATGCTAAACAAAATTGCTTTCTAATTTACCTTTTTCCTAGACCCTTATAAGATGTTTTTGTTTCTGATTAGAATTGTTCAAAATTATTTTGGGAAAATTTGGGAAGTGCATTTTTTCTTTTTAGTCTATAATGCTTCTGTGATGCCAAGTAACTAGGAGGAAAATTGAGTCTTAGATATACAGTACTCGTATATCTTTTATAAATCTTTAAATTCAAGATTATACGTTGCAGTAGTTTATGCACCGCCCAACAGAATCCCACCACCAACACATCTCCCACATTTTCTGATGGGTTTGTTCCCTCCGTGATGCACTAGTTCACTCTTCTGCTACCTACCATAGCAACTTCCTGTGCAAGCACAGGCGATGTAACACCTGTCCATTCACTACCTCTCACACCACTGCACAGATCCCCGAAAACTCCTCCCATGTAAGATATCAATTTACGTGTACTTCCTCCAATCTCTTATTCTGTATCCACTGTTCACAGTGCAGTCCCCTCTATACTGGAGAGATGAAATATAGATTAGGGTACCACTTTGCCAAACACCTCCCATCTGTCCGCAAGTGCAAGAACTCGCTGTTGATACTTCAACTAGAGTTACAGTACGGTAACAGTTGCAGAGGCATAGCATATTCAGGTGCTTAATTGATTAAATCTTAAATAAACTGCCTCACTTTCTTGCTTTCACTCTACTTGAGAAGCTAGAAAGATGAAAGCCTGTTGATCAAGCTATATCTGTATCTCCTGACGCTCCTCCCTATGTTTGTCATCATACTCTGCATTCCAACTCTTGATTCCCATAGCTGCTTCAAACCCTACAGTTTCAAATATGAATCTGTAAAAATATTTCATTTGGTAGACAGATGAAAGTATCTAGGTTGCTGTATATTCTGAACATCACTCAGGATTTCAGTATGTTGGGCTTCAAGCAGATCTGAAAGTAGAACATAGGAACAGGAGTAGGCCATTCAGCCCCTCGTGCCTGCTCCGCCATTCAATAAGATCATAGCTGATCTGTGATCTGACTTCATACACCTGCCTTTGGCCCATATCCCTTAATACCTTTGGTTGCCAAAAAGCTATCTATCTCCGATTTAAATTTAGCAATTGAGCTAGCATCAATTGCCATTTGCAGAAGAGAGTTCCAAACTTCTATCACCCTTTGTGTGTAGAAATGTTTTCTAATCGCACTCCCGATAGGTCTGGCTCTAATTTTTAGACTGTGCCCCCTACTCCTAGAATCCCCAACCAGTGGAAATAGTTTCTCTCTATCCACCCTATCCACCCTATCCTATCCTTAATATCTTAAACTTCGATCAGATCACCCCTTAACCTTCGAAACTCCAGAGAATACAACCCTAATTTGTGTAATCTCTCCTCATAACTTAACCCTTGAAGTCCGGGTATCATTCTAGTAAACCTATGCTGCACTCCCTCCAAGGCCAAGATGTCCTTCCGAAGGTACGGTGCCCAGAACTGCTCACAGTACTCCAGGTGCAGTCTAACCAGGGTTTTGTACAGCTGCAGCATAACTTCTGCCCCCTTGTACTCTAGTCCTCGAGAAAAAAGGCCAGCATTCCATTAGCCTTCTTGATTATTTTCTGCACCTGTTCATGACACTTCAATGATCTATGTACCTGAATCCCTAAGTTCCTTTGGACATCCACTGTTTTTAACTTTTTACCATTTAGAAAGTACCCTGTTCTATCCTTTTTTGATCCAAAGTGGATGACCTCACATTTGTCTACATTGAATTCCATTTGCCACAGTTTTATCCATTCATCTAATCTATCAATATTGCTTTGTAATTTTATGTTTTCATCTACACTGCTTATAATGCCACCAATCTTTGTGTCATCGGCAAACTTAGATATGAGACTTTCTATGCCTTCATCTAAGTCGTTAATAAATATTGTGAATAATTGAGGCCCCAAGACAGATCCCTGCGGGACTCCATTAGTCACATCCTGCCAATGTGAGTACCTACTCATTATCCCTACTCTCTGTCGCCTTTCGCTCAGCCAACTTCCTAACCAAGTCCGTACGTTTCCCTCGATTCCATGGGCTTCTAACTTAGCTAATAGTCTCTTATGTGGGACCTTATCAAATGCCTTCTGGAAGTCCATATAAATAACATCCATTGACATTCCCCTGCCCACTACTTTAGTCACCTCTTCAAAAAAATTCAATCAGGTTTGTCAGGCATGACCTATCTTTCACAAATCCATGCTGGCTCTCTCTGATTAACTGAAAATTCTTGAGGTGTTCAGTCACCCTATCCTTAATTATAGACGCCAGCATTTTCCTCACAACAGATGTTGGGCTAACTGGTCTATAATTCCCTGATTTCCCTCTCTCTCCTTTTTTAAAAAGCGGAGTGACGTGCAATTTTCCAATCCAGAGGGACAGTTCCTGAATTTAGAGAACTTTGAAAGATTATAGTTGGGGCATCTGCAATGTGCTCACCTACTTCCTTTAAAACCCTGGGATGGAAACCATCTGGACCTGGGGATTTGTCACTCTTTAGTTCTATTATTTTCTTCACACTGTTGCTTTACTTATATTAATTTTATTGAGTCCCTGTCCCCGATTCAATATTAGTTTTCTTGGGATTTCTGGCATGCTATCCTCTTTTTCTACTGTAAATACTGACACAAAGTAATCTTTCAACATGTCTGCTATTTCCCCATTGTCAATGACAATATCCCCACTTTCAGTTTTTAAGGGGCCAACACTGCTCCTGACCACCCTCTTTTTCCTACTGTAACTATAAAAGTTCTTCGTATTGGTTTTGATATCCCTTGCAAGTTTCTTTTCAGACTCTCTTTTTGTAGCTCTTACTATCTGTTTTGTGACCCTTTGTTGATCTTTGTATCTTTCCCATTCGCCAGGATCTGTGCCATTTTTTGCCTTTTTGTATGCCCTTTCCTTGTCTTATACTGTCCCTTACCTCTTTAGTTGTCCATGGCTGTTTTTTTTGGCAAGTAGAGTTCTTGCCCCTCAGGGGTATAAACCGATTCTGTATCATGTTAAATGTTTCTTTAAACATTTCCCACTGATCATCAGTCGTTTTACCCATTAACAGATTTGCCCAGTTTACTGTGGACAGTCTCTGTCTCATCCCATTGAAGTCGGCCTTACCCAAGTTTAGAATCTTAGCATCTGAATCACTTTTTTCCCTTTCAAACACTACATTGATCTCGATCATGTTATGATCGCTATTGGATAGATGTTCGCGAACAGTTAAGCCGTTAACTAAATCTGGTTCATTACTCATTACTAAATCTAGTATGGCTTGCCCCCTTGTTGCCTCTAGGACATACTGCTGTAGAAAATTATCCCGGACACACTCAAGAAATTCACTACCTTTCTGACAGTTACTAGTCTGCTTTTCCCAATCTATGTGAAGGTTAAAGTCCCCCATTAAGACCACTATGCCTTTGTTACACGCTTGTCTAATCTCTGCATTTATACAATCTAGCACTTCAGAGCTGCTGCCAGGGGCCCTATACACAATTCCCACTATAGTCTTAGATCCTTTCCTATTTCTCAATTCAACCCATAAGGTCTCTGTTGGCTGCTTACCTCTCGTTATATCCTCCTTTATCATTGAATCTTACAACACCAGGTTATAGTCCAACTGTTTTGTTTGAAAATCACAAGCTTTCAGAGGCTTTCTCCTTCGTCAGGTGAGTGTGGGATTCGGATTCTATGGAAGGTTGCCGCATTTATAGTCAGAGAACAATACCTGGTGATTACAGATAATCTTTCCAACTGCCCGTTGTCAAGGCAATCAAAGTGTTCAGACAGAGAGATGTTACCTACAGGACCACCGAATACACAAACGGCCAGAACAAAAGACAGACAGACACAGAGAGAGAGAGAGAGAGAGAGAGAGAGAAACATCCAAAAAGAAGAGAAAGACAGACAATGACCCGTTGTATTAAAAACAAATAACTTTTTTTCGCTGGTGGGGTTACGTGTAGCGTGACATGAACCCAAGATCCCGGTTGAGGCCGTCCTCATGGGTGCGGAACTTGGCTATCAATTTCTGCTCGACGATTTTGAGTTGTCGTGTGTCTCGAAGGCCGCCTTGGAGAACGCTTACCCGAAGATCGGTGGCTGAATGTCCTTGACTGCTGAAGTGTTCCCCGACTGGGAGGGAACCCTCCTGTCTGGCCTGTCCTGTCCAGACAGGAGGGTTCCCTCGCAGTCGGGGAACACTTCAGCAGTCAAGGACATTCAGCCACCGATCTTCGGGTAAGCGTTCTCCAAGGCGGCCTTCGAGACACACGACAACTCAAAATCGTCGAGCAGAAATTGATAGCCAAGTTCCGCACTCATGAGGACGGCCTCAACCGGGATCTTGGGTTCATGTCACGCTACACGTAACCCCACCAGCGAAAAGAAGTTATTTGTTTTTAATACAACGGGTCATTCTCTGTCTTTCTCTTCCTTTTGGATGTTTCTCTTTTTTTTCTCTCTCTCTCTCTCTCTCTCTCTCTCTCTCTCTCTGTCTGTCTTTTGTTCTGGCCGTTTGTGTATTCGGTGGTCCTGTAGGTAACATCTCTCTGTCTGAACACTTTGATTGCCTTGACAACGGGCAGTTGGAAAGATTATCTGTAATCACCAGGTATTGTTCTCTGACTATAAATGCGGCAACCTTCCATAGAATCCGAATCCCACACTCACCTGACGTAGGAGAAAGCCTCCGAAAGCTTGTGATTTTCAAATAAAACAGTTGGACTATAACCTGGTGTTGTAAGATTCCTTACATTTGTCAACCCCAGCCCATCACCGGCATCTCCACATCATGTTTATCATTGAAGGCAGTAGACTTCTGAGAGATGCAAGTGGATCAACTTTAAGGCTACTGAGATATGCAAGTGCAACAACTTTAAGGCAGGGGATTGGTGGGGTAAAGCCATCTGTGCTATTTTTTTTAAAAAATTGAAGAATGCTTGAAATGTTTTCCAGTATCTGAATGTGGCTGTTCTCCATATAAGCATCTTATGATATATACTTAATTATGCTACATTTAAAAAAAACTGCCTATTTTTGTGAAATCTATGTTTTGAATCTTTTTATAGGTTTAAATTCTAAATTGATGAAAGTTCGAGATGAAAATTCAGATAGTGGTGAAACCGTGCGAGGGAAACATACAGTCAACAATGTAGCTGTTCCTGTCCAAGGACTAAGCAATTTGGGAAATACTTGCTTCTTTAATGCTGTTATGCAAGTAAGAAACTTAAACATCCCTCTTCTATGTAGTCCTAGTTTGTTCACTTTTGTGTTTTACTTCCATTTCATTATCTCAACAATAATAAATATCTATCAGGAAGTTATCCTTTTATTTTGTTGCAGTATTTAGCACAACCAATGAGAGAGAGAAAATGCACGAGCTACAATGCTTGTAGGAGGGGAAACAAAATTTGTTTCCAGAGAAAGTTTTGAACTGGTGCATCAAGGGATGGGACTCTTTACTCTAATTTAATTTATAAGTAATGGAAATATACTATCAGGAATAATTCCTAGAAGTTGAAACTGTGCAAACTAACTGGGAAGTATAAAATTAAGCCTATCAAAGATTTGAAAACTTTTGGTTCCAAGATAGGAGGTTTTTTTGTTCATCCCTGTTGCATATTTGATCACATGAAAATTTTTATTAAAATAATGTATTCACATTTTTTCAGAACGTGGCTCAGACTCATATGCTTAGCGACCTTATGTATGAGATGAAGGAAAAGGGGACAAAACTGAAGATCTGTCCACCCACAGAGTCAAATTTGGTAGGTGATGGAATTGCTGCACTAAAACATTATTTTAATTCAACATCCTACACTGATTGCTGAGCTGGAGTTCAAGCTGGATTCAAAAATCTGGGGAAAGGTCCTGGTACGACATTGGTGTGCATTGTGAATTGGCAACAAATGATCTCTGCTCCCAAAGCTGTATAAAAAAACATATGCATGTGTCCGAGCTTGGTTTTCCCCCAGCCCGGAATAGAATTCTCTACTAGTAGCATCATCCATTTGCTGGATTTTAATCATCTTTTACACATTAGTTTATTGGTGTATCAGGTTCTGAACAATTTTAAACGGTTTACTCATTTCAAGTGTTTGTATTTTAAAAACACAATTTCCAAAACAACTGAGAATGACCAAAGTCTTGATTGTGGTCAACATAAGAACATAAGAAATAGGAGCAGGAGTAGGCCAATCGGCCCCTCGAGCCTGCTCCACCATTCAATAAGATCATGGCTGATCTGATCCCAACCACAAATCTAAAGAACACAAGAAGTAGGAGCAGGACCCGGCCACTCAGCCCCTGGGCCCTCTCTGCCACCCACAGGGCCTTGACCGATCCGAACTCAGCTTCATGTCCAACTTCCTGCCCGCTCCCCGTAACCCCTAATTCCCTTTACTTCTAGGAAACTGTCTATTTCTGTTTTAAATTTATCTAATGATGTAGCTTCCACAGCTTCCTGGGGCAGCAAATTCCACAGACCTACTACCCTCTGAGCGAAGAAGTTTGTCCTCATCTCGGTTTTGAAACAGCAGCCCCTTAGTCTAAGATTATGCCCCCTAGTTCTAGTTTCACCCATCTTTGGGAACATCCTTACCGCATCCACCCGATCAAGCCCCTTCACAATCTTTTATGTTTCAATAAGATCGCCTTTCATTCTTCTGAACTCCAATGAGTAGAGTCCCAATCTACTCAACCTCTCCTCATATGTCCACCCCCTCATCCCCGGGATTAGCCGAGTGAACCTTCTTTGTACTGCCTCGAGAGCAAGTATGTCTTTTCTTAAGTATGGACACCAAAACTGTATGCAGTATTCCAGGTGCGGTCTCACCAATACATTATATAACTGCAGCAATACCTCCCCGTTTTTATATTTTATCCCCCTAGCAATAAAAGCCAACATTCCGTTGGCCTTCTTGATCACCTGCTGCACCTGCATACTAACTTTTTGATTTTCTTGCACTAGGACCCCCAGATCCCTTTGTACTGCAGTACTTTCCAGTTTCTCATCATTAAGATAATAACTTGCTCTCTGATTTTTCCTGCCAAAGTGCTTAACCTCACATTTTCCAGTATTATATTGCATTTGCCAAATCTCTGCCCACTCACCCAGCCTGTCTATATCCCCTTGTAGGTTTTTTATGTCCTCCTCACTCTCTACTTTCCCTCCCATCTTTGTATCATTTGCAAATTTTGATATGTTACACTCGGTCCCCTCCTCCAAATCGTCAACTCTTATTGTTAGTGTTATCATTGTTGGAATTTTGAAAAAAAAACTTACATTTTTGACTGTGATTATGTGCTGTTGTTTTACTTTAGTATTAACTGACCAATGTCTTTAGCTTTCTTAGTTGTTCTCCATTTGCTTGTATTTTCCATGCCTTGCATCATCTGGTACTGATGCATATCTTCCAAGATGTAGATCTCAAGTCAATCAGAGGACTTTAAACATTGCAATAAATGCAGCAAAGTTTTCATAGTGGCTGATGGCCATGAAAATGCTTACAGTGCCTTGGCAGAAAACTAGCAGGATATTCTGTGCTATTCGTTGAGAAAAAGTACAGATATAAAACTACCAATCCCATCACAATCAAACTCCACTGGATCCCTGCTACCAGATCTTATCATGCACACTCAGGTCGATTTTGTCAGATGCCATTATGATGAGTAAGAAATCTAAATCAATGCCAACAAGCCATGTTTCTGGAGCCACAGTTCAGGAGACTGTACGACCATGTTTGACATTGTCAGGTGGCAACACTCAGGAGGCTCCCGATGCCAACTGACATAGTTTACGCTTTTTTCAACTGCCTGTGGTTGCTGATAGAGATGGCTGAGAAAAGAAAGAACTCTCATTTATGTAGTGCCTTTCATGACCTCAGGACGTCCCAAAGTGCTTTACAGCCAATTAAGTACTTTTGAAGGGTAGTCACTAATGTAGGAAACGTGGCAGCTAATTTGCACGCACAAGGTCCCACAAACAGAAATGAGATAATGACCAGATAATCTCTTTTAGTGATGTTGGTTGGGGGATGTATATTGGCTGGGACACTGGGGAGAATCACCCTGGTTGTCTTCGAATAGTGCCATGGGATGTTTTATGTCCACCTGAGAAGGCAGATTTAACATCTAACGTTTGGTTTAATGTCTCATCCAAAAGGCGACACCTCCGACAGTGCAGCAATCCCTCAGTACTGCATTTGAAGAGTCAGCCTAGATTACACCTCTGGAGTGGGACTTGAATCCACAACCTTCTGACTCAGAGGGAAGAGTGCTACCAATGAACCAAGGCTGACACTTAAGGCTGAGATCAATTGTACCTTCTTGATCTGCATCAGTCGAGATTCCCTGGCATCAGCCAGTCTGTCCAAGCTCAAGAGTCCCTCAGTGGCGCTGGTCAGCGTCAAAACTTTTGCACAGCTGGCATCGATCAAAGGACATCTCCCAAGAGGTTCACTGAGCCCTCGAGCACCTTGCTCTGTTACATCAGGTCACACAAAACTTGACACAAGATGTTGCTGCTCATTGGGTGCCCTTTTATTTGGGGCTCATCTCTCTGAGGGCATGGTCACCATTGTAATGGTACCTACCACAAGGATGGATGCTGTTAATCTGGGTGGAAACCAAATCTTTGCCAATTTATTACAGATGTGGATCCATTCTTCTTGCACTCCGTGCAACTCCTGGGGAAGTTGTTTGGGCCCCTGGTGTGTTCACTTTCTGAATGTGTCAAGACTCCTTTGTGAAATCTCCACTTGTATAGCAGGATGCTGTTCATTGAGGAGTTGTCCTCAGTCCTCAGTTATTAAACTCTCAGCTTCCTTAGCTGTCATTTTTCCCACCACTGGAGTTGAGTCAGCAAATTCCCCATCTACACCATGGGGCCATCCAGAATAGCCACTCTGGCCACAGAATGAGAGCACATGTCTCCCAAGAAAGCAGAGAATGATCTGCTGAGGATCATTTGTTTGATCAGGGAGATAAACCTTTTTGACATGTTCAGTGTTAGGGTGGCCATGGGCTCGATGTTACCAGGGCGGCGGGGGGCGCGCCCGGTGAAATCAGTCTGCCCCCCCCGTGCAATCGCAGCCTAATTGGATCCACTTACCTGGTCTTCCGGGTTCCCCTCTGCGCGTCGGGCGGACTGCTCATGCGCAGTAAGCTCTGTCAGCTGGAGGAGCTCTATTTAAAGGGGCAGTCCTCCACTGACAGATGCTGCAAGAAATAGAAAAAATTACAGCATGGAGCAGCCCAGGGGGAAGGCTGCTCCCAGTTTAATGATGCCTCACTCTAGGTATCATTGGATGGGGTGAGGAGGAGGGGGAGGACAGAGATCATCCCCCTGGCGGGCGGGAAGAAGCGGCCTGCCTCTGTCACCAGGAAGGCCTGACTCGAGGTGGCAGAGGAGATCACCTGCACCACCAACATATCGCCCACCTGCATACAGTGCAGGAGGCGCTCCAATGACCTAAGTAGGTCAGCCAAAGTGAGTACACTTACTCATTCCCCTACACTCCATCTGCCACATCACTGTCCCCATCCCACATCTTCTGCACTGCCGACACTACTCTGTCACATCACCCCTCGTACCCACTCAAAGCTCATCCTCATCTTACCTGCACTCACCACGCCAGTACTCATCCCGCCACTACCACTCAACCCAATCCTCATACAATCTCATGGCTCTATCTCATACTCACCCTCTCTTGCATCTCTTTCACAGTTAGCCTCACTCAACCTGCCACTACCTGTGCTGCAGCCACAGGGCATGCATCACATATGTGCAGTAGGCAGCGTAAGGCAAACAAGTCGTGAGCATGAAGGGGATGCACAAGGGTGCTTGAGGGTTTGTCATGGTTTTTACTTCTATTTAATTTCTGAGCAACTCACATTACATATTATATTGGCACCACTACTGCCACGTCTTTGCGAATCTTGTCTGGTTTGTGCAATAATGCCCTTTCCTGAGGATCACAATGAAGACCCACAACTGATGACACCCATTGTGTCACTGCAGAGTGGTGTAGGTGCATTTGCAGGGCTCTTTTATGGAGAGGTCAGCGATGTCCCCGGTGGCACCCTGGAAGGATGCGGAGGAGAAGTTGTTGAGGGCACTGGTGACTTTGACAGCGACAGGTAAGAAGATGGTGCTCGGGCCAACCGGGAGCAACTCAGCATGAAGGAGGCTGCAGATGTACACGACTACATGTCGAGTGACTCTGAGCCTCCGTGTGCACTGCTGCTCAGAGAGGTCCAGGAAGCTGAGCCTCGGTCTGTGGACCCTGTGGCGAGGGTAGTGCCCTCTGCGACGCATCTCTCTCTGCGGTTGCCCTCCCTCCTGCTGTGCAGGTGGATGTGTCACAGCACTGTGTTGTGGAGCTCCACGTGTCAGAGGTGGCTGGTGAGGCTGGTGATGCTGTTCGCTCTCCGAGAAGGTCATGAATGCCGCTACGGCGACCCCCATCCAGAAGATGTACATCTGAGGGGGTCCGCAAGGTCTCTGGACCCTGGGGTAAGTGTGCAAGTTGGTGAATTTTCTTGTCAGGAGGAGGGTGGTGGAGGCCAAACTTTGTCCCAAGTGACAGAGTGGCCTCCTGCAATGAGTGAGGGTCTCTTTTCCCCCCCCGCCCCCCCCCACCAACACCTGTCAAATGGACCTTTGCAGCTGCCACAGGCTGACAGCTGCAACACGTCCATTTGAACTGGAAGTATTTCCCCCAGTATGGGAAACAGTCCCAGTTGTCTATAATATCCCACCCCTCCTCACATATTCCCCTAATCAGGTCAGTTAATGACCTGAAATAGCAAAGTAAATACTTTTAAATGGCACCCCGCTGGCTTTAATTGCCTGCGGGAGTCCCACATGCGGGGGCTGCGCGCGCACGTCAGTGCGTCTGTGGGGAACTCAGAAGTGGGCGGGTTGGAGCCGGGCTCCGGACCCGCTCCAGGGTTCCCCGATTTTCGGAGCCCACCCGCCAGGAACGCACCCGATAGCGGGTGCTAAAATGAAGCCCCTAGAGTTTAAATATTAAAGCCCAAGAAGATCCTGCACTTCAAATCTGTCAAAGACATGATTCTAAGGCTTTTACAGGCTTTATGGTACCTACCTTCCTTTGGGCTGTTGGCAAGGAAGTATGAACTTAAATATGTAAGCAGCCCAGGCTATTAACGAAGATAGATAAGACCTACTAAAACCATCATGTCTCTCCATTGACCTATTGGCACCATTCTAGTGGCTGATTTGGCAGGCATATTCTGATGTCAAGTAATAACAGTAAAGTTTGGTTGGAACAGAGTCCCTCATAATCTGAAATTGCTTCTTCCCCTTTTGTGCTAATAGATTTGTTAGAAAGGAGCATGGGATAGCCCTATTTCTTAGTAATGCTCTGTGATCCACTCTAGAGCAGGAATTTCAAATCTGTGACCCATGGGCCACGTGCCCCTGAGCCGTGGCAATCAACCCTTGAAGCCCAAGTAACTCAGTCCTTTTTGTACTTGTATTTCATATTTGCTGATTTATCCTTTTAATTTTTTGGGTGCCTAGAGATTTGGAAAATGCTGTTCATAGCTTTGTTGCCTCATTGATGGATGAATCCTAAATCAGACACCGAGATCTGTATTATGGAGGTATATTTAAATTAACAAGAACGGGATTAACATTTGGCCCCTGAGGTTCTATGTGGTCCACAAAGATAAAAAGCTTGAACACCCCTGCTCGACAGCAACAGGATTTAATTTGGAGGCACATTTTCGGGGAAGGAAGGGAGATTTGCATGTCGAGCACTTATGGTGCCTGGCAACATCAGCTAAATGAGTGGATATTGTGGGCATCATCTATTATCAAGTCCCTATAAATAAATGTATAAAAGGCACAGTAAGAAATGAGGCCAAGAAAGCATGGATCCCAAGGAAATTTCAAAAATCTTATAAGATTTACTGTCTGAAAATGTATGTCTATATTTAATTCTCTAAGTGTTTGTGGACTCAGAGTTATCATCAGAATTAAACTATTCTCTTGTTCCTTTAACCCCAATCCTCTCTCCTTCCACCCCTGCCCCCCCACCCCCCCCATAACCAAAATAAAATGACTTTACTTACTAAATATTTGTGGTTCCCAATGCAGATAAGAAAGAAAGTAGTGATATACTACTCACAGATGGTTCATTTTTCCTTTTTGCGCAGGATCCATTGATGATAATACTCCCTAGCCCTGGATCTTTGACCTCAGCCGTGTATTTATTCCTTCATAGTATGAAAGAAGCAGGAAAAGGACCACTGGCTCCAAGAATACTTTTCAGCCAGTTGTGTCAGAAGTAAGTGCACCAGTGGAATCCATTTATGTAGTACCTTATCACGTCCTACAGACATCCCAAAGCACTTCATAACCAATTAATTACTTTTCGTGCGTAGTCACTGTTATATAAGCAAACGTGGCAGCCAGTTTACGCACAGCAAGATCCCACAGACAACAAATTAGATATATTGCCGGTTGATTTATTTTTGGCTGTAGTTGAGGGAGGTATGTTGTCTAGGACATGGGAGAACAATTTGCTGTTTTTCAAATAGCGCCATGGGGTAATTTATGTCAACTTGAACAGGCGGACAGGGCCTCAGTTTTAACCTCTCACCTGAAAGACGGTATTCCCAACAATGCAGTACTCCTCAGTATTGCACTGAAGTGTCATCTTATGTTGTGTGCAACCAAGAGCATATGCTCAACCCCAGTAAGGGCTGATCTAAAGCAAATAATGGAATTTAAATCTCAAATATTCGGTGAAGCCATAATTCTGTGTTTCCCCATATTCATTCACCTTTCACATACAAAATGGCTCCAGCCATCACCCTGTAGAAGAAAACCTACTAAGGACACTGAAAAGTAGAATATATAGTCAGGTGGCCTGCCCCACTTTTCCATTTTATGAAACCTTGCTCTAAGCCATGCCTTAGTTAATTCCTTTGTCATCAGCTGTACATCTCTATCTTCTACAGCATCAGAAGTTCAAATATTAATTGGTTTATGTTTTATAGCTCAAATATTTGCAGCCTTGCTACATAAGAGTATTTTTCATTTATTACTTTGTTCACAAAGTTGCGAAGATTTTTTTGGGCAAGGTCACCATCATCATCTCAGGTGGGACTGTGGGGGTGGGTTACATCTTCCACTTTCTTTCACTTTGAAGTTCAGGGCATTGGTTTTCTGGGGACAGGTTGAGGATGTCAAAGGGGCTTTTTGAAAAGTGAAATACAGAACTTATTGCTTTCTTAGGCCACAAGAAAGGTTCCATTAGGGCAGGAAAATTCAAGATTCTGTTTCTACTTTGTAGCTCTTAAAAGTATTGGAAATGTGATGGCATAGGAGGGCCAAATGTTCTTGAACCTAAGTCATTGCCTTTTGAGGCACAGCCTCGCTTAACGTTCTCCTAGTTGGTCTCTATCTTAATCCTCTACAAGCTTCAACTCAACCAAATGTTGAAGCCTATTTCCTCACCCACACTTCCTTCACACTTCCTTCACCCCATCTTCTCCAAGCTCCAGTAGCTCTCTGTGCCCTAGTGAGTTAGAAGTTTACAGCACGACAGGAGGCCATTTGGCCAATCGTATCTGTGCTGGCTCTTTGCTAAAGCAATCCGAAACTTATCCCATTGTCCTGCTCTGTCCCCATAGCCCTGTATCTTCCTATACTTGAAAATGTTTATACTTGCTTTCAAATCCTTCCATGGTCTTGCCCCATGTAACCTTCTTGCTTGCACCTACACACACCCTCTTTTAATACTGGGCTTCTTTTGTCCCTACTCCCAATATTGATGGCTACTTGAACATCCTGCCTAATTCCCTCTGTCTAGCCAACCCCTCCCTGCTTTTAAAATGCTTCTCTTCGACAGTGCTAGCCCCCAACCCTTATTTCTATTTTCTCCATTTTCCCACTTGCTTGGTCCCATAATTTTTCTTCCTTAATGAAAAGCACTTGAGATGTTTTCCTTTATGTGAGCAGCTATAGAGAAAGGCAAGTTATTGCACTTCAGATCTTTGTGCTCCTTCATTCTACTGAAAACTTAACGTGGTCACCCTTCTTCGAATTATCCATGCAATGCAGTGGGGAGAGTGGCTCACTGCAGTTGACTTCAAAGGTGTGTGTTTTCATTTAGGGGTCAGACTCCAATGGGAGATAGTACATTCCTTGACTGTTGAACTGAAATATCACAGAGTGACTTAGTTGCATGAAGTTTTACCAAATGCCTGTCTGAAGTGGCAACCTTTCTAAGACAGCATAAACTGCACATTTAACTATATCTTAAATGGAGATTCATAATCAATCAGGAGGAATCCCAATTGCATTTATCCCAAAACTTGTCTTTTACAGTAGCCTCCTTTTAGCCAAGGTATCTAGCTTCAGCCCTCTTGGCCCTACTTTCCCAGAACCCCTTCACCTTACTATCTTTTAGCTTTTAAAAGCCTTCTCAAAATCTATCTTTTTGACCATGCTTTCAGTCATCTCTGCTAACTCTTCCACTATTGCTTTGTGTCCATTTCTCTTTAAAGCTTCTGGGACATGTTCTACATTAAAGATGGTTTATCAATACAAGTAGAGGCTGCTGTTGTCATTACTGTCCTTCCTCTTCCCAAACTATAAGCAAATATTACTTGCTTCCACTAGTAACCACCTGCATGGTGCCTTATGCAAAGCTGTTATGCCTTCTAAATATTTTTGTACTTTGATCATCTGCACATTCTCCACTGTTTTGAAAATCATTGTCGGTCAAGGGGCATTTGCTCAACAAAGGTCAGAGCATGGAAATCTTGGCTGGGCTGTGATTGCAGCCCTACCATAATCATTAGTTTTAATGAACAGCATGTCTATTATGGAGGGGACAGCTCACATGAAGGGATCTTGTGTACGTTATCAACTTTGATGTAACAATTTCACATTTGGAATATGGGACAATTGCGTAACTTTAAGCAGACATCACAATCACAAACGTTACTTCAGTACTTAATTTGTAGAATCTGAACTGTTCGAAAGATCAGTGTAGATAGCACCATATTACCGAGTACAAATATATTTGCAACATTTCCAACACCACAAATAAATACCGACTACTGGGTCCTACCATTATCGAAGGGGCCTATGCATTTCACATGTACTGCAGCCTTAATTTTTGCCTTGTGGAAAGAATAGCCAACAAAGTGCCATTTTACACACAATATCTGGAGAAAAATGACACATCCTACGATCCAGAAAATCACACCATATGATTTGAAAAATGAGCTACTTGTTACTTCTGATATTTCAGAAACTGGTTCTCCATCTCCCTTTAATTACTTTGCACACTGTTGTCTGATACCATGTATTGGAAGATTTACTTCGTGTACCAGTCTGAGTCAATAAGATTGTCTTGCACTTCAAGTAGCCAATCTCTAATATGCTGGAAAAACATGGATTAGTATGTGATATTTCAAAGAAATGGATTATCATTGGATAAATTTAATGTCAGTGTTTATGAAATTGCAAAATGCATGTTCAGATATTTTGCCTGCTCTGCAATCTCTGTTAAATACTTTGGCTGTGTTCCCATATAATGGACTCTCAGCATGTTCGCGGAATGCTGAAGTGGCATATGGACACAGATTGAACAAAGCTTGCTTGCCCCGCAGGACTACATGCTTCTTGGGGCAGAAAATCTCCACAGTGCCGATCTGTAGGTGTGTTAATTGTTGCACATTGTAATTCACTGTCTGAGAATCACCTGTGGAGACAACTGGGAGGGCAAAATGTAAAAGGAGTCAATAGAGCAAGAAATTGAGTATAAGAAACATATATCATTAGCGAGAAAGTCAGAAAAGTTATTTTCTCCCTATGGATTTATCATATTTTTAGAACAGCTAAATTAATACCATTTTTACTGTAGCTAGTTAAGAGATTTCATGTAAGATGGAAATAAAACTGCAATGAAAAATTTGAAAAATTGTAAGTTTTACAAAAACCAACAACTTCCATTTATATAGGATCTTTAAAGTAGAAAAACATCCCTAGGCGCTTGACAGAAGTGTAATCAGACAAAAAATGTTATCGAACCAAATGCAGAAATGTCAGCACATTTGGTCCTTGGTGTTAGCTCCACATTTGAGTCTGTGACTCCAAATCCCATTTCCTTGCTTTCTCCTTGCATGCTTCAATATTTTTCTTCAAATGCACAATTCCTTTTTAAATGCTGTGATGTGACTTGGCTTCAATAGCCACTTGAGTTGAAGCATTCCAAATACTTACAACCCTTAATAGATGTGGGGAAAATAGTATGCAAAAAGACAATTAATGGGCAAAAAATGTTATCCATAGATCCCCACTTTTTGCAATAAAGTTAATTTTAAACTAGATTTAAATAAAGAATTAATATTAAGATAACATCTCTTACTGCTTCTTTAAATGTTATTTTTCAATCTTTTTTTTAAACATCTCCAATACCAGGTGTTCATTTTAAGCCCGGAATAGTTTGCAGTATGCAGTTTTTATATAATGAGAGAGAACATCTTCAAAATTGTGCAGCTCTTCGTCAGAAACGTGCAAGGATAGTCAACATTTTTTGTGTCTGTGCATATATTTCCTTCATTAATTAATGTCATTTCTTCCTTCTGTGCAGCAAGGACATCTGCTGCCTAAGGATCTGTGAGTGTAGCAGTGAAAGTAACTAGTGTCTGACATCAGCTGAGCAACAGTCCTGAGTGGATGACATCCCAAGCCAATAATCTTTTCTAATTGCCCAGCGGTGTCTTCCACTTGGGACTTTAGCCCTTAGGAAGAAAGCTACAGTTGTAGGTAACAGTCCTTTCTGGTCAGGTGACATGCGAGTCTGTGACATTTAAAACAATAGCAGCCTAAATGTAGGATTATTTAGTCCTAGTAATATGTGTTTCCTTTGGCTGCTGTACTACAGTTGTCAGTTATAAGCTACATTTATATTACAGCTTAGATCTTGAGAGAATGAGTTAACAGCACTGTTCTCCCATACTTAGTTGCGGATAGCTGCACTTGGGTCTTGCTATTTGCACGTGGGCAGACGAACATTTTTGCCCTTGTGCGTGAATGAAAGTGTGATGCCATAACATCGTTACCAAAATGTGATGCTGCTGCCACCAGACCAATGCACTTACTGACTCTAAGAAGACTGGCAGCAGTCAAGAACATCCAGCTTTTTAATTTTAAAAAATCTGACAAATTTATCTTGATGTTGCAGGCAGCAGCTAAAGACCAATATGAAAGCATTAGTTGTTCCCTTATTTTGTATTTCTTGTGAGTTCTATAAGAGATGCATGCAATATGCGTTTGTTTTATTTTGAGTGGCTATGAGCTCGCCTTGAAAATCCCTATTTACCAGTGTGTACTGTATGTGTGTGGGGTAAGGGGTATGGTTGAGAAAAAGAAGTATTTAAATACATTTTTATCTATTGACTGTCAAATATTATTGTTTTCTTAGCACTCCAAGCTCTAGGCAATGTTCTGTGTAATTTCATGCCATTCAATGTTTCGTATGGTAGATAAAATATTTTAGTGATGCAAACATGCTTAACTATTGCTACATAAATAGCCAAATTTTGCAGTTAAAATGCATTTTACCATAGTTGAATTTGTTGGCTTTTCTTTCTATTCTTGGTGTCATTTTGTGTGTACATGCTATATTGTACATATATATTGTTGGAGGGAGCAGTCTCATTTGGGCCAAATTTCCTTTTTCATTAAATAATAGTTCTTCTGCATTTGTTTTGTTAATAAAATGCAGAAACATGTTGTTATGACAGTTATTTCTGCACTGAACATTGTTTTGTCCATGACTCATTTTGTTCCAGTGTTCTTGTGCTAAATCTGCATTCAACCCCAAAATTGGGTACAGTGAAGTTAACTTCTAAATGTTGCATATTTTATATGCAATATAGGAACATAAGAACAGGAGTAGGCCTTTCAGCCCCTCGAGCCCGCTCTGCCATTTGATAAGATCATGGCTGATCTATGATCTAACTCCATATACCTGCCTTTGGCCATATCCCTTAATACCTTTGGTTGGCAAAAAGCTATCTATCTCAAATTTAAAATTAGCAATTGAGCTGGCATCAATTGCTGTTTGTGGAAGAGAGTTCCAAACTTCTACCACCCTTTGTGTGTAGAAGTGTTTTCTAATCTCACTCCTGAAAGTTCTGGCTCTTAATTTTTAGACTGTACCTCCTAGTCCTAGAATCCCCAACCAGTGGAAATAGTTTTTCTCTATCCACCCTATCTGTTCCCCTTAATATCTTATAAACTTCGATCAGATCACCCCTTAACCTTCGAAACTCTAGAGAATACAACCCCAATTTGTGTAATCTCTCCTCGTAACTTAACCCTTGAAGTCCAGATATCATTCTAGTAAACCTATGCTGCACTCCCTCCAAGGCCAAGATGTCCTTCCGAAGGTACGGTGCCCAGAACTGTTCACAGTACTCCAGGTGCGGTCTAACCAGGGTTTTGTATAGCTGCAGCATAACTCCTGCCCCCTTGTACTCAAGTCCTCTAGATATAAAGGCCAGCATTCCATTAGCCTTATTTATTATTTTCTGCACCTGTTCATGACACTTCAATGATCTATGTACCTGAACCCCAAGTCCCTTTGGACATCCACTGTTTTTAATTTTTTACCATTTAGAAAGTACCCTATTCTATCCTTTTTTGATCCAAAGTGGATGACCTCACATTTGTCTACATTGAATTCAATTTGCCACAGTTTTGCCCATTCACCTAATCTATCAATATTGCTTTGTAATTTTATGTTTTCATCAACACTGCTTACAATGCCACCAATCTTTGTGTCATCGGCAAACTTAGATATGAGACTTTCTATGCCTTCATCTTAGTCGTTAATAAATATTGTCCCTGCGGGACTCCACTAGTCACATCCTGCCAATGTGAGCACCTACCCATTATCCCTACTCTCTGTCGCCTTTTGCTCAGCCAACTTCCTAACTAAGTCCGTACTTTTCCCTCGATTCCACTGGCTTCTGTCTTAGCTAACAGTCTCTTACGTGGGACTTTATCAAATGCCTTCTGGAAGTCCATATAAATAACATCCACTGACATTCACCTGTCCACTACTTTAGTCACCTCTTCAAAAAATTCAATCAGGTTCGTCAGGCACGACCTACCTTTCACAAATCCATGCTGGCTCTTTCTGATTAATTGAAAATTTTCGAGGTGTTCAGTCACCCTATCCTTAATTATAGACTCCAGCATTTTCCCCACAACAGATGTTAGGCTAACTGGTCTATAATTCCCTGGTTTCCCTCTCGCTCCTTTCTTAAAAAGCAGAGTAACACATGCAATTTTCCAATCTAGAGGGACGGTTCCTGAATCTAGAGAACTTTGAAAGAATATAGTTAGGGCATCTGCAATGTGCTCACCTACTTCCTTTAAAACCCTGGGATGGAAACCATCTGGTCCTTGGGATTTGTCACTCTTTAGTGCTATTATTTTCTTCATTACTGTTGTTTACTTATATTAATTTTATTGAGTCCCTGTCCCCGATTCAATATTAGTTTTCTTGGGATTTCTGGCATGCTATCCTCTTTTTCTACTGTAAATTATTCAACATGTCCGCCATTTCCCATTGTCAATGACAATATCCCCACTTTTAGTTTTTAAGGGGCCAACACTGCTCCTGACCACCCTCTATAGATTAATTTTAATACCAGATTTAATAATCTCTTCCCATTTAGCTCACAAAAAGCATGTTTATTTGGGAGACTACAAATCTAGTGAGAATCATCTTTGCATCTCCAGTATTCAAAAATAATTTACTTGATTTTTTTTCAGAAAATATTTGATACCTATAAAGGTTGAGATTCATGAAATTAATATCACATTATTTTGAATGAAACTGGCTTGTTAGTAGAAAAAAATTAATCATAATGGAAATAGCTCTGAATGGCGGCAGTAACTAGTGAAATTCTGCATAGTTCTGTTCTGGTTTCCCTGCTGCTCGGATTATTAAGAAAGACTTAGAGGATAGTAAGAAACTCTAGCACTTATATTTTTGTGGGATATTATAGATAATATATATCAAAAGTACTTCATGTGCAATGAATTATGTTGAGGTGCAGTGACTTCAAAGGCAAGTGCGACAACAGTTTTATGCACAGCGAGATCTCGTAACCTGCAGTGAAATGCAGGTCCAGTTAATCCATTTTGGTGGTATTTGAGGGAGGACAGCAAAAGCACTCTTCCCTTTGAACAGTTCCTTAGGATCCCTTAATGTCCACTGGAACAGGCAGATGGGACCTCAGTTTAACGTCTCAACTGAATGACAACTCTCATGCAGTACCCCCTCAGTCCTGCATTGCACTGTTTGCCTAGATTATGTTCTCAGGCTCTTGGGTGAGGTGGTGGTGGTGGAGAGCGGTTTGAACCCACATCTTTCTGACTCAGGTGCTTCTTACTACTTGCAATATAAAATTTGCCGATGATACCAAGCTATGTGGCCAGGTAATGAGTACAAGATAAACAACATACAAAAAAGATCAGGACCAATTAAGCAGATGTGCTAAGGGCTGGAAGATGAATTTTAATGTACGTATATAAATGTATGGTAGTGCCTGTTGGAATAGGAAACAGTAAGCATGCGCATGTAAGGGTGTTCCCCAACAATGGGTGGAAAAGAAAAAGGGGGTGGTAGTTAGTGATCATTCAGTGGATGCTTCCAATCAGTCTGGAACTATTAGCTGTAAAGCTTATCAAATAGTAGGTTGCATCTCAAAGCCAGTAATTTGAAAGTATTTTTTCTAATCTTGTGTAGATCACAAGAGAAGTCACATTTGTGTGAAATGACATTGATGCATTGGCGAGGACACTGAGAGGAATGTCCAGGATGTGGGGCTATAAGTTCTTGGCAGAGATGTTCACTGGAGAAAGGAATATTCAAGGGAGTCAGAATTCAGGTCTTTAAAATGTTGAGGCATAGACGATGCAGATATAAGCAACCTATTAGATGACGAGCACAACATTTTCAGGAGGAAGGCTGGTTCAAGTTTACTTCTAGCAACAAAGGTTACCAACACAGTGATTCTACAGCCAGCATCAAATGAGGAGAATTGAGTTTAAAAAAAACTTGTGTTGCTGTGTTTTTGGAAATTATTCTGCAAAAATAGAAGAATCCAACTTCAAGGCTGTTCTCTATCATTTCTTCTGTTTGCCCATTGGGCCTCTTACCACTAGGATATGAACTAGATATCACGTCTGGAGTATCTAATTAGCAGGTCAAGCATTAAAATACTGCATAGAATATATACAGATTAACATATTGCACTCTGCTATCTCCCTGGTATCTCTTCTAAATTTACAGTCTTCAATGTGTGGTGCTCTGGAGTATAAAATTATTTTTACCAAGTCAGATACTGGAGCTTGGATCTCCATTCCAATCATCTTTTAAGACTTGCTCCCCTTTAGGTGGTCAACTGTTCATATTTAGTACCTGGGAGTAGGGATTCGTTGGGATCTATTTGTCCTCTATTGATATAACTGTCTGTTGTTAAAGCAAGATAAGTATCTTTCTAAGGATTTTTGTACCTTTTTCAAATATGCACCTTGTAGGTGCTAGGGTTGTTTCATTATCCAGTTCCTACTAAAGGATTAAAAAAAAAACTTTTAAGCTGATTTGGTGATTGTGGAGGAAATTTCTCTGCCTACCTGTCGTCTCATATTTTAGGCTGCTTGGATGCAGTATCTTAAAGTGGGAATGCAATCTGAACGGTTGATTATAGAATGCTGCTGATCCCAATTGCGGATCTTCTGTTTAGTTACAGCTCTGTGATTTCACACAATGGTTAGGTTACATTGCCTTTTGTGGGCCAGAATCAGAGTTTGACAAAGTATTTGCTCTTAATTTCAGGTTGCTTTTATTTTTATACTTGTTCTTGAAACTTGTTTTGGTAGAGAGGAATTTCCATGCACCACTATTTCTACTGCTCCATTGTGTGTCTGGAGCTGTTCTCTGCTACTTAATGCTGAGACCCAGAGTGCAAACTTGTGAGACCGGCTCCCCAAGCTTATCTTGCTGAAACCAGTGGCCTTAACCAACATCATATTTGTAGGCCTTTATTTTCTAGGATTTGTGATGCAGTTAGCTTGCTGACAGAAGTATAATTGTGTGTCTGCCTTCAGCTGCACTCTTATAAAATTGCCTTCATATACACTTTGGATATTTCTCTCTAGGTTCACAAAGGGAGGGGTGGTCAAAACCCTAAAAATTGCAGTGTGTGTTTCTTGGGATGGTAGGGGGTGATATTGGGGGCAATTGGTGACCGTCAGTTCCTTCAGTTACAATGCTCTCTCTAAGAATCTCCAATTATATAAATTATGATGCCCTTGATGGCAGTAGAGTCTTCCTTCTTCTAATAAAACATAGGTAGTCTCTATGTTTTACTTGTTTTTTTAAAATTCTTTTATCTAGTAATCTTCAGTTTAATTAAAATGCTTTGGTGTGGGATCTAGATGTAGTGAATTCAAAGGAGGATTTTGGTATTTGTTCCACAATATTTTGGGTCACTATTGTTAATAGCTGAGATCCCAATTGAAGAGAACTCATAGCAAGTTTTTCACATTGGAAGAAATGTACAAATGGTGCATGGTGTTTCACCAGACTGCTGTTGGGTGTGAGGAAATAGGTACCTTGGTCCATATCTTTTGTGCCTGATGACAAGAATATTGAGAGAGGACTCTTCTGTTTTTAGGATGAAGGGTGTATTTTTTGACTGCAACTATCACATTTTCCTCATTTTACCAGTTAAGGCTTCATTCGACAGCAGTCTGTCCGATTTATACATTTTTACTGCCTTTTTGTGATAAATGATGAATCTGACACCTGCAGTGTTAATCTGAACGTTATGGAAGATAATGGTTGGAAGGAGTTATGCATTCCTTTTAGGTGAACTAGGAGAAATCTTTCAAACTGTGGACCTCATTCCTTGACTGTTCATTAGCCTTTGCAGCAGGTCCACAAGTATTTTGGTCGATGAGCGATTTCTGGAACTGATTTTGACTGATTTATAGGTTTATCAGAGGGATGTGAGGCTTCTTTCAGTGTATCGTTCTTTCCTATGCCACATGTCATGCATATTATATCTGATCCAACTGATGTTCACTGACATTGCGCATATACTTGCTAATTACATAACTATTGCAGTGAAATATTTAGTGCATAAGGTAATAGTTGTAATTATTAAAACTTGAAACTTAAAAAAAATTCTCAGCACTTTATTAATACTCATGCGATACAGCATTTTTCCTGTAACAAATGTACTGTATCATATTTTTGTTTGAAAAGTTATACCTTCTGCAGTGTGTAAGAGTTCTTTGGATGTGTTAAAGTTAGTGGTTTCTGCAGTGGGATAGGCTGTTTTTGTAATAGGCTGCTTAGCGTCTGGTACTAATCCATCCGCTGTTAATTTTGTTAGTGTTACAGCTGGCAAACGTTATGTTGGGGCAGATTGTGTACATTGCTACAGGGCCCTTCTGTTTGTTTTCCACTATACTGAATTTTAGGATTGCTGACTTCTGACTGATCAGATGAACAAGTGATTGACACATCAATTAGGCAGTAAGCACATTTTATAAAGGTTACACAATTATTTCTGTTGACCATGGCTCCTTGTGTTTTTCTGCTGAATGGGGCTTTATAGTACATTTGTCTTCACATCTGAAATAGAATTTCTTTTAAATGCTTAAGTTACTAATCTGACTTTGAATATATTATAATTACTGTATATTGCTATGGTTTTTCTTCTTTCTCTTCTTTTTCTTTCGTTTTCTGCTGTTCTCTTTCCTTTTCTTATTTCTTGCTCATTTTCTCATCACAGTAATTTTAAACTGACTAGTCTTGATTTTAAATATACCATGCTTTTTTTTCATCAGTTACTCATTCTGAAAATAATTTGTGTTCTGTTCACCATTCTGTAAACACTGATCTGATCATAACCTATGATATTTCTACCAAGCTTGAAAAGTTTATTTCTTGCCAGTCTTTTTGTGGTACATTTTTAATTGTACTTTGGATGGGGAAAGGTTGGATGATGTGGAAGAACAGAGAGATTTGGGTTTCAGGTTCACAAGATATTAAAAGCAACACCTCAAATGGATAAGGACATAAAATAAGCTAATGGAATACTGGGTACTATGGCAAGAGATATAGAATTTAGAGTCGAGATGTAATAATAAATCTACATAAAACCTTATACAGTTGGAACTAGAATATGGGGACATAGATATAAAATTAAATGTAAGAGATTTGGGATGAAAAGCAGGAGAAACATTTTTTACACATGGATTTGAGGTTGTGGATTGCACTACTGGAATTAGTGATTGAAGCAGAGACCATGTCAACATTTATAAATAGGTTTGACGGATTGTTGAAGGAAAGGAAGATAAAGGGATAAGCGACCAGAGAGAGCACATGGGATTAGGACTACTGCTTGCGTTCAGGATAAACACTAACATGGACTGATTGGCTGAACAGCCTGTTACTGTATTGTAATTTCTATATAAAAGTGGTTGTCATTGGAATTATCACTGCAGTAAAATATGAATTTAAATTGCCTCGCCTTATAAATTTAGCAAGAATTTTAAAAATATATTGATGAATTTTAACCAACCTTTTTATGTGATTCTTTTATCTGGTTTAATTTTTCTTTTTAAAGTGCTTAAAGCAAGTGTATCTATAACCACTGAATTGCTCATAACTTGAAATTAATTATTTCCACTCATCAGACTTCTAATTTCTTTAAATTAGTCCACTGAACATAATGCCTGTTTCATAAAACACTGGGGATCTGAGTACCTTTATTAAAAATTCATAATGTTTTCTAAATTTCTGATTTTTTAAAGATCCATGTGATTCCCTAACAGCAAATTTTATTAACTTTCTGATAATTTTGATGCTTCTGCTGATAAAAACAGTAAATTGGTGATTACTGGAAAACTCTTTGTCTATCCAGTTAATTCATCATATATTTTGCCACAATTTGGATAGTTCAGGTAGACTTTTTTCTTTAATTTTAAAAATTATTTTGATAAGTGTGTATTTATCTTAACCTCAAACACATGTAAGTATAGCTAAAAGTAACCATAGAACTTGGGGAAAATGTTGTTATGTCTGTAGGGCATGAGCGATCCAGATTGACTTAAATTTATTCACATAAGAAAAAACTATTTCTCACTGTCCCTATTTTTCTGTTAACTACAACGCAGCATGTCAGGTGTTGTAATTTAAATACATGGCAACAACACAGAGCAAACTTTGCAACAAGAAAAAACATGGAACTTCAACCTCAGTATTTAATGTAGTTTCTCCAAGGTGTCAACGGATCTTCCACCAAAGTTACAGCGAATGTTTAGGAGAACCCCTGTGGAAATCCAACCCCAATATTTCTAATGTACCTGAAAACTGGTGGAGTGCCTGCTCATTCTAGCCCCATCCTCCTGCTTCCTTCTGCCCACAGGTCTTCCAGTCCCCTTAGTTGCTGCCTTTCTTGGCCTAACACCTCCCAGCAAAAGCTCTTGTGCAATTTCTCAGTAATCCAAATTAAGTAACTTAAAATTAACAGGAGTAGACTGTAACTGTTGGTTTGGGAGGAAAAGCAAACAAATAATTGTGGATTGTTGCTCAGTATTAAAACACAATGTTAATTTACTGTGATTGCAGCAATCAGAAACTTGCTTTGCTTGTTCAGTATTGGTGTTTCATCTTCTGTGAAACTAATCCATAACATGAATTTAAGGATGTCATTGTGCAATAGATACCAGTATCTCTTTTGTGCCATGTATTCTTGACAGATCTGAGTTGGCTACACATAGCACTGTATCCAGAATCAAACGAGTTCTGCACATATTGTTCTGCTTACCAGTGGGTTCATTTGTAATGTTAGGAGAAAGCCAGTGGAAGCATCAGCATCTACTAACCAGTATAGAGCAAAAGAGGTGTGAGACAGGCTTGCACCTGCTGGCTACATGTCTGGGAATCAGATGAAAAAGAAAGAGAATGAAAGAAAGAACCTTTCACATCCTTCATAGCCAATGAAGTACTTTTGAAGTGTATGTCATAATACACTGTGTTATAATATAAGCAAACAGGACAGCATATTTGTGTATAGCAAGATCCCACATATGGCAATGAGATAAATGACACGATAATCAGGTAGTGATGTTGGTTGAGGGACACCAGGAGAACTCCCCTGCTCTTCGAATAGTGCCATGGAATCTTTTACATCTACCTAGGACAGCAGACGGGGGCTCAACAACTAAGTTGGATTGCCACTCTTGATTTGATGCCCAATCAATTCAGGCCAAATTAATTTTTTGTATGCTGTCAGAGTTTGGAAGCAAAACCAGGAAGGATGAGTGCACAACACTAGTTGTAGTATATTTCCAATTTTGTTTTAAAGATAGGGTTTGGGAAAAACATTTTTAATGGTCAGCCATAGAGAACATATTTAATCCATCAGTGACAGTGACAAAGGAGCTGTTCATTTGAAATTAAACTTATACATTAAAGTAAATAAGCAGAGGGTGCAATTGCAATATTAGCAATTCAACCTTCAGTGATGGCAACTTGAATATATTTCTTTTACTTATAACTTTAAGCTACCAACAAGATACTGAAAATTATAATGTCAATAATTGTGCAGCAAAAATTATTCCAGTAATTATTCTGTAATGTGTACTGAGGTAATCCATGACACTAATATCCATAATTATAAATTCATAGAATCATAGAAATTTACTGCACAGAAGGAGGCCATTCAGCTCATCGTGTCTGTGCGGCCGAGAAAGAGCTATCCAGCCTAATCCCACTTTCCAACTCTTGGCCTGTAGCCTTGTAGGTTATGGCACTTCAAGTGGATATCCAAGTACTTTTTAAATGCTATGAGGGTTTCTGCCTCTACTACCCTTTCAGGCAGTGAGTTCCAGACCCCCACCACCCTCTGGATGAAAACATTTCTCCAACTCCCCTTTAATCCTTCTACCAATTAATTTAAATCTACGCCCCCTGGTTATTGACCTCTCTGCTAAGGGAAATAGGTCCTTCCTTTCCACTCTATCTAGGCCCCTCATAATTTTATACACCTCAATTAAATTTCCCCTCAGCCTCCTCTGTTCCTAAGAAAACAACCCCAGCCTATCCAATCTTTCCTCATAGGTAAAATTCTCCAGTCCTTGCAACATCCTCGTAAATCTCCTCTGTACCCTCTCTAGTGCAATCGCATCTTTCCTGTAATGTGGTGACCAGAACTGTACGCAGTTCTCTAGCTGTGGCCTAACTAGTGTTTTATACAGTTCTAGCATAACCTCCCTGCTCTTATATTCTATGACTTGGCTAATAAAGGAAAGTATTCCATATGCCTTCATAACCACCTTATCTACCTGTCCTGCTACCTTCAAGGATCTGTGGACTTGCACTCCAAAGTCCCTCTGTTCTTCTACACTTCTCAGTAGTCTCCCATTTATTGTGTATTCCCATGCCTTGTTTGCCCTCCCCAAATGCATTACCTCACACTTCTCCAGATTGAATTCCATTTGCCACTTTTCTGCCCACCTGACCAGTCCTTTGCTATCTTCCTGCAGTCTACAGCTTTCCTCCTCACTATCAACCACATGGCCAATTTTTGTATCATCTGCAAACTTCTTAGTCACGCCCCCTACACTCAAGTCTAAATCATTGATATATACCACAAAAAGCAAGGGACCTAGTACTGAGCCCTGCTGCACCCCATTGGAAACTGCCTTCCAGTCACAAAAACACCCATCGACCATTACCCTTTGCTTCCTGCCACGGAGCCAATTTTGGATCCAACTTGCCACCTTCTTATGAGCTGCATTTTAATCTGAGTGAGTGAGAGTTGAGAAACTGGGTGGCTCGGTGGGTTAGAAACTGGCCTTTCACCTCTGTAACTTGGGTTCAAATCAATCCCAGACTATTGAGGGTCCTATGTGAAATGAGCTTGAGCTTGGGCTCATTTCACTATATGAGAGAGATTAAGAGGACATCTAATAGAAGTGTTCACAATTGAGGGACTTTCTGAATATAAATGCGAAAAAACTACTTCACACTAGTCAGTAAATAGTTGGCATAAATTTCATTTCATCTAAAGTTTTTTTTTCGTGCAAAGGGTTGTTAGGATATGGAATGACATAAGAAACAGAGCTCGAAGCAAAATCCATTCTAGCTTTAAAAGGAAAGTGTGAATATTTAAAAAAAGAAAACATTAAAATATTACAGGAGCATGTAACAAGGGTAATGCAATAATCATGGACTTCAATCTTCATATAGACTGGCCATACCAAATTGGCAAAAGTAGTTTGGATGACAAGTTCGTGGAATGCATTCGAGAGAGTTTTCTAGAACTGTGTATCGAGGAACCAACTAGGGAACAGGCTATTTTGGATCTAGTCTCATGAAATGAGTCAGGGTTAATTAGTAATTTTATAGTTAAGGATCCTTTGGGGCAGAGTGATCATAATATGATAGAATTTCATCTTGAGTTTGAGAGTGATTATAGTTAAGTCCAAAACTAGAGTCTTAAATTTAAACAAAGCCAATTGCGTAGGTATGAGGGGCGAGTTGGCTAAGGTAGATTGGGAAATTAGATGAAAAGATATGACTGTAGATAAGCAATGGTGAACATTTAAAGAAATAATTCATAATTCTCAATGAATATACATTCCCTTAAGGAATAAAAACTCCATGGGAAAAGTGAACCAACCATGGCTAACTAGAGAAATTAAGGGTCGTATTAGATTAAAAGAAGATGCTTACAATGTTGCTAAAAAGAGTAGTAAGCCTGAGGATTGGGAGGATTTTAGAAATCAGCAGAGGATGACCAAGAAATTAAAAGGGAGAAAATAGAATATGAGAGCAAACTAGGAAGAAATATAAAAATAGATTGTAAAAGCTGCCACAAATATGTAAAAAGGATGAGAGTAGCGAAAGTAAACTTGGGTCTGTTCGAGGCAGGGACAGGAGAAATTTTAATGGGGACTAAGGAAGTGGCAGAGACGTTAAACAAATATTTTGTATCTCTTCTTGGTAGAAGAGACAAAAAACATACCGGAAATAGTGGGGAACCAAGGGTTTAATAAGAGTGAGGAACTTAAAGTAATTAAGATCACTAAAGAAAAAATACTGGAGAAATTAATGGGACTAACAGCTGACAAATTCCCTTACTTGGTGGCCCACATCCTAGGGTTTTAAAAGAGCTGGCTGCAGAGATAATGGATGCATTGGTTGTGATCTTCCAAAATTCACTAGATTCTAGAACGATCCCCATGGATTAGAAGGTAGCAAATGTAACCCCGCTATTCAAAAAAGGAGGGAGAGAGAAAACACAGAACTATAGGCCAGTTAGCCTGACATCGGTAGTAGGGAAAATGTTAGAATCTATTATTTAAGACAAAGTAATAGGGCACTTAGAAAATCATAATATGATGAGACGAAGTCAACATGGTTTTATGAAAGGGAAATCGTGTTTGACAAATCTCTTAGAATTTTTTGAGGATATAACTAGCAGGGTAGATAAGGAGGAACCAGTGGACGTAATAGATTTGGATTTTCAAAAAGCATTCGATAAGGTGCCACACAAGAGTTTGTTACACAAGATTAGGGCTCATGTGATTGGGGGTAATATGTTGGCATGGATTGAGGATTGGTTAACAGACAGAAAACAGAGTAGGAATAAACGAGTCATCTTTGGGTTGGCAGGTTATAACTAGTGGGGTGCTGCAAGGATCAATGCTTGGGCCTTAGCTGTTTACAACGTATCGAATCATAGAAAGTTACGGCACAGAAGGAGGCCATTTGGCCCATCGTGTCTGTGCTGGCTGAGAAAGAGCTATCTAGCTTTATCCCACTTTCCAGCACCTTGTCCATAGTCCTGTAGGTTACGGCACTTCAAGAGCACATCCAAGTACTTTTTAAATGAGTTGAGGGTTTCTGCCTCTACCACCCTTTCAGGCAGTGAGTTCCAGACCCCCACCACCCTCTGGGTTAAAAGATTTCTTCTCAGCTCCCATCTAATCCTTCTACCAATTACTTTAAATCTATGCCCCCGGTTACTGATCCCTCTGCTAAGGGAAATAGGTCCTCCCTATCCACTCTATCTCGTCCAGTCGTCATATTATATCCCTCAATTAAATCTCCCCTCAGCCTCCTTTGTTCCAAAGAAAACAACCCCAGCCTGTCCAATTTTTTCTCATAGCTAAAATTCTCCAGCCCTGGCAAAATCTCCTCTGCACCCTCTAGTGCAATCTCAACTTTCCTGTAATGTGACCAGAACTGTACACAGTACTCAAGCTGTGCCCTAACCAATGTTTTATACAGTTCTAGCATAACATCCCTGCTCTTATATTCTGTTGGTAGAGGGATTTGGGTGTCCTTGTACACAAATCACAAAGTTAACATGCAGGTACAGCAAGCAATTAGGAAGGCAAATAGTATGTTAGCCTTAATTGCAAGGGGGTTGGAGTATAAGGATAAGCAGGTCTTGCTGCAATTATATAAGGCTCTGGTGAGACCACACCTGGAGTACTGTGTATAGTTTTGGTCTCCTTACCTAAGGAAGTGTATATTTGCCTGAGAGGGGGTGCAACGAAGTTTCACTAAATTGATTCCTGGGATGGGAGGGTTGTCCTATGAAGAGAGGTTGAGTAGAATGGGCCTATATTCTCTGAAGTTTAGAAGAATGAGAGGTGATCTCGTTGAAACGTATAAAATTCTTAGAGAGCTTGACAGGGTGGATGCTGAGAGGCTGTTTCCCCTGGCTGGAGAGTCGAGAACTAGGTGGTCATAGCCTCAAGATTAGGGGTTGGCCATTTAGGACCGAGATGAGGAAAAATTTCTTCAGTCAGAGGGTTGTGAATCTTTGGAATTGTCTACCCCAGAGGACTGTGGATGCTCTGTCGTTGAGTATATTGAAGAATGAGATCGATTGATTTTTGGACACTAAGGGAATCATGGGATATGGGGATAGGGCGAGAAAGTGGAGTTGAGGTAGATCAGCCACAATCTTATTGAATGGCAGAGCAGGCTCGAGGGGCTGTATGGCCTACTCCTGCTCCTATTTCTTATGTTCTTATCTTATGTTCTTAAAATGGTTCTTAAGTGCAGGTGCAATGAGCAAATAGCCATCTTCTTTGCTGTAAAGTTCTTTGATTTTACGGGCAGTCCCAATCCACTCCCTAGTGAGCATGGGTTTAAAAATTGCTGCTGATTCAATACTAATCAACAGTGTCACTCAGATGAGCCTAAGGAGTTGGGAAATGGGGGAAATTTCTCCACTGGTACAGCAGAGGTTGTGGTTGAGAGACATTGTTGGCCTAAAGTAGAAGGAGCTTTGCTTGACCTAGGACTAGTTGATGCTGGCACAAGGTGACTGAAATTCTTGCACTAACTTCCTTCACCTTATTGAGTGCATTTTTTTTTAAAAAGACAATTGTCTGCACCATTTTACACTTTTAAAACTTCACCAGCTATTTCTCTCATGCTCTGTGTGGAGGCCCACTTAGTAATTGAGCCCTCACTCCCTACAATCTGAAGTATGATCATGTATATACAAGATTAAAATATATTGCATGCACAATATTTGGTAATGTAACACTGTCCCGGGAACCATTGGAAACCCTGGTTATTCTAAATCAAAAGCAAAATACTGCGGATGCTGGAAATCTGAAATAAAAACAGAAAACGCTGGAAATACACATCAGGTCGATGACCTTTCGGCAGAACTGGCAGAAATTGAAGATTTAACAGTTTTTAAGCAAGTACAGAGCCAGGCAAAGGGGGGGAAGGAAGGGGAGAGGAGTAAAGAACAAGCGGGAAGGTTTCTGATAGGATGGAGGGCAGGAGTGATTAAATGACAAAAGAGATGAAGGTGCAAGGGAAGGAGGGTGGCAACGGTACAGGTAAAGAAACAAAAGATGGGTCCAGAGGAGCTGTAAATGGCAACAGCAGAACCATTATCAGCATCTGCTGTCTGAAAAAATGGGAGCAGTGGTCCCTTCAGAATGCTGAAAGGGGAGGGGAGGGGAAAATGTGTTTGTTGGTGGCATCGCGCTGGAGGTGGCGGAAATGGCAGAAGATGATACGTTGAATGTGGAGGCTGGTGGGGTGGAACTTGAGGAAAAGGGAGACCCTATCATGGTTCTGGGAGGGAGTGGAAGGGGTGAGGGCAGAATTGTGGGAAATGGGACGGACACGGTCGAGGGCCCTGACAACTACAGTGAAGGGGAATCATCCGTTAAGGAGAAAGGAAGACATATCGGAAACACTGGTGTGGAAGGTGGCATCGTCAGAACAGATGTGATGGAGACGGGGAGTCTGGGAGAAAGGAACAGAGTCCTTACAGGAAGTGGGGTGAGAGGAAGTGTAATCAAGATAGCTGTGGCAGTCAATGGGCTTATAGTAGATATTAGTTGACAGCCTATCCTCAGGAATGAAGATGGAGAAGTCGAGGAAGGGAAGAGTTTGAGATGGACCATATGAAGGGAAGGGTGGAAATTGAAAGCAAAGGTGATGAAATTTTTCAATTTGGGGCAAGAGCAGGAAACGGCATCGATACAGACATCAATGTTTTTTTTTTATTCGTTCACAGGATGTGGGCGTCGCTGGCAAGGCCAGCATTTATTGCCCATCCCTAATTGCCCTCGAGAAGGTGGTGGTGAGCCGCCTTCTTGAACCGCTGCAGTCCGTGTGGTGACGGTTCTCCCACAGTGCTGTTAGGAAGGGAGTTCCAGGATTTTGACCCAGCGACAATGAAGGAACGGCGATATATTTCCAAGTCGGGATGGTGTGTGACTTGGAGGGGAACGTGCAGGTGGTGTTGTTCCCATGTGCCTGCTGCTCTTGTCCTTCTAGGTGGTAGAGGTCGCGGGTTTGGGAGGTGCTGTCGAAGAAGCCTTGGCGAGTTGCAGCAGTGCATCCTGTAACTCGCCAAGGCTTAGAAAAAGAAGTGAAGGAGGGGACCTGAGTATGACCGGAACAAAGAATGTTCCATGTATCCCCCAAAAAGGCAGGCATAGCTAGGACCCATACGGGTTCCCGTAGCGACACCTTTTATTTGGAGGAAGTGAGTGGAGTCTAAGGAGAAGTTGTTCAATGTTAGATAAAGTTGAGCCAGGCGGAGGATGGTGGTGATGGATGGGGACTAGTTGGGCCTCCGTTCAAGGAAGAAGCGGAGGGCCCGCAGGCCTTCTGGGTGGGGGATGGTGTAGAGGACTGAACATCCATGGTGAAAAGCAGACAGTTAGGGCCGGAGAACTGGAAACTGTTAAAAGTGGTGGAGGGCGTCGGAAGAGTCGTGGATGTAGGCCGGAAGAGAAAATAGTCGAGATAGGAAGAAATAAGTTCCGTGGGGCAAGAACGGGCTGAAATGATGGATCTCCCGGGGCAGTCCTGTTTGTGGATATTGGGAAGGAGGAAGAAGTGGGCTGTGATGGGTTGGGGGACTATGAGGTTGGAGGCCTTGTGGGGTGGGGGGGAGATCTCCAGAGGAAATGAGGTCGTTGATGGTCTGGGAAACAATGGCTTGATGTTCAGCGGTGGGGTTATGGTCCAGGGGTAGGTAGGAGGAGGTGTCGGAGAGTTGGCGTTCAGCCTCCACAAGGTAGAGGTCTGTTTGCCAAACAACAGCGCTGCCCTTGTCAGTAGGTTTAATGACAATGTCAGGGTTGGACCAGAGAGAACAGAATGCTGCAAGTTCAGAGGAAGGTAGGTTAGAGTGATTGTTGGGAGTAGAGAAATTGAGACGGCTGATGTCACGCTGGCAGTTCCCAATGAAAAGATAGAGAGGGTAAGAGGCCAGAGGGAGGGGGTTCAGGTGGAACGAGAACTCTGAAGGCGGGAGAAATAGTCCATTTTGCAAGGTGGGGAGACTCCTGGCCAAAGAAGTGGGTACGGAGGCGAAGGTGACGGAAGAAGAGCTCAGCATCGTTTCAATCTCGAAAATCATTGAGGTGTGGTTGTATGGGGATGAAGTGGAGGCTTTTGCTGAGGACTGATATTCGGGGTCAGAGGAGATAATGATTAAATTAAAACTGAACGATAGCAGAAGTTCAATACAGCAGATTTCACTTGATTACTGAGCTTATAACTTGCATCTTCTTAGGTACAAAAAAGTAAAAGATACAGTGTTTTGCTGACTCTCCTAATATCGAACCTGAACCAGTGTCCATAATACAAACTTATATGTGAGGTTACGTTGAATCACCACAGAGTCTTGGCGAGCCACCTCCATATGGGTTGAGGTATGGTGGTCACATAAAAACAGATGACTTAGGAGAAAGTTATCACGTTTATCCTAAATCAAGAATTCTTGGCTATGCAGCTGCCTCTGAAGTGGACTTCAAAGGATCAGGTCCCTCTCCCATGTCTCAAGTCCTCTGCTACTTTTTTTAACTGTAGTGATTGGACTGAGATAAAGGAAATCAAAACTATGCTTTACACCAATAAATACAGCAGTCACTCACAGGAGGGTGCAAAAACATAGGGCTCATCTTCAAAATCCTTTCTCAAGCCAGACAAGGTGACAAACTGCCAGATTCAGCAGACTAATAACTAGTTATCAGGAACTGCTTCTGGGAAGAGCGACGCTTTAACTTGATTGTTGTTTTTAGGATTATGAAGGGACTAAATAATGACGAGCTATTTCACCTTGTCCAGAACAGTAGAACCAGAGGACACGGCCTGCACTTGGAGGAGGGTAAATTCAAAACTAATCTACGGAAACATTATTCCAGTGAGCGTGTAGTCAGTCTATGGAACAGGCTCCCTGGGGAGATGGTGGAAGACAGTATTGATTCATTCAAATGCAAATTGGATAGATTTCTTTCAGAAAACAATATTATGGGATACAATATATGAGTAATTTGAGACATGATGTGTGGCAAGTGTAGCATGCTTGGGAGGAACAGGTGACTTTGGACCTATGGTACCCATAGCATTCCACCACTGGGGTTTTCCTGTTCTCATGTCTGGGCCTGTTGTAGCCTAATTGATAGAGATTGATTGCTATGATTAGTCAACAACTCCACTATTGTTTTATTACGTGACTACCAGGATGGTAGAAGGCAAACTAGGTGGACCTTGGTCTTTTTTCATCGAGCAATTTCTATGTTCCTATGTAATGGTTTAAAAGAAAACAAAGAACAGACGTAGGGGTTCTAATACACAAATCTTTAAAAATGGGAGGACAAGTTGTTAAAGCTATCAAAAAAGCATAAAGGATTGTAGATTTTATAAATAGGGGCATTAAGTACAGTAGCAGAAAGATAATTCTAAGCCTATAAAAATGATTGGTTAGACCACAATTAGAATATTGTCCAATTTTGGGCACCTTACTTTAAGATGTCAAGGCCATGGAGAGGGTGCAAAAGGGATTCATTAAGATGGTATCAGGAATGAAGGTTATAGTTATGAAGAAGGACTAGAGAAATCAGGATTCCTTTCATTTAAACAAAGGTTATGATGAGAACTGATAGATATGCTCAAAATTGAGGGCTTTTGATGAACTAAACTGGGAAAAACTATTTCCATTGGTCAGCAAGCTGAATTTAAGATGTTGACCAAAAGAATGGAGCTGTTAAGAGAATTTTTGTTTTTATGCAGAGAGTTGTTAGGACAGAGAATACCCTATCAGAAACAATGGTGGAAACAGAATGCCATTATATCTTTTAAAAGGAAGTGGATAAATATTTTAAAAGGTGCCAGGATTGGGTAGGCAAATGGGACTAAGTGGATAGCTCATCAAGCCGACACAGCATTGCAACTTTTAAGCGAGTTTTAAGTTGCATAACAGGCATTTTTAAAAGCATACTGTCACATTTGAGACAGTTTATCATGGATCCCTGTTGCTACTAACAGCAGTTCAACCTGTTCTTTTTTTTTATTCGTTCACGGGATGTGGGCGTCGCTGGCAAGGCCGGCATTTATTGCCCATCCCTAATTGCCCTCGAGAAGGTGGTGGTGAGCCGCCTTCTTGAACCGCTGCAGTCCGTGTGGTGACGGTTCTCCCACAGTGCTGTTAGGAAGGGAGTTCCAGGATTTTGACCCAGCGACAATGAAGGAACGGCGATATATTTCCAAGTCGGGATGGTGTGTGACTTGGAGGGGAACTTGCAGGTGGTGTTGTTCCCGTGCGCCTGCTGCTCTTGTCCTTCTAGGTGGTAGAGGTCGCGGGTTTGGGAGGTGCTGTCGAAGAAGCCTTGGCGAGTTGCTGCAGTGCATCCTGTGGATGGTGCACACTGCAGCCACAGTGCGCCGGTGGTGAAGGGAGTGAATGTTTAGGGTGGTGGATGGGGTGCCAATCAAGCGGGCTACTTTATCTTGGATGGTGTCAAGCTTCTTGAGTGTTGTTGGAGCTGCACTCATCCAGGCAAGTGGAGAGTATTCCATCACACTCCTGACTTGTGCCTTGTAGATGGTGGAAAGGCTTTGGGGAGTTAGGAGGTGAGTCACTCGCCGCAGAATACCCAGCCTCTGACCTGCTCTCGTAGCCACAGTATTTATATGGCTGGTCCAGTTAAGTTTCTGGTCAATGGTGACCCCCAGGATGTTGATGGTGGGGGATTCGGCGATGGTAATGCCGTTGAATGTCAAGGGGAGGTGGTTAGACTCTCTCTTGTTGGAGATGGTCATTGCCTGGCACTTATCTGGCGCGAATGTTACTTGCCACTTATGAGCCCAAGCCTGGATGTTGTCCAGGTCTTGCTGCATGCAGGCTCGGACTGCTTCATTATCTGAGGGGTTGTGAATGGAACTGAAAACTGTGCAGTCATCAGCGAACATCCCCATTTCTGACCTTATGATGGAGGGAAGGTCATTGATGAAGCAGCTGAAGATGGTTGGGCCGAGGACACTGCCCTGAGGAACTCCTGCAGCAATGCCCTGGGGCTGAGATGATTGGCCTCCAACAACCACTACCATCTTCCTTTGTGCCAGGTATGACTCCAGCCACTGGAGAGTTTTCCCCCTGATTCCCATTGACTTCAATTTTACTAGGGCTCCTTGGTGCCACACTCGGTCAAATGCTGCCTTGATGTCAAGGGCAGTCACTCTCACCTCACCTCTGGAATTCAGCTCTTTTATCCATGTTTGGACCAAGGCTATAATGAGGTCTGGAGCCGAGTGGTCCTGGCGGAACCCAAACTGAGCATCGGTGAGCAGGTTATTGGTGAGTAAGTGCTGCTTGATAGCACTGTCGACGACACCTTCCATCACTTTGCTGATGATTGAGAGTAGACTGATGGGGCGGTAATTGGCCGGATTGGATTTGTCCTGCTTTTTGTGGACAGGACATACCTGGGCAATTTTCCACATTGTCGGGTAGATGCCAGTGTTGTAGCTGTACTGGAACAGCTTGGCTAGAGGCGCAGCTAGTTCTGGAGCACAAGTCTTCAGCACTACAGCTGGGATGTTGTCGGGGCCCATAGCCTTTGCTGTATCCAGTGCACTCAGCCGTTTCTTGATATCACGTGGAGTGAATCGAATTGGCCGAAGACTGGCTTCTGTGATGGTGGGGATATCGGGAGGAGGCTGAGATGGATCATCCACTCGGCACTTCTGTCATGATACTGCTGACAACACACAATTGGTGTGGTGCATTGGCACTGACTTTCATATGTCAGCACATCTGTGAATGTTCTATTCAACCAATCATCTTAGAGTCCTCAATAAAGCAAGGATCTTGCTTGTAGCAAGTTTTCAAGCAGAAAAGAGTGCATACATTTATCTGTCAGATATCTATTTGTTTTCTGATATGGAGATGCCGGTGATGGACTGGGGTGGACAAATGTAAGGAGTCACACAACACCAGGTTATAGTCCAACAGCTTTATTTGAAATCACAAGCTTTCGGAGCTTTGCTCCTTCGTCAGGTGAAGTGAAGAGTTGCATAAAGGCACAGCATATATAGTCAGAGAACAATGCCTGGTGATTACAGATAATCTTTCTAACTGCCCTTTATCACACCTCGGCAGAGAGATAATCACAGCAATCAAAGGAGTGAATGGTGTTCATACAGGTTAGTCAGGGAAACATTACATCCAAGAATACTGAGGTGGGGTCACAAGGGGTCACAAATGTAGCAGGTGCTGGGGTTTGTATTAAAAACAGGTAACTTTTTTTCAGCTGGAAATCGCAGCAGGTCCGGCCGCATCTGTGTATGGAGAACAAGCCAACTACGACTTGAGTCTGGATGACTCTACGTCAGGTGGGGTTACATGTAGCGTGACATGAACCCAAGATCCCAGTTGAAGCCGTCCTCATGGTTCGTGTTACGCTACATGTAACCCCACCGGAATGACTTCTCCCAAGGTGGGAGATGCAAGCAAAAAAACGCAACCACCAAAAATATGTTGGTACTTGTATGTCCAGTGGTTCCCAAGTTTAAATCTTCAAATGCTGACTAAACTTCATGTGGTAATGAGCAGCTACTGTATACTGAGCTGCTGCTGGTATGTATTAGGCTATTAGGCCTCACAGCAAACTTTGAGCCTTCAATTTTGTTTTTAAAAAGTAATGCTAATTATAGTAGTTGCAATGCTACATTACTGTTCTACTAAAGAGAGAACTCCAAACTATTAGTTGGAAAGAAACACCCAGGAAACAGGCAAGCTTTGTGGCGGATATGAGACTAACTTCTGCTCACCTTATTACCTCCTTTATTGGGCATTGCTCTGAATGTAGAGCAAATTGAACAGCAGCCGTTAGTGTTTCACCAGCAGTGGACAGCTGTAAATTCAGGTTACTCTCAGTGGGGGGGAAATGCACCCAGTGTATTGTGAATGGTTATTATCCAACAATCTTTCCAGAACACGCTCTCATTCTGCCTCAAGCAATTCCATGTGTTTAACATTTATATATTAAAAAAATTGATGAAGACTTTTTTTTGGGTCTTGCATTTTTCAGATTGTATTAGTTCTAAATACTAGTCGAAGTCCTATGGCAATGCTCACGAGAAGTGAAGACCTAGTGTAGTCTTCAAGTATAGGCGGGGGTTAAAGGGTGGAGAATAATTAGATTGGGGGCATGCTGATGTAATTCAGATCCCGTTTTAAAGTCATTCTGTTATTTTTGTATCAGGCTTTAACACAACACATCAAAATTTGGGAAACAGTATATACTGGTGACAGCATTAGAGTTATGCTGCAGTAGAAGTTAAGGAGCTGGAGCGCTACAAAACAGATGCTACAGCACCAATATTACTGAGAAGGTATAAATTACAGTGTGACAAAATAGATGCTTTTCATTGGGGCAGAAATTGCTTGCAAAGTAACGGTGAGCTCAATAGCGCTCACTGTTGTTCGTGGCGAAATGGAGGAGCAAGCTCATACATGCGCAGTGAAACGCGGAAATCCTGAACTTGCTCCCAGTGGTTTGCCGGCAATATGACAGCTTTGAATTAAAGGTATATCGCATGCTGCAATCACGAAAATCATTGAAAAAGCGCCAACTTGCTCATCTGCCCAGCTGGAAAGTAATTAATATCGCCACAAAACAAGTACGCTTAAAAAGTTTTAAGTTTTAACAGAGTAGTAAGTCTTAACGACTGCCAAACAACTAAAAATTAACTTTTAAAAATATGGTGTCTCATTACTCATTTTAATAATTATTGCTCATTTTAAAAAAAAATTTAAAGATTTTTTAAAAAACTTTTTCCTTCTGTCTCTTTTATTTAATTCAGTTATTATTTTACCGTATCTTTTTCGCTGTCTATAACTACTTTTACAATGATTTTAATAAAACTTTCACTTCCTGGTTTTAACGTTTCAAGCCTGCAGAGTTATGCAGCTTGTCAAAAATGCTGCAATCTGGTTGGTCGAGGGGAGAGTATGATCCTCTCGCTTCCCCCAGGGTCCTATCTACGCATGAACTGATGGTGGGCTCTTCTCCACATCCTATTCGAGGAAGTGCCTGAAGAAAAGTTAGTGGGTCAGTATAAATCTATGGAGAGGTGAGCGCTGTTGGTTTGCCACTCTGACCAATTTCTGCCCCAATATAATTGTCGACATAGGAATTAATTTGCCATTTTAAAGTGGTACATACCTATATTTTAATTATAAATTCCTATGTCTATTTACGATGGTAACTCCCTATGTAAACTTATCATGGTGCACTTGCACCAACCCCCCACCCCACCCCACCCCAGCAATGCCTGATTTTAATTTTCATTGACTTCAGACCCCTCTAAAGAGAAGCAAGAAAAAGAGCAAAGGTAGGGGGGAAAACACAGGAATGGGGAAGGAGAAGCAGTTGTGAAATCTCATTTTGTGTGCTTACTCTCTATCAGGATATATTGAAGCGTTGGTTGTAAAAATCAATTTATGTAGTTGTAATTTGTAATGTATGTGTAGTTCCATGAATATTCCTGTTTTGCTTGATTTGGTAGCTATACTTTACTTCTCTGCCCCCTCTCCCTGACAGAGCACCACGTTTCAGGGGTTTCCAGCAGCAGGACAGCCAGGAACTGCTTCATTATTTGCTGGATGCCATGCGGATTGAAGAAACTAAGGTAATTTTATGAAATTCTTCTATTTTAACAGAGGGAGAGCGAGGCAGTTTAAAAAAAATTGTCACGAGTAGTATACTGATATTTCCATGTCGTTAAAGTATATGTATATCACTGTCAGCAATGGCTATTGCCCAGCTAAAACTGGCATTGATTGGCTCTTCTTCGTCTAAAATTGTCATGGTAAATATTTTTGGATGAGTATAATTTATTTTTAGATTTTGAGCTCCGTTACTGCTGATTTATAACATTTTGCTATTTCCTGGATCAAAAGAGCTGATGAATGATAATAGAAGTTTATATTTACTCATCATTATTTCTATATGGTGCAGCTGTTACCTGTCAACTACTGATGTAATTTATTTCCTGTGTTATTTAAGCATGGATAACATTTTAATGTTTAAAAATGTATCTTCAGCACTTACCCAGGGCCGAATTTGTCCTTAAATATCTCTATCACTCCTCAACAGGTAAAATATGCTAACACTATTAGTACAAGAGCAATTGACCAGGCTGGCAGTGTGAGGAGGGAGTAAGATAACATTTAGTTGGGCTAGGACAATTTTTTCATTCTGAATTTTGGAAAACCATCCTTTAAGAAACAAATATTAATTGTAGGTTTCATAAAATTATATAAACTGAATTCATAAGCAAAGAATATGTGCTATATTGTAATGGTATAATCAACACTTCAACTTCTGGAGTTTTTAAAAAACTGTTCAGATTTATTCACTTAAAATGTTTTCACTTGGTTCACTTTAGGACTTTTCATAGACTCATAGAAAGTTACGGCACAGAAGGAGGCCATTCAGCCCATCCATATCTCTGCCAGCTGAGAAAGAGCTATCCAACACTTGGTCCATAGCCCTGTAGGTTACGGCACTTCAAGTGCCCATCCAAGTATTTTTTAAATGAGTTGAGGGTTTCTGCCTCACCACCCTCTGGGTGAAAAAATTTCTCCTCAGCTCCCCTCTAATCCTTATACCAATTACTTTAAATCTATGCCCCCTGGTCACTGACCCCACTGCTAAAGGAAATAGGTCCTCTCTATCCACTCTATCTAGGCCTCTCATAATTCTACACACCTCAATTAAATCTCTCCTCAGCCTCCTTTGTTCCAAAGAAAACAACCCCAGCCCGTCCAATCTTTTCTCATAGCTAAAATTCTCCAGCCCTAGCAACATCCTTGTAAATTTCCTCTGCACCCTTTCTAGTGCAGTCACATCTTTCCTGTAATGTGGTGACCAGAACTGTATACAGTACTCAAGCTGTGGCCTAACCGGTGTTTTATGCAGTTCTAGCATAACCTCCCTACTCTTATATTCTGTGCCTCGGCTAATAAAGGAAAGTATCCCGTATGCCTTCTTAACCACCTTATCTACCTGTCCTGCTACCTTCAGGGAACTGTGGACATGCACTCCAAGGTCTTTCTCTACACCTCTCAGTATCCTCCCATATATTTTGTACTCTCCTGTGTTGTTTGCCCTCCCCAAATATATTACCTCACACTTCTCCAGATTGAATTCCATTTGCCACTTTTCTGCCTACCTGACCTGTCCATTGATATCTTCCTGCAGTCTACAGCTTTCCTCCTCACTATCAACCACATGGCCAATTTTTGTATCATCTGCAAACTTCTTGATGAAGCCCCCTACATTCAAGTCCAAATCATTAATATATACCACAAATAGCAAGGGACATAGTATTGAGCCCTGCGGAACCCCACTTTCCTGAACACTTTTGTGTTTGTGACAAAAAGGCAGTTTCCATAAGCAGACAAAGGCTCCTTTGACCAGACAGCTGTGGCCTTATACCTGCCCTGTGTTGGACAATGTACTCTAGTTTAATAGTCCCTAATGAGGTATATTGTTTACTGTAGATCATGTTAAGATGCCCAAAATATTCTTTCCCTCCCCTGAAAGGTAGAAAATACTATACTTCAGACCAACGCATATAGACAAAAATTATTTATTTACAGTTTAGTTAATACACAGAAGCCAAATGAATCAACACGATACTTAAAGTTGGAACCAGTCCGTAAGGTGCTAAAATATTCTTCTTTGAGTGCAATTCTTAGAGAGTCCAATATGCAGCAAGACTTTTGAATAAAACAATCAATTTGTCTCTTGGTAGACCTTCCATCTAGAAGATTGTACATGTTTGATCAAAATCTTTATTCAATTCATGGAAGTTTGGATTTCCTGCCAGATGGGAGAAACAACACTTTCATCTAGCATGGTTCACTTCAAATCTAAATAGTTTTTTTAAAAAAAAACCTCCCAAAATTAAAGTGTTGAATTAGCCAGTCATGAAGCCCCTCATAAGTCACAGTCATCAATCATTCATGATTAAAGATACCAGTAATTGGAACAATTGCATATAATGCATATAAATGATGAGTAGGTGCTCGCACATCTGGTTTCTAAGTACCTGTTAATGTCTAGATCATATACAATTTGATTAGCACCAATAATAAAGCCCCTGGTTCCAGGTTACTCAACCTGGTCTGGTCCTGTAGACAGTTTATCTCCAGACCTTCATTTTGACATTAAGGAAGGAAAGAAGGTCTCTATTTAACTCTAGCTATTTCAAAGCTGTATGAAATAAAAGACAGAATCTTCCTATTTTGTCATAAGCTCTTTATTAGCTTTGGCCTAAATGGTGCAATGCATTGGTGTGCTACAGGGTAGCCCAAAGAGTTATTTCCCTTCATTTGCCTGCAGTGAGTTTCCAACATCGGCAAAGGTCACCTGGGAATGTGCCAAGAAAGTTACTTTCTTGAGTGAGTAAGGGAAAAATCAGAGAGAGTTATCTATCTAATTCTTGATTCGTCTCCATGGACCAGTTCAGAGATACCATGCAGAGTCCTTCAAGTGGGTCACTTGCCTGCTATCTCATTGTAGAAGTGGCACAGGGAAATCTTAATGGGCAAAACGAATGTGAGAAAAATTAGACTAAAAAACCAAGTCCTTAGCATTACTATTAAGTCCTTTGCAGTATAATGTTTATTTGATAAAAGAATATATAGTAAAGTTGCATTAAATTCAAATTGTTTGTAATTGTAATCATTTACTATTAATATATCAAGTATAGAGCAGCACCTATGGCTGCTTAATGCCTTGTATCATGCAGTGAAGCCTGTTTTCAGTTTAAACTGTAAATTATTTTTGACTGTCATTGTATATCCTTTGGGCAGAGTAGTGAGGGACACAGCTAGTAGAGCAGAGACATAGCAATGATTTGAAGGGCTCTAGACGGTGTGACAAAATTAGACTGGCAGGTCTATGGATCTATTCAAACTGCACAGCAGTGACAGTTGTGCCAGTCAGAACCGCGGGTACCCGAGCAGCACAGCATTGTCTGTCCTGGGAACACCACAGCTGTTAATCGAGTTATTGTTGTGGAGTGTCACAACCATGTGGTGTTGAGAGAGGGAGAGAGCCTGCAGCGACGTGCCTGCCACCAGAATCTTTTAGCAGGATTACCACCACGAACATTCTCTTGTTCAGGCTGTTTAGAAAACCCCATGAAGGATATGTTGTAATGTGCATGAATTATCCTTGCTAGTGAGCTTAACAAAACCCTTCAAACTTGATGACTATGTTTGTCTCCCAAGAAACACAGTATAAGGAGTAAAGCCGATTATTGTTACCTTTTACGTTTCAGACACTTTATTCTTGAGTTGCATACCCACACCCACTTCAGTGTGAGATCACAATTGCAATTTGACTGTTTTGGAGAAGGGGGGAGGGAACTTAAAGATGATGGGGGGATGACAATCGACAAGTCCTGCAGGGCAATTTTTTCCAATATTATTTGCAATAGATTGGTTAGTGCAGAGGCTTAGAAATAGTTGAAGCCTGCTGCTAATTGATTAATGTCTTTCACTACTGTCACTAGCACCCTGACCATGCAGGGATGATGTCTTTGTTTGACCTAAATAAATGGTTCAGTGCACAAAGCATCACAAAAGGGGCTGTTGATAGTCCTAAACCTATTTAGGGGTATTCAGCTGAGCAATTACCTATTGACTGCTAGTGTGACTATAGTGTTGGTCATAGGGTGGAAAGGGCAAATGGAGAACAAACTCGCTGACCAGGTCATATTCTCAGATGGGCCATTACTGCATAAAAGTAGGGCAACAAACACAGGTTTAATTATATACCATATTCTCTGAACATTTTTTAGGAGTGACGATACATCATTTGTTTTTGGGCACATAGCTCGTTTTAAAGTATGTGATGGTAAGAGAATTTTATAAATCCAGGGGATGCTGTTTTTTCATTAATAAGAGCTCAACCATGTCATTTTTCACCAGTCAACTTACTATGTTAGTCCTTGATCTTTAAAGTGTTTTTAGAATTCTTTGTTCAACTGTTCTCTAAAAGCTCATGCAGATATTTAGAATTGTTCAAACAAGAAGTTAGAGATTTCTACTTTTAAGAAGTAGAACTAATTAACAGTGTTGTATATTGCCAAATCTGAGGAAAAAAAACTTGCAACAAGCTTGAGTCTATGTTGGTTCATTTGTAACCCTAATTGTACCACCACACTATGAATGTGATGTCACGCCTGAGATTATTTGGTAAAAACACATCAAAGATTGACCTAGCCATATCCATGATATAACCCTGTCAATCTTTATACCGGCGGCATTCAGTTGGCAGAAGAAATGTCTGTTTCACTCAATCTGAGGCCAATCCTGTAAAAGTTGCTTCCCCCTCCAAAATGGGCAGTGGGAAGCATACAAACAATTTTGTGCATTTTGGCTGCTACTCCAGACCACAACCCATTATTTCTATCTCCCTTTGACATCTCTTGGGCGTTTTGTTCCTCCCTTTTCTCCCCTCCTCTTCCCTTCACTGTTATATGACCTTTCATTTCTCCCCTCTCAAGTACTTTGTTCCCCCACAATACCTACCCCAACCTATCAAAACTGCTATGCTTTCCTTCTCTTGCTCCTGTCTTCAAGCCCCCTTGAGAAAGACCACTCAAGTAGTCTGTACAGTCTTTGCCTTTCTCAGCATCTTCCGAAGGGTCCATCATAGCGCTCGTTGCTATCTTCTGAAGAGCAGTAAACCTAACTGGCCAATTCTCCTCTCTTGCTGACCTTTCCTCTTAGTGTACCCTTTGGGAGCTAACCTCGTCAACCCCCTTCCCCTCCTGCAACTCCACCCACCACTACCCCCTGCACTCTACCATCAACAACTTGCATTTATATAGCACCTTTTAATGTAGAATAACATCCTAAAGCACTTCACATAAGCATTAAAAAATTTACACTGAGCTAAAGAAGGAGTGATTAGGAGGTTTGACCAAAAGTTTGGTCAGAGAAGTGGGATTTAAGGATAGTCACAAAGGAGAAGAGAGAGCTAGAGAGGCGGAGGACTTTAGGAAGGGAATTCCTGAGCATGGGCCTACGGCATGGTTGCCACTGGTGGGGTGAAAGTAAAGGGGGTGCACATGAGGATAGTCAGAGTAACAGAGAGTATGGGAGTAGGGAATTGTAGATTTGGAGCAGGTTGGAGATAGGGAGAGGTGGGGGTGAGAATCTAAATTTGAGGCATTGAGGGACTGGGAGCCAATATAGAGCAACCAAGACAGGGGTGATAAGTGCTTGGGATTTGGTGTGCAATAGGATACAGAGAGCAGAGTTTTGGATGAGCTGAAGTTCTTAGAGGCTGCGAGGCTGGCAAGGAGAACATTGAAGTAATTGGGTCTGGAGATGACAGGCATATATGAGGGTTTCAATTGCAAATGGGATGAGGTAAAGGTGGAGGTGAGCAATGTTAGAGGTGTTGGACAAGAATGAGATGGACACTTACTCTGAGGATGGTGGTCCTGAGCAATGTTGTGGCACCATGGAGCAAGGAACTACCTGGTAGAGGGTGCGGAATAAGGCTGGTAGACTTATTACCTGGTAGTTGTGGGAGATTCTATGGTCGGGAATAAATGGGCTTTTTTTGCAGTTGTTACCGGGAGTTCAAATGGTGTGTTGCCTCACAGGTGCCTAAGTGAAGAATATCATAGAACAGGTGGAAGAACTTCTGGGACAGAAGGAAGAGCAGCCAAAAGCCATGCCCCACATTGGAACCAATGAAATAGATAGAAGTATGTCTGACGTCTTGCTTACAAGAGAGAAAAAAAACAAATGGTAATCTCCGGGTTGTTTCCTTTGCCACGCACCAGACAATTTAAGGAGAGGAAGATTAGGAAGGTCAACTCGTGGCTGCAGGACTACTGCAAGAAGGATGAGTTTCACATTCTTGGGGCACGTTCTGGGAAAGGCTACACCAGAGCAACGGCCTTCATCTGAACTGAAACAATACCAAAGTCCTTTCAGAGAGGGTGAAGTAAGCAGTGGGGGGAGAAATTAAACTAATGCAGGGAATTGTGGAAAATTTAGGCTTGAAACTAAAGGGAGAGCAGAATTAATAAAGTTGTTTGGAATAGAAGGAAAAGGCTTAACTAAATTAAAAAGGAAAATATCAGAAGAGAAAGAAAGGATTTGTGGTGGTGAAAACTAAGAACACTCTTGCAGAACGGACAAAGGATATCAAAATTAAATGAAGAAAAGCGGAAATAAGAATAAGGGCCCCAAAAAATGGAGTCAGGTTTGAGTGGTAGTTATGTGAATGCATAAAGTATTGAAAACAAAATTGAAGAGTTAGAAGCATTAATAACTATGGAAGGATATGATATAGTAGCTATTATGTGGCTGTGACTTAGGTTATCGCAAGACTGGAAACGTAATATTTCTGGTTATAACATTTTCCGTTGAGATAGGAATGAGCAAAAAGGGGATGGAGTGGCAGTGTTTGTGAAGGATTCTGTCACAAAACGTAGGGATGTACTGGGGGGGGGGGTTACAGAATCCATATAGAGAGAATTCAAAAATAGGAAGGGAAATGGTTCCGTTCTCAGTGTGCATTACAGGCTAACAGTCAGTGGAGATGAGATAGAGAGGATCAGCAGACAGTTCAGAGAGATATGCAGAGCAATAATATTGGATGATTGTAACTATCCCAAGATAGACTGGAATAAAGGTATTGCATGTTTCTAGTCCAACAAGGAAAGAACCATTGCTTGATTTAGTTCTGGGAAATGAAGTGAACAATTGGGACAAAGTGACTACAGCATAGTTCATTTCAATGTGGGAATAGAAAAAGAGATAAAGATAAGGTTGTTGGACTAGAAAAAGGCAAAGTTCAGTGAGATAACAATAACAACGACTTGCTTTTATATAACACTTTTTAATATTAAAAAAAAAAGCCCCAAGGCTCTTCATATAGATGTAATAAAAAAATGGATGCTGAGCCAAAGAAGGAGCTATTAGGAGAGGTAAACAGAAACTTGGTCAAAGAGGTGGGATTTAAGGAGGTTCTGAAAGGTGGAGAGACAGAGGGGTTTGTCCCAAATTAACTGTTCCAATACAGCTACAACACTAGCACCTACCCAACAATGTGAAAAATTGCCCAGGTATGTCCTGTCCACAAAAAGGAGGACAAATCCAATCTGGCCAATTACCACCCCATCAGTCTACTCTCAATCATCAGCAAAGTGATGGAAGGTGTCGTCGACAGTGCTATCAAGTGGCACTTACTCACCAATAACCTGCTCACCGATGCTCAGTTTGGGTTCCGCCAGGACCACTCTGCTCCAGACCTCATTATAGCCTTGGTCCAATCATGGACAAAAGAGCTGAATTCCAGAGATGAGGTAAGAGTGACTGCCCTTGACACCGAGGCAGCATTTGACCGAGTGTGGCACCAAGGAGCACTCGTAAAATTGAAGTCAGTGGGAATCAAGGGAAAACTCTCCAGTGGCTGGAATCATACCTAGCACAAAGGAAGATGGTAGTGGTTGTTGGAAGCCAATCATCTCAGCCCCAGGACATTGCTGCAGGAGTTCCTCAGGGCAGTGTCCTAGGCCCAACCATCTTCAGCTGATTCATCAATGACCTTCCTTCCATCATAAGGTCAGAAATGGGGATGTTCGCTGATGATTGCTGTGTTCAGTTCCATTCACAACCCCTCAGATAATAAAGCAGTTCATACCCACATGCAGCAAGACCTGGACAACATCCAGGCTTGGGCTGATAAGTAGCAAGTAACATTCGTGCCAGGCAATGACCATCTCCAACAAGAGAGAGTCTAACCACCTCCCCTTGACATTCAACGGCATTACCATCGCCGAATCCCCCACCATCAACATCCTGGGGGTCACCATTGACCAGAAACTTAACTGGACCAGCCAAACACATACTGTGGCTACAAGAGCAGGTCAGAGGCTGGGTATTCTGCGGCGAGTGACTCACCTCCTGACTCCCCAAAGCCTTTCCACCATTGACAAGGCACAAGTCAGGAGTGTGATGGAATACTCTCCACTTGCCTGGATGAGTGCAGCTCCAACAGCACTCAAGAAGCTCGACACCATCCAGGACAAAGCAGCCCGCTTGATTGGCACCCCATCCACCACCCAAACATTCACTCCCTTCACCACCGGCACATCGTGGCTTCAGTGTGTACCTTCTACAGGATGCACTGCAGCAACTCACCAAGGCTTCTTCGACAGCACCTCCCAAACCCACGACCTCTACCACCTAGAAGGACGAGGGCAGCAGTTATATGGGAAAAACACCACCTGCACGTTCCCCTCCGAGTCACACAACATCCTGACTTGGAAATGTATCACCGTTCCTTCATCGTCGCTGGGTCAAAATCCTGGAACTCCCTAACAGCACTGTGGGAGAACCTTCACCACACGGACTGCAGCGGTTCAAGAAGGCAGCTCACCACCACCTTCTCGAGGGCAATTAGGGATGGGCAATAAATGCTGGTCTAGCCAGCGACACCCACATCCCATGTACGAATAAAAAAAAATGGGCAGAAAAGTTAGCAAACCTGTCGAGATCAATGATGGAAATCTTCAAATATAAGATGGATACAGTACAGGATATATTCCTATAAGGTAAAAAGGAAGTGCATAAAAGAACTTTTATGGATAAGTAAAGAGATTAAAACCAAATTGAATCTTAAAAAAGACATATTATAAAATTAGGCTAATAATACTAAAGATAATTAGGAGGGATATAGAAACAGTAGTGAGAAGGAGAAAAGGGAGATTAGAAGTTCTAAAAGGGGATATGAAAAAAGGTTAGTAGATAATTAGAGGGGAAATGGTAAGGGATTTTGTAAGCATATAGAATTTTAAGAGTAGTTAGAGATGATAAGACTACTCATGGATCGGGGAGTCATAATTATGGAGGGTGAAGATAATATACTTTACACTGGTTTTTATCTATGATGGCGAAAGTGAGAATGTAGGTGTACTAGAGGAGGCAATGCAACAATTGTTAGAGATACCTGAAAAAAGGAATTGATTCTGAAACAAATGAGCAGAACTCGAGGTGGGCCTTGATGGTATGCATCATGGAGGAATGATGTGGAGATGCCGGTGATGGACTGGGGTTGACAATTGTAAACAATTTTACAACACCAAGTTATAGTCCAGCAATTTTATTTTAAATTCACAAGCTTTCGGAGATTTTCTCCTTCCTCAGGCAAATGTTTCAGGATCTCCTTGAAGCCTACGCATTTATACATATTGAACAATACATGGTGTTTACAGACTGCCCCTGCAACTGCCCGTTGCCAAGGCAATCACCGTGTTCAGACAGAGAGGTGTCATCTGCAGCACCCCCGAATACACATTCAACAAAAAAACAAACAGGGAAAAAAAACAGAGAAAAAAAAAACACAGAGAGAGGCAGAAACATCCGGAAGGCAGATGGAGGAAGTATTTGGTTAAATTTCAGAGGAGTATATTGCCCTCATCCTTCTGGAGAATACGATCTTACAATTCTATATTTTCTAATGGTTGCACCTCACTTCTGATTAGTTTGAGTAACAGATGTAATAACAGCTAGTCACTCAGGATTGGTTATTTTTATAAGTCCTCAGTAGTTTCTCATTGGCAGTTTTCTAACCGCTTACCTTGCTTTTAATTCTCCCCTTCACATTTTGCTATCTTTTTTCCAACTGTATTAACCTGCTTGCTTATCTTATGGTTGTCAGTTCTGATGAAGGGTACGCACCAGAAAGGCAGATGTCTTAAAACCAACAAAAACCTTCCCTTGATCTTCTATCTTTGGACTAGAGCTGTGAATTGATAAAAAAAATACATTGTATAGAAGATGTTTCATGGGGGATAAGGAGTTAGAGCATTCTAACCATCAGTGTGGAATCTAAGTAAATTTGGTTGTAAGAAAACTGTGCATTCTATACTGTGATACTGACTCCAATTTTTGTAGCTTGTGTATTTTGGTTTTGTAGTTCATATGCCTTACATACAGGTGCCTCAGACTACATAAAGCATCATGATTTATCAAATATTCTGAGCAATGCTAATAGTTTGTAGCCTGTAAAATATAAGTTCTATACTCATAGGTGCTATGTCTTATTTTATGATGCAGCGCATACAGAGTGCTATCTTGAAAGCCTTCAACAGCCCAACAGTTAAAACTGCTGATGAGGAGACTAAACGAAAAGTAAAAGGTAAAGATTTATATATGGCTCAAAGGCGCCATCTAGTGCATTTATAGTAGTTTAAACTTGGCAAGCTGAATCTTATAGTTGAAATAAAACCATTACATGCTTATTGCATTGAGTGGGGTTGATTTTTTAAAAAATCACAATTGTTAACCGTTACATATTTGAACAATTAATGCTAATGAATCATTTAGTTTTTATCTACAATGTTGCTTTTGAGGATGTGCCATCTAGAAATAATGGTGCAGTATACAGAAAGCATGCTTTGAAGTGAGGAGAAACATCAAGAAATATGTTTATAGGAGAAGCTGTGAATGTCATTGTTAAAAGTGCAAATATTTAACTCCTAAATATGATGATGTTACAGTATATGGCAGAGAAGGTGTGAAGATGAATTTTATCGACCAGATTTTTGTTGGAGAGCTGACTAATACCATCATGTGTGAGGAGTGCTCACATGTGAGTATTTACTTAGTTGCATGACTTTGTTGTAAAAGAATAAAACTGTGACTCAAACTTCTTTCCATCTGTATCCACCAATCATGATCAAAAGTAGGCTACAACCAACATTATGATGTGCAAAATACAGAATTGCTCAGTAATATTTTTTGTAAAGGAGCCTTTCTATACCCATACATGAATTATATGGTGATGATCCTCTCTTGAAATGCTTTCACATCCTTTTGTCCTTCATTTAAACATCTACTGTAGATGCAATTTCATTGGGACAGGCTGTAGAAGAGAGAGCTACAGCACCACCTAGAATGAAGAATGTCAATTAGCAAGCAGCCCCCAGGACCAGAGAAGTATAGCAGGGAATTGCCTGCAATAATATAAGCCAAAGAATTCCAAAGGACATGGAAGGGGCATCTTAAGAAGATAAAAAGTGTGAAAATGAGGGAGAGCGATGTCTGCTTGAAAATTCCCCAATGTGGGATAAAACCTATTTTTTAATTTACAGTTTCATTCACAATTTATGCTGTTTTTAACACATTTCTATTTTGAAATATTGTACAAGAACAAATTCTTTTGAAAATGTAAGTTTTATAAGTCTTGGAGCTGAAAGAAATGTAACATCAGAAAATATCTTACACACTAATTTCTTGAAAATGAGCAATATCTGATGCAATTGAATCTAGACTAAAATATCACAATCTCTTCATATTAATTTGAACTAATATCTTTTTACAAGGACATAAATGTGGTGAAAGTTGGCACTTCAGTATATAATGAGGTACTTCATGCTCGGGAAACAAATTATGCCTCGTCATAAATGTATATAATACAGTGCCTGGGATTTTCTGTAAACTTATTTTCTGATTAACCTGCAATAATAATGTTGCAGAAGAGAATAATAGGCTTTTGTAGATATCCTTCATCATTGCACCAAAAGTATGGAACACCACTGAAATTGGCAAGAAAACCTGGAACTTCACAGTGTTTATTCTTAAAATAAGGACTGATACCAAAGGCTGCAACCTAATTTGGGATGTTCTGGTTATGTTTCTAGAAGTACAGATGCTTTGTTCTCATAGTTTACGGTGTATTCTGACCCCCAGAAACAGATTACAACAATGCAGATTATTCTATCTTATCCATTATTCTTTATATTGCGTGACTTTCTTATTGACGAGTGGTAATCTATATGTGGGGAAAAAATGAATTTTATTTTCTCTTTAAATTTGATGTTTCAACTACATTTCAGATTTTTTTATAATTAACTAAAGATAATTATTTCTGCATTATGAGCTGAGATTTTCAGTACTATTATCAATTGTATATGATCTTTGAAATTATCTTATTTTAGATTTCAACTGTTAAAGAGCCATTTATTGACCTTTCACTTCCCATTGTTGAAGAAAGGGTAAGAAAAATATTTTTATTTTGTTCTTGTGTGCAAAATAAATGAAGATTTTAACATCGGCATTTTTTTACCTCTTTATGTGTAGTTTGTAATAGAAACAAGTGAGCAAAATTGTATAACTCAAAAGCAACCTAGTAATATTCCTGACTTTCCAATGGTATTCCAGGTCATAACATAACAGAACAGGTTTTCAGACTTGTACAGGTTGGTCAAACCAATTCTGCCTCCCATAGTAGACATAGTTTTGACTTGATGGATAATCCTGCCTCCAAAGGCATAAGTGGAAACCCTCTTTTCTAGTCTAAGTCAGAGGTGGCACCACCACCTCATTTACTGCGCGGCTGCTATTGTCTAGTTTTGCCAGCTTGATCAGTGGGTTTTCCTGACTTGTGGAATAAACTAGATTACCCCCCCCCGCCCAGTTCTCCATTGTAAATGGTGTATTTTCCTGTAATTAGTGACCTGGCTAATGTAAATTGAATGTCAGTATGTGACAAATTCTATATTGAGCTTTAAGCCCACTGAATTAACATATAATTTTAAGGTTTTTAAAAAAATACTTAGTGGTTAATGTTCACATAGTAATAATTATATACATTTGAAATATGTTATTTTGTTGCTTTTGCAGTACAAGAAATATTATGTAAATGTTTTTCTTTTATAATTGGTAAGGCGGCCAAACCAGTGCCCTTAGGGAGAATGAATAAACATCAGAACGCAAAAGATGCAGAAATTGAGGAAAATATCTTGGCTTCAAGTAAACAGGACATATGTGCTACATCTACTACCCCAATTCAATATAAACCAAAGAATTCTAAGAAACCAACTTTAACAAAGTACATGGTAAGGGTATGCATTTGTTTTTTTATTGTTGAGAGAATAAACTGCCACTATACTTGACAAGACCGTAGTATTTGGCCCTCTATTAAATGATTTAATGTTTTAATATTTTCATTTCTGAGCTCCTTAAATAGAACATATTAATGGGAAGTTATTTAAGGATAGATTTAACAAACTGGTGCTCCCGGTGCAGAGTTTCATGTGTCATGAGCGCATTTCAGGAATTCAGGCACAGATCGGCAGCCTGCAGTATTTTCCTTGTATTAAAATGAATGCATAGGAAATCCTGCAGGATGTGCTTACCTCTACACTCCAATCCCTGATATGTGCCCCTAGTGTGTGAATCTTCATGTCAGATAGGCAAATTCATAATACTTACCCTTTGGTATCTTAACAAATCTGTTAGTCTGAGGTTATCTGAGATCCAGGCCATGGGCCAAATTCTTTTGACCAAGCCTGTGAAGCTTCTGCCAGTTCCATCCTTTGTATGTGCAAAGCTGACTTAAACCGCTTGTATTTCCCAGACTGGATTCTGACCAAACAGGGCGCAGTCTTTATCAGACCTCCAGGCCCAAGAATTTTTGAAGTATTGCCGCTTCCGGGTTTTTAGGTTGCAGGGCAGAGGAAAGATTGTGAGAGCCTTTCGTGTTTTGTTACGCGTTGTGGTGGGGGGGGGCAATCTCACATTTTTGTATGGAGGGTCTAGCTTTGTGGACGAGGGAGTCTTGCCTTTATATTTATAGGGTTCTTGTTTTTTTGTGCATAGGTGCTTTTTGTGTGTATAGGGGTCTCACTTTTAGGGATCTGGTACTATTGCGTAATTGTATGCAGCCCAGCCACTGATTTTGATGTGTTTCTGGCCCCCCCCTCCAAAAGGTTGGGCCTTCCTAGGTTCGTTCATCAAAATTTAATCAATTACAAGGACATAACATGGAGCATTTTTTTTAAAAAAAGGTTCCCTATTTTGTGCTCTTTATGTTTTACAAATTTAATGGTTATGAGATAAAGATTTCTCTGCTGAATTTTACAAAGCCTAACTCCCTGAACTGAATCCTGTTCTGATGAGGCTCCTCAACAACAATAACTTGTATTTATATAGCTCCTTTAACATAGAAAAAATGTTCCAAGGCACTTCACAGAGGCGTAAGTAAAAAGTGAAAACCAGCTGAACAAGGAGATATTAGAAGGGGTGACGAAGAGTAGGTTTTAAGGAGAGTCTTGAAGGAGGACGGGGAGGTGAAGGGGTTGAGGGAAGGAATTCCAGAGTGTGGAATTGCCAATTGTAGAGATGTGTAGAGATGCCAATTGTGGGTGAAGGGAGGACTGGATGCACAAGAGGCCAGAGTCAAAGGAACAGAGAATTTGGGAGTGGGGGGTTATAGGGCTGGAGGAAGTTACAGAGCTAGGGAGGGGTGAGACTATGGAGGGATTTGAACACAAGGATGAGAATTTTAAATTTGAGGCATTGGTGGACCGGGAGCCAGTGTAGTTGGTGAGCACAGGGAAGACGGGTGAGCGGGACTTGGTGCGGGAGAGGATAAAGGTAGCAGAGTTTTGGATGAGCTGAAGTTTATGGAGGGTAGTGGATGAGAGGCCAGCCAGAAGAGCATTGGAATAGTCGAAGGTGATAAAGGTATGGGTTTCAGCAGCATATGGGCTGGGGCAAGACTAGATGTGGACGATGTTACGGAGGTGGAAGTAGGTGGTCTTTGTGTTGGAGAGGATATGGGGTCGGAAATTCAGCTTGGGGTTAAATCGGACGCCTGGATTGCAAACAGTTTGATTCAGCCTGAGATGGTAGATAGGGGGAAACTCTTTCCACTGGCTGGAGGGTCGGTAACCAGAGGACACAGATTTAAGATAATTGGCAAAAAATCCAGGGGGAAGATAGGAGAATTTTTTTTTTACTTGGAGGGTTGTTGTGATCTGGAATGCATTGCCTGAAAGGGTGGTGGAAGCAGATTCAGTAGTAGCTTTCAAAAGGATATATACCCAAAAAGGAGAAATTTGCAGAGCTATGGGGAGAGAGCAGGGGAGTGGGATTAATTGGTAGCTCTTTCAGAGAAACATAGAAAATAGGAGCAGGAGCAGGAGTAGGCCATTCGGCCCTTCGAGCCTGGTCCACCATTCAATATGATCATGGCTGATCCTCTCTCTCAATACCATATTCCCGCTCTCTCCCCATACCCCTTGATGCCTTTTGTGTCTAGAAATCTATCTAGCTCCTTCTTAAATATATTCAGTGACTTGGCCTCCACAGCCTTCTGTGGTAGAGAATTCCACAGGTTCACCACCCTCTGAGTGAAGAAATTTCTCCTCATCTCAGTCCTAAATGTCCTACCCTGTATCCTGAGACTGTGACTCCTCGTTCTGGACACCCCAGCCAGGGGAAACATCCTCCCTGCATCCAGTCTGTCTAGCCATGTCAGAATTTTATGTGTTTCAATGAGATCCCCTCTGATTCTTCTAAACTCGAGTGAATACAGGCCGAGTCGACCCAATCTCTCCTCATACGACAGTCCTGCCATCCCAGGAATCAGTCTGGTGAACCTTCGCTGCACTCCCTCTATGGCAAGTATATCCTTTCTTAGGTAAGGAGACCAAAACTGCACACAACACTCCAGGTGTGGTCTCACCAAGGCCCTGTACAACTGCAGTAAGAGAGGCGACACATACACGAAGGGCCGAATGGCCTCCTTCTGTGCTGTATGATTCTATGACAATGGCTTAACTCTCCCTCGTGTTTAGCTGGAGGAAAGTGTGGCTAATCTAAGACTGGATGATGGACCAGTCTCCACCAAATACTGGAGATAGCCAGCCTCCCTTAATCCTTCAGATTGGGCATATTCACTTTAATACATCATAAAGAACACAAATGTTTGGAAAATAAGACCAAGTGGATTTTCTGAAAGCTGTGAGGTGCCTGATATTTGTGCTTTTAACAAACAGCATTGCTGATGATGTTCATTCAGAGATTTGCCCATGATCTGTAGATCAATATGAATGACATGTAGTGGCTTTATGGAAGCATAAATCAAACTCACTAGGAAGCCATCAACAAAGAAGTAATCCTGAAGTGGCTATTTTTATTTCAAGGTAGATAGGCCTGGTTAATACCAATTTCTGCATGCATGTGAAGACATTGAGGTGCATGTTTGACCCAGTGAAAAACCCTTTTAACAGGTGGTCTCAAATACAGGCTACTCTGACTCAGTAAACTTAAGTGTGTGATATGACCAGTCATAATTTATCTCACTAGCAAAAAGATCACCCTATAATTTTAATTTCCTGCTATTCTTTATAATGATGTGTATGGGTAGAAGGAACCTGCAAACTTTCTGTCCTAACTGCAAGAATTTCCACAGGGTAAGGCATTGATATAATAAGCTAACATACCTTTATTATCATACTTTTAGCAGAGTCATGTGAACAAACAAAGGATGAAGGGAATGAAGAGATCAACAGATGATGATGAGAGGAATTGGCGAGCTTCTGAAGAACAAAGTAATGGACACCGAGAGGAGGAGAGTAACCTGACACTTCGTTGCCCTAATCTAGTGGAAACCAATAACCTTAGTCAGTCAGAAGGTAGTGATAAAGATGGGAATCAGTCAGATGGAAGCAATGATGCAGACAGTGAAACATCAGAATGTGAGAACCCTTCAAAACCAGTGGAATCCATGAGTTGCAACACCGATTCCAATCTTGATTTGACAACTGTCAACCACAAACTGTTGAACAGTAATTTAGTGCAACCTAAACATACAGACTTTAATTGTAATGATTCTATTTCCAGTGCAGTATCAAAACTCAGCCTTGGCAGTACCAAAAATGAAAGTCTAATTATTGATTCTGTTTATGAGGAACAGACAGACTGTGTTTCATTCTGCATTCAAGACACAAAAGAAAGATCTGTAGTTTCAAAGAACACAGTTGCAGCATTTCAAACACTGTCCCAGAGCTACAGAGCCAGACCCAAGGAATGTTCTCTCCAGTCCTGTCTTAGCCAGTTTACATCTGTAGATCTCCTAATGGGTAACAACAAGCTATTGTGTGAAAAATGTACAGAGAAAAGACAAAAACAACACAAGAAATCACATTCAGCAGGTAGGTAAAGTATAGGTGTCAGAACTACTCTAAAATCTATAAGTTGTGTATAGAAGTCCATTGGAGGATGTATGTTGCATAGTACTTGCCATGGAGCAGTGGACACATGTTCATATGCAATAACGCAAATAACAGCCTGCTAGTTTTAAAAAAAAAAAAAATTCTGAATGCGAGCATCACTAACAAGGCTGTCATTTATTGTCCATCCCTAGTTGCCCTTGAAAAGATGGTGGTGGGCCGCCTTCTTGATGATCCCATTGCATCTGCTACCCTTGTCCTAGTTGGTGAAGGTCGCGGGTTTAGGAGGTGCTGCGGAAGAAGCCTTGGCGGGTTGCTGCAGTGCATCCTGTAGATAGTACACACTGCAGCCACAGTACAGAGAGATTGGATGTTTAAACTAGTGGATGGGAGTTGGTGGAAACGAAAAGTAGAGGTCATATTTTTACACATTTTTAGTAACCTTCTCAATAATGGCATCAGCAAGCTTCCTGCCATCCATATCCAACGGGGAAGGTTGCATGGGATGTTCACATGGGAGGTTCTCTCCTCTTAAATGACTGTCCACTTACTGTTGATATACTGGAAAAATGTCTTACTTTGTCTCTCTCTGCCACTTTGACTACATTTTTAACATGTTTCTTCATGTTCCTATATTCATCCCAATGAGCCCCTTCCTCTTGCTCCTTGCAGGATTTGAAGAGGTCATTTTTTTCTCTTAATTTCACTTCTGATTACTTAATCCATTTAGTGGCCACTTTTATTTAGTCTCCGCTTGCTGATCCTAGGTATGTATTCATCCTGCATGTTCAGCATTTAAATCTGTTCCATTTGTCCTCTATTGAAAAGCTGTTGAGTAACACTGCCCCATCACTTTGAAATCAATTTGCTTAAACTGTTCTCTTAGCCCTTTTAAATTATAAATCTGGTTCCTGGGTTGAAGACTGCTTTTTTTTTTCAAAAGGTGTAGTTTAATTAGAGACAAAGCCTAATAGCAAATTAGCTTAATATTTTTAAATCTGTCCAATCCGTGTATCAAATAGAAGCCAAAGTGATTAATGAAAGCATTTCAGAAAATGTACTTTTACAAGTCTGATTGTCCAAACAGTGAGTTCCACATTTTTTAAAACCGGAACATATGGGAGAAGTGTCGACCAGAAGTTACACATTTCCCAGAGTAATTGCATCAACAAACTGTGCCATGGTGTAGTAAGATAGTAGGATGGCAGTTTGTGTCTGCAGAGCTTTTATCGTTTTCTCCTATTTCCTCCTCCCTCAAGCAGCAAGGTAGTTACTTTTTCAGTTATGAGGGAGGGAAGGACGACAAATATAAAGAGATGAATGATATATTAAATATGAAACCAAGATATGAATCTTATGAATGAGTTACTGAACGATCTATATAAATTATACCTGGAAGCTGCTTCTAGTAAATCCTTCACTATTCAGCTATCTGAACAGAGTAAATCTTGCTTCCTCATGTTTAAGATTTTTGCATTTTATTTTGCGAATAACCTTTTGTTTTAATAGAGAAGAAATCAGAACATATGTACACAAATGCTCGGAAGCAAATGCTGATCTCCACTGTCCCACCTATACTAAATCTTCACCTTAAAAGATTCCACCAGGTAAGTCTCAACAGGGTGTCAGCAGGAACCTATTTATTCGTGCTATTTTCCCCCTTAATCATTTTAGGTAAACAGTTCATAAGGAAACTGTTGTCTTTAGATTTTGTGAAATTTCTGACTTTTCCTCTTACATAAATTTATTTAAGCATATTTTCAAATTTTTGTTCAGTAAATGGACTGTTAGTCTAGAAATGTATATTTTAATAGAATCTTTAATATTTTCAAAAAAGGTTTGAGAAAGTTGGTGGTGTTGGATTTTTAAGCTCAAAACAATGAAGTATGACCTTTGCAATTAAAGGTTTCAAATTAAACTCCTCCCACTAATCATAACAAAAATTGAATCAAAATTTTACAGCGCAGGAGGAGGTCTTTCGGTCTATCGCACCTGCACTGGCTCTCCAAGAACTATTCATTTAGTCCCATTCCCCTGTCCTTTCTTCATACCCTTTTTAAAAAAAACAACATTTCTTTTTGAAATATTTTATCCACTTCCATTTAAAAGGTATTATGGATTCTGCTTCCACCTCTGTAGGGTATTCCATGCCCTAACAACCTTCTGCTTAAAAAAAAAAGTTCTCCTAACTTCTCCCTTCATTCTTTTGTTGATGATCTTAAAATTACTCTCTCTAGTTACCAACTTTCTGACCAATGGAAATAGTTATTTTTTTCAATTTACTTAATCATAACCTCATAATTTTGAATACATCTATAAGATCTCCTCAGCCTTCTTTGTTCTAATGAACTCCAGTTTCTCTAGCCTCTCCTCATATCTAAAGCCTCTCATCCTTAGAATTATCTTAGTGAATCTCTTCTGCACCTTCTCCATGGTCTTGATATCCTTCCTCAAGTAAGATGCCCAAAACTGGACACACTATTCTACTGCATGCTAATCAATGATTTATATAGATTTCACATTACTTCCTTGTTTTTGTACTGTGTGCCCCATTATAAAACCTAGGATCCTGTATGCTTTTGTTTTGATAGTTTTATCAACTTGACCTCCCACTTTTTCAGATTTATTTAAAGTAAGTAAGGAAGTAGTTTTTAAAAAATGCCGTATTGCAGTTGCAATCCCACAGGAATGTAAATGTAAGTTTCTATTATTTTAAAATAACTTGTGTTCCTCCTCAGGCAGGTTTGAGTTTGCGGAAAGTTAATAGGCACGTGGATTTCCCTTTAGTGCTGGATCTGGCACCATTCTGTTCATCCAACTGCAAGGTATGTTTGTTGCATAAAAACTACATTGAGTATATTTTTCACTAATCATTTTACAATCATTCAGAAGCACTCTTGTTAAGCAATAAGTTCTGTACAAAGGAATGCTGTACAAATCTACATGTATTTGTGATTATGTTTACAAGATGTTGAAAAGAAAAAAAATTACATTTATATAATGTCTCGTCATATGTCTCAGAAATGTCCCAAAGTATATAACATACAGTGAATTGCTTTGAAGTGCAATCACTATTATGTAGGTGAATGCAGCTGCACAAATAATGTTATTGACTAGTGTGTAGTTTAGTTTTAATTACTTTTTATATTTCATTATACAAATGTGGTTTAATTGTTATGTAGTCACTGTGGTTGTAAAATTTGACATTTGTTGACCAGTTTGTTAAACTCATTTAAAATTTGTTAACAACTGTCTGATAACTTATGGAAAATAGTCACTAAATTAATCTACAAATTTTATTTGTGCTGTATATTGTTGCCACAAATCACAAAATTTATCTGAAATCATTTGATGACAGAAAGCTAATCAACAAAAGATCAACTTCACAATCCAGAAATATAGTTTGTCAAATGAAGTCAATAAATATGAAAAAAAACTAACAACAACTTCATGTAAATGGAGCCAGTTAAAAGGTTCTGAATCAATTTGCTATTAATTGCTGAGAACCTCTTTTTGGTTGACTCCAAATGAAAGTTAAACACAAGAATTTATGACCTATGAAAATAAAAAATTATGGGGTGGAAATTGCCTAGCCCCAGTCTGCCGGTGCGAACTGGGCGGAGGGAGCGATCCTCAGGCCTCATCTAAATATTTAGGGTGAGCTGCCGGCACCTGTCAGGCCTCCATAGGCAGCTTGCCTGATGGAAGATTTCGAGCTGCCTGCTTCACCAGCAGCGACCCTTAGGTAAGTCCTGGGGGGGCTGGGGGGAATGTAACAGATTCAGACGTGACACAATTGGTAATCAATGTCTCATTCATTAATAGTCAAATCAAACATCAAATATTTAGACAACAAAGATCAAAACAATATTATCCTGTTGATCCGTGGGCAGAGGTCGTAATTAAAGATAAAGGGAGGGGCTACCAAATCTAGAGCCCCCTGGATGTCCAGAAGCATTCAGGGTAAGGTAAGGCAGAAAAAGAAAGCCTATGATAGACACTGGGAACTCAATACTATGGAAAGCTTAGAGAAGTATACAAAGTGCAGGGGTGAAGTTAAAAAGGAAATTAGGAAAGCAAAGAGAGGGCATGAAAAAATATTAGCAGGTAAAATCAGAGAAAACGTAAAGATGCCTTATAAATACATTAAGAGCAAGAGAATAACTAAGGAAAGAGTAGGGCCTATTAGAGACCAAAAAGGTAAACTATGTGTGGAGGCAGAAGATGTGGGTATGGTTCTTAATGAATACTTTGTATCTGTCCTCACAAAGGAGAGGGATGATAAAGGGATTGAAGGTAAAGAAGAGGAGTGTGAAATATTGGAAGGGATAAACATAGTGAGAGAGGAAGTATTAAGAGGATTAGCATCTTTGAAAGTGGATATATCACCAGGGCGGGATGAAATGTATCTCAGGCTGTTAAAAAAAAAGCCAGGGAGGAAATAGCGGAGGCTTTAACAATCATTTTCCAAACTTCTCTGGAATATTGGCATAGTGCCGGAGGATTGGAGGACTGCTAATGTTGTACCGTTATTTAAAAAGGGAGCGAAGGATAGACCAAGTAATTACAGGTCAGTCAGCCTAACCTCAAGTGGTGGGCAAATAATTGGAATCAATTCTGAGGGACAAGATAAACTGTCACTTAGAAAGGCACGGACTAATCAAGGACAGTCAGCACGGATTTGTTAAGGGGAGGTCGTGTCTGACTAACTTGATTGAATCTTTCGAGGAGGTGACTAGGAGGATCGATGAGGGTAGCGCAATTAATGTAGTCTACATGGATTTTAGCAAGGCTTTTGACAAGGTCCCACATGGCAGATTGATCCAAGGGAATGTGGCAAATTGGATCCAAAATTGGCTCAGTGGTAGGAAGCAAAGGGTAATGGTCGACGGGTGTTTTTGCGACTGGAAGGCTGTTTCCATTGGGGTGCCGCAGGGCTTGGTACTAGGTCCTTTGCTTTTTGTGGTATACATTGACTATTTGGATTTAAATGTAGGGGGCATGATTAAGAAATTTGCGGATGACACAAAGGGAGGCTGTGTGGTTGATAGTGAGGAGGAAAGCTATAGACTGCGGGAGATATCAATGGACTGGTCAGATGGGCAGAAAAGTGACAAATGGAGTTCAATCCGGAGAAGTGTGAGGTAATGCATTTGGGGAGGGCAAACAAGGCAGGAGAATACAAAATAAATGGGAGGATACTGAAAGGTGTAGAGGAAGTGAGGGACCTTAAAATTCATGTCCACAGATCCCTGAAGGTAGCAGGACAGGTAGATAAGGTGGTAAAGAAGGCATATGGAATGCTTTCCTTTATTAGCCGAGGCATAGAATATAAAAGCAGGGATGTCATGCTGGAACTGTATAAAACACTAATTAGGCCACAGCTTGAGTACTGCGCACAGTTCTGGTGACTACATTACAGGAAGGATATAATTGCACTAGAGAGGGTGCAGAGGAGATTTACGACGGTGTTGCCAGGACTGGAGAATTTTAGCTATGATGACAGATTGGATAGGCTGCAGCTGTTTTCCTTGGAACAGAGGAGGCTGAGGGGTGATTTGATTGAGGTGTACAAAATTATGTGGGGCCAAGATAGAGTGGATAGGAAGGACCTATTTACCTTAGCGGAGGGGTCAATAACCAGGGGGCATAGATTTAAAGTGATTGGTAGAAGGATTAGAGCAGAAATGAGGAAAAACTTTTTCACCGAGAGGATAGTGAGGGTTTGGAACTCACTGCCTGAGAGGGTGGTAGAGGCAAAAACCCTCAACTCATTTAAAAAATACCTGGATGTGCACCTGAAGAGCCGAGATCTGCAGGGCTACGGACCAAATGCGGGAAAGTGGGATTAGGCTGGGTGTCTCGTTTCTCAGCCAGCACGGACACGATGGGCCAAATGGCCTCCTTCTGTACCTTAAATTTTCTTTGATTCTAACTAAGTTGGCGATGTGCTCGTTTCAAGTTTTCTGACAGTGAGATAGTCTTCTGATAGTCAGGTGTTCTTCTGACAGCTGCGTCGCCTTTGGACAGCTAAGTGTTCTTTCGACAGTTGGATGGTCTTCACTGATTCCTCTACCCTGAGCTCAAAAAATGTTGGGTTTTTATGTCCCCCCTAGCAGGAAACTCATACTATGGGCTCGATTTTAAAAGGGAACTGCGGGTGCGTTGGGGGAGAAGAAAATCGCAATTTCCAGGAACGGGCAGAAACCCTGGCTCCAACATGCCTAAGATCGCGCACGACCCAGAGTCATCTGGGTGCACGTGCCATTCCTGAACCCGGAAGTCCCGCCGGCAATTGAAACCGGCGGGACAATATTTAAAAAAGCAATTCAAGTACTTGAAATGTATTTGAATCTAATTAAGATTGAAGGTACGCGATTTCAACACTTCCTCAGCGTGCTTCCCTTGCTGTGTGAAACACGCCATGGTGAATGAATCGTGTTTCAGCCAGCAGCCATTTGGACATTTAAATGCCTGTTTGACAGATGGGGATAAAAGGTGAGTTATTGCAGCAGGGCACTCAGTTCTCTCAGACAAATTTTTGGCTGGGAGATCTTTGTGTTTAGACTGAAAATTCTTGGCTTCCACTCAGAATTGTTCTGATTACACATATTCACCAACTTTTCGAACCCCCTCAAATTGACACCATCAGGATGGGGGGGGGGGGGGGGGGGCGCGATAGCTGCATTCACCAGTACATCCGAGGATGAGGAACATCACCATCCTCGCCAGGCATGGCGTGCACTTCCGCCACTTGCAGCTCCACAACACAGTGCAGCGCCACAGGCACCTGCACAAGAGCACAGAGGGGAACAACAGAGGGAGCGACGTCGCAGGAGGTACTACCCTCGTCAGAGGGTCTACGGACTGAGGCTCAGCTTCCTGGACCCCCCTGAGGAGCAGTGCATACGGAGGCTGAGAGTGAGTCGCCAGGTGGTCGCAGACATCTGCAGCCTCCTTCGTGCCAAGCTGCTCCCAGCTGGGCCTGGTGCATCTTATTACCCGTCGCAGTTAAAGTGACCACTGCCTTTAACTTCTTCGCCTCCGGATCATTCCAGGATGCCACCGGTGACATCGCCAGGGTCTCTCAGTCATCTGCACACAAGTGCATAAGGCCTCGCAGGGCCTCGCAATACATCAACTTCCCCATGGACGACCTCAGCCAGACGGAGAGGGCAGTGGGATTCCACTCTGTATCTGGCTTCCCACGTGTACAGGTTGCAATCGATTGCACACACATAGCAATCCGAGCACCTCCACACGAGTCAGGACTGTTCATCAACAGAAAGGGGTATCACTTCATCAACGCTCAGCTTGTTTGTGACCACTGCAAAAGATTTCTTAACGTGTGCACCAGATTCCCTGGCAGCTGCCACAGTTTATTCATAATTGTAAACAATTTTACAACACCAAGTTATAGTCCAGCAATTTTATTTTAAATTCACAAGCTTTCGGAGGCTTCCTCCTTCGTCAGGTGAACGATGTGAAAATGAAATCCTCGAAATGAAATCGCATTTATAATTCACAGAACAATGCTTGGTGAGTACAGACAGTTTTTTCAACTGCCCGTTGCCAAGGCAATCAGTGTGCAGACAGACAGGTGTTACCTGCCAGGTCTCACAGAATATACAAATCACCAAAAAAAAAAAAAAAAAAACAGAGATAGAGAGGTAGAAACATAGAAAAGACAGCAACTGACCCGTTATATTAAAAACAGATAACATTTGTTCGCTGGTGGGGTAACGTGTAGCGTGACATGAACCCAAGATCCCGGTTGAGGCCGTCCTCATGGGTGCGGAACTTGGCTATCAATTTCTGCTCGACGATTTTGCGTTGTCGTGTGTCTCGAAGGCCGCCTTGGAGTACGCTTACCCGAAGGTCGGTGGATGAATGTCCATGACTGCTGAAGTGTTCCCCGACTGGGAGGGAACCCTCCTGTTTGGCGATTGTTGCGCGGTGTCCGTTCATCCGTTGTCGCAGCGTCTGCATGGTCTCGCCAATGTACCATGCTCTGGGGCATCCTTTCCTGCAACGTATGAGGTAGACAACGTTGGCCGAGTCACAGGAGTATGAACCATGCACCTGGTGGGTGGTGTCCTCTCGTGTGATGGTGGTATCTGTGTCGATGATCTGGCATGTCTTGCAGAGGTTACCGTGGCAGGGTTGTGTGGTGTCGTGGACGCTGTTCTCTTGAAAGCTAGGTAATTTGCTGCGAACGATGGTCTGTTTGAGGTTGGGTGGCTGTTTGAGGTTGGGTGGCTGAGGGAATCCAACATCCTGGGCCTCTTCCACGCCCTTAAGAGCTGGCTCCTTGGGGACAAGGGATACTCCCTGCACACGTGGCTCATGACACCTCTGAGGAACCCCATCAGCGAGCAACAGTGTCAATAAAATGCCAGCCACATCGCCACCAGGTCTATAATTGAACATGCGATAGGGCTGCTGAAGATGCGATTTTGGTGCCTTGATCGTTCTGGGGGAGTGCTTCAATACGCACCAGCGAGAGTGGGTCGCATTATAGTAGTGCATTGTGTCCTGTACAACATGGCGCAACAGAGAGGGGTACCGGTTGAGGAGGCTCCATACCCTCATCCACCATCCACATTGAGGAGGAGGAGGAGGAGGACGCCGAACTCATGGGCAGAGCAGCAGCTCACCTGGCTGCTCGTGAAGCCAAGGAGTCACTCATATATGTGAACGGTTCTTGTAAGATCAGAATGTGAGAAGAGTCCAGCCCTCACACCACCTGGAAAGACCAGTGCCAACACCAGCCCCGCCACCCCCCGTCCCCTGCTCCCTGCACAAAATAATCCTGCAACTACACATACACCCATTGTAAAGTATCCCACTGGGTGGCATCAAGTGTCGCTATTTAGGATGAAGCACATGAAAGGGTGCTATCACAAAGGGCAGTCAAGAATGGGCAAGACGTGGCAGTTGTGGTGAGAACGATAACATTTACTGTGACTTTAACAGAAACCAAATATAAATGAAAAATATGACAGCCTGTCAGACACCCTTGTGCATACTCTTTGTGATCACAAATCCTTAGCCTTTCTCTTCCGAGCGCTTCTACATGGTGCATCTCCTGTGGCTGCAGCAGAGGTAGTGGCAGGCTGCTGTTGTCGATGGCTGGACTGCTTAGATGCTTTCGGCCTATGTCCTCTATGTTTTAGAGCCTGCGAGGGCCCCTCCAAAGACTGCTCCACCTGGACCTATGCAGGAGCTGACTCGGCCACCGGGAGAGGAGGCAGCATTGCGGGTACTGGTTGAGAGGGGGGCAACGGATGAGACATGGGAGCGCTTTGAGTGGCATCCCCCACTTCCATGTACCCTTTTGCCATCAACCCTCCTCTGGGCCAGGCCCATATCACTCCTATCACCCTGCAGGAGAACAGTATGGAGGACATGTATGATGCCTTGGAAGCCCAGTTGTAAAGTTTCTGTCTGCCTGTTTAAGGCAGCAGAATGTTGTTCACCGTGAGTCCGAGCAGTCGTTATCAGGGCTTGAATGGACTCATTTATGCGCCGTGCTTGAAGCTCAACAGAGGCTAGCCTTCTCTCCATCGCGGACATTCCCGCAGTTACGTGCGACACTATCTCAGACGGTTGCTCAGGTCCATATGACACTATCTCAGAGATTCCCTCCCATACCTGTGCCACCATTTCACTAATGCAGGAGTTGGACTCCTCCATCCTCTGAGCGATTGTGGAGAATGTGCGAGGCACCTGTTCCAGTACCTTGCAAATGTGTTGCTGTCCCTTGATCATTCTCCTTTTAAAGGATGGCCCCCAGGGTTCAGCATCTGCGTCCAGCTGAGCAAAGCCTGGAGAGGAGCACGTCCATCAACGTGGATTCTCCACAACTGCCCCTGCCACCAGTGTCTGCTCGTGCTCACTTGTGCGTAGTGATTCATCAGGTGCCAACCCAACTAACTGACTTCTAGGACCTGCTGAGGTGTGAGTATCTGCGCTGGTGGATGGCTCAGAGGCCGGCAGGCGCTCTGATGAATCGCCGTGTGCTGTTACTGCGGTCGTTGAAGAGCCTGTAAGAGAACAGAAGGCAATATTAAGCATCATCACAGATGTGTCATGTTGCGATGAGCATACTGAGATGTTCAACATGCCAAACATTGCTAACATCAATTCATGTTGTGTGTGATGAATGTTAAAGTTGTGGCACCAGATGTTTGTGGGGTGCCAGTCTCGGCGTCCCCGACGGACAGGCACTCGAGAGTGTGGCTGATCTGCAGGGCCTCCTCCTCCAGTTCTGTGAGGACCACTATTTGTTGCCCCCCTCCACTCCTCGCCCTCTCACGTGCATTTTGTGCTCTCTTCTACAAAGGGAGAAAGTACAGACGTGTGAGTGAGTGATGGTGAAGTGGCCAACCGATGAATGCATTGTTTTGGGTGAGGCTGACCATGAAAGAGGTGCGTCAGAGGGGTGAATATGAGACCGAAACATCACATTGGATCAGGATTAAGGTGAGTAGCAGTGGTTGGATAACAAATGGGGGGGTGAGGAAGTGCTCAGGAAATGCAGGTAAGTTGAGGATGAGCCTTAAGTGGGCGTGAGGAGTGATGTGATGGAGTAGTCTTAGGCAGTGGAGAATGAGTTGTTGGGGGGGGGGGGGGGGGTGCAGTTGGGGGGCGTAGATGTGAAACACGGAATGCAGGAGAATCAGTAAGTGTACTCACTTTTGCTGATCTAGTTAGGTCATGGAAACGCTTCCTGCACTGGACCCAAGTGCAGGATATGTTGCTGCTGCTGGTGACCTCCTCTGCCACCTCAAGCCAGGCCTTCTTGGTGGCAGAGACAGGACGCTTCATCCTGTCGGCTGGGTAAAATTTTCCCTCCTCCTCCTCGCTTCGGCCAGTAGCAGCTGAAGTGAGGCATCGCTGAATCTTGGAGCAGCCTTAACCCTGTGCTGCTCCATTGGGTCTTTTCTTTATTCGTTCATGGGATGTGGGCATCGCTGGCGAGGCCAGCATTTATTGCCCATCCCTAAATGCCCTTGAGAAGGTGGTGGTGAGCCGTCTTCTTGAACCGCTGCAGTCCGTGTGGTGAAGGTTCTCCCACAGTGCTGTTAGGAAGGGAGTTCCAGGATTTTGACCCAGCGACAATGAAGGAACGGCGATATATTTCAACGTTGGGATGGTATGTGGCTTGAAGGGGAACGTGCAGATGGTGTTCCCATGTGCCTGCTTCTAGGTGGTAGAGGTTGCGGGTTTGGGAGATGTTGTTGAAGAAGCCTTGGCGAGTTGCTGCAGTGCATCCTGTGGATGGTACACACTGCAGCCACTGTGTGCCGGTGGTGAAGGGAGTGAATGTTTAGGGTGGTGGATGGGGTGCCAGTCAAGCGGGCTGCTTTGTCCTGGATGGTGTCGAGCTTCTTAAGTGTTGTTGGAGCTGCACTCATCCAGGCAAGTGGAGAGTATTCAGTCACACTCCTGACTTGTGCCTTGTAGATGGTGGAAAGGCTTTGGGGAGTCAGGAGGTGAGTCACTCGCCGCAGAATACCCAGCCTCTGACCTGCTCTTGTATCCACAGTATGTGTGTGGCTGGTCCAGTTAAGTTTCTGGTCAATGGTGACCCCCAGGATGTTGATGGTGGGGGATTCGGCGATGGTAATGCCGTTGAATGTCAAGGGGAGGTGGTTAGACCTCTCTCTTGTGGGAAATGGTCATTGCCTGGCACTTGACTGGCGCGCATGTTACTTGCCACTTATGAGCTCAAGCCTGGATGTTGTCCAGGTTGTGCTGCATGTGGGCTCGAACTGCTTCATTATTTGAGGGGTTGCGAATGGAACTGAACACTGTGCAATCATCAGCGAACATCCCCATTTCTGACCTTATGATAGAGGGAAGGCCATTGATGAATCAGCTGAAGATGGTTGGGCCTAGGACACTGCCCTGAGGATTGCTCGTCCTCCAGCAAAATCCATTGGAGCAAAGACCCTTTAAATTCAGACGCTCCAGCTGACAGCCTGTCACGTGGGTGCGCAGTCCGCCGTCTGCGCAGCTTTTGGACGGCAAACCCGGAAACAAGGTTAAGGGACACCAATTAAGTCGCAATCGTGTGGGAAACGCTAAGTTTTTATTAGTCGGGTTTGCCGCGCGCCCATTGACACCCCCCACCCCGCCGCTGCCATCGTGCCGCCCTTTTAAAATCGAGCCCCATATATGGAACAACATTCATAAGACCCTTATAGATTAATGAAGTTGTTTTTCAAATAATTCGCAATGGTTAGCTTGTTTTAACATTACTCATTTAACCAATAGACCCATTTCAAGGTAGTTTTTCAAGGTGGCTAGTATGTTTGACTACACTCGTCTAGCTATCTCGTCATGATCCTGGTCTTATTTCTATCTTTGGATTATTGTTCCGCTTTTTGGGTCATTGTTCCTCGTTTATCACATAGCTACCTTGTCTCACAATGAGGGTGACAAGGGTCAGTCACTAGTCAAAGGTTAACAGTTTACAATTCAGCAAAATACGCAGCACAGCCTGCAGAGCATGATGGTTAGTAGCATTAAGAAAAAGATGTAAATTTTTCCCTATTTCCAATATTCTTACAGGGAGGACAATGTGAGGTAGGAGGGGGCCAGCAACAGATGTTGGAAGTACTATCAATAGCAATAGCATGATTTAAAGAGCACCTTTAATGTAGTAAAACATCCCAAGGTGCTTCCCAGCAGCGTTATCAAACAAAATTTGATACCGAACCGCTTAAGGGGATATTAGGACAGGTGACCAAGAGCTTGGTCGAAGAGGTAGGTTGTAAGGAGCGTATTAAATGAGGAGAGAGAGGTAGAGAGGCGGAGAGGTTTAGGAAGGGAATTCCAGAGCATAGGGCCTAGGCAACTGAAGGCAAGGCCGCCAGTGGTGGAGAAATTAAAATTGGGGATGTGCAAGAGACAAGAATTGGAAGAGCGCAGAGATTTCGGAGGGTTGTACGACTAGAGGGGGTTACAGAGATAGGGAGGGGCGAAGCCATGGAGGGATTTGAAAACAAGGATGAGAATTTTACAATCGAGGCCATTGTAGGTCAGCGAGCAAAGGGGCGATGGGTGAACGGGACTCGATGCGAATTAGGATATGGGCAGTGGAGTATTGGATGAGCTAACGTTTGTGGAGGATGGGAGACCGGCCAGGAGAGCATTGGAATAGTCCAGTCTGGAGGTAACAAAGGCATGAATGAGGGTTTCAGCAGCAGATGAGATAAGTCAGGGGTGGAGACGGGCGATATTACGGAGATGGAAGTAGGCGGTCTTGGTGATAGAACGATATGTGGTCGGAAGCATGTTTCAGGGTCATATAGGATGCCATGGTTGCAAATGGTCTGGTTCAGCGTCAGTGGTCAGAGAGAGGGATGGAGTCGGTGGCTAGAGAACGGTGCCTGTGATGGGGACCGAAGGCAATGGCTTCGGTCTTTCTAATATTTAGTTGGAGGAAATTTCTGCTCATCCAATACTGGATGTTGGACAAGTAGTGTGACAAATCAGAGACAGTGGAGGAGTTGAGAAAGGTGGTGGTGAGATAGAGCAGGGTGTCGTCAGCGTACATGTGGAATCTGACGTGTTTTCGGGTGATGTCGCAAGGGGCAGCATGTAGATGAGAAATAAGAGGAGGCTAAAGATAGATCCTTGGGGGACTCCAGAGGTAACGGAGTAGGAAGAGAAGCCATTGCAAGTGATTCTCTGGCCACGACTGGATAGATAAGAATAGAACCAGCCGAGGGCAGTCCCACCCAGCTGGAATATGGAGGAGGGTGGTGTGGTCAACCGTGTCAAAGGCTGCAGACAGGTCGGGAAGGATTGTTTACCACGGGCACAGTCACATAGGATGTCTTTTGTGACTTTGATAAAGGCTATTTCAGTACTGTGGCAGAGGCGGAAATCTGATTGGAGGGGTTCAAACATGGAATTGCAGGAAAGAGGGGCACAGATTTGGGAGGTGTCAACACGTTCAAGGACTTTGGAGAGGAAAGGGAGGTTGGAGATGGGACAGTAGTTTGCAAGGACAGAGAGGTCAAGCGTGCATTTTTTGAGGAGGTGGGTGATGACAGTAGATTTGAAGGAGGAGGACAGTACCTGAGGAGAGGGAACCATTAACAATATCGGCTAATATGGGGGCCAGGAAGGGAAGTTGGGTGGTCAGCAGTTTGGTGGGAATGAGGTCGAGGGAGCAGGGGGTGGGTCTCATGGACAAGATGAGCTCAGAGAGGGCATGAGAGGAGATAAGAGACAAACTATAGAAAGATGCGAGTTCAGTGCTAGAGCAGGAATAAAATTGGCTTCGTGGGTTCGGGAAAGAGAGGGAAGCGGCAGAGGCAACTGATCGGATGAGGAACTTTCCAGCTTCTATGGGCTCCACAGAATTTTTTTAAAAATTCACCTACCTTTATGCTAGCTAGGCCGCATCCATGTCCCGGTATTCGAGCTGAATAGGCCAGAGGCCTGCTCTACTCAGAGCAGCCCAATACCTTCTAAGGATCCTTAAACTTGCATTAGGCTGCTTATTATCCTATGCAAGGGACATAACGTCTACTTTAGGCGGCTGGCTCAGACATTTAAAAAATGACCCGACCTAATTTTAAGTTAACCCAAAACTCAGACTCAGACATGCACATTTTACATTTTTAGGTTTATTTAAGCTTTAAAGCAACTTAATATGAAGCAACTTTAACTGTCGTATTCATACTTCATGAAAATGAATATTGTAGAAACACATTCTGGCAAATGGAAATTGAGTCAGTTTGTATTAACTCTCCGTAGTGACTTGTAGATGTTGGCCAATGCTATTTAGCATCTTCATGTAAAGATGGTCACTGATACAATCAGCTCCAACTGGTTATTTTCTACAGATAACATTTCCTTTGACTCTATTGGTACAGGAATTGGTTGCCTGGATTTTCCAACCATGTGTGACCGATTTATGGGCAAATGAAATACGCCCCATTTACCATCATTTCTGCCTCATTTGCTCTATTTTGTTCTCTTGCCTTTATAAAATGGGCATCCGGGGTGATTAAAGGAAGGAGACGGAAGAGATTTTAAAAAGATTAGCATCAATGTTCAGACAATCAATTTAAAGCTTATTTCTACCTTTTTGGATTTCTGGCTAACTTTTAATATGTCTTTTTGCCATTTTCCTCACCATTTCCCATTGGGAATTACCCTGTATAGAATCATTGAATGGTTACAGCACAGAAGGGAGGCCATTTGGCCCATCGAGCCCAGGCCAGCTCTTTGTAAGAGCAGTCCAGTTAGTCCCATTCCCCCACTCCCTGTAGCCCTGCAAATCTTTTCTCTTCAAATATTTATCGAATTCCTTTTTGAAAGCCACGATTGAATCTGCTTCCACCATCCTTTCAGGCAGCGCATTCCAGATCATAACTATTTGCTGCTTAAAAAAAGTTTTTCCTCATGTCGCCTTTGGTTCTTTTTCCAATCACCTTAAATCTGTGTCCTCTGGTTCTTGACCCTTCCGCCAATGGGAACAGTTTCTCTTTATTTACTTTATCTAAACCCTTCATGATTTTGAACACTTCTATCAAATCTCCTCTTAACCTTCTCCACTCTAAGGAGAATATCCCCAGCTTCTCTAGTCTATCCACGTAACTGAAGTCCCTCATCCCTGGAACCATTTTAGTAAATCTTTTCTGCACCCTCTTTAAGGCCTTCACATCCTTCCTAAAGTGCGGTGCCCAGAATTAAACACAATACTTCCAGTTGTGGCCGAACCAGTGTTTTATAAAGGTTCAACACAACTTCCTTGCTTTTGTACTCTGTGCCTCTATTTATAAAAGCCCATGATTCCGTATGCTTTTTTAACCGCTTTGTCAACCTGTCCTGTCACCTTCAAATATTTGTGCACATATGCCCCAGGTCTCTCTGTCCCTGCACCCCCTTTAGAATTGTACCATTTAATTTATATTACCTCTCCTCATTCTTCCTGCCAAAATGTATCACTTTGCACTTCTCTGCATTAAATTTCATCTGCCATGTGTCAGCCTATTCCACCAGCCTGTATGTCCTCTTGAGGTCTATTGCTATCCTCTTCACTGTTCACTCCAGTTCCAAGTTTTATGTCATCTGCAAATTTTGAAATTGTGCCCTGCACACCCAACTCATCAATATATATCAAAAAAAGCAGTGGTCCTAGTACTGACCCCTGGGGTACACCACTGTATACCTACCTCCAGTCTGAAAAACAACCATTCACCACTACTCTCTGTTTCCTGTCACTTAGCCAATTTCGTATCCATGCTACCACTGTCCCTTTTATTCCACAAGCTTCAATTTTGCTGACAAGCCTATTATGTGGCACTTTGACAAACGCCTTTTGAAAGTCGATATACACAACATCAATCACATTGCCCTCATCAATCCTCTCTGTCACCTCATCAAAAAACTCAAATCAAGTTAGTTAAACATGATTTGCCTTTAACAAATCTGTGCTAGCTTTCCTTTATTAATCCACACTTGTCCAAGGTACTACTAATTTGGTCCTGGATTATCGTTTCTAAAAGCTTCCCCACCACTGAGGTATCTTTGCATTTTGAAAGAAGAGGAGCAGTGGAGTGATGCTCGGCTGCTCAGGCAGCACCGAAGACAATCGACACCCACCTATCGGTACCCCCAAATCATAATATACAGCCCTAGTTGTGCATACCAGCTTTTCTTAGAGGAACAGGGCCTGTGGAGTTTTGGCTTTGCCAAGGAAGCAGTCATTGAGTAACACTACAGCGCACCACCATGACAGGCGCTGCACTACTAGTTACTGTTAAGACCACAATTGCCCTTAAATTTTATGCTACGGTGTAATTTCTAGCTGCTACTGAGAATATTGGTAACATCTGCCAATTAGCTATACACAGATGCATTATTTAAGTCACGGATGCATTGTTTGCTAGAGCAGGCAGTTTCATCTAATTCCATATACATTTGGTACTAGATACTTTACAAAGCGATAGGATTCCCAAAGTTGCAAGGAATCATAGATTGTACCTACGTGCTCCCTTGCTCAATGCCTCTACCTACATCCTCCTCTGCTTCACTTCCTGCAGTGGAAATCTGGAATTCTCTTCCCCCAAAAAGCTGCTGAGGCTAGGTCAATTGAAAATTTCAAAACTGAGAATGATCGATTTTTGTTAGGCAAGGATATTATGGGTTACGGACCCAAGGCGGGTAGATGGAGTTAAGACACAGATCAACCATGATCTAATTGAATGGCGGAACAGCCTCGAAGGGCTGAATAGCCTGCTCCTGTTCTTATTTCATTGTCCTATCAGAGAAGCTGGGAATTCTCTGTCCTCCTTAAGACCTGCAGCTATTCCAGAATCACTGAATTTGTTTGCCTGAACGAAAGAATTAATAATGATTCCTCATGCCTGCTTCATGAAGCGGCCAAATGAAATCCTGGCAAAGCCTAGCAGGGCCAGAAGTCTGATGGGAAAAAAAGGCATGTCAGCACCCAGGAGTCCATATCACCTTGCTGGCGGTGTACCGATGCTCCCTTCCCTCATGCCTAGAAGCGCTAATATACCCACTCCACTTTACCAGCACCTACTGTCAGAGAGAAAGTGGGAGCTTTGGTTAAGAACTGAACTTGTTGAAGTTTGTTTTTATTCGTTCATGATGGAGGGAAGGTCATTATTAAGGTCAGACAATTGCAAAATGCTTGGTAGAAAGATGAAGTGCTGTTCCTTAAGCTTGTGTTGAGCATCACTGGAACAGTGTAGAAGTCCAAGGACAGAGAGCTCAGAGTGGAAATGGGACAGAGAATTAAAGTGGCAAGTGACAGGGAGCTCAGGATTGTGCTAGTGGATGGAACGGAGGTGTTCAGCAAAGCGATCACCTTTACTCTCCCCAGTGTAGAGGCTGCATTGTGAGCAGTGAATACAGTACACTAGGAGGAAGTACAAGTAAATTATTGTCTCACGCAGAAGGAGTATTGGAGCCCTGGATGGTGGTGTGGGAGGAGGTGAATGGGCAGATTTTGCATCACATGGAAAGGGTCCGGGGAAGGAGAACAGGTGTTAGAGGTGATGGGAGAGTAGACTAGAAGGTCATGAAGGAACGGTCCCTTTGGAATGCTGAAAGGGGAAGGAAGGGAAAATGTGTTTGGTAGTGGGATCACAGAGATGGCTGATCTAAGGGGGATCATATCACGGTTTTGGGACAGGGATAGGGACTGAGGGCAGAAGTACAGGAAATTGGACGGACGCGGTGGAGGGGAATCCTCGGCTGAGGAAAAGGGAGGACATTTCGGAAGCTCTGTGTGGAAGGTGGCATCATCAGAGCAGATGCAATGAAGGCGAAGAAACTGGGAGAAGGGAATGGAGCCCTTACAGGAAGTGGGGTGGGAAGAAGTACAAGAGATAAGAGAAATAAGTTCCATGAACAGGCTGAACCGGGACAGTCCTCTTTGTGGACCTTGGGGAGGAGGTAGAAGCGGGCTGTGCAGGGTCCGAGCATTCTGTTGAGTTAATGTTGGAGTTTGTGACTGGTTATGGTTTATAGCAGGAGATTATACAAAATTATTCATCAATAAGCTTATTGGTTTATTGAAAATCTAATCATCATGTCTTGCAAATGTACTTGAGTAATTACCTAAGAATGCAATTCTGACTTACTTTTGTGCATCTATCTTTTTAGAATGTTGGAGAGGGAAACAAAGTGCTCTACAGTCTTTATGGAATAGTTGAACACTCTGGCTCTATGCGTGGAGGGCACTACACAGCATATGTGCAAGTCAGAGCAGCCAACAAAAAATTGTCTGAGCATATCCCTGGAATCAAGAATACCCCAGGTAAGACAAACGGAATAATGGCCAGGCTGTGTTAGGTACGTGCACTCCGCTTGACACGATTTTCTTGTATTGGCTCCAGATGATCCAATAGCTTCTGGTGCAGGATCAGAATGCCCCGCTTTTTATTTGCTCACCTGTACTTGAGTGTGCCTGCATTGCTAATGTTAACTATAGGGAGAAAACACAAAATTAGAACGACACCAAAAGTAATCTACAGCATATCCACGGTATATTGATACAAAGGAACTTTGGTGTAATCAGACATAAAAGGAAACACCCCATATGTTAATGGTCCTATTTTTATTAATATTTGATCTTTAACTTTCCATTGGCATAAAATGAAAAATATTTAGAGTTTTGTGAAAAAGTGGATTAATCAGCTTTTTCCATGGATCTTTAACTTGGTCATGGAGAAAATCACTTGGAACAAAACATCCAAGTACATACACAGAAAAATGTTCTTTATCACACAATGAGGCCTAACTTTTGAACTTGTTCCTCATTTCCAAATTTTGTTGTTACTTTGAGGACCACTACTTTGAATTATATCCTGTTTTTTAAAAAATCAGTGTAATTGTCCTTAAATTCTGCCACAGTGTGGTTTCTTGTTTGTGTTTAACAGATTTATTAATGATGGTCTTTGCTTTTCAGGTTTCAGAGATGTTGGAGCAGCACCAGGGCAGTGGGTTTATGTCAGTGACACCCATGTACAGACAGTTTCTGAAGCTCGAGTACTCAATGCTCAGGCCTATCTATTGTTCTATGAACAACTTTTATAAAAGCACCACTTGGGAAATGTACTATAACACAAAAACCTGTCAACACTTTCTACTTTGCAATTACCCATATGGCTTCTGCAAACCTTTCATGCTACCTTTCACTTATTAGAATAAGTTACAGGGACATCATGATCAAAATTTGTTGCAACCAGCAGTGAAATTAAATGCAAAAAAACGTATGAATGTATGTAAAAGCAGTGAAAAATTAAGTTTACTTACAAATGATGCCTTTAATACTGTATTTGTTTTGTTCCCAGATGTATATTCTGACTTACTGAAATGCAGGCATTTTCATTCAACAAATATTTTTCAACTTCAAAAAGATGCTGCTTTGAATGTATTTGCAAAGACAATGACCATATGCATTCAAATGTGAGGAAGACTACTCTCAAGTATTAGAGTGGAAACTATTGTATTCTCATGTTTCATGAGCGATATTTACTGTTAAAGACAGAAGTACAGAAATAAGAGCAAAGGGTATATCAACTAAAATATCGAGTAATTATGAGTTATTATCTGACAGATTTATTTATTTTTTTAAATGGACAGAATTTGGTTCATTGGAAGCCCATTTCACTTCATGCTATGTTCACTTTGCATTACATTATAAAATGATTATGTCACAAATTTTGGATCATAAGACATAATGGTGCCCAAGAATGAATGGAAAATAAGGAATTTTGTGCATTTGAAATGCTGTATGTATGTTAATTCACATAAAACATAATTCCAGAAAGGCACACTGATGCTTAATGCACTGAGGGTCTCTTTCAGTACCCGCACATTTCCTTATTGATTTAACTTGTAGTTTCACCATGCCATTTAATTTATGTATTTTCCTAATCTTTGTGGATGTCCACTCTGATAAACACATTTCATGTTCAAGGATATTTTAATAAATAATTATCTCCTAGCATGTGTACTTCTGAATTATTAAACAGTATAGCCAGCAAATTCTAGTTTTTCAATTGAGAGTTACATTTTAAAGAAAACACTTGCAATATTATATCTACCAAAAGAAATGAAAGCAATGCCCGAGTGAAGAAGAACAAGGTACATTCTTTTTCATCTGTGTACCACAGATACTTATTAATTAGCAAAAATTTAAAATGATTTGTTAAAATTAAATAAAATATAAAAAAAGTAATTGGAACTCTACATTAACTAAAAAAAATGACTAGAAACCACTTAGCTGGCCATCTTCTTTAACCATTTTATGTCCTGACATACAAACACGTGAACAAAAAGCACATTGGTCACTTTTTTATTTAAAACACTGAAAAATGAATGGAATTGCAGAATACCATCTGGAAAACACCGCTAAAATCCTGGAGACCTAAATAATAAAAACGAAATTTGACTTATTCAGTCGCTATAAACCAGTAGCCATGATTATAGGGAACAGCAGCCCATTTTGTATGCTATAAGAAAGACTGCTGTTTTCCCAACTTCACTGAAAATAGACAAATTAATGGAATTCAACCCCCAAAACAAATGTCCTGAATCCTGAAAATCAGAATTTGACTTACTCGGTTAACGTAAAACATCAACCATAACTATAATCCCTATTTATCACTGTTTACATTATATTTTACAATTTATTTATTCAGGCATTTAATCCATCGCTATATAAAATTCAAAATAAAAACAGAAAATGCTGGAAACACACAGTGGGTCAAGCAGTATCTATGGAGAGAGGGCGTAGAGTTCAGGCTTCATCAGACGAAGGATCATAGACCTGAAACATCAACCCAACCTTCCTCTCCACTGATGCTGCCTGACCTGAGTGTTTCCAGCATTTTCTGTTTTTATTTTAGATTTCCAGCATCTGCAGTATTTTTCTATATAAATGCAACTTGTTGCTGTATACCATACAAAGGTTTTATTGTATTTGCCATGGTGACAAATATTGTGTCCAGGGCTTTGAGAATAGGGGTAAGCTACATCCTGAGCCTCTTGACTTGAAAATCTGTTCTTGTCTAGTGTCGAGGAGAAGCTGAGTGCAAGGTTGTCAGAAATCTGCACTGCTTAAGCACAAACTGAAATGAACCAAGATTAGTAGGAAGTCTCCAGCAGTTAAGAGTTATAACATTGGAATTGTTCAATCCAGCTGGCTGCAAACAAAGATGAGCTGCGTGAGGCTGACTGAGACTCTGATGGTGAGTTTCTGCTAAGAGGAGGTAAAGAAATGAATTTGCCCGAACATGAGTTGGTGGTGATTGTACTGTAAGATTGCTGGTGTAACTGAGCTTCATCTGGAATGTGTTAAGCTGTTTTTATGCGCTTTAACTGGAGAGTTAATTAAGTTAACTGGACAGTCCTGGTAATGCAATTTGAATTGAAGGGTGACTAAGAGAGCTGAATGAATTGTTAAGTAAGGTAGATCCTTGTAGGTATAAAATAAGTTCTATACCTACAGGACTTCTTGAGCTGCGTGAGGCTGGCTGACTGAGATCCTGATGGTGAGTTTTTGCCAAGAGAAAGTAAGAAAATAAGTTTGGCCTTAACAGGAGTTCACCACTGAGACAAAGTGGTCTGAATCTGCAAGAACAAGCAGGTAAGGGAAAATTAGTCCTAATTAGTTAAGTCTAGAGTATCATATAAGTGTAAGAGTATAGTAAATCAGATCAGGAGTAGGGTAGAGATGTGTGTAGTATGAGTTGGGCTATCTGGATCTGTAAAGTTTCCAGGAGGAGTATGCACGTATGGTGTCAAGGTTGTGTTGCTCGAGCAAAGGAATGCTGAGCTGGAGGAGCAGCTGGTTACACTCTACAACATAAGTGGGAGGAATGGTTTCTGGAAGGCACATTTCAGAGAGGGCTGCCAACTCTTCCGGATTATCACACCGCCGCAGCAGCAGGCTTGTGTGTCTTCCCCCCCCCCCACCCCCACCCCCAAGAAGGGGACTGGGGGTTGGGGGCTTGGGAGAAAAGTGAGGGGAACTGGAGGTCCAGGATGGGAGTTTGGTGGGGGGGGGGGGGGGGCGAAGAGAGGGTGGTCTGGGGATGGGAGCTTGGGGGAAGAGAGAGGATGATACAATGGAGTGTTGGGAGCTTGAAGCACGGGGAAGAGAGAGAATGGGGGTTGGGATTATGGTTCGGGCGGGTGGAAGAGAGGAAGACTGGGGCTCGGGTGGGGGGAGAGATGGAGATTGGGGGTCAGAGGGATTGGGGCTTGGGTGGGAGGAGAGTAGGGGGACTGGGGAATGGGCAAGTGTGGTGCCTAGCACTTCCAGCAGAGCTGGGAGCAACAGCAACATAGTGAGTGGAACCGTGCCGAGAGGAGCAGCCAGTAAAGGGGCGAGTGAAACCTGCGGACTTTACTCTGGGTAAATAGTGAAAGATTATTTCCTCTGTTGGGCGAATGGGGAACAAGGGGATGGAGATCAATAATTCTCACTGGAAGAACCAAGGGTGGAGAGAGAAAAAAAGTTTTCACACTGAAGGCTATTAGACCATGGGATGCCTCATGACAATTGTCTATTAAGGCAGAGACTAGAATAACTTTTAACAGGGAATGGGATTAGTATTTGAAAAGGAGGGTTATAAAAGGATCTGGGAGAAATGGATTTAAATGTGAGAGCTCCAGTGAAAGCTCCAGCACAGCCAATGGGGGCCAATTGGCCCCTCCTGTTCTGTAATTTCTATTCTTCTATGAAAATTCTCCTTTATTAATCTAAGCCCAGGGAGTGGTTTAGAAATGTTGGTGCTAAACTGAGTTTGGTGTGAAGTACAAGTACAGATCAGCTGAATGAGGCTCTCAGTTCAGAGTTGGCACCTTCACACAGAATATGAGTCCAAACCAGAGTCCAAGGAGATAGGGAGAGTGACGGGGCTTGTTAAAAGTGGCATTGATTGGGGAGCCTGACCGCATCTTGTACATTGCAGGGGGATTCTGGCTGTAGTTGTAGGACAAAAATCAGTGGGTTATAGGATTACTACAAGTTACAGGTAGGATATTAGGGCATTACATTACTACCAGTTACATGGACTTTCAGAGAGTTATTATATTACTGTTGGTTATGAGGGTAATCTGAGTGTTACCAGTATTACTATTAGTTACTGGAGCAATTTCAGTAAGTTACTGATAGATACTGGTGGAATGAAGTTCCTCCCACCTCTGGTTTCTCCGCTGCAAACCCTCCCCCACCTTCGGTTTGTCCTTTTCCCGGCCCTCAGTCTCCCCTTCTCTCCCACAGATTCTGGTCCTTTACCCTGCCCCTTTGGTGTCTTCCCATACCCCTTGTATCTTTCCCTCTCTCAGTTTCTCCTCTCTTGTCCACAGCCCCAATCATTTTCCCCTGCCTCCCTCTCCCCTACCGCTCTGTGTTTCTCCTCTATTCCCCTCCCCACCTGGGTCTTTTCCCCCCTCCTGGTATCTTACAAAGGTGCTCATTATCCATGTGTAAGCCTTACCAGACTATTCACCTTTTAAGATGCAACAGCTGACCCTGATCCAGTCTTCACCCAACATCCACTGACTGTTTCCACCAGGGGTCACTGAATTGTGATCGGGAGTAGGAACCCTGGCTGATATTTCCTCTCCCTTTTACATTTTTAATTCTTTGCCTGGTAAAGACCTCAAACTCCTTCTGTCAGAGCAGCGAGGTGTCGCTCCTCACCAGGCTGGGTGTCTCTATTGCACTCCCACAGGCATGGGTCATCCAACCCAATTATTACAATATCGCCAGGATTTGGGATGGGGTTAACGGTTACACCAGGAAATGAAGTACCACCCTAATGCACTGTGGATGGCAGAGAGGGTTCCATGCGTCTGGACTTGTCTAATATGTGTACAGCTCTAGACACCTATGATGAGGACAAGGTCTGAGGCACAAGGAAAGGGTAACTGAGCAATACTAAGAAAAAGATAGACACTAGCCATGAAAATAGGAGGCTACATCGAGTCTACAGCACAGAAACAGGCCATTCGGCCCAACTAGTCATTGCAGGCGTTTATGCTCCACATGAGCCTCCTCCCTCCCTAGTTCATCTAACCCTATTAGCATATCCTTCTATTCCTTTCTCCTTTGTGTGCTTATCTAGCTTCCCCTTAAATGCATCTATGCTATTTGCCTCAACTACTCATTATGGTGGCCTGTTCCACATTCTTACCACACTTTGGGTAAAGAAGTTTCTCCTGAATTCGCTATTGGATTTATTAGTGGCTATCTTATATTGATGACCTCTAATTTTGGACTCACCCACAAGTAGAAACATTTTCTCTACGTCAACTCTATCAAACCCTTTCATTGTCTAAAGACCTCTATCGGGTCACCCCTCAGCTTTCTCTTTTCTAGAGAAAAGAGTCCCAGCCTGTTTAGTCTTTCCTGATTAGTATATCCTCTCAATTCTGGTATCAGCTATGTGAATCTCTTTTCTATCTTCTCCAATGTATCTATATCCTTTTTATAATATGGAAACCCGGCTGGCGTGAGGTTCTATAATTAGGAGGGTAGGCAGCCTATTTTGCAGTTGTGACCAGGAGTCGTGAATGGTGTCTACCATCCCAAGAGCCAAGATAAGGGATATTAGGAGCAGAGGGAAATATTTTTGTAAAGGGAGGGAAAAGGAGCCAGAAATTGTGGTTCACGTAGGAACCAATCATATAGGAAAGAGTAGGATGGAGGTCTTGTGTGGAGAGAGAGTTTGAGGCATTAGGTTCTAGACTGAAATGCAATACCTCAAGGGTAGTAATCTCAGGATTAATCCTGGTGCCACACGCACACGCTGGACAAGTTGAAGAGCATGTTAAAGATAACGACTCATGCTAGGAAAATGGTGTTGAATGGATGATTTCAGGTTCCTTGGATCTTGGGACAAGTTCTAGGGTATGGGGAAGCTGTACAGATGGAAAGTCTTCATTTGAATCGGATTGATTCCATTGTTCTTACAGAGAGGGTAAATAAGGCAGTGGAGGTTATCTGACTGTATCTAAGTTTTGCCGGCCAGCAGCAAGGGTGCTCCACAGTGGGCAGGCAGAAGTTCCACTCCACACCCATCCTCCACAAAAGCTTCCCCAGGAATAACAAGGCCAGTGTTTCAACTTGCAGTACCAAAAGTCTACATGTTTCACCTTTTTATAGATCAATGGGGGTGGTTCTTTTTTCCATAAAGTATTTCATCCCATTTTATGGTTTCCCATGCTGCAATCCACCCCTCACCACGAAGGAGACCTGTTCCCAGGCTTCAACTGAAATTGCCTGTTAGAAATGCAATCTAGAGTTGCATTCCCTCCAATTTTCCTTCTCATCCTGTAGGGAAGTACATATTTCTATTTCTCGTTCCCCATGACAGCTGACCGTGGGAGCTCACACATGGAGGATTGTAGCTGTGACCCCACATCCTAGCACTTCACAGTGCAATATTTTACGGTTTCAGTAATCAGGAAACCATTTCATGGCAAATGTTGCAATATCTTCATCTAATTTGTTGTGATTTTGTTTTTAAATGAAAAGTTCAGTAAGAAGGTTCCATGAAGGAGCCCTTCAACTGCTTTATCATTCACCAATGTTAGAAGGCTGTGCACAACATTGAGATACATTTAAATCAACACCATCACAAGCAGATTAACTAATTATTCATTTTGTTTGCTCTTTGTGACATCCTGCTGTGTGCAAATTGGCATGCCACGTTTACCTACATAATAACAGTAACTACACTTCAAGAAGCAATTTATTAGCCATGCAGTGCTTTGGGACATGAAGGCACTTTATGAATGGAAGTTCATTGTTCCTTTGCCTTTAAGCTGTTTTCCCTAAAACTACCGTTCCCAGTTAATGAGACTCAATTTTCCTTTGGAATGGAGTTTTTATTTTTCACAGGAAGGTGTAGCTGAACTGGAAAAGGCACACAGAAGAGCTATTAGAAAGATCAAGGGACTAGAGAATAAAACATATTAGTATACATATTATGTAGAAGATCAGTCAGGAATATTTGATTTGGTACAGGTTAGAAGTCGGGGACTTGAGTATAAGCTGACAATGGACATATTCAGGCAGGACATAACAAAGCATGACTTTGCTGAGAGGATGGTTGTTTTTTGGAATAACTTACCTAGTGAGGTTGTAGTGACTTAGATTGATTCAAGGTCAAATTGAACAAGTATCTTGAGGAGAAACGTCATTGGTTACAACTGCTAGGACAGCAGGAAAGTGGATGACAGCGACCTATGGTCTTTTCTGGCCTTGAGATTATCTATGTTTCTTCACTGCCTGGTTATTGGAATATTACAATTGGAACCAGCTGTTAAGGTAAAGGCATCACATTGCATTATTTCATTAGGATAGGAATACAGTCACTAACTGTTGACCAATTGTTCACTGGGTAGAATATTACAGTACCGTAGTTGAAATAGTTTGACCGAAACAGAACTAAAAACCTCCGCTGGGAATTTCCTCCGCGGTTCTCTCAATTGGCCGCCAAAACCTTGGCAGAAACCCCAAATAAACGGGGATTGCACTGAAGTTACGGCGGTCAATCAGGAGAACCCCTGAGAAAATTTCCGTCGCTCATGTTTTGTTTTGCAAGAACGTAAAAACCTTTGCAATCTCCTTGCCCTCTCACCTCCAAATGAACTGCCCTCCTATCCTCCCTAAGTCTCTCCCTCTTTATAAACTCTTCTACACATAATCATGGCCATCCCTTTGACTTTGCCATCTCCCATGCCCTCTCCACTACTTTGGTCTCAATCATTGATAAGGCTAGTTCCAATCACTTCCATATATCCCTCACCACCCACATCTCCATACTGTCCTTCAACCCCGCTTCCTTCTGCACCTGCCCTTGTAAAAACCTCTCACCCTGGTCACTTGCAGCTGGCATCTCGAACTCTATTGCATAATCTTTAGCCCTCCATTCATCACGATATCTCTGCAGCTGCTGATTTGCTCAGCTATTCCCTCATCTCCACCTTTTAATGTTTTTGTCACCAGTAAAACATTCACTGTCTCCCTTACCAGTCACCTTTCCCACTAGGACTCCCATCTTTGCTCCCTCAAGTCTAAGGGGTGCAAACTTGATCATGTCCGTTGCACAACTGGCTTAGCCATCTATTGCTAGATCTGCCTGGACCATACCAAGCTCAACTGAGCCTCGCTCTCCTCTGCCACAAATACAAGAAGCTTATGGATTTCTTTGACTCTAAGATAGAGAACATCCCTTGAGCTGCCTCTTCTGCTTCCCCCTCCCTCTTGCTGAATAGGCCATCCTCCCGTATCCTGTCCCCACTCTAGGCCTGAACCCTCATCTCTCTATAGGTCCTCCCCATTTCCCCCCTACCCTCTAAGCTTATCTCGTCGATAAGACCTACCTCTTGCTGCCTCGATCCCATAGAGTTCTTTGAGGAAGTGATGGATATGGTAAATGGGGAAGTGCAGGGGATGTGGTGTACATGGACTTTCAGAAAGCCCTTGACAAGGTAGCACACAGGAGACTTAGAGAAGATTAAGGGGTATGTATTTAGGGGGATGGTAGAAAATTGGGTTAAAAACTGGTTAGAAGGGAGAAACAGAGAGTAGGAGTTAAGGGTAGGTTTTCCAGAGAGTTGGAAGAGGGTAGTGATGTCCCACAGGGTTCAGTTCTGGGGACATCTCTGTTCATTAGAAGTAGAAGTAGGCCATATGGCCTCTCAAGCCTGCTCTGCCATTCAGTCAGATCACAACTGATCTTCGACCTCAATTCCACTTTCCCGCCCAATCCCCATATCCCTTGGTTCCCCTAGAGTCCAAAAATCTTTCCATCTCAGCCTTGAATATATTCAATGACTCAGCATCCACAGCCCTCTGGGGTAGAGAATTCTAAAGATTCACAACCTTCTGCGTGAAGAAATTCCTCCTCATCTCAGTCTTGAATGGCCGCCCTCTTATCCTGCAACTATGCCCCCTAGTTCTAGAGATTCTAGCCAGGAGAAACAATCTCTAGGCATCTACCCTGTTAAGCCCCCTCATAATCTTATATGTTTCAATGAAATCACCTCTCATTCTTCTAAACTCCAGAGAGTATAGGCCTATTCTACTCAACCTCTCTTCATAGGACAACCCTCTCATCCCAGGAATTAATCTAGTGAACCTTCATTGCACCGCCTCCAAGGCAAGTATATCCTTCCTTAGATAAGGAGACCAAAACTGTACACAGTACTCCAGGTGAGATCTCACTAAAGCCCTGTACAACGTAGTAAGACTTCCTTACTCTTGTACTCCAACCCCCTTGCAATAAAGGCCAACATGCCATTTGCCTTCCTAATTGCCTGATGTACTTGCATACTAACTTTTTGTGTTTCTTGTTCTCTGTGTATATTATTGATTTGATTTTAGGCCTAGAGAGAGTGGCATTGAAATTTGCAGATAATACCAAAATAAGAGGTATAGTTAATTCTTAGAAAACTAGGTTGTTGTCTCATGAGGAAATACAAATACAGAGAAAGACTTGGGAAAAATTGGGTCTTTTTTCATTAGAACAGCAGAGATTATGTTGCAATATGATAGAAGTGTTAAAAATGATGAAAAGATGGGAGAGGGTAGATGGAAGCAGATTTTTCAGTAGTTAAGGGGCCTAGAATGACATAGGCACCTTGGAACAGGCATAGGCCATTCAGCCCCTCGAGCCTCTTTCTCCATTCTGTTAGATCATGATTGTTCTGTATCTCAATATTTACCCACCTTCACTCCATATCTCTTGATACCCTTTCCTAACACATCTATTATAGAGGATTTGTCTCTCTGGGCTTCCAGCAACTCTCCTGGTGATGAGAAGGATAATATACAAACTATTACTTACGAGCACACATGCACAACAAAGGGAGGTGGACTGTTATGTAACACCACAGTAAACCGTGCCTCTACATGTGCCAGAAAAGGATCTAGGGTGTTGAGGTCTGTCTATTCTGCAGGGCCTGCTATGTCTTGACATGGCTTCCAACTATAATTCAATGCATTTTGTATTGTGATTTATTGTTAGGCATGCACTCCATTGTATTTTTTTTTTCTTTTGTACACTGATGTACAATAAATAAACAAAAACCTTACAAGTTGACATTCATTCTGTTTAAAAAGTTCAAGATGAAATATCTTAACAAAACATCTTGTAGGAGGGAAAACTTTTAGGCATAATTTTCCTCTCTCTCCCAAAGGTATTGACTCCTTTGCTGTGATATGGTTGCATGGGTAACAGGCACTCGCTGGTATCTCACCCAAATGTCCATTATTCATTTAGTCTCAGCAGATTAGTTGACCATGGGAACAGGAGTAGGCCATTCAGCCCCTTGAGCATGTTCTGCCATTCAATGAGATCATGGCTGATCGGTATTCTAACTCACATTTATATTATTAATTGAGCTAGCATCTACTGCTTTTTGTGGGAGAGTTTTCCACACTTCTACCACCCTTTGCGTGAAGAAGTATTTCCTAACTTCTCTCCTGAATGGCCTGGCTCTGATTTTAAGGTTATGTCCCCCTATCCTAGATTCCCCACCAGTGGAAGAGTTTCTCTCTCTCTACCCTATCAATTCCTTTCAAAATCCTAAAAGCCTCAATCAAATCACCCCTTAACTTTCTATATTCCGGAGAATACAAGCCTAGTTTTATGTAATCTCTCCTCATGATTTAACCCTTGAGCCCTGGTAGCATTCTGGTGAATTTGCACTGCACTCCTTCCAAGGCCAATATATCCTTTCTAAGGTGATGTGCCCAGAACTGTATACAGTACTCCAGATGTGGTCCAACCAGGACTTGTGTATCAAAACTTCCACCCCTTTATATTCTAGCCCTCTAGATATAAAGGCTAATATTCCATTAGTCTTTTTGATTACTTTTTGTACCTGACCACTACATTTTAGTGATCTGTGTACATGGACCCCTAAATCTCTTTGGAACTCCACTGTTACTTACCACCAATGAAAAAAATGTACTCCGATCTATTCTTTTTTGGTCCAAAATGGACCATAGGAAGCATCACAGCCAAATCCTGATCCTGTCCAGTCCGGTCCTACAAATAGTTAAACTGGGGAATTTTAAAGCGTTCCTTTGCAAGGGATTTGAGAATGCTTTATGGATATGAAAACTTTTGAAGACAAATAAGCTTAGCTATGAACAACTTGCTCTGAAAACTCCATTTGATGTCCCCTATTTTGGTCACCTGGAGGTCTATTCTGCAGGTAGTGTCTGCTACAGTCTGAGCTTCTGGCATGCAGCTTTCATGTTTTATGATATTTTGTATTTCAACTTTCTATAAATAACATATTTTGTTGCAGTGACATCATTGCATATTCCTGTTTACAAACTTTGCAACTTTAAAGACAACCCTGTAACCAGACAAGTTTTTGGAGAGATGAGAATAAATATGAAAAATCCAAGTAAAATATGTTTCTGTGAAACAAGCTCTTTATTTCCCTCACAGAATACATTTCCTCCATTAGGGGAGAGTGATAAATAATTGTGTTTGTTATCACTATGCTGGAGGCATCTTTGGTAACTTGGTTGAAGATTGGATCGTGTGGTGTATAAACACCGGCATAAACCAATTGGGCCGAATGACATGTTTATTAGATTCTATGTAATAAGGGTTTTGAGTTTTTTTTATAGAAAGAGAAAAATCTGGAGAAGTTTAATGAGGGAATTCCAGACAGAAGGACCCAGGAGGCTGGAGGCTCTGCCACCAATGGTGAGATGAAGAGCGGGGGATGCACAAAAGGGCAGAGTCAGAGGAACAAGAGTGTTTGAGAGGGGGATATAGGAAAGAGGTGGTTGAGGAGTCTGAGTGGGGTGAGGCCATGATGGGATTTAAAGATGAGAATTTGGATTTTAAATTTAGGGCATTGGTGGACAATATAGATCAATGACTACAGGAGTGATGGGTGAGCAGGACTTAGTGTGGGATAGGATATTTGCAACAGAGTTTTTGACAAGGTAGAGCTTATGGAGAATAGGAGAAGGTTGGGGAAGTCAATTCTGGAGGTAACAGTTACAATTTAAGATAAGGGTTTTGTGGCCTTGGGGCTGGAACCTGGGCAGATGCAATCAGTGTTGTAGAGGTGAAAGTAAGCAGTCTTTGGAATGGAAATATGGGGTCTGAAACTCAGATTGGGATGATGGGTTGCAATAGTCTGGTTCAGCCTAGGACAGTGGCCAAGGAGAGTGATGGAGTCAGTGGCAATAAAGTGAAGTTTGTAGTGGGGTTGAAGACAATGGCTTTGGTCTTCCCAATGTTGAGTTGAACAAGTTTACAAAATCCCCCATATATTTAGTTTCTTTCTTCGTTGAAAACATTACTACTGATGTACATTATGCATAGATGGAGTGTAAATTAGATATTGCATCAAGGATGTATCACTTTATTATTTATTCAAATGGCCTTCAGATTAGAAACCTGTTACTTCCTGCTGCCCCAGTTGGCAGTCAAGTTTGCCTTGCAATCAGGGTGAAGTAGGTTTAGTGGTGGTACTGTGATGGACTGTGGAAAAAATGTTTTAAACATGTGGGGGACTTTAGCTCTTTGTAATTCACTGATCAGACCTACAGATGGATTTTAATATTTATAAATATAGAGTAATAAATATTGGAACAAGAAATATACACAATGCAAGAGTCCTTTTTAGGAAAAATAATTGTGGACACACCTGGAATTGAACTGTTGTTGACCTCTGGTTTTATCACCAAACCAATTCACTTGAGCCTCCAGAGAACATGTATAGTATATGGATTCTATTTTGGAAATTGGCCAATGAACATGAAAGGGTCCTAATTACTAATGGGCCAATTGGGTTGGGCAGAGCTCAACCCCACCAGAAGTGCTTCCCTTCAGAGACACCACTAGAATTAAACCAACAGAATACAACAATATCAAATCCAAATGGTAAGTCACAGAAGACATCCAGTGAGTCTGTTTACACTGCATTTTTGTACTCAAGGGTCATATAGGCTCAAAACAAGGAGTCAGAGGAATTCTGCCAGCAATCTTTTGCATCTGGACCAATAGAAATGATAAGGTAACAGTTATTGGGACCAAAATTCCTTAAACCCGTTCCCCACTATCATAAATGCAGTGCAGTGGGAATCACAATACACTCATGATCTATCCTCATGACTCTGTTGAAAACTAATGAGTGCCAGGTGCTATAACCATCACATGATCAAACCTCCAGGAATATATTCAACCAGAGATGGCAATCCTATCTGGACAGTAGAAATGGGGGAGAGAAGGGTTAGGCATAGAGAAATGGGAATGCAGCAGGGTGCATGCTCCCCCCAAGTGTTTTTTCTGCCTCACTGAGTGGGGGGTGGGAGGGGGAGTGAGTGAACAAAAAGTCTAGTCCTTAATGTGCAGTTTGCATTTGGGAATTGTTCTGTTGGCTAACTCAAAACACTTGACTCCAAACTTTCCGGTGGTAACCCAAAGTGAGAACCACGAGCCCGGAGAGTTGGAATAATGCAAGACCACCATTAACTTGAATTATTTGCACCGCTAAAGAGAATGGTTGTAAAAGTACAGTTGGACCAAATCTTTTTTAGATCTGCGTTTGCTGATGGAGCCCCTCCCCCCGCCCCTGTTGTTCCTCCGATGGGAGGGATCTCACGATTCTCGCGTTGTATCGCGAGACCATTTAGTTATATAAAATCCGCCTCAAAATGTTTATTTAACGCGTTGAAAACCGCGCAGCTTCGGTTCGAGTGACGGTCCCCGGGCCGGGTCGGGCCGCCCCCGCCCCTGTTTGCAGACACTCAGGCGGCTTCACCCCGAGCCGAGCCGAGCCGAGCGGGTCGTGTCGGGAGGTTTGTTTCCGGGTCGGGGGTGACGGCGCCATATTGTTCGGCTCGGGAGCTGGGAGCGGGCGGCCGGCCGGGCGGGCGGGAGGTGAGTGAAAAGAATCCGATTAACTCGGGGCCTGGCCCCAACCCGCGGGGACCGGCGGGGGCGGGGGCACCGAGCTCGGCCACGGCGGCACCCGTGCTCGGCTCCGCAGGAGGAGGCCGCCCCGAGCCTCGAACTGGATATGGCGTCAGGAGCCGGGGCCTCGCCTGGTCCCCGGAGGGAGGGAGGGAGGGAGAGGGGGGGGAATGTGTCTGGGAGTCGGGCTGAGACCCCGGGAGGGACCCGGACCCGGGTCCGGGCTCTCGGCGCCAGTCGGTTGCGATGTTTAAGCCTTTTGATCCCGGCGGGCGGGCGGGCGGGGGAGGTCCCTGTACCGGGTGCTGAGAGCTGGCGGCCGCCGTTGGGGGCGGCTCGGCTCGGCTCAGCTCCGGCTCCTGTTCGTGCCTCTCAATGGGTTTGATCTTCGGCGAGGGGCAGAGATCAGAAATGCGGCTCCCGCTTAAAAATAAACTTCCGCCGGGGAGAGTCGATTCTAATCGGTCTAAATATAAATCCCCGCATCCGTCGTGTCAAAGTAACCAGAGAATTAATCTTCGAAAATATAATCTCACTTGTGACATGGTATCTGAAATTGAAGAATTTATTATTAAATGCAATCCCATTACTTTATCTGTAGTAAAAATCCTGATCTAAACATTCGTCCAGAAGTACATTGACGGTGAAATTATTAGTTTAATAAATGAGCAGTTGTTGAGATTAGGAACCATTGAAATAGTTGATTTTTTAAAAAAAAATCTTTGGGTATATCTATATTGTAAGTGCACCTCAATATACCATTTGATAATTGTCAATTAATGAATGAGAGGAAGCTGCAAATGTGGTATTTTACCATATTTGAATTTGTTAAAACTATATTGTATCAATTGGATATTGTACCTTATACTGAGTTGGCCTTTTTTTTGTCAGCTCAAGTGTCTGATGTGTGGAAAACCATCATCTTGTTTGGGAGTCCCCAAATCAAGTTTCTGAAAAATCCACTTGGGTAGAGTTTCTGTTTTTCCAATGCAGAATGTGGTCCATGTAGTTATTAAAACTGGTTATTTCACCTAGTCAACGATCAATAAATAAACTACTTTTTGCAAGAAACCTGTACTCCCAGTAACTCTGTTCATAGAGCTTACTGCTACTTGCATTTGTATAAATGTAAGTTGGCAGAAGCCCAGGTTTAGGTACCTCCAAGTGTACACAGGACTACTGCTGGAGTTTAAAGAGCAACAACGAAGCAGCTTACCAGCACAGCGCTTATATACTTTCTGTCACTCGCCCTTTTAGGATCACTCTGCCTGTTCAGATGTTGACTTGCAGGGTTATTTGGAGCTGACTGGAAAGAATCCCTGGCCCCAGTGATGGGTTTAACCTTCCAGGCCCCATTAACAAACTTGGCAGATACTACAGGTATGCGTGGCTCAGGTTACAGATTAGAGTTTATCACACAAGGTTGACTCTGTTCCAATTCCATGTCACTTTGGAGTCATCTTGACTTACAAGACCCTGCTTTCCACCATTGAGTTCCCTTTTTGCCACAAATCCATCTTGCAACTTGGCCCTGGGCACTTTACATTGGACAAAGAAAGCCCTTCTAGGATGTGCCTTAAACGTCATTGGAAGTTTGCTATTGAAGAAAAATAAGAAGCACTAAAGTGCCTTTTTCCCCTGCACACAGTCCCAACAAATTGTGTTGGAACCTATTATAATTTCCAGGTACTGATGTGCATCAACAATTGTGACAGATGTCTCTTGTATTTTCTGATCAATACCTCTTGAGGTTCCCCTCTTGAGCTGTGAATACATAATACACTTGGGGCCACCCAGCACTATATCCCAAAACAGTATCAACTGCAACTTAAGAATACTACCCAACACATCATGGAAAACTTTAAATGAGTGTCAGTAGCAAATGTGAACAAGTTAACCTTAAATCCAAAGATTTGTTTTGCTGTTAATGACCTGAAATATCTGCATTCAAATTGGCATCTGGGTCTGCATGGTCCACAGCAAAAGTAGGTCTAATCCTGGGACTCATTTGGATGCAGACTGTAAAGTGAAGTGACTGTCACTCCTGTTGTATTCATTGAGTTATATTTATTGGTTCTTTTATGCCAACTACACTCAAATTAAAAATAAGATACAAAGTACTTAAATTTGCATAAGTGCCTCCTTTCATTTACTTCAAATTTTTAACTTGCAGAAGCAACATAAAGATATGGGGTGGGGGAGGTGATAAGTTAGTGTTTTTTGGGAATAACATACCTCTTTCCAAATGGCAGTGCTCTATAGCTAAATCAAGAGGTAATTGATTTAAAGTTCAGCTATAATGTTTTAACAAAAAACAATGCAAGCTATATGTATTTCATTAAAGCTGCTCAAATGGTTAACATTTTCTGAGGTAGTTTAGTCTCTACTTGATATTTGTACATAAGTAATTTTCAGTTTCCATCAACTTCACTTTGCCTCTGATTAGGCTGCACCATTAAGAATATAGTTTTGTACCTTACGTTTCTTCAGTTTTAAAAGAAATGAAAAATACTTGCTTTTTGATTGTTATACATTGTTACTTGAACGGCTGACCAGAAGACATCCACTTTAATCCCGAAGAACTCCAGCAGACCGCCTGACGACTTCATGAGATGTAGTGAAGGGAATCCTTAAAGGGTTTTTTTTTGTCCTCCAGACTAATCAGGCAACTTCTTGCAATAAAATAATAGGAACTGAAATTTGAAAATAAAAATGTCCCAAAACAACTTTGAAATCGTCAGTGTTGAGATATAAGTTCTGCAGGGTTTCCCATTGATGTCACTGGAGCATGTCTCTGATTTTATGAATATCTTTTATGAGAACTTATTGCAAAGTGTAAACACACCGTTCAGAGTTAAGGCCTACCTGTTTCACTTACCAGATGATGGTACTTGTGCTTAAAATTGGTGTTATTGGAAAGCGTTATTAAAACTAGTTCTAATAAATGGACTAACACAGCTCAAACATAGATGAAATAAATGTATATTTTAGGTGACATGGAGGGATTCCACAATTTTGTCAACTTATTCTGTTTTAACATAAAATAGAAAATGTTGAAAAAATAGCCAATCAGTATCACAGACAGTTGCTGTTTTGGATTTGATTCTTTCATAAGTGAAAAATAAAAGAGTCTAAACATACAGGAGTGGGATAACAGGGAGGGGAAGAAGACATATATTTTTAAAAAGAGTATTATGGAAATGAGTGCTCGGTGATGTCACAGACCATCTCAGTCAAGTAACAAAGAAGCATTAAAGAAACAATGGATGTGTTAAAATTGTTTACAATTGTCAACCCCAGTCCATCACCGGCATCTCCACATCATGTGTTAATAGTGAGAGACCAATGGAATGTATGGGAAAGTGGGAGAGGTGGAAAATGCAGAAAATTTGGGGAACAGGTTTGAAATTTAAATAGAAGATGCTGGCAAAGTACAGTGTATCCACCAGCTCCAAAAAGAGAAAAAGAACAGGTCAACAAGGAGGTACAGACTCCCTGCTAGCGCCATGTTTTGACAACCAGTCTCTCTCTATTCAAAACAGCCTCCAATCTCCCCCACCCCCTTCCTGGACACTGACAGACTCTCCCCACACCACTAGCAACCTCTGCTGTAAAGCAAATGGGAGGCTAAGCTCTCAAGTCACTGATCAAACAGAGGCTACAGCATGCCAAGGAGAAAGATGAGATAATCTTGAAACTTGCTTTGAGCTTTGTTGGAGCAGAAGCCAAGAACAGAGAGTGCAGAGGGAATGGTAGGGGGAGTTAGGTGGGTCTCAGGACTTCAGCTATATACTTCATTTCCTTTACAATGGACTTTTCTGGTAATGTGGGAGGTGGATCATTCTCTGGGGCAGTGGGAGGGAAATGGATTGTTGTTTTCAGTAGGGGTGAGATGCTTTTTTTAGAACACAGTGCTGGTGGGAGAGGAGGAAACTGGCCAGCCAGATAATTTTTTTGGAACTGGTGGACCTACACTATACTTTGCCAGCATCTTCTGTTTAAATTTCAAGCCTGTGTCAATTTCAAACCTGAGCCCCAGTTTTTCTGTTTTACAGATTCCACTTGTATTTTCCGTAGGCCTCCCACTTACTATAGCCAGTCATACATCATTTGTTCCTTTAATACCTCTAATACTTGACTGAAATTATTTGTTACATCATCTCACTGATACTTTTTTAAAATACTTTTCCCTTGTATCCCTCTTCTGATCATAATATGCCCATTTCTTATTTTTCAGTGCAGAAGAAAGGCATGAACCTGAAATATTCCGTTCTCCCCACAGATACGGATTGATCTGTGTGTTTTTAGCTGCTTCTGTTTTTGTATTACATTTGCCATATTTTGCTTTTTAACTCCTAAATTCACACTTGTGCCTGGATAAGATCACAGTTTGAGTATTTTACAACCTCTGAGATTATGAAGAGTTTGGGCCATGATGATGCCTGTTGTTTTCCAGTTCTGGTGTTTAAGGTGAATGCTATCTTTATTCCATGCAACTGGAGATCTTAAACTGCTATGTGTTTTGGCTTTTGAATTACAATTAATCTGCTGAAGATTCATTTTTAGCCCAAAGCTGAACTCCCGTTTTCCAGCTTCAAACAACACAAATTGTTGTGAATTTTTACTTGCTTTTTTTGAACATGGTAGTGGAAACACTGACCACCAAGACTGAAACCAAAATCTCTAAAATAACACTTTTCCTATAACTATTAATCCTGTGTTGATTGTGCAAATAAGTTTTATCAGATGCATAGTGCCTTTCGTGTCATGAGGATGTCCTAAAGTACTTTATAGCCAATGAATTACATTTGAAATGCAGTAACTTTTACTTTGTGGACAGAATTCTCCTGGCTCTGCTTTAGAACTATATTATACAATGCAGCCATATTCTACCCAGTAAAGGGGAGGAGACTAAATACGTGTTTGTGGTAGAGTTTTGTCAATGCATTTTAAGCTTAATGCAGATGTTGGTGGTTTTTCTTCAGGCAAAACATGTTTACAACAGATTCATATCAGATCTTGCACCCAAGAGTACAGAGGGAGTAAATAATGCCATGTTTCTTGCAATTCCAAAAGAAGATAAAGAATGGAATGAGAAACGGTCATTTGATCAATTTAAGACTTCCCTCTGCAGACCATGGACAATTCATACCATGAACTTTCTCCAATTTATTGAGAGAAAGTTGTGCAAAGTTGCTTCCTGCTCCCCAGAGAAAAATTTAGTAAAACTCCAGAATACCTAATCTTACAACCTCTACAATTCATCTTTCTGTCATAAGAATGACTGTTGATTTGTGCTTTTCATGGAGAAATGGATGAACAATCCCCAAACTACCACTAACACTCTAATACATATAATAAAAATGGAATTTGACTTATTTAGTCAATGTAAAGCAGTGCCCTCATTATAATGTGGAGATGCCGGTGATGGACTGGGGTTGACAATTGTAAACAATTTTACAACACCAAGTTATAGTCCAGCAATTTTATTTTAAATCCCTCATTATAATGCATTGAACATGAATGGGGGAGATCAAGCTAACTGCTACAGACCACGTTCAGTCTACCTCACTGGAGACGCAATCTCACCTGCATATCGCCTCAATTCTGCATAAATACTCCATGATCAAATGTAATGGAGCTAAATTGCAGAGTATCATCCATCTCTGATGTTTAACCCTGGTCTGTTGCCTTTTGTGGATAACCATCCTCCTCCCACCATTCCCTCCTTGGAAAAAGTTGAATTCTGTTTTTATTAATTTGATTCCAGGATTGTATTGGTGATATTCTATAATTGTCCATTTTTCTGCGGTAAACACAAATTGGTGGCTTTGATCATGTCCGGTTCATCATCTTAGTCTATACCTAGCCCTAAAATTTTCAATCCCATTCTCAATCAGGTATTTATCCAGTTCCTTTTTGAAAGAGTTAATTGGCATAGCATCAATGTTTTGCTTGGAGTCTGATCCCAATATCCACTACTTTGTAGTGCAAAAAAGTTTATCATCCTTAGTCTTCCTTGAGAAATGCCCGTTTTAAACTTGCAACACCAAGTTCTGAAGTCACAAGTGAAGTAGCCTTTTAAAATCTATGTAATCTGTTGCCTTTTGAGTAATTTGGTGATCTGAATAATGTCCTTCCTCCCCTCCACCATCTTCTCTTGTGAAATTATAACTTAAGAGCCGTAAGTCCTGCTACCATCTTGTCGTACTTTTCTGAATCCCCTCCAATACATCAGTTGTTCTGCAGGTAGGGTGCCTAAGATTGAATATAGTATTCCAAATGTGGCTTCACCAATTACTCATCTAATATCACAATTTTTTTTCCATTTACAATACAATTCCCTGGATGTATCCTAGTATTTAATTAGTTTGAGTAATGTATTCATGGTGTTAAAGTTGTGTAAGTGAGTTTTCAAATTACACTAGACAAAGCATCACCATTTTTGATAGTATGGAAGAAAAAACAATTGTTGGACTATTGTAAGTAGGGACCATCCTCGAACCCATCCTGCCCCCTTAAACTCTGCCAGCCAATCAACAATCACCGCTCCTCTTGCATTTTCCTCCAGAATGTCTGTTCATTTACAAACAAGGTTCTTGCCATCCACAACCTAATTGTGGATGTTTGCATGGCTTTGACTGAAACTTGGCTCACAGATGCTGACACCTTGCTGCTTACCAAAACCTCCTTACCTACCCCACCCAAATAGCTGCTATGGTGGTGTGGCCTTTATCACCAAATTGCATCTTGTTCTCTTCCCCCTATTCCTAAGTCACCGTTTCCTCCTTTTCCACCCTTTTACCTCCTTTAAATTCCTTGTCTATCATCTCCACCAGTCCCACACCAAGTTTATTCCTGAGATATCTTAGCTCAGCTTCTGCAGGGAATGACTCCTCATCCTCAGCAATTTCAATCTCCATTTCTGCTCTCTTTACTCTCGTCTCTGAATTTGCTGTCCTCTCTAAACCTCTCCTACCATATAAACTCTCTTACCCATATTCGTGGCCACCCTTCGACTTTGCCATCTCCCATGGCCTGTCTACTCCCATTGGCTCGAGGCCATGATGGGGCCATGTCCCATCACCCCCTTGCATCCCTCACTGCTCACTTCCCTGCCCTATGTTGCTTAGAACTACGCTTTCAAATTCCCAACTGCCTAGCCTTGAACGTATCTGGTAGACAACTGGCTTAGGCATCCATCACCAGATCTGGCTGGACCTCATCAAGTTCTACTAGTTCTTGCTCTCTGATAAAATCACTACTCTAGGATCATCCTGGAGGGCAAAGATAGCAACCAACTTTATTCCACTATCAACCACTTCCTTAAACCCCTTGCCACCGTTGGCTGTACAATTAGTGTAAGGAGCTTATGGATTTCTTTTGTCATCAAAATAGAGAACATTTCTTCAGCTGCCGGATGAGGGACTTCAGTTATGTGGAGAGGCTGGGGCTGTTCTCCTTAGAACAGAGAAGGTTAAGAGGAAATTTGATAGAAGTGTTCAAAATCATGACTGGTTTAGATAAAGTAAATAAAGAGAAACTGTACCCATTAGTGGAAGGGTCGAGACCCAGAGGCACAGATTTAGGGTGATTGGCAAAAGAATCAACGGCGACATGCGGAGAAACTTTTTTACACAGCAAGTGGTGATCTGGATTGCACTGGAAGGTTGGTGGAAGCACATTCAATTGTGGCTTTAAAAGGGGAATTGGATAAATACTTGAAGGGAAAAAATGTATAGGGTTTCAGGGAAAGAGCAGGGGGATGGGACTAATTCAGTTGCTCTTACAAGGGGCTCGATGGGCCAAATGGCTGCCATCTGTGCTGTAACAATTCTATGATTTCCACCACCTCTCTCCCCCTTGCCCAACAAGTGAAACCTCCAGCTACCCTAAGCCTGAATCCCCACACGTCTCATGCCTCGTCTATGGCTGGTCCAGTTAAGTTTCTGGTCAATGGTGATCCCCAGGATGTTGATGATGGGGGATTCGGCGATGATAATGCCGTTGAATGTCAAGGGGAGGTGGTTAGACTCTCTCTTGTTGGAGATGGTCATTGCCTGGCACTTGTCTGGTGCGAATGTTACTTGCCACTTACGAGCCCAAGCCTGGCTGTTGTCCAGGTCTTGCTGCATGCGGCACGGACTGCTTCATTATCTGAGGGGTTACGAATGGAACTGAACACTGTGCAGTCATCAGCGAACATCCCCATTTCTGACCTTATGATGGAGGGAAGGTCATTGATAAAGCAGCTGAAGATGGTTGGGCCTAGGACACTGCCCTGAGGAACTCCTGCAGTAATGTCCTGGGGCTGAGATGATTGGCTTCCAACAACCCCAACCATCTTCCTTTGTGCTAGATATGACTCCAGCCACTGGAGAGTTTTCCCCCTGATTCCCATTGACTTCAATTTTACTAGGGCTTCTTGGTGCCACACTCTGTCAAATGCTGCCTTGATGTAAAGGCAGTCACTCTCTCCTCACCTCTGGAATTCAGCTCTTTTGTCCATGTTTGGACCAAGGTTGTAATGAGGTCTGGAGCCGAGTGGTCCTGGCGGAACCCAAACTGAGCATCGGTGAGCAGGTTATTGGTGAGTAAGTGCCGCTTGATAGCACTGTTGACGACATCTTCCATCACTTTGTTGATGATTGAGAGTAGACTGATGGGGCGGTAATTGGCTGTATTGGATTTGTCCTGCTTTTTGTGGACAGGACATACCTGGGCAATTTTCCACATTGTCGGTTAGATGCCAGTGTTGTAGCTGTACTGGAACAGTTTGGCTAGAGGCGCGGCTAGTTCATCAACCCCATTCCCACTAGACTGCTAACAACACACCTTCCCTTCCTGGCCCTCATGCTAGCTAACATTGTAAATGGTTCCCTCTCCTCAGCAACGGTGCTGCCCAACTTTCAAAAATGCTCTAGTCACTTTCTCTTCAAAAATCCACCTCGGCTCCTCAGTCCTTGCAAATTATTGCCCCATCTTCAACCACTGCTTCCTCTCCAAAGCCCTTGAATGTGTTTTGCCTCCCAAGTCCATGCCTATCTCTACCACAACTCCCTGTTCAACTCCCTCAGGTTTCCAACTTTCCCATAGCATTAAAATGGGCCTAGCCGAAGTCACAAACGGCGTTCTCTGTGGCCCTGGTGCCTTTCTCCTCCTCATCTTCGATTTCTCTATCCTTTGATGTAGTCGACTACACCATCCTTCAGTACCTCTTCTCCCTTGTTCAGCTAAGTGTAACTGCCCTTAGTCTTGACTATCCTGCTGTAGCCAGATCATCTCTAGCAATTTGCTTCTCTTCCCAGCCCCACACTGTCACTTCATGAGCACCCCAAGGATCTATCCTTGGCCCTCTCTTTTCATCTAGATGCTGTCCCTCATTGACATCATCTGCAAAGATGGGGTCAACTTGCACGTGTATGTTGACGAAACCCAGCTCTGTCTCTCCACTACCTCTCTTGACCTCGCTGCTGCCTCTGTGCCATCGCACTGCTTGTCTAACATGTAGTCTTGAATTAAACTCATTTTCCTTCAGCTAAACATTGGTAAGACTGAAGCCATTGTCTTTAGCCCTGGCACAAACTCTGTGCTCATGTCATCAACTCCATCCCCATTCTCAGCAACTATCTCATGCTGAACCAGACTGTTTGCAACATCAGCGCCCGATTTGACCCTATGCTGAGTTATGACCCTATTCCTATATACTCTCCATCACAAAGACTGCCTAATTCCACCATTGCAACATCTCCTGACAACCTCAGCCCATCTGTTGCTGAAACCTTCATCCACGTCTTTGTCACCTCCAAACTTGACTGACCAGGCCAGCCTTCCTCCTCCACCCTCTGCAAACTTCATCTCATCCAAAACTCAGCTGCCCATATCCAATCCTGCACTATATCCCACTGGCCCATCACCCCTGTCATCGCTAACCAACATTGGCTTCTAGTTCCCCAAAACCATAAATTTAAAATTCTCTCCCTTTATTTAAATCTTGCCATGACCTTGCACTCCCTATCTTTGTAACCATCTCCAATGCTACAACCCCCTTAGCTATCTTCCTCTGACTTCAGCCTTTTTTACATTCCCTCTCCCTTCACCCCATCATTGGCAGCTGTGCCTTCAGTGCCCTGGGCCCCATTTTTTATAGAATTCCTTCCCTAATCCCTGCCATCTCTCCACCTCCCCATTTTCCTTTAAGACGACTTGAAACCCATCTCATTGACCAAACTTTTGATCGCCCCTTCGAATATATCCTCATTTGGCTCAGTGTCTATTGTTTTCCCCTTGCGCCTCTGAAGTATTTTGGGACATTTTCCCACATTAAAGGTAACAAGTTATTATTAAAATTGATGGTCACAGGTTGGGTATCCATTTCATCCTCCTGTATTGTAATTGTCTTCACAACTATTTTATAGAAATGTAAGTTTTAAAAAAAATACACTGCTGCTGAACAATACTTCACTTATGTTAGTATTTTTAACAGGTGCCCCTTGCCAGTGTACTTTTAAGAAGTGTCGCTTAGTCAGTTGAAAACACTAAGGAATTATACCTTTTTTATATTCCAAGTTATATTTTTTAAACTGATCAGCTTTATGCATCTGCTCATCTGTTGAGGCAGTGTGGAAAATGTTACAAACACAGCCTAGCATGTATTTTTTTCTGTTTGTAGTTTTTAAAACATTTGAAGTTGAACAGTTGAAGATGTGGGATCAAGGTGGCCAACCTTGGCAGCAGTGGCCTTTAAGCCAGCAACAGTGGATGCAGTCATTTCAGCAGCAACAGGATCCAAGTAAGTTTCCATAACTGAAATTGGCACAATACTTAAAATATTTAATTTGTAAAAAAATGCATACAGATATTACTGATGTGGGTATAACATTGTCGAGAACAAATAAATTATATAATTCTGTTGAATTGCTTCCTGAAATTAATTTTGAAGGAGTTCAGTAGTTGCTATATTTTCCTAGTAAACTAATATGCTTTAAAGCTCTGCCAATATGATACTGTTACTTTGTCACCAGTATTTCAGGATGCTTTATTGAAATTCTAGTGACAGCACTTGAGAGATTCTCAGTCCTAACCACTTCTTCTGAATTGCTTACCAAATGTGATAAATAGTAATTTTTTTTTAATTCATTCATGGGATATGGGCGTCGCTGGCAAGGCCAGCATTTATTGCCCATCCCTAATTGCCCTCGAGAAGGTGGTGGTGAGCCGCCGCCTTGAACCGCTGCAGTCCGTGTGATGAAGGTACTCCATCACTGCTGTTAGGTAGGGAGTTCCAGGTTTTTGACCCAGTGACGATGGAGGAACGGCGATATGATGTGTGACTTGGAGGGGAACGTGCAGGTGATGGTGTTCCCATGCGCCTGCTACCCTTGTCCTTCTAGGTGGTAGAGGTCGCGGGTTTGGGAGGTGCTGTCGAAGAAGCCTTTGCGAGTTGCTGCAGTGCATCCTGTAGATGGTACACACTGCAGCCATGATGTGCCGGTGGTGAAGGGAGTGAATGTTTAGGGTGGTGGATGGGGTGCCAATCAAGCGGGCTGCTTTGTCCTGGATGGTGTCGAGCTTCATGAGTGTTGTTGGAGCTGCACTCATCCAGGCAAGTGGAGAGTATTCCATCACACACCTGAGTTGTGCCTTGTAGATGGTGGAAAGGCTTTGGGGAGTCAGGAGGTGAGTCACGCACCACAGAATACTCAGCCTCTGATCTGCTCTTGTAGCCACTGTAATATACAGATGCAAAATTACAGCAGTTCTGCATACCAATGCAGCATTACGAATGTAACGAGTACTGTTTTATTGAATTGTCTTTGGATTGAAAACTGTTTTCAGGTCAGATTGACTGGGCAGCATTAGCACAGGCATGGATTGCACAAAGAGAGGCCTCTGAGGAATCTGTAACAGCACAACAGCCAGTCATGATACCCAATGGGCAGGCAGTACATGGCATCGAAAATAGTCAAGACAATCATGGAAATTTTCCAGGAGATCCTAATTTCAACAGAATGTGGGAACAAGGTTCGTATTTATTATTTTGCAGAGATATGTTTGTCAACTTGGAGTCAATTGGAAATATAATTGCAAATAAGGGCGATTGAAGAATTTCCTTCTGTATTGATGGTTATGTAAGTAGATAACTGTATTCCCACGTTGTCATATGATTTAGCTTTATGTAAAATACCACCAGTAAATAATATCATAGCTCTTTACTAATCCTTCTCATGCATTATATTAGTTTCTGCCCCTATAAATAAGAGCATAGAGAAGTGTGGAATGAGAATAAGCAGTTTGTACTTAAGCCATTTCTTTCCACAGACCATATACTGTCTGTCCTTTCATGGACTTTAACACATCTATTATCAGGGAAAATTCTGCAAAATTTTTCCTTCTTTCTCCAAAGGTAAATTGAGAGAAACTCCAGAATTCTTCTAACCTTACCTTTTACATTATTCATCTTGATTAGCCGCCTCCTATGATATGATCCTCTAGTCCCAGCAGGTCAGAAGCCATTATGTGTCATACAGGATTCTTTATCTGTACCTACAAGCCTCAGTCCAGTTCTTAAATAATTAGTTATGCAGATTTTTTTTTTAAAGCTGTATTAATGATCCAGAACTTGCGTGAAAAACATTGGGGTCATATCCAGGGGCTGTGGGAAAACTGCAGAAGATTGTGACAAAAAAAGTGCGGCTACTTTTCCTTATTTCTTGTGAAGAAGTTGCAAGCTATCGTGGACAATTCATGGGTACTCTCTTTTACCAAAGTTGTATTGTTTTATTGAAAGTTAAATTGCTTCAAGATTATTTAATTAAATATTAAATTGTTTCTTAAAACTTCCCATTCTTCTCCCCTCCCTCCTGGTCATGCTAGCACTTTTTTCCCCCAATCCCAGTTCTTGTTGACACTCTTCCTTCCCTCAAAGTGTCAGCCTTGCTCAGTGATAGCACTTTCGCTGGCACTTTCCCCCCCCCTCTCCCTTCCCAGTTCACGCCAGTACTCCTCTCCCCTGGGGGCCAAGAAAGGAGCTAAGTCTAAAAAAGATGTATGTACATGAACACCGGAAGCATTCAGGACAAGATGCCTCAACAGGAGGCCTTTTGTAGCACTAGTGAACAATGAGATTAAAGGTGTAACAGAAAGAATGTTGACACCAGAAGATGTTGAGTACAAAATAGAGGTACAAAGTGTTCAAAAAAGATGAGAGTAGACAGGAGAGGAGAGAGTTTAGGCCTATATACTAGGGCTTCAGCCCTATATGTTAGGGCCACCTGATTGAGTGTCATTCTCGAGGGATTGTTATCGGGGCCACTGCAGTTTCTAATTTACATTAACAACTTGGATTCAGAAACTTTAAGCAAATTGGTTAGATTTGCTGATGATATCAAACTAAGACTGACAGTTGATTCTGAGGGGACAGCATGGGAACTAAAAGATGAGGAGGAAAAAGAAGTAAAAGGGCAGACCACGAGATGAAACTTAATGCAGACAAGTGTAAATTACTGCACATTAGAAGAAAGAAAGGTTGACATAAGTATTCCAGTAATAATATCAAAATAGCTAATAGTTGAATGAAATGTAGAGGTGTTAGTTGATGCAACACTCAACATCTAGAACTAATGTGAAGCAGCAGTCAACAAAGCAAATAGAATGCTGAACTATACTGCCAAAACAGTAGAGTACAAGTCAGAGGAAGTCATCCTCAGAACTACAGTGTTCTGGTCATACTATACCCTTGTATGTGTGCTCAGCTCGCACCCGTGATATGCTCCTCCTGCACTATGTGGGAAGTCATGGACACTACCAGTGTCCCTGGCGACCATGTGTGCAGGAAGTGTGTCCAGCTGCAGCTACTAGCTAACCGTCTTTCGGAGCTGGAGCTGCGGGTGGATTCACTGTGGAGCATCCGCGATGCTGAGACTGTCATGGATAGCACGTTCAGTGAGGTGGTCACACCGCAGGTAAAGATTACGCAGGCAGAAAGGAAATGGATGACCGCCAGGCAGAGTAAAAGGACTAGGCAGGTAGAGCAGGAGTCCCCTGGGGCCATCTCCCTCTCAAACAGATATTCTGCTTTAGATACTGTTGGGGGAGATGGCTTATCAGGGGAATGCAGCAAGAGCCAGGTTCGGGGCACCACGGGTGCTTCTGCTGCACAGGAGGGGAGGAAGAAGAGTGGCAGGGCTATAGTGATAGGGGATTCAATTGTAAGGGGAACAGATAGGCGTTTCTGCGGCCGCAAACGTGACTCCAGGATGGTATGTTGCCTCCCTCGTGCTAGGGTCAAGGATGTCACGGGGCGGCTGCAGGGCATTCTGGAGGGGGAGGGTGAACAGCCAGTAGTCGTGGTCCATATTGGTACCAACGACATAGGTTAAAAAGAGGGATGAGGTCCTGCAAGGTGAATTTAAGGAGTTAGGAGATAAATTAAAAAGCAGGACTTCAAAGGTAGTGATCTCAGGATTACTAACGGTGCCACGTGCTAGTGAGTATAGGAACAGGAGAATAGACCAGATGAATGCGTGGCTGCAGGGATGGTGTAGGAGGGAGGGATTTAGATTCCTGGGACATTGGGACCAGTTCTGGGGAACGTGGGACCTGTACAAGCGTGACGGGTTACACCCGAGCAGGACCGGGACCAATGTCCTCGTGGGGGTGTTTGCGAGTGCTGTTGGGGAAGGTTTAAACTAGAGTGGCAGGGGGATGGGAACCTGAGCGGGGAGTCAGAAGGGAATAAAATTGAGAGCAGCAAGAGAGGGGAAGACCCAGGGGAAATCTACAATACAAATATTACAAACAGTTGTTCAAGAACAAGTGAGAGGGAAAAGCGTAGAGCAGCGGAAAGAAAGTGTACTTTAGGCACGACAGATTAAAATAAAAACTAGAAGGCGTAAGGCGATTAACCCAGCATCAAAGCTGTGGCAGGGGGTTGGGAACCTGAGCACGGAGGCAGAGGAAAGCGTGTCAGGAAGGGATAGAAGGTATGGAGTAAAAGGTAAAATGTTAAAAAAGGAAAAAGCAGAAACTGTCACAAAACATATTTGAAAGTTCTTTATCTGAATGCATGTAGCATTCGTAACAAAATGGACGAGTTAATGGCTCAAATAACTACGTATGGGTATGATCTTGTGGCCATTACAGAAACATGGCTGCAGAGTGACAACGACTGGGAATTAAATATGCCAGGGTATTTAACAATCAGGAAGGACAGGCAGGAAGGAAGGGGAGGTGGGGGTGGCTGTTAATAAAGGAAGGAATCACTGTAATACAGAGAAATGATATTGGGACAAAGGATCAGGACAATGAAACAGTTTGGGTAGAGATAAGGAATAATAAGGGGAAAAAAACACTCGTGGGCGTAGTATATAGGCCTCCTAATAGTTGCAACTCTGCTGGAAGAAGTATTAATCAGGAAATAGTCGGGGCCTGTAATAAGGGAACAGCTATAATTATGGGGGATTTTAACTATCATATTAACTGGACAAATCAAATTGGGCAGGGCAGCCTTGAGGAAGAGTTTATGGAATGTATTAGGGATGGATTTCTTGAGCAGTATGTAACTGATCCTACAAGGGGGCAAGCAACCTTGGACCTGGTCCTGTGTAATGAGCCAGGATTAATTAATAATGTCCTAGTTAAGGATCCCCTTGGAATGAGTGACCATAACATGGTTAAATTCCATATCCAATTGTAGGGTGAGAAGGATGGTTCTCAAACAAGCTTACTGAGCTTGAATAAAGGAGACTATGATGGTATGAGAGCGGAATTGATTAAAGTGGACTGGGAAAATAGATTAAAGGGTAAGACGATACATGAGCAGTGGTGTTCATTTAAAGAGTTATTTTACAACTTTCAAAAAAAAAATATTCCCCTGAGGAAAAAAGGGTGTAAAAGAAATGACAGCCATCCGTGGCTAAGTAAAGAAATTAAGGATAGTATCCGACTAAAAACAAGGACATCTAAGGTCGCCAAACTTAGTGGGAGGATAGAAGATTGAGAAGTCTTCAAAAGACAGCAAAAAGTAACTAAAGGATTGATTAAGAAAAGGAAGATAGATTATGAAAATAAATTAGCAAAAAATATAAAAACAGATAGCAAGAGTTTCTACAGTTATATAAAAAGTAAAAGGGTGGCTATGGCAAACGTAGGTCCCTTAGAGGATGAGACCAGGAAATTAATGGTGGGAAACATGGAGATGGCAAAAATGCTGAACAAATATTTTGTTTCAGTCTTTACGGTAGAGGACACTAAGAATATCCCAACACTGGACAAACGGGGCTCTAGTGGGGGAGGAGCTAAATACGATTAAAATCACTAAGGAATTGGTACTCAGTAAATTAATGGGACTCAAGGCGGATAAATCCCCTGGACCTGATGGCTTACATCCGAGGGTCTTGAGGGAAGTGGCAGTAGGGATTGTGGATGCTTTGGTAATAATTTTCCAAAATTCTCTGGACTCAGCAAAGGTCCTGGCAGATTGGAAAACTGCTACTGTAACACCCTTATTTAAAAAGGGTAGTGGGCAGAAGGCTGGAAATTATAGACCAGTTAGCCTAACATCTGTGGTGGGTAAAATTTTGGAGTCTATTATTAAGGAGACAGTAGCAGAACATTTGGATAAACATAATTTAGGACAAAGTCAGCGTGGCTTTACGAAGGTGAAGTCATGTCTGACAAATTTGCTTGAGTTCTTTGAGGACATAACGTACAGGGTGGATAAAGGGGAACCAGTAGATGTAGTGTATTTAGACTTCCATAAGGCATTCGACAAGGTGCCACATAAAAGATTATTGCTCAAGATAAAGAATCACTGGATTGGGGGTAATATTCTGGCATGGGTGGAGGATTGGTTATCTAACAGGAAGCAGAGAGTTGGGATAAATGGTTCATTCTCGGACTGGCAACCAGTAGCCAGTGGTGTTCCGCAGGGGTCGGTGCTGGGTCCCCAACTCTTCACAATCTATATTAACGATTTGGAGGAGGGGACTGAGTGTAACATATCAAAGTTTGCAGATGATACAAAGATGGGAGGGAAAGTGGAGAGTGAGGAGGACATAAAAAACCTATAGGGGGATATAGATAGGCTGGGTGAGTGGGCGGAGATTTGGCAGATGCAATACAATATTGGAAAATGTGAGGTTATGCACTTTGGCAGGAAAAATCAGAGAGCAAGTTATTATCTTAATGGCGAGAAACTGGAAAGTACTGCAGTACAAAGGGATCTGGGGGTCCTAGTGCAAGAAAATCAAGAAGTTAGTATGCAGGTGCAGCAGGTGATCAAGAAGGCCAACGGAATGTTGGCTTTTATTGCTAGGGAGATAGAATATAAAAACAAGGAGGTATTGCTGCAGTTATATAAGGTATTGGTGAGACCGCACCTGGAATACTGCATACAGTTTTGGTGCCCATACTTAAGAAAAGACATACTTGCTCTCGAGGCAGTATAAAGAAGGTTCACTCGGTTAATCCCGGGGATGAGGGGGCGGACATATGAGGAGAGGTTGAGTAGATTGGGACTCTACTCATTGGAGTTCAGAAGAATGAGAGGCGATCTTATTGAAACATATAAGATTGTGAAGGGGCTTGATCGGGTGGATGCGGTAAGGATGTTCCCAAGGATGGGTGAAACTAGAACTAGGGGGCATAATCTTAGAATAAGGGGCTGCTGTTTCAAAACTGAGATGAGGAGAAACTGCTTCACTCAGAGGGTAGTAGGTCTGTGGAATTTGCTGCCCCAGGAAGCTGTGGAAGCTGCATCATTAAATAAATTTAAAACAGAAATAGACAGTTTCCTAGAAGTAAAGGGAATTAGGGGTTACGGGGAGCGGGCAGGAAATTGGACATGAATTTAGATTTGAGGTTAGGATCAGATCAGCCATGATCTTATTGAATGGCGGAGCAGGCTCGAGGGGCCGATTGGCCTACTCCTGCTCCTATTTCTTATGTTCTTATGTTCTTCTCGTCACCCACATACAAGGGAGATATTCAGGTCCAGGAAGCAGTTTACAGAAGAGCCACAAGGCTGATTCCTAGTGTCAAAGATCAGACTTATGTTCAGCCTTAAGGTGGCGAATGAGATGACTTTACAGATATATCTAACAGTAACCTGTTATGGAAGGGGTAGATCCAGTAAATCACTTCTCCTTTCCCACGCCGTTCCCCACACCACCTCTGCACACACTTTCTACTAAAGACCCTTCCTAACATTTCCACCTTTGCATCGGTGTTAATTTTTTTTCTAATTATGCTTTTTGAAGCACATTGGGGCTTTTTCTTCTGTTAAAAATGCTATATCAGTGCATGTTGTTATGGTATTTACCTGGAACTGCAAATAGCTTTGCCCCTTCTAGTGTATCCTGTCTTTTTTTTAAAAAAGATAAGAAATAAACATTTGATATCTATGTTAAGGAACATATAATAACCCAAATCTCTCAAAATGGTTTTCACAGAAAAATGGTCAGTTTCTCAATTTGGTTCCAAAACATTGTTCCAGTCCCAGAACACCATGCAATAAAAAAAGACTTCACAGCTTCTCTGATGATACCTCGTCCATAACATGGCATAACCGCTCTATTGTTATAAAACAGCCTTTCTTCCTACTCGTAAACAATGCCATATGAGATCTGCTAGCTCCTGCTTCCTATACTTAGAGTTACAATTGCTTTCTCCCATCACACAGTTCCATCATGATTGGTTGTCCCCCTAAAGCATAGTATTTTTAATGCTAATCAGCCTCCTGCCGTTGACGGGCCACTCTGTGAAGTTCAGAGAGTAATGTTGTTATCACCCGTCAATGTGCCTGCCTCCAGGTTTCCAGCCAAGAGTCAGGAACAACACAACCCTCAGAATTTATCTTTGACCATCTATGGGCCTCCCTTTGCATTCCCCTCTGCAGAGGTTTGAAAGCTACAATGTTCCCAGCTCATGGCCAGGAAGAGGCTCATTTTGCCAGCTATAAGTTCAGCATTCTGTGGTTGGTAAAATATGCAGTGGAGAGAAAAATTACAATAAATTCCCAAAATTGTGTGTTTAAAAAAAAACACATTCAGTTTAAAAACATGACATTACGCTTGTAACTAAATCTAGAATGTGCTTGATCTAGAGAAGTGTACTTGGTGAGCAGTAAATATTAATACTTTCAAATAAACATCCAGATAGAAATTCAAAGTAGCAAAAATATGGTACACAATATCAACTCTTTAAGTCCATCTTGTGTAGGTTTTGAAAATCATTTGTGCTGAATTTCAATTTGTGTATTTACTAGACTGGGGAATGCAACACCATCGACCACCTCAACCACCACCAGATCAGCAGTGGATACCAACCCCAGCTCCCATGGACATAGTCCCTCCATCGGAGGACAGTAGCCAGGACAGTGGTGAGTTTGCACCAGACTCTAGGCGTATGTTCAATCAAGTCAATAACAACAATTTTGGAGGAGCACCAGAAAACTTTGGAATGGGATCTGTGCCGGTCAGCCAGTTTGATTATCAGGTAAATTTGTTTAATGCAGTTTCATTTTTGGTGTTTATTTTGTGACACTTCTATTGCAGCTGTAAGAATGCTGCATTATATTGGAGGGGGCATTAAAAATTGCAGGAATTTTAATTTTCTAATGAGTAAACTCTGATTACAATTAGCTCTGCAGTTAGGGACATCTCTCAAAACAGTGAAGAGTCCTATCCAATACATGGTCTATTTAATTTCTGCCCACTGTATTTTGTCGGTTTTTTTCTATTCCTCTTTTTATAAAAGTAGAAGGTGACGGTACTATTTAATGCATAAATTATTATGTTAATGTTATTAATTCTTCCACATAGTTTTTTAAAATAGATTTTTTTCAAATATAAGTTTACAGGTCTTGCTGTGTGAAACATGTATGCCCATTTATTTCGAAGGCCAGAGAGAATATTATGGGGTGGAATCCACCAACGATATCTCCTTGGAACATGTCCATTTTTTAATCAGTATCCATGGGAGTTGTCTTTTTTTGGTTGTCTTTCAGTTTCTGACAGATAGCTGCTAAAATGTAGCAAATGCTTAGCAAAAATTCTTGAAAATGGCCCACAATCCATTTCAACAGGCTGACGAGGTGATTTTGCTTGGAGACTTACATGATTCCCATTATATCCACTCCATTGATTGTTCCGAGGACAAAATGTCGGGTATGCACAATATTGTGATTTGGGAGACTTCTGCTTTTTAGTATTTATGACCGTAGATATACAAGGTAAATGTGATTCAGAAATAACCAGAGTTAAGATGGCTGTTAGTGTCTGCAAGTTGAAGGCAAGTTCTTTGATCTGTATATTAGCTAGGATATAGAAGCTTGGTTCTGTGTGCTGATTATATTGTTGGTCCTTTAAAGAACGATAAATATTTTATTTGTAGATTCCAAACCATACCAATCAGATGGAAATCAATTGGATAATTTCAGTTGCTGGCAAATATCAAAGTCTGTGAAGAAATAATTGCATGGTAAATGGCCAAACCATCAAGGTGGCTTTTGATCAAGAAGAGTTCAAAATATACATTTAAAGCATCAGGTCCTGAGAAACAGCTGACATGCTCATGAGAAAGAAATTGGAACATCTATCATTAACTGTCGGTAACCAAAGGACACCGATTTAAGATAATTGGCAAAAAAGCCAGAGAGGAGATGAGAATTTTTTTTTTACGCAGCGAGTTATGATCTGGAATGAACTGTCTGAAAGGGTGTTGGAAGCAGATTCAGTAGTAACTTTCAAAGGGGAATTGGATATATACTTGTAAAGGAGAAATTGCAAGGCTATGGAGAAAGAGCAAGGGAGTGGGACTAATTAGATCACTCTTCAAAGAGCCGGCACAGACACATTGGGCCAAATGACCTCCTGTGCTGTGTGATTCTATATACCATTATGTCATTGAGCTTGATTGATTGACAGCTCTTTATTTCGAAGCCCTTTCATCCGAGATATAAACTGCAGACTTTTCGTTATCTTTAGTTCAGTTTAGTTTCTGGATTCACGCTTGGTCTTCGTGGGTCAACTTAAAAATCACAACATCAATGTGCAGTATTGTGCTGAAATTCTGCAAAATTCTGTTTTATCCATGTAACAAATAATGAACTGTAAAAAGTATGTACCGTAAAAGGCCATTTCAACTCCCCGGGGACTGATTACGTCTTTATTTTTCAGTATTTATGGCTCCAAATTCCGCAACCGTTCTAGAGGGCACCTGCCATAACTTCAGGTGTCTGCTGGAATGCCTGGAATTAGTCCGGCGGCTGTAACGCTAGGTTCCAACCTTGCACCCAAACTTCCAGTCTTGCACCTGACCTTCCAGGATGGCCTTCTGGGTGGGCAGGATTGTGGGCAGCCCATCGGATAGTCAGAATTCCCACGTCCTGCATCGTCTTTGTGATTATTAAGACCAGGTCTACTGGCTGAACTATTGGTGGTGGGGCCCTAATCTAGCACCAAAGATCTAGCGCTGAATTTTATATTTTTTGCAAGGGGCCCGTGGGGACACACTTAGCCCAGCAGTCCGTTGTTGGATTTTGTGGCTTCAGCAGAGCATTTAAACTACGACTTCTCCCCGACTCAATGAACTTTGGCGTGGTTGGTAGCTGGCATGGGCATATCTTGGCACTTTGCCAAAATGCATTGGTCCGTCAATTTTCAGGGCCTGTATGCTGATTTTGTGTATGATTTTTGCAAATAATTCTGTTAGTTTTGCCCTGAACATAATGGTTTGACCCACCTGACTATTACTGTCCCTTGGGACTATTCAGGCAAATGTGATGTTCGCTGTTGCGATATAGTGATTAGGTCCGTGGTACACATAAAAGAATGCAGATTTTGGTTTACAGGAGACTGTATGTTTATAGAAACTTTTTTAGCTGTGAGGACAGGTGAAAAGTGTAGAGAGAAAACATGAATTGTGATTCAGGGGCTTCATGGTGGATGAGGTCAAGAAACATTAATATTTTAAAAGACATGTCATTTTTTTGGCTTTTCGTGCTTGATGATTTTTCTGGTTCAATGTTATTGGTCAATCCCGCGAGCGGATCTCACGTCCCCTACGATCCGGAGTGCAACTTTTTCTGCCTAATATCTATCTAAATAATAACATAACCAAGGATTATAATAGAGAACCCTTACTCCATACACCAGCTACTAGAATATACAACGTTCTGCCGTACGAATTTTCCTTTCTGTATGAATGACTGACTGGATAAATATTCTTGCCAACGTGAGACACAGGCTTCAAACCAATAAATGGTTTTGTTTATATAAGATAGATAATGAACAGTTCGTAGTTTGACTCAGTGAGATACATAGTTCCCCACATTCCTCGGTTTATATAAAACAACAAAGACGCAACTTGCTTTCTCTCTAAATATGGTTACTTACCATAGCCTCAGACTAGCCTGACTGCTTGTCTGACTGGTACAGAACTTCAAAACCAGAAAACCTGGCAGCTGGTTGTGAGCTGCAGGCTTGTTCTGACGGCCCCATGTCTTTTATTGAGAACTGCTGTTATCAATCTATTCGATGAAGTCTCTGCCCACAGAGGGCTCCAGCTAATGAAGGATGCTGCCATCTTCAAAGGAATCAGAATAACTGTCAAAGGCACAATGCCCAGGTTGGGAACCTATCCTTTTATGTGTGACTGGGGGCCTCCAGAAGTTACCTGGCTGTATGGCACGCTGCAAATTGAATAGAATGATACCTTAAATAGCAAGGTGTCACAGTGGTACTTTTTGTGGGACAGTAGGCCCATCTTTGATAGTGCAAGACATTTGAGATCCTAAATACAACTCCCTGGGTTGTGCAAGCAATTAAAATTTCAAACTATCATTGTGTGGACCATGGCAAAATTACTCCTTCCCTGGGACATTGTTGCAGGAGTTCCTCAGGGCAGTGTCCTAGGCCCAACCATCTTCAGCTGCTTCATCAATGACCTTCCCTCCATCATAAGGTCAGAAATGGGGATGTTCGCTGATGACTGCACAGTGTTCAGTTCCATTCGCAACCCCTCAGATAATGAAGCAGTCCGTGCCCGCATGCAACAAGACCTGGACATCATCCAGGCTTGGGCTGATAAGTGGCAAATAACATTCGTGCCAGGCAATGACCATCTCCAACAAGAGAGAGTCTAACCACCTCCCCTTGACATTCAATGGCATTACCATCGCCGAATACCCCACCATCAACATCCTGGGGGTCACCATTGACCAGAAATTAAACTGGACCAGCCACATAAATACTGTGGCTACAAGAGCAGGTCAGAGGCTGGGTATTCTGCGGTGAGTGACTCACCTGGCACCCCAAAGCCTTTCCACCATCTACAAGGCACAAGTCAGGAGTGTGATGGAATACTCTCCACTTGCCTGGATGAGTGCAGCTTCACCAACACTCAAGAAGCTCGACACCATCCAGGACAAAGCAGCCTGCTTGATTTGTACCCCATCCACCACCCTAAACATTCACAATCCCCTCACCACCGGTGCACCGTGGTTGCAGTGTGTACCATCCACAGGATGCACTGCAGCAACTCGCCAAGGCTTCTTCGACAGTACGTCCCAAACCCGCGACTTCTACCACCTAGAAGGACAAGGGCAGCAGGCACATGGGAACATCACCACCTGTACGTTCCCCTCCAATTCACACACCATCCCGAATAGAAATATATTGCTGTTCCTTCATTGTCGCTGGGTCAACATCCTGGAACTCCACTGGGAGATCCTTCACCACACGGACTGCAGCAGTTCAAGAAGACTGCTCACCACCACCTTCTCGAGGGCAATTAGGGATGGGCAATAAATGCTGGCCTTGCCAGCGATGCCCACATCCCATGAACGAATACAAAAAAAAAATGAGGATACTTCGTGTGATCTTAGGAGTAAACCCTTTGAGTGCTGATTCTAGCAATGCAGAAATACAAGTTTAAAAATCCCAACACGATTTTAAAAAATATATTTTGCCACAGTACCTTTTTTATTTAAAAAAAAATGCAGGTGATCTGTGTATTTACTGTTAACATTGCTTAATAGTTAAGAGTCATGGTTTCTGTGTAAGAAAGTTGGTACATTCAGTAAGAAATTAAGATGTATTAATAATAATCTGTTCAGTCAAGTCTCAGTTCAGGTAACCTTTTAAATGCATAATATTTTATACTTTACAGCATGGAGCAGCTTTTGGTCCTCCCGGAGGATTTCATCCACCTTATTGGCAACCTGGGCCACCACCTAATCGTAGAGACAGGCCCTCTTACAGAGATCGCCCACGCTCACCAATAACAGTAAAACAGGACCCTCCTGCACTCGGTGAGTTGTATTTTCTGCCAGTTTGAGCCTTTGTGACATAGTTGTCTTTTTTTCTTTTTGACTTAAGTAAAGCTTATCTTGTAATTCATTCTTATAGTTACTATTGAAATTTACTAATTATATATTACAATCTATAAATAAGCAATCTTGTTTGAGTGTTTACAAATTATTTTTTAAAACTAGCTAAGAATTGTGGACATAGATTACTTGTAGATTGTGATACTGGTGTTTTCTGGAAATTTTAACCTCTGGTATCTGGTATCTTGTTGATCATTTAACAATTGTAAACAATTTTACAACACCAACTTGGTGTTGTAAAATTGTTTACAATTGTCAACCCCAGTCCATCACCGGCATCTCCACATCATGACGATCATTTAACAGGCAGAGTGCTACCTTTTGAGAAGCTCCATGAACTTAAACCCCAGGCTTCTCTAAGAAACACAGGCTTCCAACAGGAAACATTTGTTAGAGATATTTCAAACACAAAATATTTATTGCTTTGGTAATTTTAATCTTTTTGTGTTTATTATATTACAAATCTTATTTCCAGTATTAAGTTTGTCAGCGTCGTGAGAATCCAACATAGCAATCAAAAATATTTTCAAAAGTATTTGGAGTGACTTCATTTGATCCTTCTCTGCTGCTATATGCTGACTGCCCACCTTATTAGTTTTGAACTTCATGGTAATGTTTGTTCCTGCTGTCTGTTCACTTATTGGTATGTTCTCAACCTCCTCACAAATGGGAAGTTTAGGCCAATTAGATGCAAGTGTAACACATAGTTTGCTTAACAAGTGCGCACTAAAAACAATTACATATACAGGTGCCAACTCTCCATGATTGTCCTGGAGCCTCCAGAAATTGAAGATTAATCTTCCAGACACTGCTGCAAGCAACCTGGGAGAAAAATCATGGGGATATTAAAGAAAATTGTGTATTTTTTTCATTTTCTTTGAACACTTTCTTTTATTAGTTATAAAAATATTGGAGATGGTGGGGAGGAAAGGCTGTGTGACTGGGCAGATGGTTGGAGGCAGGAGGTCATGTGATTAAAACCTTCAGAAATATGTCCAACCAGAATTGGCAACCCTAATTACGTAGAATCTACAGCACAGAAACAGACCGTTTGGCTCAACTGGTCTTTGCCCGTGTTTATATGCCACACGAGCCTCATCCTACCCTGCCTCCATATCCCTCTATTCCCTTCTCCTTCATGTATGCATCAAGGTTTCCTTAAATGTGTCAGTGCTATCTGCTTCAACCAGTCCATGTGGCAGTGAGTTCCACATTCTCACTTCTCTCTGTATAAAGAAATTCTTCCTAAATTCTTTATTTGATCTCTTGGTGGCTAGCTTATATTTATGCCCCTCCTGGCCCACCCTAACAAACTCCTTCCTAATTTTAAAGACCTCTGTCAGGTCTCTCTGTCTTTTTTTCCTGAGAAAAGAGCCCCAACCTGATCACAAGTCAGGTTTAGCACATGTTAACATATAATAATGACCCCTGACACTTTTTCATTACCCCGCCGCCCCCACCACCTTCCCAAAACACACACACAACCTAGTAAGAGCCTTAACTACTTTATCTGTGACATTTACACATCCTATACGAGCAATATTTCTGGCTTCTCAGAGTGAGACTAGCATTAGTGCTGCATTTCACGTAGTTTTGTGCTGTGAATTTGCACCCACACTGAACTGAGTTGAGAGTACCCTAAACTAATTTCACTTAGGCCCTTACAGACGGCAGAGATGTTTTTCGTCCACAAACAGCTTATTACCTGCCTAAGATGGGAATTAGCTATCCACTTCCCAGACCTCTGCCATTTTTGCTCTTTAACTTGTAGCTACAAAATATAGTAATGCTGCTTCTGGTATTTTTCCCTTTGGTTTCCCTCACTTCCTGTGGGGAAATAACTAACCTACATATTGTGCATCTCCCCTTCACATGACTGAGATTGGGAACGCTGGTCTAGAAATCACTGTTATGATATTGTGATTAAAATTACAAAATTGACTCTCCCGTGCAAGTCTGCTGGTGTTAAATGCTTACAATGCTCTTGTAACATTCCATTGTCTGCTATTTTAATAAAGGTATTAACCCATTTATAAGAATCTCGCATTAAGATTTCAAATGCTAATTTCACAAACTGTAATTTTTATAAGATTGTGGTGTGAAATATTTTCATCTATAATCCATTGAAGAAAATAAGTATGTTAAATAGTTTGTCCATAGTTTTTGTAGTGAAATCTACTAAGAGAACATGAGATTGACTGTTAAGCTTTGGACCAGGATCGTACAAGTTGTTAAATACTCCCGTCAAAACATAATACCTCAATGTTGCAGATGCAGTGAAACGCAGAACTCTGCCAGCCTGGATTCGTGAGGGTCTGGAAAAGATGGAGCGGGAAAAGCAGAAAAAACTTGAGAAAGAAAGGTTAGAAAAAGAGCGAGCTCAATCGTCAAAGCACAAAAAAGATCCAGAAGAGGTGCCTGAAGAAACTGATGGACCACGATTGCCTCACAAAAGCAAATTTGTAAGTACATGCTCATGGCATATCTCAAAATGCAGTAACTAAAGTGCTCTTAACCATGTTTTCCATTTGGGAATGTTTACAGGTATTCAGGAAAATCTGTCTAAGTAGGACTGACTTCCACTAACAAGTCTGCTAGTGAATTACAGTATCTGTGTGTAAAATCTGCATAAGCAAAAAGGCTTTTTGGGTAATGTGCTTTTTGCAGCTCAACATCTTTATCCTTTCCATTTAAAAAAAAACTTACCAGATACTGTTGTTTGTAGGACATGCTGATACATTTTATGGAGCATTCAGCTGTTTATATAGCCCAGTAGTTACATTTAGGGGAATTGAGATGTGTGTGTTTGTTTTTGTTCAGATAATAATGTACTCCTCTGTTAAGCACAAAATACATGCTTGTTTTGAGACTGTTGGTTTTCATGTTCAGCTGCTTGGTTTGGTGAGTACATATTTACAGAAATGCTTTTGAAAGGGATTGTGAAATTTAAAAAAAATCAATGGTAGTTGTTAATTGGATTCTTGCTAAACTCCATTCTGAAAATTGGGGATTGATATTATTCTGGGTTGTGCTGTTTTAGGACAGTGATGATGAAGATGAGGAGTATGAAACCACTGAAACCAAAATTAGTGACAAACCAAGTAGGAGTCCCTCGCCAGTTGCTCAGGAAGAACAGAGCGAACCAGAAATGACTGAAGAAGAAAAAGAATTTCAGATGGCATGTCACTCTATTGACCTTCTTTCACTTTGGGTTTGGAACTAAAGTTTACAAACTAGAAAACAAAATTAATCAGAAGTGTGTGAATTGTATATGTACAAAATTCTGGTAAGCATTAAGGAACAGTGCAAGTACAGAGAACTCTAGTTTGAATGTGAGTAAATGATAGCTTTTGTACAAATTTCTTACTTTTATGGACCAAGCAAAATTAATTTGTACACTTAAAGAATTTATATGTTGCCACACAACAGCTGTAAAACCATAGATGGTAAATTCTTTAAATCGTACATTAATATCTGCACCGATTGTAACGGTTACCCTATTTCTGTCACTGCTATTGCATTTCTTTTGATTTTACTTACCTCCAATCAAGTCCTTCACACTTGGTCCCCAAAGTAGGTGACGCTGTTGCCTACTTACCTTTGATATCTTCTGGGTCTGTCTCCAATGTAGGTGGCACTGTGAGCAATTATCTAAAGCTTTCACAATCTTCAAGTACATTTTTGTGCATCCAGACACCAAAGTTCCTCTACTACATTTGAAATCTTACCCCATGAGGTGTATTCCTGTACCTATTCTTCCAAAATATATTACTTAACATTTTCTTCATCGAACTGTATTGGCCGCCTATATGTCTATCCTACCTATGTCCTGCTGTGTTTTTCATAATCCTCGATGCAATTTTCTATACTCTTACCTAGTTTTATTAGCCTTTCTAAGCTCTCTTTTTGTAACTTTCCTAGGTTCTTTATAGTCCTGGCTTTCATTTTTATTTACCCTCTCAGCGCTAAATGTATTTTTTAGTTTCAAATTTAATTTCCCTATTCATCCACTGAAGTTTACAGCACAGAAAGAGGTCATTTGGTCCATTGTGTCTGTGCTTTCATAATTTAAAGAATGTCTGTAAAATCTCTTGGCCTTCTCTGCTCCTGTGAAATAGTTGCAGCAATTTTGCATCCCTGGCAACATCTTTGTGAATCCACTCTGCACACTATGGCTTTAATGTTGTTTCATTAGTGGAATACCCAAAGCTATACACCTATCTCTGACTGTAGCCTAACCAAAGTTTTGTATATGGAACACTGACCTTCAATACAACTCCTTTTTTTCATAAATTGAACATGCTTGATTTGTACCTTTTCCATCTCTTGTTTAAATATTTCCTATTCTCAATGTACCAATTTTGATAGATTTTCCTTCCTCTCCTTATCTCACTATAATTTGCTTTGTTTCTTAGTCAACTATCCTTGTCTTTGACATTTTTTCTTTTCCATTCTTTCAGTGTATCTCATTATGCTGTGGTCACTGCTTCCAATATGTTTCCCTGCTTTTAGGTCGCCTGATTGTTCTGCTTCATTACTCATAACCAAGTCAAGTAGTGCATCTGTTCGTATTTGAGTAACAACATATTGATTAAGAAATATCTTGAACATTGTGTATTCCCTCCCAAACCTTTCTTGCCACAAACATTTCCCAAAAATTAATTATTTTACATAATTAAAACCTCAATTATAACTATTGTTAACACATTTCTTTCTAACATGTGTATCAGTTTTACCCTTAAGTAGGAAAGGTTCTCCTGAAGTTGAGGTCGAGGAAAATTGTTGGACAGAATAGAGAGCGCCTTATTCTACAAGTGGCTTTGTCATATTTGAAATGGGAATGCTGAAGGTGGGTGCCGAAAGTGTTCCATTTCCCAGCACTGAAACAGTCACATTAATGAGCACAAAAATGTAATTCTAAAGACCATAGTTGCCAAAAACAATGTATTACCCAAAGGAGTTTGTAGTATAGCAATTAATTTAAAATTAAAATACATACCAAGTAGAGGTAAGAGAAAATGACTGATCACAAACTGTAAGCAACATTTTTACAGTTATTCTGGCCATATATATATAATATAAAGAACACATTAATAAAATAGAAACAGATTCAGGTGAACATAAGAAATAGGAGCAGGAGTAGGCCATACGGCCCCTCGAGCCTGCTCCGCCATTCAGTAAGATCGTGGCTGATCTTCGACCTCAACTCCAATTTCCAGCCCGATCCCCATATCCCGTGATTCTCCTAGAGTCCAAAAATCTATCTAACTCAGCCGTGAATATACTCAAGGACTGAGCATCCACAGCCCTCTGGGGTAGAGAATTCCAAAGATTCACAACCTTCTAAGTGAAGAAATCTTTCCTCATCTCAGTCTTAAATGGCCCACCCCTTATCCTGCGACTATGCCCCTGGTTCTATACTCTCCAGCCAGGGGAAACAACCTCTGTGTCCACCCTGTTAAGCCCCCTCAGAATCTTACATGTTTCAATTAGATCACCTCTCATTCTTCTAAACTCCAGAGAGTATAGGCCCATTCTAATCAATCTTTCCTCATAAGTCAACCCTGTCATCCTAGAAATCAATCTAGTGACCCTTTGTTGCACCGCCTCTAAGGCAAGTATATCCTTCCTTAGATAAGGAGACCAAAACTGTACACAGTACACCAGGTGAGGTTTCACCAAAGCCCTGTACAATTGTAGTAAGACTTCCTTACTTTTGTACTCCAACCCCCTTGCATTAAAGGCTAGCATGCCATTTGCCTTCCTAATTGATGCTGTACCTGCATGCTAACTTTTTGTGTTTCTTGTACGATGACACCCAAATCTCTGAACACCAACATTTAATAGTTTCTCGTCATTTAAAAAATATTCTGTCTTCCTACAAAGTGAATGACCGCACATTTCCCCACATTATACTCCATCTGCCACCTTCTTGCCCACTCACTTAACCTGTCCATATCCCTTTGTAGACTCTTTGTGTCCTCCTCACAGCTCACTTTCCCACCTAGCTTTGTATCGTCACCAAACTTGGATACATTGCACTTGGTCCCTTCACCTAAGTCATTAATATAGATTGTAAATAGCTGAAGCCCATGCTCCGATCCTTGTGGCACCCCACTAGTCACAGCCTGCCAACCTGAAAATGACCCGTTTATACCTACACTCTGTTTTCTGTCTGTTAACCAACCCTCTATCCCCAGTTACCCCCTATATTACCCCCAACCCCATGAGCCCTTATCTTGTGTAACAACCTTTTATCTGGCACCTTATCGAATGCCTTTTGAAAATCTAAACATACCGCATCCACTGGTTCCCCTTTATCTACCCTGCTAGTTGCATCCTCAAAAAACTCTAATAGGTTTGTCTAGCACAATTTCCCTTTCATAAAATCATGTTGACTCTGCCTAATCATATTACGGTGTTGTAAGTGCCCTGTTACCACTTCCTTAATAATGGATTCCAGCATTTTCCTGATGACTCATGTCATGTTAACTGGTCTGTAGTTCCCTGTTTTCTCTCTCCTTCCTTTCTTGAATAGCGGGGTTACATTTGCTACCTTCCAATCCGCTGGGACCATTCTAGAATCTAGGGAATTTTGGAAGATCACAACCAATGCATTCAGTATCTCAGCAGCCACCTCTTTTAGAACCCTAGGATGTAGGCCATCAGGTCTAGGGAATTTATTGGCTTTTAGTCCCATCATTTTCTCCAGTACTTTTTCCCTACTGATATTAATTACTTTAAGTTCCTCACTCTCATTATCCCTTTGGTTCCCTTCCATTTCTGGTATGCTTTTTGTGTCTTCTACTATGAAAACAGATACAAAATATTTGTTGAACATCTCTGCCATTTCCTTATTCCCCATTATAATTTCTCCTGTCTCAACCTCTAAGGGACCAACGTTTACTTTTGCTACTCTCTTCCTTTTTACATACTTGTAGAAGCTCTTACAATCTGTTTTTATATTTCTTGCAATTTACTTTCATATTCTATTTTCTCCCTTTTTTTAATCAGTTTTTTGGACATCCTTTACTGGTTTCTAAAACTCTCCCAATCCTCAGGCTTACTACTCTTCTTGGCAGCATTTTAGGCCTCTTCTTTTAATCTAGTACTGTCCTTAACTTCTTTAGTTAGCCACGGATGAATCACTTTTCCCATGGAGTTTTTATTTCTCAATGGAATGTATAGTCGTTGAGAATGTTGAAATATTTCTTTAAATCTTTGCCATTGCTTATCTACCATCATATCCTTTTAATCTAATTTCCCAGTCCCAGACTTTGTAAAACAAAAGCACTGTATTACAGTAACTGGTCAATGCTGTAAAAGTGGATATTAACTTCTAAATTATGCACGTAATTCCATTATAGTCTCCCTTTCCAAATGGTGATCACTTAAAGCTGATATTAAAATGTTTGCTGTTCTGTTCTTGATCGCAGATGATAATGATGAAAATGCTGCTTACAGAAGTCCTGTTAGAAGTGACAAATGAAGAGATCTATTATGTTGCCAGAGAAGTTCACCGTAAAGCCACTAAAGGTACAAAAGATGTTTGTGTCTTTTTTTAATTAAATAATTTGTACAGTGTAACTAAAATTGAAGCATAAAATATGGAATAGGTTTTTAATTCCTTCAGACTCAACATATTTTGGAATTTCCGATGTCTTAAAATGCCTGATAGTAAATTTAAAATGTCTATACTTTCATAAAGAAAATTGCATTTATTCCTAAGGAGAAATGGAAAAGTAAGCTACACTTGAATTTAACATTTCTCACTTGTATTGCACACTCGACAGAAAAAAGATTTTACACTTCTTGAGAGAAAAGTAATTTTGAGTAGATGGTACAGTAAAACCTCATTAAATCAAATTTTTGTGGGATATGAAAATAAGTCAAACGAGATCAGGTGAATGAATTTCACCGTGCAGTAGCAGTGACAAGCTTTCACAGACATAAAACAACTTAATTACAACTGCTCCCCAGATGAAGATAAGAGACCTACAGAATGCGTCAGGCGAGTATTTGGGAAATTGGGGAGAAGTGAGCCTGCAGATCAGTTGATGAATCACCTGTTGCAGCGTGAGCTAATCTTGCTGGCAGGAGAGTGGAGAGGGAGTTTGCAGCCAGGTGCGTTGGCAGGTTTTTTTTTGGCTTGACTGTCCCAATCTTACTTTAGAGATTATATAGGATTTACAGCAGAGAAACAGGCCATTGGGCTCCATAGATTTATGCTCCATGTGAGCCTCCTCCCACCTTACTTCATCTCACCCTATCAACATATCCTTCTATTCCTTTCTCCATGTACTTATCTAGCTTCCCTTGGAGATTAATAGTTAGTCTTAAATTGTTTTGCCATCTGATAACAGTACAGTACTCATTTCATAATATAGCTGAAATCAGAGCTTATGTCTGAAATTGACACGAGTGGAATTTTTTCAGGGGCACTTATGTAAATGTTTAAACTGTAGCTTTTCAATTATCTTTTGAAGGTGACCTACATAGCTGGCATATATTTGATATTTGCCCTTGTAGGTGGTCATCAACAGTTGAGGAGCTGCAGTTTGGGAACTGGATGGTACAGTGGGTTCAAATCCAGTCGAGACCGATAGGGTGGAAGTCACTCTTCAGTCTGCTGACTGAAAGGGTCTTGTATGAAATGAGTGAACAGTCTCATTCCAGTTCCTGGTGAGTACGGGCCTACAGCACAAAATTGTTCCTAATTTGGCTCTAATTGGTAAAATTACTTAGACAGGCCTGAGGATGGTTGCTGCTGAGAAATGTAAAAATGTAACATTGCTGCAGTAGGGAGTGCTGTTTTGAGATTAGGCAGAATATAGAGAGAGCTTTGTTCCACATCTAGCTGTGCTGTACCAGGCCCTGGGATTGCTCCAAACTGAGACCGGGTACCTCAAAGTGAAAGAGCTCCATTTGCCAGCAAGACCGGGAGAAAAAAAGAACTGCAGTTTGACAATCTATACAAATGCCTGTGTACTATACCTTTTTATATCAGATTGCAAAATTATTTGGGATTAACCACTGATCTATCTTCAATTGGTGAAGACGATAACCCGACTTTCAGGGTCCATATTAGTAAAACAGGATTTGGTGACTGACCTGTTGTGAGGTACCTGTCTCCCTTTTGATTAATTGAGAGTTTTGTATGTGAGGGGTTTGGTTGAATGGGATTTTACTGTATGCAAAATTGAAATGAAGTGTAATTCAGTTAAGAAAACTTTGATTTAATGTTTTCTCCCACAATATTTCAAATTACCAAAAACTCCCAAAATACATTTTTAAAACATCATTGACATTTTTTCTCCAAAATGGAAGTGACTGCTGAACAGGATTTCAGAAGAAAGTTGTGTTCTGGAAATTGTAGTCCACAGTAGGAATATGTGGGATCTTTGATACTTAATGACAGTTATTAAGGGTAGCCATTGTAAAAATGGGCACGGATATGTTGTGAAATCCTTCTAGTAAATGATTAATTTGAGAGCAGGTGCCATATTCTAATATAGAACATAAAGCTATGGGTAGCTATACAGGCAGCTCAGGAATTAATGCAATTTCTTTTTATTATACATTTTTTTTTCATAATGGCAATAAGAACAAAAGTGAGGGTTACATTATTTCCCTATACTTGTGAATTTAACAAATTTAGGGAGTGCAGCTTTAATATCCATTAATAGTTAGTTGGTTTTCAGTCATCACAATCATTAACGTGGACTTATGCTAGCAGTGTTCCGCAATAGTGTAATGCATTTATTGTGATCTGTCTCTACTAGTGCACAATCAAAGTGCAACAATTCAATTTTCAGCCTCACATTTGCAGCAGTCTCTGAAATCTGTGTGTTCCTTGGATTATAAATGCAGTGCACATTATTTAGATATGTACACTTAATACCTGAACTTAAGGATCAAAAATTGGGCTAAATTTGATTTAATGTAAACTCTAAAATTGATAGAATCAGCCTACCTTTTCAGATTTTACATTCGCTGCCCAGCCAGTATTAATATTTCCTGCTGAATACATACCGAGAGGTATCTCTCTAATTTTTTTTTTTAAATGTCAGCATTTCACCACAGGTTTTACTTCCCTAAATGCAGGAAAATTAGCAGAGAAGATTTTTTTTTTATAAAATGTCATATGAAACCTAAATCCTTTGCTTCTTAGTTGATAGTGCATTATTAGAGAAGGACACCTTGACATTTCATGTTAGAAGATGCTAACTGATTTTGTTTTAGGTGATATAAAGTTGTAAACAAAATGTGCCTGTTATGTGAAGCACTGTGCTCTTGAATGGATCTTTTTGTTTATAATGTTTCTTCTCTCCCTTGCAAAGCAGCTGTAGTAGTACAGTTTTGCAATGCCATAGAAACTCATGACTTTGAAAAAGTGTTAACATGTTGTTCCTGTTGTTGATGTGATACAAAGCTCCTGCAAAGCAGCTGGCACAGTCCAGTGCACTGGCTTCTCTAACTGGACTTGGTAAGTAACTTCCTTTGTAAGAAAAAAGGGGTAATGGGAGATAGGGGAATTGTTCAAAATTTAAGCTTGTACATGTGCTGTACCTATGTACTTTTTAACCGTCAACGTGTACTTTTTAAGTCAACAGGTGATAATTATGTATTTTCAGCTCACTCTTGTTTTCTTATCCAGTTGTAGATTACTACATAAACTTTATGGAAAACATTGCTTGTATAGTACTAGTGACCAAGCTATCCTGCAGACATTGCAGAACTTCATCCTTTCCCAGCCTGAACTTTCACCTCTCTGCACAGTGCAAAGTCCTCAAAAGCATTTGTTACAGTGATACAATAATGCCCGTTTCAGTGTCAAGTCAATTTTCTATTTCCAACTGGAAACTGGTGAAAGAAAATGACATCTGAGGGAACCCAGTAATTAGAAACTTACTGTCACTGTATCAGATTGAAGCAAATAATCCTCTTGTACAGACAGTTGGGAACTAATAAGCTTTGCCTCTTTTGGAAGCTGACTGCTGCATTTTTTTTTTACTTTTGGTAGCAGTGCCACTTTAATTGTAAATGCTGTCGTACCAGTGTCACTTCCACACTGTTGCTTTCATAGAACAAAGTTGTTGAGACTACTCAGTTGCTGGCTCATGTCATGGTTATCGTTTTAAATATTTGTTAAAAAAGTCAAAAAGCCTTTACCAAAGAAATGAAGCGTTTTAAGACCCAAAAATGAGATTCGGGAATCTGTTCCTGCAGTAAATCTTGCATGCTCCATTGTTGGAGATAATGAACAACAGCTGATTCACCTTGCCTGTAAACAATGTCATTTCCTACAAATATTGATTTGTTATTTTGCTTTTTATGTATGCTGTATTATGATTCTTGCCTGCAATTTCTTAGTATTTACTAAGAATGTTAGCAGGAGGGTTTCAGGTGCAGTAACTTTTCAGTATTGCAAAATGTGAAGTCTTTTGTCGTGTTGCTGAGTGGTGGTTTGTATTTGCCTTTTCTCCCTATGATTAGCAGCCATTGCCCATCTCCTCAAACTAGAGAAATTACTTGCACAAATAAAATACAGCCAGAACTTCATATCAGAAAATTTATAAATGCTGTAATAAAGTTTAAACCTATTCTACATTTAAATACAAAGCTTTAAATGCCCATTTAAGGTTTTAAAATAATTTGTTATGCTGCATTCACTTAAGTTTGTCAATAATAATATTCATCGAACCATTTCCTACTGAAATTGTTTCTCCCCAAAAACCCATCACCAATGGTAAGCTTAAAGGATCCATAACGCCACAAAGGATTACCGAAGCTATGAAGAAAAAACAGCAGTCATTTAAATGAGAAGTTGAAGTCAAACATGATTTTAAATAATTTGAAAATATTGCTTTTGGGGTTGCTGCTATGATAGCATTTTATTTTTTCAGTTGTCTTCCTTCAGGGCAGTGACTCATGCCTGGGTACAGTTCCCCAGTGACAGTCAGCCCTTTGGTACCTTGCCCAAGTTACTGTTCTCCGCGGAGCCTAAAGAGTGATCTTGGCCTCGCTTAATGCCCACATGTGCATTTTTTTCAGTTATGGGTAGTGATGGAAAGCAAAAATCTTAGCAGATCTCTTTCCACACACCCCCCCCCCCCACACCCAGGCTTGCTCCCCATCACAAAATATTGTCCAGGGACCACTGCTGCAGCTGAGGTCAGCAAACTGTATACAGACTAGGTATTGAACATGTGACTTTCCTGGTCTGTGTGGCTCAGAACCACAATATGTTGGTGAATTTACCCATCAAGCCATCAGCAATGCCCATGATAGCATATTTTAAATGTCTTCAATAAAGTCAATAAAAATACAAAACTTTCTCAATGTCAGAACTTGTTGCGCTCACAAAGAGGTCACTGTACTTTTGTTGTTTTTATTTGTCATATAGGGTTAATTTGAGAAATTTGAGTGAAATTGTCTTCAATTTAAGCTGCAATTGCACAGATTTAAATTGCTGTCAGTAGCATCGTACTGGAAGTTTATGTTCTTGAGTCCTACCTGGATAATGCTGCAGAAAGATTTTAATTTTAACATTGATATTAAAATGTTTGATATTGCAGTATGCAAATAGTTTCAGCTCTTCAAGAGTTTGGATAAACTAAAGCAAATTATCAAGTATATAATGAACTAAATTGAAAATATGCTAGAAAGCAGCATGTTCTTTCCACTGTGAAAGAAACTGGGGTTTTTATGTGCAGGTGGACTGGGCGGATATGGCTCCGACAGTGAAGATGAGAGAAGTGAGAGAGCCTCCGAATCCTCTGACACAGATGATGAAGAACTACATCGTAGAATCAGACAAAAACAGGATGCCTTTAGACGCAAAGAAAGGGAATTGCAGCTACTGCTACAACAGCAGCAGGAGAAACAAATGGAAGGTATGACTGCTGTCTGAGAGGTTATATTTTTCATTCAAATCTGGTCAATGGGGTGTTCTCCAATATTTACCTTTACCCTCCCTTTTTCCTTTCCTCCCCTGAAGATGTTTACCAATATTGGTCCATAGATGATAACACTCTGCAGTATCTGACTCATGTAGTCATTCATCTCTACTCCGTGAGCCTCAGGACACTGAGGACAGTTGTAGCACCACTGCTACCACCTGGTCGAGATCCAGCTATTTCTGGAATTGAACCTGAGACTTTCCAGGTCTGTGTGGTTCACCTGAGCCATTCACTGAGCCAAGATTTTCATCTGTCAAGATTTAAGCTTCTCCATTATCTTTAATGGACATTCTACTAGAACTACTGGAAAGGTTTTATAATATACATGCTACATATTTGGGTGGCAAATTTAATGGCCACTCTAAAGCGGAATTCTTTGCATTCCATACTTCACAGATAATTGTTTATCATAAAATAATTTGAAAATCTAAAGATTACAAACTTTCTGAGCCAGTGCTTTTTACATACTGCTAAGAAGCATTCTCGATTTCATAAATGTTTGCAATTTAAGAACATAAGAAATAGGATCAGGAATAGGCCATATGGCCCCTCGAACTTGCTCTGCCATTCAATATGATCATGGCTGATCTTTGACCTCAACTCCACTTTCCTGCCCAATCCCCATATCCCTTGATTTCCCCTAGACCCCAAAAATCTATCTATGTCAGCCTTGAATGTACTAAACGACTCAGCCCTCTGGGGTAGAGAATTCCAAAGATTCACAACCCTCTAAGTGAAGAAATGCTTCCTCATCTCAATGACCGACCCCATATCCTGCGACTATGCCCCCTACTTCTAGACTCTCCAGCCAGGGGAAACAACCTCTCAGCATCTACCCTGTCAAGCTCCCTCAGAATCTTTTATGTTTCAATGAGATCACCTCTCATTCTTCTAAACTCCAGAGAGTATAGGCCAATCCTACTCAACCTCTCCTCGTCGGACAACCCTCTCATCCTAGAAATTAATCTAGTGAACCTTCAGTGCACCATCTCTAAGGCAAATATATCCTTCCTTAGATAAGGAGACCAAGACTGTACGCAGTACTCCAGGTGAGGTCTCGCCAAAGCCCTGTACAATTGTAGTAAGACTTCCTTACTCTTGTACTCCAACCCCCTTGCAATAAAGACCAACATGCCATTTGCTTTCCTAATTGCTTGCTGTACCTGCATGCTAACTTTTTGTTTTTCTTATACGAGGACACCCAAGCCCCTCTGAACGCCAACATTTAATAGTTTCTCACCATTTTAAAAAATATTCTGTTTTTCTATTCTTCCGACCAAAGTGAATAACCTCACATTTCCCTACATTATACTCCATCTGCCACCTTCTTGCCACTCACTTAACCTGTCTATATGCCTTTGCAGACTCTTTGCGTCCTTCTCACAGCTTACTCTCCCACCTAGCTTTGTATCGTCAGCCAACTTGGATACATTACACTCGGTCCCTTCATCTAAGTCATTATAGATTGTAAATAGTTGAGGCCCAAGTACTGATCCTTGCGGCACCCCACTAGTTACAGCCTGCCAACCTGAAAATGACCCGTTCATCACTACTCTCTGTCAGTTAACCAATCCTCTATCCATGCTAATATATTTCCCCCAACCCCATGAGCCCTTATCTTCCGTAACAACCTTTTATCTGGCACCTTATGGAATGCCTTTTGAAAATCTAAATATACTACATCCACTGGTTCCCCTTTATCTACCCTGCTAGTTACATCCTCAAAAAAAACTCTAATAAATTTGTTAAACCATGTTGACTCTGCCTAATCATTTTATGATGTTCTAAGCGCCTAGTTACCACTTCCTGAATAATGGATTCCAGCATTTTGCGGACGACTGATGTCAGGCTAACTGGCCTGTAGTTCCCTGTAGTTTCTTTATCAATCCATATATTTATGTACTAATATACCTATCACATTTTAAAAATCTCATTTGGGCTCACGACCCGTCTACAAGACCTTACTTCTGTCGTCACGCTTTTGTCAACTTTTTCCATTATAAGTTTTTATGTCCATAATGGAAACTGCTGATGTAAACTTGTCACACAGTAATTGTAACATCTCGTTAGTGGAGATGCTGTATTGCCTGAGTTTTGCCTTTCCCTGCTCCTTCGCCTGTACCGCAGAGAAATTCCTATCCTCCAACCAACTCTTAATTCTATGCTTCCCATATTGTTGTAAGTTTTGCTATTTAGCTACAAAAATAATAAAGCAAAATATTACATAAAATAAAGATAGAATATGTGACTTTAAAATGAGGACTGAATTATGTCTGCATGCCATGGTCCAACTTTCTCCCCTGCCTCCATGCTTCACCTGAAGACTACCCTTGGTCTCACCTTCCTATTTACAATGCCATAAGAGGTCAACTAGCATATTATTAAAAATATTGTGTAAAGCACATGCCTCTTGATATATTAACCTTCCTTCCTTTGTCACGATTTTTGAGTCACGCTTTCATTGTCATCACTAAGGTGTCAATTTCCTGTCACACTTCTGTAATGTAAAGCTTTGGCCACTAGCTGGCACAGGTCCAATCAGACCTGCCTGCCATTTTGTTTTCTTTATTGATTTTTGACTCTCTTATTGGGTTTTGCCCATTCGCCTGCAGAAACTCTAGTCAGATTCCAAGCACCCCCTCCACCTGTCCAACTCATTTTTCATTTTTATGCCAGAACCTACCGCTCCCCATCCGCCTGGTTTCCTTTCCTTGGTAAGAGCTGTTGGGCCTCAAAACTAGCACTTGAGGGCCTAGCCACCCAACCCATTTATGTTTTAGAGCCTCTCCTTCGTGGGGTGTGTCCCCTGGTATCATGGCCTCTCAAGTAGGGCTGGTTGGGCCTCAAGCCTTCCACCTCTGGCCTATCAACCCCCAATCACCCACTTACCTTCAGCCCTCTTTGGTCATTGGACCTCCCGTCCCCTTCCTGCTGAATTCCTAACACTAAGCTGACAAAAAGCATAAAATCTTTACAAAAATGTAGTGATTTTAAGATAAAAATACATAGAATTAGCTCATAGTGTCTTTGCAACTAAAAATTTCTTTTCAGTTTAATACTCTTAAGCATTTAGTTTTTAAACATTTTATTCCCCCGTTTCTTCCTGTGTCTATTTAAATGTTTTCATCACTTTTTTCATATTTACTGAGTCAGTAGCAAATATATACGGCTCTTACTGGATTAGAGTCACTCTTGCCAAAAGCAACCTTCTCAGGTCACCCAATCCGATACAGCACCAGTGCTGGTCTTAAAGCCATGGGCCAACGTGAATCATTTTTTAAACTACAACTGGTGTCAAAACTGCAAACCAACAGGCTCACATCGCACATCCCATCAATGAATGAGTCAATCACATAAAGGCCCAGCAGCTGTCACAGTAAGTAACTGTCTCACAGGTTCGAGCCCAGTCCTGACAACGGCACGTATCTGAGACTACCCAATCCGACATGCCTGTTACTCAGCAAATTAGGTTAGATCAACATTTCAGATCAATGACCCTTTATCAGAACGGTTCTGAAATGTTAAACTAGCCTTTTTAAATTCTCCACAGATGCTACCTGACTTGCTGAGTGTTTTCAGCATTTTCTGTTCTTATTTCAGCAAATAAACATCTCGCTTAAGTTAACTTTTGCATGTCGTGAGTATTTTAAACCTCTCTCACTTTAACAATACTTTAGTGCATTCTCTCTGCAGGTCTCTTCCACACATTTGATGCATTCTATTTTACTTGTTAAAATCATGGTATTCTTATTTCACAATGCACGTTTCCTAGATTGTATCTCTCAATCAGAATTCTTCTATCTCCAGTCAATTCACAATATTACAGCAGCTTTTATAAGAGATAAAATTTTTAACTTCCATTTCTAATATCAATCCACCTGATTACCAGTCCAAATAAAAATCACATTTCAATTAGTATTATCGAAATAACAAACTGACTTGAATGAACGACATTCAACTATTTTTCTTCATCTACAAATTTAAAAAAATATATATTTTCATTTAAATACTGATTACAATTTTTGGTTATCACTGCTACAGCTAGTGATATTTATCTATAATAAAAATTATATGTCCCACTCTGTCTAACATAAATTTCCATATCACTCATCTTGGTTAATCTTCGCACAAGCAGTGCTCTGCATTCATTGCAAGAATGCAGAGCATTTATACCTTGTGACCTTAAAAGGGCCCACACCTCCACTTCACCATCAGAATAATATATTTTATGATGTTCCTGAACTTATAAAACAGCAAATCCTCTGACATACAATGAGCAGCGCTATGGGAGATTTGCAAGTATATAACAAACCGCAAAAGGTACATGCCTTTTCAAAAATTATGTCCATGAGTAATACCACAGTAGATTAACAAGCGTGTGTGTATATATAATAGGCGCAGATATTTTGAGGCACCATTGCCAGCATGCAGCCTCACAAAACACGAGTGCAGGTGAGAGCCCTAATTCTGCACAGTCGTCGATCAAGGCTATGTGGAAGGCTTTTACAACACCAAGTTATAGTCATTCACCTGAGGAAGGAGGAAGCCTCCGAAAGCTTGTGGAATTTAAAATAAATTTGTTGGACTATAACTTGGTGTTGTAAAATTGTTTACAATTGTCAACCCCAGTCCATCACCGGCATCTCCACATCATGTGGAAGGCTAGCAGTGGAACCTTTCATTTTGTGCCTAATGTATTTTGAAATACAAAGTAAACAGTTTTTTCTAACCAGGAGGAACCTGGGATTTATAGCCACCTCTCAATCTACAGAGAAACAATAGGGCTGATTTTTATAATGTCACACTCCTGGTGGGTCAGATTCTGGAAGATAGGAACAGGAGTAGGCCATTTAGCCCCTCAAGTCTATTGCACCATTCAGTGAGATCATGGCTGATCTGTGACCTAACTCCATATACCCACCTTAGCTTCATAACCCTGAATACCTTTGTTTAACAAAAATCTATCAATCTCAGATTTAAAATTAACAATCGAACTAGCATCAACTGCCGTTTGTGGAAGAGTTCCAAACTTCTACCACCCTTTGCGTGTAGAAGTGTTTCCTATCTTCACTGCTGAAAGCCCTGGCTCTAATTTTTAGGCTCTGTCCTCTAGTCCTAGACTCCCCAACCAGCGGAAATAGTTACTCTCTATCTATCCTATCAGTTCCCCTTAATACCTTGAAAACTTCCATCAAATCACCCTTAATCTTCTAAATTCCAGGGAATACAACCCTAGTTTGTGTAATCTCTCCTTTAATTTAACCCTTGGAGTCCAGGTATCATTCTAGTAAATCTATGTTGCACTATGTCGATGGCCAATATATCGTTCCTAAGGTGTGGTGCCCAGAACTGAACGCAGTACTCGGGTGTGGTCTAACCAGGGCTTTGTATAGCTGTAGCATAACTTCTACCCCCTTGTATTCTAGCCCTCTAGATATAAAAGCCAGCATTCCATTTGCCTTTTTGATTATTTTCTGTTCCTGTCCATGATATTTTAATGATCTAAGTACATAGACCCCTAAGTCTCTTTGGACCTCCAGCGTTTCGAGCTTTTCACTATTTGGATAGATCAGATTACTTTCTAATCAGACAAGTTGCATGGCATTTAAAAAAAAAGTAATGCTTTTAATGTGTGAATTTCACTTCAAGTTCTACCTGCCCTGAATTCCCATGTTCATTTTTAATACAGTTGTGTTTACACATAGCTAAAACACAAACCTCTCATTGAAACTCGTTAGTAACTTCTCAAATAAAAGCAGAAAATGCTGGAAATACTTAGCAAGTCAGGCAGCATCTGTGGAGAAAGAAACAGTTAACGTTTCAGGTCGATGACCCTTCGTCAGAATGAAAGAACATGGCGGCGGTGCAGTTCTGATGAAAGGTCATTGACCTGAAATGTTAACTCTGTTTCTTTCTCCACAGATGCTGCTTGACCTGTTGAGTATCTCTAGCATTTTCTGTTATTTCAGATTTCCAGCATCTGCAATATTTTGCTTTTGATTTAGTAATGTCTCAAGATCGTTTTCAGTTCAGTTTCATTTTTTTTTCTTTTTTTTTCCAGATGCAAAACATCAACTAGAGGGCAAAATTTTCAGGGAGGTGGATATTAAAGAACAGAGTAAAGAACATGGTGGCAGTGCAGTAAAACAGGAAGGGAAAGAAAAAGAGTGTGAAACTGTTACTGAAAAGAAAAGAACTCACAGTGAAACTGAACCCAATCCAGAAATAAGCAAAAGCTCTAGTGAGAAAAATTCAAAGGAAAAAGCTGCAAGAAACAGAAGTTCCTCAAGCAGTAGTAGTGGGAGTAGCAGCACCAGTGGCACCACTAGCAGCAGCAGTAGGTCAAGGAGCTCTACATCCAGCAGCAGTACAGAAAGCAGTAGTAGCTCTTCCTATTCCTTTTCGCCTAAGAGAAAGAAAAAGTGGAGCCATAGCAGATCCCCTTCCCGTAAAACTAGACGTAGTAGCAGAAGCCAGAGTTACTCCCGCAGGCACAGGAGGGAGAGGAGCAGAAGTCGGGATCGACTTAGGAGAAACAGTAGAAATGGCAGTTGGGAGAGGGAAAGGCGTAGACACCGCAGTGGGTCCCGGAACAGGAGAAGCGGGGACAGGCACAGGAGTAGAAGCAAAAGTGATGTCAAGCGTGTCAGTCGCAGTAGGAGCAAGGATAGACGTCGGAGTACTGAAAGGCGTAGGAGCCATAGCAGGGGTAGAATAAGACAACGGGGAAATAGTAAAGACAGGGACAGGAAAAAAGTTAGGAGTAGAAGTGCAGAGAGGGTTAAAAAGAGAGAGGAAAAGAAAAGGGACAAAGAAAAGGATCAGGAGAGAAAGAAAGACAAGCAGAGAAGTAAGGATAAACAAAAGGAGGATAAAGACAGCAGTAAGTCAAGCAGTCAGGATGAGAGTAAACTGAAGCGAAAGAGGGAATCAGAGCGGACTTACTCACGCAGTAGCTCCAGTAAACTTCCACAACAATATTCCAGGCAGGATAGCAAGTCCAGCAAGAAAGGATCTGCAAAGGATGGTAAAAAGCATTCAGACACAGAATCTAGTGCAAGGAGCAGCTCACGTTCTCCAGATAGCAGCAGAGAAAAGAAGGCAAAGAAATCGAAACGCAGTCGCTCAAGATCAGTGGAAAAATCTCAAAGGTCTGGTAAGAAGGCAAGCCGCAAACACAAGTCTAAGTCACGATCAAGGTAGTACACATTTTATACAATTATTCTTTATTTATATGTAAAGTTATAAGGCCAGTAATGTTAAAATGCAAGGACATATTGGTCTCTTCTGCATTTTGTTACATATATGATTAATTTGAAATGCTGTATTTTCAGTTAGTTTAGCTAGTGATTAGAGTGCAGTCTTGCACGTTATTGATTTGTTTCTTTTTCTTCTTTCTTCTGCAGGTCGAGGACACCCAATAATCGTAAGCATTAAGGGGGAAATATGTCTGGCATCCTTGCCATGATCAGAAATTCCATGAGTTTTGGAGGCTTGTCTCATTATAGAGGCATACGTGACAACTGTGTAGGTGTTTATATGTATATAGGTGTAAATTTTTTCCAAGTGCTGTCTATAGTTCAGTACTTGCTTAAGGTTTTATTTGTATTGCATTCTTCTGAGATTATTCACACTGTAAACACAGTTTGCTTTCAGTTGTAACATTTTAATATAAAACTTACACTAACTGTAGTTTGCTGTCAATAAACTTTTCAGATTGGTTTTGTTAAACATTTCCCATTGTTTACTGCTGATATTTATGACCTTTAAGAAAAGGTATGGGTATAAACAGTAGAGAAGATCAACACCTGGAGAATAGTGAATGAAGAGCAGTCGATTACACCGCAGTAATGTCCACTTGAAAGGTCTAGTTTACATAAAGCACAAAAACAAATCTAAAAGCAGTCATCTAGACCCTGAGATTGAGTTACTGCCTCTAACGAATTACCACCTGTAATCATCTGTGCATATTTGTTTAATACCTGTATATTAAATTTCTTAAAATTTCCTCCAGTACAAATTAATGTGGAGCTTGCTTATATAATGTAAAGTCAATTGTGGGGGGTGGGAGGAACTACATAAGGCTACGATTTACTATAGAAATGTTCAAAATTAAGGGATGGTGTGCATTTTCATCAGAAAAAAAATCATACTTCAAATTCTGTACTCCACAATAATATAATAGTCACATTTAAGTGTATTTTTGCAGGTCAGGTTTTGCCATGCAAATTTTATTTGAACACAATAATTAGTGCAGTATTTTCAATAAAGCAAATTTAGACTCTTCAGTGCAAGTTCAGCTTTACTGCAAAACAATTTCCACTTACCAGCAAAACTGAGTTGTATTACAGCTCTGAAAGAAGCAGTGTGAGACTACCTGGAAGACAAAGTCTTGCACCACTTGTGGTTTGTACTATATGGAGTACAACTTGTGTCAAACTTGGTTTTAAAAAGTGCTCAGAGGGTCCTTTGGGCTTCCTAGGCACTTGGTTACATGGACGTGATTTAAATGTTTAAACAGTGCACATGTGCATTTGCATTTAAATTTGAAACATACATGTAGGAGAATATCAGGTGGAGTCAAGCAGTATAAGCAAGGCACTGATTGGTTGAAATTGGTGGCTGCAGGATAAATGCACCAATAAAGTGGATGTTGTATGTTATTTAAATGCATTATAGTATGATAATTCAAAGATGTGAGAGGTAGGGAAGAAAAAGTATACATTTCTGTAATTTACTCTTTGAAATACGGTGAAATAATTTCAAATGCTGATGAGAACATCAGTATCTTTGATCATTGTATTAGTACACTGTGGAGGAAGGAATGTTCTACAAATTGTTGAGTGAATGAAGCATCTGTTCGTATCAATTTCAGCAAGATGTAAGGGTGAAAGATGAATTATCCATTGTCACGAATTTCAGACCACTCCCTTAATTTTACTGTACTTTGTCTTGCAATGTATTTTCATGGAAGAAGACTACACTTCTGGAACTTTACCAATTTTCCTGAAACTTCACCAATTTTGCCCAGCACCTCTTCTACCCTCCCTCAGCCTTGCCAGGATGTGATGGTAAAGTTATCTCTGATCACTTCTTCTTCTCCAATACTCCTACCTCTCTGCCTGACACCAACCCCTCTACCATCACCACCTTCTGCCCCATGAAAGAAAAAACACTTGCTCCGGAATGTGAGGGGGGGAGGAGGAGATGAGAGAAATTACCTTCTTGCCCTTGGGGATTAAAAAAAATACCTGCTTGCCCCTCTCCTCCCCCTAAGTCAAAATTTCCCTTCCTGTGGTACGCCACTCAACATCACAATCTCCATCAACTTACTCAACAGCTTCCTTGTTTCTGTTTTCAATATCCTCACCTCCACCAAATATCTCATGGGGTCTTCAGACCTGCCATTTTCCTGGTACAACACCCACCTCCACATCCTCAAATCCAAGGGCCTTAGACTTGGGCATACATGGTGCACGACTGGCCTGATCGTCATCTGACAATATTGCCTCTGCCAGAACAAAAACTTATGGAATTGCAGATTGTTCAGTATCAAAGTGAAAGAAAGCTTAATGTTTCGGGTGGGACTGTTCATCGGAACATTTAAACATTGCACTTGTTGCAAATGATAAATATAAATCTAACTCTGCACCTGATACAGTAATGAGAAATGATTGCTCCTTTAAAAGTAGACACTTCTCATTACCATGAAGACCCTTTCCATCGAAACTGTTTTCAAAAATACAAATTGAAAATCAGTTACTTAAGATAAGAATCTTTTTTGGTGAATTGTCCAACCGGTTTACTTGGGACATTGCAGGTAGGTGCTTCTAAGGCTTTTGAGAAAAAAGTTAATTTTTAGTATGTTTGTCAGGCTAGTATTCACGTTTGACTGAAATTTTAAGCTTCAATCACATCTCGATTTCAGTGTATTCCACTATAAGAGCGATCGTCTCCCATGGCATTGCTTATGGTGAGTTGAAGGATAGACTGTTTTATAATAACGTGTTATCCACAAAATAAAAAAGGCAAAATAAGATTTGTTAATACATGCAACCTGATGCCATTAACCGTTTGCCAGCAATTGAGGTAATGGCATGGCTCATCAACTTAAATTGCAAGCAGATGTACTTTGAGCAATGCTTTGAATTTAAATAGAAAATTTAAATTTAAATTGAAAATCACATAGAACCTCTAGAGATCTGAATAAACATTTACTTTGTGCATAATATTTGTGTATATGTTAATTTAACTGATCATACAGTATTACTAAGGCTATTAGTTTGTATTTTTCATATGAAAAAGTGCATTTGCGAATGCAATCAACAAAACATGGAATCTGATACAAAAAAAACAATTTTATTAATTCAGTCTCCATGAACCTGTAAGCATTAACCATTTAAAAGCAGTAAGCATTTTCTGACATACATGATGGAAGATCTGCAACTAATAGGGTGTTATGAGCAGATTACATAGAGATTCAACAGATGGCTGGGAGTGTTATAAAGGTTTCAAATAGCATTATAAATCATGAATCTCAGTTTATGAACATCATCTAAATTTACAAATTCTGATTTTACTTTCATTAAGTTCACATTTTCCATGATTTTTTCCCCGTAATTTGGTATTTTGGCTTTTGACTTTCCATCACATAAATGGGAGCTGTTTTGCAAGGCTGAGATTAAAATACAATCTGTTAACATGTTTTTTTTTGGACCGTAATACTCATGTATGTATTGGTTTATCTTGTATCTTTTATATATTGCAGCTTAGACGGTACAAAATCTTGTTTAGTAGTAGTGGATAGAAAATTTGAATCTTCTGACTAGTTTATCTAGTATAAAATATACAAATGTGCTGCACGATTGCTTAATGCGAGAAGAATGCATTGTATAGAAGAAAGCCTCTCTTTAAAAAGAGTGAGTGAGTATAATTTCACGGCAGTCGGTTACTAAAAGGCTTGTAAATGCTCGTCAGGATCTCTCCCCTCTGGCTTTTCCATTGCTTGAAGCCATGACCCTGTGAGGAACGGGGGAGGGGCATGATACAGAGATCAGAACCTGATTGGCATGGAGGATATCCAAATGGCATCATATCACTTCATGCTGCTATCCTATGGATTGCCTTTTTGTGAAATCTATAGTAACATTCTAGCCAAGTTCCATTAATAATTCAGACATAAACCTGCATTAAGTAACCACTTGGTCAATCCCAAAGGCAATCAAAGATCATTATAAATAGGTTTTCCTGTGTTCTGTTAAAGGATAAGTTCATCTGTCCCAACTGTAGTATGAAAATAAGAATCAGTTACAGTGATGTAGGAATTATAAAAGTAATTGTCTAATTTCCAATAATTTTACATGTAAGGTGTATATGTAGCATTAATGGTCCTGTATGCGGTTATGGAAATGATGCACTATAACTAACCAAAATGGTGAAACTTCATGTAAATTTGACTTGTTAGTAGACTTTATACACAAAAGACTAGTTTGATTAACCCATCCTTTTTACATTATATATGTGTATGCTATATCCATTAAAAGTATACATACTCTTAGGTGATTGCCAAAGATTTCATCATGTGAGATGTTTTCATTGTTGCCTGCTAACATCACTAAGCACTCGTGACCCAGAACTGTGAAAACAATCAACGTTTTTTGTACTTAAAGGGTTTAAATACAAATATTGATTTCAGTTTTCAGACCATAATTGGTGAACTATTTTCCTATGGATTGCAGTGCCTTTAGAAGGTAGTTTTGGCTTATAAAGGCTTTCTGTTGGGAACTGGGAAATACAGTGGTTTTATCCTGGTTTTAAATCCAACCCAAACGTAAAAATGAAAATTATCTCTTGGTTAAAAGTTATGGACACCTTGGGAATAACGTGTGTCTGTAACTGAAATAGGTGTAGCCGATAAGAATGGCAAAGAACAGTACTTAGTAAAATGTTTCATATTTTGCCAAAATAGAGCAAGATCTGGCTTTTTTTTTCTCATCAGGGGCTGATGCATTGGCATGTCAGAATTGCTGAGGCAAACTAGAGAGCTTGACTCTACATCTGGTTATAACATACCTGACCTGAGAATGCTTGAAACTGACAAGTGATTAAATTAGACCATTCCCCAGCACCTACATCTTGCCTCAGTATCAGCTTAAAGCATCATCAAAAACAACCACCATTCAGTTGTTGCTGTAGGTTTCATGTCAATAGATTACCAATCCAGCTCCCAACTTCAGTTATTACTTATATGCTGCATGTAAAATGGAAAAGATCCTGTAGAATGGAGAAGATACCACCTATGTTCATAAACCATGCTGTAATAGATTTATCATAGCAATGGGAAAAGAATGGACAACTAATATTACTGGACAGTAAAAGACCGATTAAATAAAAACTGAAGCTCCAATTGATTGTCATTCTTACTAAACATGGGCTCACGGGAGGGGGAAGGGAAAGAATCACTGGGCAACTGAAGTCGTGATTTTCACCTTTCTCCTCCTCAAACTGCCAGATTGATTTATTGTTTTTAACAACTTATATAATGCCTTTAACATAGTAAAAACGTGCCAAGGTGCTTCACAGGAGCGTTACCAGACAAAGTTTGACCCCGAGCCACATAGAGATATCAGGATAGGTGTTCCAAAAGCTTGGTCATAGAGGTAGGTTTTAAGGAGCGTATTAAAGGAGGAGAGATTTAGGAAGGGAATTCCAGAGATTAGGGCCAAGGTACCTGAAGGCATAGCTGCCAACGGTGGAGCGATGAAAATTGGGGATGCACAGAAGGCCAGAATTGGAGGAGTGCAGGGATTTTGGAGGGTTTCAGGGCTGGTAGAGGTTAACGGGAGGGGGGAGAATGAGGTCATTGAGGGATTTGAACACAAGGGTAACAACATCGGAACAGGAGTAGGCCATTCAGCCCCTTGAGCCCGCTCTGCCATTTGATAAGATCATGGCTGAATTGTGATCTGACTTCATATACCCGCCTTTGGCCCATATCCCTTAATACCTTTGGTTGGCAAAAAGCTATCTATCTCTGATTTAAAATTAGCAATTGAGCTAGTATCAATTGTGGTCTGTGGAAGAGAGTTCCAAACTTCTACCACCCTTTGTGTGTAGAAGTGTTTTCTAATCTCACTTCTGAAAGTTCTGGCTCTAATTTTTAGACTGTGTCCCCTATTCCTAGAATCCCCAACCAGCAGAAATAGTTTCTCTCTATCCACCCTATCTGTTCTCCTTAATATCTCATAAACTTCGATCAGAACACCCCTTAACCTTCTAAACTCTAGAGAATACAACCCCAATTTGTGTAATGTCTCCTCGTAACTTAACCCTAGAAGTCCAGATATCTAGTAAACCTACGCTGCACTCCCTCCAAGGCCAATATGTCCTTCCGAAGGTGCGGTGCCCAGAACTGCTCACAGTACTCCAGGTGCGGTCTAACCAGGGTTTTATATAGCTGCAGCATAACTTCTGCCCCCTTGTACACTAGTCCTCTAGATATAAAGGCCAGCATTCCATTAGCCTTTTTGATTATTTTCTGCACCTGTTTATGACACTTCAATGATCGATGAACCTGAACCCCTAAGTCCCTTTGGACATCTTCTGTTTTTAACTTTTTACCATTTAGAAAGTACCCTGTTCTATCCTTTTTTGATCCAAAGTGGATGACCTCACATTTGTCTACATTGAATTCCATTTGCCACAGTTTTGCCCATTCACCTAATCTATCAATATCGCTTTGTAATTTTATGTTTTCGTCTACACTGCTTACAATGCCACTAATCTTTGTGCCATCGGCAAACTTAGATGAAGGCATAGAAAGTCTCATATCCAAGTCGTTAATAAATATTGTGAATAATTGAGGCCCCAAGACAGATCCCTGCAGGACTCCACTAGTCACATCCTGCCAATGTGAGTACCTACCCATTATCCCTACTCTGTTGCCTTTCGCTCAGCCAACTTCCTAACCAAGTCCGTACTTTTCCCTCGATTCCATGGGCTTCTATCTTAGCTAACAGTCTCTTATGTGGGACCTTATCAAATGCCTTCTGGAAGTTCATATAAATAACATCCATTGACATTCCCCTGTCCACTACTCTTCAAAAAATTCAATCAGGTTTGTCAGGCACGATCTACCTTTTACAAATCCATGCTGGCTTTCTGTTTAACTGAAAATTTTCGAGGTGTTTAGTCACCCTATTCTTAATTATAGACTCCAGCATTTTCCCCACAACAGATGTTAGGCTAAGATCATAAAGTTCAGAGGTGAGCCTTTTCGGACCATTAAACCCACTTTCTTCAGACTTGTGTATGATTATTCTATCCTGAACATCCTTCCTGCCAGACCACCACCTGTTTGGTGCTGAATTTAAGTAACACTAATTTCCTACTCCCTAATTCTTGTAGGAATAAAAAAAATAGTGCTATTAATATCTCTGTAACCCTCAATCTGTTTTCTCGACAAATACCAATCCAGTTTATTTTTAATGGTACCAATTGACCCTGAACCAACTGCCTTCTCTTTGAATTTGATTCATATACAATTGTGGGGGAAATTATAATCTCAAACCTTCCTGTAGACTTCAGTTGTGGAAATATTTTTTGTACCAGTCATAATTATCAAGTTTTTGCTGTTGCTTTCCTGGGACTTTTCCATGTTTTTCTAGTTTGGACTCAGGAGGTTGCAATTTAGCATTTGTACTATCCTTAACTTGGTTGAAGTATTGGGGTGTCATGGTATATTCATGTATAATTTACAAACATACCCAAAGGACTGGGAAAAAAAATCTCATCCAAAAAGACCACTATCCAAGCATGGTGCAACTACATACATTAATTCCTTCCTCCAGACAAACTACTGAGAAGCAAAAAAAAAATTAGACAAAAAAACTGTCCAATTTACAAAAAACGGGGAATTTCCTGATAACCAGTCTCAGAGCTCTCAGCTATCATTTTGACTGCCATCCACAATGTCTCCTGCCATATATGGGGACCAAAACTGGAAAAATACTCCATATATGGCCACACAAAGGCCTTGTGCAGCCTTTAGTATCCTTATTGTTATATTGTACTGAACTAGCAATGCAGTCTAAAACCCTATTTGCCTTTCCAGTGGCCTTGTCATACTGGTAGTAAACATTCTGTCATTTATCAGTTATGATCCCCAGGTCCATGTCCTGCTCTATACCTTTAACAAGCATTCCTGTATTGTATATGTGCACCCGGAGTTTTGCAGATCCAAATGCATAATACTATTTTTTCACATTGAAGGATATCCATCGCACATGGACCTATTCCCCTAACTTATCTAAATTGGCCTGTATCCTGCTTATTTGATCTAAATTCCTAAGTATCATGCACATTTTGTGTCACCTGCAAACTTGTGAATGGTTCCATTAATGGCCTCATCCAAATTGTTTATGAAGATGGTGAACAGCGATGATCCTGACAAGGAACCTTAAGGGACATCAGATGTATCCCGATCCCATGCAGGTCTAATCCCATTGAAGACCCTCTGACTACAAAATTGCAACCGATTTCCTATCTAGCATAACATCTGACTACCAATCCCATATAATGAAATCTTACCGAATAGTCTTTGCAGTACTTCATCAGAAGTTTTTTTGGAAATCAGGATGTACAATATCTGGTGCTGCCATCATCCACTAATTAAAAGAAGCAGGTTAGTAAAGTTGGCCTGTTTTCTGAAACATGTTGGGATTCTCTTAATAACTGACAACCTCTCCAGATAATTGTACATCACATCCCTTATAATCCCTTGCAGCATCCTCCCTAAAACCAATGTCAAATTAACAGGGTCCCATTTCTTCCCCTTTTTGATATATATTAATGACCTGGACTTGGGTATAATTTCAAAGTTTGCGGATGACACGAAACTTGGAAATGTAGTTAACAATGTGGAGGATAATAGACTTCAGGAGGACATAGACAGAATGGTGAAATGGATGGACACATGGCAGATGAAATTTAATGCAGAGAAGTGTGAAGTGATCCATTTTGGTAGGAAGAATGAGGAGAGGCAATATAAACTAAATGATACAATTTTAAAGGGAGTGCAGGAACAGAGAGATCTGGGGGTGTATGTACACAAATCTGAAGGTGGCATAACAAGTTGAGAAGGCTGTTTTTTTAAAAAAAATGGGCTCCTTGGCTTTATTAAGAGGCACAGAGTACAAAAGCAAGGAAGTTATGCTAAACCTTTATAAAACACTGGTTAGGCCGCAGCTGGAGTATTGTGTTCAATTCTGGGCACCACACTTTAGGAAGGATTTCAAGGCCTTATGGTGCAGAAGAGATTTACTAGAATGGTACCAGGGATGAGGGACTTCAGTTGTGTGGAGAGACTGGAGAAGCTGGGGTTGTCCTCAGACAAAAGAAGGTTATGGGGAGATTTGATAGAGGTGTTCAAAATCATGAAGGATTTTGATTGAGTAATTAGGGAGAAACTTTCCAGTGGCAGAAGGGTCAACCAGAGGACACAGATTTAAGGTGATTGGCAAAAGAACCAGAGGCAACATGAGGAAACATTTTTTTTATGCAACGAGTTGTTATAATCTGGAATGCACCGCCTGAAAGGGCAGTGAAAGCAGATTCAATGGGCTCGATTTTAGCACCCGCGATCGGGTGCGTTCCTGGCGGGGGGCTACGAAAATTGGGGATTCGCGGGGCGGGTCTAGAGCCCAGCTCCAACCCGCCCTATTTCCGGGTTCCCCACTGACGCGCTTATATGTGCGCGCAACCCCCGCATGTGGGACTCCTGCCTTCAATTAAAGCCGGTGGGGTGCCACTTAAGGCATTTATTTAGGTATTTCAGGTCGTTTACAGACATGATTAACATGATATTTTAGGAGGGGTGGGATTTTGCAAACAACTGGGACTGTTTCCCGTACTGGGGGAAACACTCCCAGTTCAAATGGACGTGTTGCAGCCATTAGCCTGTGGCAGCTGCAAAGGTCCATTTGACAGGTGGGTGGGGAGACCCTCACTCATTGTCGGAGGCCACTCTGTCACCTTGGACAAAGTTTAGCCTCCACCACCCTCCTCCTAACAATAAAATTCACCAACTTGCACACTTACCCCGGTGTCCAGACACATGTACCTACCTTGCGGACCCCCTCAGATGTGCATCTTCCAGTTGGGGGCCGCTGTAGCTGCAGTCATGACCTCCTCAGAGGGCGAACAGCATCGCTGGCCACGCCGTCCACCTCTGACATGTGGAGCACCACAACACAGTGCTGTGACACATCCACCTGCACAGCAGGAGGGAGGGCAACCGCAGAGAGAGATGCGTCGCAGAGGGCACTACCCTCGCCACAGGTTCCACAGACCGAGGCTCAGCTTCCTGGACCTCTCTGAGCAACAGTGCACACGGAGGCTCAGAGTCACTCGACATGTAGTTGTGGACATCTGCAGCCTCCTTCGTGCTAAACTGCTCCCGGCTGGCCCGAGCACCATCTTCCTACCTGTCGCTGTCAAAGTCACCACTGCCCTCAACAACTTCTCCTCCGCATCCTTCCAGGGTGCCACCGGGGACGTCGCCGACATCTCTCAGTCATCTGCACAAAAGAGCCCTGCAAATACACCTACACCCACTCTGCAGTGACACAATGGGTGGCATCAGTTGTGGGTCTTCATTGTGATCCTCAGGAAAGGGCATTATTGCACAAACCAGACAAGATTCGCAAAGACGTGGCAGTAGTGGTGCCAATATATGTAATGTGAGTTGGTCAGAAATTAAATATATGTAAAAACCATGACAAACCCTCAAACACCCTTGTGCATCCCGTTCATGCTTATGACACGTTTGCCTTACGCTTCCTACTGCACATATGTGATGCATGCCTGTGGCTGCAGCACAGGTAGTGGCAGATTGAGTGAGGCTGACTGTGAAAGAGATGTATGAGAGGGTGAGTATGAGATAGAGCCATGAGATTGTATGAGGATTGGGTTGAGTGGTAGTGGCGGGATGAGTACTGGCGTGGTGAGAAAGTGCAGGTAAGATGAGGATGAGCTTTGAGTGGGTGTGAGGAGTGATGTGATAGAGTAGTGTTGGCAGTGCAGAAGGAGATGTGGGGTGGGGGCGGTAATGTGGCAGACGGAGTGTAGGGGAATGAGTAAATGTACTCACTTTGGCTGACCTACTTAGGTCATTGCAGCGCCTCCTGCACTGTATGCAGGTCCGCGGTATGTTGGTGGTACAGGTGACCTCCTCTGCCACCTCGAGCCAGGCCTTCTTGGTGGCAGAGGCAGGCCGCTTCCTCCCGCCAGCCGGGGGGGATGATCTCTGTCCTCCCCCTCCTCCTCACCCTATCCAATAAGAGCTGGAGTGAAGCATCATTAAACTGGGAGCAGCCTTCCCCCTGGGCTGCTCCATGCTGTAATTTTTCCTATTTCTTGCAGCATCAGTCAGTGGAGGACTGCCCCTTTAAATAGAGCTCCTCCAGCTGACAGACCTTACTGTGCATGCGCAGTCCGCCCGCCGCGCAGCTCAGCAGCGGGGAACCCGGAAGACCAGGTAAGTTACTCCAATCAGCCTGCGATTGCGCGCGAAGCAGACTGAATTCACTGGGCGCTTTACCCACGCGCCCAATCAACCCACCGCCGCGAACCTGCCGCCATGGTAATATCGGGCCCAATAATAACTTTCAAAAGGCAATTGGATAAATACTTGAAGGGGAAAGATCAGGGGAGTGGGACTAATTGGATAGCTTTTTCAAAGAGTCGGCACAGGCATGAAGGGCTGAATGGCCCCCAGTGTTGTACTGTACAATGATACCATGAAATACTGGGATCACGTGAGCTTCCCTCCAGTCCATTGGAACTAGCGTAGATCTCAAAGAGGTATTAAATATATGAACTAATAACTCATTGAAGTGTTTCCTTCAAAGTGAGAGTATTGTGGCCAAAATCCCTATACCAAGTGTAGGTTGAAGAAATATCAATCACTCCCAATTGGTAGTCAATTCCAAAGGTAGCAGACAATTTAAGCCTGCTAAGCACAACACATTTTCTTTACGTATTGTAGACTTGTTTATGTGGGTGTAAATAACCCAGAACAGTAAGCCAGTAAAGTAGCATGAAGAAGTCTGTCCTCTGACATAGCACTACTGCAATGATTATTTTATATTCCTTTTCTCCATTTCTGATCCAAACATAAGTGAAGTGAGATTCCAACACCATCTGAAGTTGTGGACACTCCTATTGTATAATTGTGATTGGGCAAAAGCATCCTTAGTTCAGAGGGGCTGTTTCTCATCTTCTAGGTAGCTTGTTTTTGAAGGTAAATAAATAATAATTGCATTTAAATTGTGCCTTATCGTGTCGAGACCCTCAAAACACTTCATATAATCAATTTGTTTTGAAGTGAAGTGACTTGCTGTAAAGATATACATGCCAGATGTTCTGTGCCAGCAACTCTCACAAGAAACAATGAGATGAATTTTTAGTGTTTTTTATTGGGGGAGGAATGTTGGCCAGAACATCAGAAGAACTCTTTTTCATTTTCAAATAGTGCCAAGGGATTTTTAATGTCCACCGTGGTTGGCACTTTGGACAATGCAGCAATCCATCAGTGCTACACTAGTGTCTTAGCCTAGATTATGAGCTAAAGCCCAGGCCGAGGGGAAGAAGGAAGAGGGCAAAGGTGAGTGTCATGTGTGATGGGCATGGAAGAGGAACAGTGGAACATTGAGGCAGGTGAGAAGAACAAGAGAAAGAGGGAAACATTTGAGGAAGGAGAGTGGAAGAGGAAGGTGAGATGAATAGCGAAACGGTGAGGGAGGCAAGGTAGAGCGGAAGAAGAGCATTTATAAAAGGTTATTTACAGAATAAAATCATTTGTAAGGGTTAATCTATTTTAAAATTTAGTATTAATTGCTTTAGCTTTTAAGTAAGATCAACTGTTTAAGTTAAAATTTAAACTTTAAATTTTTAAGTTCATGTCAGGCTTAAGCAGAGACAAACAAGCAAGCTCTCCTAGTGGAGACCTGCTGTAGTTAGTTAATTAGTTAGCTAGATTAAACTGGTTCCTGAAACAGTAGCAGAGCAGTGCTGACACATCTGAGTCACAAACAGGAGAAACACAGGGGCCTGTGAGTGCAACCGGCACTGAGTGCAGCGAGCACAGAGTAAGCAACTTGAGAATTTGATAAGTTTGGGGAAGTGGGGAAGGAGGTGCTGCTTTGCTTTGCTTTTCCTAACTTTTTCCGCAGAGCGGCAGTGGACCTGCAACAAGAGAAAACTGCAGTGTGACATCACAGGTGAGGCAGGTAAGTGATTGGCAGTGACTTTGGGCTAAGTTTTAAGTTGACATATAGCAGATAACTAAATTTTAAAAACTAAACTTAATTTAATTAATCTAATAGATTAAACGAGGTAAATAATTTGATTAACATATAATTAATTAAATAAAATAATGGGAGAACAGGAGATGTGTTACTGTTGCAATGTGTGGAAGCTTGTGGACATTTTTGTCCGGGGCGACTGCGTCTGCAGTAATTGTCTGCGGCTCGAGGAACTTCAGCTCCGAGTTGAGGAGCTGGAGTCCGAGCTGCGGATGTTGCCAGGGAAGGAGAAAGCTACCTGGTCCTTTTGCTCCAGGAGGCAGCCACATCCCCTTAGATTAAATACTTTAGAATTGACACGTGGTCAGGGACAGAAGGGTGTGACTGCAAGTAAGGCAGGTACGGTGATCCAGGAGGTAGTATTGCAGGAGCCTCAGTCCCTGTGCTTGTCCAATAGATTGAGGTTCTTGCAACCCTTGTGGACAAGTGCGGGGACTGCGGGGAGGACGAGCAAACTGACCACGGCACCGTGGTACAGGAAGCCGTTCAAGTGGGGGGAGTAAAAAGGAAGGTGGATGTGGTAGGCGACAGTATAATTAGGGGGATAGACACTTCTCTGCAGCCAGGAGCATGAGTCCCGAAGGCTATGATGCTTACCCGGTGCCAGGGTTAAGGACATCTCCTGCGGGCTGGAGAAGAACTTGGAGTGGGAGGGGGAGGATCCAGTTGTCGTGGTCCACGTAGGTACCGACGACATGGGTTGGACTAAGAAAAAGGTTCTGCTGAGAGAGTTTGAACAGCTAGGGACTAAATTAAAAAGCAGAACCACAAAGGTAATAATCTCTAGATTATTACCTGAGCTATGAGCAAATTGGCATAGGGTCAATAAGATCAGAGAGATAAATGCATGGCTCAAAGATTGGTGTGGGAGAAGTGGGTTTCAATTCTTGAGGCACTGGCACCAGTATTGGGGAAAGAGAGAGCTGTTCGGTTGGGACAGACTACACCTGAACCATACTGGGACCAGAGTTCTAGCGAATCGAATAACTAGGGAGTTAGATAGGGCTTTAAACTAAATAAGGGTGGGGGGTCCTGGTGGAGAGAAATCTAGAACGCTAAAGAGAAAAGACAAGAAAGGAAACAGTGCAGGTAAGTGATTGGGGTAAGGATAATCAGATTGTGTCAGGAAGGGACAGAGTGTACAAACAAAAGAGTGCACTAACAAATAGGGTTCGAGTAAGAAAAAAATGTTAATAAGTCAAACAGGGCCATAGTACAAAAAAATGTTAAGATGTCTAAAAATGTTAAGAAGCATTCGTAATAAGATGAACGAATTAACAGTGCAAATAGATGTAAACAGATACGATATAATTGCAATTAAAGAGACATGGCTGCAGGGTGACCAAGGCTGGGAGCTGAATATTCAAGGGTATTCGATATTTAGGAAGGACAGGCAAAAAGGAAAAGGAGGTGGGGTGGCGTTGTTAGTAAAGGATGAAATCAGAGCAATAGTGAGAAAGGATATTGACTCAGAAAATCAAGATGTAGAATCAGTCTGGGTGGAGTTAAGAAGCAGCAAGGGGCAGAAAGCACGGGTGGGAGTTGTCGAAAGGCCTCCAAACAGTAGTGGTAATGTAGGGGATAGGATCAAACAGGAAATTAGAGATGCATGTAACAAGGGTACTACAGTAATCATGGGTGACTTTAATCTACAGATAGACTGGCCAAACCAAATTAGCAATAATACTGTGGAGGATGAATTCCTGGAGTGTGTACGAGACTTTTTTTAGACCAGTACATTGAGGAGCCAACTAGGGAACAGGCTATCCTAGATTGGGTATTGTGCAATGAGAAGGGGTTAATTAATAATCTTGTTGTGCGGGGTCCTTTAGGGAAGAGAGACCATAACATGATAGAATTCTTCATTAAGATGGAACGTGAAGTAGTCCAATCCAAGGTGAGGTAGCCAATTGGATACAAAATTGGCTTGACGACAGAAGACAGAGGGTGGTTGTCGAGGGTTGTTTTTCAAACTGGATGCCTGTGTCCAGCGGTGTGCCTCAGGGATCGGTGCTGGGTCCGCTGTTATTTGTTATTTATATTAATGATTTGGATGAGAATTTAGGAGGCATGGTTAGTAAGTTTGCAGATGACACCAAGATTGGTGGCATTGTGGACAGTGAAGAAGGTTATCTAGGATTGCAACGGGATCTTGATAAATTGGGCCAGTGGGCCGATGAATGGCAGATGGAGTTTAATTTAGATAAATGTGAGGTGATGCATTTTGGTAGATCGAATCGGGCCAGGACCTACTCCGTTAATGGTAGGGCGTTGGGGAGAGTTATAGAACAAAGAGATCTAGGAGTACAGATTCATAGCTCCTTGAAAGTGGAGTCACAGGTGGATAGGGTGATGAAGAAGGCATTCGGCATGCTTGGTTTCATTGGTCAGAACATTGAATGCAGGAGTTGGGATGTCTTGTTGAAGTTGTACAGGGCATTGGTGAGGCCACACTTGGAGTACTGTGTACAGTTCTGGTCACCCTATTATAGAAAGGATATTATTAAACTAGAAAGAGTGCAGAAAAGATTTACTAGGATGCTACCGGGACTTGATGGTTTGACTTACAGGGAGAGGTTAGACAGACTGGGACTTTATTCCCTGGAGAGTAGGAGGTTAAGGGGTGATCTTATAGAAGTCTATAAAATAATGAGGGGCATAGATAAGGTCGATAGTCAAAATCTTTTCCCAAAGGTAGGGGAGTCTATAACGAGGGGGCACAGATTTAAGGTGAGAGGGGAGAGATACAAAAGGATCCAGAGGGGCAATTTTTTCACTCAAAGGGTGGTGAGTGTCTGGAACGAGCTGCCAGAGGCAGTAGTAGAGGCGGGTACAATTTTGTCTTTTAAAAAGCATTTGGACAGTTACATGGGGAAGATGGGTATCGAGGGATATGGGCCAAGTGCAGGCAATTGGGACTAGCTTAGTGGTATAAACTGGGCGACATGGACATGTTGGGCCGAAGGGCCTGTTTCCATGTTGTAACTTCTATGATTCTATGATTCTATGAAAACTAGGGTCGTAAATCTAAACAAAGGAAACTACAATGGTATGAGGAGTGAGTTGGCTATGATTGATTGGGAAGCTTCATTAAAAGACATGATGGTGGCTAGGCAATGGCTAACATTTAAGGAACGAATGCATGAATTGCAACAGTTATATATTCCTTTCTGGCGCAAAAACACAAACAGAAAAGCGGCCCAACCATGGCTAACAAAAGAAATTAAGGCTAGTATTAGATCCAAAGAGGAATCATATAAAGTTGCCAGAAAAAGTAGCAAGCCTGAGGATTGGAAGCAGTTTAGAATTTAGCAAAAAAGGACCAAAAGGTTGATTTAAGAGGGAGAAAAATAGAGTATGAGAGTAAACTTGCAGGAAACATAAAAATGGACTGTAAAAGTTTCTACAAGTATGTAAAAAGAAAAAGATTGGTGAAGACAAATATAGGTCCCTTACAGTCAGAAACGGGAGAATTTATAATGGGGAACAAGGAAATGGCAGAGCAATTAAACAAATACTTTGGTTCTAACATCACGGAAGAGGACACAAATAACTTCCCGGAAATGTTAGGGAACCAAGGGACTAGTGAGAAGGAGGAATTAAAGGAAATTAGTATTAGTAAAAAAAAGTGCTCGAGAAATTAATGGGACTGAAAGCCGATAAATGGTATGTTGGCCTTCATTGCAAGAGGATTTGAATACAGGAGCAAAGATGTCTTCCTGCAGTTATACAGGGCCTTGGTGAGACCACACCTGGAGTATTATGTGCAGTTTTGGTCTCCTTACCTAAGAAAGGATATACTTGCCATACAGGGAGTCCAGCGAAGGTTCACCAGACTGATTCCTGGGATGGCAGGACAGTCGTATGAGAAGAGATTGGGTCGACTCGGCCTGTATTCACTAGAGTTTAGAAGAATGAGAGGGAATCTCATTGAAACTTATAAAATTCTGACAGGGCTAGACAGACTGGATGCAGGGAGGATATTTCCCCTGGCTGGGGGTTCCAGAACGAGGGGTCACAGTCTCAGGATACGGGGTAGGACATTTAGGACTGATGAGGAGAAATTTTTTCACTGAGGGTGGTGAACCTGTGGAATTCTCTACCACAGAAGGCTGTGGAGACCAAGTCACTGAATATATTTAAGGAGCTAGATGGATTTCTAGACACAAAAGGCATCAAGGGGTATGGGGAGAGAGCGGGAATATAGTATTGAGATAGAGGATCAGCCATGATCATATTGAGTGGCGGAGCAGGGTCTACGCCTGCTCCTATTTTCTATGTTTGTATGTCATGTTCCTTTTATATAAACATATTTATTTAAAAAATCATCGGGTATGAATTTCCCACTGGTATTTTATTGGTTGCCTATTTAACAGTCTTTGCATCTCAAGTAATTGATTGCAAGAAGCGCTTCGAGTAGTTCCGATGTGATAAAGGGCTGGACAGACGGTTCACGAGCAACAACCACTTCTGCAAAAAGAAACTGGATCGAGTTGTGAGGTGCACGTATTTCCGCCGGACTCTGTCGACGGGAGGGACGGCTGCTGCTGCTGCACGGTTGGGTTGTACGTGCGGCTGGGAGTGAGAATCAGCCGCCGTGATGCCGAGCGGGCTGCTCCTGTCCGCCGCGGCCAGTCGTGCTCGCTGCCGGGTTGTGGAAGGCGGTCTCCGGGCCGCGTTCTGCCGCTGGAACCCGGCGATGGGACTGCCCCGACTCCGAACTCGTGCGTGCCCGGACGGGGCGGGTGGAGCAGGAGCAGGAGGAGGAGGAGGCGACTGCAGCAAAAGCAGCAGCGCACAAAAACCTCTCCGCTGCAGGGACACCAGCCGGTGAGAAATGAGGACGTGAATATTTGTGATTACGTTTTCCAGAGAGGGACCTCCGCGATGTCACAAGACATTTTTCTTAAATGTTAAAGGTGGCCAAGTTTCGAGAGTGAATTTCGGTGGTCGTGACCTCGCGTATTACAGCGCGTACTTGCATTTTATACAGTGCCCGTAAGACAATGAGTCTCCCCAAAGCACTTGAAATAGGCAAAAAAAAACCTAACAGCTACTAGTGAAATAATTAGGAGAGGTGATTGAAGATCAGGTCAGAAGAGTAAGTTTTGAAGGAGTGGAAAAAGTTCGATGAGAGAAGGGAGTTTAGAGAGTGTTCTCGACTAAATGACTTTGTCACGAAGGTATTTCATCAACCATTAAACACATTGTAAAATCATTTTTTTAAAAAAAACTTGAAATGAAATAAAAGCTTGCATTTATATTACTTTTGACGTGTAGACACTGTTTTGTTGGGAAAGGTAGCAACCAGTTTTGTGCGCAGCAAGCAGTCATGAAATTAATGATCAATTAAACTGTTTTGGTGTTTTTGAGTGAGGGATGAATGATGGCCAGAACTCCTGGCTCTTCTTTGAAATACTCCAAATTAATCTTAAACTGGACTAAACTTAAAAGAGCTGCCTGCCAATTAGATATAATGCTGACCTAAAAAGCTCTAAAAGATTTCCTAACAAAATTGTATTTATTTTAAATTCATTCATAGGATGTGGGCATCGCTGGCAAGGCCAGCATTTATTGCCCAACCCTAATTGCCCTTGAGAAGGTGGTGGTGAGCCGCCTTCTTGAACCGCTGCAGTTCGTGTGGTGAAGGTTCTCCTACAGTGCTGTTAGATAGAGAGTTCCAGGATTTTGACCCAGTGACGACGAAGGAACGGTGATATATTTCCAAGTCGGGATGGTGTGTGACTTGGAGGGGAACGTGCAGATAGTGTTGTTCCCATGTGCCTGCTGCTCTTGTCCTTCTAGGTGGTAGAGGTCGCGGGTTTGGGAGGTGCTGTCGAAGAAGCCTTGGCGAGTTGCTGCAGTGCATCCTGTGGACTGTGCAGTCACAGTCCGCCGATGGTGAAGGGATTGAATGTTTATGGTGGTGGATGGGGTGCCAATCAAGTGGGCTGCTTTGTCCTGGATGGTATTGAGTTTCTTGAGCGTTGTTGGAGCTGCACTCATCCAGGCAAGTGGAGAGTATTCCATCATACTCGTGACTTGTGCCTTGTAGATGGTGGAAAGGCTTTGAGGAGTCAGGAGGTGAGTCATTTGCCACAGAATACCCAGCCTCTGACCTGCTCTTGTATCCACAGTATTTATGTGGCTGGTCCAGTTTAGTTTCTGGTCAATGGCGACCCCCAGGATGTTGAAGGTGGGGGATTCGGCAATGGTAATGCCGTTGAATGTCAAGCGGAGGTGGTTAGACTCTCTCTTGTTCGAGATGGTCGTTGCCTGGCACTTGTTTGGTGTGTTAGACGTTTATAATGTCTAACTTTAAATGTCATCTGGTAAGAAAACCTTTCCACTTTTGAAGAGGTTGTGTGATGCATTAGTTACTGTGATTTGTTTCTTAGCTTCATTAGGATGTACAGCACATCAAAGACAACTGTGGAACCTGGTGAATTGAAGAAGTTTCAGGCCTGGTCGCAAAAATGGTGGGATAGAAATGGAGAATTTGCTGCTCTACATGCTTTGAACGATCTCCGTGTTCCTTTTATCCGGTATGGTAACATTTCAGTTCACCATATGTGGCAAAAACATATTAGGTTGATTTTAGAATTTGTGACATTTAAGGAGATATGGAAAATGTGTCAAGCAAATGCTTTATTATTTGGGGTTGGAGAAGAGGGGTAGGTTAATTTTATCACAAGTGTACAGTGTAAATGATACATGATGTGCTTCAGTGAGATTTATTTAATCACATTTTGTGTTTGGAAAAACTTTTGCTACCTGTTACAAGAATATTTTTTGTGAAAATTATGTCTTTTTTTGAAATAATGAAAATAGAATGGGTAGCCTCAGGGTGGTAACTTCTCTCTCGGTTGAGACTTGCCTCCGTCTCAGTTTGGCAGTGAGTTTTATAAATCCTTTTATGGGTTCCACCTTACCAAGTATTTATCTGGGGTTGGGACAAGAAGAGGGAGAAATAGGAAGGAATTTAATGAATATTCAAGTAGGTTGCAATGTCAATTTTTTTTTTGAACTGACTTGAGCTGCCATTTTGATTTGTGACCCATCTGAATAGCTATACAAATAACATTTCCCTACATATACATTATAGCATTTATTTGCACAGAGTGATCAACAGCTGGAACAAGTGCCAGGAAGGGTGGACGAGACTTGGACACTGAACTTATTTAAGAAACAGCTAGATGCTGTAATGGGAGGACGATAGGGTTGGTAATTTAGAAGGCTGAGATCAAATAGGCTGAAGGACCTTCTTCACCTGAGCCTGTCTTGTAATCTTGTGGAAGTAAATGCCATCGATACCCATCTAACACTTTTATACTATAGTGAGCTGATTCCATTAATCATTAATGAAGATGACTCCACGCTTCCAAATTAATAAGGTTGTCTGAAGGCAAAGACATTGACTAAAAACCCATCCAAAAAATTAATATTCTGATTTGATTTGTCATTTAAAACTAGTGTATTGTTTATCACTTTGCTCTTAGCATTGATAGATGATAAAATACATTTATATGTTTGAAGTAGATACAATATCTCTAATAGTTTTGAAAGTGTAATATGAAAGCTTTATTGATTCCCATGCACTTTTATAAAACTATAATTTGTGGTTTATATTTTATACATTAGTGTTGTATAAACCCTAAACATGCCCAGGGCACTGCGTACTTGTGAGCATTTGTGTATTTATTGGGTTCAATGCACGTTTGCACCCAAAAAGTTAACCTATCTTTTCTATCTTCACCACTGATGGACCTGCTTCCAGCATGTTCTGTTTTTATTCAGTCTGTAATAAGCTTTGAATTTTCAAGCTGTAAGACATCATAATTTTACCAAGATTGTCCCAGTTTTATTAACTCCCCTGTAATGTTCCAGAAACATTCATTTGGGCAGCTTAATGCCCTGATTTTATTGTGCAAACATTTTTAAAAATCTGGATATTTTAAATTTAAAAAAGAAATTATAGCTATGTATAATAAATTTTTGATTTAAACACATTTTATTTATGCCTAAAACTAGTCCATCATTATCTACATTACTGGCACGTCCTGAATTTATAACCTGTAAATCAGGACACTTTGTCTCAAGGGATGAACATGCTGTCAGAATTAAACAAAGCATACTTAAGGCATTGCTTTCTTTCTCCCATCGTAGCACTTTAAGGGCGCTCTCTAGGGAAATGCTCTATATGGATAATCTCTTTCTTCCCCCTCTCTGATCTTTTCTAGAGATACGTTGTTGACCTATAGTGAAAAACAGCAATTAGGATGTCCTCTTCACGGTTTCCGAATTTTAGATGTTGGCTGTGGAGGAGGGCTACTAAGTGAGGTACAGTAAAGGCCTATGAAAGTGACAAACCAATTTGCTTTTTATGCATAAAATAGAGAACATCTTACTAACAACAACCTGCATCTATATAGCATCTGTATCGCAGCAAAATGTCCAACGGCACTTCACAGTTACATAGGAACATGTGAACATGCATGATGGGAAAAGGCACTGCAGTCCATTGGGTTAAATTTTTAAAAAATAATAATACCCCCAGTTACCCACTCCCTCAAATATCCAATTCTCCTGTAAAACTTTCCACAGTATCTGCTTCCTTAGATAGTCTGTTCCACACATTTGCTGCCATATGTGTAAAATATTTCAATCTGACTGGCTATGCCCCTTTCCTTTTCTGAGCTTGAGCCTCTATCTCCGATGGCAAATTTGAACAGATTAATTGGGTTCAATTTATCTATTTCTTTAAGGATCTGGAACACTGTCTCCCTGAACTTGAGCTCACCCAAAACTCTGCTGCCCATATCCTAACTCGCACCAAGTCCCGTTCACCCCTGTGCTCACTGACCTACAATGGCTCCCGGTCTGGGAACACCTCGACTTCAAAATTCTCATCCTTGTTTTCACATTCCTCCATGGCCTCGCCCCTCCCTTTCTCTGTAACCTCCTCTAACCCTACAACTGTCCGTGATTTCTATGCTCCTCCAATTCTTGCTTCTTGCGCATCCCCAGTTTTAATCGCTCCATCATTGGCAGCCGTGCTTTCAGCTGCCTAGGCCCTAAGCTCTGGAATTCCCTCCCTAAGCCTCTCTACCTCTCCCTCCTTTTTAAGACGCTCCTTAAAACCTACCTTTTTGACCAGGTTTTTTGTCACCTGCCCTAATATCTCCTTATGTGGCTTGATATTACATTTTGTTTGAAAACTGCTCCTGTGAAGCGCCTTGGGACGTTTTACTACGTTAAAGGCGCTATATAAATTTAAGTTGTAGTTGTTGTTGAACTTTCCCCTCCAGAATAAACAACGCCAGGCTCTTCACCCTTTCCTCCATAGGTCAGATGCTTTAAGTGAGGCATCAGTCTGGTTGCCCTTTTCTTTACTGCCTCCAATGCCTGGTTATCCTTGGTGTAATCATAGTATCATATGATACATCACAGAAGGAGGCCATTCAGCCCATTGTGCCTGTGTGGGCTCTTTGAAAGAGCTATTCAATTAGTCCCATAGCCCTGTAAATGTTTTCCCTTCAAGTATTTATCCAATTCCCATTTGACTGCTACTATTGAATCTGCTTCCACCACCCTTTCAGGCAGTGCATTCCAGATCATAACAACTTGTTGCATAAATAAAGTTGCCCCTGGTTCTTTTGCTGATCACCTTAAATCTGTGGGTCCTCTGGTTACTGACCCTTCTGCCACTCAAAACATTTCTCCTTATTTACTCTATCAAATCTCCTCTTAACCTTCTCTGCTCTAAGGAGAACAACCTCAGCTTCTCCAGTCTCTCCACATAACTGAAGTCCCTCATCCCTGGTACCATTCTAGTAAATCTCTTCTGCACCCTCTCTCAGGCCTCGACATCCTTCCTAAAGTGCGGTGCCAGAATTGAACACAATACTCCAGCAGAGGCCTAACCAGTGTTTTATAAAGGTTTAGCATAACTTCCTTGCTTTTGCACTCTATGCCTCTATTAAAAAAACATATGGGATCTTTGGCTTTATTAACAGCCTTCTCGATTTGCCCTACAACCTTCAAAGGTTTGTGCACATGCACCCCCAGGTCTCTCTGCCTCTGCACTCCCTTTAAAATTGTACCATTTCGTTTATAATGCCTCTCCTCATTCTTCCTACCAAAATGCATCACTTCACACTTCTCTGTGTTAAATGTCATCTGCCATGTGTCTGCCGATTTCACCAGTCTGTCTATGTCCTCTTGAAGTCTGTTACTATCCTCCATGTTGTTTAGTACATTTCTGAGTTTTGTGTCATCTGCAAACTTTTTAAATTATACCCTGTATAATGCAACAACCAGAATTGTAAACAGTACTTCAGGTGTGGCTGTCCCAGTGCCTATAGACTCATTATCGCTTCCTGGGTTTTGTGCTGTATCCCTTTGGGTATACATTTGAAGATGTGGTTAACTTTCTTTATTGTCGCCTCATACTGTGCTGTGGATTTGGCGATCTATTCACCCGTGCCCCTGGATCCCCTTCCTACATTGTGCCCTGTAGCCCAAAGCCATTTATTCCCACTGACATTTTCCTTCTCTTGCATTTATCAACATTAAATTCTATTTGCCACTCATCCGCCCATCTTTTCCTATCTTTGGCCTTAGAACTAGTGACAGTGACACCCTGCTAGTGACTCATTGTCATGTCAGTGCAGCTCTATCACAGCAACCCTTAGCTTTCTCTAATTTAGCCAATTTTCAATCTGCCGCCGCTTCCTCCTACTTCATGAATTAATCACTTCTGTGGCACAAAATCAAAAGTTGAAATTTAAATACATCACACCCAGAGAATTTTGGTTGTCAACAAGGTCAGTAATTTCCGCAAAGAACTCAACTACATTAGTTAGGAATGACCCCCCTCCCATAAATCTGTTCTGACAACTTCTTACCATACCATATCTATCTGGCTGTTCCATTATCCCCTCTTTCAGGATATTTTCACAACAGATGTGAGTTAACTAGCCTGTAGTGCCTTTTTAAGTATTGGTTTTATGTTAGCTTTTTTTTTACAATTCTCAATTTACCATTTTCTAATCATTGGTGGCAAGGATTTGACTTATTTTTCTAGTTGCTTCTTTAAGTAGACTTGTCTGTAGTCCATCTGGGCCTGGTGTCTTTTCTTTTTACTTCCCCAGCCTATCAGTGACTGCCTTGTCTGAAATATCTTTTAGTACTTCTGCCCCCTCCCCCAGGAGTCAGACTTGAGCTAGAGTAGCAAAGGGAGGTGGCCTAAGATGTGATTGAAGAGGGGTTTTAAGGATGCCTTTGTAGATGAGAGACATAGCAAGGTGGAAGGGTTTAGAGACAGAATTTGAGTGTGTGGACTGGCACCAGTGATAGGTTGCAGGGTTAGGGAAATGCACAATAGAGCAGGGATTTGGGGCTGGTGGAAGTTGCAGAGGCAGAGTGCAGTGAAGTCAGGGAGGAAGTTATAGACTATGAAAAAGATCTTGAATTTGATGTGTTAATGGACAGTGAACGTTGCCAAAGACAACTTTCAGCAGAACGTCATGCAGATATAGGATGCCAATAGCAGAGTTTTGGATGATTTGGAGTTCATGTGGGGTGGAGCTCGGGAACCCAGTGAATTGGGCATTGGAAAACTTGAATCTAGAGGTGAAAAAGGTATGATTTTACGTTACTGAATTTTTATACTAGATATTCTCCTTGGGTTTAGTGTCATTAACCAGATCTTGCATTTCCTATGACCCCTAGAGTGTGTCTTTATTTGGCTAGTATCTTATAAAACATATAAACTGGTCATTATCACGTTGCTGTTTGTGGGAACTTGCTGTGCGCAAATTGGCTGTCGCGTTTCCTACTTTGCAACAGTAACTGCGCTTCAAAAAGTGATTAATTTGTCTGTATAAGTGCTTTGGGACATCCTGAGGTCATGATAGGCGCTAAAGAAGTGCAAGTTCGTTCTTTCTTACTGGAATATATCATACCATGTGACCTCATTTTCGGTAGACAAATGAATATACTCAGTTGGACCAATGATCAAGCTATAGATTAACAGACAAATTTATTTAAACAAGCAATGTATATTTACAATAGCTAACAAAGTTTATTAAATTTCTCGACATCAAAACAGCAGATGTTTTTCCTGCACTATCTCTTAACATTAAATTGATCTTTGAAACATGATTTCTCATTTTTTACGTGGGACACTGGCTGTGAAGCACGCTGGGACGTCCTGAGGTTGTGAAAGGCACTATATAAATGCAAATTCTTTATTTTTTTCTTAATGCTGACCATGTGTTTCTATAATCAAAGAGTAATACCCACACAAGTGAAATGGAGCAGAAAAAAGCATTTAGCTAAAGATAAATCAGTGTGACTTTGCTTCAATTTTTTTCTCACTTGGTTATAAAATGGTGGTTGTATTTTCTCAAACTGTTTTCAGACATTTGGTGATTTTACTTTTCACTTATTTAGCCACTCGGTAGACTTGGAGCAATGGTTGCTGGAATTGATCCTGTGGAAGATAATATCAGAACAGCAGAGGTACACCAATCATTTGATCCAGTCCTCCGAGAGCAAGTACAGTACACTGCCTGCTCTCTGGAGGAAATGGCAATGGAAGCAGCTGGAACTTTTGATGCTGTTGTAGCATCTGAAGTTGTGGAGCATGTTAGTGATGTGGAAACATTTATCAGATATGCTGCACAAGTGTTAAAGGTAAGGTTTAAAAAGAATAATTCCAATTGAATTAAATTGTATCAAATAACTGCAAGAAACTGAGATGTGATGTTATAATGAACAAAATTACTCATTAATGTCCTGAATCAATATATGGCATGATGGTTCTGTCCTTTTGCATTATAGTATAAATTTTCTGACTGGCTCAGTGAGTTTATCACTCAGTGAGTAGATAGATGAGTTATGCAGACCAGGAAGGCTCCTGATTAAATTCCTCAATTTCTGCTGCGTTACCTGAACTCAGCTGGACCAGTGATTAGGGTGCTACAAGTTGGTTTCAGTGGCCCTGCGTTAGTTAGGAGAAAATTGGCTAAGATTCCCAGTGCTGATCATTCTCCAGCAGCCGCTGCTGGAACTAAGTCTGTGTGAATGTTGACTGCGGACAGGATTGATCTTAGCTGCAATCGTGAATTCACCAAAGGGATTCATGAATGTAAACCTTCATTTTATAACTCTGGCAAAAAGAGTTATTGGTTTAATTGATTTAACTTTGATAAGTGGGTGGGTATATTACAAGAAATATTTTGAATATAAATCCACTTGGTCATTATGTACTACAGTGTGGGTTACTCAGGTATTCTTTAGAGTCAGATTTACAGGAGCCCCAACGTATTCAAACTTCAGTCAGTGTTACGGATTTTAGGTCTGCACTAGCTATTCCCTCGGTCCACTGTCATCAGTCTGTCACATAAATTGATCCTGCATCTCCTACGATCAGGAATTTACCTTTACTGCCCAATATAATAGTGAAATCCCTTGTGTGTACTGCATACTGTAATTGCGCACATGCCACCATGTGCATTTCTCCCACCCTTGAGAAAGCAGACTGATGAACACTCTAGTGAGATGAGGCCAATTGTAAAGCAACAAGCTGTTTTATTTTTATATGTAAACTTAGTGAATTTCAAACTTGTTTCAATATGCCCCTCGTAACATAGAAAATAACTGCACGCCACACTATCTCTGTTAGCAGACTAAATTCACTTGGCTAGCAGATCTCTGAAACTAATTAACTGTACATTAGCGGGGGCATTCTCTCTGTGACTGCCATTCTAGATTTCTCAGTCCATATTGTGTTCCAACTAACCAGGCGGGCAAAGACTTGACCTCTGACGTGCCCCCAGCTCTCCATGCTTGGGGATTAGCCTATTAACCTGCCATTTAAGCATGCTAACTCGAATTTGAAATGCCACATGTGGCATATACAGGGACTGCTCAGATAAGACCTCACATTGTGCTCTATGAAGAGAGGCTATTATAATTCTATACCCAACTTCCTCTCTGTTAACAAACCTCATTGTCTCTCACTGATGTGGTATGCAAGAAGTACCATTTTCCTAGCCTCTTTGTCTGGAACTAATCAATGTTCCCAGAAGCAGACTGCATTGTGCAGATTTAATCCCATGACAGCATCTTAATATAAATTAATCTGAAATCCTTCCTAGGCAAAATGGTCAAAAATGCCAAATGTAACAATCGATCAACTAGTGGCTGGGGTCATACCTGACACAAAGGATGATGGTCGTGGTTGTTGGAGGCCAATCATTGCCGCCCCAGGACATTGCTGGAGAAGTTCCTTAAATCAGAGCCCTCAGCCCAACAATCTTTAGCTGCTTCGACAATGACCTTCCGTCCTAAGGTCATTAGTGGGGCTGTTCGCTGATGATTTCACAGTGTTCAGATCCATTCACAACTCCTGTGATAAGAAGCAGCCCACGCCAGAACCTGGACATCATTCAGGCTTAGGCTAACAAATGGCAGGTAACAGTCGCACCACATAAGTGCCAGACAATGACCATCTCCAACAAGAAAAGTTCCATCCCCTGACCTTCAATGATAGCACCATTACCAAGTTCCCTATAATCAACATCCTGGAGGTCACCATTGACTAGAGACTTATCTGGACCAGTCATATCAACAACATAGCGATAAGAGCAGGGCAGAGGCTGGGTACTTTGCAATGAGTCGTTTACCCCCTGACCCCTCAAAGCTTCTCCACTATCTGTGAGGCACAATTTAGGATTGTGATGGGTGCACTGCAACAACACTTGAAGCTTGACACCACAATCTGCTTGATCAGCGCCCTGCCACTTTACTAAGTATCCATTCCTTCCACCACTAGCCCAGTGGCTGCAGTATGTGCGATCTGCAGTTTGCACTACAGCAACTCACCAAACTTACTTTGATGGCACTTCCAGCTATGTAACGACTACAACCATGAAGGACAAGAGTAGCAAGATCTTCAAGTTTCTCTCCAAAGTACACACCATCCGAATTGGACATATAATGCCATTCCTTCATCACTCTGGAATTTCCTAATTAACACCATTGTGGGAGCACTATTAGCATACGGATTGTAGCAGTTTAAGGAGAAAACCCACCAGTATCATCTCGAGGGAAGTAGGGATGGGTAATAAATGTGACTTTACTGCCATCGCCCACATCCAGAGAACAATTTTTTTTTAAATGTGAGAAGTTATTCTGACTGGCCGTCAATTTTAATGTGAGTGTTGTACTCCCTGTTAGTGAACACCTGTTGTGATTTCTATTTAAAAATATTCTGAAATCTCTTCTGTTTGAAAACCATTTCGAATTACAATTGAATTTCACTAACAGGGTGAGTAAAATATGATCTCCTCATTATTTTTATTTAGTATTTTTATGCACAAGGTCATTGCAGAATTATAGCGTTCTGAGTAGGCTGGTTTTAACTGAGTTACAGATTAAATGTTTTGATCAGGCTGCAAAATTTGAAGGTTCAAGAAGCAACATATTAAAGAAATGGAAGTAGAATTTCCTCCTCCCCACTCTCCCCGCTTCTCTTTCATGGATAGTATTTGAAAGCAAGAGTTGGATTATCACTGTAGCATACAGTTGAATGAGCATGGTGGTAATACATTTGCACATTTTATGGTGAGCTGTGCTGCTTGAGAGCTTCAGGCACTTAATAAGGGCTCATATCTGCACATATCAGTTGTCCAACGGCTGACACGTGACTCATCCTTTGGGGGGGTGGGTGGAGGGGATTTAGGCTGGGTCTCTGTGGTTGAAGTTTGGAAACGAGTCAGTCCTCCATGGCAGACTTAATAATGTTCCTCTGACCTTCCGTCCTAAGGGTCTGTACATGAGACAGACAGATTCACCCGATTCCAGGACACTGTTAACAATTAACCTGGCTTACTAATGTTGATCTATTATCAACATCCTGGAGGTCACCATTGACCAGAGACTTAACTGGACCAGCCATATGAACAACATGGCTACAAGAGCAGGGGAGAAGCTGGATACTTTGCGATAAGTGGTTCACCCCCTGACCGCTCAAAGCCTCTCCACTATCTGTGAGGGGCAAGTTAGGATTGTGATGGGCGTACTGCAGCAACGCTTGCAACTTGACACCGTGTCAGTGAGGACTGGGATTCTTCCCACTCGGCTCCAGCTAATCCTGCAGACTAAAGCTCTAATAGGTAGGGTATTTACCAGTGATCTGCCCTGGTAAGTTCCATGGTTTAAGCTGATTTAGCTACGCACACTTGGGATCCTTAAGCCGTAGTTCTACCAATCTGCACCCAAACTCTCTAGACAGCTAAGTGGGATGTGTTCCTACAGAACGAATGTGCACCAATATTGGGCAAACAAAAAGGTGGATGTGGATTTCTATGTGTCAGACTCCCAGCAGCTCAGAAAAAATATAATTTTGCTGATCTATATTAATGTGGTGTGCAGTTCCCAGGGTTTCTGAAATCAGTGATTCTCTCTTAAACAGCCTGGAGGATCACTATTTATAACAACAATTAACAAAACGTCCCTGTCCTACGTACTGGCAATCGTAGCAGCTGAGCAGGTATTAAGAATTGTACCAAATGGGACACATGAATGGGAAAAGTTCATAAGCCCTGAAGAGCTGCAGAGACTTCTAGAGTCCAGTGAGTAATATGGATTTTAATCTTTTAGTTTCAATGATATATTTGTTTCATAGGAAAAAGGGCAAGCTGTATTTTACCTTGAATTTGTTCAGAGGTAAATGTATTTTTCTTTGGAAATGTAGTTTTAAAAGTTAAGGAAGTCAAATTGCTAATTTCTTTTTAGAGGTACTCTTACCATTCAACTAATTATCCAACACTAGGCCAGCATTAATGGTTTAGCTGAAATATTTTGGGAAATTTAAAATGTTTTTAGAGGAACGGTTAAAGATTGTATACATTCCAGGTGATGTATCTGCAGTGAATGGTATAAAGAAACTTTTGTGCAGAACATGGATGGCAGGGGCTGTGCTGTGGCAATCCACCTCATTGTAGCCTAAGAGCCAGAGAACAATGCCGCTAAATACTGCAAATATAAAATGTCAATAACAAAATAAACTTGCAACTATTTTTTCTTTTTCTTTCAAAATAAAACCTTTTACTTCCACTTCCATAGGTCAGGCAGGTGAAAAAAAGATGATCCAGGCCTCTGTCACTGACATTTTTGAGCTAACCATGAGGTGATGAGTGACATGCCATCTGATCGTTGCTCCCTTCTTCTTTCTCCCCCTGTTTTTCCCCTACCCCCTTTCCCACTTTGTCTGGTTGCCTTTCTCTTTGCTTCGCATCATGGCCACAATTACAATAATTAATTACAAAAAGAGCAGAAAGGCACGTGATATGCTTGTTTGTCTGAAATTAACTGCAGGTGAACAAATAATAAAGCATTCATACTATTTACCTGAATACTTGTGATTCAGGAAGGGGTTTGATTGTGCTAAGAGATAAGAGCGCTGGGCAAATACTTGGAACTTTTGTGAAAAATAAACTGAAAATATCTGAAAACTAATAATGGTAATTTTGTTATACTGAAACAATAAAATCTAGCAGTATTTTTTTTGCAACCATGAAGATGATTTTTTGATTCCCTTTTGTATAAAACCACTTCTCACCAAACTGGTTGGAGCCTGCCTTTGCTGTGCTTAGTTTGTGGTTCAATTCCAGGCATCTTGCAAGTTGATCTCCCACAGCTGTTCAACAACACAAACAACACACTGGTAATTTATAGGAAACGTCAACTGCATCTTACGTTCATTGTTGAAAGAAAAAATAATAGATCAACATTTTTGTATTTTGTTAAAGTGAAGACATGCTGCTTCATTTAAGTAATGAGTCAATAAAACAGATGCTTTTCTTTAAATGATTTACTTGTTTTTCCTTTTTTGCTTTTCAGATGGATTCACAGTAGAGTTTATCAATGGAATGCTGTATAATCCCCTATTTGGCTCCTGGAGTTGGATTAGTAATGCTAGTATAAATTATGCACTGCATGCAGTAAAAAGTAGAGTTGAAGAGCAATCAGATATCATGTCAGAAAAAGGTGATGGGAAAGACTATCAATCGGAATCCAGTGATGGCTCCACAGTCAAATTATAGGAAAGGGAATCATGTAATTGAGTACTCCTACAAAAATGCTACCGTACTAATTTAAACAGACTGATCAGACTGATTATGTTTGGTGGATATGTGCAACCTTTCGAAGCTAGAAAAATAAATTGTAAATGGACAAAGAACCACCATTTTTAAATATGGTGTGCTTACTGATATTCTCACTAACGAAAGCATACCATGCAAGTGATTTTTGAAATCTAGTCCATCAGTGTGACTTTTAACATGCTTTGTTTCAAACTATTTACTTGAAATCTGGATGGTACCCTCTTCTACCAACTCTCTCTCACTCCTTTTTCTCCTTTGTCACTCTTGTCTTTCTTGGATTCCCTCTCTCATTCCCTCTGTCCTACAAAGATTATTCTACAATCTGTTTTGATTTCAGGAAATTTTAAATTTATGTTTGAATATCAAGTTTGAAGATGGCAATGCCAACATTACACAATTTTGTTCAGTGATTGTTGTAACATTAAACAGACACTCTTGATCTCTGTATACTTTTGGGTGTTGATGTGTTCTATAATTCATTGGTGTGGGGATTTTTGGTTACTTGAGTTACCAATGATAAGCATGTTCATTTTCAGTATTGCTGTTAACTGGAGCACATGATTTGTTAGGGCACAATATCCTTCGAGTTTCCATTTTTATTGTATATGTTGCAACTTGATGCCTGCGGTTTTGCACGCAAAGTCTTGAAGGCAGTGAAATGCCAGTTTGAGTGGGACCAGCAAGGGCGCTTGGGGGCAGCGTAGCGAGTGGAGAGAAAGACTGAGTGAGGCATCAGCAAGCAGTGTCTTGGGGGAAGAGAGGAAGTGGTGAGGAGTGGGGGGGGGGGGGAAGAGGCATTAACCTCCATAATGAAACCTGACTTGAAACACCCCAATGGCTGTTGTGATTTTTGGCATTTTTTTCCTACTATAAATCATTTACCCTATTGCTAACTAATATCAGGATGTTGTGTATTTTCATTGTTTTCTCATAAGGAACACGTCTTTGCTGGTCTCTTTGTACTCTGAAAAAAATTATAATGTTAGTATTTTCTTGTATACAATTTTCTGATCCATTTTTGAAGAAAGAACTTGCATTTAGATAGCGGGTTTCAAGATGTCCCAAAGTACTTCACAGCCAACGAAGTACTTTTGAAGTGCAGTCACTGTTGCAAACTTGGAGCCTTCCTAATAGCTACTTAAAGCTGTACTTCATTTTCATCTCAGTGACTATACAGCTGTAGTTGTTGGAGAGCTTATTAGAATTCGGCTCTGGTGGTACCTCTCGGAAGGTGGAGGAAGATCAGGATTGCACCTTAGACCCTCCATCTGGACAAACCTTATGGTGACATTCATGTAAATGGGGCACGATCTTTATCACAACCAGTCTGAAGAAACCTGTTGACTTGGATTCCAAAAGTAAGCCATCACCAAACTCAGCGCAGCCAGCGTTGGAGACAGTTCCAGCAGCACAGGTGGCTCTGTTGCAGCTTTTGAACTTTTATGTGGCAGGTTCCTTTTAGATAAGTGCAGGAGATCTCTCTTGCTCTTCCCATCCTTCAGTCCACGATTCTGTCAAGCAGGTAACTTGCATATTGTTTTTCAGGGCCAGAGGTTTCATTAGATTTCCTGTGGATGGCAGAAGTCCCACAAGTGCATCCAAGGCCGTACATGCTCCGAGCCCAAACATAGAAAGGGCTACCATGCTATCAATGTACGATTGGTCAGCGACTACATGAATAGAATCATGCATGTGGATGCGCCTATCCCAGATGGCTGCCGTGATTTGTTCATCCTGTGTCAGCCAATGGTGTCAGCCTTATTTGGAGACTAAGGATGTGTCCTGCAGGCAAGAGCTCAACAGAGGTACAACGTGGCCCATGCATCCAGCTCAAGACTAAGATGGATAGATTTTTTGTTAGGGAAGGGTATCAAGGGATATGCAGCAAAGGCGGGTAAATGAAGTTGAAGTACAGATCAGCCATGATCTAATTTAATGGCAGAGTAGGCTCGAGGGGCTGAATGGCCACCTCTTGTTCCAATGTAAGCAGACATTAAAGGGACATATGTAAGAAATAAAAGCGAAATACTGCAGATGCTCAAAATCTAAAATGAAAATAGAAAATGCTGTAAATACTCAGGTCAGGCAGCATCTGTGGAGAGAAACCAAGTCAACATTTTAGGTCAATGACCTTTCATCAGAACTGTAAGAAATAGATGAGTTTTGCTAAAGTGTCCCAGACAACAACCACTTTGTGAGTGTGGGGCCATGTAGCTGTAAGGAACAATGTACTGACATAGTATTTGGTGCTTTATTGTTGACCCATATACAGGCAGTGCTGTGATATTTCAACATGGCAAAATGATACAGAAATAAATGAGCACATCTGCATTTACAAAGATCAGCAGTTAACAAAGTTTCCTGCATTCTCCCTATGAAATGGTGTGCTGAGTTTACAGTGAGAAGCAACAATGAAACTTGGCAAAAGGGCAAATTAGACTCAAGTGAAAATGGTTTCTTAGGCTTAAAGAAAATAATTCACAGAAGAACAGAGACAAGTCTTGTGCACAATTAGAAGCAACAAAAACTGCTATTAGAGCAGCTAAAAGGTCAATGGAGAAGATGATAGTGGACAGCTGTGGTGGCAATGGTAAAAAGCTTTTTTAGCTATGTCAGGAGTCACAGTTCCATTAAAGATGCATAGGGACATTGAAGGATTCATCTGGACAGTTTTGAATGGACTCCCAGGGTATGGTACAAGTCTTAAATGATCATTTTGCATCAGTGTTCACTCCTGTGGACGATGTTACCAGCAATGAGTTACACTGTCGACGTGGAAATTGCAGATATTAAAATAGCGCAGGATATCATGTTAGATAGAATTAGGAACCTCAAAACAGATTGGGCTGCCAGTTCAGATGCCATCCACCCGTTGATGCCTAAAGAGATGGGATGTGCTTTGCGAGCCTCTTGCCTGTATTTTTAGCAGCTGGTTATTGCCGGGGATTGTTCCCTTGGACTGGAAGGATGCTCATGTAGTTCCAATTTTCAAAAAGAGTGACGTCAGTACCAGGGATCTACAGGCTCATTCATTTGACTTCAATCATAAACAAGATTCCAGAAGGATTACAAGAGATGCACTCTGTGATCACCCGGATAGAGAAGGAAATATCAGAGATACTCAAAACAGATGCTGGGAAAGAAAAGGTATCTGATTAATTTGATTGAATTTTTTGAAGACGTTACTAGATTGACGTGGATAGCTCAGTAAACATTGTCTACTTGGATTTTCAGAAAGCCTTTGATAAGGTACCTCACAATAGGTTATGCTATAAGATAGAATCTTGTGGAATTGGTGCTAAGTTGCTATAGAGGATTAAGAATTGGCTGCCTTCCCATAGGCCGTGGTTATCAAGGGTTGTGGATCTGCTTGGAGACCAATTGCAGGGATAGGAGTTCGGTCCATTGCTATTTACTGTCTTTATTAATGACCTGGATGTAGGTGTTGTGTGAATGGTCCACAAGTTTGCGGATTTTACAAAGATTTGTGAGAGTGTTAGGACTGAGGATGACAAAAAAAATGACTGCAAATGGATCTTGATGTGATGAGGAATGGTTTGGCAAATGGTATTTAACAGATAAATGTAGTTATTCATGTGGTTATGGTGCACAATTAAAAGCAATTAAAGCTGCTATTAGATCAGTTAATAGGTCAATGGAGAAGAAGACTGGACAGCTGTGGTAGCAACGGTAACTGAAGTCTGTTGAATGAATAAAAGATCTTGGTGTTATAGTACACAATTCTCTTAAGGTTCACACCAATGCCACTAAGAGAAGGCAAGGCAAATAGGATACTTGGTTGCATTGCCAGGATGATTCAATATAAAACAAAACACACTATTTTATTGTATAAAAATTTGGTAGGCCTCACTTAGAATAGTATGTCTAGTTTTGGTCACCAAACATGGTAGATGATACAATGGCTTTGGAAAAGGTTCAGAGGGCGGTCACTAGGATGATATCGAGCTTAAAACAGCTTAGTTATGCAGACAGTTTTAAAAAACTAGATTTATTTACTCTAGAGATGTGTAGATTCAGGTGAGAACTGATAGACATATAGAAACATAGAAAATAGGAGCAAGAGTAGGCCATTCGGCCCTTCAGGCCTGCTCCGCCATTCAAAATGATCATGGCTGATCGTCTAACTCAGTACCTTGTTCCTGCTTTTTCCCCATATCCCTTGATCCCTTTAGCATTAAGAAACATATCTACCTCCTTCTTGAATACATCGAATGACTTTGCCTCCACTGCCTTCTGTGGTATAGAATTCCACAGGTTCACCACCCTCCGAGTGAAGAAATTTCTCCTCATCTCGGTTCTAAATGGCACACCCCGTATCCTGAGACTGTGACCCCTGGTTCTGGACTCCCCAGCCATTGGGAACATCCTCCCTGCATCTAGTCTGTCTAGTCCTGTTAGAATTTTATATGTTTCGATGAGATCACCTCTCATTCTTCTAAGCTCTAGTGAATATAGGCCTAATCGACCCAATCTTTCCCCATACATCAGTCCTGCCATCCCAGGAAACAGTCTGGTAAACCTTCGTTGCGCTCCCTCCATGGCAAGGACATCCTTTCTCAGATAAGGAGACCAAAACTGCACACAATACTCCAGATGTGGTCTCACCAAGGCCCTGTACAACTGCAGTAAGACATCCCTGTTCCTGTACTCAAATCCTCTTGCAATGAAGGCCAACATACCATTCGCCTTCCTAATTGCTTGCTGCACCTGAATGCTCGCTTTCAGCGACTGGTGTACAAGGACACCCAGGTCTTGTTGCACCTCCCCTTTTCCCAATCTATCACCATTCAGATAATAATCTGCCTTTCTGTTTTTACAACCAAAGTGGATAACCTCACATTTATCCACGTTATACTGCATCTGCCATGTTCTTGCCCACTCACCCAACTTGTCTAAATCACATTGGAGCCTCTTTGCATCCTCCTCACAGCTCACATTCCACCCCAGCTTTGTGTCATCTGCAAACTTGGAAATGTTACATTCCGTTCCCTCATCCAAATCATTGATATATATTGTGAATAGCTGGGGCCCAAGCACTGATCCCTGCGGTACCCCACTAGTCACTGCCTGCCACCCGGAAAAAGACCCGTTTATTCCTACTCTCTGTTTCCTGTCTGTCAACCAATTCTCAATCAATGCCAGTATATTCCCCCCAATCCCATGTGCTTTAATTTTGCACACTAACCTCTTGTGTGGGACCTTATCAAAAGCCTTCTGAAAATCCAAGTACACCACATCCACTGGTTCTCCCCTATCTATTCTACTAGCTACCTCCTCAAAAAACTCCAGTAGATTTGTTAAGCATGATTTCCCTTTCATAAACCCATGCTGACTTTGTCCAATCCCGTTAATGCCCTCCAAGTGTTCTGTTATCACATCCTTTATAATAGACTCTCGCATTTTCCCCACTACTGATGTTAGGCTAGCTGATCTGTAATTCCCTGTTTTTTCTCCTTCCTTTCTTAAATAGTGGGATTACATTTGCCTCCCTCCAATCTATAGGAACTGTTCCAGAGTCTATAGAATTTTAGAAGATGACCACCAATGCATCCACTATTTCCAGGGCCACTTCCTTTAGTACTCTGGGATGTAGATTATCAGGCCCTGGGGATTTGTCAGCCTTTAGCCCCATTAATTTCCCTAGAACTCCTTTTTTTTACTAATACTGATTTCCTTCAATTCCTCCCTCTCACTAGACCCTTGGTTCCCTAACATTTCCGGGAGGCTATTTGTGTCCTCCTTTGTGAAGACAGAACCAAAGTATGTATTTAATTGTTCTGCCATTTCTTTGTTCCCCATTATAATTTCCCCCATTTCTGACTGTAAGGGACCTACATTTGTCTTCACTAATCTTCTTCTCTTGACATATTTATAGAAGCTTTTACAGTCAGTTTTTATGTTCCCTGCTAGTTTACTCTCATACTCCATTTTCCCCCTCTTAATCAATCTCTTTGTCCTCCTTTGCTGAATTCTGAACTGCTCCCAATCCTCAGGCTTGCTGCCTCTTTGGATCTAATACTATCCCTAATTTCTTTTGTAAGCCACGGTTGAGCCACCTTTACTGTTTTATTTTTGCACCAGACAGGAGTGAATAATTGTTGTAATTCCTGCACACGTTCTTTAAATATTAGCCATTGCCTATCCACCGTCATCCCTTTTAGTAAAGTTCCCCATTCTATCCTAGCCAACTCACACCTCATACTTCTGTAATTTCCTTTATTTAGATTCAGGACCCTAGTTTCGGATTCAACTACTTCACTCTCCATCTTAATGAGGAATTCTGTCATGTTATGGTTGCTCTTCCCTAAGGGACCCCGCACAACAAGATTGTTAATTAATCCTTTCTCATTGCACAATACCCAGTCTAGGATCGCCTGTTCTCTAGTTGGCTCCTCAACGTACTGGTCTAAAAAAAAATCTCATACACTCTCCAGGAATTCCTCCCCCACAGTATTATTGATAATTTGGTTTGACCAATCTATATGTAAATTAAAGTCACCCATGATTATAGTTGTACCCTTCTTGTATGCATCTCTAATTTCCTGTTTAATGCCCTCCCTTACATCTCCACTACTGTTTGGGGGCTTATAGACAACCCCCACCAACGTTTTCTGCCCCTTGGTATTTCTTAGCTCCACCCATACAGATTCCACATTGTGATTTTCCGAGCCAATATCCTTCCTCACTATTGCATTGATTTCCTCCTTTACGAACAATGCTACCCCACCTCCTTTCTCTTTTTGCCTGTCCTTCCTAAATATTGAATACCCCTGGATGTTCAGTTCCCATCCTTGGTCACCCTGCAGCCGTGTCTCCGTAATCGCAACTATATCATACCCGTTAATATCTATCTGTGCTGTTAATTCATCTACCTTATTGCGAATGCTCCGTGCATTAAGACACAAGATTTTTAAGATTGCTGGTCATCTTAGTTTTATTTGGCACTATGGCCCTATTTGTTTTTCACCCTTGTTTTCTCTGCCTTCCATTATTGCTTCTTCCATTTCTGTCTTTTGTTTCTATCCTTGTTTCCCCCTCCTCTGTCTCCCTGCTCGGGTTCCCATCCTCCTGCCATTCTAATTTAAACCTTCCCCAACAGCACTAGCAAACACCCCCGCGAGGACATCGGTCCCAGTCCTGCTCGGGTGTAACCCGTCCCGCTTGTACAGGTCCCACCTTCCCCAGAACCGATCCCAATGTCCCAGGAATCTAAATCCCTCCCTCCTACACCATCCCTGCAGCCACGCATTCATCTGGTCTATTCTCCTGTTACTATACTCACTAGCACGTGGCACTGATAGTAATCCTGAGATCACTACCTTTGAGGTCCTGCTTTTTAATTTATCTCCTAACTCCTTAAATTCACCTTGCAGGACCTCATCCCTTATTTTACCTATGTCGTTGGTACCGATATGGACCACGACTACTGGCTGTTCACCCTCCCCCTCCAGAATAACCTGCAGCTGCTCCGTGACATTCTTAACTCGAAGACTAGGGAGGCAACATACCATCCTGGAGTCACGTTTGTGGCCGCAGAATTGCCTATCTGTTCCCCTTACAATTGAATCCCCTATCACTATAGCCCTGCCACTCTTATTCCCCCTCTCCTGTGCAGCAGAGCCACCCGTGGTGCCCCGAACTTGGCTCTTACTGCTTTCCCCTGATAAGCCATCTCCCCCAACAGTATCCAAAGCGGTATATCTGTTTGAGAGGGAGATGGCCCCAGGGGACTCCTGCTCTAACTGCCTAGTCCATTTACTCTGCCTGGCGGTCATCCATTTCCCTTCTGCCTGCGTAATCTTTACCTGCGGTGTGACCACCTCACTGAACGTGCTATCCACGATAATCTCAGCATCGCGGATGCTCCATAGTGAATCCACCCGCAGCTCCAGCTCTGAAATACGGTTAGCCTGTAGCTGCAGCTGGACACACTTCCTGCACATATGGTCGCTAGGGACACTGGTAGTGTCCATGACTTCCCACGTATTACAGGAGAAGCATATCATGGATGCGAGCTGTGCTGCCATGACTTGCCTTAGATTTACACTGCGTTCACCCCTCAGACTCTCCTCCCGCTCTCGAACTCTCCTTTTATACTGTGCTCGCCTCTCGGACTCTCCTGCCTCACCTGTGACGTCGCACAGTAGTTTTCTCTTGTTGCAGGTCTGCTGCTGCTTTTATCCCCACTCTCAGTCTTCTGCCGCTCAGGTCCACCGCCGCTCTGCGGAAAAAGTTGGGAAAAGCAAGGCAAAGCAGCACCTCCTTCCCCCACTTCACCGAAATCCCACACTCATCAAACTCTCGTGTTTCAGATAATGATGGGACTAGGATGTATTCATAGTGACAGATTATTTAAATTATATAGGTTAGGGGGGATCAAGGGTTAAGCGTATAAGTTACTCAAGGGCAGAATTAGGTTAGATGTTAGGAGTAAAAACAGAAAATGTTGGAAACACTCAGCAGGTCAGGCAGCATCTGTGGAGAGAGAAACAGAGTTAACGTTTCGGGTCGATGACCTGCTGAGTATTTCCAGCATATTCTGTTTTTATTTCAGATTTCCAGCTGCAGTATTTTGCTTTTATTTTAAATGTTCGGAGGTTCTTCTTTACCCAAAGCCTAATAGACCTATGGAACAAGTCGCTGGCTTGTGCAGTAAGTACTGATTTACTGCATACCTTCTTAAGACAGCTGGGACAGAAATCATGGCATACAATAGGTAGGTGGAATACTAAGTTATATAAATCATGGCCAATGTGGCCTCCTGGACTAATTTTGATCGCCTAAGTAGATTGGAGAGGAATTTTCCAGATTTTTTCCCCCCTAAATTGGCTGTGGATTTTTAAAATCTGTTGTATTTTGTCTCTTCCCCAGAGATTACATGGCCACTGGCGGGTGGGTGGGTGGGTGTTATGAATCATGTGTGGAGCAGACTTAATGGACCAGCTGGTCTTTACCTGTCCATCATTTTTACATTCATAAAACAGCCTATTAAGAGGTCACATGTTTGCACACTTACCACCGCAACCTTGCATGCACCAAATATTTTCTTCGCCCAGATCTAGTTCCCAGATTCTGGCCGTAGGTGACACTGTATTGATGTATTCTGTCTACTGCATCCATGCGGCTCTGGCTGTACTCTTTATTGTGGGCTGGCCTGTCCTCCAAATAGAACCAATTTTTACTGTAGGTCCTCCTGCAGCAAGACTACCAAAGCCTGGGGTCATTATGCTGTTTATCAGCCTTTAAAGATGTACACCTTTAAGAGCTACTCCTCCCGACCTTGGCACATCATTTGCTGTGTGGTGGGAGCACCAGTTAATTATGTTAAAGAACTGACCTTGCATTATCAGATGAAGTTAGACTTGGGGTGCAGGTCCAGCCACTGCCCAATGTGTAGTATTCTCAATGCCACTATGTAGGGAATACATTGTTAGCCCATGGTGGGCCCAGTTATGAACTTTCCAGCTGCTTCTTTCCCCCAAGGCCTGCCACAGCAACTTTTCATCCCTAGACTCGTGCAAGGGAGCTGCACATAATATAGGTTTAAATGTTCAAAATGGCCATTCTGTCCACTCCTAAAGATTTGTCTTGCAGAATGGTTGACAGCCTTGGATCAACAAAATGCAAATTGTTGTTGTTACCAGGAATCTGAGGCTATTGTCATGAAGAAACATTCAAAAAACTAGTTTTTTTTATTGGCACAGAGAAGATTTAGGCGGATCTAATAGAGGTTTTCAGGATTACAAAAAGCTTCGATATAGTGAAAGATTGTGTCCACTGCGGGGAAGTTGGAAAAAGATTTTTCACACAGCAGGTTATTAGACCATGGAATGCTTTACCACAAGTGGCTATTGAGGTAGAAATTGTAACAATATATAAATATTTGTAAATGATGACTGTAAAAGCTACAGTGAAATGGGATTAGAGTAAATTTCCCAGTTAGAGGTAGCACCAATACAGGCCTCCTATGCTGTAATTTCTGTGGTTCTTCTGTGGCTCACCACCACCTTCTCTAGGGCAATTAGGGATGGGCAATAAATGCTGGCCTCGCCAGCGACGCCCACATCCCATGAACGAATAAAAAAAAATTGTAATTCCAAAATGGAACCTACATTTTATGGTGCACAAGTTGTGGTATCTACTGTTTAAACTGTCCCTACAATTGACATGAGGCTCTGGATGGAGAATCAGAAATAATTATGAATGTTGTCCAGACTGATACTTCTTGAGCTGGCATTAGGAGAGAGTAGTTCTAAGACCAAACAAGTAGAGTTTCTGTTTTCCCAATATGGAGTGCATACTCTCCCTCTAAGTCCAGAGAGCTCAAGTATAGGTTGACAGTGCTTAAGGACTCCCAAGGGTGCACAGGGGTACTGCTGCTGTTTAACCACCTTAAACTGTGCAATTCACCAACACCGTTATCTGGAACCAAGTGGAAAGCCCCCAGTGACAGGTCTGTGACAAATAGAAGCAATTCTGTCTTGTCTTGGTCTGATAGTTATCCTTTTAAATCAGACACAATATGTGAGATTTTAAAAAGTCACTGGTCTTGTAGTTTTATTAGCCTTTACTGCCTTAATGGCTTTACTAACTTTGGAAATTGTGGAGATCTCATCATGCTATCATTATGTGTGTAATTCTGTTGAGGGATTCATCCATAATGATAGATGGTTTATTCAGTAATTTCTCAAAGTGTCCACAGCACACCTCAACCATGCAATGTCAAGGGTGGCACCATCTGCACTCTTCAAAGGTGCAATACTGGTATACTTGTGCACCTCCTGTAGCATATCGTAGAAGAGTGTTATCATTCTGATCTGTACAGGATTGGATTTTATCATTTTTTTTGTCTCACCAATGATCTTTCATTTATTGCAGTTTTGTGGTGTATTTTTTTGCAGCAAAATTGGAATTAGAGATTAGGGTGTTGTGTGCTCTCCACTCTTCAAGCAATGTTCTAGTCATTCTCAACAAATCAAAGCCAATTATTTGCATGATGCATTGTACAAAGTCACAGTCAATGTCCTTCATTCACTCTGACCATCACTAGAGGTAAGCTTTGTGATAATGGTACTGTACAACTTCAATTAGAGTTTGGGTCCTTCAACCATGTCATATCTTAATGCCGAATGAACTTTGAAAAAGTTCTATAACAATGTGATTGAATTGATAGCAGTAGCTTGGAGTATACGGTGATTGGCCCAGCATTCTGGTCTACACATGGCTCTGGTAATCCTTATATCTAAAAAGCACATTGCTAGATATTGAGTCATCGATCAGATGCCAGTCCTTAGATTATGGATGCACACAGGATGTTTTATGCTGGTCTGGCTTTTGGAAGACTGTGTTGGTGATGAGTAGTTCAGGCTCAATGCATTTTCATAAGACCTTCACAGCATCATTGGGCTAATTACACCAGCCTAGGTGATGGCAACTTTGCTAACTGCACACACTCAATTTGCTCATGATCATTTTGCCTGCTGATAGTGTTGCATTGATCACATTATCTAAATCAACTAATTTTTGTTCTTCATTGTTGTACATATGTATTAATATTGCTTCTGTTTCAATGATAGTTTCACAGTCATCAGGAGTTTGTTGATATCTTTTGGCAAATGATCCAACTTCGCAGTGACGTCTTTATAAATTCCAAATCTTACACCACCTGTAGCAATGCCTCATTTGCCTGGCCACTGCACAAGAGGTATAGGCAGTCCCATCTTCTACCGATTGGCCCTCTCCAGTCAGCCTTGTCTTGCTCAGCGAAGCAATATTGATGTCATAACAAACCGGCTGTCAAGCTACCAGTGCAGTTCTCCATTCTGGTCTTTCTGTGTCTTGTTAGTCAAGAAGAGTTCAGATGTTCCATGCATCCAATATCCGGTTCTATTTTTGTTGCCTGTTTTACACCTGCAGTGGCTGACTAGTCACAGTTAGTTGATTTGGCTGTTAAGAGGCTAACAATCCTTACACCACCTTTACTAGTTTATTCCCCATGTAAAATGAGCAGTGTGAACCTTAAATAGGGATGTTCAGTCATTCAGGATGCTGCTGACTGGTGCTGCAGCCTCAAAAGTTCAGCACCAAGTGACCAGAGTCTCTGACTGACTACAAGCAGATCTACAGCTTTTCTTTTATTCATTCATGGGATGTGGGTGTCACTGGCAAGGCCAGCATTTATTGCCCATCCCTAATTACCCTTGAGAAGGTGGTGGTGAGCCGCCTTTTTGAACCGCTGCAGTCCGTGTGGTGAAGGTTCTCCCACAGTGCTGTTAGGAAGGGAGTTCCAGGATTTTGACCCAGCGATGATGAAGGAACGGCGATATATTCCCAAGTCGGGATGGTGTGTGACTTGGAGGGGAATGTGCAGGTGGTGGTGTTCCCATGTGCCTGCGCTATGCCTCCCAATGTCACCGTGCCTGTTGTTTCACCACTCACATCACTGCAGGGCTTCTATCTCATCATCATCTCCTCCAAAAAGGAAAAAACCTGCATGGCAATGGATTTAAGTAAAAGTGCTTTGCACAGAGCTATTGTTTGTAGGTTCTCTTTCCCCATGGCTCTAAATTAGAGGCCTCTGTTCAGGATGGTGAGATTGTGTTTGGGTGGTGACCAACTATTCCTAAGCATAGCTGCTGTTTGTCTCACCTCTGCACCTTAACCTTCCCAGCATAGGTTCCAATACTAGTAACAAGGCTATCACTGTCATAGCTCTTCATGCCCTGGAGATACGCAAAGCAAGCATCTTCACCGCACCTAGGTAACAGTCAAGAAGGTTTCTTTTACAATGCACAAAGATATGACAAAAAATGTTGAGTGCAATTATCAATGTATAAGATAAAGTATTTATCATTAAAGGAAAAAATTGCAGGGGTATGGAGAAAGAGAGGGGGGAGTGGAGATAATTGGATAGCTGCTTCAAAGTGCCGGCACAGGCACAATGGGCCGAATCGTCTCCTTCTGTGCTGTAAGATTCTGTGGTCATCTGACTTTCAGCATCAGACAATATACCTTCAGCCACTTATAACCCTCAACTGTAATTAATATTTGCATTATAGATGCTGGCGGTTGTATAGATTGTGAGAAAGCACAGATGTGCACATAAGCTCATGTACTCAACATCAGGTGACGATCTACAAAGAGCTATAAATATGACATTCTGAAACTATTTCCGTTATAAAGGTACAGGCTGCACTGCTATAAGGATTGGGAGTTTTCAGGTTAATATGAGTATATGATTTGGGTGGCAATGCAATTTATCTCTGTTCGGAGAATCAGTGTGCCGTGCAATGACATCACTGAGCAGCTGGAAGAAGAAAAAACAGGAAGACAAAGGCAGGCAGCAAGAGCTGTACCAATATGCTGCTTGTTTTGCACAGATACATGAGCAGCGTTGACATGTTTGCTTCTTCTGCAACTTATATCGGCATGACATCATTACAATTCCCCGATCATCTGCAATAGTTTTATATTTAAAAAAGAGCAATCACTCGGGGACGATCCAGCGGAATATCGAAGAATGTACTGGGGTGTTGGTTTTGCATCGTCCAGATCATGCGTGGTTGATCTGAGCAGGAATCAAAGCTTTTCACTGGGACTGTGCGGTTCTGACGATCACTATTCCTTTTATGGATACATAATCACTTTTCCTTTACAGGATTACTGTAACATCATGTCAGGGCTGGGAGCAGAGTCATGGTGGAAGAAAACGCTGTGTCTGACCGGGGGAGCCCTGCTTGCAGCTGCTGCATATCTCTTGCATGAATTGCTAGCAATCAGGTAACAGCTCACCGTCCATTCTTCGATACTCAGAGCACAGACTAGGCACAAGGGCAGCGAACTGTAATTGACAAGTGATATTGCCTGTCAGTCAGGAGGTTGGGATCATATAGATCTAATTGCAAATCCTTCAAAATGAAAATACATTGAAGTGAAGAAAAAACAATCCACCGAAAACGTATATTTTGTTAATTAAGAATGGTTTCAAATTGACCATAGGCCAAATACCGTATCCGCCCAATCGGTTAATAGAAATTAGGTCAGGCACGAGCGCCTAGTTTTTTTTGTTAATGTTGGCATTCCTTAAATGCTAATTCTACTGTGTTTTTACAATTGTTCTCTAATCTTGAATACAGTATGCTTTTAAAATCTCTTATGGAAATGGGATACTTCCCAAATATGTTGCACTTTATATTAGCAGATCCTATCGATTTGTTTTAGGTTTAGGTTTTTGGAAACAATTTACTTTACTAACAGAATCAATCTTTTTCAAGATTTCGTAAGAGCATAATTTAACTACTCAAAGTCTTATATACAGATATGTGTGTGTGTGCATATATATGTGTGTGTGTGCATATATATGTGTGTGTGTGCATATATATGTGTGTGTGTGCATATATATGTGTGTGTGTGCATATATATGTGTGTGTGTGCATATATATGTGTGTGTGTGCATATATATGTGTGTGTGTGCATATATATGTGTGTGTGTGCATATATATGTGTGTGTGTGCATATATGTGTGTGTGTGCATATATATGTGTGTGTGTGCATATATGTGTGTGTGTGTGCATATATGTGTGTGTGTGCATATGTGTGTGTGTGCATATGTGTGTGTGTGCATATGTGTGTGTGTGCATATGTGTGTGTGCATATATGTGTGTGTGTGCATATGTGTGTGTGTGCATATATATATGTGTGTGCATATATATATGTGTGTGTGCATATATATATGTGTGTGTGCATATATATATGTGTGTGTGCATATATATATGTGTGTGTGCATATATATATGTGTGTGTGCATATATATATGTGTGTGTGCATATATATATGTGTGTGTGCATATATATATGTGTGTGTGCATATATATATGTGTGTGTGCATATATATATGTGTGTGTGCATATATATATGTGTGTGTGCATATATATATGTGTGTGTGCATGTATATATGTGTGTGTGCATGTATATATGTGCGTGTATATATATGTGCGTGTATATATATGTGCGTGTATATATATGTGCGTGTATATATATGTGCGTGTATATATATGTGTATGTGCGTGCATATATATGTGTATGTGCGTGCATATATATGTGTATGTGCGTGCATATATATGTGTATGTGCGTGCATATATATGTGTATGTGCGTGCGTGCATATATATGTGTATGTGCGTGCGTGCATATATATGTGTATGTGCGTGCATACAAATATATATGTGTATGTGCGTGCATACAAATATATATGTGTATGTGCGTGCATACAAATATATATGTGTATGTGCGTGCATACAAATATATATGTGTATGTGCGTGCATACAAATATATATGTGTATGTGCGTGCATACAAATATATATGTGTATGTGCGTGCATACAAATATATATGTGTATGTGCGTGCATACAAATATATATGTGCATACATGTGTGCATACAAAGATATGCGTACACATAGGCGCGTGCATACAAAGATATACGTAGGCATTGGCGCGTGGATACAGAGATATGGCGCGTGGCTACAAAGATAGGTGAGTGGATACAAAGATAGGCGTATGCATAGGCGCGTGGATACAAACATATAGAAGAGTGCTTTCGGGACAGTTTCTTAGAGCAGCATGTTCTAGAGCCAACCAGTGAGCAGGCTATTCTAGATCTGGTAATGTGTAATGAGACAGGATTAATTAATGACCTCATTGTAAAGGAGCCTCTAGGTCGCAGTGATCACAATATGATTGAATTTCGCATTCAGTTTGAGGGAGGGAAGAGTAAGCCTAAGACTAGTGTTTTAAACTTAAATAAGGGCAATTATAGAGCATGAAGACAGAGCTGGCTAAAGTGAAATAGGAAATTAGGTTAAGGGATAGGTCAGTAGAGATGCAGTGGCAGACATTTAATGAGATATTTCATAACACTCGGCAAAGATACCAGTGAGAAAGAAAGACTCTAGGTGAAGGACGTACCATCCATGGCTAACTAAGGAAGTTAAAGACAGTATCAAATTGAAAGAAAAAGCATACAATTCCGTAAAGATTAGTGACAGGTCAAAAGATTGGACAGAATATAAAAACAGCAAAGAATGACTAAAAGAATAATAAGGAGGGAGAAATTAGAGTACGAGAGAAAGCTAGCTAGAAATATAAAAACAGATAGTAAAAGTTTCTACAGGTATTTAAAAAGGAAAAGAGTAAGTAAAGTGAGCGTTGGTCCCCTAGAGAGAGTCTGGGGAATTAATAATGGAGAATAAGGAAATGGCGGATGAATTGAACAGATATTTTACGTCCATCTTCACTGTAGAGGATACAAATAACATCAGAAATAATTGTGAATCAAGAGGTAAAAGGGAGGGAGGAACTTAAAACATTTACAATCACCAGGGAAAGGGTTCCGAAAAAAATATTAGAACTAAAAGCTGACAAGTCCTCAGGTTCTGATGGACTTCATCCTAGGGTCTTAAAAGAAGTGGCTGCAGAGATGCATTGGTATTAATTTTCAAAAATTCCCTAGATTCTGGAAAGGTCCCATCAGATTGGAAAATAGCAAATATAACTCCTTTATTCAAGAAAGGAGGGAGACAGAAAGCAGGAAACCACAGGCCAGTTTGCTTAACATCTGTCATAGGGAAAATGCTAGAAACTATTATTAAGGCGTTTTTTTTTTTATTCGTTCACGGAATATGGGCATCGCTGGCAAGGCCAGCATTTATTGCCCATCCCTAATTGCCCCCGTGTGGTGACGGTTCTCCCACAGTGCTGTTAGGAAGGGAGTTCCAGGATTTTGACCCAGCGACAATGAAGGAACGGCGATATATTTCCAAGTCGGGATGGTGTGTGACTTGGAGGGGAATGTGCAGGTGGTGTTGTTCCCATGTGCCTGCTGCTCTTGTCCTTCTAGGTGGTAGAGGTCGCGGGTTTGGGAGGTGCTGTCGAAGAAGCCTTGGCGAGTTGCTGCAGTGCAAGGAGGTTATAGCAGGGCACTTAAAAAATCTCAATGCAATCAGGCAGAGTCAAGATGGCTTTGTGAAAGGGAAATCGTGTTTGACTAATTTTTTAAAGTTCTTTGAGGAAGTAACAAGCAATGTGGTTAAAGGGGACCCTGTGGATGTGGTGTACTTGGATTTCCAGAAGGTTTTTGACAAGGTGCCACATCAAAGGCTACTACCCAAAATAAAAGCTCATGGTATAGGGGGTAACATATTAGCATGGATAAAGGATTGGTTAGCTAACAGGAAACAGAGAGTAGGCATAAATTGATCATTTTCAGGTTGGGAAGATGTAATGAGTGGAGTGCTACAGGATTCAGTGCTTGGGCCTCAACTATTTACAATCTATATCAACGACTTGGATGAAGGGACCAAACGTATGGTTGCTAAATTTGCTGATGATACGAAGGTAGGTAGGAAAGTAAGTTGTGAATAGGACATAAGGGGCCAGATTTTAGCACCCGCTACCGGGTGCGTTCTTGGCGGGGGGGCCCCGAAAATCCCGAAATCCAGGTGCAGGACCGGATCGCGCCTCGATCCCGCCCACTTCCAGGTTCCCCGATGACGCGCCGGCGTGCGCGCGCAGCCCCCGCTGGTGGGAATCCCGCAAGCAATTAAAGCCAGCGGGATGCCACTTGAGTGTATTTACTTTGCTTGTTCAGGTCATTAACTGACCTGATTAAGGGACTGTGTGTGATTTTGGATAAACATGGGACTGTTTCACACACTGGGGAAACAGTCCCAGTTGAAATGGACGTGTTGCAGCCGTCAGCCTGTGGCAGCTGCAAAGGTCCATTTGACAGGTGGTGGGGGGGGGAGACCCTCACCCATTGCAGGAGGCCGCTCTGTCACTTGGGACAAAGTTTGGCCTCCACCACCCTCCTCCTGACGGTCGAAGTCACCAACCTGCACACTTACCCCGGGGTCCGGAGACATGTGCCTACCTTGCGGACCCCCTCAGATGTACATCTTGCGGATGGGGTCCGCCGTAGCTGCAGTCATGACCTCCTCGGAGGGCGAACAGCATCACCAGCCTCACCATCCACCCCGTCCACCTCTGACACGTGGAGCTCCACAACAGAGTGCTGTGACACATCCACCTGTACAGCAGGAGGGAGGGCTACCGCAGAGAGAGATGCGTCGCAGAGGGCACTACCCTCGCCACACGTTCCACAGACCAAGGCTCAGCCTCCTGGACCTCTCTGAGCAGCAGTGCACACGGAGGCTCAGAGTCAGTCAACATGTAGCCGTGGACATCTGCAGCCTCTTTCATGCCGAGCTGCTCCTGGCTGGCCCGAGCACCATCTTCTTACCTGTCGCTGTCAATGTCACCACTGCCCTCCCGAACTTCTGCTCCACAGCCTTCCAGGCTGCAACCGGGGACATCCCCGATGTCTCTCAGTCGTCTGCGCAGAAGAGCCCTGCAAATACACCTACACCCACTCTGCAGTGACACACTGGGTGGCATCAGTGGTGGGTCCTCATAGGGATACCCAGGAGCGGGCATTATTGCACAAACCGGACAGGATTCGCGAAGACATGGCAGTAGTGGTGCCAATATAATGTGTGATGTGAGTTGTTCTTTAATTCAATAGAAGTAAGAACCATGACGAACCCTCAAACACCCTTGTGCATCCCCTTCATGCTCACGACACGTTTGCCTTACACTGCCTACTGCACATATGTGATGCATGCCCTGTGGCTGCAGCACAGGTGGTGGCAGGTTGAGTGAGGCTGAGTGTGAGAGAGATGCATGAGAGGGTGAGTACAAGATAGAGCCATGAGATTGTATGAGGATTGGGTTGCGTGGTAGTGGCGGGGTGAGTACTCGCGAGGTGAGTAGGTGCAGGTAAGATGAGGATGAGGTTTGAGTGGGTATGAGGGGTGATGTGACAGAGTAGTGTTGGCAGTGCCGAAGGAGATGTGGGGTGGGGGCAGTGTTGTGGCAGACGGAGAGTAGGGGAAAGACTACGTGTTCTCACTGTGGCTGACCTACTGAGGTCATTGGACCGCCTCCTGCACTGTATGCAGGTGGGCGATATGTTGGTGGCGCTGGTGACCTCCTCTGCCACCTTGAGCCAGGCCTTCTTAGTGGCAGAGGCAGGCCGCTTCCTCCCGCCCGCCGGGGGGACGATCTCTGTCCTCCCCCTCCTCCTCACCCCATGTATTGATACCTGGGGTGAGGCATCATTAAACTGGGAGCAGCCTTCCCCCTGGGCTGCTCCATGCTGTCATTTTTGCTGTTTGTGGCAGCATCTGTCAGTGGAGGACTGCCCCTTTAAATAGAGCGCCTCCAGCTGACAGATCTTACTGCACATGCGCAGCCCGCCCGACGCGCAGATCAGCAGCGGGGAACCCGGAGGAGCAGGTAAGTGGATCCAATTAGTGTGTTGCCTGCTACGATCGCGCGGGCAACCCACTAATTTCACCGGGCGCGTTGAAAACGCGCCCGCTGGCCTACCCGCCGGGAACCCGCACCCCTGGTAAAATCGGGCCCAAGGAGTCTGCAAAGGGATATAGATAGGTTAAGTGAGTGGGCAAAAATTTGGCAAATGGAGTATAATGTGGGAAAACGTGAACTTGTCCACTTTGACAGGAGGAATAGAAAAGCAGTATATTATTTAAATGGAGCGAGATTGCAGAACACTGAGGTACAGAGGGATCTGGGTGTCCTTGTACATGAATCACAAAAAGTTAGTATGTAGGTACATCAAGTGATTAGAAACATAGAAACATAGAAAATAGGAGCAAGAGTAGGCCATTCGGCCCTACGGACCTGGTCCGCCATTCATAATGATCATGGCTGATCGTCGATTAGGAAGGCAAATGGAATGTTGTCATTTATTGCAAGGGCAATGGAATATAAAAGTAGAGATGTTTTGCTACAGTTGGACAGTGCAGTTTTGATCTCCTTATTTAAGAAAGGACATAATTACTTTAGAGGCGGTTCAGAGAAGGTTCACTCGACCGATTCCTGGGATGAAGGGGTTATCTTATGAGGAAAGGTTGGAGAGGTTAGACAGACTGGGACTTTTTTCCCTGGAGAGTAGGAGGTTAAGGGGTGATCTTATAGAAGTCTATAAAATAATGAGGGGCATAGATAAGGTCGATAGTCAAAATCTTTTCCCAAAGGTAGGGGAGTCTATAACGAGGGGGCATAGATTTAAGGTGAGAGGGGAGAGATACAAAAGGGTCCAGAGGGGCAATTTTTTCACTCAAAGGGTGGTGAGTGTCTGGAACGAGCTGCCAGAGGCAGTAGTAGAGGCGGGTACAATTTTGTCTTTTAAAAAGCATTTGGACAGTCACATGGGTAAGATGGGTATAGAGGGATATGGGCCAAGTGCAGGCAATTGGGACTAGCTTAGTGGTATAAACTGGGCGACATGGACATGTTGGGCCGAAGGGCCTGTTTCCATGTTGTAACTTCTATGATTCTATGATTCTATGATTCTATGAAGTTGGGCCTGTATACACTGGAGTTTAGAAGAACGAGAGGTGATCTTATTGAAACATATAAAATCCTGAGGGGACTTGAAGGGATAGATGCTGAGAGGATGTTTCCCCTTGTGGGAGAGACTAGAACTAGGGGCCACAGTTTAAAAATAAGGGGTCTCCCATTCAAGACGGTGATGAGGAGAAATTTTTTCTCTGAGGGTCGTGAGTCTGTGGAACTCCCTTCCCCAGAGAGCGGTGGAGGCAGGGTCATTGAATATTTTTAAGACTGAGTTTGATAGACTCCTGATTAACAAGGGAATCAAAGGTTATAGTAGGTATATGGGAAAGTAGGGTTGAGGTCACAATCAGATCGGCCATGGTCTTATCCATTGGAGGAGCAGGCTCGAGGGGCTGAATGGCCTACTCCTGCTCTTAATCCGTATGTTCGTACGTATGTATATGTACGTATATGTGTGTATACAAAAATATATATGTACACAAATACATACATACACGTGTATATGCAAATATATGTGTACACAAATATATGTGTATATGTGTGGATATACAAATAAATATACATGTATATGTATGTGGGTATACAAATATGTGTATATGTATGTGGGTATACAAATATGTATATATATATGTGGATATACATACATATGGGTATACAAATATATGTGTCGATATCTATATGTGTATACAAATATATGTATATATATGGGTACGCACATATATATGCCTACATATGAGGGTATGCAAATACATCTGTATACATATTTGGGTATGTATGTGTGTTTGTGTGTGTATATATATATGTAAATATACACATGTTTGTATGTGTGTATAAATATGTGGGTATATAACTATAAACGTGTATATATATATATATATATATGGGTATATAACTATATATGTATATATATATATATAGGTATATAACTATATATGTGTGTATATATATATTATATATAGTTATATAACTATATGTGGGTATATATATATATGTGGGTATATAACTATACATGTGTGGGTATATAACTATATGTGTGTGTATATATATATATATATACATGGGCAGATAAATATATGGGTATATAGATATATGTGTGCATATGTATGTGGGTATGTAATATATATGTATATATATTTATCTACCCACATATATAATGGTGGCCATGAAACTACTGGATTGTCGTAAAAACCCATCTGGTTCACTAATGTCCTTTAGGGAGGGAAACCTGCCGTCCTTACCCGGTCTGGCCTTTATGTGACTCCAGACCCACAGCAATGTGGTTGATTCTTAATTGCCCTCTGAAATGGCCTAGCAAGCCACTCAGTTGTAAAATCTCGCTTAAAAAAAGACATAATAAAAATAAAACCGGATGGATCACTAGGCACCAGACACGACAAAGGCAAACCAAGCCCAGTTGACCCTGCAAAGTCCTCCTCACGAACATCTGGGGACTTGTGCCAAAATTGTGACAGCTGTCCCACAGTCTAGTCAAGCAACAGCCTGACAGATCATACTCACAGAATCATATCTTTCAGCCAACGTCCCAGACGCTTCCATCACCATCCCTGGGTATGTCCTGTCCCACCGGCAGGACAGACCAACCAGAGGTGGCGGTACAGTGATATACAGTCAGGAGGGAGTGGCCCTGGGAGTCCTCAACATTGACTCCGGACCCCATGAAATATCATGGCATCAGGTCAAACATGGGCAAGGAAACCTCCTGCTGATTACCACTCACCGTCTTCACTCAGCTGATGAATCAGTCCTCCTCTATGTTGGAGGAAGCACTGAGGGTAGCAAGGGCACAGAATGTACTCTGGGTGGGGGACTTCAATGTCCATCACCAGGAGTGGCTCGGTAGCACCACTACTGACCGAGCTGGTCGAGTCCTGAAGGATATAGCTGCCAGACTGGGCCTGCGGCAGGTGGTGAGCGAACCAACACGAGGGAAAAACCTACTTGACCTCGTCCTCACCAATCTACCTGTCGCAGATGCATCCGTCCATGACAGTATTGGTAGGAGTGACCACCGCACAGTCTTCGTGGAGATGAAGTCCCGTCTTCGCACTGAGGACACCATCCAACGTGTTTTGTGGCACTATCACCGTGCTAAATGGGATATATTCAGAACAGATCTAGCAGCTCAAAACTGGGCATCCATGAGGCGCTGAGGGCCATCAGCAGCAGCAGAATTGTATTCCAGCACCATCGGTAACCTCATGGCCCGGCATATTCCTCACTCTACCATTACCAACAAGCCAGGGGATCAACCCTGGTTCAATGAGGAGTGTAGAAGAGCATGCCAGGAGCAGCACCAGGCGTACCTAAAAATGAGGTGCCAACCTGGTGAAGCTACAACTCAGGACTATATGCATGCTAAACAGCAGAAGCAACATGATATAGACACAGCTAAGTGATTCCACAACCAACGGATCAGATCAAAGCTCTGCAGTCCTGCCACATCCAGTAGTGAATGGTGGTGGACAATTAAACAACGAACGGGAGGAGGAGACTCTGTAAACATCCCCATCCTCAATGATGGCGGAGTCCAGCACGTGAGTGCAAAAGACAAGGCTGAAGTGTTTGCAACCATCTTCAGCCAGAAGTGCCAAGTGGATGATCCATCTCGGCCTCCTCCCGATATCCCCACCATCACAGAAGCCAGTCTTCAGCCAATTCGACTCACTCCACGTGATATCAAGAAATGGCTGAGTGCACTGGATACAGCAAAAGCTATGGGCCCCGACACCATCCCAGCTGCAGTGCTGAAGACTTGTGCTCCAGAAGTAGCTGCTCCTCTAGTCAAACTGTTCCAGTACAGCTGCAACACTGGCATCTACCCGACAATGTGGAAAATTGCCCAGGTATGTCCTGTCCACAAAAAGCAGGACAAATCCAATCTGGCCAATTACCGCCCCATCAGCCTACTCTCAATCATCAGCAAAGTGATGGAAGGTGTCGTCGACAGTGCTATCAAGCGGCACTTACTCACCAATAACCTGCTCACCGATGCTCAGTTTGGGTTCCGCCAGGACCACTCGGCTCCAGACCTCATTACAGCCTTGGTCCAAACATGGACAAAAGAGCTGAATTCCAGAGGTGAGGTGAGAGTGACTGCCCTTGACAAAGGCAGCATTTGACCGCGTGTGACACCAAGGAGCCCTCGTAAAATTGAAGTCAATGGGAATCGGGGAAAACTCTCCAGTGGCTGGAGTCATACCTAGCACAAAGGAAGATGGTAGTGGTTGTTGGAGGCCAATCATTTCAGCCCCAGGACTTTGCTGCAGGAGTTCCTCAGGGCAGTGTCCTAGGCCCAACCATCTTCAGCTGCTTCATCAATGACCTTCCCTCCATCATAAGGTCAGAAATGGGAATGTTCGCTGATGATTGCTGTGTTCAGTTCCCTTCGCAACCCCTCAGATAATGAAGCAGTCCGTGCCCGCATGCAACAAGACCTGGACATCATCCAGGCTTGGGCTGATAAGTGGCAAGTAACATTCATGCCAGGCAATGACCATCTCCACCAAGAGAGAGTCTAACCACCTCCCCTTGACATTCAACGGCATTACCATCGCCGAATCCCCCACCATCAACATCCTGGGGGTCACCATTGACCAGAAACTTAACTGGACCAGCCACATAAATACTGTGGGTACAAGAGCAGGTCAGAGGCTGGGTATTCTGCTGCGAGTGACTCACCTCCTGACTCCCCAAAGCCTTTCCACCATCTACAAGACACAAGTCAGGAGTGTGGTGGAATAGTGTCCACTTGCCTGGATGAGTGCAGCTCCAACAACACTCAAGAAGCTCGACACCATCCAGGACAAAGCAGCCCGCTTGATTGGCACCCCATCCACCACCCTAAACATTCACTCCCTTCACCACTGTGGCTGCAGTGTGTACCATCTACAGGATGCACTGCAGCAACTCGCCAAGGCTTCTTTGACAGCACCTTACAAAACCCACGACCTCTACCACCTAGAAGGACAAGGGCAGCAGGCACATGGGAACAACACCTGCACATTCCCCTCCAAGTCACACACCATCCCGACTTGGAAATATATCGCCGTTCCTTCATCGTCGCTGGGTCAAAATCCTGGAACTCCCTTCCTAACAGCACTGTGGGAGAACCTTCACCACGCGGACTGCAGCGGTTCAAGAAGGCGGCTCACCACCACCTTCTCAAGGGCAATTAGGAATGGGCAATAAATGCTGGCCTCGCCAGCGATGCCCACATTCCATGAACGAATAGAAAAAATGTGGGTAGATAAATATATGGGTGTATAGATATGTGTGTATATATGTGGGCATATAGATATGTATATATATGGTATATAAATACACACATACATATATATGTGTATATATATGGGTGTACATATGTATATATATATATATATGGGCATATGTATATATATCAGTATACAAATATATATGTATATGTATGTTTGTATACAAGTATGTGTATACAAATATAGATGTATATAGAAATGTATACATGTGTGTCTGCAAATATGTGTATATGTATGTGGTTATACAACTATATATGTATATATATGCTGGCACACAAATAGATGTACATGTGTGCGGTTCCACAAATATATATGTACACATATGCAGGTATACAAGTATATATGCACACATATGTGGGTATACAAATATATATATGTACACATATGTGGGTATGCAAATATGTATGTATATATGTTTGGGTATGCGTATATATGGGTATACAGATATATGTGTGTGTACAAATGTATTTGTAGATATAGGTGTGTCTATACAAATATATGTGTCGGTACAAATATGTGTTAGAAAACAGAGAATAGGGGTTAAGGGTACACACTCAGACTGACAAAAGGTGGAAAGTGGTGTTCCACAAGGATTGGTGCTGGGAACACTATAGTTCACAATTTACATTAACAATTTGGATTCGGGAATCGGAAGTACAATTTCAAAATTTGCCGATGGCACAGAATTGAGGAGTGTAGCTAATACAAAGGAAGAATGTGTCATCACCAAGGGTGATCAGACAAGGTTTACACTGCCTAGAAAAAGTGATACAAGTACTTAAAAAAATAAACAAAAACCATTACAAAAAAATGGTCTCATGCTTTTTCTTTCCTAGTGCTGAAAATTGTTCTGAGTGGTAGCTTGGAAGTAGGAAAATATACTTATAAGCAATGTGAAAGTAAACTATACTTTCAGTGTAAAAAATTCAATTAAACAAGTAACTTATTTTTTTAACATTGAAAACTACAATTAAAATAGAAGCAATAATAATTCAAATCATCACCAAAAATATAAGTGGAGTGTTCATTCTCAAAAGGAACAGGAACAATGGAAGAAAGTCATTAGTAACATTTGGTTCAAGTCTTATGAATCATTTTTGAACCATAGAATTCAAGTATTTTGAATAGACTGTGCTGTATATCAATTACATCATTTCCATCAGCATGCACATACACATCATTTCAATCACATTACATATTTTTCAAATTTTTTGAAATAAAATCAGCAATATTTAATCATGCTAATATTTATGGTTTTAAAAGTAATTATGCAGGGCCATTAAAGTTTAAAAATTGTAAACAAATGAATCTTGCATGGCAGCTGCATTATTTCTATCGATTGTTGTCTGGATAATAACTGATAGTTTTATTGTTTCCATTGTTAAAGAAAGAACTTACATTTATATAGCACCTTTCACAAGCTTAGGGCATCAAAAGTGCTTCACAGCCAATTAAGTACTTTTTGAAGTGTAGTCACTGGTGTAATGTAGGGAAATAAAAAGGTAGCATACAGTAGAATAATTAGAAGAGTAATAATGCTGAAGTGAATGGAGTGGATGAACATAACCACAGAATTTAGCTTTCAACAAAAATTACATAAGGTAATATCAAAATACAGGGATGTAAGGGGGTGCTGGACCAGAGTGAATATGTTTTGGTACTTAAGCAATGCATTGTTGGAGATAGGGACATCTTGGGTCTCCTTGTAGTAATTAATATATATATGACTCACATTTTCAGGAATAAGGTTAGGGAACCCCATCCTACAACGAGGAAACTTTTAAGACACTGGGCTGGAATTTTCCTCCTGGACAGCATTTCTGCCCACTGCCCAACCTCACTGTAACTACATCGGAAAGGGCCATGTGTGAGAGCCAAATAGGGAGATTGTTAGACATTCAGAAGAGAGGAGAGATTGAAGGAGGGAGAGACTTAGAGAGTGATAGTGAAACTGTTGGAACACAAAATAGGGATACAGACACCACAAAAAGAAAAATGTGTAACAATCATACAGAGAGAATGAAGAGTAGAACACAAACAGGAAGGCATAGAGAGGGACAAAGAATTGGAGAAAGGGAAAGGAACAAAGCAAGATGAAGACACTTTTTTTTGTTTGTGAACAATGTAATTATTCAGATTTATCTTGTGATCATGTAAACTAATGCCTTTTCAACAGGGTTCCCTCTGACATCACAAAGTCTTAAGCTAAACAAGGGCCCTGCATATGAGATGAAGGATTTTGTCCTGGACCTGTTATGTATCTCCCTCTAGCAGGAATGCATCCTCCGATTCTTAACCATGTCACAGATCCCTTTTTCAAATTTTGTGCAGTACACAATGGAGATTGTTATTCCTTAACATTAAATATCTGGCAGAATATGGAACTCAGACACTTCCGTCCAACACAATCTTCCTCATTTGCAAATATTTGCATTGGTCATATAATAAAAGTTAACCGTTGTAATGAAATTGTTTAAAGAATCTAAATTCTGATTAACATAGAAATTCTGGATTTGCCATTCTTTAAACTTCTTTCATATTGGGTCTTTATAGTTGAGCCCGTTGGCTCTTCCAGAACAGAAGACGTTCTCTCCAGTGAGTATTTTTGAAAGCTCTGAGGGCCTTCACTTAAGTACCACAGGAAGCCAGGTCATGGAAGATAGCAAGTACCTTTATGTCCAGCTACTCCCTGCAATGAATGTCAGAGTGGGGTCATTGTGAGAGCTTTCTTCTGTGCATAGCACGTGATATAGTCACTGGCTGGAGAGACCAAAGCCAATCATGAATGATATCTGTCAGTGAGTTCTAGCTAAGGCCCAGATAATACTTTTACAGATTATGTAATATATTAAAGTAGATTATTGGAATGCTTGGAAGTAAAATATTAAACATTTAGTTTACCTTGGGGTCAAAAATCCAGTCTGTTTTTGATGAGATAGGCATATAATGTGGGCATATCTCAATTTGAGGGTTGGATTTTAGGCCCAGACCTACGTCTGCCAGTTTTATGCCCCCTTAATATACAGTAACAGACATTTAAGCTGACTTGTTTTTTCATTCTCAGGGTGTGGGTATCGCTGGCAACCCTAGTTGCCCTGGGAAGATGGTGGTGAGCCTTCTAGTAGTTTGATATAACTGAGTGCTTTCTAGGCCACGTTGAAGGACAGTTAAGAGTGCAACTGAATTTACATATTGGCCAGACCAGGTTTCCTTCCCTAAAGGACATCAGTGAACTAGTTTTTACAACAATCCAACAGCTTTATGGTCATTTTTACTGATACTAGCACTTTTTTTATTTCCAGATTTTTAGAAACTGAATTCAAATTCTCAATCTGCCATGATGGGATTCGAACTTACGTTTTCTGGATTATTAATCCAGACCTCTGGATTACTAGCCTAGTAACATAATCGCTACGCTACTGTACCCCTGAGGAATCTGAGTGGGAAGGGCTGTTTTCTGCACCCACCCTTCACCAAATACAAATGACATAAGGCATCAGGATTCCTGTGATTTCTGCCTCCATTATACATCATTACCATCAGTGTAATTCCCAAGCAGATGAAAGAGGTGTAATCTTGTCAGAAGCAGAAGTGATCCATTTAAAGGTGCTATTGCCTGGACAAGTTTTGTCCATTTCTCGTGCATCCCCACCCTAATCTAGATTTTCCTACCCCTGCCCCTGCAGATAGTGGTGCCGGCTGCTGCTTCACTGTCCCACCGCATGTGAGTGATAGTGGGGTGAGAAGGCCAAGTAACCAGAGGCTGATTTCCCTGCCTTCTGCACCGCTGATCTTAGCTCTCCATTAAACAGAGGACCACTTTCGTCATAAACATTAATGATTCATAAATTATCTGTAGATGTATTAAAACGTTAACACCAGTATTCTTTCAGCAACTAATCTCTGTTTCTTTTTTCTTTCAGAAAGGAACAAAAACTTGATTCAAAAGATGCAATTATTCTGCATCAGTTCTCACGACCTGAGTGTGGGGTGCCTAGTCTGTCTCCTTTTTGCTTGAAGATGGAAACGTATCTTCGAATGGCAGACTTGCCGTACCAGGTTGCTAAAATCTCTGCTACTATGTATTATTACTGGTCGTAGTACATATAATGTTGCCTGCCTGAACTTTTCCAAACCAGCACTGTTAAAGACATTTTATGGCACATTTCAGTAGTCGATCTTTCTCTTGATTGCCCCTAAACCAGCTTAAAGTAGTGGTTGGAAGAGCCACTCAATGCCAGTTTGAACTGACAGTTTGAGTTTTCCAACATAACCCTTGAGCCTAAAATCCCAGAGCCATTTTTGTTGCCTAGCACCCGGCGTTAATTTGTTGTTGGCAGTAACAACTACAACTTTTATATCAGCAAAGCATTTGGCCAAATAAAGTAGTAGCAGAAGTGAGAAACAATCAAGATGCAATTATTAAAAAAATTGCTACGTATTCTTGTTCATTTTTTAAAAAAAGTCTCCATTTTGTTACTGAATTTATTCTGCATCACATTTTAATTTAAAGGAGAGGAAGATCCTAGGCAATGTAATATGAATGTATGAATCTATATTTATAATATATATAAGTAATGTACATTAGGCAGTAGATGTATACCAGGTATTTTGTAATGCCCCAGTTATACTGCACAACATTTTTAGGAGTAGTGTGCCGGGGCAGATCTGTGCACATTTACAGTTAAGTGCATGTGTAAAGCTCTACTCAACAATGATCAAAAATACCCTTCATTGTCTGAAGAAATAAGGCAACATATTTATTTGTTACCTGTCAGAAAATATTACCTTTGCAGCAGCCTCATAGAAATCTGCAATCCTAGATATCCTTCCCTCTTCAGTGGCTCCATTGACCTTTTCATTGAGAAACGAAGGTGAAGGGCCAAGATTTGTAGTGCATGACACTGCCGAGGTTGAAAAGGTTAAAAAGAAGACTAGGCAATTTAGGGAGTAGATGACCTGGGATGGAAAAACAGGAAGATAAGGCATTCCACAGTTTTGCAGTCCTGGCAAAGAATGAATTGGAGTAGGAGACTATATTATATCTTGATTTAAACACCGTTAGATCGCAGTGAGGAAGTAGTGAGTGCAGTATAAGAGAAAACATCCATATCCTAGACCCTGACTCCATCCTCCTCTGTGGCTACTCTCTCAGGTTGGACCAGAGGATGTTCTCTTTGTCCATATCCTATTCCTCACCAGGAACATTTATTTCCATGTGTGTAATATTGCCTGCCTCTTTTAAAAACCTCCTCAAAACCATTTTCTTTATCTGTGCTCGGTCATTTCTCCCAGCACCTATTACTGTTTTGCATCTGTTTTTCCTCTATAAAGAGCCTAGGATTGTTTACTACATTAAAAAATGCACTTTTAGCCTATCTTGATAACTAAGATCTTTAAACTGGGAATTAGTCCAGTGGCCCTCCTCTGCCACCCTTTCCAAAGCCTCAATATCACCCGCCAAGTGAGGAGACCAAAACCAGACACAGTATTCCAACCGAGGCCTGACCAAAATCTTGTACAAGGACAAAATAATATGCTTTGTCTTATAGTTAATTGTCCTAAAAAAGCACCCCAACACCCCATTCGCTCTAGCTATTGCTTCATGGCATTGCTCATGGATCTTTAAAGATCTATGGATTAGAACGCCCAGATCTCTTTCTTTCTCCACCTGCTTTAATGCTTTTCCCTGAAGGGTGTATGTACGTTCAGCATTCACCCTGCTCACATGCATAACACTGCATTTTTCCAAGTTAAACATAATTTGCAGGTCACGACCCCAATCCCTCAACACATCAAGATCTGCCTGAAGCAGTCGAGCATCGTCTACGGTCCTGACACTTGCACAAACTAGCAGATCGTGCCCCCAACACCTACATCTAGATCATCAATAAAAATAGTTAAGAGCAATGATCCCAACACCATTCCCTGTGGGACACCACTGGTGACCAGTCTCCAAACAGATCCAAATCCATGTATAACTACTTTCTGCCTATGGCCTTCCAGTCAGTTCTCAATCCAGCTCAATATATTACCGCCAATAGCAGAGGCTTCGATCTTGTAGAGAAGCCTCTTGTGCGGTACCTTGTCAAAAGCTTCTAGGAAGTCTATGTAGACTATGTATCCTGGGCTTCCCTCACCCACCATCTTGGAGGACATCAGCAACACTTCTTCTTGAGCTCGTTGAAACTGGGAATTCATATGGGGCCTGGATACGTCTATTCCGACCCCAGGATGATCAGGGTGGTACTTCTACCCGCCACCACAGCCTTACCATAACCCTGACCCATTTTCCTGAATCAGGAGTCATTATGTGTACATGGCAGCTCACAGCTGGATCCCACCAGCAAACTGGAGCCTGCTGTTGCAGAGGTGGTAAATTAATTCATTTATTTATCCTGGTTAGACCATAAGACCATAAAACCATAAGAGACAGGAGCAGGAGTAGGCCATTCGGCCCCTCGAGCCTGCTCCGCCATTTAATGAGATCATGGCTGATCTGATTTTTACCTCAACTCCACTTTCCCGCCCTTTCCCCATATCCTTCGACTGCCTTGCTGATCAAAAATTTGTCTAACTCAGCCTTGAATCTATTCACACCTTTTTGGGGTAAAGAATTCCAAAGATTCACGACCCTCTGGGAGAAGAAATTCCTCCTCATTTCAGTCTTAAACGGGTGACCACTTATTCTGAGACTATGCCCCCTAGTTTTAGATTCCCCCATGAGGGGTAACATCCTCTCAGCATCTACCCTATTGAGTCCCCTCAGAATCTTGTATGTTTCAATAAGATCTCCTCTCATTCTTCAAACTCCAATGAGTATAGACCCAACCTGTTCAATCTTTCCTCAACCCTTCCATACCCGGAATCAACCTAGTGAACCTTCTCTGAACTGCCTCCAATGCAAGTATGTCCTTCCTTAAATAAGGGCACCAGAAATGTACGTAGTACTCCAGGTGTGGTCTCACCAGCACCCTGTCCAGTTGTAGCATGACTTCCCTGCTTTTATACTCCATCCCCCTAGAAATAAAGGCCAATATTCCGTTTGCCTTCCGGATTACCTGCGGCACCTATATGTTGACTTTTTGTGTTTCATGTACGAGGACACCCAGATCCCTCTGTACCGCAGCATTTTGTAGTATTTCTCCATTCAAATAATATTTTGCTTTCTTATTTTTCCTCCCAAAATGGATGACTTCACATTTTCCCACATTATATTCCATCTGCCAAATTTTTGCCCATTCATTAACCTGTCAATATCCCTTTGCAGACACTTTGGGCCCAATATTAGGAGGGAGGTGGGTTGGCAGTGGGGGGCTTGACTGGGCTGTCGGTAACCCGCCCAGTAAAATCGGTGGTTATCCCATGCGATCGTAAGTAAATTGAAACCACTTACTTTGGCTTCCGGGTTTCGTGCTGGAAAGTTGCGCAGCGGGCTGTCAGCTGGAGGAGCTGTATTTAAAGGGGCAGTCCTCAACTGACTGATGCTGCAGAAAGGAGCCAAAATTACAGCATGGAGCATCCCAGGGGAAAGGCTGCTTCCAGGTTTAATGATGCCTCACTCCAGGTCTTACTTGATGGGGTGAGGAGGAGGGGGAGGACAGAGATCTTCTCCCGGTGGACGGGAGGAAGTGGCCTGCCTCTGCCACCATGAAGGCCTGGCTCGAGGTGGCAGAGGAGGTCACCTGCACCACCAATATATCAAGCACTTGCATACCGTGCAGGAGGCGCTTCAATAACCTAAGTAGGTCAGCCGAAGTGAGTACACTTACTCATTCCCCTACACTCCGTCTGCCACATCACCGCCCCCACCCCACATCTCCTTCTGCACAGCCAACACCACTCTATCACATCACTCCTCACACCCACTCAAAGCTCATCCTCATCTTACCTGCACTTACTCACCTCGCCAGTACTCATCCCACCACTACCACTCAACCCAATCCTCATACAATCTCATGGCTCTATCTTATACTCACCCTCTCATGCATCTCTTTCACGGTCAGCCTCACCCCACCTGCCACTACCTGTGCTGCATCCACAGGGCATGCATCACATATGTATAGTAGGAAGCGTAAGGAAAATGTGTCGTGAGCATGAAGGGGATGCACAAGGGTGTGTGAAGGTTTGTCATGGTTTTTACTTATATTTGATTTCTGATCAACTCACATTACATATTATATTGTCACCACTCTGCCACATATTGGCCATTCTTGACTGGCTTGTGCAATAATGCCCTTTCATGAGGTTCTCCATGAACACCCTTGATGTCACCCATTGGGTCACCCTACAGTGGGTGTATGTGTAGTTGCACGACTACTTTATGCAGGTGCCTGTTGCACAGCACTGTGTTGTGTAGCTCCACGTGGCGGAGGTGGACGGCATGCCTGGCGAGGCTGGTGATGTTGCTCGTCCTCCAATGGAGTGATGAATGCAGCAATGGACGCCCCCCCCCCCTTCCCCCCATCCTGTCGGTGTGAGTGTGAGGGGGTCCACAAAGTAGGTAAATGTGTTTGGACATCAGAGTTTAGGGTATGATTTAATAATTTGGAGTGTGGAGACAACGGTGTGGCAGGCAAAACTTTGTCTGAGGTGACAGAGTGCCCTGCTGCAATGAATGAGGGTTTACCCCGCACCTGTTAAATGGACCTTTGCAGCTGCCACTGGCTGCTGGCTGCAACACGTCTGTTTAAACAGGGACTGTTTCCCCCAGCTTGGGAAACACACTCTGGGTAGTCCAAAATCCGAATCCTCCTAAAATCTCCAACTAATGAGGTCTGTAAACGACCTCAAGTACCCAGATAATGATCTTAAGTGGGATCTCGCCGGCTTTGATTGCCGTTGGGAGTCCCGCATGAGGGGGCTGCGCGCACACCGATTCGCGTCATTGGGGAACCCGGAAGTGGGCGGGTTGGAGCCGGGCTTCGGACCCGCTCCAGGAATCCCCAATTTTAGGAGCCCAGCCCCGCCACGAACGCACCCGCTCGGCCATCCGAAAATTGATCCCTTTGTGTCCTCATCACCACATGCTTTTCCACCTATCTTTGTATCATCACAAGACACTCTGTTCCTTCATCCAAGTCATTGATATATATTGTAAATAGTTGAGGCCCCAGCACTGAGCCCTGCGGCACCCCACTAGTTACAGATTGCCATTTTGAAAATGGCCATTTTGAAAATGACCCTTTTATCCCGACTCTTTGTTTTCTGTTAGTTAGCCAATTCTCTATCCATGCCAGTATATTACCCTCAACACCATGAGCTCTTATCTTGTGCAGTAATCTTTTAGGTGGCACCTTATCGAATGCCTTTTCGAAATCCAAAAATACTGTATCCATTGGTTCCCCTTTATCCACCTTGCCCGTTACTTTCTCAAAGAACTCTAATAAATTTGTCAGACATGATTTCCCCTTCATAAAACCATGTTGACTCTCCTTGATTGTATTATGAATCTCCAAATGTCCTGTTAATACTTTCTTAATAATGGATTCTAGCATTTTCCCAATGTCAGACGTTAGGCTAACTGGTCTATAGTTACCTGCTTTCTGTCTCACTCCCTTCTTGAATAGGGGTGTTATGTTTGCGTTTTTCCAATCCGCTGGGTCCTTTCCAGAATCTAGTGAATTCTGGAAGATTACAACCAATGCATCCACTATCTCTGTAGCCACTTCCTTTAAGACCCTCGGATAAAAGCCATCAGGTCCAGGGGACTTGTCAGCCTTTAGACCCATTAGTTTACCTAGCACTTTTTCTCTAGTGATAGTGATTGTTTTTAGTTCCTCCCTCCCCTTTGCCCCTTGATTTTCTACTATTATTGGTATGTTTTTAGTGTCTTCTGCTGTGAAGACAGATACAAAATATCTGTTCAATTCATCTGCCATTTCCTTGTTTTCCATTATTATTTCCCCAGTCTCATCCTCTAAGGGACCAATGTTTACTTTAGCTACCCTCTTCCTTTTTATATACTTGTAGAAGCTTTTACTGTCAGTTTTTATATTTCTTGCTAGTTTACTCTCATAATTTATTTTCTTCCTCTTTATTATTCTTTTAGTCATCCTTTGCTGGTTTTTAAAGTTTTCCCAATCTTCGGGCTTACCAGTAATCTTTGCCATGTTGTATGCTTTTTCTTTTAACCTGATACCATCCTTGACTTCCTTAGTTAGCCATGGTTGGCTCACCATTTTTGTGGCGAGTCATAAAATATCTTTTTAAATGTTCACCACTGCTTATCCACCATCATACCATCTAATCTGTTTACCCAGTCCACTTTAGCCAATTCCGCCCTCATTCCTTTATAATTGCCCTTATTTAAGTTTAATACAGTAGTTTCAGACCCAAGATCCTCGCTCTCAAACTGGATGTGAAATTCTATCATGTTATGATCACTGCTTCCCAAGGGATCCTTTACTTTGAGATCATTAATTGATCCTGTTTCACTACCCATGACCAGATCTAAAATGGCCTGTTCCTTGGTTGGTTCCCTGACGTATTGGTCTAAGAAACAGTCCCTAATACACTCTATGAGCTCCGCCTCAGGACTATTTTTGCCAATTTGGTTTGTCCAATCTATGTGAAAGTTAAAATCGCCCATGATTATTGCATTACCTTTTTTACAAGCCCTCCGTTATTTCCTGATTTATATTTTGCCCTACAGTGTAGCTACTGTTGGGGGGCCTATATACTACTCCCACAAGTGATTTCTTTCCCTTGCTATTTCTTACCTCCACCCAAATTGATTCGACATCTTGATCTTCTGAGCCAAGATCATTTCTCACTATATTATACCAATTTTATCCTTTATTAACAGAGCTACCCCACCACCTTTACCTTTTTTCCTATCCTTCCGAAATGTTAAATAACCCTGAATATTTAGCTCCCAACCTTGGCCACCTTGTAACCACATCTCTGCAATGGCCACGAGATCATACCCATTTGTTTCTATTTGTGCCGTCAATTCATCTATCTCATTACGAATGCTGCGCGCATTCAGATAAAGAACCTTTAATTTTGTCTTTTTACCATTCTTTCCTACCCCAGCCCCATTTACTAGTGCACTCTTATGTTTGTATGCTCTGTCCCTTCCTGACACACTCTGCTTATCATTACCCCCATCACTTTCCTGTACTATTTCCTTGTCTTTTCTCTTTACCAATCTAAACTTCGCCCCACCTGAACCCTCCCCCCCTCTATTTAGTTTAAAGCCTTCTCTACCGCCCTAGTTATTCGGTTTGCCAGAACACTGGTCCCAGCATGGTCCAGGTGAAGCCCGTCCCAAAGGAACAGCTCCCTCTTTCCCCAGTACTGGTGCCAGTGCCCCATGAATCGAAACCCACTTTTCCCACACCAATCTCTGAGCCACGCATTCATCTCTCTGATCTGATTTACCCTGTGCCAATTTGGTCCTGGCTCAGGTAATAATATGGAGATGATCACCTTTGTGGTTCTGCTTTTTAATTTAGTCCCTAGCTGCTCAAACTCACTCAGCAGAACCTCTTTCTTCGTCCTACCTATGTCGTTGGTACCTACATGGACCACGACAACTGGATATCCTCCCCCTCCCACTCCAAGTTTCACCCCAGCCCTGAGGAGATGTCCTTAACCCTGGCACCGGGTAGGCAACACAGCCCTCGGGATCTCGCTCTTTTTTTAAAAAAGCAGCCTTTCTGGCCACCATATGAATCGATCCTTCTTTCCCCCTACTATGAAACATTAAATTTGGGCCAAGAGAAGTGGTGCAGAAATTATTCCCTTTGTCCATCCTCCACTGTTCCTCTCCGACTTGTTCTACTCACCACCCTCTTTATACAGTACGAGAGTCATTTCCCTACTTCACATTCCTGGCAGGAAGCCTCGCCTGCCGATGCTGAATATTGGAAATTCAGGCACCCAGATTTCCAATACATGGTACTGGCAGGTGAGGCTTCCTTCCGGTCGAGCAATGTCAGAAGATTGCCTCTTACTTGTAAACACACTCACACCGTTTGAAGAAAAGTCTAAGCCAGTTTTGTGTACAGGCAGCAGCTCTGTGTTCCTATGTGATCACTGATAACCTGCAGTAATTAAATGGAGGATTTTTTCTCCCAAGGTAGGGCAGATGTGGCCTGAAGAATTTCATATGAATATGTTAACACATTTGTTACTAATATCTCACAGCATAACTTCGAACCAATTATTGTTACGCAAGCATATTTTATGTTCTTTGCTTGCTACTGAAATCCCTTCAATATCCTAGGTGGCACAAATACTGGCAGCTGGCAGTTCACTTGCTGTGATAAAAATAGTTGTGGAGTGCACTGGTACAATTCAAGTGTCATAATCCCATTAGAGACATGGATGAGTAGTGGCAGAGGTACGTCAGGGAGATCCATTAGGTAATGGTTTCCCCTTTGGCTTCAGGCACCCATCTCAACAAAGACCACTCCATTCAAAAACCTTCTCATTTTCTAAACAGAGGGCCATGCTAGATTCATCTGACACAACCACAACCATTATTTGGAGCCAATAATGTGATGGTGGGCGTCCGATGCACTTTGGGAGTCTGTTCCCCATATTATTAGCCTGAAGCTTCCCAGGAGCCCAACGTTTCTTGCATATGAGTTGTTATCATGAAGGGTACTGGGAACCTACGTAGAAACTATGTGTAATGTTTATTAAGGCCCTGAGAAAAATTTAAATTAGGGAGTCTCCTTGTAATGAAACTGGAGCTCCAAAGCACTGCTTCAGCTGCATAACGTACATTTGGTATGGGAGCTGAAGGGGAGGCCCCAATAAATATATTTTTTAAAATTCTTACGTGCTTGGCCGTTCCCTTTGCCACCTTTACCTTCTGTTCCCCCCTCCCCCATCCCCAGAAAATGGTGCCAGCATTTGATGGACAGCGAACAGCCACAGAATATGGCTGGCTACTGATGCCTGAAATTCCAACATGTCGGAAGTTACATGCCAGAAGCACTATAAAATGATTTTACTGTGCTAACCTTGCATTTTGTGGTGAGCTCAGCTGTTTCCTGCATAGCCACGTGGCGCTCTTGAACAGCACCAACCTCAGCCCATGCAGGGGCCACAATATTGACGCCATGATGTTGAGAAGCCACCAGATATTATAAGAGTGCTCCTCGGATCTAATTTGGCAGCCAGATTATTCAGAAAAATTGAAAGGATTTTTGCAAAAATTTTGGAGCCGCAATTCAAAAGAATAATAAGCTGAGGTACACTCATGGGGATCTTTGTCCTTTTTTCAGTATAAGAGAGTTTAAGACTTCATGTATTGAGATGTTATCAGAGTTAGTAATTTCATGAAACAGTTTCTGGAATAGGGGAACCAGTTTAAAGGACATTTTTTTTTGGTAAAGGTAAGCAGAGAAACCATTTGGGCAAAGAACTTGACCCCAAATTTCAACAAAATCACAAATAACATTATGAAGAAAAAAGCTTAAATATTTCCCTCAAGATAAAATGTAATTCAATTCTATCCACATTAAAAAAAAATCAGAATTACATGTTAATTCTGAAAGCATAGGTGGATCACTATAATTAGTTTTAGTAATTCTACATGTGTAAAATATAGTGGAAAGCCATCAGGAATTAGACCAGATTGTGCTTGAGCCTTCCTAACTGAAGGCCACAATATTAATTCCTGGTTGTTTTACGCTCCTCTTGTGCCTTGCTCCACTTTGCGATACTGGTGCAGAGCTTTGCCCGCCAGCAGTGCAATTTTGTTAAATCGGCCCTTTGATTTGGAGCACAGTGACAGCAATGCCAAGTGAAAGGAATTATATAGTCAACCAGTCAGGGACAGCTCTGTTGTCAAGGTTACCCTTATGCACTGCACTATAATAACTAGATATGTGGATAGGAAGAAGAAATACATTAGCAACAGTTGATTGCTTAAAAGCTTTTTAATCTGCTGCCTTGTAGAACGAGGAAGGTAAAAGAAAATAGCACAGGCATCCTCTGATGCCATTTGAAAATACAGAAATTACTGTCTGCTTCTTTAGATGATCATTTAAAAAAAGTCCTCTTTTTTTGGTGTTATCTGCATCAAAAGGGATGAATGTTAAGGAGGCGGTGTGTGTGGTAAAGTAGCATGTTGGTGCACCGACTTGTTATGTGTGCAGAGTAGTAGGATGTGGGTTTGTACTTGCATTTCTTCACATAATGAGATGCTGATATTGTCAGGGCTGCCAGTGCTGTTACATTTAGCAAATGTGAAGGGAGAGGAAACCAGAAGATGAGTCAACTTGGACTATTCTCTCTTGAGCCTACTGGTTGCACTAGTATTGGGAGAGGCCCAGCAGAAGGAATTGCGCATGGCACACAAAGGATGTCAGGAAAGCTTTCTCCTTCTTTATTAAATTCCTTCTGAAGATGTACTTCCCTCAAATTCACTGCCACCATTCTCCAGGGTGCTAAAATCTGTGCAGATGGAGTGTTTGACGGAATTTGCTGCGATTGGCCAGGGTCCATGATGCCACTTGCTCAGATCCCCTATCATCTTGGAAAGAACCTATTTTTCATGCACAGCAAAGTCCCACAAACAGCAAATGAAAGAGATGACAGATAATCTCTTTTTGTTGGTGTTGGTTGAGGATGAATGCTGGCTAGAGCATGACGAGAACTGCCCGCTCCTCTTCAAATAACACCATGGGACCTTTTGGATCCACTTGATCAGGTCAGTCAAGGGGAGAGCAAGCATGACCTTCTATTACTACAGCATACTAAACATGTTTACAATGACTTCCCCCACAAATTGTCTTATAGTACTTCAAAACCTTACTATGAATGCCCATGAATCTACAGGGTGGCCCCAACTTCACTTACATCCTTGCATACATTCAGCCCATCTAATGTAGCTGACTGTTGCATGTACATGTCATTACACTCACTATGGGTTGCATAATGACATGTGGGCATCACTGCAAGTCATCATAAGAACATTCTCACTTCTTTTACTCTTCTTGCAGAAGAAGATAGCAGTGAGAGATCTCACACATAGGAGGTGCCCCCCCCTTCATTTCACATCACAAATGCTGCATGAGGACGAACCCCCAGAAATTCTGAGAAGGGAGGCCACAGACTATGTTAGAGATGGGGAAGTAGGAGGGCCACTGTCAGCTCATAGTTTATTACCAACCTCTGCTGCTTCCTTTCCATGCTGAAACCCTTCACTATATTATTTCTTCTCGCTGTGAAAAAAGAAAGACTTGCATTTATATAGCACCTTTCACGACCTCAGGGTGTCCCAAAGCACTTTACGGCCAATGAAGTACTTTTGAAGTGTAGCAACTGTTGTAATGTAGGAAACACGGCAGCCAATTTGCTCACAGCAAGGTCCCACAAACTGCAATGAGATAATGGCCAGCTAATCTGTTTTTTGATGTTGGTTGAGAGATAAACATTGACTAGGATACCAGGGAGAACTCCCCTGATCTTCTTTGAATATTTCCATGGAATCTTTTACGTCCACCTGAGAGGGGCGATGGGGCCTCAGTTTAACATCTCATCCAAAAGATAGCATCTTCATCAGTGCAGCACTCCATCAGTACAGCACTGGAGTGTCAGTCTGAATTTTGTGCTCAAGTCCCTGAGTGGATCTTGAACCCACAACCTTCAGACTCAGAGTTGAGAGTGCTACCACTGAGCCATGGCTGACACCTCCTTTCATCGAGATACTTTGTAAACTGTCTTCCTCCTCTCTTTCTCGCGCTGTGCCAAGAAAAGCAAGCCAGGCTCTATGAGCACTTCGCAGCATGCGCCATCACTCACTCCCACCCAAACACAAACTCATTTGTATTCATTCCAGGGAATTTAGAGAATGAGTTAGAGGAGAGTGAACTGAGTGAGACAAACACTACGATTGGGCAGGAACAGGTGAAGGTGGTACAGGAAGAAGAGGAACGTGCTGGCCAGAGGGTCGCTAACCTTGGCTGTTGAGCCTGGGAATCTGGACCTCAAGAGACTTTTTTTTTAAAAAGATGCTTTCTGAGCATCAACACTTGGGCAGGCAATTGAATCCTTGCCAAAGAATTCTGGGCACCACATCTCAGGAAGGATATATTGGCTTTGGAGGGGGTGGAGCATAGATACACCAAAATGATATTGGGGCTAAAAGGGTTAAATTATTAGGACAGGTTGCATTGACTAGGCTTGTATTCCCTTGAGTGTAGAAGGTTAAGGGGTGATCTAATTGAGGTGTTTAAGATGATTAAAGGATTTGATAGGGTAGATAGAGAGAAACTATTTCCTCTGGTGGAGGAGTTGAGAACAAGGGGGCATAAGCTTAAAATTAGAGCGAGGCCGTTCAGGGATGATGTCAGGAAGCATTTCTTCACACAAAGGGTAGTGGGAAATCTGGAACTCCCACAAAGAGCTGTTGAGGCTAGGTCAATTGAAAAATTCAAATCGGAGATAGATTTTTGTAGATAGGATATTAAGGGATATGGAGCAAAGGCAGGTAGATGGAATTGAGGTACAGATCAGCCATGATCCAATTGAGTGGCAATGATATGGAGATGCCGGTGATGGACTGGGGTTGACAAATGTAAGGAATCTTACAACACCAGGTTATAGTCCAACTGTTTTATTTGAAAATCACAAGCTTTCGGAGGCTTTCTCCTTCGTCAGGTGAGTGTGGGATTCCATGGAAGGTTACCGCATTTATAGTCAGAGATTATAGTCAGAATGCATTTATAGTCAGAATGTGGTAACCTTCCATGGAATCCCACACTCACCTGATGAAGGAGAAAGCCTCCAAAAGCTTGTGATTTTCAAATAAAACAGTTGGCCTATAACCTGGTGTTGTAAGATTCCTTATAATTGAGTGGCAGAACAGGCTTGAAGGGCTGAATGGCCTCCTCCTGTTCCTATGAGTCTACTACAGATGGCAGTTCAGTTGGAGGAGTCTACTAGCTGATGCTTTTACAGGGGCCAGAAAGCATGCAAGCCCGGGCTGCCCATGCAGTAGCAGAACTGGTGCAGTTTGCAGCAGATCTGTTTTAGGACTCAACTGCCAGGAGGTGAAAGTCATCTCATAAGAACATAAGAAATAGGAGCAGGAGTAGGCCATACGGCCTCCCGAGCCTGCTCCGCCATTCAGTAAGAGCATGGCTGATCTTCTACCTTACTCCACTTTCCCGCCCTATCCCCATATCCCTCGATTCCCTTAGAGTCCAAAATCTATCGATCTCAGTCTTGAATATACTCAATGGCTGAGCACCCGCAGCCCTCTGGGGTAGAGAATTCCAGAGATTCACAACTCTCTGAGTGAAGAAGTATTTCCTCATCTTGGTCCTAAATGGCCGACCTCTTATCTTGAGACTATGACTCCTGGTTCTAGTCTCTCCACCAGTGGAAATAGCCTCTCAGCATCCACCATGTCAAGCTCATTTGCACACAGGGCATCAAATCCATCTCATCTGCTTCAGCCATTGAGGTAACAATTAGATGAAGCAAAAGCTAGGGTCCAGAGCACAATTGTCACATTCCATCACTAAAGTGAGGCACAGTGGAAGCAAACTACCAGGCAACGCAATAGTAAAAAAATCTAAATGCACTCAAACTGTATGTAGAGAATTTCTCGCAATGGTTTGTAAACATGTGGCAGGTGGCAGGAAAGGAAGATTTGTCAATTGCTAAATTTGCAAATTTAATGCAATGCAGGTGAAGGGATATTTGTGAAGTGCGAGGGAAAAAAAGTAGACCGGATTATTAAGGCAGTGGTCACATTTTCAAGTTAAGAGGTATTCTCTATGGGAGCTTGCCAGATGGCTCTTACAGTGGCACCAGATTCTGCTCAACAACAACAACAACAACAACAACAACAACAACAACAACAACAACTTGTGTTTATATAGCGCCTTTAACGTAGTAAAATGTCCCAAGGCGCTTCACAGTTATCAGACAAAATTTGACACCGATCCACATAAACAGATATTAACACAGGTGACTAAAAGCTTGGTCACAGGTAGGTTTTAAAGAGCATCTTAAAGGAGGAGAGAGAGAGGCGGAGAGATTTAGAAGGATATGCCGATAGGGTTAGATAAAGAGAGGTGGGAGGAGGCTCGTGTGGAGAATAAACACCTGCATAGACCAGTTGGGCTGAGTGGCCTGTTTCTGTGCCTTAGACTCTCTGTAACTCTATGTTTAGATAGGGAATTCCAGAACTTAGGGCCTAGGCAGCTGAAGGCACAGCCGCCGATGTTGGGGCAATGGAAATCGGAGATGCACAAGTGGCCAGAATTGGTGGAACGTAGAGATCTTGGAGATTGTAGAGCTCTACAATAAATTGCAGTTTGCAAAGACTCAAGTCCTTGCCATATTCAGAAAAATGTTACAGTATTTTTTTTTGGTAATGACATTTAGACATGCAGTCCCCAGCACCATGCCTCCCACTTCTTGGTACGGTTCAAGTCAGCATAAAAATACCATATGTGCTGACTTTAAAAATATTCAGTGTTATTTTCTTAGGCTGCAGTGAAGCCCATTAAAATGCACTGAAGCACAAACTGTGAACACTGCTGTAAATGACAAATATTATATCTGACTAAGTGTACAGTCTAATTCACTGAACCATTTACACCATCACCAAATGCAAATATTCATTAATGCCAGTCCAAACTCAGGCCTGATGTGTTGTAAATGATTATGTACCGTACAGTGTTTTGAGCCCTTTAGAAGATCATTAATGGACCAAATACAGTGATTTGTTAAACATGTCTCTCTGAGATCACAAAAAAAATGTTCAAGACAATAATCTAATACTACTGTCATTGGAACTATTTCAATATGCAGCCTGGGTAACTAAGTCATCTAATTTGGAGATATTATTCCTTTAACCCTCTTAGTCCAGGGTAATTTAATACAAAATATTGAATAAATAAATTTTAAACATTAAATAATAAATGTTCTGCATGGTTAACACCATTATTGGTGGCAGCACGTAATAGACAGATGTGACAGGCTAACCACAGCTGACCTGCAGACAGGACTGGCTGAGTTAGAAGTATGTTAGGTCAAGCATAAGTTTTTCTTGGTGGATGAATTTTTATGCTAATAAAGGTAAAGGATGTTGGTGCTGGAAAGTGTAAACATTTTCCACTTTTGCCCCTAGTTTTAGCATCAAGCATTCAAGATTAGGTACAGTATGTTAAGGTATAGGTGATAATTTTCCAAATTTATTCTGCTGGCAAGAAGCGTAACCTATCGATGGATGCAAAATGGAAAATCAGCCACCCGGATTCCAGACATGTAATACCAGTGGGCAGAGCTCCCTGCTCGCAATGTAAATTTAGAAAATTATCCCTGTAGAGTAAATCTCTACTCTTCCCTAAACTGTTTAAATGTTTCCACTTCCTATGAGAGCCATTCTTCTACCCTCTCAGAATACTAGTTTAGTATTGACTTTGCACGCAATTTTGTGCTATGGACCTATTAAAACTATATAGACAATGGCCAACTCATTTTGCTAATAAATTAGAAAAGTGTCTTCCAGAGGAGTGAGATTACATTATACTCTCATTTAAAATACTAATAAAAAGACATTTGTATGTGGCTGTGCAAGTTATTCCTAAAATGCTATTCCGGTTTCCTTTTAGAATTACTTTGACGGCAAACTCTCCCCTCAAGGAAAGATGCCATGGATTGAATATAATCATCAAAAAGTATCAGGCACCGAATTCATTATTGATTTTCTTCAAGATAAACTGGGCGTTAACCTAAGCAAACACCTGGATTCCAGTGAAAGAGCTGTCTCAAGAGCCATAACAAAAATGATGGAAGAACACTTCTATTGGTAAGTTGGTAAAAGCTCGCCCAATGAAGAAAAAGACTTCCTTTCTGTATATTGCAAGAACAAATTTATTGTTTAGTAAGAAACGAAAAGATAATGAGATCAAATCAAAGTCAACTTCAGAGTGCTATGGCAGTTTGGACCGAGGGGGGCAATTTTCCGACTTTGCACTATTGGCCATCATCAGTGCAATTTCGGAAGATTATCCCTATAATGTCTGAAAGATGATACAGGTTTGTTCACTGTGCTGTTTGGCTGACTGAATGTCATGACAATTTTAATTGGCTTGATTTGCATTTCTTCTAAAGTGGAAATGTTTCTGTTCCTCCAGAAGATTATTAGGATTGACTATAATGCCAATTCCAGGGTCCGGTGGAAAACAGCCCTTGGATTGCTGTCTGCAGAAATGCACATGTGTAACTGAAGTGGGGAGCTGACCTTGCTGGAATAGGCAAGGTCAGATCATTTTAATCATTTATTTGTGCTACCTGTGCAGCTTGAGCCTTGTGCAGGGAGTGTAATGAAAAGCTGTTTTCGGGGGGAAAAAACTTTGGGGGTTAAATTCGATAACCCCCGAATCCGGGCACGGGGGTCGCCGCGCCCGATTAACCCATGCCCGGTCGTCCTTATGCAGACAGCATGTGAGATTTGTGCTGCCTGCTCACTTACCTGATTCCAGTGGGAGCAAACAGGCCTAGTTGCGTTGTTCAGTGACTTCTCACCAGCAGGGAGGCCCAGATAACACATGAGTGGCTCGCACCTGTTAAACGCAGTTTGTACCTCTAAAAGGCAGCTTGCACCTCTTAAATGGTCAGAAAAGTAAAAGCCCATGGGGTCCAAGGGAAAGTGGCAAGTTCGATCCAAAATTGGCTCAGTGGTAGAAACAAAGGGTAATGTTCGATGGGTGTTTTTGTGACTGGAAGGCTGTTTCCAGTGGGTTTCCGCAGGGCTCAGTACAAGGTCCCTTACTTTTTGTGATATATATCAATGATTTAGACTTAAATGTAGAAGGCATGATTAAGAAGTTTGCAGATGATACAACCGTGTGGTTGATAGTGAGGAAGAAAGCTGTAGACTGCAGAAAGATATCAATGGACTGGTCAGGTGGGCAGAAAAGTGGCAAATGGAATTCAATCTGGAGACGTGTATGATAATGCATTTAAGGAGGGCAAACAAGGCAAGGGGATACATAGTAAATGGTAGGATACTGAGAAATGTAAAGAAACAGAGGGACCTTGGAGTGCACATCCACAGATCCCCGGAGGTAGCAGGACAGGTAGATAAGGTGGTTAAGAAGGCATATGGGATACTTTCCTTTATTAGCCGAGGCATAGAATATGAGAGCAGGGAGGTTATGCTAGAACTGTATAAAACACTAGTTAGGCCATAGCTAGAGTACTGATAACCACATTACAGGAAAGATGTGATTGCACTAGAAAGGGTACAGAGGAGATTTACGAGGATGTTGCCAGGACTGGAGAATTTTAGCTATGAGAAAAGATTGGATAGGCTGGACATGTTTTCTTTGGAACAGAGGAGGTGGAGGGGTGATTTAATTGAGGTGTATAAAATTATGAAGGGCCTGGATAGAGGGGACAAGAAGGACCTATTTTCCTTAGCAGAGGTCAATAACCAGAGGGCATAGATTTAAAGTAATTGGTAGAAGGATTAGAGCGGAGTTGAGGAGAAATGTTTTCACCCAGAGGGTGGTAGAGATTTGGAACTCACTGCCTGAAAGGGTGATAGAGGCAGAAACCCTCATCACATTTAAAAAGTACTTGGATATGCACTTGAAGTGCTGTAACTTACAAGACTAAGGACCAAGAGTTAGAAAGTGGGATTAGGCTTGATAGCTCTTTTTTGGCCGGCACGGACACGATGGGCCGAATGGCCTCCTTCTGTACCGTAAATTTCTATGATTCTATGATAAAGGCAGCCAGCACCTCTTATTTGCAAAAAATAAGATATGGGTCTGCACGGAGTCTGAACGGAGATCAGACGTCGCACACGTAAAACACAAATGTAGGTCCCGTCACATATGGTTACAAACTGTTGAGCTATTTTAAAACATTGAATAAAGGTTGCGCACTATTAAATCCCATATCTTCCAATCTGCACGCCGGACCTCACCAATCTGCCAATCTGAGTTGGTACCAGGCCTGCGATGTTATAAATTGGATAGCCAGGTGATGAAGGATAGAATACTAGAGCCTGGTCTTCAGTTGCTTCCAAGCCTTTATTCACACAGCTCAACATTACACACCCTCCTCTAAACAGATACAAGAGAGTCCCCAGTTGATGCCCACCACCTGAATACAATTAACACTAATTGATATAAATCACATAGATACAATTAACATGCGAGAGAGCGTGCACCAAGATTCTCTAATGATGCACTAGAGGCCTTGGTGCAAGAGGTGGACAGAAGGAGGGGCATCCTATATCTACAGGGGGGCAAAAGGCCCACCAGACATATGCTCAAGAGGCGGTTGGAGGCAATAGGGGACAAAGTCAATGCCAGGCGCATAGCACCACGAACATAGATGCAGTGAAGGAAGAAGTTCAATGCTTTGACACGAGTGGTCAAGGTAAGTGAGGTCAACTGTCAAGTGGCATCTCCTACCAACTGCATCACTAGCCGCATCCACTGCTCCACGCAATACGCCCCCTATCACCCACATACCAACAAACTCTTTCAACTAGTACTCAGCTCTCAATCAGATGCTTCCTCTCACCCTCACACATTACCATTGTTGCCAGCCACACACCCACAACTCACAGGTCACACACACTGGCAGCTATTCAACCATGACAGACACATCGCCCAAACATCCTGCAAGACATTCACCGACGCATGTCCCGCTTTCTTGCAGGAGAAGGTGGCGCATAACAGGAGGCAGCAGTGCCGGTGGCATTTAGCCCTCGAGCCTGTTCCGCCATTCAATGTGATTGTGGTTGACCTGTGACCTAACTCCCTATACCCGCCTTAGCCCAACATCCATTAATACCCTTGGTTAACAAAAATCTATCAATCTCAGATTTAAAATTCATAATTGAGCTAGTATCAACAGCCGTTTGCAGAAGAATGTTCCAAACTTCTACCACCCTTTGCATGTAGAAGCATTTCCTAACTTCACTCCTGAAAGTCCTGGCTCTAAATTTTAGGCGATGTCCCCTTGTTCTAGTATTCAAGTATAGGAGACCTCCAAAAACAGGTACAAACGCATCAGCAGCCAGAAGCAATAATCCATCAACTAACCTGTAAATCCTGCATGGTCCCTTTAAATAGCACTGTGGGGGGTCCTCCAGGCTGTCTAAGACTTGGTCAGCTGTTCATGGTTGAGACAGTGCGTTGGCTGGAGCGTTGAGTTGCACAATTGTATCTGTCCCTTTAATTCAGCATTGCACACTGATCTAACGCATATTCTCCTTACTTTACATGGCAGCGACATTTGTTACCTGCGCGTGCGCAAATACCTTTACCAAGATGGCGGCTGGTGCTAGAAGCGTGCACATGCATTCCGGAGTCCATTTTGGGACCTTAGGAGGACGCGTAGTGCCTAAAAAAAACAGGGGCTTCATGGCCCATTTTATAGCCCTTTAAAACTTTTTTCAAAAAATGGTCACAGCAGTTTTCAGCCTTTCCAAAGGTTGTACGGGGAAGAGGGGAAGAACTGACAGGCGAGGTCAAAAGGGCAGCCAGCGTAATGTGGAGACTGTGAGAAAATTACAGTGTAGCGCTGCCTCCAACAACCTATTTGATGGTTGGTGAAGTGGACGTTCTCTTGCATGAGGTGGGTGCTTGGAGGCCTACTCTGCTTGGCACTGCAAGGAACCCTCCCCAGAAGACAGCAGTGCACCATGCCTGGCAGGATGTGGCAGCCAGACTAAATACTGCCTGCAGTGCCTAGAAACAGAGAGGTGAGAAGAGATCACACATTAAAGGATCTGGTAAGTTAAGATTAGCTAACAATATCATATTGCAGATGGATGGCACATGCCGGAAAGTGTAGCCTAGTAACATGTTCCATGTTAATTACTCATCCGCACCAAGCCTTCACACACTTTTACAGCTTTACCATTGCGTCTCATGTATAATCATACCTCATCAAGGCACAAAGTCAAGATGCAATGTACAATTGATTGTGACACTCACATCTTCCAAGGGCTTCAGATTGGACTCATGTCAGCCATCAGTGAACCCATCCTGCACTTTCAGAAGTGCACCAATGTGGTGACATTGGGCACGTGTGTCATGGCATTCAGTGAGAAAGGAGATGAAAGTGCTGGCCATGCCAACCAATGCATCAGTCGCCTCTTTGATCCATACAGTGCCTAATATTGCAGTGTTAGCAAGATATGAACCATAGACACAACAATTGACGAAGTGATGATCTTGCCAGTGACTGGTAGTGCCGTCCCTATGATACAGGTTTTCTGTAGGTGACCTTACTGTAGATGATAAAGCTGTTTCCTCACTTCCACCAAAGTACCAAGGTATGTAGAATGGTCTGACACCTGCTGATCTCCCTGGCATGCCTTCTTTTATCTTCTACAAATCAACAATGAAGTATCTGTAGTTGAAAAATAAACTTACCTTAAGGAGCGAAAAGAAATCAAGGGCAATTAGGGATGTGCAATCAATGCTGGCTTTGCCAGCGACGCCCACATCCCATGAACGAATAAAAAAAGGCTGTCAGTTTCTTTTAATTGATGGGCGTAATTTTATGAATCAAAGCTGTCAATGAAGAGCTTGGCCCACCAGCAGTACAAATTGGAAATTTGGGCACGCACGGCCTACAATTTGGGCAGTGCACTACTGTGAACAAGGGGCTTAGGATGGGAAGCTGGGTAGTCAAGAGCCTGAAGGGAAGGGAGGTCAAAAGAGCAGGCGATGGGCTCCATAGATAATATAAGTTTAGTTAGAATGGAGGGAGAGATAGGGATAAAAATTATGGAATAAAGGGGGATTGGAGGGACAGAGTAAGGAAAGAGCAAGAGATTGAAATGGACATGAAAGAGGGGCAGAGGCCTTACTGTATATAGGCTCAATTTTGGACAAGAAGAAGTCCTTAATTTTCTCTCATTTAGAATGTGAAGAGAGGATGAAGGAAACAGAAAGGGGAGTAGAAGGTTGGTAGTGGAGAATAGTTTAGATTTCTTCAACTCTTCAACAGGGTAGTTGGCAAATTGTGCTCAGGAAAGCGAGTGACAATAAGTCAGCCAATCACATTTGAGGTTACAAGCAGCAAATTTGAGGTCCGAATAATAACTACTGAAGGGGGGGGACCAGTGAGGATGACAGATCATCAGAAATCTAATGGGAGTGAGGGAACTGAAGGTAGAGTCAAGGCATTTATGAGATTTGTAGAGTTTTCAGTATCATCACAGGTGTTTGGCCAGAGATTAGAATTTGTGAGGACAACATCTTCCTTGTACGGTACAGTCCAAAGTCTCCAGCACCTCATTCCAAATCCTTTATATGATTTAGCTCTCAGCATCAATCAGAAGTGTTGACTTTTCAAAAACTGGACAGATTCCTGATTCAAGAGGGAGCAGATGGATATATACTGAGGAAATGAAAGTGGTGTGTGCCTGAATGATGAATGAGTAAAAGGGATAAATAACCTTTTCTCATTCCTACTTTATTTTGCAAAAAGTTCAGTTATTTCATTTTGGCTTCAGAACACCGCGAATGTGGGTCAGTGCAGAATGAACTACACCAAAATATAGTTAATAGGGTCACTACAGGATGAAGTACACCATAGAACTGTGAATGTGGATCAATGTAGGATGAACTAAACCATAGCACTGTGAATGTGGATTAATGTAGGACAAACTAAACCATAGCACTGTGAATGTGGATTAATGTAGGACAAACTAAACCATAGCACTGTGAATGTGGATTAATGTAGGACAAACTAAACCATAGCACTGTGAATGTGGGTCAATGTAGGATGAACTATATCAAAGCATAGCTAATGTGGATCAGTGCAGAATGATTACATCAAAATTGTTTAACATGTTTGCAACTGACTTAATTTTTAGGGCAGTCCTGATTTTCTTTTTTTCTCTGAGTTTTTGTGTTTATCAAGATGAAGAATATTGGCATCAGGAAATCAAGCACTTGCCCATTTTGCACATCATGGCCCCAAAAATCCAGCAAAAATGTGGTCCACCAGATACTTATAGGCCAACAGCCTTATGTCAGCAAGTGGAAAACGGCCCATTCATTGTGACTTGTTCATTGTTCTGGACCTGCCAGCTGTCGTCTTCAGCAGCTTGTCAAGGCTGTAGTTATTTCTGTCCCTCCGCACCCCCATGGGTGCCCATCTGTGCTGATACTGGTATGGGCACCCATCCACTGACCACCCTGACCACAGGGGCATAACTGACTGGCAGAAAGGAAGTCCTACTCCACCATTGCTATGGCAGTTAAAAACTTACTTGAATGTTGACCCAGGAGGTGCACGAGTGCTACTCCCGGCTCCATATTAAAACCACGGGCCGCTGCTGGCTACTGCTCTCCTCCACCCCTCTTCCTGATCGCTACCTCGACCTCCTTTTCCCAATCGCTACCTCCACCCCCCACTCCTGATCGCTCCATTCCCAACCTCTACCAAACAATCCATCTCTCCCGGTCGCCCCATCTCCTGATTGCCCCCTGTTCCAGCCGCCCCCATCTTGCAAGACATACCTGCGTCACTGGCAACAAAATTCAAATGGTCTTCGCCGGCGAGATTCCCAGCAAGTGGAATCCAATTTCTAGCCTTGGACTTTTCAGTATAGAAAGGAGGAGTCTGAGAGGTGATCTTCTGTAGATAAGATAGAGGAATGGGAAAGGTAAATCCAGAACATTACTTTAAATTAAATTAAATTGTGAGAATAGGATACGGGACACAGTTTCAAACTAGTAAAAGGGAAATTTAGGAATGAAGTCAGGAAATTCTTCTTCGCACAAAGAATGATAAACAAACGGCATATCCATATAGAAAGAATGGTGGAGGTGAAAAGCTTGGCAACATTTAAGAAACTGTTGGATGCTGGAAAAGGGGTACTTTAGGATCTCTCTGGATGGATGAATTATGATGGGCTGTTATGCATCGCTGGCAAGCAAAGCTGCCCGCCTGCACTGCAAAGTGAACGAGGCTTCATGCCAAGAGCATTTACTGATAAAATTATCCACCTAGGACCCAAAATTGTGCGCGGGCACTGGGTGTATCTCAGAAATAACTGCTGGGGGGAAGGCAGAAAATGGGGTGGAACTTGATTCCATGAGGAATCCATCCTGTGGAGGAGTAGCCAGGGAATTCCATTGAGGAGTGGAGAGAGTGGATCTCCCACCCATTTCAAAGGGGTGTGTCTGGGAGAGCTCTCGGCCTTCCCTGGGAAATTCAATCCAGCAGACCACCTGATAGGCCCAACAGGACATTCCCAGCCTCCATCAGGGCAGGCACTGTTCCCGCATCCGTCACAAACATGCTGATGATCCTGTCTTAGGGGCTAGGTCGGCATTCCTCGGAGCTGACGGATGTAGGCCCAAGCTCTGCCATACTTCTGCTGGTGGAGCTTGGCTATTGGAATTTTGCCTCCCTCGTCTTTATTAGGAGGAATTTTCCAGTTGTCAGAATTGTTCCCACTGGTGTGTCAGGTAGACAGGGACGTTGTGTGATACTGTCATGTTCTCACAGGAATTTGATCGTATGCAGTTTTGCAGTCATTTTAATATTTAAATAAGGCCTGTAATTGAAGCTTTTACGGAGCTGTTCCTTGAAAATATGAATGCAAGTCGATGAGACCATAAAAAAGGCCAACAACATTTTGGGTTCTATATAATGATGCATAGAGTATAAGAGTAAAGAAATAATGATAAATTTCTATAAAACATTGGTTTGGCCACAGTAAGAGTACAGTTTGGACACTCCATTACAGAAAGGACATTAAGGCCACAGAGAGCGTACAGTACCGATTCACCAGGATGATGCGAGGCATGGGAAACTAGTTATGAGGAGAGACTCGAGTTACTAGGGCTACTCCCATCGGAACAGAGAAAGCTTAGAGAATATTTGATGGAGGTTTTTAAAATTATGAAGGGTTTTGAAAGGGTGAATAGAGAAAGACTATGGGGAAGATTTTCCTGTATTGTGCCTGGGTGTATTGGATCGCTTGGGCCTAGTGCATGGAGGATAATCGGGCAAGGAGGATTGCACTCTGGTAACAGAGCCTGCCATTTTATGTCCAATTGATGGATGGAAATTTCGGCAGGCTCTCTGATGGGTGTGTGACTTTCCCCGTCCAGTTTTCCTCTGTGCGTTATACCCAGGCGATCCAGTATACCCAGGCCATCCAGTATATCCAGGTGATCCAGTATACCCAGGCGATCCAGTATACCCAGGCGATCCAGTATACCCAGGCGCAATAACAGGAGAATCAATTCCTACTTCCTCTGGTTGAGGAGTCAGTGACAAGGGATCATCCATTTAAAATTGTCACTATGAGAGTGTGGAGAGAGGTGTGGGGGAAATTTCTTTAGACAAAGAATTATTGGAACCTGGAATGCTTTGCTACAGAGAATAGTTGTAGCGGAGACTATTGGCACCTTTTTAGGGAAAAGTAGATAAGCATTTGAAGCAGAGGAAGATGCAGGGCTATGTTGGAGAGAGCAGGGCAGTCAGATTAGTTTTGGATTGCTCGAGCAAAGAGCTGGCACAGACACAATGGCCTAATGGCTGCCTTCTAAGCTCTAAACCTCTAAGAGAATAGGATAAAGGTAAGATTGGACTCGAAAGTGGCCTCTTACAATACAAAACTTGACTTCTGCTCAGGGAAACTATTTAACTTCAAGTTATAAAGTTCTGTGTTGGTTGGCAGAACAATTTTAAATTAATGATGGGGTTGCTTTTAAGACACCCCAGTCGCAATATTTCATGGTTGAAGTTATGCAAGATAAAAGAAATCATGGCAATGAGTTCAGCAGAAACCAGTCTGCCCACACTCATCATTCTGCCGGCCATCTACCTGGCAATGACCAAGGGCAAGTGCCTCTGCAAGCTTGGGGGTCAACAAGCAGTTGGTTGCACAGTTGTGCCATTAGCTGCAAGGAGACCTGTGGAGCGATGTTAACCCTGGCCCCCTTGCGAAAACAGAGTGAGCCATTAAAATCCATCGTAGGACTCATGCGTCGACGTCTCGCACTGATCCCACAGACTATAATTTTAATCTACTCTTCTGAGCAGGCGAGAAGGACTGGAGGGGTCCTTTAAATAGGCAGAATGGGGGTCTGATGATATCATTAGGCCCGATTGCTATTTTAACCATGAGCCAGAGCAGGGAAGAAGTTGTGGCTTTACTGCCAGGTCCACCTAGAGGGAAGAAGGGGATAGTGCCTCGCAGCGGACGGGAACTCCTGATTCTGAAAAGATATTGCGAGAATTCTCACCCAGAGCAGAATTCCATCCCCTGGAGCAGCAGGAGCACCAGCAGCACATAGGAGCCACAGTGAGATAGAGGGGCAGAGCCAGGAACAGAACTAATTTTCATCTGCAAATGCAGGCAAGTGGACACACCTCTAAGTGGTGGCTGGATGAAACCTGGCCAGTTGGCAAGTATGTAACCATGTCATCAGTTTCCTTTATTTAGAACCCTTCAGTACTGAATCTTTTGAATAATAAGAAAAGTGTCTGTAGCCTTGGTCTTTTAATGATGGTGCTCGGGTTTGGGTACATGCTTTATGTATATATTTTGGGAGATAGGTTATCCATTTTCTCCAAATGTACGTGAAAGAATTTTTAAAAAAATCATTTTAGTTCAACCAATATGACAGAAGGTTTATTAATGAAACTGGGTACTATGGAACGTTTTGCATTACATTTTAATTCATGAATTGTTCACTGATAGTAGATTAATCTTTATATTTAACCTACTGGCAGTCTCTCTGTCAGCACATTGGCCCAGAAATTGTTTTTCAAATAACGGTGAGCCTAACAGCACTCACTGTTATTAGTGGCGAAATCGAAGAGCATGTTCCGCTGACCACATGTGCGCAGTTAAATGCGGAAATCTGGAACTTGCTCTTCCTGGTTCGCCAACGATGTGACAGCTTCGTCTTGAAGGGATATCACCGGCTGCAATCAATGGAATCAATGGACCAGCGCCAATTTGCTCTCCTACTCAGCTGGAAATGAACTGATCTCGCCACAAAATAGGTACGCTCAGTTTTTTAGGTCTAAACTAAATTTTAACAGTGTGCTAAGTCTTAATGACTGCCACACAACCTCTCCGGCACTAAAAATTAACTTTTAAAAATGTGTAGTCTCATTACTCCTGATTTTAATAGATTTTGGACATTTAAAAAAAATTAAATTAAAAACTATAATTTTAAAAAAAAAACTTTTTTCCTTCTGTCTCTTTTATCTCAGTCTTTTAATCTTATCCTCTCTTTATTTCACTTTCTCTATGTCATTTTACAATACCTTATCGGGCACATCCGGGTTTTTAGTCTGCGCTGTTTGTCTATGAACTGCCTTATCTGGTTCTCACAGCGTGGCTTGCTTCAAGCTGTTTAGTTGAGGGGCCTTAGAGATCCTTTCACCGCTCACACAGCCCGGGAAAGAACACTGATGTTTTTTGAAATCGCAGCTCAAGGAAGTTGCTGGTAGAAAGAACGTGCTAACTTATTGGGTGAACATAAATCTAATGAGCGGCGACCACTATTGTTTTGCCACTCGTAGCAATTTACAGCCCAATATGGAAAGGGAATAACCCATCTATTTGTTCCTCTATAAGTTTGACTATGAGTCTAATGTTATTAATGCCACTGTGGACTGTTTGTGTATGTCAAGCTCTATGAGGTTCATGGTTAGACAGGGGTAGTATCTCCGAAGATGTTAGAAAGCATTGGAGCTGTTGCAGAGTTGTGACTGAGGAGACTGATGTGTCCATTGCTAAACCATCAACCTGACTGTAAAGCTGTGAATTAGGTATTAGACGGCAAAATGTCTAACAGTTTTGCAGTAGGGTCATAGACAAAATGAACATTTTCTGTTAACTCTGTGTGCTTGGAATACATTTCCTCTGAACTGTTCTGTTTTTTTTTAACAAAACTATAGCTGAAGTAATGGAAAAACAAAGTACCAGCATCAGTGGTTTTACTACCAGAATTTTGAATTTGCTGACAGATGAGTATATCACAACTTCCAGAGGGTAAAAACCAGGAGCAGAAAGCAATCCATTAGTTCCCACACAAAATGTATGAGACAGCACAATTCAATCAGTTCTCACTTTAAAGTCTTTTGTGTTCCATCTGGTTGTCATCTTTACCTTAAAATCAGTCAATCATTGACATTCAATAGCACCATTAGTGTCATTATTGACTGGAGCTTTATTGTTGCCTTTGCATTACGGCTAGATTAAAATGACAAGGTTGACAATAAGTTGACTAACAATATTGCAAAGCAGTCAGTTTAAAATATGACACTATTCAACAGTACTTGCTTAAAGTCTGAAAACATGAAGCACTTTCAGAAACACAACTGGCACTTCAGGAAAATGACTTGGTCTTCCAATCAAAAATGTGAAAAGTCTCAGTTCTATTACCTGCTTTCAGGGCATAGGTTTACACTTACTGAATAAGCCATTTTTATTACACACTGTTCCTTTGTCTGCTAGTTTAACGTTATGTGAATTTTAAAATGTTATATGCGGTAATGATCTTGTTAAAACAGTGGATGGAAGAATTTCGTGTCATTGTATTCCCTTGAGTTTAGAAGGTTGAGGGGTGTTCTAATAGTAATAATCAAATCTAATAATCAAGGCTCAAGGGGCTGAATGCCCTACTGTTCCTATGTTCCAATGAATGTGTTAATACATGTGATATTAGTATCATAAGGCACGACTTCAATCCAAGTTTGCCTTGCCACAAGAATGGAGAGAAACCTTACTTGCTGGAGGAAGTCAATGCTGAGGAGTAATGTTTCCAACTGTTTGCTATAATAATGAAAGTGAAGGGAAAAGGAGGTTTGGAACCTTTGTCACTATATATCACCAGTTCACATGGTACATGTTATGTTATATGCTGCACATTTTCAAAGTAAACCCTTTAGTAACAGTTAAAAGGTACTGCATCAACTTTTAAAATGAAATAATTGTTAGAAAAACAACTGATAATCGTGATAAGTAGGAATTACCATGAGTAATGGAAATGAACAATTTGATTTCATACAATCATAGAATGATACAGCACAGAAGGATGCCATTCGGCCCATCACACCTGTGCCAACTCTTTGAGTCTCATTCCCCTACTCTTTCCCCATAGCCTTGCAGATGTTTCCCCTTCAAGTATTTATCCAATTCCCTTTTGAAAGCTTTTATTGAATTTGCTTCCGCCACCCTTTCAGGCAGTGCATTCCAGATCATTACAACCCGCTGCGTAAAAAATATTGCCCTCATCTCCCCCCGGTTCTTTTGTCAATTACCTTAAATCTATGGGTCCTCTGGTTACTGACACTTCTGTCACTGGAAACAGTTTCTCCTTACTTACTCTTTCAAAACCGTTCATGATTTTGAACACCTCTTTCAAATCTCCCCTTAACCTTCTCTGCTCTAAGGAGAACAACCCCAGATTCTCTAATCTCCACGTGACTGAAATCTTTCATCTCTGATATCATTCCAGTAAATCTCCTCTGCACCCTCTCTAAGGCCTTGACATCCATCCTGAAGTGTGATGCCCAGAATTGGACACAATACTCCAGCTGGGGCCTAACTAGTGATTTATAAAGATTTAGCATAACTTCCTTGCTTTTGTACTCTACATCTCTATTAATAAAGCCATGGATCCCATATGCTTTTTAAACAGCATTCTCACTTGTCCTGCCACCTTCAAAGACTTGTGTATATGCACCCCCAGGTCTTTCTGTTCCTGCGCCCCCTTTAAAATTGTACCATTTTGTTTATATTGCCTCTCCTCATTCTTCCTATCAAAATGAATCACTTCATACTTCTCTCCATTAAATTTCATCCACCATGTGTCTGCCCATTTTACCAGTCTCTCTATGTCCTGCTGGGGTCTCCCACTATCCTCCTTACTATTTACTACATTTCCGAGTTTCGTGTCATCTGCAAACTTTGAAATTATATCTTGTATACCCAAGTCCAGGTCATTAATATATATCAAAAGGTGCAGTGGTCCCAACCCTGACCCCTGGGGGATACCACTGCACACTTCCCTCCAGTCTGAAAAACAAATGTTCACCACTACTCTCTGCGTTCTGTCTCTTAGCCAATTTCGTATTCACGCAGCAACTGCCCATTTAATCCCATGGGCTTCAATTTTGCTAACAAGTCTATTATGTGCTACTTTATCAAATGCCTTTTGAAAGACCATGTACACAACATCTACCGCACTACCCTCATCAATCCTCTCCGTTACTTCATCAAAGAACGCAATCAAGTTAGTCAAACACGATATGCTGGCTTTTATTTATTATCCCATATTTTTCCAAGTGCTAATTAATTTTGTCCCGGATTAATGTCTCTAAAAGGCTGACTGGCCTGCAGTTGTCGGGTTTATCCCTCTCCCCTTTTTTTGAACAGGGATGTAACATTTGCAATCCTCCAGTCCTCTGGTACCACTTCCATAACTAAGAATTGGAAAATTGTGGCCAGAGCCTCCGCAATTTCCACTCTTACTTCCCTGAGCAAACTAGAATGCATCCCATCTGGACCGGGTGACTTTTCTATTTGGAGCGCTGCCAAACTTTTTAGTATCTCCTCTTTATCTGTTTTTATCCTATTCAATTTCTCTACCTCCTCCTTTACTGTGACATTGGCAGCATCCTCTTCTTTAGTGAAGACAGATGCAAAGTACCCATTTAGTACCTCAGCCATGCCCTCTGCTTCCACAAGAAGATCTCCTTTTTGGTCCCTAATCGGCCTCACCCTTCCTTTGACTACCTTTTTACTGTTTATATGTTTACAGAAGACTTTTGGGTTCCCTTTTGTGTTACCCACCAATCTATTCTCATACACTCTCTTTGCCCCTCCTATTTCCTTTTTCAGTTCTCCTCTGCACTTTTTGTATTCAGCTTGGTTCTCTACTGAATTATGAACATGACATTTAAACCTCCTTTTTCTGTTTCATTTTAATCTCTATATCTTTAGTCATCTAGGGAGCACCAGCTTTGGATGCCTTTCCTTTCCCCCTCATGGGAATGTGTCTAGTCTGTACCTGAACTATCTCCTCTTTGAAGGCCTCCCATTGCTTATTTACTGTTTTACCTGCCAATCTTGGATTCCAATCCACCTGAGCCAGATCCCTTTTCAACTCACTGAAATTAGCCCTCCTCCAGCTGAGTATTTTAACATTTGATTTTTCCTTGTCCTTTTTCATAACTATTCTAAACGTAATGATATTATGATCACTGTTCCCCAAATGCTCCCCCACTGAAACACGCTCCACTTGTCCCATTTCATTCCTCAGAACTAGATCCGGCACTGCTTCCTTCCTCGTTGGCCTGGAAATATATTGATCAAGAAAGTTCACTTGTACACATTTCAGGAATTCCTCCCGCTCTTTGCCCTTTACACTGTCGAAATTTGGATAATTGAAGTCCCCCATTATCACTACTTTAAAGTTCACTCTGCAATTTGCCTGAAAATTTGCTTCTCTACTTCGCACTATTTGGTGGCCTATACTACACACCCAGCAAGGTAATTGCTCCTCTATTGTTTCTTAATTCTAACCAGATAGATTCTGTCTTTGAACCTTCAAGTACATCGTCCATTTCTAGTGCTGTAACAGTATCTTTGATCAATACTGTCACCCCACCCCTCCTTTGTTTCCTTCCCTATCCTTTCTGAATACATTGTGGCCAGGAATATTAAGTGTCCATTCCTTCTCTTGTTGAGCCTGGTCTCCGTTACTGACACTATAATCACAATCCCACGTGGCTACTTGTGCCTGCAGCTCACCAACCTTATTTACCATGGCCTGTGCATTTACGCACATGCACTCTAAGCCCATCTTAGGCTGCCTCGCATTTCCCCACATCCTATTTCTAAACTATTCTTTATTCTTATGCTTCTTGTCTCTCCCAGTCCTCTGTTCATCTTATATCTCCTCTCTAATGCTTCATCCTGGTCCCCCCGCCAAATTTGTTTGAACCCTCCAACATAGCACTATTTAACTTACCTGCGAGGACATTGGTCCTAGCCCTGTTGAGGTGCAACCTGTCGATCTTGTACAGGTCCCTCCTGCCCCGAACTGGTCCCAATGCCCCAGAAATCTGAAGCTCTCCCACCTGCACCATTTCTCCAGCCACGCATTAACCTGTCTTATCTTACTGCTTCTATACTCACATGTGCCACAAGGAGTAATCCAAAGATTAACTTCCTTCCTAGCTCCTGAAACTCTGTCTGTAGTAGCTCATCCCTTTTCCTACCTATGTCATTGGTTCCAATATGGACGATGACTTCTGGCTGTTCCCCTTCCCCCCTCAAAATGTTCTCTACCTGTTCAGTGATATCCTTTTCCCTGGCACCAGGGAGGCAATACATCATGCGAGACTCTTGTCGGTAGTTGCAGAAACGCCTGTCTATCTGCCTGACTACCGAATCCCCTATGACCACTGCATTTTTACACTTTGCTGTGCCTCCCTGTGCAGTCACTTGCCCCACGTTGCCGTGGATGTGTTCTAGACTGCACTCCCCCGAGGTGTTGTCACCCTCACCGGTGTTCAGCACTGAAAACCGGATTGAGAGTGCCACATTCCCTGAGGATTCCTACACTGCCTGCCTCTTCCTACCCTGCCAGATGGCCACCCACTTACTATCCTCCAGAACTCTCTGTAGCTGCAGGGTGACCACCTCCTGGAACGTGCACTCCAGGAAATTCTTAGCCTCCTGTATGCCCTGCAATGACTCCAGCCGCTCCACATGCTCAGAAACCCTGAGCTTGAGCTCGAGCAACTGGAGGCGTCCTGGGGTTCCCACATGCCACAGGAATTGCAGGCAACTGCTCTCAGCTGTACCATCATTTTGCTTAAAAGTCTATACTTACATTATATATATATATGTCTCTTATGTTTTATATATATATATATGTTTTAGTTTAGTAACCCCTTACTCCTATTTATTATTTATACCAGATTTTTATTTAATACAATTCTGGTCCCTTTAATGTTGGTATCCTCTACTTAGTTAATTTTAATTTTATCCCCTTAGATCTAATTAATTACTCTGATTATTTATATATTTACTTATTTACTGGTTTAAATTATGTAGCACCTCCTTCCCACTCTCACCAAATTCCCCTCGTCACTCTGTTTAGCAAGCCACTCCATTCAGCAAATGCGCCCAACTCTCACCAAGCTCTGTGATTGATTTCTTGCAGGATCGGATCGATTAAAGTTAGTCACATTGTTTTAAATTACAATGACTGAAAATGGTTTTGCATAATTTTAATCTTGCCACCATTGATATCAGTTGCAGTTCATACATTTATTTTTTCACCATAGCTAGCAGTTTGTGGCTCCATTTCAAAGCACCATTAAAAGCAGGGTGCTGAGGTTGAGACAGGAGCTTGTCTTCAGGCAACCTTAGCAACTTGCAGCTAAATTTCATGTCACCTTTGTTTTTTTTACTCTTTATTTGCTGCCAAGTTGGAGATGATATTAAAAGGGCTCCACTGAGCATTTATTAATGACAGGGAGCTGGAGAGAGACCCTGTCATCTTACCATTTCAATTGTATAAAGGTTTATGTTTATAGGAGCCAGTTTTCCCACCAAAAGCACTATACTGGGCATAATCTCAGGCTAATCTATGGCTGATGTGCCGGTGCCCAAACAGTTCATCTCCAGATTGATGCAGTGCTGCACGGACTGTGTATTTTTATTACATTTGAATTAAATTTTGACCTTGGCAGGTGTTCTATGTACCGAACGCAGGAGGAATCATCAAGGGAATTTTACTCACAATTTCAAAAATTCCCCCTGTAGTAAAATTGAAAATGACATAAACATTATCAGAATCGTTTTTGGGATTCAAAATGAAAAGTTCCTTCTTTGAAAAAAAGTGTACAGATCACACCAACTTTTGTTTCAGTGGTTTGTCTGTATATAGCTTTGAAAACTATCCATCCATAATTTGGGGGAAGTGGCTTGATGAAGCCGTTGATGTGCCAAAACCCATTGTCGGCTGGACTTGGACTCTGCCCCCCCCCGCCCCGCCCCTACTCACATTCCAGTGCTGCTACCTTCCCACTCCCAATGCATGTGGCTGTGGGAGGGGAACAAGAGATGCACTTGTCCTTGCTACTGTGTATATATTGTTTGCATCCCTGCACCAAAATCTGACCGAAAATGTTGTTTGTTAATGTTACGGTGTTGTTCTTTTAATATTACAGGGCCATAATATATTGTCAGTGGATCGACAACCTCCATGAGACCCGAAAAATACTGTCTGTCTCAGGCCCATTCAGCGGATTCTTGAAATGGATATTGTGCCATCTAACAAGAGGCATTGTTAAACGGGAAATGTATGGTCAAGGCATTGGCCGCTTCTCAAAGGAGGAAATATATACCTTAATGGAAAAGGATATGAGATCACTTTCAGTAATTTTGGGTGAGATGAAACCTTATTTTATTGCCATTTGCTACATATAGAATTTCACTGAAACAACCTTCACTTGAATGCAATCCTCACCTCCATTGTTTATTAGTCTGCATTAAAAAATGGTCTTGCCCCATGACAGATCCTCTCACTCAGTGTATGTTCTACATGAACCTTAATGATGGGAACTACAAAGAGGATTACATTTTCTGACTCTACCTTAAATTCCCTGGTCATTTCCATGTACATTTTCAAGTAGTCTTTCATAGAATCATAGAATTCCTACAGCACGGAAGGAGGCCATTTGGCCCATCGAGCCTGTGCCGGCTCTCTGCAAGAGCAATCCAGTTGGTCCCACACCCCCGCCCTTTCTCCACAGCCCTGCAAATTTTTTCCCTTCCAGTAATTATCCAATTCTCTTTTGAAGGCCACGATTGAATCTGCCTCCGCCAACCCCTCAGGCAGTGCATTCCAGATCATAACCGCTCGCTGTGTAAAAAAGTTTTTCCGCATGTCGCCTTTGGTTCTTTTGCCAATCACCTTAAATCTATGTCCTCTGGTTCTTGACCCTTCTTCCAATAGGAACAGTTTCTCTCTATCTACTCTGTCCAGACCTTCATCATTTTGTACACCTCAATCAAATCTCCTCTCAACCTTCTCTGCTCTAAGGAGAACAACCCCAGCTACTCCAGTCTATCCACGTAACTGAAGTCCTTCATCCCTGTTACCATTCTAGTAAATCTCTTCTGCATCCTCTCTAAGACCTTCACATCTTTCCTAAAGTGTGGTGCCCAGAACTGGACACAATACTCCAGTTGTGGCTGAACCAGTGTTTCACAAGGTTCATCATAACTTCCTTGCTTTTGTACACTATGCCTCTATTTATAAAGCCCAGGATCCCGTATGCTTTTTTAACTGCTTTCTCAACCTGCGTGCCACCTTCAATGATTTGTGCACATATACCCCCAGATCTCTCTGTTCCTGCACCCCTTTTGGAATTGTACCCTCTAGTTTATATTGCCCCTCCTTGTTCTTTCTACCAAAATGTATCACTTTGCACTTCTCTGCGTTAAATTTCATCTGCCACGTGTCCACCCATTCCACCAGCCTGTCTATGTCCTCTTGAAGTCTATCACTATCCTCCTCACTGTTCACTACATTTCCAAGTTTTGTGTCATCTGCAAATTTTGAAATTGTGCCCTGTACACCCAAATCCAAGTCATTAATATATATCAAGAAAAGCAGTGGCCCCAGTACTGACCCCTGGGGAACACCACTGTACACCTTCCTCCAGTCCGAAAAACAACCGTTCACCACTACGCTCTGTTTATTGTTACTTAGCCAATTTTTTTTTTTTTTTATTCGTTCACGGGATGTGGGCGTCGCTGGCGAGGCCAGCATTTATTGCCCATCCCTAATTGCCCTCGAGAAGGTGGTGGTGAGCCACCTTCTTGAACCGCTGCAGTCCGTGTTGTGACGGTTCTCCCACAGTGCTGTTAGGAAGGGAGTTCCAGGATTTTGACCCAGCGACGATGAAGGAACGTCGATATATTTCCAAGTCGGGATGGTGTGTGACTTGGAGGGGAACGTGCAGGTGGTGTTGTTCCCATGTGCCTGCTGCTCTTGTCCTTCTAGGTGGTAGAGGTCGCGGGTTTGGGAGGTGCTGTCGAAGAAGCCTTGGCGAGTTGCTGCAGTGCATCCTGTGGATGGTACACACTGCAGCCACAGTGCGCCGGTGGTGAAGGGAGTGAATGTTTAGGGTGATGGATGGGGTGCCAATCAAGCGGGCTGCTTTATCTTGGATTGTGTCGAGCTTCTTGAGTGTTGTTGGAGATGCACTCATCCAGGCAAGTGGAGAGTATTCCATCACACTCCTGACTTGTGCCTTGTAGATGGTGGAAAGGCTTTGGGGAGTCAGGAGGTGAGTCACTCGCCACAGAACACCCAGCCTCTGACCTGCTCTCGTAGCCACAGTATTTATATGGCTGGTCCAGTTCAGTTTCTGGTCAATGGTGACCCCCAGGATGTTGATGGTGGGGGATTCGGCTATGGTAATGCCGTTGAATGTCAAGGGGAGGTGGTTAGACTTTCTCTTGTTGGAGATTGTCATTGCCTGGCACTTATCTGGCGCGAATGTTACTTGCCACTTATGAGCCCAAGCCTGGATGTTGTCCAGGTCTTGCTGCATGCGGGCTCGGACTGCTTCATTATCTGACAAAAGATATTCTGTATCCATGCTGCTACTGCTTCTTTTATTCCATGGGCTTCAGCTTTGATGACAAGCCTATTATGCGGCACTTTATCAAGTACCTTTTGAAAGTCCATATACACTACATTAATCGAATTGCCCTCATCGACCGTTTCTGTTACCTCATCAAAAAACTCAATCAAGTTAGTTAAACACGATTTGCCTTTAACAAATCCATGCTGGTTTTCCCTTATTAATCCACACTTGTTCAAGTGACTGTTAATTTTGTCCCGGATTATTGTTTCTAAAAGTTTCCCCACCACCGATGTTAAACTGACCGGCCTGTAGTTGCTGGGTTTATCCTTACACTTTTTTTTGAACAAGGGTGTAACATTTGCAATTCTCCAGTACCTCAGCCAAGCCCTCTGCCTCCTTGTAGATCTCCTTTTTGGTCCCAAATCGGTCTGACCCCTCCTCTTACTACCCATTTACTGTTTACATGCCTAGAAGACTTTTGGATTCCCTTTATGTTAGCCACCAGTCTATTCTTATACTGTCTCTTTGCCCTTCTTATTTCCTTTTTCACATCCCCTCTGAACTTCCTATATTCAGCCTGGTTCTCACTTGTATTATCAACCTGTCATCTATCATACACCCACTTTTTCTGCTTCATCTTAATCTCTATCTCTTTTGTCATCGAGGGAGCTCTGGCTTTAGTTGCCCTACTTTTTCCCCTCACAGGAATGTACCTAGAATGTACCTGAACCAGCTCCTCTTTAAAGACCGATCACTGTTCAATTACAGTTTTGCCTGCCAATTTTTGATTCCAATTTACCTGGACCAGATCCATTCTCATCCCACTGAAATCGGCCCTCCTCCGATTGGGTATTTTTACTCTTTGTGTTCCTTCATGATCTGCATCTTTAATCTCTGCCTCTTTTAGATTATTAAGAGTCATTCTGTAATCCTGGGTTTCCAGTGGGGAGCAATGTTCCTATCTGAGAGGACTGGTGTGTGGAATCACCCCTTATGTTCCTTAAGTTATGTTCCATGATTTGCATTTATAATTCCTGGAAATCTGCAATCCAGCTGCTCTGTGTTTGTGTTCCCCGGTGATCTGTGCCTGTCATCCCTCAACATCTGCATATGTGTTCCCAGCTAATCTGCGCCTTCAATTCCTCAATATCTGCATCTTTGTTCCTTGTTGATCTGTGGTAGTGTTCTCTGGTGATCTGTGTCTGTTCCCTTGTATTCTGTGTCTGTGATCTCTGAGATTTTGTAGGCACGTTTACATTATAGACACGCGGGAGTGACCTAAGTGCAGATACTCTTACGTTTTCACATACAGGTATCTCTGTAGCTTCTGTATTGGAAACACAATGAATCCATGATGTTGCCACCTTGGTCATAGCCCACGCGCAAAGCCATGTTGTTGTCTGTAATGTACAGGGATCCATGCCATGGCAACAAACCATGCAAATACTGATCCACTCAGCACATTTACTGGCCAGTGGCAGGAGTTCCAGCATCAGTGGGAAATAGGGAGACGCAGCAAAAACTGGGGGAGCTGAAATTACACCAATAGTGTACGAATGCTTAAGGCATCATCTGAAAGTCCACTCCCTCTATTTTAACAGTTTCTTAATCATTTAAAATTAATGGGTTAACACCTTCACTAAAATAGCAGAGAGTAGAATGTCCACTGAATGTGGAACGCATTCATAAGATCAATCCAGAGCCTGGATCTCTAATGGCGATGAACCTATAACACATTTATTTTTGGTAATATTGCCGGCTAACTAGGACTTGCTGTTGGGGGCCCGTGGTATTAACGTAATATAAAAGTGACTAAAATTTGTGTCTCCTGCTGGTCTCTATCTGTTCCTATCCATATCTGTGTCTCCTGCTGGTCTCTATCTGTTCCTATCCATATCTGTGTCTCCTGCTGGTCTCTATCTGTTCCTATCAATATCTGTGTCTCCTGCTGGTCTCCATCTGTTCCTATCAATATCTGTGTGTCCTGCTGGTCTCCATATGTTCCTATCAATATCTGTGCCAGTATTTTACTGGCAGTCTGTGTCTGTATTTCCAAATGATTTACTTCTAAATTCCCTAGAATGCTGCATTTGTGTTTTCTGGATGAAATCAGAATTTGACTTTCTGAATTCCATAAAGGAAGTTGAAACCTGAAAATACATGAATATTCATCCAAAATATCTGTGCTTTTTTATATATTGTAGCTGCAGATTGTTCTTATCACGTCATAGAAACAAGGGAAGGTTGTATCCTTCAGGGCCCAAGTTTTGGAAAGGTATTTGTGATAAGTTCAAATAAGTGAAAATATAGGATAATATAAAAGTCCCAGTCACAATAATGTTATGTTTAAATAGCTTGTTTCTGTTAAACCTAAAGATAACATAACATAATAGCATCATTGAGTAGTACAATATAATACAGCATTATTACTGTTAATGTACCACAATGTACTAATATTACTGTGTGATATAATACAATAGTATTACTGAGGAATACACTATAATACTCTAGTACTACTGGACAAGTATGGTATAATAGTTTAGTGCGAAGAGCTCTTGGACTTCTTTGTCACTAAGATTGAGATCAGCCGTTCAGCTTCCTCTGCCGCTTCCCTCCCTTCCCCAGCTCACCAAGCCAAACTTATAAGAACATTAGAAATAGGAGCAGGAGTAAGTCATATGGTCTCTTGACCTGCTCCGCCATTCAATAAGATCATGGCTGATCTTCAACTTCAATGCCACTTTTTCGCCCTATCCCCATATCCCTTGATTCCCTTAGTGTCCAAAAATCTGTCGATCTCAGTCTTGAATATAGATTCCCCAAGGTTCCCCCCTGCCCTAGCCCTGAACGCTCCTATCTCCCCTCATGCCCTCTCCAAGCTCATCTTAACCCCAAAACCCACTCCTGCTCCCTCGATCCTAATTCCCACCAAACTGCTGACCACCCAACTTCCCTTCCTGGGCCCCCATGTTAGCTGATATTGTTAACGGTTGCCTCTCCTCAGGTACTGTCCTCCTCCCCTTCAAATCTGCTGTCATCACTCCTCAAAAAATCCACCCTTGACCTCTCGGTCCTTGCAAACTATCGCCCCATCTCTAACCTCCATTTCTTCTCCAAAGTCCTTGAACGTGTTGTTGTCTCCCAAATCCGTGACCTTCTTTCCCACAGCTCCATATTTGAATCCTTCCAATCAGGTTTCTGCCCCTGCCACATCACTGACACTGCCCTTATCAAAGTCACAAATGAAACCCTATGTGGCATGACTGTGGTAAACTATCCCTCCTCATCCTTCTCGACCTGTTTGCAGCCTTTGACACAGTTGATTGTGGGACTGCCCTCGCATGGTTCCATTCTTATCTATCCAGTCATAGCCAGAGAATCGCCTGCAATGGCTTCTCTTCCCGCTCCCTCTGGAGTCCCCCAAGGATCTATCTTTGGCCCCCTCCTATTTCTCATCTACATGCTGCCCCTCGGCGACATCATCTGAAAACACAACATCAGATTCCACATGTATGCTGATGACACCCGGCTCTACCTCACCACCACTTCCCTTGACCCTTCCACTGTCTGTCATTTGTCACACTGCTTGTCTGAAATCAAAAAAACATTTTCTCCTACTAAATATTGGGAAGACCAAATCCATTGTCTTTTGTCCCCGCCGCAATCTCCGTTCCCTAGCCATCGACTCCATCCCTCTCTCTGGCCACTGTCTGAGGCTGAACCAGACCGTTCGCAACCTTGGCGACCTATTTGACCCTGAGATAAGCTTCCGACCACATATCCGCTCCATCACCAAGGCCACCTACTTCCAACTCCATAACATTCCGTCTCCGCACCTGCCTCAGCTTATCTTCTGCTCAAACCGTCATCCATGCCGTTGCTACTTCTAGACTCAATTATTCCAATGCTCTCCTGGCTGGCCTCCCATCTTCCGCCTCCCACCTTCCTCCTCCCATAAACTCTGCTGCCCGTATCTTAACTCGCACCAAATCCTGTGCTCCCATCACCCCTGTGCTTGCTGACCTACATTGACTCCCAGTCTGGAAATGCCTCGATTTTAAAATTCTGATCCTTGTTTTCAAATCCCTCCATGGCTTCGCCCTTCCCTATCTCTGTAACCACCTACAGCTTTACAACCCTCCGAGATCTCTGCGCTCCTCCAATTCTTGCCTCTTGCGCATCCCCGATTTTAATCAGCTGCCTAGGCCCAAGGCTCTGGAATTCCCTCCCTATCCTTTCTGCCTCTCTCTCCTCCTTTAAGATGTTCCTTAAAACCTACCTCTTTGACCAAGCTTTTGGCCACCTGTCCTAATGTCTCCTTGTGTGGCTCGGTGTCAGATTTTGTTTGATGAAGCTCGTGTGAAGTGCCTTGAAACGTTTTCCTATGTTAAAGGCGCTATATAAATGCAAGTTGTTGTTGTTACTGTACTACTCGGGTATTACTGGATACTACATTACAATGCAATAGTGTTATACACTGTTGTTATAGGGCAATGTACTATGATAAATTAGCGTTACAGAACAACACGCTGATACTAATGGACAGTACAGTATTATACACTAATACTATTTAACTTTATAAGTGAAAATGTAGGTTATGCTATGAGGGTGTTTCGTGTTAATGAAATACGTACATGGTATATGTAGATTCTGATATGGGTGAGGTAAAGAATTGACTGGGTAGTGATCAAACATGTTCTGTTCCACTTTTCTCATAGTAATTGCAAAAAAATCCCCCAGCCGAAGTATTCTTTTTGTCCGCGTTTACATATAAAAATGTAACTTGTGACAAAAGACTGAAAGAAGGGAAAATAGAAGGAAAGAATACTGAAAAGCGAATCATTCTGCACTGCTCTGATACACCTCGCAAGCTCTGCTTCAAGGGTGACGTTGGCAAAGGGCTGTGAACAGGTCTCTATCTATCCTCCTAATGAGGGAGTTATACATGGCATAGAGGGTATTTTAACAATGGGGAGGCAATGGAAAAACAAACAAATCTAAATTGATCTGGCCTGATATTTGCAGGCGATAAGAAGTACATCATGGGCCCAAGACCTTCCACAGTGGATGCTGCTGTATTTGGGCAATTAGCTCAGGCAATGTGGACCCTGCCAGGAACCAGGCCGGAAAGACTGATCAGAGGTGAGAAGTAATCAGGGATGTAAGAAAAATCCACACAACTGAAACTAATGTTATCACTCAGTAAGGAATTTTCCAGTTAGTTAATTTGCACACTATGGTGTATTTGTTTTTGGGCTTCTTTTGGTAGATAGAAAAAGTTGGTTTATGTTTGGGCAAATTAATTTTTTTGGATTTATAATTTTGATTCTGTTTGTTTGAGCTGCTCTTTATTGAATATATAAAATATGTTTTCACATTGTTTTAATCATGCTGTATTTATTTAATTGTAGTAATATATACCAAACCCTTAATTCCATAATATTTCTGTGTTAGTACTGAAGGTTACCTTATTACACCCTTCTGTCAGTCATGAGGCTTGAAAGCATTGAAATTGCATTAATAGCAATATTGTGACCGACTATCTGTATTCTAAAACTCCAGGTATAGTCCCTCTTGTTCCTATGTAATTTTTAATATATGAGGCCATGATGATTAGTATGCTAATCTAATGTCAGCCGTGCACCACAAGGCAAGCATACACTTGGAGTTTGCACCGCACCAGTGAGATTGCTTTATTATTTAGCTTCATGTCAAACCCAGAACTATTTCTGGCATGCTGACACTGTTATTTAACACTCATTGTACAATGATACAAGGGCAGCAACTCTGATGTAACATAACTGTGTTTGTTATCAATTATATCTTAATACTCTTAATAAAATTGAACTGAATTTATGGACAAAGATAGCAATTCAATCTTGAGCTTCATGCTGGTGGTTTGTGGCATCTGAATGGCTAGAAATGACCCAACTTGGTGATGAATAGAACCTAAGGTTTGAAGCTCAGCTCTGGGTCGAACAGGGTTTTGCAGTTCAGCCTGAGTGAGTGGCTGGGGAGGAGGATGAAGTAGCAAACAGTAGAGTTTATGGCAGGAATTGAAAATATGTAACCGAGGAATAGCACGTATCCCAGAGCACCCAAAGAATATAATATAATTTCCTGAAATGGTGTAACTGGCAAGTTATGGAGAATCTCATTAGCATAAACTGGAATGTACAAACCGGCGTAAAACAAGTGGAAGTCAGCTTAAACAATCGGGGACCAACGAAAGCACTGAACTTACACCATCTTCCTTCTTTCACTCCCTCTTTACACACGACATACCAGTTTTTCAGGCTGGAGGGAAGTATACAGTGGTGTTCCTCAGGGGTCAGTACTGGACCACTGCTCTTTTTGATATATATTAATGACTTGGACTTGGGTATGTAGGGTATAAATTCAATTTTGCAGATGACACGAAACTCGGAAATGTAGTAAACAATGTGGAGGATAGTAACAGACTTCAGGAGGACATAGACAGTCTGGTGAAATGGGCAGACACATGGCAGGTGAAATTTAATGCAGAGAAGTGTGAAGTGATGCATTTTGGCAGGAAGAATGAGGAGAGGCAATATAAACTAAATGGTACAATTGTAAAGGGGGTGCAGGAACAGAGAGAATTGGGGGTGCATATACAAAAATCTTCGAAGGTGGCAGGACAAGTTGAAAAAGGCTGTTAAAAAAGCATATGGATCCTGGGCTTTATTAATAGAAGCATAGAATACAAAAGCGAAGTTGTTAAGCTAAACCTTTATAAAACACTGGTTCGGCCTCAGCTGGAGTATTGTGTTCAATTGTGGGCACCACATTTTAGAAAGGATGTCAAGGCCTTAGAGAGGATGGAGAGGAGGTTTACTAGAATGGTGCCAGGAATGAGGGACTTCAGTTATGTGGAGAGACTGGAGAAGCTGGGGTTGTTCTCCTTAGAACAGAGAAGGTTAAGGGGAGATTTGATAGAGGTGTTCAAAATCATGAACTGTTTTGACAGAGAAACTGTTTCCAGTGGCAGAAGGGTCGGTAACCAGAGGGCACAGATTTAAGGTGATCGGCAAAAGAACCAGAGGTGACATGAGGAAACATTTTTTTACACAGCGAGTTGTAATGATCTAGAATGCACTGCCTGAAAGGGAGGTGGAAGCAGATTCAATAATAATTTTCAAAAGGGAATTGGATAAATATTTGAAGGGAGAAAATTTATAGGGCTATGGGGAAAGAGCAGAGGAATTGGATAGCTCTTTCAAAGAGCTGGCACAGGCACGATGGGCCTATTGGCCTCCTCCTGTGTTGTACCTACTATGATACTGTGACAATTAGGGGGAAAAATTGGAGAAGGGTCCAACTTCATGCTGCCTGCTACTTAACATGAAACATCCGTGCAGCAAGCGCAGCCCTCGCTGCTGAGGGGCTGCACGGAGAATGAGGAAGTTGGAAATGGGGCGTGCACAGCGCACGTCATCAGCAGCCTGCACTACTTAAAGGTGCAGGCACATTTCCAATGGCAGGTACACAGCCAACTAGGAGAATGGAGAATGGCATTGCGAGTAGCTGCACTGGCAAGAGAGAGGGCTCCACGATTCTCCGACGATGCTCTCGAGGCCCTGGTGGAAGGTGTGGACCAAAGGAGGGGAAGCATGTACCCGCAGGGTGGCTGGAGACCCTCCAGACTACAGCTGTGCAGGCATTGGCAGGCTGTGGCACAGGAAGTGAATGCTAGGAGCATTGCACCATGCACGTGGGTGCAGTGCCGGAAGAAGTTTAATGATTTGACACGAGTGATCAAGGTGAGTGAATACAAGTGTCAAGTGGTACATCCTACCTACTCCATGCATGGCACCCCCCGTCACCCACCCATACACCCACCAACAAACACTGCCCATCCATACGCAATGCTGCATCTCACCCACACATAGTGCCACAATTGGAGGCTACACAACCACCACTCACAAGTCACACAAACTGGCAGCTATTTGACCATGACAGGCACATCACCCGCACGCCTTGCAGGACACTCACTGACACACTGTCCTCTGTCTTGCAGGAGAAGGTGGCGTATAACACCCGCCAGCAGGAGGGACCTGAGGCTGGACGGGCACATCTGCACGTCCTCGCCCCCCTAGAGGAGACGGTGCTGCGGATCATTGGGCGGGCCGTCGCTGCAGCCATCACAACATGCCGCGCTGGAGGTCCCGGTGAAGGGAGTCTCTGCATATCTAATGCTCCTTCTCCTTTTCCACATCTCCCTCCTCCCATAATCTTTTCTGACTCATGTGCTGTACATGCTGTCAGCACACACCTCTTACTTGCTCCCCTCCCCACTCAACAACTCCATTTGTTTCCATTTGTCATTGCAGATACCCAAGAACATGTGACGGCACCCGAGGAGGAGGAGGAGGAGGAGGAGGACACTGAAGCCACACCGTCACTCAATCTGACAGTTGCTTCCATCAGTTCATAGACTGACACTGCGCGTCCTTTAGAGGTTAAGTTAGAGGAGGGATCTGCATGTGGTGAGACACCGAGCACAAGTGTGCAGGAGCTGGGGCAGAGGGAGTGGATACCACAGGTGCCAACTCGCCGCAGGGCGAGGTCGCTCACTAGTTCTGCTGCAGAGGAGTCAGATGAGCACTTCGATGGGCCAGGCTACAGAAGACGGCTGATGGGCGTACACCACCAAATGCTTGGGGCACTGGAAAGCCTGCCAGAAAGCCTGCGCACAATGAGAAGGGGCATGGAGGAGTCCAGCTCCAACTTGGAGCCCATCCTTTCCAACATGGAACGGGTGGTCACCTCCATCAGCCACCATGATACAGCGTCTGATGACTGATGTCACAGCATCCATTGCAGCACAAACATCTGCCATCCAAGGTCTGACTGCTGCATTTTCAGCTCAGACTGCTGCATTTGAAGCTCAGACTGCTGCTATCGTGGCTCTGGGGACCACTGTGGAACGGGGCTTTCAAGGCGTCACAGCACTCCAGCAATCCGTTCTTCAGCCGATCAACAGTATTGCCGAGGCGCCGCCCCGAAAGAGTGACAGTGGCACCATGGCAATCAGCCCTGCGGCCCTCCCTCAGGATGACAGCATTCCTGCTCCCACCCCTGCCACTCCGCCAGTGCCCCTGTTGTTGCCTCTTGGCCAGCCAGACCAGACTGCTGCAGCCCATGCTGAGATGGTGCAATCTGAAGCCGGGCCCTCCAGGCCCGGAGCTGCTCGAGGTCGTCCTCCAAGGCGGTCTGGACATTCCTCCATTGAAGGCCAGCAGCCTTCCACCACCCATGCTCCAGCCACTGGGGAAGCACCTTGTAGGAGCACTAGGATAGGTAAAGGCACACGGACAACAGGCACTAAGGGAATACACAAGGGTAAATAGTTCTGTTATGTTTGCATAATTTAATTTATTAATCCATAAATGAGAGTTTGATTTTGCATTTGGCGGTGGTTTTTATTTATGCAATAAGCTGAGAGGGACACCAATGTATAATCAGATGGAGGGCGATTTGATTGTCTTGTGGGAGGGGAAAGGTAGGGAATGTCGGACTGTTGGTGAGTTGGGGGATGTAGTTCCAATTATTGATAGCGGGCACGGATCAGGTGAGCACGCACAGTCCTTGCAGACAAGGCGTGTGGTTCCTGCTACAACCTTGCGTCTTCCTCCACTTCCTCTTCCAGCTCCACCCCCCTCCTCCTGCTCCTCCTCAGTCTCTTCATCCTCCTGCTCCTCAGCCTCCTCCTCCTCCTCCACCTCTGGCTCAGGATCTTCTGCAGTCATTGGTGGCAAAGGCTGGTCCCTCATGATGGCGAGGTTGTGCAGCATGCAGCAGACCACCACGAATCTGCCCACCCACTCGGGAGAACTGCAGGGCTCCTCCAGACCGGTCTAGGCAGCGGAAGCGTTGTTTCAGGAGGCCTGTGGTGTGCTCCACGATGTTGCGTGTGGCAGTATGGCTCTCATTATAGGCCTGCTGTGCACGTGTGCGTGGGTTCCTGACCGGTGTCATGAGAAATGTCGTGAGGGGATAGCCCTTGTCGCCCAGTAGCCAGCCTTTGACTTGCCGAGTCAGATGGAAGATGGCTGGCACGTTGAACTGCCACATGACGAAGGCGTCGTGACTGCTCCCAGGGTAGCGGGCATCGACCTCCATGAATCAATGCATGTGGTCGCACACCAGCTGCACGGTGAGGGAGTGGAAGCCCTTTCGGTTGATGAAGACAGCCGAGCTGATGTGCGGGGCACGCAGGGCAATATGTGTGCAGTCAATGGCACCCTGCAACATGGGGAAGCCAGCAATGCGGGCGAACCCCTGTGCTCGCTCGTTCTGATTGTCTCTGTTGAGAGGGATGGTGATGAACCTGTTCCTCATCTGGTACAATGCGTTTGTGACCTCCCTTATGCAGCAGTGCACTGCATACTGCGAGATGTTGCACATGTCGCCAGCAGAGGCCTGAAATGATCTTTTGCCCTAGAAATTCAGCACCATGGTGACCTTCACAGCCACAGGCAATGCTGTCCTTGCCCTGCTCTGAGGCTGCAGTTGTGGCCGCACCAATTGACAGATCTCAGTGACGGCTTCCTTGGTGAACCTCAGGAGTCGGATGCAATCCTCCTCAGTCATGTTGAGTAAGAGAATTGATCCTGGAAGGCCCTCATTGGGTAGGGCCTCCTGCTCAGTGCCCTGCGCCTCCTCGTCCTCCGTCTCCTCGCAGCTTGACCTGCTATGCGTGGCCTCTCTGCATGCTCCCAGTCATGCTCAATGCTCAGCGGGAGCCCTAGCAGACCGCCCATGGTTGGCAGGAATGTTGTTCCACCAGGGTTGTAACTTTCCGACCCGTAAGGCAATACCTGCCAAAGCACTCTCAAAAGTAGTGTGGGAACTCTCAGTAAGAATAGGGAGCTTCAAAAATCACTTCCTACTCCTCCAGCAGCCAGAAGCAATAATCCAGCAACTAACCTGCAACACCTGCATGGCTCCTTTAAATAGCGCTGGTGGGGGGTCCTTCAGGCACTGTAAGGAACGTTTAGATGGTTGGGGATAAGACTGTGTGTTGAGTTGAGCGTTAAGGTCAAAAATGGTGTGTATCACTTTAAATCACCGTTGCACACTGATTGCAGCCATTTTCTCCCTACTTTACATGTTTCCAGCGTTCAGGATTAGCACATGCACTAACTCCTACACCATAATGGCGTCTGGCGCACGTCACACCTGCGTGCGCATCCAAGACGCCATCTTGGATGTCGGAGAGGCCGTATAGCGCTGAAACAACGGGCGCTACACAGCGCAATTTAGCGCCCCTAAAGTTTGAAGTCAACAAACCATCATTTATGCACATTAGGCACAGCAAATTTGAGAAAATGCAATTGTGTAAGGTTTTAAATTTTTAATGTAAATCATTCTGGTGTCATGAAGATGCATTCAAAGATATAGAAAATACATGGTAGATCTCAGTGGGGAGCAATAAAAAAAAGAATTGCTCAAAAAACCATCACTATTAACATGAAAAATATGACTTTGTGTCCTGTTGCACCTAGATGTAAATTAACAGGGCGTTCAGCATGTGTAAATTCAGGAAATTTGCTTGAGCTGCACTTTTGCATGGGAATGGAGCTATGTTAATGGGCTGCAGAGGGTTTCATGGAATTGGCGTAAAAGATCGAGGAAATTCTGGTGTAACGTAAAAATGGACATAAGTCACTTACAACCGAATTTCCTCAATCTTTTTTTACTGAAAATCAGCATTACACAATATATACGCTGTTGTTTCGGTGTAAGTTTTCAAGAAATTCTGGTTCACTATTAAAATTCAGCCTTTGGTTTTCACAGTTCTGAAAAACAGTGACCTCCGGTGGTAATGTTAGGTCACAGCTACCAGAATCTAGTCCAGAAGGTGGTGCTATGGGCAAAATGTCTTCACATTTGCTCCTGTGCTTCAAGGAGCTTTCGGAATTATGGTCTCCTCTTACAACTTGACTGACAGTGATGGAATTACTATAATACTATTACAAAAATACTATATCACAGTTAAAGTTAAGGGTGTTTAGAACACAGTGTCAAACAAATATTAATAGCAACCACATCATTGCATAAGGCGTGCAGATATTTTTGTTTTATGTATTTTATCAATGATTTAATTTCCAAAGCACATGGTTAACATTATTTTGTGCATTTTCAAGCCAATGATTTAAACCCTGCAGCAGGCTACAGACAGATAGACTTACATTGACAGGACGTGATTGTAATCAAAAGAAATATGTGATCTGAAGATTTTTGTTCCCTTTTATTTCACTAAATGAACAGAGGTAAAAAAAGAATACTTCTTAAAATTTGTGCTATAAAGTTATTTGTAACTCTTCTCCCCTTGATGTGATATTAGTACTGGTTAATTGGAGATTTTGGGTGGAATAATAAATGGTTTGGCAGGCTAGTAAATATATTTCAGTTAAGGCCCTGACATTATAAAAGGACTTTTTGACCAACTTCATTTAAGAAAAGTTAATGGAACCTGAGATTCTTGTTAAGTGCGAAGTTTTTTTTTAAAGTGAACATGCTGGTTAACATTACAGCTGCAGGAAGTGGTATCCTGTATCCCTGTAGGAGACAGAGGATGGAACAGGAGTCAAGGCCTCATAGAAAACACACAACCACCCTCACTAACTATCTCCAGTACTGTGTTGAGAGACAAAGGGGTAGATTCTCAACTTACCGCCCAGGTGTAAAACCGGCCACCCATTGCAGAAAGCACACGGTTTTAATTTTCATTGACTTTATGTCCAGGCAGTAAGTTGAACATCTACCCCAAAAAAATGCTACCTCCCTATAAAGGAGACGCAGTGTGTGTAAAGGTTGAGGCTGTTCAGGGAGTTGGTTACTGACCTGTATCCCCTCCTGATCAATGAGCCCTGATCAATGAGCTGGAAGGACAGTCTTTAGTTGGTGCTCCTCTCGCTGTATCAGTCAGGAAAATGACAGCTCTCAATTTTTATGCCTCTGGTTGCTTTCAATTCCCAATAGGACATCACAGTACAGCACAGAAACAGGCCATTCGGCCCAAATGGTCTATGCCGGTGCTTTTGCTCCACACGAGCCTCCTCTCACCCTACTTCATCTTACCCTATCAGCATATCCTTCTAAGCACATGAGCCATCATTCTATCCACAAGCAGATGTTTGGCAATGCTCACCATACATTAACTTGGGCACACAGCAGAACCTGCAATTCCGAAGGCAACAGTGCGACTGCCGGCTTGTGCAATTCGTTAGAGCTCAGGGTTTTGTATTTACATTGATATCCAGGCATTGTCCAGCAGTGTTGGTGTACATAAATTAAATGTGCGTTCATTCCCTTAATAAGCAGATGGTATATGACCGCCAGTTTAGTATTTGGCAGATTAATGCCTGTGTCTCAGAGATTTCCTACGATTCATATAATCATGTGCCATTTCAAAATTACTGTGCTTTTCCAAAGTTTAAAATGGCTGAACAGCTGGCCTATGTATTGCAACCATGACTCAATCGGATGAAAATCTGGTGGGTTCTACAATGGGTGGATTAACCACTCCTCCAGGTTAGTGCCCAGGCGGAAAATTTGAAAATGACCCCAATGATGTTTCTTTACAGCTTACATACCAGTACAAGTTGACTTTTGACATGCTCAAACTGAAATATAGAATCATAGAATGATACAGCACAGAAGGAGGCCATTCAGCCCATCGTGTCTGTGCCTCCTCTTTTGAAAGAGATATCCAATTAGTCCCACTCCCCCGCTCTTTCCCCATAGCCCTGCAGATTTTTCCTTTAGCTCCAGCTCTTCAGGTGCTTTGAATACTCTAATATCTGAAAGATGGTAAAATGGTGCTGGTGTGCTGCATGCTGTGAAACGATGCTGTTGATGAGGCATCAGCATATAGTTCACCATTCCAACAGGAGGGTGAAGAAGGGCAGTATCTGCCCCTGAGGAAGACAGACCAGTGGCAGCATGAGAACAGCAGTAGCAATTGGTTGATATTTTCTTCTCCTCAACTGCACTGGGCCATTTGTCTTGTTGGAATGATATCCATCCTATCTTTTTACCGTTGCCATGCATCATACTAGAAACTCATCAACATGAGCATGCCATCTTCTCCTACATCTGTTCCTAGGTCCTGTAGGTATTGTTGACCCTAATGCTCAGCAAGGTGCCACAAACAGCAATGAGATAAATGACTGGATAATTTGTTTTTAGTGATGTTGGTTGAGCAATAAATATTGGCCAGGACCACCAGGAGAACTCTTTGAAGAGTGCCATGGGATCTTTTACGTCCACCTGCGAAGGCAGAAGGGGCCTTGGTTTAACATCTCACCTGAAAGATGGCACTTCCAACAGTGCAGAACTCCCTCAGTACTGCACTGAAGTGTCAGCCTAGATTATAAGCTCAAGGAATGGAGCTTGAACCCACCACCATCAGACTTAGAGATGAGAGTACTATCAGTGACCCAAGGCAGAACATCTAAAACTATTTTCATCCCTTCTAAGGGTTGAAAGAATTTTTGCACACCTGTAGTGATTACATCTCTTAAGGACCTGCTGGATCATGGCAGATATCTCACCCACACATCAGTTAAGCTGCATGGGCCTGTGCAAATGTGCAAAGGGAGTATGTTCAAATGATTTAGATGAATTGACTGTGCAAATTGAAGAGAGGTCAGCTTCCTTGCTCAGTGTGCGCATGATCTGATGAGATCTTGCTGGCATTCCGATGCCACGCTTAATTGGCCCATGGTTTCTCTAGAGCTACACAAGGTAAGATCTACTCATATAGAGGGGGAATATTTAACCTATGGAGTGGGTCACAGCCCATTGTAAAACCTGCCCAGTTTTCATCCCGTTCAAATCAATGAAAAACGGGCAGGTGCTACAACGGTCGGGTGAATGGCTCTGCCAGGTTACCACACAGGTGGCAAAGTTGAAAATTACTCCCAATGTGTAGTAGATGGAAATCATTCAAAAGAATGAAGAAGACCCTACAAGGAAGCTGTTACCGTTCAGATTTGTTGACACAAAATGGCTGTTTGTGTTTTTCAATTGATCAACAAATTCTGAAAACAAATGGGTAGATTTAATTTTAGCATAAATTAATCATCAGGGGTTTCTGGCATTCTTTAGGTCCATTTTGGGAATCTCTGGAAATAGTCATTATTTCTAAACCTGGTGAAACGCTTGGAGCCAGCAGAATATTAGCTGTATACAAACAAAATAGAGTATTGATTTGATCTATTTTGGTGAATAAGATTCAAATAAATTGACTTCATGCAAATACAACCATTGCTTTAGCCCAAGTCAAAGGTTTCCCTTTGCCATTCTTGATGATCAAGTTATTCTAGAGAATCTAATATTGAAAACCTTTTGAGACACTGTTCTCTGTTCTGAATGACAGAATGCTCAGAGATGTAGAGTAATTTTGTGTACATCCTTCCTGACTTTTTTCAGATGAGCTAGTTAATCTTGCCATGTATTGTGAGAGGATTAAGAGGAAGTTCTGGCCTGAATGGATTGAAGAGAGTGATGATGCTTCATATGATAATGAAGATGAATCCAGTGAAGACAGTTTGACTCCAACACCACTCCAAGACTTCAGCTTGTATTCTCGCACAGAAACATTTGACGAAGAAGTAACTGAGAACAGCGTTTCCTATTCACAGACTCCGGACACTGATTACACTGGTCACTCGCTCTTCGATTCGGATGTGGAAATGGAAGAGTACACAGATAACGAACAGAGCAAATGAAACACACTGAAGAAACTTTTGGGTTGAAGAAAAATACATAATTGTATATTCTGCACCTTACACAGTAAACTGATTTAGTCTGGAGATCACTAGGAATCACTCAATACAGGTATTGTTATTTGGACCAATGTGATACTATTACCAGTACCAAGTTACAAAAACAGAAAAGCTCCTTTAGATCAATAAAGTCCACTCCTCTCAAATGTATAGTACTTAACTGAAGTATATGCTTAAGTAAAGCTAATAGAACAACACATTCAGTCATAATAGTCACAGTACAGTATGTAGCCTTGTGTGCCTAATGTTACAGTACCTGGTTTTAACATTGCAATTCTTTATAGCTATGCCGCAGAAACGTGCTACTCTGCTTCATTAATTTTAGTCAATTCAAAACCATATACATCTAAAAGTACTATAATGTCCATGGAAACCAAGCACAGGTCTGCCACAATATAAATAAGACCGTCTCTGCTCTGAGTTACAAGGCACTGGATGACTCTGCCATGTACTGTAACACACTGAGATTTATGCTGTAAGTTAAAGGTGAAAGTAGGTCATCATATCACAGAACATGCTATATAAATGCCAATTTAAGGAGGCAACATTTTTAAGTGTGCATGGGAAGCAGTCGTGTACTTAAATGAACTACGCACTTATCTACTAGGCTCAATTATGAATTGATTGAATAAGATTATGTAGCAGTTGTTTTCTGGGATTTTATATATTTAAACTGTGTATGCATTTATACTATCTGCCAGTGTGTGAAGTGGATAGTAATTTCAACAGTGTGCATGAAACATACATTCTTACCCTGTTTGGTTCTCCTTGTTATATATTATCTCTCCAGTGCAGGACCTGGAAAGAGTATAGTTTTAGAATATAATTATTCAAATACTTGGGAGCAATTAATATATACTTACTGCATTACTAGCTCTGCTGTAAATGGCTTTAATCCTTAATTCTATAGATGAGAAAATACTCAAGTCAAATTGAGGTTAAAAGAAAGAAAGAAAAGAACTTGTATTTATATAGCACCTTTGATGACCTCAGGATGTTCCAGAGCACTTCACATACAGTGTAGTCACTGTTGTAATGTAGTGAAATGCGACAGCCTATTTGCGCACTGCAAGGTCCCACAAAGAGCAATGAGATAAATGACTGGATAATTGTTTTTAGTGATGTTGGTTGAAGGATAAATATTGGCCGGGACACTGGGGGAGCTTCTCGGCTCTTCTTTGAATCTTTAACATCCACCTGAGAGAGCAGACAGGGCCTTGGTTTAACGTCTTGCCCGAAATACAACATGGACCTAACATAGTTTTTAGAAACTGTTTTGCATCTTAAAACTGGATGAAGTATAAGTGACCTTATGGCACACCACTTTGATTAAATCAATACAGTTAGCCACAGAGGAGCCAGATTAACCTGTGACACTCTTGTGAACTTCATGGTGGCACCTCCAAGGCCTGGGAACAGGCTATATACGCACTCTCTTGGTTAGAGAATAGTGTATAGGCTGGGGAGAAAAACAATTTTTCTACTAGAAATGACTGTTGCTGATATTAGCGGATGAATGTTTGACATTCCTCTGCCTCCTTTTGTAATGTAGACATTAACCCATTTATTTTAAACAGGTCACTGGCTTCACTAAAATAGCAGACAAAAGAATGTCAAATAAACACATTGGCTACAGTAATTTCTAGGCTATTGTGTCTTGGTGTTGGAAAGGGGGAAAGAGAAAGAAACAGGATAACATTTGTCCATTGTTTGAATCCACATCCAGTTTCTTATTAGCTTGGGGTTTGCTCATTTTATCATCTGCACCAGTAGCTGAAATAACAAAATTGTTGCCAATGGGACCAAGTAATAATAGCTCAAATATGTATACTTCTCAAAAGGAAGGAGAAATGTTTTTACAGCAATTTAATTCAAAACATTTTCATCTGACCATTGTTTGAATTATGAAATAATACCCATAACATCTGAATACCAATGCTGTTTATAACACTTGCCATGGCTTTTGCTGTAACAGTCACATGGAGCTTGAGATTATTTCACAAATTAAGGTACGTAAAATGGTGCTTGAGTCAACATTGGCTCTTGAAGTATAAGAATATTAGTGTCATCAACAACATTAATTACTCATTGATCTTTTACATGTTTATCATTATAAATCTAGTGGTGTTGACTGCTCAGTATACCCACTGGGGTACTTTTCTAGGCAAGATTTCTTTTTCTGTAAGTTTTCACTTTTTTTCATTTGTCCATTTGACCTGACACCTTAGTGCCAAGAGGGCAGATGTCCAGCCTGCTTCAGTGTTACCTATAAAGAGCTGCCAAGTGCGTCGCTGTCCCCTATGATTATCCTTCCTCTGCTGGAAAATACCACAGCCTCTTCTTAATCCCTTCCTGCTTGATGCAGCTCAGATCAAGAGCATACCTTGAAGATCAAACCCATGTCTCTCTTTTCTCTGTAGCTCTGAACATTAACAAGCAAATGATCAACAGCACTGCATTGCCAATCAAAATGCAATTTGTAGTAGACTGGTGATGAGGAAATAGTTTTAAATACATTCACTTATTTGAATGTAGAGCCAATAATGTGGTGGTTGGTGCTGGGAATGCAGCAGTGCAGTAAGTTTGAATGACGCAGATTACAAGGTGCTCATGTCTCAGATTGGTGCTGTACCCATTTTGCACAGTGGGCTGGAAAACACATGTGGTTCAGTGCGGTACGTTCATTAAATCCTCCCAAATTATTCAAATGAAGTTACGGCCCCATTGTGCATTCAGAGTGCCTGAACAGCTCTCCAGTCACCAAGCACCCATATAAAATGGTGGTAGACCCAATCAGCTATGTTGGGTCCTTTTCTTAAAGGAGAGTCTGTGTTATGTTTCAGGATTTTTGACCATTTTTCCACAAAAATGATTTGAAAATAGGTGTTACATTAACGTTGTTTAAAAAAACATATTTTCACAAGTTTAAAAAAGGCACCTAGAGACTAAGCAATAAGCAACTAATTAGCTTGTCTAGATCATTGAAGAACACCTCACACTCATTGGGGGTAATTTTGACTTTGGACGATCAAGTAAAATGGGAGATATTGGATCAGCTGAAATGAAAATTGGGAGAGATATATAATGGGTGGTTGATCTGTCTGTGCAGATAAAAAGAGACAGGGAAAAAAAGCAGAGAGGCTTTTTGAAACAGAAAGGCTGTCAGGCTTTTAAACAGAGAGCTGCAAAAGTTTTAGACAGGATCATCATGTCAGAAATGTTGGAGAAACTGTTAGAAGACATCTTGTTTAAGTCAAGTAAGACAACCACTGATTGGGGAGGCATGGCATATTCCTTATTTTGTATCAATATGTGAAAATAAGTTGTACTGATTGAACTAAGTGAATCTGATCATAACTGCTGCTCTGTATGTTTGCTGTGAAATAAAGCAGCTTAACAATTTGTATCAAGCCTTGCCTCACCAAGTGTTTGTTTGGTCTGCCTTCTGTAAGATAGAGAAAGTACATGTGTGAAAGATGTGAACATAAGGTTTAGGTCACAAGGGCAGACTATTTTTTACACTCCTGAGTCATACTATTGTACAAGCAGCTATAGGACAGTGTGAGTCAACTCCCACAAAGTAAAATACTCAGATCACTTATGGGAACAATTAAAGCCACTGAACTTAAGCCTCCATAGTACCCATTTGACTGGGCATGTCATTCTATATACTGGCTCTGGAGGAAGAAGTGGAGGATCAAAGGAGGCATGTGTTTACATCTTAGGTGCCTAAGATATAGCTGATCTTACCCTGCCACCTGTGTATAAATGCTGAAACATTAAAAAAATTATTTATTTGTTCTTTCTTGTATCCCTCTTCACTTCCTTCCCTCTCTCAGGACCACTTCATTCTGTGTCTACCCCTGGAAAAAAGCTCTCCCCCAAGTCACTTACAACGGCACTTTCAAATTCCCAACAGTCTAGCCTTTGGCCCGCCATTCACCACGACATTTCTGTAGCTACCAATCTACTCAAACACAGCCTCACCTCCACCTTTGATGTCCTTGTCCCCATTAAAACCGTTACTCTCCCTCACCCTGGTCCTTCCTCCTGGTATGGCCCTCATCTCCACTCCCTTAAGTCCAGCGGATGCAGACTTGAACGTTTATGATGGACAACTGGGTTAGCCATTCATCGCCAGATCTGGCTGGAGCACATTGGGTCCTGCTCTTCACTGCCAAAATTGCTCACTATTCCAGGATCATCCTGGAATGCAAAGATAACCCTTGGCTTCTCTTCTACAAACTGTCTATTTAAACCCCTCTTCCCTGCCCCCCACAACCCTCACCTCCAACAACAAGTGCTGGGGGCTCATTGACGTCTTTGTCTATAGGACTGAGACCATCCATTCAGCTGCCATTTCCTTAACTTCCCCTAGCCTGTCGAGGCAAACTTAGCTTAAGGTTCCCTCCTGAGCTCTCATCTTTCTCTAGTTTCTCTCCTATGAGGGGATCATGCACTCTCCAAGCTCATCTTGTCCATGAGACCCTCCTCCTGCTCCCTTGACCCTATTCCCACCAAACTGTTGATCACTCAACTTCATTTTCTGGCCCCCAACTTAGCTGACATTGTTAATGGTTCCCTCTCCTCTGATACTGTCCCCTTCCCCTCAAATTTGCCATCAATATCCCCTTCCTCAAAAAAACCCACCCTTGACCCCTTTGTCCTTGTAAATCATCGCCCCATCTCCAACCTCCCTTTCCTCTACAAAGTCCTTGAACATGTTGTCGCTTCCTAAATCCGTGCCCATCTTTCCTGCAACTCCATGTTTGAACCCCACCAAACAGGTTTCCACCCCTGCCACCGTACTGAAACGGCCCTTATCAAAGTCACAAATGACATCCTATGTGATTGTGACCATGGTAAACTATCCCTCCTCTTCCTTCTCAACCTGTCTGCAGCCTTTGACACAGTTGACCACACCATCATCCTCCAACACCTATCCTCCATCAGCCAGCTGGGTGGGACTGCCCTCGCCTGGTTCCATTCCTATCTATCCAGTCATAGCCAGAGAATTACCTACAATGGCTTCTCTTCCTGCTCCCGCACCATTACCTCTGGAGTCTCCTCAGGATCTATCCTTGGCCCCCTCCTATTTCTCATCTACATGCTGACCCTTGGGGACATTATCCAAAAACACGACGTCAGGTTCCACAAGTACGCTGCCAACATCCAGTTCTACCTCACCACCGCCTCTCTTGACCCCTCCACTGCCTCTGATTTGTCACGCTACTTGTCCAACATCCAGTATTGGATGAGCAGAAATTTCCTCCAACTAATTATCATGTGAAGCCCTGGTCTTCGGTCCCCACCACGAACTCTGTTACCTAGCCATCAACTCCATCCCTCTCCCTGGCCACTGTCTGAGGCTGATCCAGAGAGTTTGAAACCTTGGCATCCTATTTGACCCTGAGCTGAGCTTCCGAACACATATCCTCTCCATCACCTATAAAGAGCTGCTACTTCCACGTCCGTAACATTGCCTGTCTCCAACCTTGCCTCAGCTCACCTGCTGCCGAAACCCTCATCCATGTGTTTGTTGCCTCTAGATTTGACTATTCCAATGGTCTCCTGGCTGGCCTCCCACCTTGCACCCTCCGTAAACTTGAGCTCATGTAATACTCCACTGCCCATATCCTAACTCGCACCAAGTCCCATTCACCCATCACCCCTGTGCTCGCTGACCTACATTGGCTCCCGGTCCAGTAACGCCTCGATTTTAAAATCCTCATCCTTGTTTACAATCCTTCCGTGGCCTTGCCCCTCCCTATCTCTGTAACCTTCTTCAACACTACAACTCTCCGAGGTTTCTGCACTCCTTCAATTCTGGCCTTTTGCGTATCCCCGATTTTAATTGCTCCACCATTGGTGGCCATGCCTTCAGCTGCCCAGGCCCTAAGCTCTGTAAATCCCTCCCTAGGCCTATCTTCCTCTCTTCTCTCTCTCTTCCTTTAGGATTCTCCTTACAACCTAACTCTTTGACTAAGCTTTTGGTCACCTGCTCCAATATCTCCTTATATGGCTCGGTGTCAAATTTTGTTTGATAACACTCCTGTGAAGTGCCTTGGGACATTTTACTATGTTAAAGGCACTATATAAATGCAAGTTTTTGTTGTTGTTCTTGGAATGTGAGCAATTTTGGCAAGGCTAAATTTATTATCCATCCCTGCCCTGAGAAAGATGTGTGGGCCTTCTCCTTGAACCAGTGCAGTCTTTGTGCTGCTGGTGCATCCACGATAGTGTTAGGTAGAGAATTCCAGTAGTTTGACCACATGATGAGGAAAGATTGTCCAAGTCAGGATGGCATGTGATTTGGAGGGGATCTTGCAGGTGATGGTGTTCCCATGACATTGCTGCTCTTATCCTTCTTGGTGGTAGAGGTAGTGGGGCTGGGACGTGCTGTAAAAGTACACCAGTGAGTTTCTGCAGCGCATCTCGTAGATCTTACATACTGCAGCCACCATGTGCTGGTGTTGGAGGAAGTGATGATCAAGTGGGATGCTTTTTCCTGGATGGTGTTGAGCTTCTTGAGTATTGTTGTGGCTGCACCAATCCAGATGAGTGATGTGTGGATGGTGGAGAAACAATGAGGGATCAGGAAGTGAGTACCCAGTCTCTGTACTGCTCTTGTGGCTCTAGTATTGCCATGGTTGGTCCAATTAAGCTTTTGCTTAATGGTGACTCCCAAAATGTTGATGGTGGGGACTCAGTGATGATGATGCCATTGAAGGTCAGGGAGAGTTAGTTGGTCTTTTCTTGTTGGAGATGATCATTGCTTGACACTTATGTTGCACGCATGTTACCTGCTATCTGTCAGCCAAGTCTGGATGTTGTCAAGTCCTGCTGTAGGCTGGCATGGTTACTTCATTGTCAGAGGAGTCATGAGTAGAGCTGAACACTGTAAAATCATCAGTGAGCAGCGCACCTCTGACCTTATCACAGAGGGAAGGCCATTGATGAAGATAATTGGGCTGAGCCTTAGGAAACTGCTCCAGAGATGTCCTGGGGCTGCGATGATTGGTTTCCAACAACCATGACCAAAATCTTGTGTATCAGGTATGACTCCAGCCAGTAGTGGGTTTTTTCATTGACTTCTGTACATTTCTGGACCAAGGCTGTGACAAAGTCTGGAGCTGAGTGATTCTGGCAAACCCTGAACTGAGCATTGACGAGCAGGCTATTGGTTAAGCTCCTAACTAGGTGTACGTGTACAAATAGGAATTTTTAAACTTTTTAAACAATGATTCTTATAATTAGAATAATTTGCAGTTGCTATACTTTATCTCCTGCACTCAACTCCTTCATACAGATGAACAACAATCTAAAAATGTGGTGTTTCATTTATCTCTCTCCCACAATGCCCACAAATTCTTAATTGACCTGTCAATCAAACAAAGCCAAGATTCCAATCTTCAGCTTGACATGTAACTGACCTCAGCATTCATTTCAACAACGCAGAACAATTCGACGTTCCAGCCTTAAAGGGCATATTATGTTGTGGGTTGTAAGTGATACTATATTGGAAATGGCAACAAAAGCTCAATCACTAGCAAATAAATGAATAGTTACAGTTAGACAATTGACAATCATTTAACTGTATGTAGCAATGGAATAGCACGGAATAGCATTCAGTGTCAGGCCAATTTTATGAATGTGCGTCACTGGTGAACAGCCTCGCTTGCTCGGCACACAAATCAGGAGATTACAGGCAGGCTGCCCATGACATAAAGGGAATGGAATGAAAATCATGGGCAATGTAGCTACGATTTGTTGGTCTGCGTGGCCGGCTGGCCAGGCTCCCCACTGGTAGTTTGCATTCATATATTTGAATATATATATATATATATATATATATATGGCCCTTGTATATATTTTAGGAACTGCGGAATGCAGTTTAGTTTCATGTGTTGACGACATGTTTGCCCTGATTATTGGCTCCATAATACCCTCTAAGTGAGTGCCATCAGGGCCTAACAGATTGTCAATATCGGTGGAGATCAGTAATGCTTGATCTCCACCTATTATGCGCTTGATGTGAATTTCTAGTCAGGGTTAATGTGGGGCCCAGGAAGCTCCTGCCAGAAATGAATGGGACCTTCATTACAATAAGATAATGAGGAAGAAGTGGCGTCATTTAGACACCAACACTAAATTCCACCATTTACATTGGAAGAAAATGTTTCTTAATTCTGCCATTATAAATTGGGGTCCAAAATTCCTGGAACCACACTCTGTTACGGGAAATATGACGCAGTGGATTTTCACCAGTGGCCTTGATCCTATCCCAAATCCTAGGGACGTGGTCATTTGCATAAAGTTGTGGGTGCCTGTGCCCAGGCACCAACCGACTTTGGGAAGAGGCCTGAAATAGGCATTAGGTCACCGATTTGCATAGGGAATGAGCCTAACGCCTGTTTCAGGCAGGCACCCTGGGCGACTACAGGGTGCCCTATCCAATATGGTGTGTGGCAATTACCTGGTGAAGAATGAACGCGTGCATACCGACGCCATATTGGACCCTTCAGTGCCCGTTTCTCGCCTGAAAAACAGTTGCTGCAGGATTCAATTTCTAGTCCGTCGAGTATAAATCCTGAGCTGGGGCTAGAACTACTTTTCCATCCCCTGTTCCTAACAATAAGCAGCTGAGCCATAAGTGGTAAGAGGAGGTTGGGGACTTCCTTCCAGGTGGGTGCTGCACCTCACGTTAGACACTGGGGGCCATAAATATAAGACAGTCACTAATAAATTCAGTAGGCAATTCGGGAGAAACTTCTTTACCCGGAGAGTGGTTAGCAAGTGTAACTTGCTACCACAAGGAGTAGTTGAGGTGATTAGCACAGATGCATTGAAGGGGAAGTTAGATAAACACAGAAGGGAGAAATCAATAGAAGGGTATGCTAATATTTAGGAAGGGCAGGCAAAAAGGAAAAGGAGGTGGGGTGGCATTGTTAGTAAAGGATGAAATCGGAGCAATAGTGAGAAAGGATATTGGCTCAGAAAATCAGTCTGGGTGGAGTTAAGAAACACCAAGGGGCAGAAAACACCGGTGGGAGTTGTCGAAAGGCCTCCAAATAGTAGTGGTAATGTATGATGTGGAGATGCCGGTGATGGACTGGGGTGGACAAATGTAAGGAATCTTACAACACCAGGTTATAGTCCAACTGTTTTATTTGAAAATCACAAGCTTTCGGAGGCTTTCTCCTTCGTCAGGTGACGAAGGAGAAAGCGCCGAAAGCTTGTGATTTTCAAATAAAATAATAGTGGAAATGTAGGGGATGGGATCAAACAGGAAATTAGAGATGCATGTAACAAGGGTACTACAGTAATCATGGGTGACTTTAATCTACATATAGACTGGCGAAACCAAATTAGCAATAATACTGTGGAGGATGGATTCCTGGAGTGTGTACGAGATTTTTTTTAGACCAGTACGTTGAGGAGCCAACTAGGGAACAGGCTATCCTTGATTGGGTATTGTGCAATGAGAAGGGGTTAATTAATAATCTTGTTGTGCGGGGTCCTTTAGGGAAGAGTGACCATAACATGATAGAATTCTTCATTAAGATGGAACGTGAAATAGTCCAATCCAAAACTAGGGTCCTAAATCTAAACAAAAGAAACTACAAAGGTATGAGGGTGAGTTGGCTATGATTGATTGGGAAGCTTCATTAAAAGGCATGACGGTGGATAGGCAATGGCTAACATTTAAGGAACGAGTGCATGAATTGCAACAATTACACATTCCTTCCTGGCGCAAAAACACAAAAGGAAAAGTGGCCTAACCATGGCTAACAAAAGAAATTAAGGATACTATTAGATCCAAAGAGGAGTCATATAAAGTTGCCAGAAAAACTAGCAAGCCTGAGGATTGGGAGCAGTTTAGAATTCAATAAAAAATGACCAAGTGATTGATTAAGAGGGGAAAAATAGTGTATGAGAGTAAACTTGCAAGGATCATAAAAGTGGACTGTAAAAGCTTCTACAAGTATATAAAAAGAAAAAGATTAGTGAAGACAAATGTAGGTCCCTTACAGTCAGAAACAGGAGAATTTATGATGGGGACCAAGGAAATGGCAGAGCAATTAAACAAATACTTTGGTTCTGTCTTCATGGAAGAGGACACAAATAACTTCCTGGAAATGCTAGGGAACCAAGGGACTAGTGAGAAGGAGGAATTAAAGGAAATTTGTATTAGTAAAAAAATAGTGCTGGAGAAATTAATGGGACTGAAAGCCGATAAATCCCCAGGGCCTGATAATCTGCATCCCAGAGTACTAAAAGAGGTAGCCATGGAAATAGTGGATGAATTGGTTGTCATCTTCCAAAATTCTATAGACTCTGGAACAGTTCCTGCAGATTGGAGGGTGGCAAATGTGACCCCACTATTTAAAAAAAGGAGGGAGAGAGAAAACAGGGAACTACAGATCGGTTAGCCTAACATCAATAGTAGGGAAAATGCTAGAGTCTGTTATAAAGGATGTGATAACAGAACACTTAGAAAATATCAACGGGACTAGACAAAGTCAACATGGATTTATGAAAGGGAAATCATGTTTGACAAACCTACTGGAGTTTTTTGAGGATGTAATTGGTAGAATAGATAAGGGAGAACCAGTGGATGTGGTTTATTTGGATTTTCAGAAGGCCTTTGATAAAGTTCCACATAATGGCAAAATTAAAGCACATGGGATTGGTGGTAATATACTGGCACAGATTGAAAATTGGTTAACAGACAGAAAACAGACAAATAAATGGGTCTTTTTCGGGGTGGCAGGGAGTGACTAGTGGGGTACCGCAGGGATTGGTGCTTGGGCCCCTGATCCAAGCTATTCACAATATATATCAATGATTTGGATGAGGGAACCAAATGTAATATTTCCAAGTTTGCTGATGACACAAAACTAGGTGGGATTGTGAGTTATGAGGAGGATGCAAAGAGGCTTCAAGGCGATTTAGACAAGTTGAGTGAGTGGGCAAATACATGGCAGATGCAGTATAACGTAGATAAATGTGAAGTTATCCACTTCTGAAGGAATAACAGAAAGCCAGAGTATTATTTAAATGGTGATAGATTGGGAAATGTTGATGTATAAAGGGACCTGGGTGTCCTTGTACACTAGTCACTGAAAGCAAAGATGCAGGTGAGGCAAGCAGTTAGGAAGGCAAATGGTATGTTGGCCTTCATTGCAAGAGGATTTGAGTAGAGGAGCAAAGGTGTCTTACTGCAGTTATACAGGGCCTTGGTGAGACCATATCTGGAGTATTGTGTGCAGTTTTGGTCTCCTTACCTAAGAAAGGATATACTTGACAGAGATGGAGTGCAGCGAAGGTTCACCAGACTGATTCCTGGGATGGCAGGACTGTCGTATGAGGAGAGATTGGGTTGACTAGGCCTGTATTCACTAGAGTTTAGAAGAATGAGAAGGGATCTCATTGAAACATATAAAATTCTGACAGGGCTGGACAGACTGGATGCCGGGAGGATATTTCCCCCGTCTGGGGGTCCAGAACGAGGGGTCACAGTCTCAGGATACGGGTAGGACATTTAGGACTGAGATGAGGAGAAATGTCTTCACTCAGAGGGTGGTGAACCTGTGGAATTCTCTCCCACAGAAGGCTGTGGAGGCCAAGTCACTGAATATATTTAAGAAAGAGCTAGATCGATTTCTAGACCCAAAAGGCATCAAGGGGTATGGGGAGAAAGCGGGAATATGGTATTAAGAAAGAGGATCAGCCATGATCATATTGAATGGTGGAGCAGGCTTGAAGGGCCGAATGGCCTACTCCTGCTCCTATTTTCTATGTTTTCTATGTTTTGTAATAGGGTTAGAGGAAGAGGGGTGGGAGGAGGCTTGTCGAACATGAAAGCCGACGTAGACCTGTTGGGCTGCATGGCCAGTTTCTGTGCTGTACATTCTATGTCATTCAATGTAATGATTGTTCCTGATTTCCTCATTTCCTCATTGAAGTCATCTTGTGTTATTTCACATGAGATGTCAAGATAGAGGAGTGACCGTGAATATGGGTAGGAAGGTTTATCTGGACGCAAAGGTTAAGGAAGGACAAAAGGGCAGTGAAATAAGAGGAGAGAGGGCAAGGTGATTTGAGATGGAGATTAAAATCATTGAGGATGAGGAGATGCTCAGTGAGCAGGCTGAGGGAGGTAAGAGGGAGCAAACCAAAGTAAGAAACAAGGGTGGGGCTTGGGAGGGACTACAGAGAGTCAGGATTTTTAAGAAGAGAGAAGGGTGGATCAAGGTGAGGTGCTTGAAAGAGGAAAAGGTACGAGAGGAGCAGTGGGAGAGACCAAGGTGTGATTTGGCAAAAAGAGCCAATCTGTCACAGCAGCAGTTTGGACGGGGCAGATGGTGGAAAGTATAGCCAGGTGGGGAGGCTTCAGTAAGGGTCAAGACGTTGTTACCCATGAGCCAAGTTTCCGTCAAAGCCTTGACATCAATGCAATCATCCACAATTAGGTCGTGGATGGCAAAGGCCTTGCTCAATATCTACATTAATTGAATTGGTTGCAACACTAGTGTAGAAAACAAACCACATAAATTGAGTTTTGTAATAATGAACACAATAGAATTCTAAATATTTACTTTACTATTTAAACTCATTGGTCTCAAAATTTATGGGACCTGGAAGTGCAAAAACACCATAATCTGGGCAGTTGCTGGCAGAATTTGAGGTGGGAATTTGAGGTTGCGACTCTATCCCTCTCTCTGGCCACTGTCTGAGGCTGAACCAGACTGTTCACACCCTTGGCTTTCTATTTGACCCTGAGATGAGCTTCTGACCCCAAGACCGCCTACTTCCATCTCTGTAACATCGCCCATCTCCGCCCCTGTCCCTGCTCTGTTGTTGAAACCCTCATCCATGCCTTTGTTACCTCTAGACTTGACTATTCCAATGCCCTCCTTGCTGCCCTCTCATCTTCCACCCTCCATAAACTTGAGCTCATCCATAACTCTGCTGCCCGTATCCTAACACGCACCAAGTCCCATTCACCCATCACCCTGTGCTTGCAGACCTTCATCGGCTCCCGGTCTGACAACGCCTCAATTTTAAAATTCTCATCCTTGTTTTCAAATCCCTCCATGGCCTTGTTCCTCCCTATCTCTGTAACCTCCTCCAGTCCTACAACCCTCCAAGATCTCTGTGCTCCTTCAATTCTGGCCTTTTGAGCATTCTCGTTTTTAATCGCTCCACCATTGGCAGCCGTGCCAACAGCTGCCTCGGCTGTAAGCTCTGGAATTCCCTCCCTAAACTCTCCGCCTCTCTATCGCTCTCTCCTCCTTTAAGACGCTCTTTAAAACCTACCTCTTTGACCAAGCCTGTCCTTATGTGGCTTGGTGTCAAATTTTGTTTGATAAAGCTCTTGTGACGTGCCTTGGGACGTTTTACTATGTTAAAGGCGCTATATAAATGCAAATTGTTGTTGTTGTTGATTGGATAGGCTGGACCCCCGCTCCTTCTTCTGCCTGTTAAAGTTTCTCTCAGAAGTTTGAATGATTGTATAATACTTTGATACACAGAATTAATACTTTTGGTGATTTCACTTGATGCATTGAATTGTGGGAACATGTTACAACATACAGTGACTAGTGATCTATATTATAACGTGATTTGTTCTATGTGCATTGCAGCACTGGGAATGGGAAAGCCAAGTTAATCAGCAGCAGCACATAAGAACATAGGAATGAAGAAAAGCCATTTGGCACATTATATCCATTCTGCCCACATATCACATACAAGTTGCCCTGTCATGGATTCTAATCAATCCATTCAAGATTTAATGTCTTTATTTTGTGCAATAAGATCCATTTGTTGATAGTAACAAACTGGAATAAATTTGTTTGTTACAATAAGCAATTGTAGCGCCCTCCTGTGGAAAAAATAGAAATCAGCATTAAATAAAGATGCAAATAATTTAGAAGCGAATTAAAGGGCCGATTTTAACCCTGGCTGCCTGGCAGAAACCATGCAGGTGGGCAGTTAAAATGCCGCGGCGACTAACTCCCTCTGATCCCGTCCATTGTGATTTTACCCTGCTCTTTTGAAAAGAATTGTCACTGAAAATTCTCCTTCAATAAAGAACAATCATAAGAACATAAGAAACAGGAGCAGGAGTAGGCCAATCGGCCCCTTGAGCCTGCTCCGCCATTCAATAAGATCATGGCTGATCTGATCCTAACCTCAAATCTAAATTCATGTCCAATTTCCTGCCCGCTCCCCGTAACCCCTAATTCCCTTCTAGGAAACTGTCGATTTCTGTTTTAAATGTATTTAATGATGTAGCTTCCACAGCTTCCTAGGGCAGCAAATTCCACAGACCTACTACCCTCTGAGTGAAGAAGTTTCTCCTCATCTCAGTTTTGAAAGAGCAGCCCCTTATTCTAAGATTATGCCCCCAGTTCTAGTTTCACCCATCCTTGGGAACATCCTTACCACATCCACCCGATCAAGCCCCTTCACAATCTTATATGTTTCAATAAGATCGCCTCTCATTCTTCTGAACTCCAATGAGTAGAGTCCCAATCTACTCAACCTCTCCTCATATGTCTGCCCCCTCATCCCCGGGATTAACCGAATGAACCTTCTTTGTACTGCCTCGAGAGCAAGTATTTCTTTTCTTAAGTATGGACACCAAAACTGTATGCAGTATTCCAGGTGCGGTCTCACCAATACCTTATATAACTGCAGCAATACCTCCCTGTTTTTATATTCTATCCCCCTAGCAATAAAAGCCAACATTCCGTTGGCCTTCTTGATCACCTGCTGCACCTGCATACTAACCTTTTGATTTTCTTGCACTAGGACCCCCAGATCCCAGTGTAATCAGTGCAAATCTGCTAGAGGTTACAGTACTGATGTGCAGTGTGACAGCACAATGTGCTGTACCAGAGAGTGCTCACTTGTACCATCAGGAACAAGCTGAGAGCTAAGGCCAGGTTTTTCCCCACATGGATGGAGGAAGAAAAAAAAATGCAGGAGTGAATCCAAGCCAAGGAACTTCATATAGACTGGAAAAATAAAAGTGTAAAGGGCAACGAAGGGGAGGAATTCCTGAAATGTGTACATACAAACTTTCTTGGTCAGTGTGTTTCCAGCCCAACAAGGAAGGAAGCAGTGCTGGATCTAGTTCTGGAGAATGAAGTGGGGTAGGTGGACCATGTCTCAGTGGAGGACCATTTGGGAAACAGTGATCACAATATCATTAGGCTTCTGCTAGTTATGGAGAAGGACAAGGAACACTCAAATGTGAAAATAGTTAACTGGAGAGAGATAATTTCAGTGAGTTGAAAGGGGATCTGGGTAAAGTGGATTGGAATCAAAGATCGGCAGGTAAAACAGTAAATGAGCAATAGGAGGCCTTCAGAGAGGAGGTAGTTCGGGTACAGACTAGACACATTCCCACGAGATGGAAAGGAAAGGCATCCAAAGCTAGAGCTCCCTGGATGATTAAAGATATAAAGATTTAAAATGAAACAGAAGTCTTATGACAAATGTAAGGTTCACAATACAGTAGAGAACCAAGCTGAATACAGAAAGTACAGGGGAGAACTGAGAAAGGAAATGAGGGGCAAAGAGAGTGTATGAGAATAGATTGGCAGGTAACACAAAAGGGAACCCAAAAGTCTTTTACAAACATATAAATAGTAAAAGGCTCGTCAAAGGAAGGGTGGGGCCAATCAGGGACCAAAAAGGTGATCTTCTAGTGGATATAGAGGGCGTGGCTGAAGTACTAAATGAATAGTTTACATCTGACTTCTCTAAAGAAGAGGATGCTTCTAATGTCACAGTAAAGGAGGAGGTAATAGTGATATTGGCTAGGCTAAAAATAGATAAAGAGGAGGTTCTTAAAAGGTTGACAGCGCTCAAAGTAGAAGTTACCCAATCTAGTGGGATGCATCCTAGGTTACTGAGCAAAGTAAGGCTGGAGACAGTGGAGGCTCTGGCCACAATCTTCCAATCCTCCTTAGATATGGGAGTGGTGCCAGAGGAATGGAGGACTGAAAATGTTACACCCCTGTTCAAAAAAGGGGAGAGGGATAAGCCCGTCAACTACAGGCCAGTCAGCCTAACGTTGGTGCTCGGGAAACTTTTAGAGACCATAATCTGAGACAAAATTAATTGCCGCATGGAAAAATATAGGTTAATGAATGACAGCCAGCATAGATTTGTTAAAGGCAAATTGTGTTTGGCTAACTTGATTACATAAGAACATAAGAAATAGGAGCAGGAGTAGGCCATACGGCCTCTCGAGCTTGCTCTGCCATTCAATAAGATCATGGCTGATCTTCGACTCAACTCCACTTTCCAGCCTGATTCCCATAGCCCTTGATTCCCTTAGAGTCCAAAAATCTATCTATCTCAGACTTGGACATACTCAATGACTCAGCATCCACAGCCCTCTGGAATAGAGAATTCCAAAGATTCACAACCCTCTGAGTGAAGAAATTCCTCCTCATCTCAGTTTTAAATGGCCGACCCCTTATCCTGAGACTATGCCCTCTAGTTCTAGACTCTCCAGCCAGGGCATCTATCCTGTCAGGCCCTTCAGAATCTTATATGTTTCAATGAGATCACCTCTCATTCTTCTAAACTCCAGAGAGTATAGGCCCATCCTACTCAACCTCTCCTCATAGGACAACGCTCTCATCCCAGGAATTAATCTAGTGAACCTTTGTTGCACCGCCTCTAAGGTAAGTATATCCTTCCTTAGATAAGGAGAGCAAAACTGTACGCAGTACTCCAGGTGAGGTCTCACCAAAGCCATAGAACCATAGAAAAGATACAGCACAGAAGGGGGCCATTCGGCCCATCATGTCCGTGCCGGCTCAAAGAACAACTGAGTGCCCATTCTAATCCCACCTTCCAGCACCAGGTCCATAGCCCTGCAGCTTACAGCACTTTAGGTGCAGATCCAGGTACTTTTTAAAAGAGTTGATGGTCCCTGCCTCTACCACCAATTTGGGCAGCGAATTCCATACGCACACCACCCTCTGGGTAAAAAGGTTTTTCCTCATGTCCCCTCTAATCCTTCTGCCAATCAGCTTAAATCTATGTCCTCTAGATCTTGAACTCTCCGCTACGGGAAACAGATACTTCCTGTCTACTCTATCTGGGCCCCTCATAATTTTGTACACCTCAATCAAGTCTCCCCTCAGCCTCCTCTGCTCCAAGGAAATTAACCCCAGCCAATCCAATCTCTCCTTATAGCTGCAATTTTCAAGCCCTGGCAACATTCTTGTAAATCTTCTCTGCACTCTCTCCAGAGCAATTACGTCCTTCCTGTAATGTGGTGACCAGAACTGCGCACAATACTCCAGCTGTGGCCTTACTAGCATTTTATACAGTTCCATCATTACATCCCTGCTTTTGTATTCTATACCTCGGCTAATAACGGAGAGCATTCCATATGCCTTCTTCACAACCTTATCTACCTGTACTGCTGCCTTCGGGGACCTGTGCACATGCACTCCAAGGTCTCTCACTTCCTCTACCCCTCTCAATATATTCCCATTTACTGTGTATTCCCTTTTACTGTTTGCCCTCCCTAAGTGCATTACCTCACACTTCTGGGTTGAACTCCATTTGCCACTTTTCCGCTCACTCAACCAACCCATTGATATCTTCTTGGAGTCTACAGCTATCCTCTTCACTATCAACTACACAGCCAATTTTTGTGTCGTCTGCAAATTTGCCAATCATGCCCCCTACATTCAAGTCCAAATCATTAATATATACCACAAACAGCAAGGAATCCAACACTGAACCCTATGGCACACCACTGGAAACGGATTTCCATTCGCAAAGACACCCATCGACTTTTATCCTTTGTTTCCTGTTACTGAGCCAATTTTGGATCCAATTCGCCACATTATCCTGTAACCCATGGGCTTTTACCTTTCTGACCAGTCTGCCATGTGGGACCTTGTCAAATGCCTTACTAAAATCCATGTAGACAACATCCACTGCACTACCCTCATCAATCCTCCTTGTCACTTCCTTAATGAATTCAATCAGATTTGTAAGGCATGACCTTCCCTGAACAAATCCATGCTGACTATCCCTGATTAAAACATGCCTTTCCAAGTGACAGTTTATCCTATCTCTCAGTATTGATCCTAATAGTTTGCCCACCACCGAGGTAAGACTGACTGGCCTATAATTGTTCAGCCTGTCCCTCGTACCCTTTTTAAACAATGGTACTATGTTTGCAGTCGTCCAATCCACCGGTACCTCTCCTGTATCTAGTGAGGATTGGAAAATGACCCTCAGAGCATCCGCTATTTCCTCTCTGGCTTCCTTCAATAGCTTAGGAAACAATCCATCCAGCCCTGGTGACTTATCAACTTTCAAGGATTCCAGTCCCTCTAGTACTTCCTCTCTCGTAATGTTTACCTTATCCAGTATTTCACACCTCTCCTCTTTAACGACTACGTTCAGATCATCCCTTTCCTTTGTGAATACAGAGACAAAATATTCATTTAAAACCCTTCCCACATCCTCTGCTTCTACACACAAGTTACCCTTATCATTCCTGATAGGTCCCATCTTTTCCTTAGCTATCCTCTTGTTCTTAATGTACTGATAAAACATCTTTGGGTTTTCTCTAATCTTATTTAGCTAATATTTTTTCATGCCCTCTCTTTGCTTTCCCTATTTCCTTTTTTACGTCATCCTTGTACTTTCTATACTCCACTTCCTGCAGTATTTAGTTTTCTGTGACAGTCATAAGGTTTCTTTTTCTGCTTTATCTTGCCCCGTATACGTCTAGACAACCAGGGAGGTCTAAATTTGACAGTGTCACCCTTTTTCTTTGAGGGGACGTGTCTGCATTGTACCCGTAGAATTTTACTTTTTAGTGCCTCCCATTGGCTTGTCACTGATTTCTCCCCAAGTAGTTGTGTCCAGTCCACTTCTGCCAAATCACCTCTTAGTTCTGTAAAATTTGCCTTCCCCCAATTTAAAACATTTACTCCTGATTTAACTCTGTCCTTTTCCATAATAATGCTAAAACTAACTGAATTGTGGTCATTATCCCCAATATGGTCACCCACTGTCACTTCACCCACTTGCCCGTCTTCATTTTCCAGACTAAATCTAGAATTGCATCTCCTCTTGTTGGGCTTGTCATGTACTGGCTAAAAAGGTTCTCCTGGACACCGATCAAGAATTTTGAGCCCTCTGTGCCCCTCACACTGTCTGAATCCCAGTTGATGTTAGGGTAGTTAAAGTCCCCTACTATTATTGCCCTCTTATTTTTGCATTCAGAAATTTGCCTACATATTTGTTCTTCTATCTCCCATTCACTATTCGGGGGTCTATAGTGCACTCCTAGTAGTGTGACTGCCCCTTTTTTATTTCTTAGCTCAATCCATATGGTCTCGATTGATGACCATTTAGCATATCATCCCTTCTCAACTGTAATTGATTCTTTAACCAATAATGCTACCACCCCTCCTTTTTTATCACCCACTCTATCCTGCCTGAAAACTTTATATCCAGGTATATTGAGCTGCCAATTATCCCCCTCTTTAAGCCAGGTTTCTATTATAGCAATGATATTATGCTGCCATGTGTCTATCTGTGCCCTTAGCCCATCTGCTTTGTTTGTAATACTCCTTACATTGAAGTATATACCCATTAACCCCGTCAAATTCCTGTGCTGAACACTATTTAACCTTTGCTTCTTTTGCCTTTCTGAGTCGCTAACTACATCACTAACTGCTTTTCTACTTCCCGTTTCCTGGTCTGAATTTGTCCTATCTGTACCTGCTCTTTGGTTCCCATCCCCCTGCCATACTAGTTTAAACCCTCCCCAACAGAACTAGCAAATGCCCCCATGAGAATATTGGTCCCGGTTCTGCTTGGGTGCAACCCGTCCAGCTTGTACAGGTCCCGCCTTTCCCAGAATCGGTCCCAATGCCTCAGGAATTTAAACCCCTCCCTCCTACACCATCTCTCAAGCCACGTATTCATCTGGTCTTTTCTCCTATTTCTGCTCTCGCTAACATGTGGCACTGGGAGTAATCCTGAGATTACTACCTTAGAGGTCCTGCTTTTTAATTTATTTCCTAACTCCCTATATTCTGCATGCAGGACCTCATTCCTTTTTTTACTGATGTCGTTGGTACCGATATGGACCACGACCTCTGGCTGTTCACCTTCCCCCTTCAGAATGCCCTGCAGCCTCTTCATGACATCCTTGACCCAGCACCAGGGAGGCAACATACCATCCTGGAGTCAAGTCTGCAGCCGCAGAAACGCCTATCTGTTCCCCTTACGATGGAATCCCCTATCACTATAGCCCTGCCACTCTTTTTCCTCCCCTCCTGTGCAGCTGAGTCACTCGTGGTGCTACGGTCTTGGCTCTTGCTGCATTCCCCTGACAAACCATCTCCCCCAACAATATCCAAAGTGGAATATCTGTTTGAGAGGGAGATGGCCCTTGTGGACTCCTGCTCTACCTGCCTAGTCCTTTTACTCTGCCTGGCGGTCATCCATTTCCTTTCTGCCTGCATAATCTTTACCTGCAGTGTGACCACCTCACTGAACATGCTATCCACGATAATCTCAGCATCGCGGATGCTCCACAGTGAATCCACCCGCAGCTCCAGCTCCGAAATACGGTTAGCCAGTAGCTGCAGCTGGACACACTTCCTGCACACATGGTCGCCAGGGACACCGGTAGTGTCCATGACTTCCCACATAGTGCAGGAGGAGCATATCATGGGTGCGAGCTCTGCTGCCATGATAAGCTCCTTAGTTACTCCCTTGAAGGAGTTTACTCCTTTAAATTACTCTTAATTTAGAGAATATTAACTACACTAGGGACCTTGATTCACTAAAAACGCTACATGCTATAACTAAATTAAGTTTAGTTTTTTTTTAAAAGAACTTAGTTTTATGCTATAAGTTACTGAGCCCACAGTCCTAAGAAAGAAGAAAACAGAAGAGATACTCACCACCAACCACCTACCTTCCTCACCTGTGACGTCACACTGCAGTTTTGTTTTGTTGTTGCTGTGTCCCGCTCTCGGTACGCTCCTCTCCGCTGTCCAAACAAATGCACCTCACCCCTTACTGCACCGAATCCCCTCATTCACCAAATTCCCAATTATAGACTCTGTCGAAACCAGACTCTGTCGATAGCTGCTACTCCGTGCGTTAACAAAATCCTTCAAAGCCCTGTACAATTGTAATAAGACTTCCTTACTCTTGTACTCCAACCCCCTTGCAATAAAGGCCAACGTGCCATTTGCTTTCCTAATTGCCTGCTGTACCTGCATGCTAAAGTTTTTGTGTTTCTTGTATGAGGACACCCAAATCTCTCTGGACACCGACATTTAATAGTTTCTCACCATTTAAAAAATATTCTGTTTTTCTATTTTTCCCACCAAAGTGAATAACCTTATATTTCCCCACACTATAATTCCATCTGCCACCTTCTTGCCCACTCACTTAACCTGTCTATATCCCTATGCAGACTCCTTGTGTCCTCCTCACAGCTTACTTTCCCACCTAGTATTGTATTGTCAGCAAACTTGGATACATTACACTCCATCCCGTCATCCAAGTCCTTGTGGTACCCCACTAGTTAAAGCGTGCCAAACTGAAAATGACCTGCTTTTCCCTACTCTCTTTGTCCTTTGATGAAGTAACAGAGGGTGTTGATGAAAGTAATGCAGTTGATGTTGTGTATATGGATTTTCAAAAGCGTTTGCTAAAGTATCACATAATAGACATTTGATAAAGTACCACAAAATTGAAGCCCATGTGATTAAAGGGCAGTGGCATACGAAATTGGCTGAGACAGAAATCAGAGAGTAGTGGTGAATGGTTGTTTTTTTAGACTGGAGGGAAGTATACAGTGGTGTCCACCAGGGGTCTGTATTGGGACCTCTGCTCTTTTTGATATATATGTTAATGACCTGGACATGGGTACACAGGGCATAATTTCAAAGTTTGCAGATGACACAAAACTTGGAATTGTAGTAAACAGTAAGAGGATAGTGGGAGACCTCAGGAGGACATAGACAGACTGGTGAAATGGGCAGACACATGGCAGATGAAATTTAACGCAGAGGAGTGCGAAGTGATGCATTTTGGTAGGAAGAATGAGGAGAGGTAATATAAACAAAATGGTACAATTTTAAAGGGGGTGCAGGAACAGAGAGTCCTTGGGGTGTACGTGCACAATTCTTGTCGATGACCCTTCGTCAGAACTGGAAGATGTTGAAGATTAAACAGTTTTTAAGCAAGTACAGAGCCAGGGAAAAGGAAGGGGGAGGAAGGGGAGGGGAGGAAAGAACAAAATGGAAGGTCTCTGATAGGGAGAACGGCAGGAGTGATTAAATGACAAAAGGGATGATGCTGCAAGTCAAGAATAACTTTGTAGGTAATGGGACAAGAAAAGACACAAAAGATGGGTCTAGAGGAGCTGTAAATGGCAACATCAGAACAATTAGCAGCACCTACTGTCTGAAAAAATGGGAGTGGTTATGATCTGAAGTTATTGAAATCAATGTTTAGTCCGGAAGGTTGTAAAGTGCCTAATCGAAAGATGAGGTGCTGTTCCTTGATCTTCCATCGAGCTTCATTAGAACAGTGTAGGAGGCCAGAGTGAGAGTGGGACGAGGAATTAAAATGGTAAGCGACCGGCAGGTCAGGGTCGCGCTTGCGCACTGAGCGGAGGTGTTCAGCAAAGCGATCACCCAATCTGTGTTTGGTCTCCCCAGTGTAGAGGAGAAAGCATTGAGCAGCGAATACAGTAAATTAAACTGAAAGAAGTACAAGTAAATCGCTGTTTCACCTGGAAGGAGCGTTTGGGGCCCTGGAGAGTGGGAAGGGAGGAGGTGAAAGGGCAGTTGTTGCATCTCCACAGGAAGGTGCAATGGGGAGGAGAGCAGTTGTTGGGAGTGATGGAAGAGTGGACCAGGGTGTCGCGGAGGGAGCAGTCCCTTCGGAATGCTGAAAGGGGAGGGGAAGGGAAAATGTAATTGGTGGTGGGATCTTGCTGAAGGTGGCGGAAATGGCGAAGGATGATACATTGAATGTGGAGACTGGTCGGGTGGAAGGTGAGGACAAGGGGGACCCTATCATGGTTCTGGGAGGGAAGGGAAGGGATAGGAACATAGGAACAGGAGTAGGCCATTCAGCCCCTCGTGCCTGCTCCGCCATTTGTTAAGATCATGGCTGATCTGTGATCTAACTCCATATACCTGCCTTTGGCCCATATCCCTTAATACCTTTGGTTGCCAAAAAGCTATCTATCTCAGATTTAAATTTAGCAATTGAGCTAGCATCAATTGCCGTTTGTAGAAGAGAGTTCCAAACTTCTATCACCCTTTGTGTGAAGAAATGTTTTCTAATCTGACTCTCGAAAGGTCTGGCTCTAATTTTTAGACTGTGCCCCCTACTCCTAGAATCCCCAACCAGCGGAAATAGTTTCTCTCTATCCACCCTATCTGTTCCCCTTAATATCTTATAAACTTCGATCAGATCCCCCCTTAACCTTCGAAACTCCAGAGAATACAACCCTAATTTGTGTAATCTCTCCTTGTAACTTAACCCTTGAAGTCCGGGTATCATTCTAGTAAACCTATGCTGCACTCCCTCCAAGGCCAATATGTCCTTCCAAAGGTGCGGTACCCAGAACTGTTCACAGTACTCCAGGTGCGGTCTAACCAGGGTTTTGTATAGCTGCAGCATAACTTCTGCCCCCTTGTACTCTAGTCCTCTAGATATAAAGGCCAGCATTCCATTAGCCTTCTTGATTATTTTCTGCACCTGTTCATGACACTTCAATGATCTATGTACCTGAACCCCTAAGTCCCTTTGGACATCCACTGTTTTTAACTTTTTACCATTTAGAAAGTACCCTGTTCTATCCTTTTTTGATCCAAAGTGGATGACCTCACATTTGTCTACATTGAATTCCATTTGCCACAGTTCTGCCCATTCACTTAATCTATCAATATCCCTTTGTAATTTTATGTTTTCATCTACACTGCTTACAATGCCACCAATCTTAGTGTCATCGGCAAACTTAGATATGAGACTTTCTATGCCTTCATCTAAGTCGTTAATAAATATTGTGAATAATTGAGGCCCCAAGACAGATCCCTGCAGGACTCCACTAGTCACATCCTGCCAATGTGAGTACCTACCCATTATCCCTACTCTCTGTCGCCTTTCGCTCAGCCAACTTCCTAACCAAGTCTGTACTTTTCCATCGATTCCATGGGCTTCTATCTTAGCTAACAGTCTCATATGTGGGACCTTATCAAATGCCTTCTGGAAGTCCATATAAATAACATCCATTGACATTCCCCTGTCCACTACTTTAGTCACCTCTTCAAAAAATTCAATCAGGTTCGTCAGGCACGACTTACCTTTCACAAATCCATGCTGGCTCTCTCTGATTAACTGAAAATTCTCAAGGTGTTCAGTCACCCTGTTCTTAATTATAGACTCCAGCATTTTCCCCACAACAGATGTTAAGCGAACTGGTCTATAATTCCCTGGTTTCCCTCTCTCTCCTTTCTTAAAAAGCGGAGTGACATGTGCAATTTTCCAATCTAGAGGGATAGTTCCTGAATCTAGAGAACTTTGAAAGATTATAGTTAGGGCATCATCAATGTGCTCACCTACTTCCTGGGATGGAAACCATCTGGTCCTGGGGATTTGTCACTCTTTAGTGCTATTATTTTCTTCATTACTGTTGTTTTACTTATGTTAATTTTATTGAGTCCCTGTCCCCGATTCAATATTAGTTTTCTTGGGATTTCCGGCATGCTATCCTCTTTTTCTACTGCAAATACTGACGCAAAGTAATTGTTCAACATGTCCGCCATTTCCCCATTGTCAATGACAATATCCTCACTTTCAGTTTTTAAGGGACCAACACTGCTCCTGACCACCCTCTTTTTCCTAATGTAACTATAAAAGTTCTTAGTATTGGTTTTGATATCCCTTGCAAGTTTCTTTTCATACTCTCTTTTTGCTGCTCTTACTATCTGTTTTGTGACCCTTTGTTGATCTTTGTATCTTTCCCATTCACCAGGATCTGTGCCATTTTTTGCCTTTTTGTATGCCCTTTCCTTATGTCTTATACTGTCCCTTACCTCTTTAGTTGTCCATGGCTGTTTTTTTTGGCAAGTAGAGTTCTTGCCCCTCAGGGGTACAAACCGATTCTGTATCATGTTAAATGTTTCTTTAAACATTTCACACTGATCATCAGTCGTTTTACCCATTAACAGATTTGCCCAGTTTACTGTGGACAGTCTCTGTCTCATCCCATTGAAGTCGGCCTTACCCAAGTCTAGAATCTTAGCAGCTGATTCACTTTTTTCCCTTTCAAACAAACCTTGAACTCGATCATGTTATGATCACTATTGGATAGATGTTCATGCACAGTTAACTGAATCTGGTTCATTACTCATTACTAAATCTAAATCTAGTATGGCTTGCACCCTTGTTGCCTTTAGGACATACTGCTGTAGAAATCTATCCCGGAAACACTCAAGAAATTCACTACCTTTCTGACAGTTGCCAGTCTGCTTTCCCCAATCTATGTGAAGGTTAAAGTCCCCCATTAAGACCACTATGCCTTTGTTACACACTTGTCTAATCTCTGCATTTATACAATCTAGCACTTCAGAGCTGCTGCCAGGGGTCCTATACACAACTCCCACTATAGTCTTAGATCCTTTCCTATTTCTTAATTCAACCCATAAGGTCTCTGTTACCCCTCATTATATTCTCCATTATTATTGAAGTGATTTAATCTCTAATCATTAAGGCTACTCCTCCCCCTTTTCCATTTTCCCTATCTCTCCTGAAGACCTTATAACCCGGTATATTTAGTTCCCAATCCTGACCATCCTGCAGCCATCTCTCAGTAATAGCTATCATGTCATACCCTTCAATTTGAATTTGAACCTTTAGTTCACTTAATTTATTCCTAAAACTCCATGCATTTGTATATAGAACTCTTAGTTGGGCCACACACCCTAGCCTGACCTTCAGCTTTGATGCTGGGTTAATCGCCTTACGCCTTCTAGTTTTCACTTTATCTATACTGCCTAAAGTACACTTTCTGCTGCTCTATGCTTTCCCCATTCACTTGTTCTTGAACAACTGTTTGTACTATTTGTATTGTAGATTTCCCCTGGGTCTTCCCCTCTCTTGCTGCTCTCAACTTTACTCCCTTCTGTCTCCCCGCTCAGGTTCCCATCCCCCTGCCACTCTAGTTTAAACCTTCCCCAACAGCACTAGCAAATACCCCCGCGAGGACATTGGTCCCGGTCCTGCTCGGGTGTAACCCGTCCGCTTGTACAGGTCCCATCTTCCTCAGAACCGGTCCCAATGTCCCAGGAATCTAAATCCCTCCGTCCTACACCATCCCTGCAGCCACGCATTCATCTGGTCTATTCTCCTGTTCCTATACTCACTAACACGTGGCACTGGTAGTAATCCTGAGATCACTACCTTTGAGGTCCTGCTTTTTAATTTATCTCCTTAAATTCACCTTGCAGGACCTCATCTCTTTTTTTACCTATGTCGTTGGTACCGATATGGATAACGACTACTGGCTGTTCACCCTCCTCCTCCAGAATGTCCTGCAGCCACTCCGTGACATCCTTGACCCTAGCACCAGGGAGGCAACATGCCATCCTGGAGTCACGTTTGCAGCCGCAGAAACGCCTATCTGTTCCCCTTGCAATGGAATCCCCTATCACTATAGCCCTGCCACTCTTCTTCCTCCCCTCCTGTGCAGCAGAACCACCCGTGGTGCCATGAACTTGGCTCTTGCTGCTTTCCCTTGATAAGCCATCTCCCCAACAGTATCCAAAGCGGTATATCTGTTTGAGAGGGAGATGGCCCCAGCAACTCCTGCTCTACCTGCCTAGTCCTTTTACTCTGCCTGGTGGCACCCAATTCCTTTCTGCCTGTGTAATCTTTACCTGCGGTGTGACCACCTCACTGAACATGCTATCCACGATAATCTCAGCATCGCGGATGCTCCACAGTGAATCCACCCACAGCTCCAGCTCCGAAATGCGGTTAGCCAGTAGCTGCAGATGGACACACTTTCTGCACACATGGTCGCCAGGGTCACTGGTAGCGTCCATGACTTCCCACATAGTGCAGGAGGAGCATATCACGGGTGCGAGCTGTGCTGCCATGACTTGTCTTAGGTTTACACTTAGATTAGATGAGAGGAGAAGTCCGGGAAATGGGACTGACACGGTTGAGGTCCCTGTCAACTACTTTGGACTGGAATCCTCGGTTGAGGAAAAAGGAAGACATATAGGAAGCACTGGTGTGGAAGGTGGTATCGTCAGAACAGAAGCGAAGGAGACGGAGAAACTGGGAGAAGGAAATAGAGTCCTTACAGGAAGCGGGGTGGTAGGAAGTGTAATCCAGATAGCTGTGGGAGTCGGTGGGCTTATAATAGATGTTGGCTGACAGCCTGTCCCCAGAAATGGAGAAAGAGAAGTTGAAATTTTCCAGTTCAGGGTGAGAGCAGGAAGTGGCATCGATACAGTCATCAATGTACCGGAAAAAGAGGTGAGGGAGGGGACCTATTCCACATGTCCCACAAAAAGGCAGGTGTAACTAGGACCAATAAGGGTTCCCATAGCAACACCTTTTACTTGGAGGAACTGAGTGGAGTCAAAGGAGAAGTTGTTCAACGTAAGAACAAGTTCAGCCAGGCGGAGGAGGGTGGTGGTGGATGTGGACTGGTTGGGCCTTTGTTCAAAGGAGAAGCAGAGGGCCCGCAGGCCGTCCTGGTGGAGGATGGAGTTGTAGAGGACTGGACATCCATGGTGAGAAGAAGACGGTTAGGGCCAGGGAACTGGAAACTGTTAAAGTGGCGGAGAGCGTCAGAAGAGTCGCCGATGTAGGCTGGAAGAGATTGGACAAGGAGAGAAAAAATAGAGTCAAGATAGGAAGAAATAAGTTCTGTTGGGCAAGAACAGGCTGAAACGATGGGTCCCTCTGCCCCCTCCGCGACACCCTGGTCCACTCTTCCATCACCCCCAACACCCACTCTCCTCCCCATGACACCTTCCCGTGCGAGCGCAGGAGATGCAACACCTGCCCCTTTCACCTCCTCCCTTCCCACCATCCAGGGCCCTAAACACTCCTTCCAGGTGAAACAGCAATTTACTTGCAATTCTTTCAATTTAGTATACTGTATTCGCTGCTCTCAATGCGGTCTCCTCTGCATTGGGGAGACCAAACCTAGATTGGGTGATCGCTTTGCTGAACACCTTCGCTCAATCCGCAAACGTGCCCTGACCTGCCGGCCACTTGCCATTTTAATTCCCCGCCCCACTCCCGCTCTGACCTCTCTGTCCTCGGCCTCCAACACTGTTCCAATGAAGCTCAACAGAAGCTTGAGGAACAGCACCTCATCTTTCGATTAGGCACTTTACAACCTTCTGGACTCAACACTGATTTCAATAACTTCAGATCATAACCACTGCACCCATTTTTTTCAGACAGCAGTGCTGCTAATGGTTCTGCTGTTGCCATTTACAGCTCCTCTAGACTCTCTTTTGATTCTTTACTTGTCCCATTGCCACCCTCTTTGCCTTGCACCATCATCCCTTCTGCCATTTATTCACTCCTGCCCACCAACCTATCACAGACCTTCCCTTTTGTTATTTCCTCCCCTCCCCTTCCTTCCCCCGCCTTTTCCCTGGCTCTGTATTTGCTTAAAAACTCTTTAACCTTCAACTTCTTCCAGTTCTGACAAAGAGTCATCGACCTGAAACATTGGGCCTGATATTAGGAGGGCAGCGGGTTCGCAGCGGGGGGTCGACTGGGCGAGTGGGTAACGCGCCCAGTGAAATCGGGGTGCTCCGCACGCGATTGCAGCTTGATTGGAGCCACTTACCTGTGCTTCCGGGATTCGCGCTGGAAAGCTGCGCAGTGGGCGGACTGCGCATGCGCAGCATAAGCTGTCAGCTGAAGGAGCTCTATTTAAAGGGGCAGTTCTCCACTGACTGATGCTACAGAAAATAGGAAAAATTACAGCATGGAGCAGCCCAGGGGAAAGGCTGCTCCCAGGTTTAATGATGCCTCACTCCAGGTCTTATTGGATGGGATGAGGAGGAGGGGGAGGACAGAGATCTTCCCCCCGGCGGGCGGGAGGAAGTGGCCTGCCTCTGCCACCAAGAAGGCCTGGCTCGAGGTGGCAGAGGAGGTCACCTGCACCACCAACATATCGTGCACCTGCATACAGTGCAGGAGGCGCTTCAATGACTTAAGTAGGTCAGCCAAAGTGAGTACACTTACTCATTCCCCTACACTCCGTCTGCCACATCACCGCCCCCACCCCACATCTCCTTCTGCACTGCCAACACTACTCTGTCACATCACCCCTCACACCCACTCAAAGCTCATCCTCATCTTACCTGCACTTTCTCACCTCGCCAGTACTCATCCCGCCACTACCACTCAACCCAATCCTCATACAATCTCATGGCTCTATCTCATACTCACCCTCTCATGCATCTCATTCATGGTCAGCCTCACTCAATCTGCCACTACCTGTGCTGCAGCCACAGGGCATGCATTACATATGTGCAGTAGGCAGCATAAGGCAAATGTGTCGTGAGCATGAAGCGATGCACAAGGGTGTTTGAGGGTTTGTCATGGTTTTTACTTCTATTTAATCTCTGATCAACTCACTTTACATATTATATTGTCACCACTACTGCCACGTCTTTGCGAATCTTGTCTGGTTTGTGTAATAATCCCTTTCCTGAGGATCACCATGAAGACCCACAACTGATTCCACCCATTGTGTCACTGCAGAGTGGGTGTAGGTGTATTTGCAGGGCTCTTTTGTGCAGACGACTGAGAGAAGTCGGCGATGTCCCCGGTGGCACCCTGGAAGGATGTGGAGGAGAAGTTGTTGAGGGCAGTGGTGACTTTGACAGCGACAGGTAAGAAGATGGTGCTCGGGCCAGCCGGGAGCAGCTCGGCATGAAGGAGGCTGCAGATGTCCACGACTACATGTCGAGTGACTCTGAGCCTCCGTGTGGACTGCTGCTCAGAGAGGTCCAGGAAGCTGAGCCTCGGTCTGTGGACCCTGTGGCGAGGGTAGTGCCCTCTGCGACGCATCTCTCTCTGCGGTTGCCCTCCCTCCTGCTGTGCAGGTGGATGTGTCACAGCACTGTGTTGTGGAGTTCCACGTGTCAGAGGTGGACGGCGTGGCCGGCGAGGCTGGTGATGCTGTTCGCCCTCCGAGGAGGTCATGACTGCAGCTATGGCGGCACCCATCCGGAAGATGTACATCTGAGGGGGTCCGCAAGGTAGGTACATGTGTCTGGACACTGGGGTAAGTGTGCAAGTTTGTGAATTTTATTGTTAGGAGGAGGTTGGTGGAGGCCAAACTTTGTCCAACGTGACAGAGTGGCCTCCTGCAATGAGTGAGGGTCTCCCCCCCCCTACCTGTCAAATGGACCTTTGCAGCTGCCACAGGCTGATGGCTGCAACACGTCCATTTGAACTGGGAGTGTTTCCCCCAGTACGGGAAAAAGTCCCAGTTAATTTCAAAATCCCAGCCCTTCTAAAATATCAGGTCAATCAGGTCTGTAAACGACCTGAAGTACCTGTTTAAGTACTTTAAGGTTCACCCCGCCGACTTTAATTGCCGGCGGGAGTCCCACATGCGGGGGCTGCACGCATATCAGCGCGTCACTGGGGAACCCGGAAGTGGGCGGGTTGGAGCCAGGCTCCAGACCCGCCCCGGGAATACCCGATTTTCGTAGCCCCTCCGCCACAAACGCACCTGATCGGGGGTGTGAAAATCGAGCCCATTAACTCTGTTTCTTTCTCCACAGGTGCTGCCTCACTTGCTGAGTATTTCCAGCATTGTCTGTTTTTATTTCAGATTTCCAGCATCTGCAGTATTTTGCTTTTTTAAAATAAATTACTGGTTAGGCCCCAGGTGGAGTATTGTGTCCAATTCTGGACACTTTAGGACAGATATCAAGGCCTTAGAGAGGGTGCAGAGGAGATTTACTAGATTGGTAACAGGGATGAGGGATTTCAGTCATGTGGAAAGACTGGAGAAGCTGGGGTTGTTCTCCTTGGAACAGAGAAGGTTAAGGGGAGATTTAATAAGGGTGTTCAAAATCATGAAGGATCTTGACAGAGTAAATAAGGAGAAACTGTTTCCAGTGGCAGAAGGGTCGGTAGCCAGAGGACACAGATTTAAGGTAATTGGCAAAAGAGCTAGAGGCGAAATGAGGAGCAATTCTTTTATGCAGTGAGTTGTTGTGATCTGGAATGCACTGCCTGAAAGGGTGGTGGAAGCAGATTCAATAATAACTTTCAAAAGGGAACTGGATAAATACTTAAAGAGGAAAAATTTGCAAGGCTATGGGGAAAGGGCAGGGGAATGGGACTAATTGGATAGCTCTTCCAAGGAGCCGGCACAGGCACGATGGGCCGAATGGTCTCCTTCTGTGCTGTATCATTTTATGATTCCATGATTCTATTTTGCCAAGTCCAAAACTAGATAATGGTAGGTCATAGTAAAGAAGAGGATCATGGCTTGAGTTCTGGGGCTCAATTTTGAAACGGGGGCGGGTTGGCAGCGGGGCGGGCGGGGTGGGGGGCGGGGATGGTGGGGAGGTGAAGGTGCTCGTGGCAAACCCGAATAAACAAAACTTGCTGTTGCTGACGTGATCACAATGTAATTGGTGGTAATTGAAGGAATGTCAGTTGTTTCCGGGTTTTACGCCCGGCAGCCAGCTGGGCGCTGAAACGGAAGATCGGAGGGGGGGGGAGAGTGGAAGATTGGAGGGGGGGAGAGTGGATGATCGGGGAGGAGAGAGGAAGATCAGGTGGGAGAGTGGAAGATCGGTGGGGGGAGAGTGGAAGATCGGGGGGGGGTGAAGAGGGGGAGATCGGACGGACATCGGGGGGATGAAGAAGGGGAGATCGGAGAGGGAGACATTGGAACAGGGTGGAAAGGTAGGTTGATTTTGTGTTTTAACTTCGTGCAGTGGTTTTTAAATTTAATTTATTTAGTTTATTTTTGCCTGATCTGGCCCTTCATGCCTGGTTTCACCAGGCGTGAATCAGAAGCCGTGGGAAAGCCACCCAGGTAAGTTAAAAATCATTCTAACTACCTAATGTGTCACAAGTAAAGTGCCTTAAGTGCCTCAATGAGGTACATTTGGCTCTTTAACTTTGGCTCTTTAATTGCGGGCGGGACCTCCGGATTTGGGATGCCCGCGTGCACACAGGTGCGTCGGTGGGGAACTCGGAAGTCGGCGGGTTGGAGCCGGCTTCTGAACCTGTTCTGCATTTCTGCAATTTTTGCAGCCCCCCTGCCCCCAACACACCCGCAATTTACATTTAAAATCGAACCCCTGGTGTTTGCTTTAGTGATGTTGAAAATTCATTCAAAACCTTAGTAACTAATACCTCTCATGAGAAATTCAATAAATGGAGTTTTTTTTTAAAGGATACAGATTTTTTGGGGGAAATGTAACCCCCAGGTGGGAAACCGATGGGACAGGCAGGCTGTCCGCCTGGGAGCTACAATGGGAGGCTCACTCCATTTTAACGGTTGGGCCTCCTTAACATTCTACAGGCAAGCTGCCTGCCCGAAATGGGTGTACAGAGGCAGCTCTCCGGCTCTGGGCCTCCAAAGATTGGGTGGCCCAGAAACTGCAAGGCCGGCAATTGGGTAGGTCATGAGAGAGGGAGGGTTTTGTAGCTGTTGGAGGGAGGAGCCCTGGGCAGCAATGGCCCAGACTTTCTTTGTGGGCCCTGAAAGAACACTCCTGCTCCGCCCGGCCCCACAAGAATAAGTTTTAAACTTACCTGACTGGCCCTCTGCTGGGTGTCCACTGAACAGGTTTTACTGAACAGGGTGTTCGCGGTGGGCGCCTCACTCAGTAGGCAGTTAAAATAATATCAGGCTCCGATCTAAGTGATAGGACCCTGATTTTTTATATATTTATGAGGCTCCCGTCTGAGTCAGGTGGGCGTCTCAGCCGCCCCAGAAAACAGTGGTGTTAAAATAGCTGCGAGGCGGGAAACTAGCAGTAAGTGTACCGCTTCGATTTTAACTCCTGTTCCGTCTGGTTTCGGACGGGCACAGAAGTTAAAATTCCCCCTTTGGTGTTCAGTTTACATGTTAGAAATTTCTGAACAGCCCACTCAAAAGCTGGACTGTCTAGTACAATTCCATTGTTTTTGTGGACTTTCTAGTCACCTGTTTAGAGTCTAAGAAACAGGTTGCCTGTCTGTGATGGTGTTGTGTGGGTCATAGATAGACCTAAAGAGAGGGGAATAAAATAATAGATAATATAATAGTGGGGAGGAATTATGACAGTACCTAAATAATAGATAACTCAAGACTCTTAAATACACTGAAAGCATTATTAATTTTGATTTTGACCTGATATAATTTTGGGCTGACCTGATAGTTTGTTATTCAAGAGTTAAAAGCATTATTGTGCTAAACTCAAATGTCTCTCATCCTTGTCACACTGTGTGCCTGGATGCAGCGAGTGTTACTGATGCCAACATTTTTAATCTACCACCGCTGTGTGAAAGAGCCACACTTCCACTGAAATGTATCAGCGAGACTTATTAATTTCATGCCAAGTGCTGGAGGCGTGAATGTAGAAAACGCTGTTTGATTTAGGATAATAGGAATCGGGCAGCTGAAGGGCATGGCATAAAGATCAGGAGCCCTAGGTCTCAGGAGGAGGAGCAGGTGCAGGCTTCAAGCAAGGCCTTTGGGCCCATGGGGCAATAGAGGCTTAAAACAATCTGCATCACCTTTTTTTTTCCCTTCTTCTTTGGCTCGTGGTTCTCACAGCTTAACAGCCCGCTGCTCCACAAAGAGCGGTAAACAGTGAAGGCAAAATTAAAAAGGGAACTCCCTCGATACACAGAGACAAATTAGGGCAAACAAATTACACGGAGTCAACAATAAACAGAGGAGCATCTGGGAACATATTCCTTGGCTATCAAGCATGGATGCTGTATACAAGCTGGTGGAGACTTTGTGAATTTCAAACAGGCAAAGAGCTGCTCTTTCATGGAGCTCATTAGAAATGCTGGTGATTTTTTTAACCCTTTCTTTTCTCATTTCGTTTTGCTGGTTGGGGCAAAACAGCTTGTTTTTTTTTTCCGGAGGTTAACTTTGGTTCTTAACCCCTGCTCTTTAATACAATAATTGTTACACTCTTGCATTAATTTTCTCTCCCTTCATGTATTGTTATCTTAACGTTGTAGACAATTACAATAGTTTGCATTTATATGGTGCATTTAACATAACAGAGGCAAATACAGACATCACTTATCAATAACAACTACAACAACTTGCATTTATATAGCACCTTTAACGTAGTAAAACGTCCCAAGGCGCTTCACAAGAGCGTTATCAAACAAAATTTAACACCGAGCCACCTAAGGAGATAATAGGAAAGGTGACCAAAAGCTTGGTCAAAGAGGTAGGTTTTAAGGAGCGTCTTAAAGGAGGAGAGAGAGGTAGAGAGGCGGAGAGGTTTAGGGAGGGAATTCCAGAGCTTCGGGCCTAGGCAGCTGAAGGCACGGCCACCAATGGTGGAGCGATTAAAATCGGGGATGTGCAAGAGGCCAGAATTGGAGATCTCAGAGGGTTGTAGAGCTGGAGGAGGTTACAGAGATGGGGGATGGGAGGGATGAGGCCATGGAGGGATTTGAAAACAAAGATGAGAATTTTAAAATCGAGGTGTTGCTGGACTGGGAGCCAACGTAGGTCAGCGAGCACAGGGGTGATGGGTGAATGGAATTTGGTGTGCGTTAAATACGGGCAGCAGAGTTTTGGATGAGCTCAAGTTTATGGAAGGTGAAAGAGGGGAGGCCAGCCAGGAGAGCACTGGAATAGTCAAGGCTAGAGGTAACAAAGGCATCGATGAGGGTTTCAGCAGCAGATGAGCTGAGGCAGGGGTGGAGAAGGGTGATGTTACGGAGGTGGAAGTAGACCGTCCTGGTGATGGAGCGGATATGTCGTCGGAAGCTCATCTCAGGGTCAAATAGCATGCCAAGGTTGCGAATGGTCTGGTTCAGCTTCAGACAGTGGCCAGGGGGAGGGATGGAGTCGGTGGCTAGGGAATGGAGTTATACCGGGTAAATTGTGTTAACACCAATTATATGTTGTGGGGACTTTATATTAACTGAATTCAAATTCTCAAACTGTCATCGTAGGATTTCAACTCACGTTCTCTGCATTATTAGACCAGTAGCACAGCCACTACACCACCGTACCCAGTTATAGAATTTGACCTATGAATGATATAGCCACAGGGCAACACGTAGATAAGGAACAGAAGGTGTCAAGAATGGAATCTTGGGACAGTTCTGAAGTCTGCCCCACTTTCGTTCTGATACTTATTTTCATTTATAACATAAATAGAAATATATCTCTTCTGATTTTCTCACACTTTGTGTTCCATGCTGTATTAAAGGACACTCATTTTAGGGCGTACCTTGTTGCAACATTAAAAGTGTTTTATGCACCATGGGCCATGGTAGGACAAGATCTCATTCGAAATACTGGCGGGGAACTGGGTGGTACAATGGGTTACACTTTTGCCTTTCACCCCTATGACCTGGAGTTATGTTGCAGAATCATTTGTGTAGACCTCTGTGATTTATGTGCACCAGTTTCACTTCTGGGACTAGGTTCAAATCTAATCCAAACTGATGGGATGAAAATCTCCTCTGCCTGTTGTTTAAGGGGTTGTATGTGAAATGAGTTTGGGCAGTCTCAATCTACTTCCTAGTGTAAGCCTACAATTATAAACCTGCCTAATTTGGTACTAACTGGAAATCTGACTCAGAGAGGTCACAGGATGGCTGGTGTGGGAAATGAAAAAAAGTACTGGTGCAGTAGGAAGTGCTCTTCTGAGGTTGGGACTGAGGCATGTTGCTGGGGTACAGTAGCTGATCTGGGAATGCTTGAAGCTGACACTGGATGTCTGGAATGGAATGAGTTCCATTCCCCATCAATAACATCTCTCACCGTGATGAGCATAAAAAAAGAAATACTAGTGTTTTCTTAATCCTTTCTTTTCTGAATCTGTTTTGATAGTTAGCAACATAATTTTTTTTCTAGTGAATACATTGGGGAACGTCCTCATATGCACTTTAATACAATAATACTTGCATTCATTTTCTCTCACCTCATATATAGCTAACTTTTCCTATATGGACCTTTTATGTGTGTCTTAGCTGATGAAGATCACGGGTCTATGCCCTGAATTTCTTTGAATATTAGCATACAATTGCTAACGTATTCATATGATCCTTATTTTAAAAGGGTTAGTGCCTCTGTTAAGATAGCAGGCAAAGGAATTTCTCAGAATGATGTTAAACAGGGTGAAGCAGGACTGGTGTGATTTCCTTTCCCGTTTACTGAGCGACATAGATTTTGATTCAGACAGAAACTTGGTGCGGTATTTCTCAGTTAGCACAGGTGATGGAGGATGAACTGTGAACATGAATGATTGAATTTAGTAATTAAAAGATATTTCTGAAGGATCACCTATTAAGCCACTCAACTTGTTTACAGTAGCTTTCACTGCAGGAAAAACATGTCATTAATCAACTAATAAGAGATGCTGATCTCAAGGGACTGATGCTGGGAGCGGGAGGCACGAGCATCTGAAATAGTAGTTTGCTAGGGTCCTTCTCGTAGTGCCTCCATATTGTTCACTCTTTGAGGAATACATCGGCATTTCTGTGTAAAAAAAACATACTTGCAAATCAAAGTATATTTTATTCCATGAATAAAGAAAGAACTTGAATTTATATAGCGCCTTTCATGGTCTCAGGACGTCCCAAAGCGTTTTACAGCCAATGAAATACACTGTTGTAATGTAAACAATGCAGCAGCTAATTTGTGCATAGCAAAATCCCACAAATAGCAATTAGATAAATGACCAGATAATCTGCTTTAGTGATGTTGGTTGAGGGATAAATATTTGCTAGGATACTGGGGAGAACTCCACCCTTCTTTGAAATAGTGCCATGGAATCTTTTACGTCCATCTGATAGAGCAGATGGGGCCTCGTTATAACATCTCATCTGAAAGACGGCACCTCTGACAGTGCAGCTCTCCCTCAGAATTGCACTGGAGTGTCAGCCTAGCTTATGTGCTCAAGTCTCTGGAGTGGGACTTGAACCCACAACCTTCTGGCTTAGAAGTGAGAGTGCTAACACTGAGCCAAGGCTGATACCATGTAACATGAATTAAGAAATATGTGGTGGTTTTGTTAATTTTTAAAAATTCACCTAAATGATATTCTGCATTATCAATAAACACAAACTCTTTGTTTGAAGAAGTTGCACAATAATGACATAGATATATTGTATTTTGAAAGATGAAAAAAATCATTGGTTATTCCAAGTATTTTTTCACAAAATAGATACTTTCACTAAGAGACTAAACTGCTGTTGTATCTGTAACACTATCAGTTGCTTCTTATCCTCACTAGTTCAGCACAAATTGAACAGTATCCATTCTGTCATCAATGGACCATGATCTCTAACTAACCACAATACTGGTATGAATGTAGTCAGTGCATTGCTAGTGCACTACTAGTGTAAACACACTGTTTTGCGCACATTTTGTTCGTATTTTGAGGCAGATATGTGGCACCTACATATTTAAATGTAATATCAATAAGACATTTGACACTAGTTCTAGCTAAACATGCCATGTTGGATTTTAATTACAGTGAAGTACAAATTGCTAAGCAATCCCCCCTCCCCTCCCCCTCCCCTTGACTCTGGCTTAACGTTTTTAAAATTATTATGCTATACAGGAAATAATAGTCATTAGTTGTAACAAGGGTCAGAAACATTAATGGTGATTTTAACCCGACCCGCCTGGCGGAAACTAGGCGAGCAGGCAGGCAGTTAAAATCAGCCAGGTGATTTACCCGCTGATGTCCCACACTGATCCTTTTATTTTAACCTGCAAGGACACCTGCCTGAAGCCGCCGAGATACTTCTTTAAATATGCATATCCAAGTGCGATGACGTCATTGGGCCTCGACTGCAATTTTAACTATGCCCCTGAGCAGGGAAGCTGTTGTAGCTTTCCCACCAGTTAAGGACAGCATATCTTGTAACAATGGTTTTCATGAATTTTTATTTAATTTTTCCTTGTTTTCTCTCCTTGTAATTTGACCTGGTTAGGAGGTCAGGCTGGTGTTGCACATAGACTTACAGCATGATGTTCTCCCCCTGGAGCAGGTAGACCTCAGCTTCCAACTGAGATGGACCACTTTGCAGCACATTGCTTTGTTTAGCATGCTGAGAACTAAGTCAAATGCGTGCAAGTATTGGTCAGCCATGGAATCATATTTCTAAAATAAAACAGAAAATGCTGGAAATACACACCAGGTCAGTCAGCCCCTGCAAAAAGAAAGGTCAAATTATTGACATTTTGGGCATGTACACCTTCATTAGCACATATTTCTAGTTGGTACTTCAAGTATTCAACTGGTTGACAACCAAACATGCAATTAGTTAACAGTCAAGTGGTCAATTGGTTAAAAATCTAGTGATCAATTGGTTAAAAGTCATGTGGTCAATTGGTTGAAAGTCAAGTGGTCAATTGGTTAAAAGTCTAATGATCAATTGGTTAAAAGTCATGTGGTCAATTGGTTGAAAGTCAAGTGGTCAATTCGTTGAGGTTCGAATGACCAACTGGTTAGTTTTCTAGACTGTCCAGTTTTCAGTAACATGTTATAAAGGAGTCCTGATGTGGCACTTGCTCAGCACCAGAAATAGCCAAAAAGTGGAGCACAATAAAACCTCTTGTGGCATAGATTGCTGGAGGACATTATAACTCATTACACTACTCCTAACTGATCAGGAATATCTATTTCATCCATGAGAAAGCAGTATTTAATTTTACTATTAGCAATATTCTAATCCCATACTATTATAAAAGGAAAAGATGAAAAGAGAATGAAAAAGACTCAAATAAAGAAAAAAAGGATTAAATATAAAGCTGAATGGAGTTTCTTCACCAGCTTCACAAGAGGAAACAATTACACATAAATCATTAATAAAATGTCTATGGACACCTTCAGTGCTTCTCAGCCTCATAAACATCATCTGTACATCCACCTGCATCTACTGAGCTGCCTGGCTGATGTCTCACAGTCCTGTCTCATGGGAGGTTCTTGAGATGACACTATGTAAATGAAGTTAAAAACCTCCAAACTCTCCTATAAATTGATTTCACAGCTAAATTACTTTGTAAACAAGAATGAATATCAATGGTGCTGAAGACAGATGAGTACTGTTATAAATTTCTATTCACTTAATAAGACAATATACTATTTAAATGAGCCTTTTAATAGGTTGAGGTTACACAACATATAAAATAAAGACACGATTTCTTCTTCCGATGACAAACAGCTTAATGAATAACTAATCAGCAAGTGAAGGTGAGTGAACAAGTAACTGGGTATCCTCAGTGACATTGAAGGTATATAATAGATTGTGCTCCTCACTTAATAGAAATAGGTAGCTTCTATAAATGGAATGAACAGCATTGGTATTCTTTAAAGAAGTTAATATTGTTAGGGAGGCATTTATTTTCACATTTTGTGTGTTAAAGGATTATTTTCAGAAGGTTCAACCGGCAAGCCAAAAACTCCTGCTGCAAACAAACCACACATGCATGAGTATTTGATTGTAGAATAGAATCATAGAAAGTTACGGCACAGAAGGAGGCCATTCGGCCCATCGTGTCCGTACCTGCTGAAAAAGAGCTATCCAGCTAAATCCTACTCTCCAGCACTTGGTCCATAGCCTTGGAGGTTACGGCACTTCAAGTGAACCTCCAGGTACTTTTTAATAGATATGTTGATATGGTGAAGGACTGCAAGTCCACAAGTTCGGGGTTGATTTTAACCCTACCTGCCCGGTGGAAACCTCGTGGGTGGGCAGTTAAAAACAAATAGGTTACTTACCTGCTCAGATCCCGACCGTTTCCGATTTTAACCTGCAGGATTTTGCAGGTGAAGTCTCATAAATTTATGCAAATTGAGGTCTATTACATCAATGCAATTTTGCCCAGGGCCTGAGCAGGGAAACCAGGGTGAGCAGAAGCAGATCCCGCTGGGCAGAAGCAGGTCTTAAGGCAGAAGAGGCCTCATCAAGTAAGTTTAAAAGTTTCCTTTGTGAGGCCAGGAGGAGCAGGAGCGCTTCGCTGAGCCCTACAAGGAAAGCCGTGGCCTCCTCGTGCCCTGATCACCCCCACCTTCCCTCCCGCAAAACTTCCCAAAACCACCTCCCAGCCAGTTTCCTGGAAGCCAGAGGGCGGCCAAGGGCTGCCTGATCTTTGCCTGCCGGCAGCTGCTCTGCACTCTCTTCATGTCTGTTCCAGTTGAGAACCTCCTGCTGGTTTCACATTATCTTCCCCCTTCCAACCTCAGAGACCTTGGGAGAATCTCCTAGAAGATTGTACACTTTAATATAGTCTAATTGAAAAGACTGTGGCTAACTTACATCATCTGATGTTGGATAGGGCCATATCTAGACGTAGCAGTTTAAGATTTTCTAAGTTGCTAGTAGTATCGCACACATTTTCATTTTATCCAGTGAGGTAGAAGTGCTCCACCAATTGAGAAGGCTTGAGGTGGAACAACATTACAGTCATATGCTTAATATATATATCTGGACTCTTTCCACAGCATTTATACGTATTTTACTTATGGCTATAGTGACAGATTAGCAAAAAGCACATTCTTTATGTTTACTGCTTTGCTAGCAGTAATTCCCTTTATGATAAATATCATTGAAATAATAGAAAAGAATGATTATAGCTGTGACATCAATTAAAAACCTATCGAATTTTCACCTATAAAAATTTATTTAGTGCCCTGCAGTGTAATAAAATTGAAATGGCTGGTTCAATTCAAATGGATATGAAATATTACAGACATCCGAATCCACATTCAACCATTTATTTTCCATTTATTTTTTTATTATAAATCCTTTTAAAATCTGTCATCACACTGAGTGAAACCATTGAGAACCCAATTAATTTCATCCAACCTGTTTATTGCTTAAAAATTAAAATAAGTCTGAAATGTCTGATTTATTTTTAACCTGAACAATGCTGGCTCAGATCAAAGTGTTTTCTGAGTCTATGCTCATTAACTGAGATACTATATATGGGTCAGACCATTGGAAACATAATTATTTGTCTCTTTCTTATCTCTTGTTGTTCATGCAACAAACCATTTTCTTCTTATATCCATATTCCATGGAATAAAGTCTCTCTCCACAAACATGCACACATACAACAAAATCTAAATATTTATTAGATTATGGAGACTTGTTTCTGAATATACGGAGTCAGTGGAACCTCATTTTACAAACCCTTATTACTAACATTTCATTACAGCAAACCTCTCCCTTAGTCCTGATGGAAACCCATTATAGTCACTAGCAGGGTAAAGTTCCTCTTTGTATTAATGCTAATGCATGTGCTCAGTGAATGTTATGTATAGTCATTTGGTGCATTAGCATAAATGGAGCATTTGCACATTTTTGTCCATGCTCCTGAAATTCCTTCAGTTAGTAACCTGAATTAATGCACACCAGTATCTCCCAAATCCACGACCTCTACCACCTAGAAGGACAAGGGCAGCAGGCACATGGGAACACCACCACCTGCACGTTCCCCTCCAAGTCACACACCATCCTGACTTGGAAATATATCACCGTTCCTTCATCATCGCTGGGTCAAAATCCTGGAACTTCCTACCTAATAGCACTGTGGGAAAACCTTCACCACACGGACTGCAGCGGTTCAAGAAGGCGGCTCACCACCACCTTCTCAAGGGCAATTAGGGATGGGCAATAAACGCTGGCCTTGCCAGCGACGCCCACATCCCATGAATGAATAAATAAAAAAAAACTGCTAACCCTACAATACTGTTTATTTGGTTTGTCAATCACCAACTAAAGATGAACATACAAATTCGCTCATACTTGCCTTCCAGCTCACATGGCATTAATAAGAGCTTGTATAGAGGTGGTGCTAAGGTAGTGGAGAAAGTGATTAGACATCCAATAAGGAGCAGAGCAGGAGATATTGAAATGGACGACTCAGTTGATCCAGCTGTACTGGATAGATTGGATTGTAAAAGAAAAATTTCTGCATCTCCACTGGAGTTCCCTGTCTTCTACTGGGATGTACTAAAGATCTGGAACTTGGTTGCTTCCAGCAGGTGCTCTCCCCGATCCAAGGTGGCGTCTATTTTGGCTCAGCCGCTCCTCTGTAACCCTCAGCAGCACGTGCCCAGTCTGGGTGACACGTCGTTGGCAGAGATAAGAGCCCTTGCTTCAAAAGTAACTAGAGTCAGGGAGGTACTGGATGGCGGTTGAACGGGGTGGATGATGCCAGAGGCAGTCTCTGTCCAGATGTCCCTGCAGCCAAAATCATCCAAGAACTGAAACCCACACTTAACCCTGACTATTAGGTATATCAGGGAGGCTCAAGCAGATGGAATCATTCTTGTACGATCTCACCCACCTTTGGATAGAGTTGCTCATTGATGCGAGGCCTGAAAACTCCCTCAGAATCCTCCACTTCACAACTTGCACTTTCTCCAGAAAATTCCTTCCGTGCCATTCCATTCTGTGTACAGTGGCTTCTGTATTGGTTGTTGCTGCACACACTCCACTTCCATCTGAACATGCTTTGGCATGCCATCTTTAAAATAATATCAAAGATCTACTGTGTGTTTAATGTGATGGTCCTCCTCTTATGGAACATGTAGCTTTGAAACATATTCTTTCTATCATACTACTGCTATGTGATGTTCCACTGAAAGGAGTAGCTGTGGAGTCTTTCTGAGGGGTCTACTGATGACCTAATTCTATGTATTGTAGACCTTGAAGGTCTTCTATACATTCCAGATATGGTGTTTTTTTGAGAAGGCCTGCCTGGTTTTAGAGGCTTCTTCTGTCACTTGTTCAGAGGAAGTTGGATGCAAGAGACTGGCAGTAACTAGAAAGCTTCTTCTGTATTTGCTTGTACGCCTCTGCTGAAGGCTGAGTCCTCAAGTTGAATCATGAACCATTGCATTTCTACAAGGTCTCTGAATCCCTTACTCATGGTTACCTGGAGCCTGTCTTCAAGTTTGTTAAAACAAGTTATTATCGTGCATTGAATTTTGGACTGCAAAATCTCGACTGCATCATTGAGAGCACTCGTGATAAATAGTGCCACTGTGATGACCGTCTGCATGTCAGACCTCACTTTACAGATGCTCCATGGCAGTCTGCAGATCAGAGAATTCTTGCTGTACAACATTGTCCATCTGTGTACCAGCTCTTTGCATCATGTTGTGCAAGGAGAGAAGTACTGCTGAAGCATTCCTGCATTTCATAATCCCTTGAGGTCTGAATCATAAAGCAACCCGACAGGGATGATAACAATGTTAGCCCTCTGCTCAGCAGTATCTAATCTTTCTTCAGACCCACCTCTGCTCCTTTCACAACCATATGAAGTGACTTGCTCTGTGATTCTTCCTTTAAATCTGTGAAGGTGACACATGCACAGATATAAATGCCAAGTAATTTACTGTCCAGTATTTGAATGTGTGCAATTCCTGTTTTCTGTATTCACCTATTTCACCTCTCTGAAGCACCTTGGCAAATTTTACTATGTTAAAGGCTCTATATAAATGCAGGTTTAACAGAGATTAATACATGTTTTTAATTAACAGTAATCTACTACATGACGTGGAAGATGCATGTGTAGAATTTCAACTTTATATCAACATTATTTGATATTTCCCATTACAACCATGTTATATGTGCATACACCATATATTGGGATCGCATGTACTAGATTCAATATTAGTGCCTTCAAAATTAGCTTGTGCACACTGTCCAAATTATCTAAACTGAACAGATCAGTTCATAGCTCGTTGTTTTTCGGCCTGGCTATTGACAATCTTCTGCCTGGCTATTGACAATCTTCTGCCTTGACAGAAATAACTTGCATTTATGTAGCAATTTAGCAAATCCTCAGGACATCTGAAATCAATTAATTACTGTTATGTAGGCAAACATAGCAACCAAATTGCACATAGTAAGATCTCCAAACAGCAAATGAGATGAATGACCAGCTAATCTGTTGTTGGTGGTGTTGGATGAGGTAGTAATTAATATTGGGCAGGACACTGGGAGAACTCTCCACTCTTTGAATACTACCATGGGATCTTTTACAACCACCTGACAGGGCAGACGGGGGCTTCAATTCAATAGCTCATCTAAAAGACTGCATCACTGACAATAAGGTGTTCCCTCAGTACTGCCATGAAATATTGGCCTAGATTATGTGCTCAAGTCCTGAAATGGGTCTTGAACCTACAATCTTCTGACTTGAAAGTCTACCAACTGAGCCAAGTTGATACTTTGTGGTCTTCTTCACATCTTTTAATTTTCCCTGACCATTTGCAAGGTTTTATTATTACTGAGGATTGTGTTCGACCACCAAGAAACCTATTTCCCGGGCTCCTCTGAGCCTGGAGTTGGGCAGATTCTTTCCATTCCCAAAGGCAGTTGAATGACATACCATTGTTTCCTCCTCTATGGCCTCACCAACAACTTGCATTTATATAGCACCTTTAACATAGAAAACGTTTTGACAGAAGGGTAAGAAGAAAATGGACAATTGTGCCAAAGAAGATATTAGGAGGGATGACTAAAAACTTGGTCAGAGGTGCATTTTAAGGAGGGACTTAAAGGAGGAGAGGGAGGTGTAAAGGCGGATGAGTTCAGGGAGAGGATTCCTAAGCTTGAGGCTTAGTTGTGAAGGCATGGCTGTCAATGATGGGCCAAAGAGGGAGGGGGATGTAAAAGAGGCCAGAATAAGAGGAATGGAAAGTTCAGGAAGGGCGTTCAAATGCTGGAGGCAATTACAGAGTTAGGGAGGGGAAAGGCTGTGGAGAGATTTAAACACAAGATGAGAACTTTAAATCTGAGACTTAGTTGAACTGGGAGCCAGCGAGGACAGAGGCAATGAGTGAGCAGGACTTGGTATAGGATAGAAAAGGGCAGCAAAGTTTTTGATGAGCTGAAGTTCACAGAAGGCGAAGGATGGGAGCCCTGCCAAGGGAACATCAGCGTAATCGAGTCTGGAGGTGACAAAGGCATGTTTGAGGATTTCAATAGCAGATAGGCTGACATAGGGGCAGAGGTGGACATGTTACAGAGGTGGAAGTTTGTGATGGAGAGGAAATGAATTTGGAAGCTCAGCTTGAGGTCGAACAAGACAGCAGGGGGGTAATTTTAACTTTTGCCGATAGTGCAAAAGGGGCGATATCGGATTGGCTGCCCATTATATGTCACTCCCAATCTAATATCATGCCATTTACACTATCGCTAAAAGTTAAAATTACTCAAGATTACAAATGGTCTAGTTCAGCCTGAGACAGTGGCCGGGAGGAGGGATGGAGGCTGTGGTGAGTGTATGGATTTGTGATGGGGGCTGAAGACAATGGCTTTGGTCTTCCCAATTGCTTAGCTACAGGAAATTGTAGCTCATCCAAGACTGGGTGACAGAGCTGGATAGCAAAGGCTACAAGAAGGATGAGGAGAGATGAGGAAGATGGTCAGATAGCCACAGTCACAGAGAATGACATTTGTAATTTTGGTTAGGGTCATTTTTGTGTTGTCAGGTGGGAGAAAACTTGACTGGAGGAACAGGCAGTTGTGGGAGTGATGAGCCTGGTTTTGAGAGGCGACAACATGTTCAAGGACTTTGGGGAGGGAGGGAGGTTGGAGATGGGGTGGTAGTTTGCAAAAACAGAGGGGTTAAGGGTAATGATGGATGGCTAAGCCAATTGTGTGCCAGGTATGCTGAAGTTTAGTATCTTTACCCCATGCTTGGTAAAACACAGCTTCCAAGAATATTTTGTTTGGTGTGTTCAGCTCTGGCAGCAGTCTTACTGCTGTTACTTATAGGGGGCAAATATCTCACTTCTTGCTTATTGAGCAGCTTAATGGTAATTAATACTGGTTTCTACTGATTGAGTCACTTACCTTACTGCTGGTGGTAAGTTAAAACCCAATGGAGCTGAAAATGGAGCACAAGTCACACTGTTTTGCAATCGTAACTATATGCAGAACTATCTAAATTGTCCTAATACAGGACCAATAACTTGTGATTGGATATACGGAAAGGCATTGTTCTTAAAAGACATGTCTAAATAACATCAGGCTACATTCAACCAAGTTAACTTTCCAAAGTGGAATATTTTTTCAATAGCATTAGTATGATTCATTTATTTAAAAAAAAGTGTCTATACACCATTTTGTGAATGTTATCAAGTGAGGCTGACAATATACCTCCCACCAACAGCATGACGTGTATCCCTGTCAGGAATAGCATAGGTTAGTTGTAGTGTAGAACTCTTTTTCAATTATTCCAACCATGTGCTTTAACTCCAAATTCAGACAAGCACCCCATTTTATACCAGTGTGAGACTTTCATTTCCCTCCTCTTCTACTCTAATGGTCCTTCTGAATGAGATTACCCAATTAGTGGTAATTAGTGACAATTGATGGCCGGTTTTCTGCTGCAGACTCATGTCCATAGGGTTTGGGGCTGAAACTAGCTACTAACAGCCATCTGAGGGAGCAGACCTTGCTCCCATCTGTCATAACACACAAAATTTATTCTCAAAATGAATGTTTTCATTTTCTTTTTCAATTTCAGCATTTAACAATTATTTTAGTTTGAATCACTCAGATCTAAGGTAAGAGTGTTTAAAATTGTGTTTCCACATGTAACTGCAGCTGATATAGGAATTGTGTATGAAATAGATTTCTTAAAGCCCATGTTTAGTGTGTAATTCACTATTATTGAAGACAAAAATATGCAGTATGTAAACTACATAATAGTTAGGAATATTTTATAATGCTATTAAGTGACCTTTACAATATTAAGGCAATGATTTATGTAAGGACTTCAATTGTGAAATGGGCTTGAAGTGAACTTTTCATAACTGATTCTGTAGGATATCAACACTGATTAGAATGCAATTCAAGGTTTTTAGGATTTTCTAGGATCTACCATCTGTGTTGGAGGTTCTAAAATTTGGGTATTTGTCAAGGCAGCATTGGAGACCTGATTCTAATCTCAATTCTGATAGTAATGTGGAACAATTGAAGACAGGTGAAGTATGCACAATGGTGCCAAGGATTATCCAAGGAAACATTAATGTGGTTCACAAACTTACACCAGAGATAAAGATCCGGGCAATGGGACGTCCTTTTAACCTTGACCCAAAATGGGCACACAGCTGATGGTGTGGCCAAAGCCACAATCCTGAGGCCCAAACTATTTTCAGATTTAGGCCTCACTTAAATGTTACTGGTGAGCTGCGGCGTCAAACGGATCCTCTGCTGCAGCTCTTCAGTTTTGCATGGTGGTAAATCGGCTGGCTTCTACACATAGGTCCTGTCCACGCTGAGGGTGGGGGAGGGGGATAGGAGGCAGGGAGTAGATCCTGGGGCTTTCTCATGGAGGATGTTACAATACATGGACCATGTTGAGAAGAGGCTGAGCTCAATACCCATGGTAGTGCAAGGGATTGATAAACGTTTACATCCACTGCAGTGTGGCATTGAGTAGGCACAAACACAAGCAACCACAGTAATGCAGGCCATAGACATAGCAGTGGGAGTCTGTCTCATGAATGCCCCTAAGGCTCTTTTGGGGTTCAAAAATCAAGTCGAGTTCAACTTTGACTCTCTTGGAAAATAGTTACAGAGGTGATTCAAAGATCTCATGTTGTGCACTCAGGGATTTAGTGGACTTTGTAAATAGGTGGCCTCTAGCAGTGGCATGCATTGAGAAGCATAAGAGCAGTCAAGTGACAGTAATGTCAGCTGCAGTTCAGTGCTATCACATAGCATTACACAAGTGTCTGCAGGCACTGCCTCGGAAAGCAATGATTCCCCAGTGGCATCACCAAAGGATGCTCCTAGCATTGATGTTGAAAACTCTACCTTTCATTTCTATCAGTTCTGCAGTGATACTTAGAGAACTTGTCCCTTTGTTAACAGCCCTAACTCTAGGTCTGACCTGGAGTGCAGAATTCAGATTTTGTTTATGTCTACCCCGCTGCGATTCTGCAAGACCTTCGTCTCATGTCTGATCTTTAACAAGACCATTCAAAATTTTGGGGGATAATTTTTCTGAGTACATTTTAGCATGAGAGCAAGTCTCAGTGTAATAGTAAAAACAGAAAAAATTCTGCTATCACTTTCTACTGATCTGGGTCTTTTGTTTATTCATGTCTACTTTTTCTTTATGATTAACACACTGATGAAAATATGGCCACAGTAGTGTTATTGTTAGTCTCATTGTTATTTATTATTAATGATCAAGCCATTTAATTATTAGAAGAAATGGTAGCACCAAGAAATTAAAGAATTTTTTTCACAATAAGATTGCAGCATAAAGAATTGTTAATAGCTAGAATGATTGCTGAACTATTTCAGAATCTAGCATCTGGTCTGCCATTGAACATAGGTAGAATACATATTAGCACAATGGTTGCACTCTACTTTTTTGTGGTTCAACTTGTTGAGTTGAGGCCCAAAAAACACCTGGCCTACTGATGTGTCCAGAAAGCAGCTCTCTGCCTAAAATATTCTCTGCAGACAGACTACAATGTGGCCTGGGGTGAGCAGAACTTCTGTCTGCCCCGAACATGGCCCATAACGTTGGAGGAGGTGAGGCCAGGGAAGGCTTTCCCATACCGGAATTCCCTTGGCTACTGTCTTCATTCCGCGCAGCAATCTGGATGCCAGGAAGAACCTAGCATACAGATCAGCTTAGGGGCAGAAGTGGGACCTACCTGGGGTTTCAGGCCTGGGGCCTGGCTTGGATACCCTGAAACTTGACTGGCCAAAGGAAAAAAGCTTCGGAGCCACTGGTGCAGGCTGGTCTCCAAGCAGTTTGCCAGAGCAAAAGTTTTTGGTTCCCCTCCTATCCAGTGGCCAAGATGTGCCCACACTGGCACGAGAGCCCGCCGAATATATGTTAATAAAGTGACCTTGCCTTGGCCCAGGTACTCTAGTGTGGTCAGGAGTAGAGGATGAAAAGGGGTGAAATGTCCAGTGTGTTACCTTGCCTGCCCTTTGCCTCAAGAAATCTTCCAAGTAACGATACTTCTGTTGGGGAGTTGACCTCAGAAGACAGTTTTCATCCAAGCAGTCTACAGGCTGGCTAAACTAACAGAGGGCATGCTCGAAGTCAGAGACTCCGCGGCTGTGTTTCATTATGTAAGAAGTGAAGATCTATTTCAAAGGTCCAGTGAGAGGGTTGTATATTATTTGTTGTATACTATTTTATGCTGAATATTGTTCATTTTCCTGCTTTATTTAAATTAATTGTTGGTTATATTGATGAGCCAGTTGTTAATATTTCGCTCCAATTTTTAACTATTCCCTCATTTTCATTTTCCAACTTAAGTCCTTCTTCAACTTTCACACTCCTCTCTGGGTGTCAGTAATGGACATACTAACCTATCGATAATGATAACATAAACTCCTAAGTGCTACTTCTTGGCCCTTCTTATGAGTATTTTTCTCTACTCTGGACAATTTGATTGAGACTAACAAATTTACATACTAGAGAAAGCTTAGTGCAATGAGAGTCTAAACTGGCATTCAGCTGACGTCTCCAAGTTGGAAGTTCAATGTACTGATCTTGTAGCTATCAATCAGCATGTAATTAACCAATTTAAAGGAGCCAGCCTTGGTTCAGTAGCATTTCCCTGATCTTGCTTTAGCACTCCGATCACCATTTTATTACAGCTTCCTTCTCCATTCTAACCCAGCACCTTCATAATGAAATAACTCCTCCCCGACATATAAGGTTCTGTTCTACACCATAGCCTTCACTTCAGATAAATTGGCTAACGCTAGCTCAGTTACTGGTATGTGTGTTGATGTTTGTTTGCTAGAATGGACTTGTGGTGTCCCAAGCCTTTAAAAAGCAGGATCATGACATCCATGGTGTGTGCCATGTTCTCTAGTTAGTGTGGGTAGTTAATATACAGGATACAGTTTTAATCATTTTAGCTGGTTCATGCCATTTTGAACTGAAGTTTATCATTTCCCAACTGCCTTCTACTATCTCTGAGTTAGTGTAGTCCAGTGCTATAAGCTGTTAACTATTTCCACATTTTTGCAATGACTTGGGCACATTCTTTTGTTTTAGAAAAGTGTTTTGTGCATTCATTATGTTCACCTGAAATGGGTTCCAAACCCACGTGACACCATTTTTGAACAGTCAGGAGTTTGAATATAAATTTGATGTTTATATCCTTTAAACAGGATTTGACATATTAACTTGGTTCTTATTTATCATATTGATTTTTCTTAATGAATAAATTTAATTGTTCTGACAAACTGCAAAGACAAAACCTTAAGCAGAAGATCAAATATTAAGATCATCCCTGCTCTTTATTTTTTTAACCCAGGGCTTATTCCACATTGCTTGTTTCTGTTGAGAACCACCTGTTAGAACTACTATATAAATCCTAACCTTATTGTAAAGTTCATGGAATATTAAGTAAATGAAGTCACAGTGGTATTGATACAGTATAACAAAAAAAAATCAATCATTATATTCACTGGCTTGTCCAGAAAATCATGCATCCTGCATTCAGTTGGAATTTTAGTAGCCTCTTTATTGAAAACTTTGAAAAACATGTTCTGAAAGGATTACTAAGATTTCATGCATGATATTTTTGAACTTAATGTCGGTATTAAAAAGGATACTGTCTCTAAAACAATCAACAGGGTAGCCAATTAAACAAATGCCAAAGGTATCAAAATGGGGCTGTTTATGGAATAACTATCACACAGAAAGTAATCTCCCAAAAGTTAAAATTGTCCAAAAAAGATTTCTCAAAAGAAAGCCTGATATAGAATGGGTTTGGTATATCTTCAAAAGACCATCTGTCATGCTGTTCCTCCTCACTCTTTCCCTCGTTCAGGGACTAGTAAAATTTGAATTTGGCACATTTTTTCGGTTGTTTACAAACAGACGTGATGCCTGATAAACCAGGCGAACAATAGCCTTTTTGGAACCAACTAGGAGTGAAATGTTTGCTGCGGGCAGCTCTTCCCCCGGGAAATTCCCAAGCCATGTGATATACTCTAGGGGCCCCTAAATCCTGCTACTTCCACGTGCTTGGTGTGTGCTCACATCTGCAAGACTGCAAGACTTCATCCCCTCCAAGGAGCTGATTAGAGAGAGATTAAGGAAGAGAAAAAAGAACTGCAAGCTAATTAAGTGCTGATAAATGATTAAAAAAAACATAGCGCATCCCAGCAAATAATTACAACCTAGATATGTGAAAGAAGTTAGGTATTAATCTGTACCAAATCTGCTGATTTTCTTTTTCAGTTTTCGGAAACCCAGAAAGAAGACTACAACAAAATATGTGTCTTGACTTTATATCATAGAATATAAAAGGGACAGAAATCAAGGCTATTGTATCTTTGATAGTGTATCATTTTAATATTATGCAAAAAGAGGATGTTCACTAGAAAGATTTGTTTGTTCATTTCCTGTAATAATTGTGCTGTGATCGTCTGTTCACTGCAAACAACTGAATTAGTATTGGATTAACCAATTTCTGTCCAAATAAAAATATAAATAAAACAAGATCACAATTTTACTGCTTATTCCAAAAATGCTGTAAATTAAGAAGTGTTCTAGATTTTAAATATTTCTCTTGGAAAGATCTCATACAGATAGCATCACTATGGTAACACTTTAAATATTTTTAAGCTCCTTGCTTATGTTGAACTACATCCTTACCCCTACAAGATGCCACAGCCCCTTTTACATTGACTGCTGCATTTGCAGATATTCAGTAAAATATTTCACTCCACACTTTATACTGATACAGTTTAAAATATGAAAAGCCAAAAATCTATCTGCAGTTTCATGTGCTCAAATGTTTCCCTTTCTAATGACAATGCCATGTATATAAAGGATACATAATGAGGAACATTGGGATGAGAATTCATCCTACCAGCAAGGAAGACTTCATAACCAATTAACAACAAAGTCCAAAGTGAAGGGCATACTCCTGGGACCAGTGATGCAATTCACCATTCCCTGTTGTGCTTTCTGTCTATACCATAGGAAAAACTTATACTCTAGCAGGCAAAATATTACCACTAGCACGTGCACAAACAGTTAGAGAACAATTAGAGTAAAATCTGAGTGAGCGAATTTGAACTGTTGGTTTCCAGGTTAAAAAAATTGTATAAAAATGTAAATGTTTCCAATATATTATACTTGTTGGGGGTCATTTTGACTTTGTGCGATAGTGTAAAACGGATGATAAGGAATCAGCGGCTCGTTTTATATCTCTCCCCATTTTTATTTCTGTTGACTTCAATGGCTACCGATTGGCTATCTCCTATTTTACATTATTGCACAAAGTCAAAATGACCCCAGTTGAGTGTACAGAAATCTCAGAAGTATTTTATGGATCACTTTTGATACTAATTTCATTTAATTAGTATCAAGGAGGCTAATAGTGGCACTGGAGTAAAAGTTGTAGTAGGCTCATGGAAGGCAAATAGCAGTGACCTCGGAAAAAGAAGGGACAGTAGGGAATTAAACAAGAAGAATAGTAGAATAGCCTGGCTAAATAGTAGCTTTATAATGCTTTTTGTAATGCTGAGATGGAAAACAAATCATGTGGTGAAGTCAATACTTCACTGTGACATAAGTGTGGAAAACTGATTTTTATTTTCACAGTCCTATGGCTGCACAAGTACTGCAAATATGACTTGCATTTTAGATACATGTCAAATAACATTCAAACAATGGACTCATGGGATTTGAGTAACACATTTAAACAACTGTCATTCATGGCCCAGACATGCGAGGTTAACTGCCATGGTAGCTGAGAAACCTCCACAGCATGCAGAAGAATTTAGCTGACAGATCCAGATGTAACTGCCATTGATGCTATAAAGGCAAGTTCAGATTTGACACCAAGAATGATAAAAGCCACTGTCATCTGCCTTCTTGAACCAACAAAATTTAATAGATGCTGTCTCAGTAAAGCCTGAGGGATACGTATTCCTTATATCTAGAGCTAATATGTGATGTAAAATAAGTATGTGTTTATCCTTTATTTTTTCATTCACAGATTACATTTTTCTTTTCTTCAGAAAGTGGATGTGTGTCTACTGTTCAGGAAGTCTGTTCCTGCGCATGTAGTTCCTTAATAAAGTTTTGATTATCTCTTAGAATTGAATACTGAATGAATAGATCATTGGTCCAGTGTGTTGGTGTACAAATGCGCTTTCACCCCAAGCTGGCTTGCCCCTACTACTTTGTACTTGTTGAGTTCCTCATCTGAGCCAAACTGTCTGAGGGAGGTACAGAGGGGTCCTTCCTCAGAAGAAGGGAAGGAAAATTGTAGTGCGTCCCAGAATGGAGCAGCATTGGCAGAAATCCTTCTTACAACTTGTGTGCTGTTTCTGTCATTATTTTGTAGAGAAGTGGCAACCAAACTACATTTGTCTGTCTTTGTAGATGATATATTCTGCCATGGAGTACGTCATCTTGGTCGAAACATTGCTTTCTGCTTAGCTTTAGACTGCACAAATCCAGGACCAAGTCATGGGTTTTAAGTGGTATGATCCCAAACAGGGCTACAACAGTGATGGACAGATATAAGCTTTGTAGAAGGAGGCAAAGCAAAGACAAGTCAAGGAAGGTAAAGAAACTTTGCTCTTTACTTTAACATCAAAAAGGAGGAAAGAAGGAAGGAGAAGAGGAAAAGAAAAGAGAGAAGAAACAAACCATCAGAAGGAAGGAGGGGTTGATTGATTGATTTCCTTCAATTCAAACATCATCAGTAAGAAACTAGGGAGGAGATAGTAGAGGCACTATTACATATATATAAAAAATCATTAGAAAAGGGAATAGTGCCAGAGGACTGGCAGACAGCGAATGTTATTTCTATATTTAAAAAAGGAGATAAAACAAGTCCAGAGAACTATAGACTAATTAGCTTAATGTTGGTGATAAGAAAGATAATGGAGTCTTTATTCAAAGATGTAATAGAAAAACATCTAGAGAACAAAAGTATAATAAAGAATAGTCAGCATGGATTTCAGAAGGGAAAATCATGGTTGACCAACCTTATCGAATTCTTTGAAGAAGTAACAGAAAGAGTAGACAAGAGTAATGCAGTAGATGTAATATGTTTGGATTTTCAAAAGGCCTTTGGTAAGGTATCACATTGTAGACTCATGGCTAAGGTCAGAGCATGTGGAGTCAGGGGACAGGAAGCAGAATGGATAGCAAGTTGGCTACAAATAGAAAACAGAGAGTAGGGTTTAAGGGTAGCAACTCAGATTGGCAAAAGGTGGGAAGTAGTGTTCGACAGGGATCGGTGCTGGGACTACTGTTGTTCACAATTTACATTAACGATTTGGATTTGTGAATCTGATGTACAATTTCAAAATTTGTGGATGACACCAAATTGGGGGGTGTAGTTAATACAAAGGAGGAATGCATCAAAATGCAAGACAACATTAATAAACTTGCAGAATGGGTGTGTAATTGGTAAATGAATTTTAATATAGGTAAGTGTGAGGTGGTGCACTTTGGTAAGAAGAATAAGGAGGCCACATACTGCTTGGATAACAGGAGTCTAAATGGGATAGAGGAGCAAAGGGATCTAGGGGTACAGATACACAAATCACTAAAAGTAGCGACGCAGGTTAATAAGGCCATAAAAAAGGCAAATAAAGCACTAAGGTTCATTTCTAGAGGGATAGAATTGAAAAGCAAATGCTTGCATTGACCACACTTGGAGTACTGTGCACAGTTCTGGTCTCCATATTATAGAAAGGATAGAGAGGCTTTGGAGATGGTGCAACAAAGATTCACAAATGATACTAGAACTGAGAGGATATACTTATCAGGAAAGGCTGAACAGGCTGAGACTCTTTCTCTAGATAGAGGTCTTTAAGATAATGACATATATATAATGATAATGACATTTGGAGACTCATAATACAATCAAGGAGAGTCAACATGGTTTTATGAAGGGGAAATCATGTCTGACAAATTTATTAGAGTTCTTTGAGGAAGTAACGGGCAGGGTGGATAAAGGGGAACCAATGGATGCAGTATATTTGGATTTCCAAAAGGCATTCAATAAGGTGCCACATAAAAGATTACTGCACAAGATAAGAGCTCATGGTTTTGGGTGTAATATACTGGCATGGATAGAGGATTGGCTAACTAACGGAAAACAAAGTCAGGATGAAAGGGTCATTTTCAAAATGGCAATCTGTAACTAGTGGGATGCCGCAGGGATCAGTGCTGGGGCTTCAACTATTTACAATATATATCAGTGACTAGGATGAAGGAACAGAGTGTCTTGTGGCCAAATTTGCTGATGATACAAAGATAGGTGGAAAAGCAAGTTGCAATGAGGACACAAAGTGTCTGCAAAGGGATATTGACAGGTTAAGCGAATGGGCAAAAATTTGGCACATGGAATATAATGTGGGAAAACGTGAAGTCATCCACTTTGGGAGGAAAAATAAAAAAGCAAAATATTATTTGAATGGTGAACTACTACAAAATCCTACGGTACAGTGGGATCTGGGTGTCCTCGTACATGAAACACAAGAAGTCAACATACAGGTGCAGCAGGTAATCCGGAAGGCAAATGGCATATTGGCCTTTATTTCTAGGGGGATGGAGTATAAAAGCAGCGAAGTCATGCTACAACTGTACAGGGTGCTGGTGAGACCACACCTGGAGTACTGCGTACAGTTCTGGTGCCCTTATTTAAGGAAGGACACACTTGCATTGGAGGCAGTTCAGAGAAGGTTCACTAGGTTGATTCCGGGTATGTCTTATGAGGAAAGATTGAACAGGTTGGTCAATACTCATTGGAGTTTAGAAGAGTGAGAGGAGATCTTATTGAAACATACAAGATTCTGAGGGGACTCGATAGGGTAGATGCTGAGAGGATGTTACCCCTCATGGGGGAATCTAAAACTAGGGGGCATAGTCTCAGAATAAGGGGTCGCCGTTTAAGACGGAAATGAGGAGGAATTTCTTCTCCCAGAGGGTCGTGAATCTTTGGAACTCTTTACCCCAAAAAGCTGTGGAGGCTGAGTCATTGAATACATTCAAGGCTGAGTTAGACAAATTTTTGATCAGCAAGAGAGTCAAAGGATATGGAGAAAGGGCGGGAAAGTGGAGTTGAGGTAAAAAATCAGATCAGCCATGATCTCATTAAATGGCGGAGCAGGCTCGAGGGGCTGAATGGCCTATTCCTGCTCCTATCTCTTATGGTCTTATGGTTTGATAGGGTAGACATAGGGGAAATGTTTCCACTTGTGGGAGAGTCCAAAATTAGAGGTCATAAATGTAAAATAGATGCTAATAAATCCAATAGGGAATTCAGGTGAAATTTCTTTACCAAAGAGTGGTTAGAATGAGGAATGCACTACCACAGGGAATAGTTGAGGCAAATAGTGTAGAAGCATTTAAGGGGAAGCTAGATAAGCACATGAGGAAGAAAGGAATAGAAGGGGATCCTGATAGGGTTAAATGAAGTAGGGAGGGAGGAAGCTTGTGTGGAGCATAAGCGCTGGCATAGACCAGTTGGGCCGAATGGCCTGCTTCTGTGCTGTAGCTTCGATGTAACTCAATGTAAGGGTGTGGTGTGCTGCTGCAGGGAAAAGAAAAAAGATTAAACTTATTGACTGTGACAAGTGTAGTAAAGCTGTCTTGAGGATTCTCACTTTTCTATTAGCCTTTCTAGTCACTGTCACCATTTGTTTGCCACTCTTAAAAAATAAACATAGCTCCATATAAATGAGTTTGCAATCTGTGTTATCTGTGTTATTCATGCCAATCATAAATGGCTGTTCTTACATTGTACCGACGTTGTTAGGAAGCAGAATTTTGAAATGGATACCATCCTCTAATCATTTATGCGGCTTTTCAGTAAACATGATCAATGTCAGAACACAACAGGAATCCTTACCCCAAAGTAATGAGTGAGTTGCAGTACTAGTAAGGAATTGGAGCAATTAAGTGAGAAACCTAGTTTAAAACGTTCTTATAAAGCAGATTCTTTACATTAGAATAAATGATGGAATTAACTTGTGTTTGAGCAAATGTTCCCTTTAAACAGATGCACACATAACAGCTTACCTATTAACTGTCTTTCACTATATTACACCGTGACAACATTTAAAAGGAACATTTTGAACCACTTCCTCTTCAATCACCTTAGTGTTTCAATGTTTGGAACAAACTACAAAAAGGATATTGAAGCATTGGAGAAAGTGCAGAAAATATTTACAAGGATGTTACCAGAATTGAGAAGCTATAACGATCAGGAAAGACTGAACAAGTTGGGGCTGCTTTCTCTAGAAAGGAGAAGAGTGATCAGAGAACTGTTAGAGGTCTTTAAAATTATGAAGAGGTTCGATAGGGTAGATATGGAGAAGCTGTTTCCACCTGTGGGTGAGTTCAGAACAAGGGGCCATAAATATAAGATGGCCACTAAGGATCTCATGCTCCCTGCAGCCATGGAGAAGCATCTCATGAGGTGTTTTTTCCCTACACCACCAGAGCCACCATAGACAGAAGTAAATGGCTGCCTTCAGTGGCACAAGCCAGTTTAGGCTGACATTTTATTAGTCACAGGGACTGAGGTCCATGGCCAGGAATTCAAAGTTACAGGCAAAACTTTAAAAAAAACTGTCCATTATTTTCCGTACACACAGTTGTTTTCCTGTAGTGTATATGGGGCTGATTCCCGAGCACTGATATCCTAGTACATTGCACAACCACTTTAAGTAGAAGGAATTCTACCAATGTAAAGGGAGCATAAGCCAAAGATTCTTGAGTGACAACACTTGAGTCATTACTTTGAGCAAGTTATAGTCCAACAATTTTATTTGAAAATCACAAGCTTTCGGAGGCTTCACTCGTCAGGTGAATGTCAGGAAATCCTTGAACCTTTCGCATTTATATTCAGAGAACAATACCTGGTGATTACAGATAATCATTCCAACTGCCCGTTGTCAAGGCAATCTGCAAGACATGCCAGATCATCGACACAGATACCACCATCACACGAGAGGACACCACCCACCAGGTACATGGTTCATACTCCTGTGACTCGGCCAACGTTGTCTACCTCATACGTTGCAGGAAAGGATGCCCCGGAGCATGGTACATTGGCGAGACCATGCAGACGCTGCGACAACGGATGAACGGACACTGCGCAACAATCGCCAGACAGGAGGGTTCCCTCCTAGTCGGGGAACACTTCAGCAGTCAAGGACATTCAGCCACCGACCTTCGGGTAAGCGTTCTCCAAGGCGGCCTTCGAGACACACGACAACGCAAAATCGTCGAGCAGAAATTGATAGCCAAGTTCCGCATCCATGAGGACGGCCTCAACCGGGATCTTGGGTTCATGTCACGCTAAACGTAACCCCACCAGCGAATAAAAGTTATCCGTTTTTAATTCAACGGGTCATTTTCAGTCTTTCTCTTCCTTTCGAGTGTTCCTCTCTCTCTCTGTTTTGTGTTCTGGCCGTTTGTATATTCGGTGGTCCTGTAGGTAACACCTATCTGTCTGAACACTTTGATTGCCTTGACAACGGGCAGTTGGAATGATTATCTGTAATCACCAGGTATTGTTCTCTGAATATAAATGCGAAAGGTTCAAGGATTTCCTGACATTCACCTGACGAAGGAGGAAGCCTCCAAAAGCTTGTGATTTTCAAATAAAATTGCTGGACTATAACTTGGTGTTGTAAGATTGTTTACATTTGTCAACCCCAGTCCATCACCGGCATCTCCACATCATTACTTTGAGTGGCATTCTTTGACATTCTTTGAACTCTATCCTACACTTTTGCTTTTATACTCTGTTATTATTGCGCTATTTTCTTCCTGATTGACATGCTCTTCAGTGTAAGTTTTTCTTTGTTCTCTTTAGACCATTGATGAGAAAGTTCACCCTTCTCTTCTTTGACATATCGCTTCCTTGTCCTACTGGCTAGCAATAGCACTTGAACATCTAAATGCACTGGCAGAGGCAGACAAAACAACCGACAAAAGGTAGCCTCTGCTAACTGCTGTAAAGCCAGATTTTGCTATGCACGCTTATGTGTTTGTGTGCCCTAACAGACTTACCATAAGGCATTTCTGTTATGAAGCTTTAAAAAAAAACACTCCAAATTTCTTCTTTCCTCCTTTCTCCAATTTTCTTCCGAGGGTGCCCTAACATATTTTGGCCAAGTGGTCATTCTTCATGTGCAATTCTCGACAGTGAATGTCAATGGGTTATGCTATTGTGGGGACATCACAACTAAACTACTTCTTTCACCTAACGTCCATATATCTACATATCCAGCAGGAATCACTGGATAGAAATTATAAAATGAGAGCCCTGGTTCATTATCCCCTCTCTGCTCTGGGGTGCTGAGCTCATTTGTAGCTCCTCTATTACCACACCAATTGAGATCATCTAACTCAGCAAAGCTTGGGGATCCAACCTGGGACCTTCCTGCACTGGATGACAGTGTGAGGGGTGAGATTGAGCTAGGCCAGTAGTGCAAAACAGGCAGCTCCTTTTACACTGCGCCTAGTTTTCTTTTTCATTAAAGTCAATGGATAAGAAAAACGGACCTGTGTAAAATGGAGCGTTGATTCGCTTTGAGCCCATTTCGCACTATTGACGTAGACCAATTTCATCCCTGTGATGTTTACCAACTTCTCATGGTATAATTTTCTGTCTATTGTGAAAGAATAAAATAACAGCACGCATGAAACAATCATGGAACCAAGTGTTGCTTGGTCAGTGGCGAACGGATAACTCCCTTTAATGGAAAGCTTTGATCAGTGACTTTACTCAGGCCAAATTGGTAGTGACCTAAGAATTTGATTATTGTTTCTAGTTTAATTTATTTAATATAACCTTTGTTAGGATCACACTAGACTTAAAATCAATGTTTGTCCTGAAGACCCATTTATGTTAAGCAGTCTTGGGCAAAAAAAAAATCTATAGGAATTATAATTAGTCTTTAGGAATCTATATGCTACCTGAGGAGAATACCCAATATCATCACTTTCTATGTACAAAATAATGATTGTGAACATTATGGTTATTTTATCAGGACTTAAATATTACAAAACGTATATCTGTTAGTAAATTTCTAATCACCAAAGACATGAAAAAGTTCACTGCATGCACTTTGCTGAGATGTATTCTGTGAGCATTGTTGGTATTTTAATAGTTCCAGATAGTGTTGTTTTACATCACTAAAAATAAACCAAATCTTTTCACATATGCAAAATACCATCCAGTGGTCTTGTCTGATATTTTGTATATATTTTAAACCTGGCTTTAAAAATTGCCAAGGAATGAACACAGCATCACATGGGAAGATGGCTAACACTTCCCATTATAATTACTGCCTTAAAAGTTATCTGCAACAGCAGTTTTTGACACAATAGCTGACAAAAGGGAGCCTCTGCTACAAGGTATAAAAATATCTTTTTACAGAGTTTTAGGCAGTCCCAGAACATTGTTGCAAGGAAATTGGGACAGGGAGGTCTACTGCCACATCCCCAAACCTATAATAAGCCCCCGACCTGTTTCCCACCGATGTTGTCTGCCCGATGTTTGCCTGCCCTGCTGCATGTTAATGGTGACATGGGACTACGGCCAATTTCTCTACCTTTCTGCCTCAGTACTGCCGACTGAGAGCAAGATGGATATGAAGGAGTTGGTAGAGAAACTGTTGTGACATGAGGCAGGAGTAGTCCCTGGAAGAAAGGTGAACACCAAGATTTGGCCACCTCCCCCTCTACTATTCCATTCAGCTGCTGGCTTTATTCGAATAAGTGTTCATTCATAGCCATGTAACAATAAAACATGTGACACGTTTAGGGAGCTTCTGGATCCTACCATAGTCAACCCACCATTTCTGGTGTTGCAGTCAGTGTCCTGTTGCAGCTCCACATCATTTTCCTTCCCTGCAGCATGGGCTCCCTCTGCAGAGTGGAGATACCGCTGGCAGCCTGCTACCCCACTCTCCACATGTAATTGAACCCGGCCCAGGGAAATGGCAATGGGCTGGCGGTGGATGTCTTGCCCCAACCCACTTCTGGTAGGAGGAGGAAAATCCAGACCTTACAGGTCCTTATATTAGCGATGCTACTGAGTGACAGGCCTGTCACACTTATGAATGAAGAGTGATATCATGCTGCTGTTAGTCCAATAAGTCATATTCAACCTTCATTTGGTCTTCTCTTCTAATTCCCTCACTTATGCCTGAAGTTCATTTGTCTCCACTGTGAAAGATCTTAGGACATTTTTCTATGTTAAAGGCTCTATATAAATGCAAGTTTGTTGTAAAATGTAAACTAAATCTCCTCGCAGAGAGACACAAGGAATTCCAACATTAATTAAGTGTCTCGCCTCAGGGTCAGAAATTGTAGATTCAAGTCCCACTCCAGACACTTGAGCACAACAATCTAGGCTGACACTCCAATGCAGTACTGAGGGAGTGCTGCACCTTTGGAGGTGCCATCTTTCAGATGAGATGTTAAACTGAGGTCCTCTTGGGTGGACACAAAAGATACCGAGGCACTATTTCGAAGACGAGCAAAAGAGTAATTACCAGTGACCTGGCCAATCTTTATCCCACAATCAACATCACTGAAACAGATTATCGGGTCATTGTTGTTTGTGGGATCTTGCTGTGTGTAAACTGGCTGCTGCATTTCCTACATTACAACAGTGACTACACCTCAAAAGTGCTTCATTGGCTGTAAAGCACTTTGGGACATCCTGAGGTCGTGAAAGGCGCTATATAAATGTGAGTTCTTCTTTTTCTTTCTTTAAGAAATTAAAATAGCTATTGATTAAAATACATCATCAAATGCCATTGAACATTCAGAGTGTGGCTTATTATTCTGCTTCAGGCTAACTAAATCTGAATCTGAACTTCCAATTTTTTGACTCATTTGGCTCTCTGAAGGCAAAATTTCTACAGCACAAACCCAAAGTTCTCAGGTTTAGCTAGCTGACAATAGTTAAATCCAAAGACAGTACAAACAGCAACTGCAGTGCAACAAATGACAACAGACTCCTTTTAGAAGAAATGGCCCATGATTTTCATATCAGGAGATTTGGGGATGTGTCTGAAAATTTGGTGATTTCTAATTAATGATCTTTTCTTCCTATTTTCATCCGTTGAGGTTATTGTTGAATAATATCAACTTTTATGGATTCTCCAGAAATATTGAAGCATGAAGTTTTCCCATGAGACGCTGCATGAGACATCTACAGGATGCACTGCAGCAACTCGCCAAGGCTTCTTTGACAGCACCTCCCAAACCCGTGACCTCTACCACCTAGAAGGACAAGAGCAGCAGGCACGTGGAAACAACACCACCTGCACGTTCCCCTCCAAGTCACACACCATCCCGACTTGGAAATATATCGCCGTTCCTTCATCGTCGCTGGGTCAAAATCCTGGAACTCCCTTCCTAACAGCACTGTGGGAGAACCGTCACCACACGGACTGCAGCGGTTCAAGAAGGCGGCTCACCACCACCTTCTCAAGGGCAATTAGGGATGGGCAATAAATGCTGGCTTTGCCAGCGACGCCCACATCCGATGAACGAATTAAAAAAAAACAGATGATCCTCATATAAATACATTTTGTGAGTTCTGTGTGCCATGTGATATTCTGTGATTCACATCTTTATAAAGTTCCCTCCTCTCAGTGGTACGACTGACTCCATGTCAGAAGTGATCGGCTGTCAATAATATTTGTCACTGAACCTGACCTCAGAACACAACATTGAAGAGTGAACAGATGGGAATTGATTGAAATGATCTCTACACAACTTATTTTCAAAACAATTAAAACTCTGAAAGATTAGTTTCAATGTTCTAGCCCTTTAAAGCCTAGCATGTGTACGCTTTCTATGCTATCATGAAATGCCACAGCAGTTGGATGGTGATAATTTGCCTGATTTCTCTTTACCCAAACTTTAGTATTAAAATGAATAGACTATTAAATTGTAATCAGGACCTTGGCGAGGTGATACAATAGGTTACCATATCTTATTTATAATTTTTTACAGCAACTGATCTTTATATAATTTTACATTTACATTCATGTTACGTGTAATCCTATAATGCAGCCTTTAATTATCTCACTATCACAAGCCCATATGTATATCTGAATCAACTATTCTGCAAACAACATTAAGCCACATTTTAGTTTATGTAACTATGTTTTGGTTTAAATAATGAAATGTAATATCTCTGCAACATTCTGTAACCAGAAGCAAATCAACTGAAATATTAGTAAATTCATAAAACAATTATCATTAATGAACAGAAAAATCATTGTTGTCTATCAAGAACTTCAGGAATAACAACTGTTATAACAGCAGCTGAAGATGCTGCCAGAGTTTCAGTAAAGGAAGATATAGTTGAGATACTGGATGGGCTAATAATTGATAAAGAGGAGGTACTAGAAAGGCTAGCTGTACTTAAAGTCACCCGGTCCGAATGGGATGCATTCTAGGTTGCTGAGGGAAGTAAGGGTGGAAATTGCGGTGGTACTGGTCATAATCTTCAAACATCCTTAGATATGGGGGTGGTGCCAGATGACTGGAGAATTGCAAATGTTACACCCTTGTTCAAAAAAGGGTGTATGGATAAACCCAGCAACTACAGTTTAACCTCGGTGATGGGGAAACTTTTAGAAACGATAATCTGGGATAGAATTAGCAGTCACTTGGGCAAGTGTGGATTGATTAGGAAAAGCCAGCATGGATTTGTTAAAGGCAAATAATGTTTAACTAACTTGATAGAGTTTTTTGATGAGATAACAGAAAGGGTCGATGAGGGCAATGTGATTGATGTGGTGTATATGGACTTTCAAAAGGCGTTTGATAAAGTGCTGCATAATAGGATTGTCATCAAGATTGAAGCCCATGGAATAAAGTGGGCAGCAGCAGTATGGATACAAAATTGGCTAAGTAACAGGAAACAGAGAGTAGTGGTGAACGATTGTTTTTCGGATTGGAGGGAGGTGTACAGTGGTGTTCCCCAGGGGTCAGTACTAGGACCACTGCTTTTCTTGATATATACTAATGACTTGGGTGTACAAGGCACAATTTCAAAATTTGCAGATGACACATTGGAAGTGTAGTGAACAGTGAGGAGGATAGTGATAGACTTCAAGAGGATATAGACAGGCTGGTGGAATGGGTGGACACGTGGCAGATGAAATTTAACGCAGAAAAATGTGAAGTGATACATTTCGGTAGGAAGAATGAGGAGAGGCAATATAAAATAAAGGGTACAATTCTAAAAGGGGTACAGGAACAGAGAGATCTGGGGATATATGTGCACAAATTGTTGAAAGTGGCAGGGCAGGTTGAGAAAGCGGTTAAAAAAGCATACGGGATCCTGGGCTTTTTAAATAGAGGCATAGTGTACGAAGGCATGGAAGTCATGATGAACCTTTATAAAATATTGGTTTGACCACAACTGGAGTATTGTGTCCAGTTCTGGGCACCGCACTTTAGGAAAGATGTGAAGGCCGTAGAGAGGGTGCAGAAGAGATTTACTAGAATGATTCCAGGGATGAGGGACTTTAGTTACGTAGATAGACTGGAGAAGCTGGGGTTGTCCTCCTTGGAACAGAAAAGGTTGAGAGGAGATTTGATAGAGGTATTTAAAATCATGAAGGGTCTAGACAGAATAGATAGAGAGAAACTGTTTCCATTGGCAATTGGCGGAAGGGTCAAGAACCAGACGACAGATTTAAGGTGATTGGCAAAAGAACCAAAGGTGACATGAGAGAAAACTTTTTTTTACACAGTGAGTGGTTAGGATCTGGAATGCACTGCCAGGGGGAGTGGTGGAGGTAGATTCAATCATGGCTTTCAAAAGAGAACTGGATAAGTACTTGAAAGGAAAAAATTTGCAGGGCTATGGGGATAGGGCGGGGGAGTGGGACTAGTTGGAGTGCTGTTGCATAGAGGAGGCATGGACTCGATGGGCTGAATGGCCCTCCTTCCTTGCTGTAACCTTTCTATTATTCTATTATTCTATGATTCTAAGGGCTTAATAATTGTCCTTTAATAAATTGGGATAGTGGTTATGTATGTAATTTATTGCATGTTTTACAACGCTACTTTAAAATAGTTATTTTCACTGTAGGCTAAGTGATAACATTGAAAAATCAAAGCTAAACACTGGGCCGGATTTTACTTTAAAAATAACAGTGAGGCTAACAGGCCTCACCGTTATTTCAGTTAATGGTAGAGCAACTTCTGGTGACCGCACACGCACAATTAAATGCGGATATCCAGAAGTTGCTGTACCAGATGCGACCCTCCTCTGTAAGCTTCGCAGGAAGGACATCGCGCCAGTTGATTCACCGTTTAAATGAATGGAACAGCGTGAAGTTCCTGCATTGACCTGATGGCTACTAAGTAATCTTGCCAAAAAAAAGTATGTCAAGTTATTTAATTTGAAGTACCCTTTTTAACGGCATGGTAAGTCTTAATGACTGCTAAACAACAACTTGGGCATTGAAAATTAACTTTTACAAGTGCAGAGTATCATTCCTTCAGATTTTAATTGTTGTGAACATTTAAAAAATATTTTAAATTAAAATTTTTTTAAAACTTTTTCTTTCTGTCTCTTTTATCTCTCCCTCTTAATTCAATATTTCTTACCATCTCTTTATTTCGCTTTCTGCACCTGATTCGACATTGAATTCACTATTCTAACTTAGACTTCCCGGTTCTGACATTGTGTGGCTTATTAGCGATGCTTCAATCTGCTCAGTTAATGGGATAGATAGTTGCTTGCACCGTTCGCACAGGTCCCAGCTGCCTGGGAGAGGGTGCCGCGCTGGATTCTATGAGAGGAACTTGTCTTGTAAAAACCCATGAAAAGTCTATGGGTAAGTGCAAGTCTAACGAATGGCGGGCACCGTTCCTTCACCAGTCAGAGCAAAATCCGGCCCAATACACTTTTCGCAAAGTGTCATCCTTCAAAAACAGTCCCAGCAGAAATATTCTCAGTAGCAGTAAAAAAAAATTGAATTTGGATGCACCAATTTTTTTTTTCTACAGCCCAGGCAAAAATATGACAGTTGATTTTTTTGGTTGTGGTACAGCTCTTATTAAATTTGAATAAAGTTTCAGTACCTGCAATTAAAATGACAAGCTGAGACCAGAAAAAAAAGAAAATGTACAGACTTGACTTTCAAAAGCTTTGAAATTTAATTTATCAACAAAATACAAAGTTGTGTTTACTTTGTGTTGAGCAATGGAAATTAAATCAGGGCTTTGTTCATAATGTACTTCTCCCTTACAGCGTAATAGTAAATGACTGTGTAAATAAAAAGTAGCTTAAATTTGGGTCTTATCTGTGTATAATGTTCACTTATGTCAGGCTAAACCAAATGGACTATACTTTAGAATACTCAAAGATATAAGAGAGGAAGTAGGGGAGGATCTGATTAATATTTTTAGCTGCTCTATAAATACACGAGCTGTATCCGAGGACTGGAGGATAGCCAATATTGTCCTGCTATTTAAAAATGAAGTGAAATACAAACTTAGGAAATATAAATCAATAAGTATAACCATGAGTTCTGAAGTGTATCCTGTATTGGATCTTGAATTCAATTGATTCTTGCAATTGCAGTTATTGGTATTTCTAAGTCTCAGTTGGGGGAACTTCAGTCATTAATGTAGCAAGGCTAGACCTGGACTAATCTACAATTTTAATATCAGCTTGATGGTCAACTTCCTGTACTTTCCACCCATTATATTGGAGAGCCTCTATTTTGGAAGGACAGTATTCAAGCTCGGTTGTCAGGCACTATTATGCTGATACATCCCAAATTTTAATGTATTTTTTATTTAAATATAATAATTTTCCTTTTCACAAAGCCTACTGCTGGACCTTGAGACCTTTTCACTTGCAAATCTATGATTAGCAAGTTCCCATCTTGGATGATCACTAAATCCTGCTTTAAAAAAGTATGGATTTTACCAATTATCTAGTACAATTTCTTTTCACAGCATTCAACCCAGACATTTTAATAAAACATGTTAACTAGCTGATCAGTAATTTAAAAAAAAATCAATGTTAGCAACTGGCAAACCTATTTTGCATGAGTGCAGGCTACATACTGATGTCAAGATCATCCTATATTTTACGTATGAGTTCATTAGATCATTATTCTTCACAATAAAGAGCTTTTAAAATGTCCCTAGCTGCTGCTAAATTTGTTTTGTAGGTCTACAAGATGTGCAATTTAAATGAAAAGATGTAAAATAAAAGGTAGCACAATTTTTATGTACTTAGTCCCTATTCACTGTTGCTAGTTTATTCTTGAATCAAAGGATATTGCTCCATTGTCTATACCAGACATCACACTACTGCTCAAAGGATGGACGGGCAAACTGATCCTTGACCTCTTTGTGTGCAATAGTTCCCCTATTTTCTTTAACCTCTTTAATTGCTTTATACTATTTTCATCAGTTTAATTTATATTGTATTTAACCTTAATTGATTCTAGCTATCATAATATTTGCCTGCCTTATTTTTTTTATACTTAAATACTAATTATATGTTGTTGTCAGTGCCTCCACCAATGCAATTTTCGTTCTCGAAGCGGGGACCACTTCTATCTTTGGTCACTGATTGGCTGAAAACTTAATTCCATATCATTTTATTAACCAATCAAGTCCCAGGATTTTAAAGATGTAACTGGTCACATCACCAGGTCAATGAGATCACAAGTCACTTGGCATGCTGTGAGTTTGATAGGATAAATCGCATGCAGCTCATTGGAGCAAGTAACCTAGGGATGTTCTGGGGTCAAGTGAAATTAGAAAAATATATAGAAATAGAGAAATGTTTGTTAATATGTAGCATTATTGGGGTAGACGACATTTTAATCTTGCTTTAATTTCATCTCGTTCTTAAACGATTGCAATTTTTAAAGGACTTGTTTTTTTGATGAACCTTTGTGTTTATTTTTCTGGCCATTCTATCCTTTATCAGTTTGACACAGAATATGAAGCACAATAACCATCAAGTTAACAGCATACAAGATTATTATTGAATTCTGGATGCTTCTGCAGTGCTGCTTTGAGTTTTCAAGATCCAAAATGGAATCATGAGTTAGTTGCATCAATCTAACAACATTGTAGGTTGATTAAATACGTTGGTACATTTAACACTTAGCAAAATATCATAACAATTTTGTGGTTTTCATATTATTTGTGGAATATTTTTACTTTGGGGATGTAATAAAACAAACAATGCAGTGTACATTGTATGTTAGGTCAGTATTTGGTAGTATTAAAAAGACTTGGCTCTCAAATCCCTAATATGTATTGAAGGATCAATTATTGATGGAATTGTCTGCACTTACTTTTGCATGTAACTATCTTTTGAAAACCAATAGAAAATCTTAGGAGTAATAAAGACTTTTTGAGTTATCTATGAGTTTCTAAATTTCCTGATGATTACTAGGATTTACCACAGTCAGAATATATTTTAAAGCTGTGCTACATTTGAGGGGTTCAGTGGATGTCGTACACCACAAGAGCAAAGGTAATTGGAAGTTTAATGAAGCATATAGCAGATCACTCAACTGGGACCCCATTTCACTTTGCACTTATCCTACAGTCAAACCTCAGAGTATCCTACTCTACAAAATCATTTTGGCAGTAATAAGTATTTAATTAGATTCATGAATTTTTATTTTACCTCCCAGGAGTTATGCTGTTTATGTTATATGACAGTAAGGAAGCTGATATAAGCACTCTGATGATATTATGCAATGATACAGTATCATGTGATAGGAAAGAGAGTGTTACATGAATACTTTTTTACTGTGTGCTATCAGGATACTGATTGTCTTGTATGTGTAAAAAAGTAAGAACCTAAGTTAATCACTAATTTTTCTCATAGAGTAAGAACAGAACTTAACCTTTGGTAGGCATTACACGGAGCTACAGGTTTCAGAATGGAGGTGCTTTTTACATGGAGCTTTCAACTTTGATCAGATAAAACCAGGATATTAGATAGCTATCAATAATCAAAGGAATAATCCAGTGGGGAGGGGGAATGAAGACAAGGGGGGTGATTTTAAACCCCACAGACGGGTGGGTTGGGGGCAGGTGGGAGTTGAAAATAGTTGGTTTTTTGGGTTGCAACCGCAAAATTTTTGGACTCGGCATTCCCAGTGGGAAGCCTGTACTTTTACGTGCCGACGTTAAACCCGGAAATAAAGCCAGGTTGTGGTCGCGACCCAAAAAAACAACTATTTTCAACTCCCACCCGCCCCCAACCCACCTGTTTTTGGGGTTTAAAATCACCCCCAAGGGGTCAGAGTACATCATTAACTACAAGTACACTTTTGTCAGATGAACTTCACGACTGAATTACTAGTCTCTAATACACTAAACAACAGCTTGTATTATTTATACTACTTGGAGGTTAGTCAATTTTAGATTATTTAAATTACATAAACAATTTTCTCAATGACAATGGAGGTAATTTTAACCTTACCTGTCTGGGGGGAAACTGACAGGATTGGGTCAGCCACTCATGTTACACCCTGTCCGATTTTGCTTTCCATTCACTTTAATGGAAAGTAAAATCGGACAGGGCGTAAAATGGGCGGTCGACCCAATCCTGTCAGTTTCTCGCCGGGCAGGTTAGGTTAAAATTACCCAATATCTTTGACCTGTTAATATTATGGGATTTCATAGGATATTGGATTATTTGTGATAGCAAATTAAGAAAACAAATGACCTCCTCCACTTAATATAGTTTCACAATCGATGATGAGTGTAGTGCGGTTGATGCTGTGTATATGGACTTTTGAAAGGCATTTGATAACGTACCACATAATAGATTTGTAAGCGAAATTAAAGCCCATCAGATTAAAGGGACAGTGGCAGTGTGGGTACAAAATTGGCTAGGGGACAGAAAGTAGAGATTGGTGGTGAATGGTTGTTTTTCAGACTGGGGGGAAGTATACAGTGGTGTTCCCCAGGGGTCAGTATTAGGACCACTGCTCTTTTTGATATATATTAATGACCTGGACTTGGGTATAGAGGGTATAATTTCAAAGTTTGGATATAGAGGGTATAATTTCAAAGTGACATGAAACTCAGAAATGTAGTAAACAATGTGGAGGATAGTAACAGACTTCAGGGGGACATAGACAGACTGTTGAAATGGACAAACACATGGTAGATGAAATTTAATGCAGAGAAGTGTGAAGTGATGCATTTTGGTAGGAAGAATGAGGATAGGCAATATAAACTAAATAGTACAATTTTAAAGGGGGTGCAGGAACAGAGACCCCTGGGGGTGCACATATTTGAATCTTTGAAGGTGGCAGGACAATTTGAGAAAGCTGTTAAAAATGCATATAGGATCCTGGGCTTTATTAATAGAGGCATAGAGTATAAAAGCAAGGAACTTATGCTAAACCTTTATAAAACACTGGTTAGGCCCCATCTGGAGTTGTGTTCAATTCTGGGCACCACACTTTAGGAAGGATGTCAAGGCCTTAGAGAGTGTGCAGAAGAGATTTACTAGAATGTTACCATGGGTGAGGGACTTCAGTTATGTGGAGAGACTGGAGAAGCTGGGATTGTTCTCCTTAGAGCAGAGAAGGTTAAGGGGAGATTTGATAGAAGTGTTCAAAATCATGAACGGATTTGAGAGGGTAAATAAGGAGAAATTGTTCCCAGTGGCAGAAGGGTCAGTAACCAAAGGACACAGACTTAAGGTGATTGGCAAAAGAGCCAGAGGCGACATGAGGAAACATTTTTTTACATAGCGAGTTGTAATAATCTGGAATGCACTGCCTGAAAGGGTGGTGGAAGCAGATTCAATAATAACTTTCAAAAGGGAATTGGATAAATACTTGAAGGGAGAAAATTTATAGGGCTGTGGGGAAAGAGCAGGTGAATGGGACTATTTGGATAGCTCTTTCAAAGAGCTGGCACAGGCACAATGGGCTCGATTTTGGCGTCGGGTTTCCGGCTGGTTTCCAGCGGGGGGGCCCCGAAAATCCCGATATGCGGTCACGTGACCGGATCGCGACGAAATCCCGGCCACTTACGGGTACCGCGCTGAAGTGCGGGGCTGTGCACGCAAGCCCCGCTGCTGGGAATCCCGCAGGCAATTAAAGCCAGCGGGGTTCCACTTGAGTGTACTTACCTTGCTTGTTGAGGTCAGTTAATGAGCTGAATCAGCTGTCAAAAGAGGAAGTGTGGGATTTTAGGTTCAAGGCAGTGAGTTTCACACACTGGGGGAAACAGTCTCTCTCCAACCAGGCGTGTTGCAGCCAGCAGCCTGTGGCAGCTGCCAAGGTGCACTCCACGGGGGAGAGCCCTCACCCATGCAGGAGGCCACCGCGTCACATAGGGCAACCCCTGCCCCCCACCACCCCCCGCCAAGCCAGAGGACAGACCGACACGAAACCGCAGCCCCAGTCCGAGGAACCACCCACCTACCCTGCACAACCCCTCAGACCAACACCTGCCAGATGGGTGGTGTGTGGACACCCTCGGAGGACGAACAGCATGACCAGCCCCAGCAGCCTCGCAGTCCACGCCGTCCGCCGCAGAGACATGGAGCCCCCCAACACGGTGCTGTTGCACGCCCACCTGCACAGCAGGAGGGAGGGCTACCGCAGAGAGAGACGAATCGCAGAGGGCACTACCCTCGCCACAGGGTCCACAGACCGAGACGCAGCTCCCCGGACCTCTCCGAGCAGCAGTGCACAGGGAGGCGCAGATTCGCTCGACATGTAGTCGTGGAGATCTGCAGCCTCTTTCATGCCGAGCTGCTCCTGGCTGGCCCCAGCACCAACTGCATACCTGTCGCTGTCAAAGTCACCACTGCCCTCCACACCTTCTCCTCCGCATCCTTCCAGGGTGCAGCCGGCTACACCGCCGATGTCTCTCAATCGTCTGCGCGGACGAGCCCTGCAAATACACCTGCACCTACTCTGCAGTAACACGATGGGTGGCATCAGTGGTGGGTCCTCATAGTGATACCCAGGAGCGGGCATTATTGGACACAGCGGACAGGATTCGCGGAGACATGGCAGTGGTGGTGTCAATATAATGTGTGCTGTTTGTTGCTCTGAAATTCAATATAGGTAACACCCATGGCAAACCCTCCGACACCCTTGTGCACCCCCTTCATGCTCACGAAACATTTGCCTTACGCTGCCTACTGCACATATGTGATGCATGCCCTGTGGCTGCAGCACAGGTGGTGGCAGGTTGAGTGAGGCTGGCCGTGAGGGAGATGCACGAGAGGGTGAGTATGGGATGGAGCAATGAGATTGTATGAGGATTGGGTTGCGTGTTAGTGGCAGGATGAGTACTGGCGAGGTGAGTAGGTGGAGGTAAGATGAAGATGGGGTTTGAGTGGGTATGAAGGGTGATGTGACAGAGTAGTGTTGGCGGTGCCGAAGGAGATGTGGGGTGGGGGCAGTGTTGTGGCAGACGGAGTGTAGGGGAAAGACTTCGTGTTCTCACTGTGGCTGACCTACTGCGGTCATTGCAGCGCCTCCTGCACTGTATGCAGGTGGGCCATATGTTGGTGGCGCAGGTGACCCCCTCTGCCACCTCGAGCCAGGCCTTCTTGGTGGCAGAGGCAGGCCGCTTCCTCCCGCTCGCCGGGTGGAAGATCTCTGTCCTCCCCCTCCTCCTCACCCCATCTGATGATACCTGGGGTGAGGCATCATTAAACTGGGAGCAGCCTTCCCCCTGGGCTGCTCCATGCTGCAATTTGTTCCATTGGTTGCAGCATCTGTCAGTGGAGGACTGCCCCTTTAACTAGAGAGCCTCCAGCTGACAGATCGTACTGCGCATGCGCAGCCCGCCTGACGCGCAGGCCAGCGCCGCGGACCCCGGAGGATCAGGTAATTGATTCCTATTAGTGTGTTGCCTGCTACGATCGCGTGGGCAACCCACTAATTTCGCCGAGCGTGTTGACCAGGCTCCCGAAACCCAACCCGCCGGAAACCCGCAGGCCTGGTAAAATCAGGCCCAATGGGTTGAATGGCCTCCTCCTGTGCTGTACCTACTATGATACTATGAACTATCTGATCAAGAGGTAAGAGAGTGACTGATTCAGTTTGCTGGCACCCTTGTAACAGAGCAGATATGTATCAGTTATAAGAGGCCTCAGATAGGTTTGGTAATTTTTTGGGGTAACATTTAAATAGCAGAACTAAAAGATACTAAAAGGAATCCTGTCTCTTTAATTGATGAAACAGGTTGTACCTGACAGTACCTCTATGTCTCTCTGGAGATTCGGAGTAAGCCAGCCTGTAGCAGCTGATTTATGAACACTGTTACAGCAAAATAACCAGATTCTTCGCAAAGACATATTGAAAAATCTGTTACAGTATTTTCTTGTCATTGTCAGGAATTAACAAGCCTGATTCCTAGGAGGTAGCATAAAAATTCATTAATCTAATTAAATACTTCTTATTGCCAAAATGAATGTGGAGTAGGAGGCTTGCTGCAGGATAAGTACAAAGTGAAATAGAGTCCCAGTTGAGAAACAAACAGCAGAGTTGAGTGATCTGCTATATGCTTCATTAAACTTGTAATTACCTATCGGTTCTAACTAGTTCAAACAACATTAAATGAAATTCACAGATGACTTAATGAAGCTCACATTTTCAACACTCAGTAATTATACCATCTTGTAGCAAAATAATGGATCAATCCTTAATATTAAAAATTAGTCTTTCAAAATCCTGGATAAATCATGAACTTTTAGTCTCAAAGATTTAGATTACATGCATTATGTTCTGTCATCCAATGGGTCAGCTTAGAAGTGAATAGCTTAGAAATATGTCGACTTGTAATTATTTGATATGGAATCCTTCACTGATGGATCTGTGTATCAGAAACCTGGGGTATTATTTTCAGTTACTTGCTACTGTATCAGCAAAATGGTCTTGATAAAAAGTTACTCAAATCAACGTTGCACTCACCAATACCTATTATTTGTGATTCAACCAGGAAATGCAATCTTGAAGTTTACCCTTCTACTGCATTGCTATTCCAGAAAGGGAAATAATTGTAAAAAATAAACCCATAGATACGAGGAAGCAGAGAAAGGTGCATGAAGTGTTGGAGATAGAGGAAAATATCTCACTGGTATTACCAGCAAAGCAGGGGGGTTGATTTGCTTTTCAAGTCATCAAAGTTGGAATATTAATCACCTTGTGTGAGTTAGTGTATGGAATTTTCCAAGGCCAGTAAAAATTCAGTTTCAGCTTTGGGACTTGACTTTGAAGGAATTCGGATCTCCTTTGAACTATGTTAAAAATTTCAACAAAAGTAATACATTTGGAAAGGGTCTGATTGACTCGAAATCATTGAGCAAAGCTATCAGAAAGTTTGCCACTATCATGATAAAGTTTTGCAAGATTCACCAGTCAGAGTGTTGGGAATGGAAAAGTTACATTGGTCTAGGAGGGATGAGGCTGTTCTTTTCACATTGGAGATGAAGCAGGTTTGAATTGTACCTGTCTTGTACCTATATTTGACTTTGCAGTGCTTGGTGCTATTACACAATTAAGAGTGGAAGAAAGGTACTGTCATTTCTCAACTTGATGAACACATAATTAAAGAGAAGAATTAATGATCAGTGGTAGAATATATACACACATCCATGTACCAAAAGCTAGCTGGTTTATGCATTTCATTACATTATTAGGTGCATTCTGATTTGTATGATATATTTTTGTTTATCACGTGTATGCACAACGAAAAGATATTACATTAGTACTGAGAATATTCAATTGAGAAATGTGAAATACAGAATTTATTCCACTCATTGGATGATCTTTATAATTTATTTGGGATTTAATCATTCAGGAGTTAAAATCTTCCTTATTCATGAAGTAATATCTGTATTCTACCATTCCCCTATTAACTATCTCCTATTTATCTCATCATTACTGAATAGTTAATATTGTTTTTACAAACACTAGTGCAAAAAAAGGTATTTGAATTAAAATATATAAAATGCTTATGAACTCTGACCAGGTGACATCATCAAAGTTGTTCCCAAAAACAAAATATTCAACTGAAAATATTTTTGACTGTGCAACACACTCCACAGCATTGAGATCCAGACTGCCTTTGAAAGAAGAGATGCATAAGGATACACCTTCTGGGAGTGTGTGTGCCACAGAGATGTTTGATAAATTCAGAAGGCATGGAGAAGGTTAGGTGTTTTTTTCTGCTGGATTTCAAGCAGTGGAAAACATTATGTTATCAGCAGATTATGAAATATAAGGAGTTACATGACACTTTTTTTTAAACATTAGTATTGTAATTATGTGGAACTAGCATTGGCATGAAAAAAGAAAAGAAAGACTTGCATTTATATAATGCTTTTCATGACCTCAGGATGTCCCAAAGCGCTTTACAGCCAATTAAGTTTTTTTTTGAAGTGTAGTCACTGTTGTAATGTAGGAAATGCGGCAGCCAATTTGTGCACAGCAAGCTCCCACAAACAGCAATTTGATAATGACCAGATAATCTGTTTTAGTGATGTTGGTTGAAGAATAAGTATTGTCCAGGACACTGGAGATAACTCCCCTGCTCTTCTTCGAAATAGTGCCGTGGGATCTTTTACATCCACCTGAGAGGGCAGACGGGGCCTCAGTTTAACGTCTCATCTGAAAGATGGAGATGAGATCTAAATAAGATAAGAAAATATGGAACAAAAGAAGTATCGAATTTTTTAAAAAGGCCATTTAGCCCAATGAGTGAAAACTAATTTGCACTGTTATGGGCTCCTCGCAACTTATGTGATCTTCTGAAGGAAGCAAATAAACACTAGTGAAATTATGCAAAACAGAAAACTGAAAATGCTTCATTTTTTTTGGCCAGCTTGATGTCTGTTGCATGCAGAAACCCATCCTCAAGCTAAGCAATCACCAAGTCAAACTCTTGAGAAATGTATCCCCATAGGGATACATCCCAATTACTCAAGTCCAGAGAACTTAGGTGCAGGTTAGGAGCCAGAGCCTAGAGACCCCCCCAGTCTGAACAGGGGTATGGAATAGAATCATAGAATCATAGAAAGTTAAGGCACAGGAGGAGGCCATTCAGCCTATCGTATCCATGCTGGCTGAAAAATAAAGGTATCCAGCTTAATCCCGCTTTCCAGCACTTGGTCTGTAGCTCTGTAGGTTACGGCACTTCAAGTGCATATCCAAGTACTTTTTAAATGAGTTGAGGGTTTCTGCCTCTACCACCCTTTCAGGCAGTGAGTTCCAGACTCTCACCACCCTCTGGGTGAAAAAATTTCTCCTCAGCTCCCATCTAATCCTTCTACCAATTACTTTAAATCTATGCCCCCTTGTCACTGACCCCTCTGCTAAGGGAAATAGGTCCTCCCTATCCACTCTATCTAGTCCCGTCATAATTTTATATACCTCAATTAAATTTCCCCTCAGTCTCCTTTGTTCCAAAGAAAACAACCCCTGCCTATCCAGTCTTTTCTCATAGCTAAAATTCTCTAGCCCTGGAAACATTCTCGTAAATCTCCTCTGTACCGTCTCTAGTACAATCACATCTTTCCTATAATGTGGTGACCAGAACTGTACGCAGTACTTGAGCTGTGGCCTGTTTTATACAGTTCTAGCATAACCTCCCTGCTCTTACTTTATTAGCCAAGGCATGGAATATATCACGTATGCCTTCTTAAACACCTTATCTACCTGTCCTGCTATCTTCAGGGATCTGTGGACATGCACTCCAAGGTCTCTTTGTTCCTCTACACCTCTCAGCATCCTCCCATTTATTGTGTACTCCCTTACCTTGTTTGCCCTCCCGAAATGCATTAACTCACACTTCTCTGGATTGAATTCCATTTGCCACTTTTCTGCCCACCCGACCAGTCCATTGATATCTTCCTGCAGTCTACAGCTTTCCTCCTCGTTATCAACCACATGGCCAATTTTTGTATCATCTGCAAACTTCTTGATCAAGCCCCCCATATTCAAATCCAAATCATTAATATAAAGCACAAGAAGCAAGAGATCTAGTACTGCACTTTTGGCAGGAAAAATCAGAGAGCAAGTTATTATCTTAATGGCGAGAAACTGGAAAGTACTGCAGTACACAGGGACCTGGGGGTCCTAGGGCAAGAAGATCAAAAAGTTAGTATGCAGGTGCAGCAGGTGATCAAGAAGGCCAACGGAGTTCAGAAGAATGAGAGGCGATCTTATTGAAACATATAAGATTGTGAAGGGGCTTGATCGGGTGGATGCGGTAAGGATGTTCCCAAGGATGGGTGAAACTAGAACTAGGGGGCATAATCTTAGAATAAGGGGCTGCTCTTTCAAAACTGAGATGAGGAGAAACTTCTTCACTCAGAGGGTAGTAGGTCTGTGGAATTTGCTGCCCCAGGAAGCTGTGGAAGCTACATCATTAAATAAATTTAAAACAGAAATGGACAGTTTCCTAGAAGTAAAGGGAATTAGGGGTTACGGGGAGCGGGCAGGAAATTGGACATGAATTTAGATTTGAGATTAGGATCAGATCAGCCATGATCTTATTGAATGGCGGAGCAGGCTCGAGAGGCTGATTGGCCTACTCCTGCTCCTATTTCTTATGTTCTTATGTTCTTATGAGCCTTGCAGGACCCCATGGGAAACAGCCTTCCAGTCGCAAAAACACCCATCAACCGTTACCCTTTGCTTCCTGCCACTGAGCTAATTTTGGATCCAACTTGCCACTTTCCCTTGGATCCCATGGGCATTTACTTTGTTGACCAGTCTACCATGTGGGACCTTGTCAAAAGCCTTGCTAAAATCCATGTAGACTACATCAAATGCATTACCCTCATCAACCCTCCTTGTTACCTGCTCAAAAAATTCAATCAAGTTAGTCAGACATGACCTTCCCTTAACAAATCCATGCTGACTGGCGGAGTTTAACCAACTAAAACTATAAAGTTTACCAGAGCTGCTTCCTGTTGCTTGTCCAGCTAGAATCACCTTATTTGTTGGGACTTTGGCTTAGAGGGTTATCAGGAACTGAATGGGAAGCAATCGTTAGAAATAGCGAACAAGGGAAATGTCCATCAATATATTTAAGATAAAAACAGAAAATGCTGAAAACACTCAGCAGGACAGGCAGCAACTGTGGAGAGTGAATCAGAGTTAACTTTTCAGGTCAATGACCTTTCATCAGAACTGGAAGATGTTAGAGAATACAGAGCTAGAGAAAAGTTGGGGGGAGCGAAAGAACAAAAGGGAGATGTCTGTTACAGGTGTAGGGCAGGAGTGATTAAACAACAAAAGGTTGATGACCATTTAAGAGGCCATTATACATAGTGACCAGAAGAATTCTCACCCCCTAAATGATTTTCAAAAATTCTTTAGAGAGCAACTGGGTTTAGAAATTTGCCCTGATATTATGATAGGCTCCGCTAAGCCTGACAGGTATTGCGGTTGCACTGAAGATAATAGTGTGATGCAAATTTGGTGTGAAATTGCATAGTAGTTAATACTGTGCAGCAGAGTTTGCTCTGTGAGTGTCTGACAAGGATATATATGTAAATTTATTCATCTTACAGATTCCAGTATGTTAAAGCTACCATAATGTTGTTCTGTTACAAAGACTGACATCTTAACAAGCAACATAACTTGCATCTAACGTTATTTGTAGTCAATAGCTTACGTACACTTTCATAAGCTGCAAGATGTTTTATTTTTATTCATTGGCATTACAACAGTTGTTTAATTAATTGTGTGTTACAACTGAACAAATTTCACATAAGGAGTCTCAATGATCTGCCCAGATAGGATAGTAAAGGCAAAAAATTGGCAATGTTCAAAATACTGTTCCATGCTAAGATTGGAGAGTTGGGGTTCTCGAGAGCTGAGTTAGAATAGATTGAATGAACTTTTTTCATCCTTGACTTTTCTTATGTTCTTAAGTGTGACTGAAGAACAGTAATAATAGCTTTAAGTCATTCCCCAACCTAAATTACTAACACAAAACTAGGCTTCTAACAAGAATTGCTTATTAAAACATTAGTATTTAAACATTTCAAACCTAACTACATGCCTTCAATTTTATTATCACATTTTATATTGCTTTCTATGAACAGTTATATTGATGATGCCATGCAATGTGATCCTGGCATTTTCTATTTGATTAATGACATTATCCTGTACAACAGTTATACAAAATCTAGAAGAGGACAATATTAATATTGATAGGTATAAGAACATAAGAAGATGAGAAACAGGAGCAGGAGTAGGCCATACGGCCCCTTGAGCCTGCTCTGCTATTCAATAAAATCATTTTTACAACACCAAGTTATAGTCCAGCAATTTTATTTTAAATTCACAAGCTTTCGGAGGCTACCTCCTTCCACATCGTTCACCTGAGGAAGGAGGTAGCCTCCGAAAGCTTGTGAATTTAAAATAAAATTGCTGGACAATAAAATCATGGCTGATCTTCTACCTCAACTCCACTTTCCTGCCCTATCCCCATATTGCTTGATTCCCTTAGAGTCCAAATATCCATCGATCTTAGTCTTTATTATATTCAACGACTGAGCATCCACAGCCCTCTGGGTTAGAGAATTCCAAAGATTTAAAATCCTCTGAATGAAGACATTTTTCCTCATCTATGTCCTAAATGGCCGACCCCTTATTATGAGACTCTGGGCACTAATTTGGGCCATGTAGCTCCCGATGTTTAGGCGCTACACGGCCTCTCCAAACTCCAAGATGGCATCTTGGCTGCAGACGCACGTTTCCAGCATGACGTGTGCTGATCGCCAGCTTGGTATAAGAGTTAGCGCATGCACAAATACCGAATGCCGGAAGCATGTAAAGTAAGGAGAAAATGGATACAATCAGTGTGCATCACTTTAAAGTGATAGACACCATTTTGGGCCTTATCGCTCAACTCAACGCACAGTGCTAACCCCTACCATCTGAACAAGTCTTAGAGTGCCTGGAGGACCCCCACGAGCGCTATTTAAAGGGACCATGCAGGATTTACAGATTAGTGGCTGGATTATTGCTTCTGGCTGCCGAGACATTTGTAACTGTTTTTGGAGGTCTTCTATACTTGAATACTAGGATTAGGGGACATAGCCTAACATTTAAAGCCAGGACATGCAGGAGTGAAGTTAGGAAATGCTTCTACACACAAAGGGTGGGAGATGTTTGGAACACTCTTCTGCAAACGGCAGTTGTGCTAGCTCAATTGTGAATTCTAAATCTGCAATTGATAGATTTCTGTGAACCAAGGGTATTAACGGATATAGGGCCAAGGTGGGTATATGGAGTTAGGTCACAGGTCCACCGTGATCTCATTGAATGGTGGAACAGGCTCAAGGGGCTAAACGCCACTGTTACTTGCTGCCTCCTGCATGGGGCCACCTTCTCCTGCAAGAAAGCGGGAAGTGTCTCTGGGTGATGTGCCTGTCATGGTTGAATAGCTGCCAGTGTGTGTGGCCTGTGAGTTGTGGGTGGCTTGCAACAGTGCTAATGTGTAAGTGTGAGAGGAAGCATCTTCTTGGAAGAGCTGAGTACTGATGGAAAGAGTTTGTTGGTATGTGGGTGATGGGGGGTGTAGTCCGTGGAGCAGTGGATGCGGCTAGTGGCCTCCTCTCCCTGAAGTGGTGTGTCTACATTTTCAGCACCTTAAATGTCTTGCACTGCAAGAAATTTATGCGGCCAGTGGTGTAGTTGGTAGGAGACGTCACTTGACAGTTGACTTCACTCACCTTGACCACTCGTGTCAAAGCATTGAACTTCTTCCTGCATTGCATCCATGTTCATGATGCTGTGCGCCTGGTATTGACTTCGTCTCCTACTGCCTTCCACTGCCTTTTGGGTATATGTCTGGAGGGCCCCATCGCGGATATAGGATGTCCCTCCTTCTGTTCACCTCTTGCACCAAGGCCTCCAGTGCATCAGCAGAGAACCTTGGTGCACACTCTCTCGCAGGCCTGGTGCAAACTCAGATCGGCAGATTGGTGAGGTCTGGCATGCAGATTGGAGGATGTGGGATTTAGCAGTGCGCAACCTTTATTCAATGTTTTAACATAACTCATCAGTTTGTAAACAAAGGGATGGGACCTGCATCTGTGTTTTGCATGTGCGAGGTCTGATCTCCGTTCAGACTCTGTGCAGACAGCAGACTGTTATTTTCAGCAAATAACAGGTACCAGCTACCTTTAAGAGATTTTTAAGAGATGGCCTACCTTTAAGAGATTGGGGCTCCCCCTACTGGTGGAAAGTGGAAATTAGATTTAATCCTCATGTCAATGCTGATTCGGGTCGCTGCTTGAAAGTAAGTCCTCAGGACTCACAAATGTCTCGTCCTGCCCACGCAGGGCCCATTGGGCGTGGGGTAATAGCGGATCATGCTACTCCCGCCCAATAATAGGCCCTATCCAAATTTTCACCCCCCCCCGACCTCTTATTCTAGACTATCCAGCGAGGGAAAACAGCCTCTCAGCATCTACCCTGTCAAGCCCTCCAAGAATTCTATATGTTTCAATGTGGTCAAATCTCATTCTTCTAAACTCCAAAGAATATAGGCCCATTATATACAATCTCTCCTCATAGGTCAACCTTCTCATCCCAGGAATCAGGCATGCTTACTTTGTAGATTCAATATTTTGATCAGAGTTTAAAAGTCAAATTCATTGACTGGCAGAATTTTGCAAATATTGGAGTAGCTCATAAAGTTAATTTTAGATTATGAAATCAATTTTTAAGCAGTTAAATATTGTTTTATGTGATGGGCCACTATAACAGCCAACTATTCTGTGACAACTCTTCATATAAGTGAAAATAGATAAAGAGGATGAACAATATTGGGAATACTTTAATGTGATCTGTATAATTGTTATGATACATTGTTATTAATCTTTTTCATTTACAGTATCGAGACACATAGCCACATTTGGTTAGACTGCAGATAGAGTTGGCTTTGGCAGAGTAGAAAATCTATTTCTTTAGGAAGGGAATTGTGTCTGTGAGAGTTAGGACTGCAGTGAGATCACTTTAACTACCTTTAACTGCTGTCTGTTATGACAGGACTACAGCAAGGCTTTGGGCCCTTAGGAACTGAGTTGTCTTTTGGGAAAAAGGAAGCTTCACTTAAACAGAAGACGAATGCCAGAAAGGATAGCCAGGAAAGAAAAAACAAACTTGCCGTTCTATAGCACCTTTCATGTCCTTAGGACATCACAAAACACTTCACATCCAACAAAATACTTTTGAAGGGTAGTCATTGCTGTAATGTAGGAAAATGCAACAGCCAATTTGTGCACAGCAAGGTCCCACAAACAGCAATGAGATAAATGACCAGGTAGTCTGTTTTAGTGATGTTGGTTGAGGGATAAATGTTGGCCAGGACAGCAGGAGAACTCCTCTGCTCTTCTTCAAATAGTGCCATTGTATCTTTTACGTCCACCTGAGAGGGCAGATGGACGTAAAAGTTTAACATCTCATTCAAAAGATGGCACCTCCGACAGTGCAGAACTCTCAGTACTGCACTGATGTGGCAGCTTATGTGCCAAAGTCTCTGGAATGAGGCTTGAATCCATGCCCTTCTGAGTCAGATGTGAGAGTGCTACCACACAGCCAAGGCTGATATCAGATAGCATGATAGCGGAGTATTTAAACTGGGAAGTTAGGAGAGAAAGGCTAGTACAGGTGTGTAAAATAGCCAAAGAAGATTCAGAAGTCAACAAATTCAAGTGTGGTCTGTATAGCAGGAAGACACTGCTGAATCAAAGAAAATAATAGCTAGGCAAGTAAGAAGGAGCAAGGGAAGAAAAAGTCAAACATAAAGAGGGCATGGTGAATGGAAGGGGTTATACACAAATGGTAGAAGTCCAGTGGCAAAAAGGAGCTGAATTAGGAAGGTTAATGCACACAGAATATGTGGATATTGTAGGCACAACAGAAACTTGGGTTGAGGAGGTGTGCAAATGGGACACAATCCTGGAAGGTTCTAAATCGTTCAAAAGGGATTGTATAGGTGAAGGGTTTGAGAACTTGCATTTTATATAGAGGATGACATAAAAGCACAGGAAAGGCAAGACATCAAAGAGACACAGGAGAGACTGAATGTTTCTTGATAGAGTTAAATGGGAGAAACAAAGAGAAACTGCTAATAGGAATTTGCTACAGATAGCCACACTAGACAGCCAACATTTGAGCTTATTCACAGGGAGGTAAAGTGAACATCCAGCAAAGATAACACTTTACTAGTGGAGGATTTAAATTACTTGGATATTGAATGAGTTTTGATAAAAAGAGTCAGGAATTTCTAGAGTTGGAAAGGAACTGCTACATGGAACAACACATTATAAAGTGGACTAAAATGAGATTGTACTTCACCTAATGACGACCAATAATGAGGACATTGTGGCAGGGGTTGAGGTGGGGGAGCAACAGGGGAATGGTGATCAAAGGGTCTGAAGGCTCAGGGTAAGGAAAAACAAAGAATAACAGTAGCATTAGGCCTTTAAACTTTGCGAAGGCAAACTTTCGGAGGATGTGCACATAAATAAGAGGACAATGAGGCCGCGGCTGAAAAGGGGGCAGTGTAGTAGCTAATTGGAACAGATTTTTTTAAAAATGGGAGGTCAGTGGTGGTATGTAGAACTAGGAGCTGTAGGAAGAAAGGGGGGGACAAAGGCCAGCCTGGATGACAGGGAAAGTAATTAAAGCTACTAGAGATAAAGTGAAAAAATGTAAACACTATAAATTGTCTGCAATAGAAGATAGTAAGAGCTAGTATAGGGATAACCCTAGATAATGCAAAAGGACTGTTATAAAGCAAAGTTATGAATTTAGAATTCGAGGGAAATTAACACCAATGACAAGAAATGTTTCAAGAAATGAAGGGGGGAAAGGAAAAAAAACATGACAGTATAGGACTGTTGGCTGCTGAAATGGGTATTAAATTAGTGAAGATGTGAACATAGCTGAAAAGTGTGGACGAGTGGAGCCCTTATTTGTCCTAGGCCCCGGCTGGAGATCACAGCCCAAATTCCAAATGCATGGCCGGGGCAAGCCTTTGTGCCTGCAAGGGAACATCAGTGGCACCTGCCCCAAACTGCCAGCTGGACTGTTGAAGTGATGTCATGACAGTCTTATGGTGGAGAGGAGGTCCAGCGAAGCCCTGATGAAAATTCTCCTCTTTGGATCTTCTGCTCCTGGTGCAGTGAATGGATTTCTTTGGGAAACTACAATTACCTTCCTTAGTAAAGGTTTGTGACCTCTTAAGGCCCTCAGTGGGTCTCAAGCCAGCTGACATCTGTCCAATTTAATTACCTTTTAGAGAATCATAGAATCATAGAAAATTTACAACACAGAAGGAGGCCATTCAGCCCATCATGTCCTTGCTGGACGAAAATGAGCCACCCAGCCTAATCCCACTTTCCAGCACTTGTTCCGTAGCCCTGTAGGTTACGGCACTTCAGATGCACATCCAGGTATTTTTTAAATGTGATGAGGGTTTCTGCCTCGAGCACCCTTTAAGGCAGTGAGTTCCAGACCTCCACCACCCTCTGGGTGAAAAAATATTTCCTCAGCTTTTAGAGGATTTAAAATTTAAATCTCTTTCTTCCACCACCCATAGAAATGCTGGACATAAGGAACACAGGCATGCTGGTGTTCAGCATGTTTAAGGAGTAAATGACAGGAAATATGTTTTATGAAGTTTTCCCATCATTCGTGTGTCATTTTAAGACACCTGCCAATACAGAGTTAATTTACAGCACAGAAGGAAACCATTCGGCCCATCACGCCTGTTCCTGCAAAATGAAAGAGGCTTCCACTTAGTCCCATTCCCCTGCCCTTTTCCTGTATCTTTTTAAATTTTTCTTTTTCAAATATTTATCCACTTCTCTTTTAAAAACTATTATAGATTCTGTTCCCACCATTGTTTCTGGTAGGGTATTCCATGTCCTCACAACACAATACATTTTTAAAAAATTCTCCTAACCTCTCTCTTCGTTGGCAAAGAATTTATGCCATTTCGATACCAACTCATCAACCAGTCGAAATTGTTTTTCCTAATTTATTTTATCAAAACATCTCATAATTTTGAACACCTCCATTAGATCTCCTATTCACCTTCTGAGAAAGTAATCCCACTTTCTCCAGACTCTCCTCATAGCTGAAGCTTCTCTACCTTGGTATCATCTCAGTGAATCTCTTCTGCATTCTTTCCATGGCCTTGACATCTTCCTTGGGTAAGGTGCCCAAAACTGGGTGGATGTGTTATACGCCTAACACCCTTGATACTTCTGACAGAAAATTCTGGAAGTATCAAGGGTGATCGGGGAATCGGCGGGGTGACTCCTGATAAAGTTTCCGTCTCCATTCACTTAAGTTATGCTGGGGCCAGGTGCAACTCATCCATAGATTTTTCCAGCCTTGAGATTTTCAATATTTCTTTATTTCTATTTGACTTGACAGTGTCTTCTGGACGTAATTGCACAATAGGACATCTTGGTGTCCCAGCTATCATTGGATTCTCTCTCTCATCATCTCTCTGTTTACTCTTCCAGGTTCTCAATTTATGGTAGATTTTCCTGCTTTTGTGCCTGGGTGTATTGGATTTGCCATGTGTAGTGCATAGAGGAATATCAGCCAGGGAGGACCGCACACCTGTAACAGAGTTTGCTCGATTTTCCTCTATGCACCCAAATGATCTAATATGTGCAAGTGCAATAACAGGAAAATCTGCCGTGAAATCTTTTACCTGAGCTTTTCTTCTGTGAAATGCTGCGTTTCCTACATTCCAACAGTGACTACACTTCAAAAGTACTTCATTGGCTATAAAGCTGAGGTCATGAAAGGCACTATATAAATGCGAGTTCTTTTCTTTTTCTTTGAAATTGACCAGATTTAATTGGGTTTGGTAAAGATATGTAGTTCTGCACTGACATGTAGGCTGCTGACTAAATCATGCCTGAAACAGTCCATTCAGCAACTGGCAGAGCAAATTGAAATCACTCCAATATGCTGAAGATTTCTGCATATTAAATTATGAATATTATGTAATGCAATGGGAAAATATTATTCAATTCTTGTGTTTAAAATTCACACCTGAGACATAAAATGAGAAAAAGAATATAATTTAATATCTGACATGTACTATTAACTTTTTTGTAACATTTCAATAACCATTCTTAATTAATGTGCCTTTTTCACATGGAAAATTCTTTATGATTTTCGCTTAAAGAACTCAGTCGTAATTATAAATATGAATACAGCTGAAAACCACTCACCATTATAGTAATTTTTTCTTGTGTCAAAGAGAGTGAAGCTGCTAAAAAGATATATAGCTCAATTGGATTTATGGACATAAGGATGATGTCAGTTTCCCTTTCTTTTACAGAGATGATCTCAGGAAGTTCCTTTGCATCATTTCCTGTGGGCGACAAAGGCCAGAAATTCTGTCCCCCGGGGGGAGTTCCGGTGGAACTGTGGCAAAAGAGGGGTGACAGATTTTGGGGAAGAACCCAGATCCACTGGTTTCTGCCAAATTTAAACTGAGCAGAAAATGCCAATTTAGGGTGGGGGGTAAATGCATCTACCCACCCCTTCATATCCTGGCAGGAGTTTGGGGTGCACCTGAGGACACTTCTGGGTGACCCCAGTAATCCCACCAAATGCGCCCGTTAGCCCAGAGAGACCTATATCTGTTGAGAATGGGTGTAGATTCCTATATGGTCCTAAAGTGGAGTTGAAAGTTCAAAATGCAAACAGAAATTGATTGCAGAAAGACTAATTTGTCATTGCTTCATGGACTATACATCGCTGGTGATAAAAAAAAACAAGTTAGCGTCATCTTATCTTTGGCTCGAATGGCCTCTTGCTCTTCCTCTCAAAGCGGCAAGGTACCTCTATGAGTTTCCGCTGCCTTTGTGCAGTGGGTGCTGCTCTTGTGTCGCTATAGACCTGGATACCCATCTTATTATTTAATTGCACCCATCCCTAGGATTTGGAAAAGGATGAGAAACTTTCTTGTGATTTCTGGGGAGCAGGACTGAGATGATGTCAGACTTGACACAGCTGATAATAATGGGTAGATTTTCTGTACGAGTGTAGTTCACTATCGATGATTAGAAACAGGTGCAAACCTCACCTGAAGTCAAGTTTGTTGTTTGCATTCAATTTTCCACGGTCAGTTCATTATTATCATTATGCATAACTCCAGGTATCAATTTACGCATATACAGGGAGCACACTTAAACATTGGTAAAATTGAAGTGGATACGGACAATTAAAGAGAAATATCAGAATAGGGGGATAAAAATCCTTGCAACCATAGGAAAGGCTCATTGAATTATAGAATCATAGAAAATTTACGGCACAGAAGGAGGCCATTTGGCCCATTTTGTCTGCGCCAGCCGAAAATGAGCCACCCAGCCTAATCCCACTTTCCAGCACTTGGTCCGTAGCCTTGTAGGTTATGGCACTTCAGGTGCATATCCAGGTATTTTTTAAATGTGACGAGGGTTTCTGCCTCTACCACCCTTTCAGGCAGTGAGTTCCAGACCCCCACCACCCTCTGGGTGAAAACACTTTCCCTCAGCTCCCCTCTAATCCTTCTACCAATCACTTGAAATCTATGCCCCCTGTTCACTGACCCCTCTGCTAAGGGAAATAGGTCCTTCCTATCCACTCTATCTAAACCCTTCATAATTTTGTACACCTCAATTAAATCACCCCTCAGCCTCCTCTGTTCCAAAGAAAACAACCCCAGCCTATCCAATCTTTCCTCATAGCTAGAATTCTCCAGTCCTGGCAACACCTTTGTAAATCTCCTCTGTACCCTCTTCAGTGCAATTACATCCTTCCTGTAATGTGGTGACCAGAACTGTATGGAGTACTCAAGCTCTGTCCTAAATAGTGTTTTATACAGTTCCAGCATAACCTCCCTGCTCTTATTTTTTTCATTCGTTCATGGGATGTGGGTGTCGCTGGCAAGGCCAGCATTAATTGCCCATCCCTAATTGCCCTTGAGAAGGAGGTGGTGAGCCGCCTTCTTGAACCGCTGCAGTCCATGGGGTGAAGGTTCTCCCACAGTGCTGTTAGGTAGGGAGTTCCAGGATTTTGACCCAGCGACAATGAAGGAACGGCGATATATTTCCAAGTTGGGATGGTGTGTGACGTGGAGGGGGAACGTGCAGGTGGTGTTGTTCCCATGTGCCTGCTGCCCTTGTCCTTCTAGGTAGTAGAGGTCGTGGGTTTGGGAGGTGCTGTCGAAGTAGCCTTATATTCTATGCCTCGGCTAATAAAGGAAAGTATCCTATATGACTTCTTAACCACCTTATCTACCTGTCCTGCTACCTTCAGGGATCTGTGGACATACATTCCAAGGTCCCTCATTCCCTCTACACCTCTCAGTATCCTCCCATTTATTGTGTATTACTTTGCCTTGTTTGCTCTCCCTAAATGCATTACCTCACACTTCTCCGGATTGAATTCCATTTGCCACTTTTCTGCCCACCTGACCAGTCCATTGGTATATTCCTGCAGTACACAGCTTTCCTCCTCACTATCAACCACATGGCCAATTTTTGCATCATCTGCAAACTTCCTAATCATGCTTCCTAGATTTAAGTCCAAATTATTAATATATACCACAAAAAGCAAGGGACCTAGTACTGAGCCCTGCGGAACCCCACTGGAAATGGCCTTCCAGTCACAAAAACACCCATTACCCTTTGCTTCCTGCCACTGAGCCAACTTTGGATCCAACTTGCCACTTTCCCTTGGATCTCGTGGGCTTGTACTTTTTTGACCAGTCTGCCATGGGGACCTTTTCAAAAGCCTTGCTAAAATCCATGTAGACTACATCAAACGAACTATCCTCATCGACCCTCCTTGTTACTGCATCAAAAAATTTAATCAAATTAGTCAGACACAAACTTCCCTTAACAAATCCACGCTGACTGTCCTTGTTTAATCCGTGCCTTTCTAAGTGATGCTTTATCCTGTCCCTCAGAATTGATTCTAATAATTTTCCCACCACCGATGTTTGACTGGCCTGTAATTACTCGGTCTATTCCTCTCTCCCTTTTTAAACAACAGTACTACGTTAGCAGTCCTCCAATCCTCCAGCACCATGCCTGTATCCAGGGAGGATTGGAAAATGATGGTCAGAGCCTCCGCTATTTCCTCCCTTGCTTCTTTTAACAGCCTCAGCAGCCTCAAAAGGCACCTCGGCCTATTGGTAGCCTTTGGCAAGGATGAAGGGGCGAGGGGAAAGAAGTGACAGAGAAAAATGAAGTGAAACCCAATGTGCAGGTACAAGTCTGCAGGCAAGTGACATAGTAGCCTAGCACTCAACCCCCTGTTTGATAGCTGCTGAAGTGGAAATGATGTTGCATGAGGTAGTTGTGAGGAGCACGGTACCATCACCATAGGTCAGCATGCCTGAAAGGAGGTGCTGGCAGGCCTGGAGTCTCAGTTGACAGGTACTGTCACTCACTGCGTCAGTCCTATGCTGCAGCCTAGTTGCAGATGTGCTTGTAGCAGGTGGCACAGCTCCACGTCAGGCTCTCTCCTGAGCCAGAGGCTGTGAAGACACCCCAACGTTATTGCCAGGTAAACACGCCAGGACCTGCTAGTTGATAGCATTTTGCCATGTGCCGCCAGTTAGATTATGCTGGCTGTTGATCACTCCGGAATGCTCTCTTTCCTGCAGTACCAGTGACAAACTGTAATTGGGGTGCTTACAAAGAACCATTTAACATTACTCTAGTCAGACCTTCATGTATCATTTTCACACCATCAGGTCTGCTGTCACAGCCACACTCGGGAATTGAACCCTCTGCATGCACTACTCCTTCTGCCAAAGGGAAGTATGTGCACTTGTGTCTATAGATACAGGTGTGAGGGCATTGATAGGTGGGCACAAAACACTTCTGGTGCTGCCAGATGTGCCTGGCATCCCTTCTTTGGTGCTCCTGCAAAAAGCTCAGAAATAGGAGGATTCCCATTAGGAAACCCATTTTGGCCAAGAATGGAGCTGTAGAAAAAAAGAGGCAGCAGAGCAACTGCCATAAAGCATGCAGCATGCCTCGAAGTTCATTCAAGACCTAAGTGACAGCAGAAAAAAAGAGATGATGGAAACAATGCACAATTGGCATTAGAACAGTTGGATTACTTTTCATAATATGCTCTGTAAATGAACTTGCACACACAGTGGATTCCCTAACGGCCCATTATTCATAGGCGAAATTATAGTTGAATATTCTGTGCGCACAAATGACAGGAAATCGCTTGTAAGACCTCATTTTAATGAAGCTCCTGCTTATTTCAAACAGAAGCTTCCTGCCCGTTTTCCCCATCCTCAGAAATGTACACAATGTGCAAAGTGGGCAGAAATCCAGCATTACAAATCGCCACCCAATTTGACAGTCAGATTCGCCCAAGTTATGCCTGTTTATTGGATGAATCTGATCGGAAAATCTATGCTTACATGTCCAGTTTTCTCTATCAATCTGAATGAAAACACATCTTTCAACGAAGTTAATGTTGTTTCCCTCCCCATTACAGATTTATAACACCTATTCTTATCTTAGAGGTAATGGCCATTGCTCCATATCAATTTCCTTGTGGATCCGTCAGCTCTCAGCCACATCCATGTCCCAGTCTGCACATAAGCAAGTTCTGAACTCCTCTTGCTAGGCATTCATGTTTTTTTTTTGAACATCAGTTCCCCTATATCAGTTCCTCTGCACAGTCATATAAAGAGAGATTCTTCCTGATCAGCTTGACCTATCAGCCAGTCCAACGTGGACTGGTTAGTTACAGCTGACACATATCTGACTCATCATGCCTTCCAACCCCACCCCAGAATGTCTGTACGCGAAGTCTCTAACAAAGTGAAAGGCCAACCAAAACGATCCTCGTGAAGTTCCAATTTGTGACTGCTGCTGTGGATGCCAGAAGTCTGGACTGTGAGACATGTTAGGTGGCCTCCATGTGCCTGAGGCAATCATCATGTGGTGTATATGCAACTTAATGACAAATCTTAGAGTAAGGACACATTACAGCTCAAAGTTGCAATTGCTCCTCTACTCTCCTAAATTAGCACTTATGTTCCTCAGGAGAAAGTGTTACACTTGTTCCTGCATATCTTATTATTTATCTCAACATTAATGGAACAGGGGAACGTACCCAGGTCTTCATCCTTGAAAATCCATATTCATTCAGTAAGGAGCTTGTGTGAACAGGTTAGTTTATATGTAAAAGTAGAAGAGACTGTGTGTGTGCATAGGCAGTCACATGAGTATAGTGTATCTAGCTAAGTGTCACTTAAGGTAGTGATATTTTTGTGCAAGTGATATATTTTGGATTTTACAACAGATGGATTAACAGAGAGAAAACTATGTTCAAGTGACAGGCATTTTGAAAAATTAGTCTACTTACGCAATGCAGCCTGAATGGACAAACAAAATGCTGTTCTATATTATTACAAGCAGGCTTTCCTTTTTTTCCCTCATTTTTGCCATGCTTGGCTGAAATATTTTCAGGAAATTTTGGAAAGATTAATGGAGGTAGATACAGAAAGCCTACGAAATACAAAGCTTCTATTCTGGGTCAGGAACTACCAACTAGACAATGCCTGGCAAAGCATGAAATATAGTACTACGCTTAATCATTATAAATATATCTCTGTTGCAAAATTAACCAAAATCAACTGGAAGCAATAAGCTCACCTTGTTTTTTGCAATTTCCTGTATGCCTTCACTTTTGTACACTTAAAAGTTGTTGGTGAAACTAGACACTTGGGGCTATATTTTCCTCTGTTTGCTCATTTTAATTTAAAAAATAGATGTGCGTAAACAGAGGTGGAGTAATGTTAGAACATGGTCATGTATTCGCTTGTACTAGTAGTCTGAGCCTGGTGCCCATCTGAAGATTGCTTCATGGAAATTAATGGAAAAAAACAGATTTATGCTTGTTAAGTTCTTGTTAAAGGCTTATCAAGAGCTATCAACTTGTGAAGAATTATCCAGGGGAGAAGGGGATATAAACAAAAAGTGAGTCCTGAGCTTTTGAACTGGCATCGTCAGCTGAACAAAGGACATGATTTTGAAATCCATGTCAGCACAGGCAGAAGTAAATAATACAAAGTTGTTTCCAAACCCAGAAAATTCAGGGCTGATAACCTATTAAAAAAAAGAAAGAGGGTGGGTCGCAGGATTCATGAATGGAAATAAGCACTTCTCGTAACATCAGTGTAACAGTATTGTTAACATAAGGTTAAATAGACGGCAGGGATGTCAGTAAAGCTGCTATTTTTTTGAGTATTTTTATTATTCTATTTTCAGCTTGTGCAGAAGTGTACAAGAATGACCTCACCACTCTTTGCATAAACTAAAACCTTACTGACCATTAGAACTGGTTTCTGTTCATGCTCAACTAAACACTGCGACGGGTGTTGGGCACTGCATACAATGCAGCCAGGATGTGAGAAACTAGATGAGATTGTTATGATGATGCCTTCTTCTTGGAAGGTAATGATGTAATTAAAGTCAGGCTGAAGTGGCAGATCAAAGCACAGTGAGATTTTAAAAAATTCATTCTTGGGATGTGGCCATCGCTGGCAAAGCTGGCATTTATTGTCCATCAGTAGTTACAACTGAATGGCTTGCTAGACCACTTCATAGGGCAGTTAAGTGTCAATCACATAGATGTGAAACTGGAATCACATAGAGGCCAGACCGGGTAAGGATGGCATTTCCTTCCCTGAAGGACATTAGTGAACCAGTTGGGTTTTAACGACAACAGTTTAATGGTCATTTTTACTGATACCAGCTATTTATTTATTTTTTAACCAAGTTCAGATTTTTAAACAGCCATGGTGGGAATTTAACTCCCATTTTCTGGATTATTAGTCCAGGGTTCTGGAGTACTAGTCCAGTAACATAACCACTACACTACCGTACCTGATTAGCAATCAACGACATCGCGCTGGGTTTTCCTCAGGTTGACTTCATTTTGTATGCACAGTGCACTCTCGACCCAGGTAGGGGAAATCATGGGAAATAGCATACAGCTTACAGGTCTAAAGGCTACAGCTGCTATTTAAAGGGGCTGATTCATTGTTATTGGAGAGGAAATTGGAAATGGCAGGCCAAAAACACAGTTCAGATGATGCTCTGTAGATGGTTTTGAAAGAAATGCTGAAAAGGACACCTTCCCAGAAGAAAAGTATATAACCTACTTGGTGGGGGTGGCATACACAGCAAATGCTGTGTCAAAGAACCAAAGAACGTGGACGCAGATGAGAGAAAAGGTTATTCTTAGTAAGTCTGTAAAGGTAAGGCTAGCCAGTATCTCACCATGCTGTGTTAAATTATTATTGAGCTACATGCTAAGTCCTTATAAAGCAGCTCTATGGATGAAGCGTGACATGCACGGCCATACTGCAGGACACAGTATTACCGCAACTTCAAACTGGAATTGTTATTTTTTCTTTCTATTACTATTTGGAATGTTGAGCCCACATAGCAACCTTACAACACAGCCTGCCTATATGATGCATGTTCAGTTACTCACAAGCTGAGATGCAAGTGGACACTTGGTTGTCATTCTATGTGCTCTTCAAAATTCCAACGCTACTTTTTTTGATAGTAGAACAAAGTGGTGCGTATCAAGGAGAAGCAAACCTGAACGGAAGCTGCGGTCTCTAATTTTAGACCGTGGAATGAATTTGAACGAGCCATACTTGACATCCTAGGGCTGAGGGAGGGGCAAGGGTAGAGCTGGAGACCTCCCCAAAGTTCAAGGATAGTAGCACCCAGTTATTTTTCACTCACTCACTCACTCACTCATCTCATGCAGGTATACAGTCCTGCAACTACACTGTCACTCACTATTAGCAATGTAAGTTTTGTTTGAAGGGGTGTCTTGCAACCAGCATTTTAATGTATGTTCCTCTTCAGTTTCTATGGCCAAACTCCAAGAACTAGTTACAAGTCCCAGTGGTGTCCAAGAAACCAGCGCCTTACTGCATACTGTGTCACTTAATCCTTCCATAGCAAGGAACAGTACAATACATCCACCCGTGACAATTTAGTCAGTTTGACGAGAATACACTGGGTGGTACACAGTGGATAAGTGAGCAGGGTCAATAGTAGTGGCAGAAGTAAAGCAGGAACCTGCTGGGCAGAGGGCAATGCATTCTTCTTCAGTTGAAGAGTATAGGTATTCAGACTTCACGAGACCTGCATTTGAAATAAGGATGCTATCTGAGCACCAATATTGGACAGTTTGCTAAGCACCCTGTAAGGTTTGGTGGTGGCTGTGGAGGAGTGCACTTCTACATCTGTGCATTTCCATTTAGCGGAACTACAGTCCACTGTGGAGCTTGTGACAATTCCAGGGCCATTTGTAATGAAGCTTTCAGTGACGGTTTGCTCAGCTCAGTCAGATTATCTCTCAGAAATGCTCAGAGGGTGGCTATAGAGGCTTTGGACTCCAATCTACAGTCATCTATCTTATCTAGCTTAAACATGCTAGGGATCAGATAGAGAGAGCCATTATACAGTGCTTTTCTGCTCTCATGGTTGCCCAGAGATTTTCCCCCATGCAGATTAGTGGAGATGCTGAGGGAGTTCCCAGCAGCTTTTGGCTCTTTCACCCCCTCCCTTAAATTACAAAAGCTGTGCCACAAAGCAAGCAGTCCCAGGCAGATACCACAGCATTTGATGTGGTGGCATCAGTTGCATTGTCACCCAGTGCACAAGCGACATACACTAATAACTTTTAAGGAATAAAGTTTGCATTGTGTTCAGAGATTCTTTCTTCAGAGGGTGCAGAATAAGTTATTAACAGATTAAAGGATTGGCATCCAGGGCAGTTGAGCTAGTGCAGTGGTCAATGTTGCTAAAGATGCACTGTGCACATGTGACGAAGACTGTTAGTGTATTAGGTGGACATGGCACTTAGCTAAAGGTTTCTTCCATGAGACACTGTCAGATGACTCTTGCTGCCTGCAATGGTATTTCAGCAGAGATATCTTCTGGCTGATCATCATTGTCTTGCTCTACCGTTAGGTACTGATGGGTCTCCTCCTCCACCTCCTGCTCCATTTATTAAGTCTTTCTCGATAGCAAAGCTGTGCAGTATGCAGTAGACTGTCATAATCTTGGAGACAATGGAAGAATTGTATTGTAAAATGTCACCTGATCTGTTCAGACATTTTAAGAACTGCTTTAAGTTGCCTGTAGTGTGTTTCATGATAATCCTGGTGACTATGTGGGCCTCATTGTAACTGTGCTCTGCTGCTGTTCATGGCTTTCCAATCATGTTATGAGCCAGGGTTGAAGACTTATTTCCTAGAAGCCATTCTTGTTATCTGCCTTTTCCATCCAATAGCCCAGCACAGAAGATTTGCTTAAGATGAAAGTGTATGACTGGACAGGGAGTATTAACCTGCATGCTTCTGTTTGCTGGTCACTTATCAACTTGTAATTGATGAAGTGGAACCCCTTGCAGTTCATGAAGAGCATCAGATTCTGCACAGGTGCCCGGTTGGCCAGATGATGCTATTAATAGCACCTTGGACTTTGGGAAATCCTATGATGTGTCAAAATTGCAGGCCCCTGTTTTATTTTGCTGCCAGGTTGGAAAACAGATAAACATGCTTGCCCTGGTGAGCAAAGCATCAGTGACCTACTTGATGCATCTGTACATTGCAGATTGAGCGATGTTTATTATTGTAAACAATTTTACAACACCAAGTTATAGTCCAGCAATTTTATTTTAAATTCACAAGCTTTCGGAGATTTTCTCCTTCCTCAGGCAAATGTTTCAAGAGCTCCTTGAAGCCTACGCATTTATACATATTGAACAATACATGGTGTTTACAGACTGCCCCTGCAACTGCCCGTTGCCAAGGCAATCACCGTGTTCAGACAGAGAGGTGTCATCTGCAGAACCCCCGAATACACATTCAACAAAAAAACAAACAGGGAAAAAAAACAGAGAAAAAAAAACACAGAGAGAGGCAGAAACATCCGGAAGGCAGAGAGAGCCAGCAAATGACCCATTATATTAAAAACAGATAACATTTGTTCGCTGGTGGGGTAACGTGTAGCGTGACATGAACCCAAGATCCCGGTTGAGGCCGTCCTCATGGGTGCGGAACTTGGCTATCAATTTCTGCTCGACGATTTTGCGTTGTCGTGTGTCTCGAAGGCCGCCTTGGAGTACGCTTACCCGAAGGTCGGTGGATGAATGTCCATGACTGCTGAAGTGTTCCCCGACTGGGAGGGAACCCTCCTGTTTGGCGATTGTTGCGCGGTGTCCGTTCATCCGTTGTCGCAGCGTCTGCATGGTCTCGCCAATGTACCATGCTCTGGGGCATCCTTTCCTGCAACGTATGAGGTAGACAACGTTGGCCGAGTCACAGGAGTATGAACCATGCACCTGGTGGGTGGTGTCATCTCGTGTGATGGTGGTATCTGTGTCGATGATCTGGCATGTCTTGCAGAGGTTACCGTGGCAGGGTTGTGTGGCGTCGTGGACGCTGTTCTCTTGAAAGCTAGGTAGTTTGCTGCGAACGATGGTCTGTTTGAGGTTGGGTGGCTGTTTAAAGGCGAGTAGTGGAGGTGTGGGGATGGCCATAGCGAGGTGTTTGTCCTCATTGATGACATGTTGAAGGCTGCGGAGAACATGGCGTAGTTTCTCCGCTCCGGGGAAGTACTGGACGACAAAGGGTACTCTGTTGGTTGCGTCCCGTGTTAGTCTCCTGAGGAGGTCTATGCGATTTTTTGCTGTGGCCCGTCGGAACTGTCGATCGATGAGTCGAGCGTCATATCCCGTTCTTACTAGGGCGTCTTTCAGCGTCTGTAGGTGTCCATCGCGTTCCTCCTCGTCTGAGCAGACCCTGTGTATTCGCAGGGCCTGTCCATAGGGGATGGCCTCTTTGACGTGGTTAGGGTGGAAGCTGGAAAAGTGGAGCATCGTGAGGTTGTCCGTGGGCTTGCGGTAAAGTGAGGTGCTGAGGTGCCCGTCTTTGATGGAGATTCGTGTGTCCAAGAAAGAAACTGATTCTGAGGAGTAGTCCATGGTGAGCTTGATGGTGGGATGGAACTTGTTGATGTTATCGTGTAGTCTCTTTAGTGATTCCTTGCCGTGGGTCCATAGAAAGAAAATGTCGTCGATGTATCTGGTGTATAGTGTTGGTTGGAGGTCTTGTGCAGTGAAGAAGTCCTGCTCGAACTTGTGCATGAAAATGTTGGCGTATTGGGGTGCGAATTTGGTCCCCATGGCTGTTCCGTGTGTTTGGGTAAAGAACTGGTTATCGAAGGTGAAGACATTGTGATCCAGGATGAAGCGGATGAGTTGTAGGATGGCTTCCGGAGATTGGCTGTTGTTGGTGTTGAGTATTGATGCTGTCGCAGCGATGCCGTCATCGTGGGGGATACTGGTGTATAGTGCCGAGACGTCCATCGTGGTGAGAAGTGTTCCTGGTTCAACTGGTCCGTGGGTACTGAGTTTTTGTAGGAAGTCTGTAGTGTCGCGACAGAAGCTGGGGGTTCCCTGTACGATGGGTTTCAGGATGCCCTCGATGTATCCAGAGAGGTTCTCACACAGGGTTCCGTTGCCTGATACGATGGGACGTCCGGGTGTGTTGGCTTTGTGTATCTTTGGGAGGCAGTAGAAGTCTCCCACGCGGGGATTACGTGGGATGAGAATGCGTAGGATGCTTTGAAGGTCTGGATCGACACTATACACCAGTATCGGCACTATACACCAGTATCCCCCACGATGACGGCATCGCTGCGACAGCATCAATACTCAACACCAACAACAGCCAATCTCCGGAAGCCATCCTACAACTCATCCGCTTCATCCTGGATCACAATGTCTTCACCTTCGATAACCAGTTCTTTACCCAAACACACGGAACAGCCATGGGGACCAAATTCGCACCCCAATACGCCAACATTTTCATGCACAAGTTCGAGCAGGACTTCTTCACTGCACAAGACCTCCAACCAACACTATACACCAGATACATCGACGACATTTTCTTTCTATGGACCCACGGCAAGGAATCACTAAAGAGACTACACGATAACATCAACAAGTTCCATCCCACCATCAAGCTCACCATGGACTACTCCTCAGAATCAGTTTCTTTCTTGGACACACGAATCTCCATCAAAGACGGGCACCTCAGCACCTCACTTTACCGCAAGCCCACGGACAACCTCACGATGCTCCACTTTTCCAGCTTCCACCCTAACCACGTCAAAGAGGCCATCCCCTATGGACAGGCCCTGCGAATACACAGGGTCTGCTCAGACGAGGAGGAACGCGATGGACACCTACAGACGCTGAAAGACGCCCTAGTAAGAACGGGATATGACGCTCGACTCATCGATCGACAGTTCCGACGGGCCACAGCAAAAAATCGCATAGACCTCCTCAGGAGACTAACACGGGACGCAACCAACAGAGTACCCTTTGTCGTCCAGTACTTCCCCGGAGCGGAGAAACTACGCCATGTTCTCCGCAGCCTTCAACATGTCATCAATGAGGACAAACACCTCGCTATGGCCATCCCCACACCTCCACTACTCGCCTTTAAACAGCCACCCAACCTCAAACAGACCATCGTTCGCAGCAAACTACCTAGCTTTCAAGAGAACAGCGTCCACGACGCCACACAACCCTGCCACGGTAACCTCTGCAAGACATGCCAGATCATCGACACAGATACCACCATCACACGAGATGACACCACCCACCAGGTGCATGGTTCATACTCCTGTGACTCGGCCAACGTTGTCTACCTCATACGTTGCAGGAAAGGATGCCCCAGAGCATGGTACATTGGCGAGACCATGCAGACGCTGCGACAACGGATGAACGGACACCGCGCAACAATCGCCAAACAGGAGGGTTCCCTCCCAGTCGGGGAACACTTCAGCAGTCATGGACATTCATCCACCGACCTTCGGGTAAGCGTACTCCAAGGCGGCCTTCGAGACACACGACAACGCAAAATCGTCGAGCAGAAATTGATAGCCAAGTTCCGCACCCATGAGGACGGCCTCAACCGGGATCTTGGGTTCATGTCACGCTACACGTTACCCCACCAGCGAACAAATGTTATCTGTTTTTAATATAATGGGTCATTTGCTGGCTCTCTCTGCCTTCCGGATGTTTCTGCCTCTCTCTGTGTTTTTTTTTCTCTGTTTTTTTTCCCTGTTTGTTTTTTTTGTTGAATGTGTATTCGGGGGTTCTGCAGATGACACCTCTCTGTCTGAACACGGTGATTGCCTTGGCAACGGGCAGTTGCAGGGGCAGTCTGTAAACACCATGTATTGTTCAATATGTATAAATGCGTAGGCTTCAAGGAGCTCTTGAAACATTTGCCTGAGGAAGGAGAAAATCTCCGAAAGCTTGTGAATTTAAAATAAAATTGCTGGACTATAACTTGGTGTTGTAAAATTGTTTACAATTGTCAACCCCAGTCCATCACCGGCATCTCCACACGATGTTTATTATGTCTCCTGTAGTAATTTGTAAAGAGCCTGAAACAAAGATGTTCGGGTCTATGGTGACCTTGACTTCCACTGGCAGTGCTGTCCATGTGGTGGAGGTTGGCTGCGGGTCAGATTTAAGCAGTCTGCACATTTTTGTTTCTGTCTCCCTATATGGTTAGAAAATGCAGCGCACTGGAATTTCCAATATGTAATCTTGGGAGGGTGAGGCTCCCCACTGGGAACATGAAATCAGAAAATTATCCCTTAGATTTCCAATAAAACTCACAGCTACAGTATTTCCATCCACGAACACTCTTAGTAAAAGAATCACATACTTTATTTATGCTGACAGTCTCTACTGTTCTATACCCAATGCATGACTGGACATTGTTTGTTGATACTCCTGAGCATACCTGTGTGTCTGAGTATGTTAGTTGAAATCTCGCTACAGTCTGATTAGGCACCTTATTAGACACAAAGGGGGAAAAAAAAAATTGCATAGGGCCTATTATTGGGCGGGGTTAGCGCGATCCGTTATTAACCCATGCCCAATGGCCCCTGCGCAGGTAGGATGAGACTTTTGTGAGGCCTGAGGACTTACATTCATGCAGCACTCTGAATCAGCATTGACACGAGGATTCAATGCAATTCGCACTTTCCACCAGTAGGGGGAGCCCCAATCTCTTAAAGGCAGGCTGTCTCTTAAAAATCTCTTAAAGGTAGCTGGTACCTATTATTTTCTGAAAATAACAGTCTGCTGTCTGCACAGAGTCTGAATGAAGATCAGACCTCGCACATGCAAAACACAGATGCAGGTCCCGTCCCTATGTTTACAAACTGATGAGTTATGTTAAAACATTGAATAAAGGTTGCACACTGCTAAATCCCACATCCTCCAATCTGCATGCCAGACCTCACCTATCTGCCGATCTGAGTTTGTACCAGGCCTGCGAGAACGCGTGCACCAAGGTTCTCTGCTGATACACTGGAGGCCTTGGTGCAAGGGGTGGACAAAAGGAGGGGCACCCTATATCTGCAGGGTGGGGGGGTGCAAGAGGCCCTCCAGACATATATCCAAAAGGCAGTGGGAGGCAGTAAGAAACAAAGTCAATGCCAGGCTCACAGTATCACGAACATGGATGCAGTGCAGGAAGAGTTCAATGCTTTGACATGAGTGGTCAAGGTGAGTGAGGTCAACTGTCAAGTGGCGTCTCCTACCAACTACACCAGTAGCTGCATCCACTGCTCCAGGCACTACACCCCCATCACCCACATACCAACAAACTCTTTCCATCAGTACTCAACTCTTCCAATAAGATGATTCCTCTCACCCTTAGACATTACCACTGTTTCAAGCCACCCACCCACAACTCACAGGCCACACACACTGGCAGCTATTCAACCTTGACAAGCACATCACCCAGACACACTACCCCTTCTTTCTTGCAGGGGAAGGTGGCGCATAGCAGGAGGCAGCAAGTGGCAGTGGCATTTAGCCCCTTGAGCCTGTTCCACCATTCAATGAGATCATGGTGGACCTGTGACCTAACTCCATATACCCGCCTTATCCCATAATACCCTTGGTTCACAGAAATCTATCAATCTCAGATTTAAAATTCATAAGTGAGCTAGCATCAACTGCCCTTTGAAGAAGAACATTCCAAACTTCTCCCACCCTTTGTGTGTAGAAGCATTTTCTAACTTTTCTCTTGCATGTCCTGGCTCTAAATGTTACGCTATGTCCCCTAGTCCTAGTATTCAAGTATAGGAGACCTCCAAAAACAGGTACAAATGTCTGGGCAGCCAGAAGCAATAATCCAGCCACTAACCAGTAAATCCTGCATGGTCCCTTTAAATAGCGCTGGCGGGGCTCCTCCTGGCACTCTAAGATACATTCAGATGGTCGGGGTTTAGACTGTGTGTTGAGTTGAGCGTTAAGTCCCAAAATGGTGTCTATCATTTTAAATCAGCGTTGCACACTGATTGTATCCATTTTCTCCTTACTTTACATGCTTCTGGCGTTGGGTATATGTGCATGTGCTAACTCCTATACCAAGATGGCGTCCGCGCACGTCACGCTGGAAATGTGCATGCGCAACCAAGACACCATCTTGGATGTTGGTGAGGCCGCATAGTGCTGAAACATCGGGCGCTACACGGCCCAATTTAGCGCCAATGGTTTGGCTGAGGTTCCTACTTAACACGCATCACTGTCTCAATGAATATATTTATACCATTGCCTGAAAAATGTACACACTGTAGTTGAAAGAAATAGAGAAAAATGTTTTAATGCAGGAAATTTAATTTCAGTCATTTTTTCTGATTACTGCACTCTTTGCAATGCTACACAGACAGAATACCATCTTCCCTTCTCCTTTATTTATTGTAATAAATAATGTGTTTGAAATCAAACCTTGATTATAAAAAAATCATTATAATAATCAGATTGTTTTTTTGAGAACATTGCGCCTTTTTAGGCACGGGCTGGACTACAGCCAATGGTTTCCTGTTATTGATTTATTTTTTGGAATGAACGAGGGACCAGAATCCATTAGAAGCAACAATGAGCTGTGCTTTACAGGGGCAGTCTTTTATTCAGACTTACTGCAATAATGAATTGAAAGCGCATCATAACCTATTTACAATAAATGATTGACTTAATGCTAGGATGACATCTGTTCTGAAAGCATCAGCAAGTTTGGGCAATATCAAGGATGGAAATCTACTGTTTTTTCTAACAGTTTCAAAGTTGGGATCTTCAATAACATGGTTTTTAAAGGAATATCTTCAATACCTTGACTTTGAAACGTCTAAGAAAATATTTTATTAGTAGAATCGGGTGGCACAGCATGACAACGTCCTTGTGGTTAAGGGACCTTGCCAGCTGCAAGTGTGTCTGTGTCCTTTTGCTCATCTACACCGACCCAGACTGATGGGATGGCATTCCAGACCCGTGGAGATGGCACTCGTGGTAAAAGTATCTCGGGTGACCGTTTCCCTGACAAGAACTTCAAGCTTTTCTGTCTTTGTGGTGGCTATAAGGGACTTTCTTGAAATGAGTTATGGCAGTCGCAATTTAGCTCCTAATAGCCCACAGCACAAAGCTGCCCAAAATTTCATGAAACTTGGTACTAAATTCTTTCATCCAGAAAGACAGGGATGGTTGTTGTGGGAAATGGAAATGCTGCTCTGGTGCAACAAGATGATGATGAAAAGTTGTTTTATGGCTGCGATTCTAATGGCATAGTGGGGTTAATTTTTCAAGTACATGTCCATGGCAGGGAATGTTAATTGTTGCCAGTGTATGTCAGAAAAATAGTGGGTACACGGCACACTATATTCTGACACGTGTTGGCAGGTGAGGTTCACTGCCACTGGTGCATACCCAGAAACTTACCCCTAGTGTGGGCGTTGTTACAATCCCCTTACTTCAATAAATGCTAATGTTTCAAATGTGTTTTAGGATGTCATTTAAAGACATCCTTTTATCAATTTATATCTGACAATAGCCTAGAGGATGAATACCTAGCACCTTTATATGACATTTCTCATTCCACTATTTTAATGCTGGCAGTAATCCATTTATTTTAAATGGTTTAATGCCTCCACTAAAATAGCAGGCAAAGGAATGTTATATGAATGTATAAAGCATTTGTCAGCTAATATTACCAACATAAATTTCTCGGCTAATGTATCAATTAGGCAAACGGTTTGATCCAGACTGCACTAGCCAGGCGACTGAAGGTGGAGTTTTGTAAACAAAGGGTGAATTATTGAATGTTGCCATATACAATGTTTTAAACCTTAGTAATTCATTCCTTTTTCACTTAGTTTTGGATTCTAAAGAACCCTAAAACCTAAATTCAAGTAAGAGACTTCTGTGAAAATAACTACACGGATTTCAGAAAGGAAGACAGTGCTTGACAAACCTGAGTTCTTTGAGGAGGTAATAGATTTGGTGGATGGGGAAATGCAACGGATGTGGTGTACATGGACTTTTAGAAAGCCATTGAGAAAGAACAACACCAGAAGATTACTGGAGAAGGTTAAAGGGTATGGAATAAGGGGAAGGATAGCAAATGGTATTAAAAGCTGGTTGGAAGGGAGGAAGCAATGAATAGAAGCTAAGGGCAGTTTTTCAAAGTGATTGGAAGTGGGTAGCAGTATCCTAAAGAAGAGGACAAAGTCACCACACCTCCTTAATTTAGCAGACAGATTGATTTCAGGTAGCAAGGCACAGGGCTCTTGAAAGTTTTGAACTTCATGGGCGAGGATGCCATCGGACTGGCCGGCCCGGAAGTGATGTCATCAAAGGCTGGAAATCGTAAGTAGCTGCAGAGTGTTGCAAATCTTTCTTTAATTTAAACTTTTCACAGGGTTCCATGGAACAGGTGCTATGTACGTTAAATAGCTGCCCTGAAATTGTGATGTTGGCAATTTTTGGATTGCGCCTGCTTGTGGCACTCATACCTCTGGCACAACCTCCCTGTGTCCCACATTCTTCTCTGCCACAATTTGCAGTTCACACCCAAGCTAATTTTTAATTTTTAATCTCTCACCTTGAACGGACTGAAAAATCCCCCCCCCCATATAAAAATTGTGCAGATTTTGTATAATTTCTTCTGTATCTCATCGTACTCTGCTCAATGCCATAATTTTAGCCCTCTGAATAACAGGCATAATTTGACTGAATGCAGGTACAGTATGATGAGGGAAATAGCCAACTGGCTAATACTAGCATAGCGTGGCTGTTGTGTGCTTCCTGTGTCTGCTTGGTCTGGTATACCTCAGGGCTCCACCCTTGTCCCCCTCTTCTTCATCATTTATATGGTTCCTCTTGGTGATATCAATCCAGAAATATAGGGTCAGCTTTCACATGTGCAAAAATAATATTAGACTACTTCTCTTCTTCTATTGATCCCAATATTATTCTCACTCTCTTTAACCGCCTGTCTGATACTGAGACATGGTTGCGCCATAGTTTCCTCCAGCTAGGTGTTGGAAAAATATGGAACCTCAATGCACTGCTCAACCCAAAGCCCAGCTTCCACCCCCATGTCAATTTTGTTATGAAGACCTTTTCGTTCCACCTCTGAAACATTGCCTGCATTGCCCCTACTTCTTCCCCTCTGTAGCCTAAACCCTAATCACTCCTTGCTGGCTTTCCTGCTTCCATCCTCCAGAAACTAGAACTCATCCAGATTGCTGTGGCCTATTATCTCACCCGCATAAAAGCCCAAAACCCCTTACCCACATTCTTGCCAAGCTCAATTGGCTACCCGTGCCCCAGACAACATAACATCCTTTTCCCCACCTTTAAATCCATCTAAAGAGACTTGCCACATCTTACCTCAGCAATCTCATCCAGCTGTACATCTCTATGTGCACCCTCTGCTGCTCTGACACCAGCTTACTCCTTATTCAACACTTCTTCTGCTCCATCATTGGTGGCCATTCCTTCAGACGCTATACTCTGCCATCTGGAACTATATCCCTCAACACCTTCATTTTTTCACCTCTCTTTCTCTCCTTTCAAAAGCTTCCTAAAGACCCTTCTCTTCTACTATGCTTTTGCTACCCCACCTAGTTCTTCGTTTTCTCCCTTCTCCTGCACGGTGTTCACTATCCTCTAAAGGCCTTTAAGACATCTCCCTGCATGTGAGAGGTGCTTTAGAAATGTAAATTGTTTTACTCCAGCAACTAGTGTAATAAATCCAGTTTGTTTTCCTTTTTATAGTTTTAATAATAACAAAAAACAAATAATCAAATCAAATAATTTACATCATTTTTGGGTAGCTTCTCCACTGACCTATGGAAGAAAATATAAAATATTAAAATTGGTTAGATTGTAGCTACTGAACCAACAATATAGCAACATAAATCTTTAATGTTTCCCAGTCCTGTAATAAAATGCTGTACTTCTTAATGTTGTAGCGGGATGGCACTGCAGAGCTGTGAATGCTCATAAAACAGTATTTCCTCGGACAATACAACTAAAATTATCAATGAAAAGTTAAAAAACATTACAAATCATTTTCTCTGTCTACAATAGTGTTACCCACTTAAATATCCATATACTTGAGTTATCAGGGTTAAATGGGCATAATTGGACTGACTTTGTTAATTCTTGATAATTAAATGTTGATTATTACTTGATACCACTTGTGGTGATTGCAGTATGACAATTAATCATTCAGTGTGGATGTTGTTGGCAATATAGAGTGTAGTGGCTATTGACACCTATTGCTGTAAAAAAACAAGGAATAAAATTAAGAATAATCCCCCTCAGAAATTGAAAGTTTGTACAGCCTTACCACACCTCTCAGAATCATCTTAGAAACGTACAATAAATTATTTTGAAGTGACTTGTTATGTAGGCAAACCTTTCAATATATATGTGTAAAAATCACAGCTACCTAGGAGCGATTTGAATTCTGTAATCGTGGTTTATGATTTAGGCAGCAGTTATAAACCGCTTGAGCTTTGTTCTTACAGTTAACAATGTCATGTGAACTTTGCAATCACTCTCAGATATCCATGATTTGATGTTTACATTTTATATATTTTGGTCAAACATTTTCTGATAACCTACTGCAAATTATTTCTCAATAAACTTTAAGAACATCATTATATATTGAAGACACAGTCCAATGACAGTCAGTGTTAGCTTAAAAATGGATCCAAAAATTAATATGATTACTGTTTAACATTAATCATGTACAACAACTTGTCTCACATAGCTCCTGTAATGTAGAGAAATGTCCCAAGGTGCTTCACAGAGGCAAAGTTAAATAAATTGATACTGAGCCAAGAAGGAGATATTAGGAGGGGTGACTAAAATCTTGGTCAAAGTTTTGGGTTTTAAGGAGGGTGTTAAAGAGGAGAAGGAAGGAGAGAGGCAGTGGGGATTAGGGAGGAACTTACAGAGCATGGACTTGGTGGCTAAAGGCAGTCACCAATGATGGGATGAAGTGGGGGTTGGACAAGAGGGGTTGGATCAGAAGAACAGAGAGTTTGGGGGAGGGGACTTGGGGGGTGGGGAGATTGTAAGGCTCAAGGAGGTTACAGAGATAGGGAGGGGCAAGGCCATGATGGGATTTAAACACAAGGGTGAGAATTTTAAATTTAAGGTGCTAGGGGACCGGGGGCTAATGGAGGTCAGTGAGGACTGGGATGATGGGTAAGCGGGACTTTTATAGGATACCTAATTCTGTGTACTAAACATTACCTAATGCAATAGTGTTATTAGCCAATAAAATAAATATGGATTAATACCTTCATTGTAGTAGCAGATAGAAGAATGTTATATGAATGTATTAAGCAAGTGTATGCTAATATCTCAAACCTTTCTATTATCTCAAACACAGAACACTCTTATACAGTTCTCATACAGTGCATTTGTGTCACTCTGTGGTGGTTTTGGCTTTGCAGTGATGCAAAATGTACAATATTACTGAAGTCAAATTCAGGTTTAGGGTCAGGTATGACGCTACCTAAGTTAGAGGTAGGCTCACATAGCTTGGACTCTGCACTGGCTGCAGGATAACTGCAACACTTTTTAAAACTTTAATTTGAAAGTTTTAGAAGTTCTCTAGTTGCCCACTGGATTTTGTTTAATTTTTACTGTTGAAGAAGCGTTGGCTCTTCAATAATTATAAGACTTTAACTGGCATTCAGTCGAGTTTAAGTATTCTTGCTTAACGAGATAGTGAAGTGAGGTTGGTAACATAAATTGGTACTGCCGGCTCACATCATTCTTAAACAGATACCGGTCTCAAACTGGTATTTATGATATAACTATGACATTACGCGGTAGATAACCCCCTGTGCGGATTTCAGGCAGCCAGCTGGTGGAGTGTAGTACCTGATAATATTGGGTGGCCCAACCAGCCTAGTGGCCGGAAGAAGCTGGGTCCATGGGAGGTGGGGGAGGGAGGGTCCAATCTGATTTGGGGAGCGGGGGGAATCTTCTGCTTCTGTTCCTCTTCCTCCACAAAAGAACAGTAAACTTACCTTTAGGGTCCTCCTCAACTGGAGCTCTGGCTGATACTGGGCAGGCAGATGCTCTGGCCACTCAGCGGTGAAATAAACTGTAAACACTTACCTACTTGGACCTCTTTTGGCCTGAGATCTTCTACCCGCTGTCATCACAAGGTATCCTTGTGATTTTATGCTGAAGGATGTGATGGAGGGGAGGGAATTGTTGAGAGTGGTGAGGGAGGGAGTGAAAGGAGTGTTGTCAGGTGTTGTTGAGAGATGAAGAGCTGTACGCGCCCTAGCTACTCTTGTGAGGTCACTGAACCTCTTTCTACGTTGACTCCAGGTCCTGGGAGTGATACTGGTGGCACTGGTCCTGCTTGACAGTGGCCTTGGGGATGCTTCAGCGGCTGTTGGGGAGATTACCTCCCTCCTTGCCCTGACTTCGTCGACTAGAACCTCCAGGGAGGCATCAGAAAACCTGAGTTCAGCCCTCCGACTCATCTCAGTTGCTGGGATATCTTCCAATGCTTTTCAATGAAAAATCCCAGCTGTGAATGCAACTTTGCTTTAAGAGGTGCATCACTGCTTTAAATAAGCCTCGGAACAGCGCTAGAAATTGCATGAACTTTGCTAAACGATAACAAAACATGTAGTGATAGAGATTATAATAAAAAATAATCAGCATGAATTTCTATAAGGAATGTTATGTTTAATGAACCTATTCCTTAGAGATCTGGGAATACAGATACATAAATCACTAAAAGTACCAATGCAAGTTGATAAGGCCATAAAGAGCGCAAACAAAGTACTGGAGTTCATTTCTAGAGGAATAGAATACAAAAGTAGGGAGGTAATGATCAATTTATATAGAATCTGTTAGGCCACACTTGGAATACTATGTGCAGTTCTAGTTTTCCTACTCCAAAATGATACTGAAGCACTAGAGAAAGTGCAGAAATGATTTTCAAGGATGTTACCCGAATTGAAGGATGCAACTGTCAGGAAAGATTAAGCAAGTTGGGGCTCTTTTTCTGGAAAAAAGACTAAGAGGAGACTTCTTTAAAATTATGAAGGAGGTTCAATAGGGTGGACGTGAAGAATTTTTTTCACTTATATGTGAGTCCAGAACAAGGGAGAATAAATATTAAATGGCCACCAACAGATCAAATTAAGAATTTAGGAGGAATTTCTTTACACAAAGAGTGGTGGGAATGTGGAACTTGCTGCCACATGGAGTGATTGGAGCAGATAGCATTGATGCATTTTAAAGGGAGACTTGATGCAAACATGAGGGAGAAGGGAATAGAAGGATATTGGGGCAGGTTGGGACGAGCTAATTAGAGTGGGATAAGGATTGTATGGAGTATAAAGATTGGCATAGACTGAATGGACTGTTTCTGTGCTGTAGATTTTATGTAACTCTATGCACCTTTGAATTCTCACTAATTTGATCTTGAATTATGGGTTCTCAGGGGGACCCATAATTTCAGGAGTCACACACCTCCAGTAGAAATGTGACGGAGCGGAAGTGCCATCTGCCCTTGGAGCCAGATGTTAACACGGCATCAAATTATGGGGATGGGGTCATTTAAATATTCAGGGTTGGCAGCCTGCACTTTTAAAGGGTATTAGAGGTGCTACCCGACAGCATCAGGACAATTAGAGCAGTGCCATGTCACTCTGAGAACAGAGGTCCAGGATGGGCCATATAGGAATGGGTGATAAAGTTGTACAATGCTCCTGAGGAAGTAATTGAGCCTTTTCTTGAACGTAATCAACCCTCTCCAGATCAATCATCTTTGTCCAGGGTAGTCTTAAAGCTTTGGTGTAACTCTCAATGGAACTCATGCCAGCACTCCCTCAGACATGCCCCCTTGACATGGGGCATGGCTGGTAGACTCGCCCACTCTTCCCTCTGACCTGAATTTCCAATTCGCGCAAGGGGTAGGAACCCGTGGAAACATGTTCCACCCTACTTTTGGCCCATCGGCTGGTGATATGCCTGCTCTCTGCCCACAACTAATGTTAGACTAACTGGTCTTTAATTACCAATTAATTGTTCTCTCCCTCTTGAAAAGAGGAGGTCATATTGGCTATCCTGCAGTCCCCCGTCACAATTTGCATATCTAAGAAGCATCTAAAAATGGTCAGAGCCTCTTCCATCTCATCTCTGACTTCCTACAATTGGCTAGTGTTCATGCTATCAGGACCCAGTGATTTATCCACTTTGCGTTCTGCTGTTTTTTTCAGCATCATATCTTTTTAGTAGACAGATCAGTTGATTGAGCAGATAGATGTCAGATGAAATTTAATGCAGAGAAATGTGAGGTGACACATTTTTGGAGGGAAAATAATAAGAGGAAATGTACACTAAATGTTAATACTTTAGAAGGAGTAGAAGAGCAGGGAGACCTGGGGGCTTGGGTGCAAATAGATAAAACTATTAAAAAGGCAAAAAGCATCTTATATTTTATAAATAGAGTCAAATTCTCCTATATTGCGTTTGGGCATAAATAATCATTGGAGCAGCATGTGGAGTAGAAAATTGGCCAGGGTGGTTTGCACTCCTATAACAGAACTTGCTTGATTTTTCCATCCATTCATTTAAATGGACAGACTTTGGCTGGACTCCATTATGGATGTATGATCCCCCCTGCCTGATTTTCCTCAAAGCTCTGTCAGCTAATTATTTATACCCAAAGGCACGAGAGCAAAGTCTGTCTCATTGGGCTCGATTTTAGGGTCGGGTTTCCTGCGGGTTTCCAGCGGGGCGGCCCCGAAAATCCCGATATGCGGTCACGTGACCGGATCGCGCTGCGATCCTGACCACTTCCGGGTTCCCCGATGACGTGCGGGGCTGCATGCGTGGCCCCCGCTGGTGGGAATCCCGCAGGCAATTAAAGCCAGCGGGGTTCCACTTGAGAGTACTTACCTTGCTTGTTGAGGTCAGTTAATGAGCTGAATCAGCTGTCAAAAGAGGAAGTGTGGGATTTCACCTGCATCGCAGAGTGTTTCCCACACTGGGGGAAACAGTCTCTCTCCAACCAGGCGTGTTGCAGCCAGCAGCCTGTGGCAGGTGCCAAGGTGCACCCCACGGGGGAGAGCCCTCACCCACGCAGGAGGCCACCGCGTCACATAGGGCAACCCCTGCCCCCCACCACCCCCCGCCAAGCCAGAGGACAGACCGACACGAAACTGCAGCCCCAGTCTGAGGAACCACCCACCTACCCTGCACAACCCCTCAGACCAACACCTGCCAGATGGGTGGTGCGTGGACACCCTCGGAGGACGAACAGCATGACCAGCCCCAGCAGCCTCGCAGTCCACGCCGTCCGCCGCAGAGACGTGGAGCCCCCCAACACGGTGTTGTTGCACGCCCACCTGCACAGCAGGAGGGAGGGCTACCGCAGAGAGAGACGCATCGCAGAGGGCACTACCCTCGCCACAGGGTCCACAGACCGAGGCGCAGCTCCACGGACCTCTCCGAGCAGCAGTGCACACGGAGGCGCAGATTCGCTCGACATGTAGTCGTGGTGATCTGCAGGCTCTTTCATGCCAAGCGGCTCCTGGCTGGCCCCAGCATCAACTGCTTACCTGTCGCTGTCAAAGTCACCACTGCCCTCCACAACTTCTCCTCCGCATCCTTCCAGGGTGCAGCCGGCTACACCGCCGATGTCTCTCAGTCGTCTGCGAGGAAGAGCCCTGCAAATACACCTGCACCTCCTCTGCAGTAACACGATGGGTGGCATCAGTGGTGGGTCCTCATAGTGATACCCAGGAGCGGGCATTATTGGACACAACAGACAGGATTCACGGAGACATGGCAGTGGTGGTGCCAATATAATGTGTGCTGTTTGTTGCTCTGAAATTCAATATAGGTAACACCCATGGCAAACCCTCCGACACCCTTGTGCACCCCCTTCATGCTCACGAAACATTTGCCTTACGCTGCCTACTGCACATATGTGATGCATGCCTTGTGGCTGCAGCACAGGTGGTGGCAGGTTGAGTGAGGCTGGCCGTGAGGGAGATGCACGAGAGGGTGAGTATGGGATAGAGCCATGAGATTGTATGAGGATTGGGTCGCGTGTTAGTGGCGGGTGAGTACTGGCGAGGTGAGTAGGTGGAGGTAAGATGAGGATGGGGTTTGAGTGGGTATGAGGGGTGATGTGACAGAGTAGTGTTAGTGGTGCCGAAGGAGATGTGGGGTTGGGGCAGTGTTGTGGCAGATGGAGTGTAGGGGAAAGACTTCGTGTTCTCACTGTGGCTGACCTACTGAGGTCATTGCAGCGCCTCCTGCACTGTATGCAGGTGGGCGATATGTTGGTTGCGCAGGTGACCCCCTCTGCCACCTCGAGCTAGGCCTTCTTGGTGGCAGAGGCTGGCCGCTTCCTCCCGCCCGCCGGGTGGAAGATCTCTGTCTTCGCCCTCCTCCTCACCCCATCTGATGATACCTGGGGTGAGGCATCATTAGACTGGGAGCAGCCTTCCCCCTGGGCTGCTCCATGCTGTAATTTGTTCCATTGGTTGCAGCATCTGTCAGTGGAGGACTGCCCCTTTAAATAGAGCGCCTCCAGCTGACAGATCGTACTGCGCATGCGCAGCCCGCCCGACGCGCAGACCAGCAGCGCGGACCCCGGAGGAGCAGCTAATTGATTCCTATTAGTGTGTTGCCTGCTACGATCGCGCGGGCAACCCACTAATTTCACCGAGCGTGTTGACCACGCTCCCGAAACCCAACCCGCCGGAAACCCGCAGGCCTGGTAACATCGAGCCCATTGTGTCCAGTTTTAGACACCTACTTTGGGAAGGATGTCAAGGCCATGGAGACGGTACAGAAGTGATTTAATAAAATGATACCAGGAATTAGATGCTTTAGATAAACAAACTGAGGGGAAGAAATTAGACTTGTTTTTCAGGCAGTGAACAGAGGACAAAGCACCAATTTCACGGTGCTGTTTCCCTCAAAGGCACCTTAAATAGGCATGACCCCATATTGGGTTGGCTGATTTTTCAGGCATCCCTGGCAGCCACCTGAAACAGATGTTAAGCGCCTTGTACATGGTAAAAAGGGACCTAACGCCAAAAATGGGCCATAACCAATTGTTACTCTTTTCACGAGAACAAAGAAAGCTAAGAGAAGATCTGATAAAGGTGTTCAAAATTGCAAGGGGTTTTGAGGAGTTAAATAGGGAAAAACTATTTCCACTGTCAGTAGAGGACATAAATTTAAGATCATCACTAAGATAACAAAGGGAAAAGTTGGTAGTTTTTTTTATGCTGAGGGTTGTTAGGACATGGCATTCCCTATCAGAAGGAGAGGTGGAAGCAAAAATCTTATTCAGTTTTTAAAGAGAAGTGGATAAATATTTGAAGAAGAAAAATTGAAAAGGGTATGTTGGGAAAGGGAAGGGGAAGGGGACTAATTGGATATCTCTTTTAGAGTGCTGCCACGGGCACAATGGGCCGAATGGCTTCCTTCTATGATTCTATAACACACTCCAATTTATCTCTTATTTTACATAATGATGGGATGAGAGAAGAATTATCAAAGAAGCATTTACGATGTCACTACAAAAAAACAACCAGAGCAATTGTTCCCTCATAGTAATTTTATGAATGATTATGGTACTTTAATGTCCATCACAACTAGGGATTCAACCATGGTCCAGAAACGTGGACTGTGTCAGTCTTTTCATGTTGGTGACAGTATATATTTATTATGTGACAGGATCAAAAGATAAAATAGTAATCATTAGATTCCGTAGAGTGCTGACGAGTGGGTTGATTATATTAAACCCACCTCCAAAATAAATGAACAGAGAGGGCAGGCAGAAGAATAAAGGCACGTTAAATAATAGACTTTATAAGGTAGGGAAAAGGGGTTAAATTAGAGAAAGAATCTAGGAAACAGTATCATTAAAGTTAAAATAAAAATAAGACAGTAGGAGGGAAGGGGGAAAGAGAAAGAATGGCTGAAAAAAGGGATAAAAGGACAAGCATGAACAAAGTGTTTACATTTTTTTTAATGTAAAATTTCTCTGAGCATGCTGGCAGTCTAAAGGTTAACTGCCCTCAGTGTATCTTCACATAATGAACCATTGTATCTAATTTTAAATTGTGGTACAAAAAGGACACTGAATGGGAAAGAGTGGGACACTGAGTTCATTGCACTTGTAACTAAGACCTTTACAAGCCACCAGTGACAAAGCCATGAGTGGGCTATGAAAGTTCTTGTGCTTGAGTGAAATAAACAGTACGTCCCACTCTTCCCTGGTATGTAGCCTTCATTTCTTTGTGACAAATGTAACAAAGCTTATAGAAAGGGAACACTCCTTTTGCCTTTAGCAAGTATGTGATATCAGTTTTTGATAGTGTATAATGCAGTCTGCCAGACTAGTGCAGACCACACTAAACATTATCTACTGTAATCTTCACTGAAGACACAGAAGGTTACAGTTCTGAGAAGCAAAATTCTTTAAATCCACTTGACTATTCCATTTGGTTGGCAGTTGTAGTCAGGCAAGTCTGTGTTACTTAATAGCAAACACTTTGGAGCAAAGAATCCTTATATTGCTTTCAAGGAAGATAATTAGGTTTTATCACATTACCACGTTTCTGATGCTGAAGCAACAGCAGTGGTGGGTAAGAAGAACCATCCAGAAATGTCGCAGTACAATTCTAACTATAAAAACATAAAATGCTGGAAGCACACAGCAGCACAGTCAGCATCTATGGAGAGAACAGACAAGTTAATGTTTTGGTTGTAAACCCTCAATTTTGAAGAAGGATTTGCAACCGAAACAAGGGGTTTGAATTTGCTGTCAAAATAACGGTGAGGCTAATGGTGCTCGCCATTATTTAGGGATGGGCAATAAATGCTGGCCTTGCCAACGATGCCCACACCCCATGAACGAATAAAAAAAATCCGCAAATGCTGCAGCATCTTCAGGCGAAGGCAAATGCGTGGTTAAACACGGCAATCCAAATGTTGCTGTCTGAGATGCGCCACTCTGCCGTGAGCTTTGCAGAAACGGCATCTTGCTGTCTGTTTCACCATTGAAATGCATTGAATGGCGTGAAGTTACTGTATTTGCCTGGTAGATAATGAGCTAAACTCACCACAGAATGTTAAGTCTTGTCCATTTCAGTCTAAGTACCCTTTTAACGAAGTGATACATGTTAATTACTGCCAGTCAACCTCTCTGGCACTGAAAATTAACTATTACAAGTGTGGAGTCTCATTCCTTCAGCTTTTAATTGTTGGAGATTTAAAAATGTCAAATTTTAAATAATTTTTTTTCTACCTTTCCTTTCTGCCTCTTTTTCTCTCTCTCTTAATCGAATCTTTCTTTCCCTTTCTTTATCCCTCTTTCTGTACCTGATTTGACATTGAATTCACCCACTCTCATTTACACTTCCCTTTCTGTCCTTGCGCTGTTAATTTCACAATCCCTCAATCTGGTTAGTTAAGGAGACACACAGTTACTTGCCCTGTTCACTCAGGTGCCAGGTGCCCTGTTTTCCTCACTGCAACGTTATCAGCTCGCACTTTCAGCAAATTGCAGACACTGTTAGATGCCCTGCCACAGCAAATTATGGCCCATTAACTTGTCTGTTCCCTCCACAGATGCTGACTGACCTGTTGTGTGTTTCCAGCATTTTGTTTCACATTTTCAGCATCTGCAGTATTTTGCTTTTTACAACTATAACTATAATAATTTATTATTATTATTAATTGCATTTTTAAGATACTTCTAAAATCGATTCTAATAATAATTCAGTAACTTGAATTGTTTTAAGTTGTATTGATTTTCTCTGTATCAGTGCATGGAAAGTTGCTCAATAAAATATCTCCTTTTTCAGTTCAATCTGTTCTCAGCCTACCTTCCAATATGTGGAAAAATCATAAAGAATGCGGCAGATATTCCATTTTTGCACTTGGGCAATGATTGCCTTTATACATCTTCCTTCAACAAGATTATTGGACGGGGAATAGTATAGAAGTTTGTTTTTTCACGGCCAGTCCATTTAGAATCATCAGGGATGTGCTAGGTAGAGCAAAATCATAAACACATTTGTGCCTGGGCGCAGTGCATAGAGGAAAGTTGAGCAGGGAAAATTGCACGACCATGACATTTTCCATCTACTTAAATAAATTACAGGTGTACAATTCACCCCCCACCCCCCCACCCTTGATTTTCCTCTATGCCATGATGGGAAGGAAGAACATCAAAGGTGTGCATGAGGGAGAGGTGGGGAAACAGTGAAAAAAAAATAAACTGATAATGATATCCCCCTTCGCTAGATTTAGCCCTCAAATGTAGACTGGCATTACAAACCTGAAGTGAGTTAGACAGGGGCTCCCACATAAAGATATGCAATGGAATCCTTTGAATAGGATATTAATCAAACACACAGATCTAACAGAGCAAACAAATTTGCGAGTGTGCTGTGATATGGGACTGCCGAGTCTATAAATATCATTGTAAACAATTTTACAACACCAAGTTATAGTCCAGCAATTTTATTTTAAATTCACAAGCTTTCGGAGACTTCCTCCTTCCTCAGGTAAATGTACCTGAGGAAGGAGGAAGGAGGAAGGAGGAAGTCTCCGAAAGCTTGTGAATTTAAAATAAAATTGCTGGACTATAACTTGGTGTTGTAAAATTGTTTACAATTGTCAACCCCAGTCCATCACCGGCATCTCCACATTATAAATATCATGGCCAATGGGTCCCTGATCCTGACAGGCTTTCCATCTATACCATGGTGTGGATAAAGATGATGGTCCAGATAATGAGGTGACATCATAGAGGACAATCGGGAAAAAGGTTAAAAAAGACAAGCTACATCCACCACACAGATTGCTAGGAATAGCCGGTTTGTTTTTTTAACTGAGTGCCTTGATATATTACCATTGTTACTCATGGTAACAATGAGGGGAAGCACTTTCAGCCAATTGCCAATCAGAAACCAACCGGAAGAACCTGTCCCACAACAGTGTGGGTGGGCATGCAATATAAACACAAAGCATTTTGCAAAAAAAGAGGTAAATTTTTTAAGTTAAAATGTATTCTGAAAGTCTGCTCTTACATCATTCACATTTCAATAAATTGAAAAGACCTGATTAGCTTACAGCTATTTTCAGTCATTAAAAATCATACTGACAGTGGGAGGCTGGTGCTCCTTGTATTGCTTGAGTACTGTGCATGGAGCTTTGCCTTCACAAAAAAGTGAGCAAGCACGGCAATTTAACTCCTGGAAGTCTTGCTTTCTCTTTATTTTCTGTCTTTCTGTTTTGTTTCTGCCTTTGTAGCTCACCTGACTGTGGCTGCAAGTGCCACAATTGTGGCTGAAGAAAGAAAAAGAGCAAAAGAATGCAAGGGAGTTGGGTCTATCCAAAAATCGCAGCACTAGGAACATTGAGGGGGGGGGTGTGGGGGTGGGGGTGTGGGGGACGGTCGGAGAGATCATGGGTCTGACATCGGAGGGGTCGGGCATTGGGGGCGTCGGACATTGAGGGGGTCGGACATAGGAGGGGGATCATTGGGTCCGATCATGAGGAGGGTAACAGGTTTGCTTGGTGGGCTGGGGGGAAGCACTCCTGCTCCTCCTGGCCCACAAACAGTACTGGAAAGGCATTTCCCAGTTCCACCCAGCCGTTCTCGCCTCCCTTCAGCTGCTGGGTTTCCCATGGCCTGGGAAACCCGGCCAGCCTTATTGTTGTTTTGGACACTGCTTCCAGCACTCAAGGTATTCAACTTTGGTACAATGCTACCATATTTATCAGGGGTAATTCCACATTTTCATGCATTCAAGAATCATGGCGATAATGTTATCGCCCTATCTCTGACCTATGTTCCCTTTGAGCACAGCTCCTTGCAGGTTTATTCATACTCTACTGATCTGACATTCTGTTTGCTCAGTTGACTACTGCTCTGCAATGGCTGCACATGGTGGCCTAGAAATTCGTTGATGCTCTGCCCATTTTACAGGCGAAGAATGGGAGCCAAATCATATAATATGGCAGCAGTATGTGTGCACACATTCCGCGCTGGAAGAGTGCTGCCCGCCATATTGGTATAGGCATCAAAAAAGGCATCCAGCGCCCACGCCTCAAACAGACATTAGGACTTTGCATATGCAAACAAGTAGCCTAATGCCTGTTTCATGCCCCCTTTACCAAGCTGGTTTGCCCTGTGTTCAGAAAAACTAGGCCTACACGCAACCTAACCTGCGGTCCTTAAAGGGACCATTGCAAGGCACCACCAAAAATACTTACCTGATTGTGAAGCTGGAAGGTGCAGGAGTGTTCCTTCTGGCTCCACGTCAAAATCACAGACCACTGCCGGCCACCACTTGACCCCCTACTGATCGGCGCTTTGATCCCCCTTCTCCCAGTCACCCCTCCCCCGTTCGCTCCTGGCCCTCACTATTTATATGAGGTGGGATGACAGTGGTAATACTGCTGTCGTTAGGAGGGTGCAAAATTCATTGGCCCAGAAATTGCTCCGAGCAGCAAACCAGTAGTGCTCACCACTCCATAGATATATACTAATCCATTAACTTACTAACCAGTCTTTACTGTGTGCACTTCCTCTAATAGGAAGCGGAGAAGAGCCCAGCATTAGGTCCAGTGAAGCTACGACCCATGGGAGAAGCGAGAGGATCTGCAGCATTTTTGACAAGCTGCGAACAGTTTCTGCGAGCTGGAACGTAAAATCCAGGAAGTGAAAGGAACAACACTAAAATCATTTGTAAAAACAGTTATAGACAGCAAAAAAAAGAGAGGGTAAGAAATAATCAAATTAAATAAAAGAGATAGAAGGCAAAAGTAAAAAAAAAAATTTTTTTAAATGACCAAAAACTATTAAAATAAGGAGTAACATTTTTAAAAGTTAATTTTTAGTTGTTTGGCCGTCATTAAGACTTACTGCATTATTAAAACTTAGTTAAGACCTGGTATTCTTAAGCGTACCTATTTTGTGGTGACATTAGTTACGTTCCAGCTGGACAGATGAGCAAGTTGGCTCTGGTCCCTTGTTTCCACTGATTCCAGCCGGCAATATCCTTTAATTCAAAACTGTCATATCGCCGGCGAACCAGGAGGACCAGGATTTCCGTGTTTCACTGTGCATGTGCAAACGCTGGAATTCACCTCTCGATTTCGCCTCAACAACGGTGAGCTGTTCACTGTTCTTTTCTAAGCAATTTCTGGGCCATTGGTGATGCACCATTTAAAGTGAATTTAGGAAATCATCGGAATTTTTTGTTGTATTTTGTTCAGGAAAGTAAAAATTATTTGGGTACGTAGACTTCAGAGCTAATTTCTCCAGATGTTTACAGCTTAGTGGGCTTGGATGATGACATGTGAGAGTGTGACTGCTATGTTATGGAGGCAAGATGCAGAATCTTCTGGGAATACAGGTCATTGTGAGGCAGTTGGGGGTGGAGGGAGTTCAGGCTGGGAGGAAATCAAAAAATAGTCTTATCAACGCGATATCCACTTCAGGGATACCACTGAACTGCTCATTGTGCCAGTTATTTAGTGGCAGTGTTCTAAGGGGTTGGGTTTGCTGCAGAAGGTGGGAGAAATGGCACAGGGACATTGATCACAGCTATCCACCCTTATTTACAGGCGGACAGCCATAGAATCTTACAGCACAGAAGGAGACCATTCGACTCATCGTGCCCGTGCTGGCTCTTTGAAAGAGCTAAACAATTAGTCTCACTCCCCTGCTCTTTCCCCATAGCCTTGCAAATTTTTCCCTTTCAAGTATTTATCCAATTCCCTTGTTAAAGTTACTATTGATTCTGCTTCCACCACCCTTTCAGGCAGTGCATTTGGTTTAATGTTTCATCCAAGAGATGATGCAGCCGTCCCTCAGTACTGTACTGATGTGTCAACCTAGATTATGGCCCTGAAATTCTACAGGGATTTTCCTAGTCTCCCACTGTAACTCCAACAGGAAACATTAGAACCCCCAGGGAAATGGTGTAAATAGTTGTTTATGCTGTTTCTCTGGGGAGGGGGGTTCTGCTGGTGTTATGGACGGAGACTGGGAAAACCCCCACAGAATCGACCCCAATGGAGCTGATAATATGATCTTCATATTATCGGGCACTGAAACCTGAGGCCTACTCAGCAGTTAATGCCTGAAGCAGCAGCAATTTCCTGTACCTCGTAGTGAGCTCCCAAATGCAGGTGAGAATATTGCCGGGAACTTTTCAAAAAAGGTGTCAAGAAATTTAAATAAGTTTGACCTCAGAAACTTCTCTGGGGTCAGTGGTGGGTCAGTCAGGTGGGTCAAAGTCCCACCATACCAGATTTCCTCCAGTAATTCCAGACATGGAAGTCTTGGCTACGGGTCTAAGCTAGATCGGGGGGAGATTAGGGATGGGGGGGCCCAAGGACTCTTTGAGGGGCTTGTGGGGAGCAATTGTTTTAATAGGAGCAGGTCTTTAATACTTACCTTGGCCAGCTGGCGCCTCCCACCTTGGACCTACTGCCGTGCAGCCGACAGCGCAGGACTCCTCCTGACGTTCAGTTAATTCTATGCCGCGACGTTAATGATGTTACTGGGCCACGACTTTTGAATGTTAACTAGGCCCCTACCTGCCTTTTGTGGGAGCCTTGTCAATGGCCTGATTTGGGGTAGTAAAAATTTAAATGGCCGGGAAGGCGGCGGGATGGAGCCGAGAGTTAGAATTTTAAAATTTTAACCCCTCCCACGCATCATTCCGACTGGGTGATTCCCCAAGGAAACCATTACATGAATATGCGCAAGTCTGCAGCCTCACATGGTGACATTTCCACCACAGGGACAACTCTGTCAGTGGGTGGCTCTGCACTCACTGCATTGAATGCATTTGATGCATTTAAGAGGAAGCTAGATAAGCACATGAGGGACAAAGGAATAGAAGAGTACGCTGTTATGGTTAGATGAAGTAGGGAGGGAGGAGGCTAGTGTGGAGCATAAACGTCTGCATAGATCAGTTGGGTTGAATGGCCTGTTTCTATGCTGTAGACTCGATGTAACTCAATGAACTTTGACTCCACATAGTCCAAACAATAGCAAGCAATGCCTGCCAAATCTCCCAATTTTCGATGCACAGTTGCATCATGCAAGCCATAGATTCCTTGCTGCACAAGATGCTTAATTCATCTATTTCCTTCTGGAAAACATGCAGTAACACAACTTCACCCTTCAAATGGCAGCAGTAACCAATGGTGGAAGTCAACCTCAACCAAAAGACAGAAGACGTATCTGCAAAAACAACTGGTTACTCTGCAAGAGCCTAAAGGCAGGCCTAAATACATGGCATAATGAACACATTCATTTAAGCACTTGAAGCATTCAACGCACAACAGTCATTGCAACATGTTCCCCATACCCCGACCAAATAAACCATTCCTGGGTTTCTACACGTAGCTTACAGGTGCTCTATCATTCTGAAACAGTTAATTTCCCCTTTATTTTTGTGTAATTTTTCCCAAGTCAATTGTCTAAGTTAATGGGTCACTACTTGTATTTAATGTGTAACCCTAGGACTGAGTGATACAGTTATTTCCCCTTACCAACAGCCCCAGGAATATGTTCAAAGCTCTGAGCTTTGAATTTATCTTTTAATCCTTTTTCTTCCCTTTTGCAAAACCACTGCAAGCTTCTTCTCTTACTTTCCTTCTAACCTTCTATATAATCCATCTGTTTCTATTCTTATTTTGTTTGATTGCCACTCTCCTTTGTATTTCATTCTTATTTGTTCCTCATCCACTCCTCATTTGTTTATTGAAGCCTACTTAATTATCTCAGCCTGTTTAGTATCATAAATGTGGCTGTCAGATTGGGTATTATTATAATAAGAGGTCTCTGCTATGTAGGCTTCCACCTTCCACATTTCTAGTTTCATTCCTTTACAATATTCTGCACAATATTACAAAATATAATTTTCGAGGTCTGCAATGGGAACATTGGTGTTGCTGTATGTGTATACTAAATTGCAAAGGAAATTCAATAAACAAAGTGCGAAAGAATCAGTGAAAGCTTCATTGTGTAGTAAATCATCCTAATACATGTGCAGAAGTGAGAGTAGGTAATCTACTTATTTACAAAGCCATGCATGTTTATATATGCCTACTGGCAAAAATGAAAATCAGCATTTGATGGTAGCAAGAAGACAGGCCTCATTACAGAATGGATTCATGTGACAGTTTGTTAGTTTTATGCCAATATATACCGAGGGTACAGCGTGCCTGTTGTTACCCCACTCCCATCTGTCAAATCAGACTCTGTCCAATTTTGTACATGGAAAAGAAATGTCTTTTCCTGATCTGGATAGTGTGGATGAGATTTTCCTCAAGTGAGATGCAAAAAGCTGAATGTAACCCTTTTTGTGCTGGTGCCAGTTACTGTGGCTCCATTTCAAATGCACATTATCCCTTTGTACATGAATATGCTCATTTCTTTTTTTCTGGTCATTTAAATTGCTGCACATATTTGTCATTTGTCTTCCTTTTCATTTCTTTAATTATTTGATTGAAAGAACCTCTTTATGGATAGTCTTTGTTCTACATCATCTTAAGTACGTTGACATAATTGGTTGACTGATTTTGATTTTCTGTATTGGTTTACAGATGCAGAAGGAATCACTGGAAGCTGAACGCATTTGCAGAGTACAAACACAAGTGCTGTATCATTATCTCCTGCATTATCATTATTGGGCCAGATGTCACTGATGTCAGATTTCTTCAGTGTGACTCATACAAATACAAGTGAGGATCTGAAGTGTAAGGAGTATCCTTCATCATTGTTTTTACCTCTACTTCTAAAGCAGAGGTTCTTGACTACTATCGCCCAATGGCTCGCTGTGTACCACTGCAGGTATGGCAATGGCCATGCCAATTAATGTAAAACCCAATTAACATAAAAAGGTACTGGTTTGATCTTAATTGGGTCGATTTTCACTGCCCCTACCGGGTGGGAATGGGGTGATAATTGCATCGCTCCGAAAATCGTGGCGATGCAATTATCACCCCATTCCTGCTCCCAGTATGCCTGCAGCCATTTTTAGCTGGTCCTGGAAATGGGCAGCCTGTTTCAGGCAGGAGACTCATTAAGGCATGCAAGTCAGGGTCCAACAACAGACATAGAACCCCCATGCAAATTTTCAGGTATCAATGGTTGGAGTGTGTGCCGCACATGCTCGGCTCATTTGTACTAGGCATAGAGCGGCCTAAACCAGTGATTCTTAAAGGGACCACTACAAGCTGCTCACAAAAATGCCAAATCTAAGTCTTTTTAAAGATTTTTGTGGGGCCAGGAGGAGTGTAAATGCTGCCGGCCCCTCCATGTTCCACTTCCATGATTGTATCCCCCCTTAACCTCGAACTTTCGGCACGGCTCCATGGAAGTGCCTATGGATTACCCGCCCCTCTCCCCACAGATCGGTGTCCTGACTATAAGCACTGGTTCAATGCTCACAGGTCGCTGATTCCATGTAAATTAGGCCGACTATTAAAACGGCTCAGGCCTCTTGCTGAGGACATTGGGCAGACGGCACAATCGCTCCAACTACCACCCACCCAGAGTCCGACGAAAGTTCAAACCTGCCCCAGTGTCTCTAGCAAAACTTGTCACAGAAGTGAACACTGAAATGTTTTAAAAGGAAGGGGAGAGAGAAAAGGAGAGAGAACAAGAGGAAATAGAGATATTTTCATGTCCATTTAGCCATCAGTCCATAGAGTAGTAATTCATGGGTTGCACGTGGCCCACAGCTCATGGGTCATGGATCAGCTGTGTAAATACTGCTTCACTCATTTGTTCCAGCAGGGTCTTCAGCTGTTTCTGAAAAATATGTTGCATCACTGACAACACTTCTAAAGAGAAGGCATTCAATAAGATGTCTCATGAGAGATTTGTTAGAAAAACTTAGGCCAACAGAGTAAGAGGAAACGTAGAAGCATGGACACAAAGTTGGTTGCGAATTTGTTTTGAGTTTCTGCTGCACTTCCAGTGAAGTTACAACAGCGGAGTGGGAGCACCGCTGAGGAAAGTCCTGGCCAATGAATCAAGGAAAATGGGTGTTGCTCAGACTGGAGAAGGGTTGGAACCGATATAACCCAAGGATGAGTTCTGGGCCTATTTTTCCTCTTTGTGTACAAAGATGATTTAGACTTAGGTATAGGGAACACAATCTCAAAATGTGCTGACAACACAAAAGTGGAAGGTTTGGAAACAGTGCGAAGCATTGTAAAAGACTTGTGGAAGACATAGACAGATTAGTTGTATGGGCAGACAGTGGCAGATGCAATTTATTGTTGGTAAGTATGACAGAACGGGACCCACGTGCACCGATGGAGGACGTCCCAGATCCCATACCAAATTGTGTGGATGGGGACATCTACATACTCAGGGCGGGCGTAAGGGTGCAAAAACAACGCCTGCCCCAACGAAATTTGAAGCACGCCATGTTGCTCCAATGGCAGAGCTGTGGCTCGGGAAGGGTCAAAGCGAAGGAATGCAAAAGTTTTAAGATTGTTCCTGCTCCTGCTTCTTTTGGACCCACCAAAAGAAAGAAAATTGAAAGCTTCCTGGACTGTTTTTCGAGTTGCCTCCAGTGGCTCCTTTAAGGATTACCGCCTAGACCGCTTAATGCCCCAAGGTGTATATTTAAGCAGCTTCCTGCCTGTTTTAGGTGGGTGGGATGCTTGCATTTTTATATTGCGTGTCCAAGTGGTGGCTGAGGTTCCCGATTTTCATTTGCTAGCCATCTGTTTTTCTGGTAAAACAGTATTTATTGCCTATCTTTAATTGCTCTGATGGTATTATGAGTCAAAGGATGTTGAATGATATATCTAAGCTGGGACTGGAGAGACATATAGGTCAGACCAGGTAGGTGTGGCATCTCTTCTCCGAAGGACAATAGTGAACCACATGGGTTTTTATGCCCTCTCGGGCATCTTTCCTGGTAATTTTCTTTGGTGCTATGGTGGGATCAGAACATATGACCTCTGGATTACTAGTTCAATACCATCATCAGTAGGCTACCGTACCCTACTGTATACTGTCCATCCAATAAAACATCTAGGGAGCAAAATTGGACCGTGTAGCACCCGTTTTGTAGGTGCTACACTGACACCTAAGCTCCGAAAATGGCGTCCGAGATGCACGCGCATGCTTCCAGCATGATGTGCGCAGGACGCCATCTTGGTAAAGGCGTTTGCGCGCGCGGGCACCTAATGAACGTCGGCAGCATGTAGAGTAGGGAGATTATGACGTTAATCAGTGTGCAACGCTGATTTAAAGGGACCGCTGCTATTTTGGAACTCCATACTCCAGCCAACGTACTGTCTTAACCTCACACAGCTGAACAGGTCTTAAATGGCATGGAGGACCCCCCCACCAGTGCTATTTAAAGGGATCATGCAGGAGTTACTGATCATGCTGGATTATTGCTTCTGGCTGCTGATGCATTCATACCTGTTTCTGGAGGTTTCCTACACTTGAATAAAGTTGCAATATTCTGCAGAAGTGGGCTGGCTAGCTGACAGGCACTGGCGGAGTGGCAGGGGTTGGACAGGAAAGCTGTCCTCCTGAGCAAAGACAGCAGGTTCATGTTCAATGGAGTTACTGCCACTTGCTGCCTCCTGTTATGTGCCACCTTCTCCTGCAAGAAAGCGGGGGTTGAATAGCTGCCAGCCTGTGTGACCTGTGAGGTGTGGGTGTGTGGTAATGTGTGAGGGTGAGATGAAGCATCTGATTGGAAGAGTTGTGTACTGACTGAAAGAGTTTGTTGGTATGTGGGTGATGGGGGTGTAGTGCGTGGAGCAGTGGATGCGGCTAGTGGTGCAGTTGGTAGGAGACGCCACTTGACAATTAACCTCACTCACCTTGACCACTCGTGTCAAATCATTGAACTTTTTCCTGCACTGCATCCATGTTCGTGGTGCTGTGCTCCTGGCATTGACTTCGTTCCCTACTGTCTCCGACTGGCTCGTAAGCATATGTCTGGAGGGCCTCTTGCCCCCCCCCCACCCCCCCACCGTGGATATAGGATGCCCCTCTTTCTGTCCACCTCTTCCACCAAGGCCTCCAGTGCATTATCAGAGATTTGGTGCATGCTCTCTCACAGGCCCGGTACAAACTCAGATCGGCAGATTGGCCGGGTCTGGTTTGCAGATTGGAGGATGCGGGATGTTGTTTTGAGAAACTTTTATTCAATATTTTAAAATGCAACAACAGTTTTTAGACATAAAGATGAGACCTGTATCTGTGTTTTAATTGTGCAATTTCTGATCTCTGTTCAGACTCTGTTCAGACCATATCTTATATTTTGAAAATATAAGAGTACCGCAATGTTGTTGCTCATTAAAAATTCCAGAGATTCCATCATCACCGTGCTTCACCATATTGCAGCACAGATTCACTTCACAATTGATTTCCACCACTTCTTGCAGCCACTGTGCATCTCCCCTTTAAGAGGTGCAGGCTCCCTTTAAGTGGTGCTAGCCACTCCCGATATCAGGGCTCCCTGCTGATGCGTGCAGCCAATCAACAACGCAGGTAGCACTGGATGCACGCAGCAATCATTGAAATCACCAGGTGGCACGAATGTTACGTGCTGCCTGCATCGTAACAAATGGACGCGGGTTAACCGCGCACCGCGATCCCAGTGCCCGTTTGTGGGGGTTAACCAATTTAACCCCTCTATTGTGTTAGGGTCTGTGTCTTGGTCTGATAATGTTTATTCAAAATAAAAAGGGAAAATTCTGGAAATCTGAAATAAGAACAGAAAATGGACTCTGTAGCTTGAATTTAGTTCCATTTTGGTTCTTTGTAATTTTCCTCTGTTTGTCTTTTCGTTAAGTCTTGTGAACGGTTAATTTACTTTCCAGTAACTTAGCAAACAGTAATGGACTATTTTTTCAGGATGGCTTAAAAAAAACTTATCCTTGAAAAACTAACTCATTTTCTTAAAAGAAATTCAGCCCAAATCTAGCCCATTTTCTTAAAAAAAATTCAAAGACATTTCAAAAATCTATAAGAAAAACAACAGCACAGTACAAAAAATGTACTGTAAATATTTAGGGGAAAAAACGTACTAAGGCTGTGCCCCTTTATAAGCTCCATCAATACGTTCTCCCCTTAAACGCATTTAAAATAGTATTGATGGCAAACGGCATGATCCAGCAAAAAAGCTGGGAAATAATGTCAGTTAAAGTTTGAATTTTTACATAAATTAGGGGCATTAATCAAAATCTGCAGAAAATGCAGACAGCCAGAAAATCATGGGTGTGAGGAGTCAGAAAGAGTGAGAAAGAGGCCTAAGGGTAAGGGTTAGGGTTAGGGTTAATCACCTGATTTCCCAACCCCAGTTTGTATGTTCCCAACTCCAGTTTGTATGTTCCTCACTGGTACAATCACAAAGAAAACATCTCTCTGTGTGACTAACTCATTATTCAGAAGTTTACTTTGTGTAGAGAAAGTGAAAAGAATTGTGATTATCTCTCTGCGACTTAAAGAGGTATTAAAGACGGATGAGCTAATTCTGTGATCAGTATTGGTTACTGTGCTATTGTTATCCTTGTCATTAACAGCGTTGGTCTTCTGTGGCTGAAAGGGATAATTCTGTCTTTGCAGAAAGGAACTACAAATAGGATTGAAACAGCATTCTTTAATCTCTAGTTACAAAACAATGGTTTGCTTCATCACATCTACAGGCTTAGGTTCCAGCTTTAGCTTATTCTCTTTTATTGCATCTAAGCATATTTAATACAGCACACGCAAACCTGTCACACTGGGGATAAACACTTGTTATTTCTGGATTAGGAATCCAGGCTACATAACTTGGGGATTTCTTTGTGAATTTTTTACATTCAGAATCCAGGCCTGCCCTGTACCGAATCTAGTCTATCGTCTTCAAGTAAAACAATACTTTCATTAAATCTTTGGCGCAGTATGATTCGGGATGCAAGACTGGTGCAGGATGATTCATGTTCAACTCAGAACTCTCATTCCCTTGTCCATCAAATTCTATCCCTTGAAGTTTGATTTATTATTTTCTGATGCACAGTGTGAGTGAAGAAGATTAGAGTTTGGATGGGGAGTGATTTTTCTGTTTCGGATTTTCAGGTTGAAAACGATTAGGTAAGCACAGAAAAATGCCATCTATCATAGTTGCTGCTTATGTAGATGTTTTTAAAATCAGCCACAACTCAGTATCCTTCACTGATGATTTTTACAATCTTTGATATGGGGGAGGGGATAGTTGGATGCATAAAATGTAAGCCTTAGCGAAACTTGAGATTTAATTCTGATCCTATCAGTTAGCACACAACTCTCCCCAGACTACCACTTTGATATATTTCCTGATGCACCTTCCTTTTTTCCTTTTCTCGCAGGAACAAACAATAATCAGAATTGGACAAAATGTAGATGTTCAATTCGTGACCTCTGGAAAGAAAATGCCAACAGTCTCAGGAGATTATGTACCATGGCGCTGAAGTAGAGTATTAGGTCCTGATTTTAACGGGGGTGGGGGTGGGGGTGGTAACGGTTCGTGTGAGACTCGAAGCGGGTTGCGCACCTGGAAACAATGGAGACGTCGAGGCCCGGCCGAATTTAACCACCGGGTCGCATTTCAATAAATTTCCTCAGACTCCCACCCGAACCCGGCTAGATCCATGACATGGTCGGCGGCCGACAGTGTGAATTTGGGCAGCAGAAGGCCGCTGCCGGGGACTGCGGGAATGGTCGCTGGCAGTCAGATAAGTGGTGGGGAGCGATCACGATCGGGAAGGGGGGGGAGTCCCCCCAGTTTCTGCCAGGCAAAGAGAGGTAAAGTCTGGGCCTCAGTGTCAGCAAATTATAGTGATAGCAAGTGTGGGAAAGAAAGTGGTGGGACACTGTGGGTATAGGATCTGAACCATGCATTTTGTGGCCTTGACAAGGTAAGGAGCAGCGCCATAATGGAGGTGCCTGGGTTTGCTCATATGATTTCCCACATTGTCAATTGTCAACTTCAGCAATGCCATTATGGGGAGGTACTGGGCTCAATTTTGAAATGGTGGCGGGTTGGCAGCGGGGGCGGGGGAGGGGGGTACGGTGCGCGTGGCAAACCCGAATAAACAAACCTTACCGTTTCCGACGCGGTTGCGTCGTAATTGATGATGATTAACGTGCTCTCCAGGTTTCACGCCCGGCAGCCAGCCTGATTGACATGTTGGCTGCCGTCAGTAGCTGCAACGTGAGGGTGGGGGAGAGAAAGAGAGAGAGCGAGACCTCATCCAGCACTGGAACAGTAGATCGGCAGGGGGAGAATGGAAGATCGGGGGAGGGAGGGGAAGATCGGGGAGGGGGGAGAAGGAAAGATTGGGGGGGAGAGAGGGTAAGATCGGGGAGGAGGGGGAAGATCGGGGGGGGAGAGTGGAAGATCGGGGGGGGAGAAGGGAAGATTGGGGGGGAGAGGGGAAGATTGGGGGAGGGAGAGGAAGATCGGGGAGGGAGAGGAAGATCGGGGAGGGGGGAGAAGGGAAGATCGGAGAGGGAGACATCGGACATCGGAGCAGGGTGGAAAGGTAGTTTGATTTTGTATTTTAATTTCTTGCAATTTTTTTAATGTAATTTATTTTATTTCTTTTTCCCTGATCCGGCCCTTTACATCTGGTTTCACCAGGCGTGAATCAGAAGCCGTGGGAAAGCCTCCCAGGTAAGTTAAAAATCGTTCTAACCATGTAATCTGTCACAAGTAAAGTGCCTTAAGTACCTCAATGAGGTACATATGGCTCTTTAACTATCATTCCACTGACTTTAATTGCCAGCGGGATTTCCGGATTCGGGATGCCCGCGCGCACACAGATGCGTCTGTGGGGAACTCGGACGTCGGTGGGTTGGAGCCGGCTTCCGAACCTGAACGGGATTTTCCCGATTTTTGGAGCCCCCCGCCCCCAACACACCCGCAATTTCCCGGGAAAATTGAGTTCACTGATTCAGAGTCCTTCACTCCAGGCTGCTCTTATGCACCCCCTAGTGGTGAATTGCAGAGGCCTGCTATCAGGTGCTTAGTTGGGGAAGGTGCGTAGCACAAGGAGACCTCGAGAAAAAGGGAGAATAGAAAAATAATTTTCAAAAACTTCAAAGCAGCAGAAAAGAGAAGGGGATTAGATTAGCTGGATGCTTTGGATGATTCTGCAGCCTGGTCAGATAGGAGCAGTTGTCTTTTTAGCTTTTAGTTTCTATTTCTTTTATCAAGTGTTCTAAGCTATGTGCGTGTCTGAATTTGTACAAATTTCTCTAGTGCATCTTCTGTAGAAGGCTGTTAGGAGTTTGGTGGAAGAACCAGAAATTAGGCTGAGGCCCGAGAATTAGGACCAGACCCAGAATCGCTGTGTCCTGACCTGCACCACCAGTATCCTCAGAGGTTTGTTTGGGGTAGAACCTCTGTCTGAGGGAGAGTGACCAAGGGGAGAAGCCTCCCAGGCCAAGCGTTTCCTCGTCCTTGGCCTAGGATCTGCCGGGTGGCCAATATGCCTGGTGAGAAGAAATCTACCAGCTTTCCACTATCACATGTGAGACTCACATTGGGGTCCAGGCCTTGGACTGGACCCACAACGACAATCTACATCCAGGTGTAGAGATCGACCCCAAGGTAAAGGGGGCTCATAGGCTATTAGAAACATTCTTGCAGAGCCAGGGCTGGTGGCTTGTGCTGAATTACTCGCCCAAAGCCTTCTCCTGGTGCGTGCCTGAGATTGAAGTACAAATGAGGGAACCTCCCAGGAAAGTCCGGCAGGGTTAGAGATGGAGGTTCTCAGTGTACACATCTCAACACTTAGCCCGGGGTTACATAGAATGTACAGCACAGAAACAGGTCATTCGGCCCAACAAGTCCATGCTCCACACAAGCCTCCTCTCAGCCTTCATCATCTAATCCCATCTACATATCCTTCTATTCCTTTCTCCTTCATGTGTTTTTCTAGCGTCCCCTTAAATGCATCTATGCTAGTTGCCTCAACTACTCCTTGTAGCGAGTTCCACATTCTAACCATTCTCTGGGAAAAGAAGTTTCTCCTGAATTCCCTATTGGATTTATTTGTGGCTATCTTATATTTATGGCTCTTAGTCCTAGTCCCCACCACCACCCCCCCCACAAGTGGAAACATCTTCTCTACGTCTAACCTGTTCATAATTTTAAAGGCCTCTATCAAGGCACCTCTCAGTCTTCTCTTTCCTAGAGAAAAGAACCGCAGCCTGTTCAATCTTTCCTGATAGGTACAACCTCAGTTCTGGTATCATCCTAGTAAATCTTTTTTCCACCTTCTCCAGTGCCTCTATATCCTTTTTATAATATGGAGACCAGAACTGTGCACAGTACTCCAAATGTGATCTAACCAAGGTTCTATACAAGTTTAACAAAACTTCTCTGCTTTTCAATTCTATCCATCTAGAAATGAACCGTATCTCTTATAGTGAATAAATAACAAGACAGCCAGAGGACTGAATACATGGAGCTTAAAGTGGATCTCGAGCTTACTTCATAACACAGTAATAGTGCAGTAATAATATACCTTTAAATAAAATGCTTTGGAAATGATCTGAATCAGGTATTTTGTGGTTTCTAGAATAACCTGATTTGGAATATTGTGTTTCTCCTCACCAAAGGAATGACATTGGATCCCACACTGCACTCATCATAGCTGACTAATGCTTTGCAGCTGTACTGTGTAAAATTTGCAGAATTTTGACTCTGAAATAATTTTATTTATGATCTGAAGACCAGTATTCTGTGACACAAAATAAGATGACCAACAGGCACGTCGGCCAGAATAAAGACTTTCCACTTCGAATATACTGCTGGAAGGAGAAGCAATGATATTCGCAGTGCTGGTGAAACAAAGCACTAGTACTCTGGGTCCAATAGGATCCAGAACACTTGGCATAGGATCTTTTTGTTTGTGACTAATTTTTAAACTTTCCTATTAAAGTTAGAGTTAAGCACAGTGCACCCCTACAGTCCCCTGTAGTTACATGGTCTTACAATTTTGTTGCAGCCAGAGTGTCCTGAGCCATCTATGTCTCCCCTATTGGCCTTTCAGCTGAGCTATGGTGGGCAGAGGCAGAAGTATCTTGGAGGATGTTCCCCTACCTTATTCCGGTGGCGAGACCTATTGGGATAAACTATGCCCATCCATCTATGGGTGGGTGAAAGTTTATATTTAAATGATGGAAATAAAGCCTCTGTTACATTTCTGTTATTTGCATTCTTCAAATATTGGATGCAGGGGCTGCCTCTTAGGCTCCAGAATCCAGTATTTAGAGGTCAGCAGCGAAGGCCTTGGGCAAAAAATGAGGAGGGGCCTGGGAGAGGGCTCCCTGACCATGGCTGGGTTAAGGCTCCATCACCAAAAGTACAGTTTTTCAGGGCAAGAACATTTTTTTTAATGGAGAGCTCTCCGCCTGGTTCTTCGTTACACTGTGGCAGGCTGCTGCAGCTTGCAGCATGTTTTCATTCCCAGACTGATATGATACCCTGATGGAGGCTGACGAGCCCACCTCCAATACGTAAATAATGCTGCGGCTGGAAATACAGCTGGATTCAGGGGGCCAGGCAAAAATCCTTCCCCACTGGAGATGAGCCCCAATCAAGAATCTGGAATGATCTAGAATGCACTGCCTGAAAGGGTGGTGGAAGCAGATTCAATAGTAACTTTCAAAAGGGAATTGGATAAATACTTGAAGGGGAAACATTTGCAAGGCTATGGGGAAAGAGCAGGGGAATGGGACTAATTGGATAGCTCTTTCAAAGAGCCGGCACAGGCATGATAGGCCGAATGGTCTCCTTCTGTGCTGTATCATTTTATGATTCTATGATTCGAAAGCTGGGGGCTGGGAGTACGCTGTAAGTGCTGTCAATATTTGTGGCTAATATAAATAAAGATGTACTGGACAGGTGCTGCCAAGCTTGGGGTTTAAAAGACTATAGATTGTGTAATGTATTATATTGTGTATGCATTATATTGCCTATATTATAATATACATAGATATACATATATAGAACTTACTGCATGGAAATAGGGCATTTGGCCCAACCAACCCATCTTGGCATTTACCCTCCATGTGAGAAATATTCCTAATCACATTTACCCACCTGGTGCCCATATCCCTTTATCACCTTTTCCTTCATACCTATACCAATCTAATCTAATTTTGAGTGTGAACATAGTTTTTGCCTCAACCACTAACATTGGAAGTGGATTCAACAGCCTCACAACCTTCTGTGTAAAGAAGATTCTCTTGTTCTAAATCTCTTACATTTAATCTTGTATCAATGGCCCCTCATTCTTGACCCCTCAACTACTGGACAAAGTCTACGTCTCTCTACCCTGTCCTATCCTTTCAGAATTTTAAATGCTTCTATTCTATCTCCCGTAATCTGTGTTGTTCTAATGAAAGCCTCAATTTTTCAAGTTTTTCTTTATATTTGTATTTCCTCATACTGGGCAGCATCCTGGTGAATCTGTGTTGTACCCTCTCTAAAGCCTCAACATCCTACCTATATTGTAGAGCTCAATACTGCATACTTTAACTGAGGTCTTATTATGGTTTGTATAGGCTCATCATTACCTCCTGACTTTTATATTTTATACTTTTTGACAAAATGCAGAATTCCATTAGCGTTTTAATGTCCTCATAAACCTGAGGTGCTGCCTTTAATGTCCTGTGAACCTATACCTCCAAGTCACAGTGCTCTTCCCCAGCACTGAACCTACTTCCATTTAGATTATAATTTCTGCTGTTATTTTCTACCTCATAGTTACTGAAATTTTTACCCCATTCCCTAATCATATCAATATTTCTTTGCAGTTTCCTTTCGCCTTCTAAAGAATTAACTATACCTCCTATTTTGTTATCATCTACAAATTTCACCATCTCTCCAACTAGGCCTATATCCAAATCATTGATATACACGGTGAACAGATGTATCCCCAGAACTGAACCCTGTGAAACACCACTAACCAATTTTTAATACAGTTTGCTGTCCTCCCCATAATTCCATAATCTTCTCTAATAATCTCCTATGTGGTACCTTGTCAAAGGCATTCCCATAGTGCATGTACACTACATCCATTGCATTTCCCTCATGTACCATGTTTGTTACCTTCCTCATAGAATTCTAAGAGGTTTATCAAGCACAATCCCTTTTTGAAATATTTTATATAATAATCACATCATCAATGTTATGGCACCGATTCACTTTGAATTGGGTTTATTCCTGTTTAAGGTGCCAAGTTTAACAAGAATGAAAACTAAATTTAGAATGCATAATATATGAAAGCTACTGTCTTAGGGAAGTCACTAAATCAGACCATGTGAAGGGGCTCAATTAGCATCAGTATAAATAGAAACTATTAAGTCAGAATGCTTCAGTTTATGCTCTGTAGGGGTGAATTTCTGTAGCGGTTTCTCTTCATTGCCATTTACGCCATTTCTCTGGGGATTCTGCAGATATTCTGTTGAAGTTACTTTACGTTTAGTTCAGCTATCTCAGACTATAGGACTCTATAGGGTAGAAAGTCAACATCATTGTGCCTGTTTTATGGGCGTAAAATGGGCACAACCATGACAAATTTAGCAGTGGGAAGGCCTGAGCTCGATTTGCGCGTGTGCCCGGACCACTGCTAAATTTGGCAAGGCCTTTTTTAGGCAGCAATGGCGGCTGTGGGTTCCGACCACTCCCACACCTCCTAGTTCCACAAAGACAAAAGTTAGAAAGAAAATTTGGCCTTTTTCTGAGCTGCCCCCAACAGTCCCTTTAAGAACCTTTGGTTAGGCTGCTCAACGCAGGTACAACTGGGCAGAGCATTTGCATTTTACAAGTGGCCTCCTGTCTTAGATAGACCCTACCCAAGATGGTGGTGGCAGAACGCCAAGATAAATGGGTGGTAAGTGAGCCAATACCATTTTCAGGCAGCTACCACCCTTTTTACACCATGCAGGGGCATTTAAAGTTGGGCCCAATGTGTGTCAACTTGTTTATTAACATGTAATGGCCTACCGTTGTGTCTTTAATTTGATTGATTGACAGGTCTTTATTCAGAGACATTTTGGATTGGGATATATACCGTTTTTTAATCCTACATTACAACAGTGACTACACTTCAAAAGTTCTTAATTGGCTGTAAAGTGCTTTGGGACGTCCTGAGGTCATGAAAGGCGCTATATAAATACAAATCCTTTCTTTCTTTCTATCTTCAGTTCAGTTCCACTTCCAATTTTTCTGTTTGACATTTACATTTCGGGGGACTACATAGAAATTGTATCGCCCACGTACACACTTTGCATCAGGAAGTCTACAAAATACTTTTGCCTCCAAAAGACTTGCAAATTATCTGACTGTGTAAGAGATGCATTCTGAAAAAGATATTTTAACCCCTTGTGGACTGATTCTATTTTTGTTGTTTTCTAAGCATTCATACTATCAGTAACTTGCTGTATATTTCTCTTTCTGTGTGATATCTTACTTGTAACTAGTTTTAGCCTGTACACATAGGTTGGACAGCGTGGCATTTACTGCCTTTCTGATTAGACAGGAGAAGGTGCCGGGCATTCCAACTGGTCTCCAGTACAACATACCACAGGAAAGAGGTAATTGTTAGTCTCATGGCATGCTAGCCTGCTCATGACATGTATAACAGTTCAGGTTTCGGTTCAGAGGAGACAGGCTGCTTATGGAAACTGCCTTTTTGCTGTGAGTGCAGTTTAAAGTGTTTGGAGAAAGCCCGAATTGTAACAATGACATCAACTACAAAAGTACAATTGTGTTTGCATGACACAACTATACGTCTCAGCATGATTTATATAATTGCATCACATATTTGGCAAACAAAAGAAAATTGTTTGCTAAATACTTTGATGAGAAAATGCTCCTGTAAACCAAATATTTCCAAAGGTGAGAAAAGAGAGAAATAAAGAAAAGGATATTAAATAGAATTATTTGCACTGTTGGCAACAGTGACTCTGAGGGTATTTCTGCATTGCAGGTTTTATTGGGGTAGCTTTCTAGAAAGTAATTCATATTTTTTTTTGTGGTGATGTGATGGTTGGGCTTCTAATTCATCTTCAGTCCAATGATTACTGGTTGGTTGGTTTTAAATTATAAAACTTACCTAATATCAGTGGTGAGGTATGTGGTGGGGGGTGATTTTAACCTAACTCGTCCGGTGGGAAACCGATGCAATTAGATTAGCCGTCCGTTTACTTTCCATTGATGTTAGTAAAAATTAAAATCTGGCGGTGTGTTAAAAAGGTGGCTGATCTGATCGTGTCAGTTTTCCACCAGGTGAGTAAGGTTAAAATTACCCCATGTACCTTTGAAAAAATGACTCAATTTCTTAGAAAGTTTTATCTTAAAATAAACCCAGTCAAATTCTATTAATCAGACCCTCCTCTCAAATGGCCTAATCACTATTTCCTGATCTATCTAGTCTTCTCTCCCACTATTTTCAAACTTGTCCTGCCCTATGGGCCTTGCCCCTTCACCCAGTGATTCCAAATTTTAAAAAGGTATGTTTTCTATCAAGTATGAATTGCAATAAAGAATCTTTTGGTACATGATCCATGGCAGCAATGAGCTTGATGAGCTGAATGACCTTTTCTTGTTCTGTGCTATCTCATGTTCTTAAAACAATTTTTTATTAAAAAAATATACTTAACACTATGAAAGGAAATAATAGAGCTGTGCAGAACCACGGAACACTCCTTTAACCACTGCAGTTGCAGAAGAAATATGCACTAAAAGCAAGTGCCGTTGTCAAAGAGTTTCGAAGAGGAGACATCAATCTGGAGAGATGTCTGAGGAACAAAATGTAGGAATTAAATAAAAAAGAATGAGTACAAATTATTGCATGTCTGGTGACTGTGCATGTTAAACAGAACTAGATTCTTTTTAAACAAGATTTGGCAGTGATGGATTCTGTAGCATACCACGAACTAGAGGGTAAACATATCATTTACTCTAAAATTAACATTTCGTTCATAAACAGAAATCGGGGGGAAAAATGGTCTTGACAGCAGACTTAGTATGAGTGTCAAAACTGTGCTGTATCAGACTGGCATATCGAAAGATGTCAACAAAAGCCTGGAGCAGAATTCGCCAACGTGTGCCTTGCATATCATAGCAATTTTCCTAACCAATCAAAAGGAGAGGACAAATTCCACTGCACCCACAGCCTTCATTAATCATGTCAATTAAGGCCCCAGTATACAGCCCTGTGAAAGAAAGTTGGCTGAGCACCCTCATGTATTGGTTTCCGAACATTAATGAGGCCTTTGTAATGAGCTGGCTAGGGCAGGCATGGCTGATTACTGGCAGTTCTTCCCCCTTGCCTGACAGTGGGTTGGGAATTTGCAGCTGGCAGATGCTGGCTCTGTTTAATAACAAGGATGGCAGTGAGGATGCATGAATAAGCGGACAGAGGCTGTCTGTTTCCTGGGCCAATTATTTCTCTCAGACCTCGTGCTGCATGTCCTAACCCTGAACTGGAACAATTGTAGGAATTCAGGGACTGACACAGTCTGAAGTATGAAACGTATCAAACTTATATTTGTTTTTACTGGTTAGGGGAGAGATGGTGGTATGTATACAATAAAACATAAGGTCAGTTCGGCAAAGTGGGATCATGTAACGGCCATAATAGTTGGATGTTAGTTTATAATTGTATTGAATTGCTCAGTTACTTCTTCAACTGTTTTAGAAAAAATATAGGCTTACTTCAAACCTGAAGAAACTATTTCAATTTAATTCTGGAAGATTGCTTCTGGCTATGTTCTTACTTCTGGGATGGTCTGCTAACACCTTTAATATAACAAAAGTGCAAATTTTAGTCATTAAAAACTTTTGGTGAGCTTTTTTATAATGATCTTTAAATCTAAATATATTTTTCTGATACTGTCTAACAACCTTCTCATTTCTTGAAGTATTAGAGTAACAAAATCTAGGATGGAAACAAATTCAAGGACTAATCAGCAATGTACAAGGTGGCAGGTATAAAATCCTTAGTGAAATATCAATCATATTTATGTCTGTTGCAGTCACTTCTAAACCTCAATTTCAGTGCAAAGCTAGAGAGGGGAGACTAAACACAAAAACTATTTGTGCTGCCAGCTTACTAAAGATACTGGAAAACAGAACACCAATACAACATGGTTAAGCAACGATTAACAGGTATGTCATCAGGTTTCAGTTCAGACCTGGTTCCCATTGACAGTGAAACTTAACAGCTAAGACCATACAGTTGAATTAAAGGACTTCACATCCTCCATACATAAAACACATTGCACTCCAACTTACTGAGCTACATTTCGATCCTGCTTTCACTAGATAGCAACGCATGTAGGCCTATAATTCAGCCACGCAGCGCGGGCGCTGACCGGCATACTAAGCCCCCAGTATGGCAGGCAGGAAGCACGTGCCCATTTCCCCCGGCCCTGATCTCCCCCACAGCCTCCGATTTCCGCCCCACCCCCCCACCAATCTTCCGTTTCTCTCTCCCCGGCTTCCAATCTTTCTTCCGACCCGACCTTCACTTACCTGAGGGCTGCTGAAATTACTACCCTGTAATCTTTCCACCACTAGTCAGAAGAAGAACTCTGACTGCTTTTTGCCTCCTCTCTACCCCAGGGGCATTGAGACTCGTACCAGTACCAATACCAGAATCAGTACCAGTACTGGCACCAATATCAGTACTGGCACCAATATCAGTACCAGCACCTGTATCAGTACCAGCACCAGTACAACTACCCCTGCCCTAGCTGAGAGTAGTTAGCTCAATACAGAATGAGGATCAAACCTTTCTGGTCCATATGGCTTAGTGCAGCACATCTTTGAATCATCAGGGCAGCACAAAGGTATTTTTCACTTCCGTTCTTTTGATTATATAATTTCATTAAACTAGATACTTTTAGAAAATTAAAAACATAATAGAGGTTTAAAATAGTAGCAGCATCTAGTTATAGCCATGAGAAATGTGAGAACGTCTGAAAAATAGCAGCCAGCTCTTTTGCCCTTATAATGGGTGGTAAAAGGACCGTCAGGAGACAAAAACAAGCACAAATTTAGAAGCCTGGTGATAGGGAGTACTACATTGTTGGCAGCGCTGTCTTTTGTATGAGGCATTATACTGAGGCCCTGTCTCTCTGTTCAGGTGAATGTAAAAGATCCCATGCAACTACTCAAAGAAGAGCAGGGGAGTTCTTTCAGTGTCCTGGCCAACATTTATCCCTCAGTTAACAGAATGAAAGACAGATTAACTGGTTATTCACCTTATTGCTGTTTGTTAGATCTTGTTGTGCACAAATTGGCTGTGGTGTTTGCCTCCAAAACAACAGAGACTGCACCTCAGGGGTAATTCATTGGCTGTAAAGCGCTTTGGGGCATCCTGAAGTTGTGAAAGGTACTATATAAATGCAAACGCTTTCTTTCAAGTGTTACACTCTTCCCTCACTCCGTTTTCTGCTTCTACTTTTAATCTACTAACCATTTTTTTTTACCCAAACAGCCTTTACAAAGGCTGAATATATACATTAAAAATTATCAACCTTTGTAATAACTACAAACCTTTTTCTCCCATTTGCAGTTAGTTATCTTTAAGTGCCCATATCCCTTTAAATTTACCCATTACCCCATTTAAGGGTGCTTACATGCAATCTCCCAATCTTTGGCAAGCTCCCAACACTAGGCTGAATATAGGTCTGGCTGAACTTACACATATTATGTAAATAAACCTGACAAAATCCGATGACACAGCTCACTGATGATTGGCAGATGCTAATAACGCAACACCCAACTAATGCCTGAATGGAAAATTTACACTTCAATCTCAACTTTAAAATGGTTGTAGCACTTCTGCTTTTTAATGTATCCACCTTGCAGCAAAGCACACATTCTAACGTTATCTAGTCACCAACATCACCTAGCAAAAACATGTTCGTTGCTCCTGTTATATTGCATATTTCTGAGAGTGGTGCAAATGGACAGACGCAGACACATTGCTCACTAACTCTCTTTTTGAGTCAACAAGAAAAAGTTCCTTACTTAAATATAGGCATAGAGCTCTTCTCACAAGACTCGTACTACCAATGAAATGTCTAAAATTAGAAAAGAGTTGACAGGATAGTCAGCTCTTTTCAGTCATTAGATATTTAAAGACAGTATAGATAACCATCTGAGTTATTTTTAAAACTTAAAATATTATATTTTAATGGTAAGTTGAACCCTGTTATAATGTAATTGACATTCTAGATGGTCACACAATTGAAGCTAAATTGCCGATTTGACAACAGAACAACTTATATTTATACAGAGCCTATAAAACCCCCAAATGCAGTTCATAGAGGGGGTTGAGATTACAAGGATATTGGATATTTCTCTAAGTCAAGCTTGGTCATTACTAGGGTGTTGACAAGGATTTCAGCAGCGATGAGGGTGAGTTATGGAGAATGGAGGATGATATTTCAGAGATGAACTAGGTGGTTTTGGTGAGCTACTGGATGTGGGGTCTGAAACGCAAGGCACATTGAGCAGGATACCCAGGCAATGCACCATCTGGTTCAGCTTGAGTTAGCAGTTATACTTTGACCTCAAATTTCCATAGGCCCAGCAGCGCACTCTCACCATAAGTCGGCTGGGAGTGCAGTGTCGCCAGAAGGAAATTGGCCGGGACCTGGATACGCTCGATCCCAGTCCAGGCCCCAAGTTCACATTGGAGCCTATTTGGGTGAGAACCAACATCTTGGTCCATGATGTCACAGGAGGCAGGGCAAAGAAGAGGGAATTCGCAAGCTGGGAATTTCCTCTGTCCCAGCCTCCCTAATGTTGTGTGACCTGGACGTTGGGATGAACCCAACAATCAGGTCAGCTCAGTGATGGAAGTGGGGCCTATCTGGAGGTTCCAGCGTTGGGTCCTGGCCCTCCAATCAAAACGGCCGTGCGTACTCAGAGTGACCAACATTCTGCCACCTTAACAGGAAGACAGATAATTTAGCTGTGGCCTTACAAGACATCACAGATCTCCTCCAAGCTTGTCAGGGCCTGAATGGACTCATTTGTGAGCCATGCTTGAAGTTCAATGGAGGCTGCCATTCTCTCCATCGCAGACATTCCCGCACTTACCTGCGCCACCACTCCACTGATGCTGGAGGTGGAGCTTCCATCCTCTCCGCTATTATGGAGAGTGTGCGTGGCACGTCTTCCAGTACCTTGTAAAGGTTCATCTCTACCTTGATCATTCTCCTTCTCAAGGATAGCCCCTGGGGTTCAGCATCTGCGTCCAGCTGAGCAAAGCTTGCAGAGGAATGCGCCCACCAACACGGACTCTCCACAGCTGTCCCTGCCACCAGTGTCTGCTCGTGCTCATGTGTGAGTGGTGAATCACCAGGTGACAACCCAACTAACTATTTAGTAGGACCACCGAGGTGTGAGTGACTGTGCTGGTGCATGGCAGTGTGGTAGGAGTGATGTGGCTGTGGTCCTGGAGAGGGAACAGGGAAGCGAGGGCTGCACTCAAAGTGCTCCCACGTCTCACCTGTTGCCCCCCCCCACCCCACTCAATTGATTCCCGCAATGCTGCCTCCTCTCCCGATGGCCGAGTCTGCCCCTGCACAAGCGCAGGTGGAGCAGTCTTTGGCGGGTCCCTCACAGGCTCCAAAACCCAGAGGGCGTAGACTGAGAGCATCTCAGCAGTCCGGGCAGGGACCTAAGCAACCTGCAACTACCTCTGCTGAAATCACAAGGGATGCACCACATAAGAGTAGTAGGAAGAGGAAGCTGAAAGTTTTGTGACCACCAAAGGTATGCACAAGGGTGTCTGACGCAATGTCATATTTTTCACTTCTCTTTGTTTTTTGTTACGTTCACAATAAATGTCATACTTGTCACCACCACTGCCATATCTCCATTCCTGAGTCCCTTTCATGAAAGTGCCCTTGCATGTTCCTCATCATGAACGGCGAGACTTGATGCCACCCATTGGGCGTGTGTATAATGGGTGTATGTGTGGTTGTAGGACTGTTTTGTGCAAACGGTGGGTGGACTGGTGCTGGTGTTGGTGATGGTGGTGGGGGGTGCGAGCTGGTGTCGGTGATGGTGGTGGGGGGTGCGAGCTGGTGTCGGTGATGGTGGTGGGGGGTGCGAGCTGGTGTCGGTGATGGTGGTGGGGGGTGCGAGCTGGTGTCGGTGATGGTGGTGGGGGGTGCGAGCTGGTGTCGGTGATGGTGGTGGGTGGACTGGTGCTGGTGTTGGTGATGGTGGTGGGGGGTGCGAGCTGGTGTCGGTGATGGTGGTGGGGGGTGCGAGCTGGTGTCGGTGATGGTGGTGGGGGGTGCGAGCTGGTGTCGGTGATGGTGGTGGGTGGACTGGTGCTGGTGTCGGTGATGGTGGTGGGGGGTGCGAGCTGGTGTCGGTGATGGTGGTGGGGGGTGCAAGCTGGTGTCGGTGATGGTGGTGGGGGGTGCGAGCTGGTGTCGGTGATGGTGGTGGGGGGTGCGAGCTGGTGTCGGTGATGGTGGTGGGGGGTGCGAGCTGGTGTCGGTGATGGTGGTGGGGGGTGCGAGCTGGTGTCGGTGATGGTGGTGGGGGGTGCGAGCTGGTGTCGGTGATGGTGGTGGGGGGTGCGAGCTGGTGTCGGTGATGGTGGTGGGGGGTGCGAGCTGGTGTCGGTGATGGTGGTGGTCGTTCCAGGTGGTCCGAGTACTTCACTATCTTCACTTTGCAGATCTCTTTATGAGAATCTATCAAATATGAGTGACTCCCTGCCATCACGAGCAGCCAGGTGAGCCATTGCTCTGCCGATGGGTTGCCCATCGTCGTCCCCCTCCTCCTCATCATCTTCTTCAATGTTGATGGCAGATGCGGATGCTTCATAAATGCATGGGACCTCATCCATCTGTAACACTATCTGTTGAGCGATGTTGTGCAGGATGCAACACACGACTATTATTCTACACACCCTCGCCGGTGAGAACTGAAGGGATCCCCCAGATCTATCCAGGCACCTGAAGCGCACCTTGAACATTCAATGCCTTGTTCAATGACAGACCTGGTGGGGATGTGACTGTCATACCGCTGCTGTGCTTCATTAGTGGGGTTGCTCAGAGGGCGTGGGAATATCCACTCTGATGGCCTTCCTCTGTCGGGCAATGTCCGCCAATTTCTCCTGCTAGGAGATTGAGTAAATGAAGGGAAGGCGAACAGTTGAGTTGATTGTGTGCCAAGTGATATAGAGAGCTGAAGTAAGAGATGTGGAGATACCAGCCTTTTAAAGTGGAGGAATGGATTTCAGGGTGGTGCATGTAAGCCATTGCTGTTAGGGAAGCTGGATAGTCATAAAGCGAGATCTCGAGTTAGAGCCTGTCTTTATCAGAGTGTATCATGAAGGATTAGTTGTACAAGTATTTCTATAAGTGGGTGAAGAGTGTGCTTGTTCCCGGTGTTGGCAAGGAAGATAAAAGAGAATGTCCGGTGGGTTACCTTGCCTGTCCTAGTGAGGTAATTGGACCTCTTGTGGCATTGGCCTACAGTCCTGAGGGTGAGAGAGTTGACCCTCAGTGCTAGTGCCACCTCCCTCCAGGTGTCACAAGTGATATGCTTGGCAGGTTGCTCGCTCGGACATCCTGTCTGTCTGTCCTTAGATCATGTTTTAAGGTGGGGATCTTTAAACATATGCTCAATTAGGGCTAGGATGTCCGAGTCTGTAAAACATTGGGGTTCTTCTGTGCCTGGATGCCATGCCCTGCTGCCTTGTTTGCTTCTTGTTCCAGAGAGTCCTGCTGTAGACATTCTTGAAAAGTATGAAAAAAAGATTGATGAGACATGCAGTGCCGTTATCTGAGAGACAAGTAAATGTACCAAGCACTGTTCCTTGCTTACCTGGTTGTCCCTCAATCTGCTACTGAAGTGTGCAGGCTGAACTGTCTTTTTAAAGGCTGCACTACTATTTCCATGCACTCCAGCAGCTTACAGCTGGGACTTATGCAATGACTACTAAAATGGATATGCAAATAAGCTGACCAAGGAAACCCTTGTGCAAATAACTCTGCTGACTATTGGCAACTGCAAATCTTTTTCCGTTGACCTAACAGCATCACAAGTCATCACGAGGAAATTGTCACCCCAAATGTCAGATTAATATGGTGGATTTGCATCTGCAAAATATAAATATAAAACAGCTGAATATTATCCATGAAGAAGACATTGCTGAAATAATAAGCAGACATGAGCTTCTATTACAGACAAACTTTGGTTAAAAAATTGCATCAGATTTAAATAACATTGGTTGACACATGTTTACTGATGTTTTCAATTATAACTATTTCTGGATTAATAAACACACCAAAATAACATTAGCTTCAGTTATGGAATTATCTAAAATGTGGCTATGGTGACATAGAACCACATAAAATTTACACTCAAAACCACAGGTCAGTGAGGTTAATTTAGTTTGTTAGAGCTAGTCCACATGATAGTTGTGCATTACAGTGCAGTAATTTTGTGCCTTTGCATTAACTTTTTCTTAGGCCCCTTACGGTTCTCCAGGGATAAATAGCTATAATGCAAGCCACTATTTAATCCGGCTTATTTTTGATTTTTAACGACTTGTTAAGGAGCAGTTTCAGGAGTTCTTTCTAAATTTCTATGTCTTGGTTTATAATGGAAAAGTCATTATTGACTCCTGTTCAAACCTGGAGTTACAGCAGCAGAAGGATCAGGAAGGTAGATCAAAGGACCAGAAACAGTGAGAGAATGGGACAAAAGCACAGCTTAGCAAGAAGACTACAGAAAATCCCAGGCTGTCATTGTACAAAAGTGGCCTACGAGCTACAAACACCCAATGTGGGTGCCTAGGGCATGCGTTATTACTGATGTCAAGGTTATCAGTTATGTTGCTGTGATACAGCATATCAACACTTCAGAAGATGGAGCTGAAGTAACACAACATTCTGCTAAAATGAGAACTTTGCATTGTGTACTCTGGATCAGCATGTTAGTAACAGAGCCACTGCTACTTATTACACCTACCGACACTCAACCTGCTAGTAGACCTTTTCATATAATGAAGGCATTCAAATTGGGGATCTAAAAAGGATACCTGAACACAGGTGTATTTGGATTTATATAACACCTTTAACATACTAAATATCCCAAAGCATTTCACAGAAATGGAATGGAATAGATCCAAGTAGAAGAATTAAGGGAGTGGACGGAAGGCACCCTTGAAGAGTTGGGTTTGAGGAGGCTTTTGAAGCTTGGGAGAAAGGTAGCAAGACAAGGGATCTAGGTAAAGAATTCCCAAGTGTGAGGCCCAGATGACTGAAGGCGCCAATTGGGGTGGAACAGAGGGAGGGTGGGATGCAAAGGGCAGAATCAGTAGACCAGAATGTGCATGGTGGCATGTAGGGCTGGTGTAGGTTGCAGAGATGGGGTGGGGCAAAGTCATGGAGGGATTTGTAAACAAGGATGAGGATTTTGAATTTGATGCAGTTATGGGGGGGGGGTGGTGTGCGCAGTAGCCAACGGAGGCTGGTGAGGACGTAGATCACAGGGGAGTGGGGCTTGGTGTGGCATAAGTTGTGGGTGGCTGAAATTTGGAAAAGTTGGTGTTTATGTCAGGTGGAGCCCAGGGGGCCATCAAGTGTGTTGGAAAAATTGAATTGGGAAGTGGCAAAGACATGGATGAGGGTTCCAGTGGCATTGGGTTTGAGGTAATGGGTGAAAATGGGTGATGTTGCTAAGGTGGAATTAGATAGTTTTGGTGATGGATAGAGAATGGGATTTGAAACTCAACTCAGCGTCAAACAAGACATAAGTTGCGCACTATTGGGTTTAGCCTGTGCAAGTTGCCTGGGATGGAGATGAAATTAGGGGTTACAGGTGTGGAGTTTTTGGTGGGAGCTGAATAGCATGGCTTTGGCCTTGCTGATATTGAGTTGGAGGAAACTCTGGCTCATAACGACTTGATGTCAAACAAGCGGTCAGACAGCATAGTGTTGGTTGTGAAGTCAAGGGTGGTTGCAAAGAGATTGAGCCGAATGTCATTGGTATACATCTAGACGCTGGCCCCCCATGTCCACAAATTATGTCACCAAGAAGAAGATGAGGAATAGGAAGGGCCCAACATGTAACTTTGGGGACTTGCGAGGTGCCTGTAGGGGTATGGGTGAGAAGCCATTGCAGGAGATGTTCTATCTAATTTGGGACAGGTAGAGGTGGAACCAAGTGAGGGAATTTCCATGGGGGTGGACCTCAAAGGAGTGGAGGAGGATGGAGTGAAGAACCATGTTGAATGCAATAGTGAGTTCAAGGGGAAGCATGAGGGATAACACACCTTGGTCACAGTCACAAAAGATGTTGTTGGTAATTTTGACCAGGTTGGACTTGATTCTGTGGGCAAGGTAGAGAATGATAGGATAGGTGAGCATGGAGCTAGATATGAAAGGGATGTTAGAGATGTGGTAGCAGTTGGGAAGGACTGTGGGGTCAAGAGTGGTGTTACTAGCAAAGCCGATAAATGTCTTCACCTGAAGGATGTGGATGAACAGAGAGACCTAAGTGTTCAAATATATAACTCCCAGAAAGTGTGATTGCAGGTAGATAAAGCCATAAAAAGGCAACAGCTTTTTACATTTTATATATAGGGGCATGGAGTAAAGAAGTAATGATAAATTTGTATCAAACATTGGTTAGGCCGCAGTTAGAGTATTGTATGGAGTTTTGGACATTCCATTACACAAAGGATATTAAAGCAATAGAGAGTGTACAGCATAGATTCACCACAATGGTGCCAGGGTTGGAAAATTATAAGTTTGGGGATAGACTTGAGATATTGGGACTGTTTCCACTGGAGCAGAGGAGGTTAAGAGGAGATTTAATAGAGGTATTTAACATTATGAAAGTTTTTGATAGAAAGAGTAGGGAAAGACTATTTCCTTTGGTTGGGAGGTCAATGACAAGGGTCGTCAAATTAAAATTGTCACTAAGACGGTGAGAAAACAGAGGGTTGTTGTAGCATGGGGTGCTTTACCACAGGGATTGGTTGAAGCAAAGACCACTGCACCTTTTAGGAGAAAATTAGATACATATTTGAAGATACAAAGCTATGGAAATTTTTGGATTGCTCTGACACAGACACGATGGGATGAATGGCTTCCTTCTGTGTTGTAAACTTCTATGGTTCCATAGTTTTACCTGAAACTTTAACCTTCATTTTCATTTTACAGATGCTGGTGGAACTGCTGTGTCTTTCCAACATTCCTACATTTCCTATTTTTATTTCAGATTTTCACCACTTGCATTTCCTGTATCTAGAGCTTAAAAATTTTCCACTCCAAACACATGTCTACTGCGAGGCACTTTATATTATTTTATTGTGACATTTTGAAAAAATACAGAGCTGTACAATGAGGTGGTGCAAATGTAATGTTTTTATTGCAGGTGATAGCCATATGAAAATGATAGCATGGAACAATTGTGCAAATAATTATTTCAACACAGACTTCTTTGTTTTATGAGTAAAAAGCAGAATTGTTGTCATTACAGGTATGAACTAATACAGGGCCTTCTGAGTGCATTAGGTTTCCCACAAATTTACCTGAGTCAATCAGAACACTACCACTTGAGGCATCCATACCACACAGGAGAATTAGCCAACTTCTGCATGTTTGAGTACATGCTTAGCAGCTTAATTACTGAGCAACATTATTGCAGGTACAAGCCAATTGGCACTTTAACTGTGATGTATCCAAGCTTACTGTAAACAAACTGAGTAAAGTTTTAACAGGCCTACCAGTGCAATAAAAAAACATAAATACTCTTGCGTTGCTGACCAGAAATTCCCTCTCCTGGGTAGAAGTCCATTTCTCTGCCGCTTCTGGATCTTATAGTGACCTCCAACATCGGCACCATTTTCTGCCCTGCAATCAAATCTGCATGCCTCCTGGCTCTTCATTCCCATGGAAATACCTCCAGCAGTGTGTCCGTTGATACTCGACCCTTCAAATAGCTTCTGGACTCACTTGCCCTCCACACCTGTCTCCGAGCCTGGACATCAGTTCGTCAATGCTCCAAGCTGACTCCACCCTATCTAGGTTAACTTTATCCCACCACGGGACCTGTGACTTTAACTTTGGACTTCCTCCTATTGTTTCCTCTCTATTACCCATTTATTACAAGGACATATCTATCCAAATCTTGCTATGTAACCAAGCTTATGTAACTTGACTTTCTCTATGTCCATTTGCTTGCTGCCACTCCGGACTCGAGCCCATCATTTCTATTTCCTCTTTTTATCTTCTTTTCTCTTTAACCCTCCAAGGCCCCACTCTCCTGTCATCATGCCTCCTTTCATTTCTCCCCTCTCGGGTACTTTGCACCCCCCCCCCCCCAAATCCCTACCTCAACCCGTCAGCACTCCTCAACCTTCTTACTGTCCTGCCACCGTCCCAGGCTTGACTCCCTCTTAGATAAGCCTGCAGCTTCCCTTTGTTCCTCTCTTGGCATCCTCCGAAGGGCCCACCGAGGCACTTGTTGCTGCCTCCTTATGAGCAGTAAACCCCAACCTCCCCATCCTACTCTCTCACCGACCTTCCCGCCCAGTGCGCCCGCTGGAGCCTAATCCTGCCAATCTCCTTCCCGTTCCACTCACCACTCCCAGTGCTGACCCTGTGGACTCTGCCAGTGGATCAGCTATCATTGCCTCTCTCCGCATCTCCCCCAGAATGACCATTCACTTGTGAACAAGGCCCTTGACACCCCTAAGCTAAATATGGATGATTGAATCGACAACATGGCTTTGACAGAAACTTGGCTGATGGGTGATGATAACTTCCCCTTTAATGATGCCTCCCTGCCTGTCTGTACCTTCCATCACCTGCCCTGTCTAGATTGCCAGGGTAGCGGTGTGGCCCTTATCAGCAAATCACACCTAGGTCTATCCCCCTACTCCTTTGGCACCTTCTGCTCCTTTGAGCATCTAAGCTTGTTCCACCCTCTCACCTCTCCTTTAAATTCCTCATTCTTTACCGCTCACCTAAGTACCACGCTAAGTTTCCCATCTAGATATCTTCATTGCTTTCCTCCCTCAGCTTCTGCACCGAGCGACTTCTCATCTTCGGTAATTTTAACCTCTATCTCAACTCATCATGCTCTCTCTCTTCTGAGCTCACTGCCCTCCTGTCCTTCCTTAATCTTTCCCTCCATATAAACTCCCCTATCCACACACATGGCCACCGCCTCGACCTTGCCATCTCACATGGCCTCTCTACTCCCATCGTGTCAATCATAGATAAGGCCATCTCTGATCACTTCCTTGTATTCCTCTCCACCCACTTCCCCCTTCCTCCTCCCAACTCCACTTCTTTCTGTGTTCACCCCTGGAAAAAACCCTCCCCCAAGACACTTACAAAGGCACTTTCAAATTCCTAACTGTCCAGCCTTTGGCCTTCCAGTCACCGAGGCATTTCTGCAGCTACCGATCAGCTCAATCACGCCCTCAGCTCCACCTTTGATGCCCTTGTCCTCATTACTCTCCCTCACCCTTGTTGTTCCCTCTGGAACGTCCCTCATCTCCCCTCCCTTAAATCCACGGGACGCAGACTTGAACATTTATGGCAGACAATTGGTTTAGCCATTCATTGTCAGATCTGGCTGGACCACATAAAGCACCATTGGGTCCTGCTCTCCTCTGCCAAAACTGCTTACTATTCCAAGATCATCATGGAATGCAAAGATAACCCCCGGCTTCTCTTCTCCAATAAAACCGTCTTCTTAAACCCGTCTCCCCTGTCTCCTCCACCTTCACCTCCAACAAGTACGAGGAGCTCATGGACTTGTCATTAAGATTGAGACCATCCATTCAGCTGCCTGTTTCTTCCCTCCCTTTCCCTAGTCCACCAGGCCAAAATTCGCCTGAGCTTCACCCCAGCCCTAGCCCTGAACTCGCATCTTTCTCTAGTTTCTCTCCTATCTCCCCTCATGCCCTCTCTGAGCTCATCTTGTCCATGAGACCCACCTCGTGCTCACTTGAACTTATTCCCACCAAACTGCTGACCACCCAACTTCCCTTCCTGGCCCCCATGTTAGCTGATATTGTTAACGATTCCCTCTCCTCAAGTACTGTCCCCCTCCCCTTCAATCTGCTGTCATCACCCCCTCTTCAAAAAACCCACCCTTGACCCCTCTGTCCTTACAAACTACTGCCCCATCTCCAACCTCCCTTTCCTCTACAAAGTTTTTGAACGTGTTGTCAGCTCCCAAATCCGTGCCCATCTTTCCCGCAACTCCATGTTTGAATCCCTCCAATCAGGTTTCCGCCCATGCCACAGCGCTGAAATGGCCTTTTGCAAAGTCGCAAATGACATCCTATGTAACTGTGACGATGGTAAACTATCCCTCCTCATCCTTCTCGACCTGTTTGCAGCCTTTGACATGGTTGACCACACTATTTTCCCCTAACGCCTCTCTTCTGTCATCCAGCTGGGTGGGATTGCCCTCGGCTGGTGCCATTCTTATCCATCCAATTGTAGCCAGAGAATCACCTGCAGTGGCTTCTCTTCCTGCTCCGTTACCTCTGGAGTCCCCCAAGGATCTATCCTTGGCTCCATCCTATTTCTCATCTATATGCTGCCCCTCGCCGACATCATCCGAAAACATAACATCAGTTTCCACATGTATGCTGACGACACCCAGCTCTACCTCACCACCACCTCGCTCAACGCTTCCATTGTCTCTGGTTTGTCACGCTGTTTGTCTGAATTCCAGTACTGGAAGAGTAGAAATTTCCTTTAACTAAATATTGGGAAGACCAAAGCCATTGTGTTCGGTCCCTGCCACAAACTCCTTTCCCTAGCCATCAACTCCATCTCTCTCCCTAGACACTGTCGGTGTTGAACCAGACTGTTTGCAACCTTGACATTCTACTTGACCCTGAGAATAGCTTCTGACCAGATACCCGCTCCAACACCAAGACCGTCTACTTCTACCTCTGTAACATCGCCCATCTCTGCCCCTGCCTCAACTCATCGACTGCTGAAACCCTCATCCATGCCTTTGTTACCTCTAGAATTGACTATTCAATTGATATCCTGGCCGGCCCCTCATCTTCCACCCTCCGTAAACTTGAGTTCATTCAAAACTCTGCTGACCATATCTAACTCGCACCAAGACCCATTCACCCATCACTCTTATGCTCGCTGACCTACATAACCTCCCGATCCAGCAATGCCTTGATTTTAAAATTCTCATCCTTGTTTTCAAATCCCTCCATGGCCTCACCCCTCCCTATCTCTGTAACCTCCTCCAGCCCTAGAACCCTCCGAGATCTCTGCGCTCCTCCAATTCTTGCCTCTTGAGCATTCCCGATTTTAATCGCTCCACCATTGGCCACCTTACCTTCAGCTGCCTAGGCCCTAAGCTCTGGAATTCCCTCCCTAAACCTCTCTCCCTCTCTACCCCTCAAATAATGAAGCAGTCCGTGCCCACATGCAGCAAGACCTGGTCAACTTCCAGGCTTGGGCTGATAAGTGGCAAGTAACATTCACGCCAGACAAGTGCCAGGCAATGACCATCTCCAACAAGAGAGAGTCTAACCACTTTCCCTTGACATTCAACCGCATTACCATCGCTGAATCCCTCACCATCAACATACTGGGGGTCACCATTGACCAGAAACTTAACTGGACCAGCCACATAAATACTGTGGCTACAAGAACTGGTCAGAGGCTGGGTATTCTGTGGTGAGTCACCTCCTGACTCCCCAAAGCCTTTCCACCATCTACAAGGCACAAGTCAGGAGTGTGATGGAATACTCTCCACTTGCCTGGATGAGTGCAGCTCCAACAACACTCACGAAGCTCGACACCATCCAGGACAAAGCAGCCCGCTTGATTGGCACCCCATCCACCACCCTAAACATTGACTCCCTTCACCACTAGCGCACCATGGCTGTAGTGTGTACCAACTACAGGATGCACCTCAGCAACTCGTCAAGGCTTCTTCGACAGCACCTCCCAAACCCGTGACCTCTATCACCTAGAAGGACAAGGGCACATGGGAACAATACCACTTGCACATTCCCTTCCAAGTCACACACCATCCTGACTTGGAAATATATTGTTGTTCCTTCATCGTCGCTGGGTCAAAATCCTGGAACTCCCTTCCTAACAGCACTGTGGGAGAACCTTCACCACACGGACTGCAGCGGTTCAAGAAGGCGGCTCACCACCACCTTCTCAAGGGCAATAAATGCTCGCCTTGTCAGCGACGTCCACATCCCTGAAGGTATAAAAAAAACCTCTCTCTCCTCCTTTAAGAGGCTCCTTAAGACTTATCTCTTTGACCAAACTTTTGGTCACCTGTCCTAATATCTCCTTATGTGGCTCGGTGTCAAATTTTGTTTGAAGTTGCTTCTGTGAAGCGCTTTGGGACTTTCACTACATTAAAGGCGCTATATAAATGCAAGTTGTTGTTGCTGAACTAATCTCATGCATATTAATCACATCAGGTGACAATGCAATAGGAATGACTAATAAGCAATAATGTTTATTCTTTCATCTCAGGCAGAACAAATCCTTATTACTTCAGGATTAACTAAAATGGATGGAATAAGCACTGCTCATCATCAAGTGACACTGTAATAGAATGGCAATGTAATAGTTTACATCCCAAATATTAAAGGGGGTATTTTAACCCTACCTTGCCTTGTGGAAACGGTGCAGGCAGGAGGTTAAAATGGCAAGTGGTTTTGTGGCACTTCCCTGCTCCTCTAGCATCTTAATTTATTTGAAATCAGGCCCGGGAAGGCTGTGTGCCCCAGAGGAGCAGAGGGCCTAATTAAAATGGCGAAGTCACATCCCTTTGACATCACTGGGATACACAAGGCATTTAATTCCCGTGATCAGGCGGCCTGCACGGTGCTGAACCTGCCAACAAAAACTGGCAGCAATCAGCATCGGTCAGAAGAGGCCAAGGTAAGTTGTTTTTTTTCACATTTGTTATGGTTCCTTGTGGCCAAGGTGGAGCAGCAGTGCTCCTCCTGGTCTAACAAGAATACCTTGGGCCTCCTCTCCCAGGCTTTCCCTCCCCACTTCTCTGTCCGCGATCGACTCCTCACTTACCTTGCCGGGGATCATTCCCTTGGATCCCTGCCAGCTTCGGTGTTCTGCCTGATTTCCTGCTCTCACCTGCCGGCTCTTACATCATTCCTAGCAGCGGGAGACTTTGCAGAGAGATGTAAATAAGGCCCGGGTGTTAAAACCTGTACTGAGGATAATTGTAATGCTCTAGATTCCTGCTTCTGCTTAGATTACCTGACTCTGAACAGATTGGGGATTGATCTTGAGCTCTTCTGGTCTATATAGTATAATACTACACTGGCTAGTACTACACTGGCTAGTGTCTTTACCTTCTGGGTCATTGGCAGAATTTAGAATACAGTTCATATTGCATTTGAGTGCAGAATGGGGATTTATCAATATCTTAAGTATGAGTTGAGCTTTCTCCTCTGCATTACTCACCATTAAAAAAGAAAACAGATATCAAGAAGATCCTTTAACTTGGCTTATTTTTAAATATACCCCTGTTTTCTGAAGTATCATTAGTCATTATTTTTCTAAGTAACTATTTGTACCCATCAAGGTGAAGGATGTCACTAAAAGAGATTTTCAATCTTTGGGCACCCCATGTCAATATCAAGTACTGCCCGATCAGGTATAATACAGGTGAAACGCAACCTCTTTCTACTCTGCCCAACAATGTTATGGCACAGTATCACTTATTACACCATTGTGAATTGTTCCATTTTCCACACTAGCTGCTCTCATACTACAGATAATTTTATCCCATGGCATGCACCTACCAGGACTGGGTTGAGAATGCTGAAACTTGCTTTATATAGGACTCTTATAACTTGTAGAGAAATCATTCGGTATGGGCTGGGTTCAAACCAAGTCCCAAGGGTAAAAGTGCAACGAGTTAATTCCTTATACTACTCAATCCCCAATTAGTCGGGGTGGTTTTGTTTAAGAGGCACATATTAACTATAGCTTCGACTGGTGGTTTGTCTCATTCAGGCAGACAGTTATGGGAGGGGCTCTGGATTCTTATTCTGCAAAATGATAGCAATAGTCAGAGCTGATTAAATTTAATTACTTTTCAGTTACACATTAAATGGCTGATTTATTTATACTCATTGTCCAGTTAGAGCCATTAGACACAGAACATCTTCAATTAAGACACCCACTTTAGATGGTGCCTGTATCCTTTAGCTGCTCTTACGATCTCCAAACTAATTGCCAGTCTTCTATTTGCCTGCTGTCTCCCTATCTCTTTCTTGCTTAATCCCCGTTTGTTTTCTGGAAATTGTTGACCTTTGCCATATTTTTAGTCTCCAATCCTGTTCCACCAAACCTTCAGATCTTTCTCCCTAGGTTTCTGGAAATTGGTGGACTCACCTGCAGAGTTTTGCATTGGTGCTCCTCTTTAATCAGTTGCCTCCGCAGACATAAATGGGTTGTGATGGTGATAGACTTGATTTACATAGATGCCACTAAAAAATACTCTAAGATAAATGAAAAAGTAAAAAGCAAGCTTACCATCTCCTTCATATTGAGACCTACCTAATATGGGAGGAACAACAGTGGGGCCTTCCCAACATTGTTATAGTTCAGTCACTATTAACCTACTTTTCAACGTTCTTCATTCACTTGATTATGATTCATGAAATGTGCCCTTTCCCTCCCCACTAACAGACTGTAGAACTTTCCTTTTTGAATGGTCTTGATGTAACTTTGTGGCACTAGCTAAGGGATACAAATCCCAAACTATCCATTGAACCCAATGCCATTGCTTCTTTTATTTGTAAGGAGTCTTACAACACCAGGTTATAGTCCAACAGCTTTATTTGAAATCACAAGCTTTCGGAGGCTTCCTCCTTCGTCAGGTGAGTGTAGGATTCCATAAAGGTATAGCATATATAGTCAGAGAACAATGCCTGGTGATTACAGATAATCTTTCCAACTGCCTGTTATCAAAGCAATCAAAGGAGTTGAATGGTGTTCAGACAGAGAAACATTACATGCAAGACTACCGAATACACAAACGGTCACAACACAAAGACAGAGAGAGAGAGAGAGAGAGAGAGACACACACCCGAAAGGCAGAGAAAGAGATAGAATGACCAGTTGTATTAAAAACAGATAACTTTTTTTCGCCGGTGGGGTTACATGTAGCGTGACATGAACCCAAGATCCCGGTTGAGGCCGTCCTCATGGGTGCGGAACATGGCTATCATTTTCTGCTCGACGATTTTGCGTTGTCGTGTGTCTCGAACTCATTCCCGCTCTTCACATGTTTTAACTGTCTGTTTTTGCTTTATTAGGAGGAGCCAGAAACCTCTCCCTTTCTGTCATTTAACTGTTGTCTTTCTTTATTTCTTTGTGATTTACTGCTATTCCCATGTTCTGACCCTCCGTTGTTTTTCTTTGACTTTACTTCTCATGTTCTTTTTTAAACTAATACTTTTTGCCATGATTTTTCCACCATTATTCTATTTCTCTTCCATTTCAGAAACTACCTGCCTCATCCTTAACTATTTGCTTTTGGCAATGAAATTTTTGCTTCTTTTCTCTAGTATTTCTTCCTCTGATAGCTTAACTTTTTATCAGCTTTAATGTCTTTTTCTGGTTCTCCCTGACTATTCCCATTTTTTTCTTTATCCAGTATGTGAAACAAAAGATGTGATGGGAGGGAAGTAGTCTGAAAATTGCTGCAAATTGGCATTGCAACTGTTATTAATCTTGTTTCTCCTTATTTACTCTGTCAAAACCGTTCATGATTTTGAACACCTCTATCAAATCTCCCCTTAACCTTCTCTGTTCTAAGGAGAGCAACCCCAGCTTCTCCAGTCTCTCCACATAACTGAAGTCTCTCATCCCTGGTACCATTCTAGTAAATCTTTTCTGCCTTGACATCCTTCCTAAAGTGTGGTGCCCAGAATTGAACACAATACTCCAGCTGAGGCCTAACCAGCGTTTTATAAAGGTTTAACATAACTTCTTTGCTTTTGTACTTTATGCCTCTATTAATAAAGCCCACCTTTAACATAGCAAAACATCTCAAGGCACTTCCAGAGACATTATCAGACAAAAATGGACGTCAAGCCAAAGAAGAAGAGACTAGGAGGAGTGACCAAAAGCTTAGTCAGAGGTGGGCTTTAAGGAGGGTCTTAAAGGAGGAGAAGGAGGTGAAGAGGAAAAGGACTTTAGGGAACATTTTTCAGAGCATAAGGCCTAGACTGCTGAAGCACAGCCTCTAATGGGAGAGGGAGATGCTAAAAGGCTAGAGTCAGAGGACTGGAGAGTTGGCTGCAGTGAGGAGCAAGACCATGAAGGGATTTAAACACAAGGATGAGAATGTTAAATTAGAGGCGATGGGGGATCGGGAGCCAATATAGGTTAGCAAGAACAGGTGTGATAGGGGTGATGGGTGAACGGGACATGGTACAGGATATGCCACGGGCAGCAGAGGATAAACTTAAGTTTATGGAGGGTGAAGATGGAGGCCAGCCAGTGATGCATCAGAATAGTTGAATCTAGAGGTAACAAAGGCATGGCTGGGGGTTTCAGTGGCAGATGAGCTGAGGCTGGGGCGGAGGCGGGCAATGCTATGGATATGGAAGTAGTTGGTCTATATTACGGAAAGTATATGAGGTTGGAAGCTTAACTCGGGGTCTTATGGCCTGCTGAGATTGCAAACCATCTGGTTCAGTGTGAGACAATGGCCGAAAAGACAATAGAATTGAGGGTGAGGGTACGGAGTTTGTGGCGGGAGCGGAAGACGATGCTTCAGTATTGCCAGTATATAACTGGAGGAAATTGTGACTTATCCATGACTGAATATCAGATATGCAGTCTGACAACACTGAGGTAATGGAGGGGTCAACAGAGGAGTTGGTAGGACAAAATAAGAAGAAATTACATGTAATAGTAATTTCATTTTGAGCCACTAAAATCACTCCGGTTAGAAACCGGGTTCCACTTGAGTGACTTAAACCCCATTATTCATTCGTGAATGATGTTGCTTTCACCTATCAATAATTTAGCTGTAACTGCTTGCTGTTTTTCCTTGAACACAACCTGACACTCAGAACTGCTGCTGTCAGAAAATATTAACAACTCTTTTGTACTTTGGTCAATGAATGAGAGTCACCTTGGAACTGGTGTGAACCAGATGTGTCTTTTGTCATGTGTCCCCTAATGCAGACAGAGCATGAAGTTGTCAGACAAGGGCATGGGCAATATAATATTGCGCCTGATCACTGCAGAGTTTAGAAAACACACACAAAATATTCATTATTGTCTGCCAATCTATTAAACCTCAGTCATATAATCCTTGAAAGGGCAATGTCATTAATACATTAACTTTAATAGAGGCAGAATAAAAGCTAAAGATAAATTTTCCATGTTTTGTCTGCTACTTATGCTTTATTAAAACATACTTTTTAAAATGAAAAAAGCAAACAATTGATAGCTTTGAAGAGTGCCCTTTTGATATGTATTAGTACAGTGTGTCAAATTTGCTAGTACTTGTATTCTAGCTCCAATCTTCCTTATGACAAACAGTTCAATACAAATCTGTATTTGCATCTTCATTAATTATTTTAAATCAGAGGGCATCACGAATGTCGTTATCACTTCTACTCATTCACTAATTTTACATGTATGAATATTACAGTTAACATTTACAGTTTACTACTTTAGAAGTGCAAATGTGTTTTGTCATGTAATGGAGAATTCAAATTCAAAAGGTTGGTTGATGTTTACACCATTGATACAGGATTAAAGGAAAATAACTTGTTACAGATTGTAGAGACACTCTAATTACTGTGTACATTACATATATTGCAATCTGCAGAATTAAAATAATCACATGTAAGAACACAATAAGGTAGAACCAAGAAAAGGCCATTCAGCCCATCTAGCTCACCATACTATTTATGTCCTGTATACATCATGCTGTTTTCTCTCCTCCCTTTGCACAGAGCTTGTATCCTCTATTTCTTATTATATAATCAAATATGTGTATTGCCTGAAAAGATGAAAAGTTTAAGATACATTATCATAGATGGGATTGTGCTTGTGAGACACTTGCTTACATGTCGAACAACTTGCTGGGGTCTTATATTGTTCATGGACCAGAGGGAGGCCAGCTCATAGTGCAGCTTTAACCGACAGCCTTTTAGGCGTAGAGGGGAGACTGCTACCAATTGAGCCAAGCCGACACTTAGTGCATCAGATTAGCCTTACCTATTCCACATGGCATTTTATGTACCTTTCATTTACCTTCCTTCAAGGTTAAAAAGTCCAAGTTTTTCTAATCTTTCCACTATTTCAGTCTTCTGACACAGAATCAACCTCATGACCCCTCTCTTCACTAGTTCCAGGCTTTGGATGTTTCCTTCAGACTACCTACTTTGTATTGAAAAATAGTTTTAAAATAAAATCTTTAGAATGTTTCACAACAGGCCAGATTTTGCTAGAGCAGGGCATCTCATGGGTGTGTCCCATTAGTTAGACTTGTTCGTACATGTTTAGGTTTTAAAAATTTTGCCCATAAAATTGCTGGAAGTGCAAGCTGATAATGGCACGGCGATTTTGATGAACAACGGGACAATCCGTGCATCTCCTTAACCAATGAGATTTAAGGATTGATAAATAAACAGAGGAAGGACTGAGAAGTAGTGTGAATTAGAGTGGGTGAATTCAATGTCAAATCAGGTACATGATGTGGAGATGCCGGTGATGGACTGGGGTTGACAATTGTAAACAATTTTACAACACCAAGTTATAGTCCAACAATTTTATTTGAAATTCACAAGCTTTCGGAGGCTTCCTCCTTCCTCAGGTGAATGTTGTGACTTTCTCAATACAAATACGATGTGTAACACAGCAATGACAAAGATGTCGGGCCAGATTTTGCTGAAAAAATAACGGCGTGTGAACAATGCACGCCATTATTTATGCGTAAATAGACCAGCAACTTGTAGCGAGGAAGAGATACCCCGTGAATTGCGAATCGCCACAAATTGCTGGCCGATTTGCGCTGCTCTGTTGTTAGCTTAGCGTAAACAGCATCTCACGCTTAACCCATTGTAATTGTATTGAGAAAGCCACAACATTCACCTGAGGAAGGAGGAAGCCTCCGAAAGCTTGTGAATTTCAAATAAAATTGTTAAATCAGGTACAGAAAGAGAAATAAAGAGAGGGAAAGAAAAATTGGATTAAGAGAGAGAGAAAAACGAGGCAGAAAGTAAAAGTAAGATAAAAAATTTTAAAATTTAAAATTTGACATTTTAAAAATCTCCTAAAACAATTCACAATCTGAAGGAATGAGACTCCACACTTATAATTGTTTACTTTCTGGGTCAGAGAGGTTGATTGGCAGTCATTAATAATTATCATGTCGTTAGAAGGGCACTTTTGCTATTAGTTACTTAGTTTAACTTTTGGTGGCACGTTTAACGGGCAGTTAATGTGCAAAATCAGCAACTCCATGAAAATCACGGGGAGGTTAAGCGTGAGATGCTGTTTACGCTAAGCTAACAACAGAGCAGCGCAAATCGGCCAGCAATTTGTGGCGATTCGCAATTCACGGGGTATCTCTTCCTCGCTACAAGTTGCTGGTCTATTTACGCATAAATAACGCGTGCATTGTTCACACGCCGTTATTTTTTCAGCAAAATCTGGCCCGACATCTTTGTCATTGCTGTGTTACACATTGTATTTGTATTGAGAAAGTAAGTTGCTTTTAATCATGAGTGTTCTTTGCAGTATCTAGGAAAATAACAGCTGCTGAAAAGTTTGGATTTTTAATGGTTTTTGTTTCATTCCCAGCTCATGGCAAATCACAGTTAAAGTAACTTAAATATTGCGATTGTATGCAGTGTTTGCATTTATATTTTTACTGAGCTGATATTCCACAGCTTAATAATGCTTCCATATATCCTGTTGGACAAAACAAGGAAAAGAATGTTAAACATATCCCAGTGACAAATATTGCTTAAGTAACTTAACTTTCTGTTTTCAATCCAGCTTCTCTGACCATTGCTGTCTGCTAGCAACGGAATGGGATTTGAGAGAAAATCATATTAAACATGTTAATTCCTTTTCACCAGACCTCTGTTTTAAACTTTATTCTTCACTGTTTATTATTTTGTTTGGGTTACTGATCCAGAACCAGTGCTTTTGAGCTTTACTTAACATCAATGGCCCAGTGTGTTTTTTTAATTGTTATCTGAGCCAGTGACTTTAGATTTATTTTCCTATGGTTTCATTCCATTTCCTCGATCTTTTTTTAATATTTCCTGTTTGTTTAATCTTTGCTTCAGTTCTTTCACTGCTTCTATTAATTTCCTATTTTACTTTTCTATTTCCTTTCAATTTTAATACAACTGCAAGGACTGGATGGAAGCAGTTAGCACACTCCTTTCACAAATGTGGCTTAGGTTTGAATGAGACTGATGGGATGAAAGATCCCTCTTTACGGAGTATAAGTATCCTAAGTGAATTGAGTTTAGCCAATCTCAATCAAGATCCTAAGAGGCAAGGGTCCCATTACACAAACTACTCATAAATTAACTAACTGAACTATGTTGGTGTCATGAGAATAGCTTGTGTGGGAAATTGTAATAGTCACACTGGTGCAAGAAAGGGTGTTTTTTGAGTCTGGCTTGAAATCACTGTGTTGGGGCAGAGTAGTGGGAGTTTACTTTATGTCTGTATTTAAATATAATGCACTCCTGGCCCATGCTAAATTAGCTGGCATCAGTTAGCTGGAGAGCCAATGTGGCACTGCAATTGGCCTCGGTGTGCCTGGGCACGACAGTTAAAAACCTACCAGAGTTCCAGTCCCTGGCCTCCAGATGAGGACAGGGCCAGGTTTGGTTGTGAAGCCCTTTATGGTTGAATAGCCTAACAACATTTATTGCCTCGGGTCACACACAAAGAATAACCACTTGGGTGAGGTGCTGGAAAGTTGTTCATGTTGACAGACTTGGACCCTTTAGTGACTCATGCCTTTGAGAGAGGAGGGGAGAAAATGGGAAGGAAATTAGATGAAAATATAAAACACAAAATTAGCAACTTATCATAAAAATTACAATTCATATTTAATTTCTGACTGAGATGTTCATATGCTAGTTTAACATTCAAGTTAGTTCCCAATTCTTTAAAACAAGAAACAAAGATGACAGTAAGCAATCTGGCATGATGCTGGTGGTCTACCGGAACATTCATATTGTCATATTTGTCAGCACAAAATTGCACTTCCCATATGGTTTTGTGTATGGTGTGAATGAGGTACGTGACTGTACTGGAAACAGCATTGTTCCAAAATGATACAAAGTCAGTAAATGACCTATAGGATTGCACAGGGCCTTTAAAGTTACACCAGATCAGCTGAATGCAGCAAGAACTGGAATGATTCCTAAAGGGCAAATTAGGTCATCTGGCTGGTATGGTCTGGAGTTTCAGACATTTGAAATAAGTATCCTTAGGAACATTTGTCCAGTAATAGAAAACCTTATAAGGAAATGCCTGTCTCTACTATGGTTGTACAGCACTCTTGGCTCCCAACATCATTTCTATCTATTCATGGCACAGTAGAACTACACCTAGAGTGAAGCATTTAATAGGAAGCACATGCTGCTGTTCTTCTGGTGAACACAGGCGGAGTCAAGTGCTTTGTTCTTTTTTACTCAGATGCCAAAGTCGGTAAGGCTTCCAAACGTTATGCAGTAACTATGGACTTTTCTTAAAGGTTCGGGGTAGGTGAATAATTCAACTTTGCCTTAAGAGGAGGTTGTCTAGTTAAAACATACTGTCTTGTAATGATTATTTATTTTTGCAAGGCCTTTGTGAAATTTAGGCCTCTGGGTCTCAGTATTTCAAGACTTTAAAAATAGATTAAAGGAATGATGTTGTTAATTATTTCATTTTAAAAAAATGTTACTTGTTAAGTTTTATCAGATAAAACAGGATAAAATGCAATACAAATTAGTCTATAATCTCTAATGTATATTTTACTGGTTTGAATGTTTTAAAATCTATTAGGTATATTTGTAAAACCAGGAATAGTCTGCATTAGTGTCACTGAGAAGGATTTGATACAAGAGAGTGAATGAACAGTAATCTTTAACAGTAGCGTGTTGCTACTTTGGTACAATTTGAAACCTTCTAGTATTTTGATTTAGGGCTATAGATTTTCTTTGGGAGATTTGTGAGACCATGTCTGGTGCAGGAATTTTGCACTGTTGATTTTTGTCGTGTTTGTGTTGTATGTGCTTGTTGAGAAGCTTTGTGTATAATTTGTACTGTTTGTGTTTTTTTACTTCATGCCTGCTGTAAATGTATGACAATATAAAATTTATACAATTGGCTCATTTCTGGACCCATGATCCTTCCATGGGCACAATCAGATCAGGGGACAGTCCATTTACTGCATCCTGATATACTTTTAAAAATTGTAGGACAACCAAAGATGGAGGCAGCATTGGCAGAAAAACTGTCCTGGATCAAAAAAGTTTGATCTTGAGCAAAAATCTTTTCAGGTTTTGTGAAGTATCACATTGTCAAAGGTCTTTAAAAATATTCTACTTCAATCTAACATTATGTTGAATATTATGTGGCACATTATCACATGCAATGTGCTGAAAGGATATAGAATCTAATATAAAAAAAGCTAATATTTATAATCAGCATCTTCATCTGTGAAGTGATTAAGAGATTGCTTGAATAAATGGCTTTTATAGTTTCCATATACATACTATTTTTAATAAAAGTGTGTGCTTGTACAAGAAAGAGCTCTACAGAGCAGAAAGGACTTTGGTCAAAGCTGTTTTGAATCATTGTTGACAAGAGTATTTTCTAGTGTAGAAACAAACCCTTTGAACATAATGCAACGTCTGTGTGCATCCTCATTGAGTAAGCACAAGGTTCAACAGAGCAAAACAGTGGGCTCCTGATTTAATGACTGTCAGAAACAATTTCTACACTGGAAATGAGGTGAAGCAAAATGTCAAAATGTTTGAATACATTTCATTGAGGCCTTTTTCTCTGTTAAATTAGTTACTGAAGGCAAGCAGTAGAAGAAGTATACTCTCTCAAGTGATAAATATGCATGCAGTAGGAGTTTCAAGTGAATTCTAATAAAATGATCAGCATTAAAAAAAAGAGAAACACAAGAAGAGAAAACAATATATTAATTTCTGGTTTAACCCTTTGCAGCACCATTTTTGTACCACAATTGAAAGAAAACACAAATTTGATTTTGGTTTAATTATTACATAGAATTCTATGAATTAATTCTTTATGGTTCTGTGCACTATGATCACTCCATGTTGTAATGCTGTGTATTAGGAATATGTAACAATTGCATGGCTATTACACAACACTAAATGAATATGTTGTTGAAAGTGTTAAAGGCTATTCAGCACCCAAAGCATGGGTTTATCTTACCCCCTTGTTATACAAAGATACTGATGACATCATGAATTTAAAATGAATATCATTGTACGGAGCACCCAAATAGTAGTCTAATTTGACTGCTCTGCCCCCATTAAAGAGATAGTATGGCACAGGAATAGCTCCAGTATAACACCTTGAGCCACTTGGGGCTCCAGAAACAGTGCATAATATGGCATCACAACATCATGAAACACACTGTGCCCAGTATATCAACTTACTGGTGGAATTCTGGATCTCCCTCTGTCAGCCTCCCTGATGACCAGCAGACCTATGGGTAAATAGATTGGTGTGTTTGTGTGGCCAGTGAAATAGCTTCACACACCAGGTGCTCCATCTTCCTCTGAAATTTGCAATGTCACTGTGCCTGTGGACGACATGGTTACACTCCTTGATATTGATGTCACTACAGAAGCCTAACTGAAAGGAAAACCCACTTAAAGATTTCCACGAGGACAGTAAAATTCTGTAGCTCTGCTCTACCAGTGTAATTGCAATGGAGGGGACTGACTTCTGCTCCTGGAATATTCGGGGTCAGGAGCGGGGTCAGATAATTATAATAAAGTTGATGGGCATCCGTGCCAGTATGAGCATATCTTGGGCATTCATCAAAGGGGGCAAGAGCTGGAAATGTGGTACTGGATGGCTGCTTGAAGGGGGCAACTCACAAGCTCTTCCCAAAGTGCAGGCTTACCATTGATTGGCACCCTGTCTAAGAGGGCCTGTCAAAGCGATCAGTCGCTGTATTTCCAAAGTCTTCCAGTCCACAACTCCAGTCTGGAGACCCTGGCGAGCCCCATTTTCGCCTCTTAACTGGCCTGTTTCCTGGGCTCCTAAAGTGTCCAGGTTGCTGGGTGTTTAAAGGCCAGGGCCGAGAAAATTCAGGGGTGGGAAATCCCTCGCCTCAGCCTAGAGCATTAGATTTGAGATCGCAGTGCTCTGTTAACCTATAAAGTATCTTGTGGGAGCATTGAAAGTACTGCCTATGTAAAAGTAATGTTCTACCTTGAAAATGAACATGTCCTAATCAAAAAATGGAATCTATCATCATTAAACACATTTTCCAGATACTAGAGTTAATGATTTTTGGCAAAATTATGCCTACTAATATTTGCATCTTTATTTAATTGTTGTATTTACTAATTTAAAACTAATGCTAGCAGTAAGCATCTGGTTAAGACTAGACTTCTATTCCAACTCTGATTTTGCAGCGGCTGCTTTTGGGTAATGTACTTCATTAGATTGATTACATCTGCTGCCAATTTTTTAATAGCTAAATAATAATTATCTTGGAACAAAAAGGCAATATGTAAAATTCCCTTACAAAAGCTGGTGATGAAGCAGAATTTATGCTGCCTGTGGCAAATGATTTTCCTGGCAATCGACATGGCGATGCTACAACTGAGTTATTGAAGTTTCACTAAGCTCAACCAAACATTCCCCATTGAGATCATGCTGCCCTTTGAATAGCACAGGCAGAGCTGTAGCTGAGGTCAAATTTTTATTGAGGCAAATATGGCTATCCTGGCCACAACAAATATGGCCACATACAATTTTTCTTACTTCACTATTACGCAACAAATTCATATGAATTTTAAAAAATTCATTCATGGGTTGTGGACTTCGCTTTCAAGGCCAGCATTTATTGCCCATCCCTAATTGCCCTTGAGAAGGTGGTGGTGAGCCACCTTCTTGAACTGCTGCAGTCCGTGTGGTGAAGGTTCTCCCACAGCGCTGTTAGGAAGGGAGTTCCAGGATTTTGACCCAGCGACTATATATTTCCAAATCAGGATGGTGTGTGACTTGGAGGGGAACGTGCAGGTGGAGGTTTTCCCATGCACCTGCTGCCCTTGTCCTTCTAGGTGGTAGACATCACGGGTTTGGGAGGTGCTGTCGAAGAAGCCTTGGCGAGTTGCTGCAGTGCATCTTGTAGTTGGCACTCGCTGCAGCCACAGTGCGCCGGTGGTGAAGGGAGTGAATGTTTAAGGTCATGGATGGGGTGCCAATCAAGCGGGCTGCTTTGTCCTGGATTTAGAATATGATTTGTCTGTCTATGTCCTATAAAAATGGTAAGTGGTAGCAATATTTTATGGATATTGTGCCTGTGGTTGGCGCAGTGAGCGTCACATTATGAAACTTATCATCACTGTGACAGCCTTGCTGTGAGTAGCCTCAACTCCCCTATTACCCAATCTTTGCTGGGCATATCTGCTATGCTTTGAACAGTGCATTGACTTTGACTTTGGTCCAGTAGTAGAGACTAGACATAAATAAAAGATAGGAGCAGTAAATTCTTTTTTCCCTTCCTCACCGTAACATTTTCCTTTTAAACACCTACGTTTATCGTCCTGAAGTTCCATCAGCTTTATTTTGTAGAGGGGAGAGAAATTGAGTAAATAACCCTAGCACCATCAGCAACGTTAGTCCAGTCTTAGGCAGTCCAAGTAACGTCATTGTCAGCAGGAGTGACAGATAGATGACTCCAACAGTGGCTCTGAAACTGTGCAATGCAGCTTGTTGGTCAGTAAGTATTCTAGTGCTCCAATGAAGGCTTTCTGCCATACATTTCTAATCTAAACAATGACTAGTGTAACGGGGACAGAGGTCTAAGTAACCATACACAACACTTCCAAAAGCAAGTCTGGCCCCAAGCTACAGCTCCCCCAGCTGCACCGCCCCTGTGCCCCCCCGCCCCCCACAATGCACAATGAATGAGCAGCAATCTTGGAACTGTAGTTCATAGATTCAGAGAATCATGGAAAGGTTACAGCATGGAAGGAGGCTATTTGGCCCATCGAGTCCATGCCAACTCTATGCAAGAGCAATCCAGCTAGTCCCACTCCCCCACTCCGTAGCCCTGCAAATGTTTTACTTTCAAGTACTTATCCAGTTCCCTTTTGAAGACCACAATTGAATCCTCCAAGCCAGCAGCTGCTAGCCTACCCCTCTCCTCTTGCTGAAATATTTTCCATTAGCTCGCCCAGTACCCCTCCCCCAATTCCCATTTCTCCCTCTCCTCACCCCTTCTCCCCCTTTTCCTGTCTCCCTCCTCTGTCCATCTTTCCTCCTCTCCCTCTATTCCTTTCTCTCTCTCCTCCCTCTTTCCCCCTCTCCCTCTTGCACTCCATGCCCCTTATGTTACCCTCTCCTATCCCCACCCTCCACCCACCTCCCATCTGCCTCCTCCCCTCCCCTGCCTGGATCCAATTAGTCCACCCCACCCTCTATCCTTGCTTGACCTACTTGGTCTTGGCTCTCCATGGGAAATCAACTGGTAATTTATAATCCTTATCCTTATTGTACACACTTAATAAGGTTTTGCTAACAAACTTTCTTTTGTGCCCTTACTAGCTAGCCTAACACCCTCCCTTCAATTCTCCCTCTGACTCAGAACAGAATATTCAAGGTGGCTGCTATGATGTTATTTCTATAATGCACAGATTAGAGTAGGCAAACACCATTATGTTCTTTTGTAGTTGCTGAATATTAATTAAGTTTGCAACTGAATTGACCAGTTATAATAGAACCGTACAGCACAGAAGGAGGCCATTTGGTCCAACCTGCCCGTGCCAGCTCTTTGAAGGAGCTATCCAATAGTCCCACTTCCCCGCTCTTTCCCCATAGCCCTGCAAATGTTTCCTTTTCAATTATTTATCCAATTCCCTTTTGAAAGTTATTATTGAATCTGCTTCCACCACCCTTTCAGGAGGTGCGTTCCAGATCATAACAACTTGCAGTGTAACATTTTTTCTCCTCATCTTCCCTCTGGTTCTTTTGTCAATTACTTTAAATCTGTGTCCTTTGGTTACTGATCCTCCTGCCAGTGGAAACAGTTGCTCCCTATTTATTCTATGAAAACCCCTCATAATTTTGAACACCTCTATTAAATCTCCCCTTAACGTTCTCTGCTGTAAGGAGAACAATCCTAGCTTCTCTAGTCTCTCCACAGTTCTCGGATATTGTTGAGGGTGTGTGCTTTGTGAAGCAGAAATAAAGAAGCTACCAAGTACGTTGTGAATAGGAACCATCATTACAGCTGGCTGGGTTGTTTCAGTGTTGACTATGGCCCTGGCCACAGGCAAGGTTCCATGATGCTTCCAATTCGAAATAATTGGCCTATGTTTTACTGCTTCATACTGAAAGCCCTAGGGTCAGGTTTTATTATTCCCAAACATAAGTTTGAATTTGTGTCTGAAGTCATGTGCTCTCAGCATCCAGTGAGAGAATCTGTCATGCTTTCTGCAATGACATGGATGAAGTTACAAATGAACAAATTTCCATTTGTAAACAAATAAACTGCAGCGTCAAAGATGAAGGCAGATGCAGATGCTTGCAGGGAATTATTTCAAATGCCATCTTCACATAACAACTTCTGTATGATTATAAACTCAATGAAAATGGGATTATTGTAAAGATCATAGAGCTCCATTTCTGTTTACATTTTTGATTCTGCATAGAACCTCTATGCACCCTATTGGAAAGGGTCTAAATTATTGGAAAGGGTCTAAGCTAATACTACAGGGGATAAAGGCTGCAATTTTTCTGTGAAACTGTGACAGACCGTATTAAGGAAAAACTGCATAGTTTATAGATTCTGAACTGAAGCTACATCTGTAAGAGGTCTGCTAAAGGAGAGCTGTGCTGTTACCAGGAAAGGAGTGCAGATTGCCTGAGAGGAACTTGTGGCGAGCATAAATGCAAACTGCACCATTCGGTGCATAACGAAGGAGATGTGCAAGAGCTTTTTAGGTATAAAAATATTTGGAAAGTTAAGGCTATCCAACACTTCCCTATACCAAGTAGATTGGCAAAGTGTGTTTGCCACAAAGAGTTTCCTCTCAATCTGTTAGACATTGATTGCAGCTGCAAGCAAAGCTCTCGGACAACCAAACAACTGTTTCATTGTTCAGTATGGGTCAGCATCCCGGAATTCCCTACTAGTACCATTGCAGGAGCATCTTCACTGCAAGGACTGCAGCGGTTCAAGGAGAAGGCCGACCATCACCTTCTCAGGGTAACTACGGATGGGCAATAAATGTGGCCTTGACAATGTTGCCCAGCTCCCAAGAACAAATAATATATGTAAAAAACACCAGCCTCTGCTGGGTTCATTGGAAGCTCTCACTGCTGATGCTTCATTAACCCTTTAAAAAAATTGAAATTGGGGTTTGTGGTTAGCTATCCTGCATTTTGCATGATTTACTTCAGAAATGCAATGTTGGACATACTTGTAAACTCATCTCCTGACATCCGAGAGTGAGTTTCCTAGCAGTAATGGTGAAAGAACTGCGATGTATGACCAAATCAGGAGGGTGCATGACTTGGAGGGGAACTTGGAATGCTGGTGTTCCCACAACATTGCTATTTTAGTTCTTCGTGGTAGAGGTTGCAGGGGAGGGAGGTTTCGTTGATGTAACCTCGATGAATTGCTTCAGTGCACCCTATAGATTGTACTTGCTGCAGCCACAGTGCACCGGTGGCGGAGGGAATGGATATCGAGTCCACTGGCAGGGACACTGCATTACAGCTAAGCAAATTGCTCTGTCTTGGATGCTGTCGAGCTTCTTGGGTGTTGTTGTAACTGCACCCATCCAGGTGATTGAATTTGTGATAGTTCTTTACAGATTTTCTTTTGTCGTCAGTTTGATGCAATAATTTATGATTTTGTTTTTGATTGTCTTATTTTACTTTTTACACCTTCTAGCATTAAAGGGAGGTAAAATCTCTTTTTAAGTACACTAAACTGGTAGGAGAATGAATGCTTTTTGCACTCAAGGAGCTAGAGGATGAGGAAGAACTCCACAGGAACGTGCACAGGCAGGTCCACCTGCACCTGAGGTTGTGTGCACTGTTACCCAAGTAGGTTGATCTACAAACATTGTTAGTTACTAGGTGATTTATGAGGAGATCTGCCTTCACTGCCTATGCATCACCGGGGAGGCAATCTCAAAGCTTTGCCTTCTCTTGCAGTCTCATCTGCAAGCTTGGTCCAAGATGGGACGGCTCTGCTCATGATGGTGACAGTCACCACGGTCTTGAACGTTTATGCAACTGGCTCCTTTCGTGCCGCCTCGGGTGACACATGTCAGATCAGCCAGTATGCATGGCACCGCCACATAAGTCAGGTCACTGATACATTGTTTGCCAGGGCTAATGACTATCAATTTTCCAATAAAAAAAAGTTGCCAACAGCATTTGATGGCTCTACATTTTTTTCAGCATGACTGCATTTCTAAGGGTGCAAGGCCTCATTAGTAGAACTCCTGTGGCTATGTGCGCACCTTCCACTAATGCTATTGGTTTTACAGATAGGAACGGATTCCATTAAATAATCATACAGGTTGTGTGCAACCAATCGCACCTCATTATGCAGTTGATGCAGGCACCCTGGAAACTGCCTCCACATTTATCCTATGATAGACGACAGTGACACCATTATTTAATGGAATATCTAGAGTAAATGGATCGATTCTGTAGGACCAGAATCCTATCATCCAACTCCTCGAAGGGAAAATTAACAAAAGGTTGCAAATCTAAATGCTAACCTGTATCTCTAAAAATAACTCTTACATATACGTCTCCCCTTCTTGTCTCCTACAGACCATAAGAGCTAGCTAAAATGTACCTGTTTTTCAATAAAGATCTCGGTTTGCACGATTCACAATTTGTATGTTTTTATATAGCTCTCAACCTGTTGCCAAGGCTTGTTAAAAATTCATAACTGCTAGTCTCATTCAGAAAATAACAGGCTGTCGTGTTCATTAATTATCAAAGAACAAGGAATTATATTACCCCGTTGTCCTCTGGGCAGAGATCGTAACTTTGTCACTGCCTCGAATCCTGCTTGCTTCCTTCTCGCTGAGCTTTCTTCCTTCTCCACACACTCTTCTCTACAAATAGGTGGTGGTTTGTTCTGGGTTCATATATACCCCTTTTAGAAACCTGACCCCTGACCTATCACAAGTGTTGTGGTTAGCACCTCCCCAATTTCATCTCCCTTCAACAGGTAATGGCCATCCTGTTTGTCTAACTGCAAATCAATTTAACCTGATGTTTCCTGCCAGGCATTTCAAAGGAACATGAGATGTCTTAAACCCATCCCAGATGGTTAAATGTGATCTTGGGGATGGTCTATCGACCAGTTTCTGTCCCTCCATTGTTCTGGCCAATCTCCAATATTAGTATATTTTAGAAGATATGGGAAGCCTTCCACACTCTATGTGGAATGGACAAATGTAAGGAGTCGCACAACACCAGGTTATAGTCCAACAGTTTTATTTGAAAATCACAAGCTTTCGGAGATTATCTCCTTCGTCAGGTGAGTGAGTGAATTCAATCTTAGAAGACATGGGATGCCTTCCACACTCTATGTGGAATGGGGCCGATCCGTCTGCTAGTTGTGAAAAAAAACTGAGTCTGTTAGAAAAACACTAAATGCTGGATAGATGACTGAATAAATGTAGTAACTTAAGCTAAACTTCTAATACATTTAAAAACCCTTATTATAAAAGATATTCCCTTACAATAGACAACAATTTCAATTAAATTAAAGGTTGTCCCTGCACAAACAGTGCTGTATACATTCATCCATTAAACTGGCCCAGTGAACACCATTCCCACCATATTCTCTACTTGATCTCATTAACCATGCACACTTGTATATTTATCTGCTATTATGGAAATCATTATAAATTAAATCTCTGTACAAAGTGGAAATGCAACTCTAAACTTTTATTTAACAGTATCTGATGGGTTATAAATTAATATTTCATTTCCCTCGGTTATTTTTCTGTGTATGGTGTGTGTCTAGTACTGTCTAATCTAGTGCTTCGATGAGCTACCCCAGTAGGAAGAGGAAGTGAGGGGGCCATCTGCTGGATCACAAAGGATGGTACTTGGGATGGCAATGGCTCTGTACCTCCTTGTGCAAACTCTTGAGATGCTGAGGTGGCTGCCTGGACCTGCCTGTTTTCTGGGTAACTTTGGGTAATTTGAGCAGGGTGGCTGAGTGGTATGAATGTAGCATCATTATGAAAACCCACTTCCTCATCTATACCTATTCCTGTCATGCTCCTGCTGCTGGGTGCTCGCTGAGCATGTCCAGGAATCGATGTGGGAACAGACTTCTGGTAGCACTAATAAGTGAAAAGCTATGCATCAACTTCTGTCAGCCAATCTCCTGCAGAGAGTTTCCAACAGGAGAGACTGATAGACCCAGTATTGGTGAAAGGTCATCGACCTGAAACGTTAACTCTGTTTCTCTCTCCACAGATGCCGCTGAGTGTTTCCAGCATTTTCTGGTTTTATTTTAGGAGAGACTCATAGTTGTTCATAGTGTCATCAGAATATTCCCAAGAGAACCGACTGCACATAAGTGGCTGGTGGACTCCTCCATACTAGTCATCATACTTGCAGGGTGCTGCAGACATTCTCAAATAACTCCATGTCCCTGATATTAACGCAAAGGCGGGTTCTGAGTGGGGTGGGTGGGGGGAAGGAATTGCGTGCGCATAACCTGAAAGAAAATTTAGCGGGTCGGAATGTCCGATTTTGACTTGATTGCCAAATTAAATTTTTCCTTCTGGGTTTCGCGTCTCCAAGCTGCGACAGTGGACGTGATGCGCACCCACATGACACAATCTCAACTCGACTATTTAAAGGGCTAATGCAAAAATGGAATTTGGAGGAGCTAGGAAGTTTTAGAAGGAGATGGTGAGAGTTAGTGAAGATGGATTCAGGACGAACGAGACCAGCACCCAGATTTAATGATGCTCCCTTTGACTTACTGCTGGGTGCAGTCAAGAGCAGGAGGTGGATCATTTTCCCCAGCAATAGGCAGAAGAAACCTGCTGCTCTCACCAAGAGGACATGGCTGGAGGTGGCTGAGGAGGTGAGCAGCAGGAGCATTGTGTCCTGGTCTTAGATGCAGTGCAGGAAGCGGTTTAATGACCTAACCAGGTCAGGAAAAGTGAGTACAGTTGCTGATTCACCACATCCTGTGGTGTGCAACACCACCCCCCTTACTCTGTCTTGCCAAGCAATCTCCATCACATCACTCCTCACACCCGCTTAAGTTTCAACAGCAACCATTCTTCACTTTCTATACACTTGCTCACCTCCCCATTTATCCATCCACCGCTGCCACTCACCCCACTCCTTATGCAATGTGATGCATCTGTCTGATAGTCACCCTCACCCAATGAACTGCATCCACCGGGTGAATACATGACCTTCAGTCACTCACAGTTCTTTCGCCCCTTGTAGGAGAAGAAAGCACTAAACGCAAGAGAGAGAGAGAGGACTGGAGGTGGCCCGCCACAAATTGTGCAGCTCACACATGCAGAGGAGGAGGCCATGGAGGTAAATGGCAGATCTGCGTCCCTGTCAATCGGTGATGGAGAGATTGGGAACTCGCAGATGCCTGTGACAGAATTTAAAATATCTCTGACACACATGCTGATTTTATTTCATCAATGATTGAACTATGAGAAGCCTGAGTATGGTGATTGGCAAGACTGTTAATTTGCCAGGACTAATTCATATCTGTTTCTTTTGTCTTTCAGGGCATTCACGCATAAAGCAATCGTCTGTGAACATGCCTGACGACGATTCCTCAGAGGACCTCATTCCATCTGAGGGTGCACTGTCACAGGACATACAGCCACGCACCAGCGCAAATAATTGCACTTAGGTGGGTCCAGTTAGACAGTGAGTTGGGTTTTCACCTAGTGATTCACAATTCACAAGTGAGCACGAACAGACACTGGGGTCAGCTCTGGAGAGTTCACATCGGGGGACGCACTCCTCTCCAAGCTCTGCTCAGCTAGACGCAGATGCTGAACCCCAGGGGCCATTGTTGAGAATGAGAATGATTGAGGTACAGCAGCAACTTTGCGAGGTACAGGCAGACGTGCCACGCACACTCTCAACAATAGCGGAGAGGATGGAGGAGTCCAACTCCAACGTTAGTGGATTGGTGTTGCAGGTGATTGCGAGAATGTCTGCCATGGAGAGAGTGGCTGCTTCTGTGGAGCTTCAAGCACGGCTCTCAAATGAGTATATGCAGACCATGACCACGGCCATGCAGGAGATGTCTGCCGCCTTTATCAGGATGACAGATACCTTATCCGTGGCCCTACAACGCACCACTGATCTGCACCAAGTTGCTCCACAGCAGAGTGGTAGGAGTGACGTGGCGCTGGCCTAGGAGAGGGATGATGGCGAGAGGGGACGTGGAAGTGGGAGCTCCACTTCAAGCGTTCACACCTCTCACCCGTTGCCCTTCCCTCAGCCAGTACCTGACATGCTGCCGCATCTCCAAAAGCATCTCAGCAGTCAGAGCAGGGATCTGAGCAGCCTGCCTCTATCTCTGCTGAAGCCACAGGGGATGCACCATGTAAAGTGGCAGGATGTGACTAGTGGAGTCCCACAGGGATCTGTCTTGGGGCTTCAATTATTCACAATATTTATTAACAACTTAGATGAAGGCATAGAAAGTCTCATATCTAAGTTTGCCAATGACACAAAGATTGGTGGCATTGTAAGCAGTGAACATGAAAATATAAAATTACAAAGCGATATTGATAGATTAGGTGAATGGGCAAAACTGTGGCAAATGGAATTCAATGTAGACAAAAGTGAGGTCATCCACTTTGGATCAAAAAAGGATAGAACGGGGTACTTTCTAAATGGTAAAAAGTTAAAAACAGTGGATGTCCAAAGGGACCTAGGTGTTCAGGTACAAAGATCATTGAAGTGTCATGAACAGGTGCAGAAAATAATCAAGAAGGCTAATGGAATGCTGGCCTTTATATCTAGAGGACTAGAGTACAAGGGGGCAGAAGTTATGCTGCAGCTATACAAAACCCTGGTTAAACTGCACCTGGAGTACTGTGAGCAGTTCTGGGCACCGCACCTTCGGAAGGACATATTGGCCTTGGAGGGAGTGCAGTGTAGGTTTACTAGAATGATACCCGGACTTCAAGGGTTAAGTTACGAGGAGAGATTACACAAATTGGGGTCGTATTCTCTGGAGTTTCGAAGGTTAAGGGGTGATCTGATCGAAGTTTATAAGATATTAAGGGGAACAGATAGGGTGGATAGAGAGAAACTATTTCTGCTGGTTGGGGATTCCAGGAGTAGGGGGCACAGTCTAAAAATTAGAGCCAGACCTTTCAGGAGCGAGATTAGAAAACATTTCTACACACAAAGGGTGGTAGAAGTTTGGAACTCTCTTCTGTAAACGGCAATTGATAAATTTAAATGTGAGATAGGAACTTAGGAACATAGGAACAGGAGTAGGCCATTCAGCCCCTCGTGCCTGCTCCACCGTTTGATAAGATCATGGCTGATCTGTGATCTAACTCCATATACCTTCCTTAGGCCCATATCCCTTAATACCTTTGGTTGCCAAAAAGCTATCTATCTCAGATTTAAATTTAGCAATTGAGCTAGTATCAATTGCCGTTTGCGGAAGAGAGTTCCAAACGTCTACAACCCTTTGTGTGTAGAAATGTCTTCTAATCTCGCTCCTGAAAGGTCTGGCTCTAATTTTTAGACTGTGTCCCCTACTCCTAAAATCCCCAACCAGCGGAAATAGTTTCTCTCTATCCACCCTATCTGTTCCCTTTAATATCTTATAAACTTCGATCAGATCACCCCTTAACCTTCGAAACTCAAGAAAATACAACCCCAATTTGTGTAATCTCTCTTCGTAACTTAACCCTTGAAGTCCGGGTATCATTCTAGTAAACCTACGCTGCACTCCCTGCAAGGCCAATATGTCCTTCCGAAGGTGCGGTACCCAGAACTGCTCACAGTACTCCAGGTGCGGTCTAACCAGAGTTTAGTATAGCTGCAGCATAACTTCTGCCCCCTTGTACTCTAGTCCTCTAGATATAAAGGCCAACATTCCATTTGCCTTCTTGATTATTTTCTGCACCTGTTCATGACACTTCAATGATCGATGTACCTGAACCCCTAAGTACCTTTGGACATCCACTGTTTTTAACTTTTTACCATTTAGAAAGTACCCTGTTCTTTCCTTTTTTGATCCAAAGTGCATGACCTCACTTTTGTCTACATTGAATTCCATTTGCCACAGTCTTGCCCATTCACCTAATCTATCAATCTCCCTTTGTAATTTTATGTTTTCATCTATACTGCTTACAATGCCACCAATCTTTGTGTCATTGGCAAACTTAGATATGAGACTTTCTATGCCTTCATCTCAATCTAAGTCGTTAATAAATATTGTGAATAATTGAAGCCCCAAGACAGATCCCTGCGGGACTCCACTAGTCACATCCTGCCAATGTGAGTACATTATCCCTACTCTCTGTCGCCTTTCGCTCAGCCAACTTCCTAACCAAGTCCGTACTTTTCCCTCGATTCCATGGGCTTCTATCTTAGCTAACAATTTCTTATGTGGGACCTTATCAAATGCCTTCTGGAAGTCCATATAAATAACATCCATTGACATTCCCCTGTCCACTACTTTAGTCACCTCTTCAAAAAATTCAATCAGGTTTGTCAGGCACGACCTACCTTTCATAAATCCATGCTGGCTCTCTCTGATTAACTGAAAATTGTCGAGGTGTTCAGTCACCCTAATCTTAATTATAGACTCCAGCATTTTCCCCACAACAGATGTTAGGCTAACTGGTCTATAATTCCCCGGTTTCCCTCTCTCTCCTTTCTTAAAGAGCGGTGTGACGTGCAATTTTCCAATCTAGATGGACGGTTCCTGAATCTAGAGAACTTTGAAAGATTATAGTTAGGGCATCAGCAATGTGCTCACCTACTTCCTTTAAAATCCTGGGATGGAAACCATCTGGTCCTGGGGATTTGTCACTCTTTAGTGCTCTTATTTTCTTCATTACTGTTGCTTTACTTATGTTAATTTTATCGAGTCCGTGTCCCCAATTCAATATAAGTTTTCTTGGGATTTTCGGCATGCTATCCTCTTTTTCTACTGTAAATACTGACACAAAGTAATTGTTCAACATGTCCGCCATTTCCCCATTGTCAATGACAATATCCCCACTTTCAGTTTTTAAGGGGCCAACACTGCTCCTGACCACCTTCTTTTTCCTAATATAACTATAAAAGTTCTTCGTATTGGTTTTGATATCCCTTGCGAGTTTCTTTTCATACTCTCTTTTTGTAGCTCTTACTATCTGTTTTGTGACCCTTTGTTGATCTTTGTATCTTTCCCATTCGCCAGGATCTGTGCCATTTTTTGCCTTTTTGTATGCCCTTTCCTTATGTCTTGTACTGTCCCTTACCTCTTTAGTTGTCCATGGCTGTTTTTTTTGGCAAGTAGAGTTCTTGCCCCTCAGGGGTATAAACCGTTTCTGTACCACGTTAAATGTTTCTTTAAACATTTCCCACTGATCATCAGTCGTTGTACCCATTAACAGATTTGCCCAGTTTACTGTGGATAGTCTCTGTCTCATCCCATTGAAGTCGGCCTTGCCCAAGTCTAGAATCTTAGCAGCTGATTCACTTTTTTCCCTTTCAAACACTACATTGAACTTGATCATGTTATGATCACTATTGGATAGATGTTCACACACAGTTAAGCTGCTAACTAAATCTGGTTCATTACTCATTACTAAATCTAGTATGGCTTGCCCCCTTGTTGCCTCCAGGACATACTGCTGTAGAAAACTATCCTGCACACACTCAAGAAATTCACTACCTTTCTGACAGTTGCTAGTCTGCTTTTCCCATTCTATGTGAAGGTTAAAGTCCCCCATTAAGACCACTATGCCTTTCTTACACGCTTGTCTAATCTCTGCATTTATACAATCTAGCACATCAGAGCTGCTGCCAGGGCTCCTATATACAACTCCTACTATAATCTTAGATCCTTTCCTATTTCTCAATTCAACCCATAGATAGATAGCTTTTTGGTAACCAAAGGTATTAAGGGATATGGGCCAAAGGCGGGTATATGGAGTTAGATCACAGATCAGCCATGATCTTATCAAATGGCGGAGCAGGCACGAGGGGCTGAATGGCCTACTCCTGTTCCTATGTTCCTATGTTCCTAAGTGTAAGAGAAAGCTATTGTAAATCACCATTTTATGGACTTGGGTGTTAGGCAAAATGTTATGTTGTTAAGTTTCCTTTTTTCCTTTTTTTTATAACAGCACATAAATCTTAATGATTTGCACCATTTTCCCATCTTGCCCTTTATTGTGTCCTGAGTGCCAACTCACCTTTTCAGTTGCTTTGTGATGAATGTGTATACATGATGGGACCCAGTGAGGGATGTACACTCGGTGTATGCTTGGTTGAAGGACTGTTTTATGCAAAGTAGGGGGGGTGGGGGAATGTTGGGTGGTGGTGGTGCAAGCAGGCCGGAGTATTTCATTTGTTATTTTATCCTCTGCAGTCACTGGCTGAACCTTTGAACTATTAGGGCGTCTCTGGGCATCAATGTTTGTGGCTGGTGTGGCGATGGGTGCCCTCTCTTCATATTACTCATCGTCCTCATTGTCCTCCTCCTCCTCTTCTTTTTCAATGTTCTTGTCATCAGAAGATGATGACGAGTGCCTTGGTCGTCCTCCACCTCTAATCCTTTCTGCTGCACGATGTTGTGCAGGATGCAGCACACCACTATGATTCTGGACACCCTCGCTGGTGAGTACCGTAAGTTGCCTACAGACCTATCTAGACACTTGAAGCACATCTTCAACATGCCGATGGCTTGATCGATGACACACCTGGTAGTCATGTGACTTTCGTTGTAGTGCTCTAGGACAGAAAGCCGATAAATCCCCAGAACCTGATAATCTGCATCCCAGAGTTCTAAAAGAGGTAGCCATGGAAATAGTGGATGCATTAGTTGTCATCTTCCAAAATTCTATGGATTATGGAACAGTTCCTGCAGATTGGAAGGTGGCAAATGTAACCCCACTATTTAAAAAAGAAGGGAGAGAGTAAAGAGGGAACTACAGTCCGGTTAGCCTAACATCAGTAGTAGGGAAAATGCTAGAGTCTATTATAAAAGACACTTAGAAAATATCAACGGGATTAGACAAAGTCAACACGGATTTATGAAAGGGAAATCATGTTTGACAAACCTACTGGAGTTTTTTGAGGATGTAACTGGTAGAATAGATAAGGGAGAACCAGTGGATGTGGTTTGTTTGGATTTTCAGAAGCCTTTGATAAAGTTCCACATAAGAGGTTAGTGTGCAAAATTAAAGCACATGGGATTGGTGGTAATATATTGGCATGGATTGAAAATTGGTTAACAGACAGGAAACAGAGAGTAGGAATAAATGGGTCTTTTTCAGGATGGCAGGCAGTGACTAGTGGGGTACTTCAGGGATCAGTGCTTGGGCCCCAGCTATTCACAATATATATCAATGATTTGGATAAGGGAACCAAATGTAATATTTCCAAATTTGCTGACGACTCAAAACTAGGTGAGATCGTGAGTTGTGAGCAGGATGCAAAGAGGCTTCAAGTTGATTTAGACAAGTTGAGTGAGTGGGCAAATACATGGCAGATGCAGTATAATGTGGATAAATGTGAAGTTATCCACTTCTGAAGGAAAAACAGAAAGGCAGAGTATTATTTAAATGGTGTTAGATTGGGAAATGTTGATGTACAAAGGGACCTGGGTGTCCTTGTACACCAGTCACTGAAAGCAAACATGCAGGTGCAGCAAGCAGTTAGGAAGGCAAATGGTATGTTGGCCTTCATTGCAAGAGGATTTGAGTGGAGGAGCAAAGGTGTCTTACTGCAGTTATACAGGGCCTTGGTGAGACCACACCTGGAGTATTGTGTGCAGTTTTGGTCTCCTTACCTAAGAAAGGATATACTTGCCATAGAGGGAGTGCAGCGAAGGTTCACCAGACTGATCCCTGGGATGGCTGAACTGTCATATGAGGAGAGATTGGGTCAACTCGGCTTGTATTCACTCGAGTTTAGAAGAATGAGAAGGGAACTCATTGAAACATATAAAATTCTGACAGGGCTAGACAGACGGGATGCGGGGAGGATGTTTCCCCTGGCTGGGGGGGGTCCAGAACGAGGGGTCACAGTCTCAGGATATGGGGTAGGACATTTAGGACTGAGATGAGGAGAAATTTCTTCACTCAGAGGGTGGTGAACCTGTGGAATTCTCTACCACAGAAGGCTGTGGAGGCCAAGTCACTGAATATATTTAAGAAGGAGCTAGATAGATTTCTAGACACAAAAGGGGAATGGGGAGAGAGCGGGAATATGGTATTGAGATAGTTTCAGCCATGATCATATTGAATGGCGGAGCAGGCTTAAAGGGCTGAATGGCCTACTCCTGCTCCTATTTTCTAGTTTCTATGTTTCATTGGTGGAGTTCATATGAATATACGAACTTACGAATTAAGTGCAGGAGTAGGCCATTCGGCCCCTCGAGACTGCTCTGCCATTTGATAAGATCACGGCTGATCTGATTGTGACCTCAATCCTACTTTCCCGTCTACCTACTAAAACCTTTGACTCCCTTGTTAATCAAGAATCCATCTAACTCAGCCTTAAAAATATTCAATGACCCTGCCTCCACCGCTCTCTGGGGAAGGGAGTTCCACAGACTCACGACCCTCTGAAAGAAAAATTTCTCCTCATCTCCGTCTTAAATGGGAGACCTCTTATTTTTAAACTGTGGCCCTTAGTTCTAGTTTCTCCCACAAGGGGAAACATCCTCTCAGCATCTACCCCTTCAAGTCACATTCACCTGACGAAGGAGGAAGCCTCCGAAAGCTTGTGATTTTCAAATAAAATTGTTGGACTATAACTTGGTGTTGTAAGATTGTTTACCTTACAATAAATGACAACATTCCATTTGCTTTCCTAATTACTTGATGTACCTGCATATTAACTTTTTGTGATTCATGTACTAGGACACCCAGATCCCTCTGTACCTCAGAGTTCTGCAATCTCTTTCCATTTAAATAATATACTGCTTTTCTATTCCTCCTGCCAAAGTGGACAAGTTCACATTTTCCCACATTATACTCCATTTGTCAAATTTTTGCCCACTCACTTAACCTATCTATATCCCTTTGCAGATCCCTTATGTCCTCTTCACAACTTACTTTCCTACCTACCTTTGTGTCATCAGCAAATTTAGCAACCATATATTTGGTCCCTTCATCCAAGTCATTGATATAGATTGTAAATAGTTGAGGCCCAAGCACTGATCCTTGTGGCACTCCACTCATTATATCTTGCCAACCTGAAAATGACCCATTTATGCCTACTCTTTGTTTCCTGTTAGCTAACCAATCCTTTATCCATACTAATATGTTACCCCCTACACCACGAGCTCTTATTTTGTGTAGTAGCCTTTGATGCGGCACCTTGTCAAAAGTCTTCTGGAAATCCAAGTACACCACATCTACAGGATCCCCTTTATCCACGTTGCTTGTTACTTCCTCAAAGAACTCTAATAAATTAGTCAAACACGATTTCTCTTTCACAAAGCCATGTTGACTCCGCCTGATTGCATTGAGATTTTCTAAGTGTCCTGCTGTAACCTCCTTAATAATAGATTCTAGCATTTTCCCTATGACAAATGTTAAGCTAACTGGCCTGTAGTTTCCTGCTTTCTGTCTCCCTTCTTTCTTGAATAGAGGAGTTACAGTCGCTATTTTCCAATCTGATGGGACCTTTCCAGAATCTAGGGAATTTTGGAAAATTAATATCAATGCATCTACTATCTCTGCAGCCACTTCTTTTAAGACCCTAGGATGAAGTCCATCAGGACCTGGGGACTTGTCAGCTTTTAGTTCTAATACTTTTTTCAGAACCCTTTCCCTGGTGATTGTAAATGTTTTAAGTTCCTCCCTCCCTTTTACCTCTTGATTCACAATTATTTCTGGCATGTTATTTGTATCCTCTTGAGTGAAGATGGATGCAAAATATCTGTTCAATTCATCCGCCATTTCCTTAGCTGTGCATTGATGGAGTGAAATCCCTTGCGGTTGATAAAAACTCCTGGCTCATGTGATGGCCCCTGGATTGCCATGTGTGTGCAAGTGATGGCACCCTGCGCCTGTGCGAAGCCAGCCAGAGGCGCGAATCCGACTGCCCGCTCCTTCTGGCTATTGTCGTTGTGGGGGAAGTTGACATAAGTGGCAAACAACCCATCCCCCTCACCTGTCTTATGCAATAATATGCAACCGACTGAGAGACTCTCGAGATGTCTCCGGTGGCACCCTGGAAGGAGCCACAGGCAAAGAAATTGAGTGCAGTGGTGACTTTGACAGCGACGGGCATCGTGTGGTCACCAGGTCCAGCAGAGAGCAATTCTTCTTGAATGAGGCTGCAGATGTCTGCAACCATCTGCCAGATCAATCTGAGCCTGCGGGAGTACTGCTATTCAGATAGGTCAAGGAAGCTGAGCCTTTGTCTGTAGATCCTTTCACGTGGGTAGTGCCTCCAGTGATGCCGGCCCCTCTGCTGCTCTGCTCTCTGCTGTTCTCTGCTCTGTTCGCTCTCTGCTATCCTCCACTCAGTTCTCCTCTCTGCTGTTCTCTGCCCTGTTCTCCAGATCTGTGTTGTGCACCTCTCTGTTGTACACCTGCAGATCCCACCACAGCACAACATTGTTGCCGTGGATAGTGATTGTCTTCCTCATCCATGGCGACACCCATCCTGAAAGCCTCCAAACTTTTGAAACACGTCTATGATCAGAAGAACTCTCTGCAAAACGTTTGCCAGAGGGAACTGAGAAAGCAGCTGTAAGTACTGAGCCTTCATTCATTTCGAGCAATCAGAACTTTAAACACCCCCGTGAAGTGCCGCTCAATCCCACCTCCGTTTCACTGGCGAGTTTCCCGAGTCCCGGGAAGCCTGTGCTGGAGGCTTTAAATTCAAATCCCTGTTGAAATCTATTCAAATGCAGTTCATCAGCATGTGATAATGATTGACCCGCATGTGTTAACTATCGTCTCGCCTCTGGTGAGCAGGTTACTCGCACGCAGCCAAACACACCTCCATTAAAAACAGAACTGGACACGTGGCGGGGGGTTGGCGTTGGGTTTGAGAATTTTACATGAATCTATGATACTCAGAAAGTAGCATTCTTTTGTAAGCTGCCGCTGGCTTGTACCAATCCCAGAGCTTGGCAGCTGTGGGTGGACTTAAGCTGCTCTTTTGGTTAATAAATTCCTGCTCTTCTTCCATTTGCTGCTTCCTTATAGAGTTACAAAAGGAGCGTGCCAGTCGGGACAACAGTTTTCGACCCCTTTGCTTTCTCCCCATATTCCTACCATGGCAGGGTTGGCAAGCCCATGGTACCTCATCCAAATGGCCAGTCTTCATTTGTGTATCAAGACAGCGAGTGTCAGGTGGTTATTTGACCATGGGGGCATTACAGATGGGCCTGATCCTGCAGCTTCGGGCTGCTCACAGCAACTTCTCAGCAGAGGTCAACTAATCAGCAGAAACAGAGATCAAATCGGGACATTCCTGGTCAGTATTGCTCAGGACTTCACCATGCCTGGGAGAATGTTACCGGTGAGGTCCCACTTTTGTTTAAGATCTTCATAAATGATCTGGAGCTAGGAGCCGCAAGCACATTGGCTAAATTTGCATTTGATACAAAGCTAATGAAGGTGATACATTGTAAAACTGAACAGGATAAACTACAGGAGGATTTGAATATATCTGGGAATTGGGCAGTCAGGTGGCAGGTGAAATTCAATGTAGAGAAATGCCAAATGCTTCACATGGTGACAAAACATCCAAAAGGGGGCTATTACCTAAATGGAAAGAAAATAATGTGTACAGAAAATGAAAGAGATCTGAGGGAGCTGATTGACAATAAATTGAAACTATCACAACAATGCTCGGTGGCAGTGAATAAAGTAAGTCAGATTTTGAGATGTATTAAAAGGTCAATATTAAGCTGAAATAATGAGATAACCCTGCCACTTTATAAATCATTGGTGCGACCACACTTAGAATACTGTGTACAGTTCTGGTCGCTGCAGTACAAAAAAGATGTTGCAACTTTTCAGAGGATACAGAAGAGGTCAACCAGAATGATTGAGGGGATAGAGGGATAGGATTATGAGGCTCCATTACATAAATTGGGCATGTTTCCATAGGAAAAGAGAAGATATGAAGCTTGTTTCTAGGATAATGTAGACCATTACAAGCTGTTTCACCTTGTCCAGAACAGTAGAATCAGAGGTCATGGCCTATTCTTGAAGGGGGGTAATTCAAAACTAATCTGTGGAAATATTGGCCCTGATATTTACAGGGAGGCAGGGAGGGAGCAGGGAAGCACGGTTGTGGGGAGGAACCCCATATAAGATTCTGAGGGGGGCTTGAAAGGGTAGATGCTGAGAGGTTGTTTCCCTTGGCTAGAAAGTTTAGAACCAGGGGTCATAGTCGCAGGATAAGGGGTTGGCCATTTAAGACTTAGATGAGGAAGAATTTCTTCATTCAGAGGGTTGTGAATCTTTGGAATTCTTTAGCCCAAGGGACTGTGGATTCTCAGTCGTTGAGTATATTCAAGGCTGAGATAGACAGATTTCTGGACTCTAGGGGAATCAAGGGATATGGGGATCGGGCAGGAAAGTGGAGTTGAGGTCGAAGATCAGCCATAATCTTATTGAATGGCGGAGCAGGCGTGAGGGGCCGTATGGCCTACTCCTGCTCCTAATTCTTATGTTCTTATGAAACATGGAAATTCCGGGGATGTAGTGGTCCCGCCGAATTTAATGGCAGGACCTCATTAACATTTTTTAATTCCGTTTCCCGTCCAGCAGCCGGCCAGATTGAAAGGCTGGCTGCTGGGCGGGAAAGCCATTGGCAGAAGGCCGCAGCTGGGGACCGGTGGGGACTGTCCCCGGGAATTGGGAATGATCGGGGGTGGGTCATCCAACCAGCAGGCGGGAGGGATGGAAAGATCAGAGCTTGTTGGGGGGTGGCGGGGTAGGTCAGCAGATTGCGGGACGGGCGACTCGAGATTGGAGGTTGGGTGAGGGAGTCAGCTGATCGTGGCAGCGAGGCGAAGCCATGATCGGCAGAAGGTTTGATTGAGGGGCCGGGGGGAGCATTCCTGCTACCGTTAAATTTAACAGCAACCGTTAAATTTAAATCAGGCTCCCGGTTGCACTGTGGGAGTCTGATTTAAATATTATAATGAAATGTCCCGCCTCTCGAGAGCAGGACACAGGCATGCTACGCAACCCGCTGCGATAAAAATGGCGGCAGGCATGTAGCGGTGAGTTGGGAGTCGCATTTCGCGATTTTTAATTATTAACCCTCCCTCCCCCTCTTCTATCCGTCGTGTGGGAATTAATATCAACCCCATTATTTCAGTGAGCAAGTGGTAAATCTATGGAACAGGCTTCCTAGGGAGACGGTGAAAGCAGAAAATGTTGATCTTTTCAAATTAGATAGATTTCTTTCAGAACATAATATATTGGGATACAGTATATGATTAATTGAGACATGACATATTGTAAGTGCAACATGCTTGGGAGGAACAGGTGACTTTGGACCTATGGTTCCCAAAGCTCTCCACCACTGGGGGTTTCTAGCACCTCAATTCTGGATCTGGTCGTAGACTAATTGATAGAGATTGATTGCCATGATTAATCAACAACTCCACTATTGCTGTATCATGCGACAACCAGGGTAGTAGAAGGCGAACTAGATGGACCTTGACCTTTTTTCGTCTAGTAATACCGATGTTCCTATGTGGTGTTTATTATCTACTCATCCATCAGGAACATAAAATATGTATGTTTTTAACAATAATATTAAACTACATTTGCACCCCACATGTATTTAGGAGCCAGAGTCAGTAAAGGTTCAAGCAAAGTGGCCCTGATGTCTATTTAAATAAATAACTTGCTACACATAATGAGAGGAAAGTATTTTTCATCTATGTAGAGGGTTTCAAGTTGCAAATTAGGAACTGTCATGAATTAAATTGGAAGGAAATCAGTGTAATGTTATTTATATCCTAAGGGAAGAGTGATTAGTACAATACATTGACAAATAGTCAAAAGCAGAAATATGGTTATTATTTTAATGGTTATTTCAATGTTCTGTACACGCTAGCATATGTATCCTATTGCTCCTGTTGCAAGATTCTATTCCTGAGAATGACATAATATAAAGTAATTATTTCCGTTATGTCAGAGATGCTTATATACTCACAAAAATAATTGAAATCATTGCGTTAGCAAAACAGAGATGAGAAGTGGCAGTAAAGTACAGAGGATCACTACAAAAGTAAGGATCATGTGTGCAACAATGACATTCAAGAATATTTAATCAATATCCAGCTCCACTGGCAGAGAGTTAATCGATTATAGATTACCTTTAGCATTGGACTTTATCAAATCTAACATTTTTTAAATGAGAAGACAGGTTTCGAAAGTGCACTTAGAATACTTTAAATGAAATTGATTAATGGCAGTATCAAGCATATTCCATAACTGGTTCGATTTAAGTCATGTATGTATCTGGGATGCAGTGAGTCTTTTTCACTTGATTATTTCTTAACCAGGAAATGATGCAAATGATGTCATGTGACTTCAGCACACATTGGGTCATTGGGTCATGACCGTTCCCCAACATTTTTAAGTATAAAACTAGTTGATCTCCCATGGCATTGCACACAGGACATCAAGATCTTCAGGAGTAGCAGGGTTAGAGGGCAAGGCATAATTCACTTCGAGTATTGTGCACAGTTCTGGTCTCCATATTATAAAAAAGGATACAGAGGCACTGGAGAAGGTGCAAAAAAGATCTATAAGGATGATACCAGAACTGAGAGGTTGTACCTGTCAGGGAAGATTGAACTGGCTGAGGCTCTTCCTTCATCGTCGCGAGGTCAAAATCCTGGAACTCCCTTCCTAACAGCACTGTGGGAGAACCTTCACCACACGGACTGCAGCGGTTCAAGAAGGCGGCTCACTGCCACCTTCTCAAGGGTAATTAGGGATGGGTAATAAATGCTGGTCTTGCCAGCGATGCCCACATCCCATGAATGAATAAAAAAAATCTCGCCTCCTTTTCATTGGCGAGATTCATGAGCCCCAGGAAACCTTCACTGGCGGCGTTAAATTTAAAGTTAAGTCAAATTCAATTTAAAAAGACCTACTTAACTTCCTACAACCCTCCGAGATCTCCGCTCCTCCAATCCTTGTCTCTTGCGCATCTCCGATTTTAATCACTCTACCATTGGCGGCCGTGCCTTCAGCTGCCTAGGCCCTAAACTCTGGAATTCCCTCCCTAAACCTCTCTATCTCTCTACCTCTCTCTCCTCCTTTAAGACGCTCTTTAAAACCTATCTCTTTGACCAAGCTTTTGGTTACCTGTCCTAATATCTACTTATGTTGCTCGGTATCAAATTTTGTTTGAAATCGCTCCTGTGAAGCACCTTGGGATGTTTTACCACGTTAAAGGTACTTATATATATGCAAGTTGTTATTGCTGTTGTTGATGCTATAAATACCCGCCTGCCTGAATTAATTATGGTTCCGACTGTGGCAAGTCAGTTACTCGCACTCATCTAAATGGGCCTGGGTTAAACTTGGAAGTGGGCGTGTTGGAGCCGGGGCGTGGTTGTGCTCCAATAATCAAATATTTTAACTAACCCACCCGCCCCCATCATGGGGGTTAAAATCCCCCCCCCCCACACACAATTACTGTGTGACAAGTTTACAACGGCAATTTCTATTATAAATGTGAACACAGGAATTGACACTGGAAGTGCGCACAGATATAAACATTTTTAATATATTTTTTGGATATTGCACTTATTTTATTATTGTAGCTATTGCAGCACACAAAAGCATGCCAAAATGCAATTTGTAAATAGTTAGTGGAATACTGGAAAACAATTCAAGTTGTAACCATGGGAAATACTTCCTCTTGGGCTTGTGAATTACACCTTTCCGTCACTCAATGGGAGTAATCTTAACTTTGGGTGATAGTGTAAAATGGGTGATATTGAATTGGCCGCCCATTACATGCTCCAGACGATTTTCCCCTCTATTGACTTCAGGTGGCATAGATAACGTGTGGCTAATTCAATATCGTCCATTTCACACCATCGGCCAAAGTTAAAATTGCCCCCAGTGATTTTTAATTCTACAATTGTTTTGGTTGGTAATACAGAGAGGGGGAGGAAGCCTCATCACCAGAATTGAAAATAAATGTATCTTTTTCCTGTCGACTTTTAAAAATGTAATTGTTCAAATAGTACAGAAGACATCACTGGAAGGAGATACTGAGCCCCAGGGTGTGAGAGAGCTGATCTGATCACAATAGTGGAAATTAAATAACTATTTTAAATGTCTATTATATCTAGTAATGAGAATTCACCTTCCTCGCACTATTTGGCTTCAAAATGACCCAGATTTTCTTACAGCGGCGAGATCGGCGGTGTACACCATAAATTTAGCCATCTAGCACATTGATCTTGCCATCGATAAGTTCCTCCATATTTCCCTGCATTTCTAATTCGAATGCGCCACAGTGAGGATGGCAGCAAATTGGAAGCGGTGCGGCCATATTTCCCCAGTGATTCCACAAATATATAAACTGGGTGGCAATGTAAAGTCTTGAAAACGGCTTTTATGTGAAGCTGAAGTATGGCATTCATCGAAAGCGCTACACCCACAAAGGCGATCTCTTCTCGGAGGAATCGGTTGGCTTGCTTCTGTTTAGACCACGTTGCGAAAGTGATGTTACATGATGATGCCACTAATACAACTCATGCACACCTTGGTACCTGATTTTCAACACCAAACTCTTTTCCTCATCATGAACAAAAAGACTTGATGCCACCATTGGGCACATTTACAATGGGTGTATATGTGGTTGTAGGACTGTTTTGTGCAAACGGATGGGGGTGGGGGTTGCGAGCTGGTGTTGGTCATGGTGGTGGTTGCTCCAGGTGGTCCGAGTACTTCACTGTCTTCACTTTGCAGATCTCCTTATGAGAATCTATCAGATATGAGTGACTCCCTGGCATCACGAACAGCCAGATGTGCCGCTGCTCTGCCGATGGGTTACCTGTCGTCGTTCCTACTCATCGTCCTCCTCCTCATCTTCTTCAATGTTGATGGCAGATGCGGATGCTTCATGAGCACATGGGACCTCATCCATCTGTAACCCTCCTTGTTGAGCGATGTTGTGCAAGACGCAACACACGACTATTATTCTACACACCCTCGCTGGTGAGTACTGAAGGGATCCCCCAGATCGATCCAGGCACCTGAAGCGCATCTTGAGCATTCCTATGGATTGCTCAATGATGTGACTGTTGTTGTGCCGTTGCTGTGCCTCATTGGTAGGGTTTCTCAGAGGTGTCATGAGCCACATCCGCAGGGGGTAACCCTTGTCTCCAAAGAGCCAGCCCTTATGTCTGTCTTGTGCGTGGAAGAGGGCCGGGATGTTGGACTGGTGCAAAATGAAGGAATCGTGGCAGCTGCCAGGGAATCTGGCACACACCTGAAGAAACCTCTATGGATGGTCGCAAACCATCTGCGCATTAATGGAGTGACATCCCTTTCGATTGATGAACAGTCCTGGCTCATGTGCAGGTTCTCGGATTGCTATGTGTGTGCAATCAATTGCACTCTGCACCCGTGGGAAGCCAGCCAGAGAGTGGAAAACCATTGCCCTCTCAGTCTGACTGATGTTGTCGCTGGGGAAGTTGACATAGTGGGATGCCCTGGCAAACAAGCCATCCGTGACCTGTCGTATACACTTATGTGCAGATGATGGAGAGATCCTGGTGATGTCACCAGTGGTGCCCTGGAAGGATCTGGAGGCGACGAAATTGAGGGCAGTGGTTATTTTGAGGGCGACGGGCAATGCATGGCCACCAAGGCTAAGCAGGAGCAGCTCTACCTGAAGGAGCTTGCAGATTTCTGCGACTACCTGGCGATTCAATCTGAGCCTGCGTAGGCACTGCTCCTCAGAGAGGTCCAGGAAGCTCAGCCTCTGCTTGTACACCCTCTCACGTGGATACTGCCTCCTGCAACCTCGGCCCCTCTGTTGGTCTCCTCTCTGCACTTCTGCAGGTCGTGTTGACACACCTCTGTCTTATGCACCTGCAATTCCCAGAACTGCACGCCATACCTGCCACCTCCTCAGATGTGCCTCCTCCTCAGATGTACTGTGGAATAGATCCTTTGCGCCCCCCCATCCTAATGTTGTCAATTTGAGGGGGTTGAAAATGTAGGTAAATATGTCTGAACACAAGAATTCTGAGTATGAACAAAGAAATCTCAGTCTAAACATAAAGAACTCCCAGCCAAAGGTTTGTCTGAGAGAACTGAGTGCCTTGCTCCAAAGTCTCATCTTTTCTTCACACGTATCAATCACTGGTTTAAAGGTTCAAATGAGGGCCAATTGCAACTCGTCTTGTTTCAGAGGCCACGGGAGACACGTTCATGAGTAGATAAAATGGCTTGTGTAGGTCAATACACAAACACTTTACAGCTTTAAGGACTTTAAATAGCTCAATTGGCCCTTTAAATATTGTAAAGCCGGCAGGTCTTCCAGGTTTCAGAAGCACACGTGCACCCAATCGGGTCTGGGTCAAACCCGAAGTCAGCGCGTTGGAGCCGGGATGCGGTCCAGTTCCGAAATCGGAGAATTTTGACTGCCCACCTGACCGCAACCCACCCATTCTTGGGGGTTAAAATTTGCCCCCAAGAGATTGAAGACTTGAGGTAAGTTCACCGCTATGGGAGCCCTACGCTGCCACCAACAGGTTAAAGTGGTCAGTGTAATAAATACAGCTGAATTATCTGATGGGCTACTGCATAACACTATAAGATTCCATCAGATAAGGTATTAATTAAACGAATGCTCGGATAGTGGATTATAATGGGGTCTGGACTACAAAGACTGACTCATGCTGGAAAAATGTTTTCAACATTGCTTTATTGTTTAGTTAGTCTAACTATTTTAACACTACAAATATTTCCTACATTTTAACAAGGAGAAATCAATGCCACCCTTGTGAGATTTCCTTTCTGCCTACACTTTGCCACATTAAGTTTTGAGGTGGGCAAATGTAGGCTCTGTGCACTGAAAGTGAATCAGCATTTTAATTTAAAAATACTGTTGCCCTGTAAAGACTCTGTTCTTGCTGCGAGCCAAATCTTTTGGAACTGCCACTGAGACCCATAAATGCAGTGTCCATGAGCTGTGTACATAGCTGTGGCTTGGCATTTAGCCTATCTGTGATTTTTTTTCAATTCTTTGCTTCTTTTCTTGATTTCTACTGGCATTCAAATAAAACCCAAATTTTTACTGATTTTCTCCAAATTTATTGTTTTCTGGTCCAATTTTTCCCACCAATTTTCTCTCAGTTTTTGATGCTAAAAATAGGACCTCAAAAACACCTGAAAAAATTGATTTTTGACTCAACACTAAATACCAACTTTAACAATCCTTAATCGATCAGCATGGCAACATTTTCACCTTTTCCCACTGAGGAGTAACAGGAACATTACACAACGCTCCAATTCCATTGCAACAGCATCAACAATTTACATTTATATAATGCCTTAAATGTAAAAACATCCCAAGGTGCTTCACAAATTGCACTGGTGGATTTTCCCAAAATGCAGGCAGTCATTGATGGCATCCATTTTGCCATCTAGTCAGCAGATTTATGTTCTCCTTGTGTTACTACCACTTGCTCTTACTCAGCCGAGCACTCTGTCTCATCTGTCCGTGCCTCCTTAAGTTCATTGACTGCATCCCCTGGGATGCGTATGGCTATGCTAATCATTGAAGCATAGAATCATAGAATGATACAGCACAGAAGGAGGCCATTAAGCCCATCGTACAAGAGCCAGCTCCTTGAAAGAGCTATCCAATTAGTCCCACTCCCCTGCTCTTTCCCCATAGCCCTGCAAATTTTTATCCAATTCCCTTTTGAAAGTTATTATGGAATCTGCTTCCACCACCCTTTCAGGCATTGCATTCCAGATCATAACAACTCACTGAGTAAAAAAATTTCTCCTCATCTCACCGCCGGTTCTTTTGCCAATTACCTTAAAATGCTCGTAAACTTCGATAAGAGCGATGAGAGGTGGAGTATGGTGCCCATCTTGATCTGGGTCACTAGCAATGCTGGGAAGTTGCTTCTTCTTGCCTGGAATGACAGAAGAAAACAAAAGTTAGAACACTGGTTCCAAGACACATTTTCAAAAGGAGCTTGCATTGCAAGATACTGTGCACGACGGTTGTGTGAGAATGAATTAAAAGGGAAACGAGATGCAAGAACATGATAACATTAGCCTTGAGCTTCAGGCACAAGATGGCACATCCTCACTCACTTCGGTCTTCAGCCTTCCCTGCTCCCTCCATGTTAGGATGTGAAGATGTCCAGTGTGGAGTCCTCCAAGGAAGTCAAGTGCTTGCATTTTTTTTACCCTTTCTTCCACTCAGGTCTGTGCCCTTGTAGTAAGTACCATCTTGTTATGCAAATAATACTGAGATGTTGTAAGCTGAAGGAGCAAATACACAGTGTCGAACATATGCACAGCCTGCAGCCCAAATTGTGTGCCATAAATGATCATACAACATTCAGTTAGGTTGTGTTGCAATATTTTTATATGTAAAGCTCTTGGAAGATATAAGTATGCCAAGGCTTTCAATTTGAAGTTGCAGGTTGAATGTGTGCCCTGCTGAATTATGGGTATTCATAAGACTCCATAAAAGGGCTTTAAGGTAAGCAGTAAATGTGGAACAGGTTGATGGGCAGCATTTTGGGACATACAGTCTTGGATCCTTCACCTGGTACTGTTGGGGAACTCTCGTTTTGACAGATTCCTTAAGGTGTGTTATCATCTCCCACATCTGTTCCCACAACTTGCAGGTATTTTACACAGCTTTGAGCCTCGCTATTACCATCTGCCAGACATATTGTCCTCTAGGACCAATGCTCTGGAGTGCCAAACAGAGCAACTCTCCTCACACCTATCTCAACACTACCTCCACGTTACCAGTCATTAAACAGGAGGTCAAGTGCTCCATCAGAAATATATTTAAAAAACAATTTCCAGCCATTTTTAAAGGCCCAATGAATTGTTGTCTCCATATGTCAGCCTGACTCAGTGGTAGGTAGCACTCTTGCCTCTGAGCCAGAAGGCTGATTTTTCAAGCCCCATTCCAGGCATTTGATCACATATCAAGGTTCACACTTTACTGCAGAACTGAGAGAGTGCTGGACTGCCTGAGATGCCATCTTTTGGGTGAGACGCTAAACTGAGGCCCTGTCTGCCCTCTTTTGTAGACGTAATAGATTCTATGGCACTATCTGAAGATGAACAGTGGAGCTCTCCTAGAGTCCTGGCCAACATTTATCCCTCAACCAACATCACTAAAAAACAGATTATCTGGTCATTTATCTCATTGTTGTTTGTGAAATCTTACTGTGGACAAATTGGCTCCTGGGTTTCCCTACATTACAACAATGACTACATTTCTAAAGTACTTTATTGGCTCTGAAGCATTTTGGGACATCCTGACGTTGTGAAAGGTACTATATAAAGGTAAGTTCTTTCTTTCCCTTTCTTATATGCAGCCACTTAGTAACTGCATCCCTTTAAACTTAAGCTGCAGCCCTGTAAAGGTTGCAGCCTTGTGTAGTTTCCTCCCTATCCACACTTTGCCAAGCTCCCATCTGCAAGCTCAAGCTCACATAAATTATATAAATTGATTAACCTCAGAATATAGCATAAAGTTGGACTTTGCCAAAATTTGTGAGCACAGTTCTTATTGTGATTTTGATCTGTAGGCTTAGTGCCAGGACTGGAATGGCTGTCCATATAACTTTTTTTGACATCCATGTACGTCCTATGCTGCTACTTTACAATAATAGTTTTACCTTACCGTTGTGCCCTTTGTCAAGTTGTGCAACTTCCTCTGAACTTCCACTAGGTCCTCAAAATGGTGGACACTGAGCCCCCCCATCCTCTGGTATATGCTTGCATGCATCTTATCTCCATGTCTTATTAGAAGTCCTCTCCCACCAAAACAAAATGACACAGTCTACTCACACGTTCAGGGGCCTGATCGATGAAAAGGATTTTATGACCATGCTGCTCAGTCATCTCACAGAAATATTGTGCACTCCACATCTGGAATCACAAGCTTTTCATTGTTTATACTCGTTAAGTAGCTAATTAGCTGTTTGAGAAGTTTTAAACGATGAATGTTACGGGGGTCTTATGATTAGATGGGTTTTTTTTGCCTTTCATGCTACTTAAATTGCATTGCATAAAATTGTGCTTTTAAAATTTTGTTAACTGGTTGTAAATAATGATAAAGAAGTGTTATTAATCCTTTTTTCTAATAAAGAGCAAAATATCGGCTGACTTTTTAAAAATAACCAATAATAAATATCAAACTGTTCTCATTGTACTTTCTTCATGATGTTGGCACAGACTACAACACAGGCTTCAACAAAATGCTTCATGACAGCATAAAGCTGTTTGTCAGTTTGTGCTTCAGTCTCCTGTTTGTTTTGCTTGAGAGCATCAAGCTTCACTTCTGTGTGACTGCATGTGGATGACATTCGTGTAGAATAAAGAACAGTAAAAAAGGCCAAATTCAGATAGCTTTAAAAGCAACTGGGACTAAGGGCTAGGAATTAAGAGACTAGCCTCTCACCAAGTATCGGTGAAATCAGAACCATCAACAATTACTGTTCCAACTCCAGGACAGTAATGAAATCCGGACCCAGAATCGTCCTTGCCAAAACTGATAGTGGCAGAGCTTGCTTTTGGCCTGGTTCTACTGAAAGAACCAGGAGTTCTGATTTTGAGTCCTGAAATTGCCTTGACCCTATTTTGCACTTTAATGAGAATTCTTACAGATACACGATGGGTTGATGATGAGATAAAGACTTACATTTGAAAGGATGTGTTGAAAAGAAAATTAATATGCCACAAGCTAGAAACAAATGTCAGTAGTCAAAGGGTTAAACAAACGCTTGGTTTTTGATATATTTAAGAATTGTACTCCATACCAACTCCCACTGCTCCATGGGTACAAAGATAAAAAATTTCCAAACACAAATGAAGTGAAGTTGAGAGCATTTCTTCCCAGACATTTTGCCAGGGGTCCAGAAAAGCACACTGAAGTGACCCTGCTACCAGGAGAAATTTCAGAAGAGAGATAAACAGAAGACTGCAAAGAGTGGTACCTTCATGGAAGTTATCAAACAGAAGACACGCTTCATTATATCCTGTGGTGTGGAGAACGTGACTGCCACTGCCTATGAAGACAGCAAGTGAAAGATATTAAAACTAGGGCATTTCAGAAACCCTTTCCATTCTTGGCTACTTCCAGCAATTCTCCCTGGTTGGCACATGCTGAGATGTTAGTGAGGGGAAAGGGTGAATATAGTGTGCTGCATAACAATCAGGAAACCAGTAATAGCAACTGATGTCTTATTCCAGATGAGAAAATGTATGACATTAAAGATGTCAATTTTTATTTTTATGTTTCTATGAGGAGAGTTAATAACAAAAACTTGCATTTATATATAGATGCTTCACAGAGGTGTAATGAAAAAATGGATGGCATATCAAAGAAGGAGATATTAGTGGGGGTCACCAAAGCTTGTTAAAATAGATGGGTTTTAAGGAGGATCTTAAAGGAGGAGAGACAAAGGGGTTTAAGGAGGGAATTCCAAAGCATAGGGCCTAAGTCGCTGTAAGTATAGCCACCAATGATGGGGGCAATGGGAGGGGTGAACAAGAAGCCGGAGTCAGTGGAACAGAGACTTCTGGAGGAGGGAACAGCAACAACGTGTTCAAGGACTTTGGGGAAGAAAGGGAGATTGGTGATGGGGTGGTAGTTTGCAAGGGTAAAGGGGTCACAGGTGAGTTTTTTGAGGAAAGGGTAATGACGTAAAGTGTATATAAATATATTCCTTTATTCGTTCTTCACCTCTCATATCTTCCCTTTTACTCCATGCAAAGATTTATTGAACATGAGAAGACCTTAAATTCTGACAACCCTCCATATCAATTGTTATTTTGAACCCATGGACTAATACTGTTCTGTACCACTTCTCTTTTCTAGTGAATGCAGATGCAAAGATTATTAAATAGTGGATCTGGATGGAACTGTGGGTCATTTTACATCCAAGACTGGGTCATGATCAAACCCAAATTGATGCGATGAAAGTTTTCTCTCTTTAATAGCTCCATATTAAACAGGTTTGGGCAGTCTCAATCCATGACACATGACTGCTCATAATTTGGCACTAAATATCTGTAAGTTTCAAGTTTCACTAGAGCAATAAAAAAGGGGTGTCCAAATTGCAGTCCATGGGCCGCATGTGTTCTACAAGCCTAAGTAAACCAACCCTCAAAGCCTAGGCAACACATTCCAAATTTAATTTATATTTCTTATATGACAGTTTTGTTCTGACTGAATTTTGTAGGCTTGGAGATTTGCAAAGGACTATTCTTAGCACTGTTGCCTCATTAGTGTATGAATCCTAAACCAGAACGCCAAATTATCAGCAACATGAGAAATATGCAAATTAATGAGAATCCAATTGAAACCTTATGAGTATAATGTTCTGAGTACGAACTGATGGCAAAGAACCTTGCCCATTGCAGATCATTCTCAGAAAAATACCTGATAAGTACCCAAGGCTCCATGTGCAAAACAATTGCGGCCCATGAAAATGAAAAGCTTTGACACCCCTGCAGTTAGAGGTGCTAGGACTCAGGCATGGTGCTGGGATAGATAGTGACTGCTTTAGTTTGCATGTCACCCATGCTATACCTGACCTGGGAGTGGCTAATGCAGAAACTGATTAGAAAACGGCTGATTCTCAGAACTTATCTGAATTAGCGCAAAGTTCACCCAAAAATTTATAAAGGATACGATTATCAAAAGAATTGTAAATTTTAACTATTAATCAGACACTTATTATACTATACAAACTCATTAATGCTAATTCAGAACTCTAAAAGAGAAAGATAGCTCTACAGTGTTGATTTTATGTAATGCTGTCAGTGGCGCGTGCCTTACGAATGGTAGGTGCAGATCGTAGATTGCAAAATTCGTGCTCAACTTCCCAATTTGCTGCTCACCACATGATTTAGAGGGAAAAAACAAGGGCATGCTACCACCTCATTAAAATGATTGAAATTAGGATAATGCTGATCCTGCAACCTTGGTCAAGGCTTTGTTATGTACCCCACCCATATAAAATTTGAGTTCTAGCACCTGGCCCGTTGAAGTAAGCTTAAAGCTTCAGTTTTAAAAAAATTTTCAATTACATTTTGCTGCATTTTGTTCCATGGTTTTGCTGGATAGTCTGCCAGTTTTACATTTTGGGGTTTTGTTCCTGCCAATAATTTACCTAATTATTTTTGGTTGTTGCTGATGTTTAAATCGCACCATACAAAGTGATGTAGATGGTTTTCCTTTGAGGCCTTTAAACATACTGCATGATTTCAATGAGGAAGGGAAGTTTATGTGGGGCAACAAATGCAGGTATAGCAACATATGAGTGGTTTTGTCCACACCCATCACTCCCCTGGGATCTATGGTATAGATCCCTCCACACATACCCGGACATGTTAGAGGAGACTTGTCTACACTACAAACATATCAAAATGAAAGACATAAAAAGATCAGCTGTTCCTAACCCTGTCCCATACTGTCATGGTACAATTTCTGCAAACCATGACCCTCCCCACCCCTGCCTAACCAACCGCCCCCCCCCCCCACCCCACCCAGCATCCAAACAGCCATGGAATGTTCTGAGGAAAGCAAAAAATACAGAGAAAATTTACTCTGGGAAATTCCTCTCTGATTCCCGAAGGCGATCAAACAAGTTTCAGGAGACCACAGTGACTGGGAGATATATCCCCCAATATCTCACCTATCTTTTATACACAGTGAATGTCAGCCACAGTCCAGAACTCATCCAACTTCCTTTTGCAGCAAATATTTGCAGCAAATCTGCTCAATCACTGCATATGCCAGCAATTTGTTCCATAAGTTGACGACTCTCTATGAAAAGAAATACCGCCTCGCATATAACCTAGACCTATGCTTTTGTAACTTATACTCCCGGTTCACCCTAATATACTTAACTCAAATAGTCTATTCGCATGGAATTAATCCTTTCATTATTTTACTATTTCCCACTGTTTCTCTGAGGTTTCTGCAGATCTTCTGCTTAAATTATGGCAGACGATCTGGACAATCCTCGTGGAAATCCTCGTGGGTATCTCCTGGACGATAGCAGACTTCTGCCTCATCTCAGCACAGTACATAGCAGAAAATGTTCAATCCCAAATTTTGCCGCCAAGACGAAGTGCAGATGCCGCTTTAAGGTGCGGCCCCTGATCATTTATGTTCCTGCCCAAGAGATCCCGATCCCCTGGTCTCCTAGCACAGGACCCAAATCACACTTGGTGCGCACTAACACTATATAAATGAGGGAACGGTGGAAAGCCTGGAGAAGTCCTCTCATTGCAATGTGAAATGTGCTCGTGCAAATGCACTAGCACTGACAATATACCCATAACAGAATTTCAGCCCCATTGTTGCTGCAGTGACAATTCACAAAGGAGCACAAGTGCTTATTTTAAGCAGATGAAAGTCTAAATCAATGGCATGTGAATTTATATGATTATCTTTGCACAATCTATTGCTAGGTCCTATATACCCCCCAAGTCTATGATCTCTATTATGGCCCCATTGCAGATAAAGGGTTTCACATGCTGCGCGGAATCCCTCATCCTCCCCTATTAGTGCCTCTTAAAGGCCAACCTCTTCCAGAAAAAAAAGAATGCTATGCATTGTATGAGAGGAAAGTTTGCAAAAACATGGGAAGTCTGCTCAACAGTGTGTAGTCATAATAGAATAAAATGTCAAATACTTTGTTACTAGCTGTTAGAAAAGCAGAGTGAGTACATTAAGATTTCCAGATCTGTGTATGCACAAGAATATTAAGGAACACTTTTTTAAGTTATAAGAGGAGTTATAAGAGGGGTTATAAGAGGGGTTGGGAAGGGGGGGAAAGTGCTGAATGGGGTACTCCAGGAATCAATAATAGTTCCCTTACTGTTTCTAATTTACATTTTGATTCAGAAATTCAATGCAAACGAGTCAAAATTGTAAATGATGCCAAACTAGATGGGACAGTTGAACCTGATGAGACAGCTTGGTGACTACAAAATGAGTCAGACAAAATAATTGCTAGGAAATCAATAACAGAGTAAATTAAATGCAGATAAGTGTAAAGTTCTGAACGTAAGAAGAAAAATGGGTGACTTCTGGCTGAAAAGTTATTAGAGGAGTTATGTTGGGGTGAAGGCAAGTGCTCAGTGGTAGCATTCTCACCTCTGAGTCAGAAGGTCATGGGTTCAAGTCCCACTCCAGATACCTGAGCACAAAATCCAGGCTGATGCTTCCAGTGCAGTACTGTCAGAGGTGCCATCTTTCAGGTGAGATGTTAAACCAAGGACCTGTTTGCCCTCTCAGGAGGATGTAAAAGATCCCATGACACTATTTCAAAGAAGAGCGAGGGGAGATCTCCACGGTGTCCTGGCCAATATTTATCCCTCACTGGGGTTGTTCTCTGTAGAACAGAGAAGGTTAAGGGGAAATTTGACAAAGGTGTTCAAAATCATGAATGGTTTTGACAGAGTAAATAAGGAGAAACTGTTTCCAGTGGCAAAAGGGTCAGTAACCAGAGGACACAGATTTAAGTTGATCGGCAAAAGACCCAGAGGCGACATGAGGAAACATTTTTTTATGCAGCGAGTTGTAATGATCTGGAATGCACTGCTTGAATGGGAGGTGGAAGCAGATTCAATAGTAACTTTCAAAAGGGAATTGGATAAATACTTGAAGGGAAAAAACTTACAGGGCTATGGGGAAAGAGCAGGGGAATGGAACTAATTGGACAGCTCTTTTAAAGAACTGGCACAGGCACGATGGGCCAAATGGCCCCCTCCTGTTTTGTACCTACTATGATACTATGAAAGGCAGGAGCTTCAGTACAATATTACAATGAGACATAAATGCATTACAGTGAAGGAATATACAATTTTCAGTGTTTTACAGTGTGAATAAAATGTGCCTTCAATACGTCCATGTAATCCGAGTGTGCGGAGTCGCTAGGTTCTGTCATGATAACACTGAAGATTTAAAGATTATAGTGACATTTTTGGACCTCTAAACTTTGAGTCTGCTGTATAAGTATATTATTGGAGTTTTATGTTTTGTGTTTTGGCACCATTTTGTTACATTTAACTTTGTGGCAAGGGTTTTGGTAGCACTTCTTTTTTTGGCCATGTCAACTGATGGCATGTATTTCCCTCTATATTTATGTTATTTGGAGGAAGAAGAGGAGGAGCATTGGAACAATGTCCAGTATGCAAGGTTGCACCAGAGGCATACCAACCAAATCGCATCTATCACACTTATGTGGATTTGTCTGAGGAACTGTGTCTCTTAGGCTTTGCTTCACAAGGCAGGCTGTAATCGAGTGGTGCCGCATGATAAAAATCAACTTCCAGCCAAAATCTACCACAGGCGTGGCACCATTGCAACCGTCAGTTTTTATGCCTGAGAATCATTCCAACTTTAGTTAGCAACCCTTCAATTATCCACAAGCGCTCGGCCTCATATGGGCTGTGAGCTTGCAAACTTTATAATTAGGCTGATCTCAGAAGTTCCTATGGGAACTCTTTTAATTGGGCAGTTGTAAATCCTGCCTTTTGCACCTCCTCCCAGGACTGAGGATTGAACGGAAAACCAACCCCAACATGTGAATCACTGCAAATCAGCATATAAGAAAATGGAAAGCTTGACTGATATAACTAAAATAGTAGAGTACAAATTGAGGAAGTCATGCACAAACTATTTAGTGCTCTGGTCAGACAACATCCTCAGTACTGTGTCAGTTCTGGTCACCAAAACATGAAGGAAGATGTTCAAACCCAATTTAGATTTTAAAAAAGCATAGCCCAGAGCGTGAGGCTCGGGAGATTTTAACTCCTGGGTCTCATTTACATTTCCAGACACTGACTCCTAGGGACCGCCGCCAGGGACCGAAGGAAATGATCCCCAGCGAGGTAAGTCAGGCAGGAGGGGGAGGGCAGGCCGATCGCAGCTGGAGGGGGAGGGAAGACTGGGGCAGAGGAGGCTCAAGGTTTCTCCTCCTGCGCCACAAGGAATATTTCAATTTTTTTTATTTCACTACTTACCTGGTCCTCTTCTGGCCCGGTACTTTTGCTGGCGGCTTGGAGACAGTGAGCAATTCGTGCATCTCACAGTTAAAATTATGTCACGGTCCAAATTACTTCATTGCACCCCGAGATTTCGATATTTATTGCCTGCCTGGGGCGGGCGACCTCCATGCTTCCGTAAACCTGGGAGTTAAAGTGGCGGGGGTGGGACTTTGCAGGAATTCAGCGAGTTCCACCCAACCAGCCATGTTAACCCCCTCACCTGCATGATTAAAATTAGGACACATGAGACTGAATTATTAGGAAGGACTGGAGAAATTTAACATTGAAAGGAAGCAACTGAGTGGTGATGCTATGGATGCACATTAGATAGTAAATGTTTTAGGAAAGTTAATCATCGAACATTACTTTTAACTAAACCACGACAGCTGGAAAAGTGGAGACAGGTTCAAATTTAAGCCTGAGGACAGGAAGTTATTCTTTATACAAAAAATGATCAATAAATGAAATGGACTTTATAAATAAGGTAGTGGAGACAAAAAGCCTGGAATAATTTAAGAAACATATGCCATGATGGAGAACTGTAGGTTCTTTCTGGACAGATGTGCTAAGATGAGCTGAATGATCTTCCTCACCTTGTATGTATCTTATCATCTTGTGATCAGTTGTCACTTTGCTTGTCTGCCTTTTGTAATACTGCTGAAATATCCCCTTTATATCTTTAATGCTGTACTTCCAGCATATTAGTGGATAAGTTAGATTGGGAAATTAGATTAAAAGATATGACGGTAGATAAACAATGGCGAACATTTAAAGAAATAATTCATAATTCTCAATGAATATACACTCCCTTGAGGAATAAAAACTCCATTGGAAAAGTGATCCAACCGTGGCTCACTAGACAAGTTAAGGGTAGTATTTGATTAAAAGAAGATGCTTACAATGTTGCCAAAAAACTAGTAAGCTGAGGATTGGGAGAGTTTCAGAAATCAGCAATGGATGACCAAGAAATTGAATATGAGAGTAAACTAGCAAGAAATATAAAAACAGATTGTAAGAACTTCTACAAGTATGTAAAAAGGAAGAGATTAGCGAAAGTAAACATAGATCCCTTAGAGGCAGAGACAGGAGAAATTATAATGGGGAATACGGAAGTGGCAGAGACTTTAATATTTTGTATCTGTCTTCACAGTAGAAGGCAGAAAAAGCATATCGGAAATAATGGGGAACCAGGGGTCTAATGAGACGAAGGAACTTAAAGTAATTAAGATTAGTAAAGAAAAAGTACTGGAGGAATTAATGGGACTGGAGGAATTAATGATCTCATTGAAATGTATAAAATTCTGAGAGGGCTTGACAGGGTAAATGCTGAGAGGCTGTTTCACCTAGCTGGAGAGACTAGATCTAGGCGTCACAGTCTCAAGATAAGAGGTCGGCCATTTAAGACCAAGATGAGGAAATATTTCTTCAGTTAGAGGGTTGTGAACCTTTGGAATTCTCTACCCCAGAGGGCTGTGGATGCTCAGTTGTTAAGTATATTCAACTCTGAGGTCAATAGATTTTTGGGTACTAAGGGAATCAAGAGATATGGGGATAGGGCAGGAAAATGGAGTTGAGGTGAAAGATCAGCCATGATCTTATTGAATGGTGCAGCAGGGTCGAGGGGCCATATGGCCTACACCTGCTTCTATTTATTATGTTCTTATGTTCTTAAATTTGAGTTTAAAATATTGTTTTCTGTATATCGGGGATAGGGTGGGGGAGTGGGACTAGCTGGATGGAGCTGGCGCGGACACGATGGGCCGAATGGTCTCCTTCCGTGTTGTAATCTTTCTATGATTCTATGATTCTAACTATCCAAATGTAACTGACACCTACAACTTCCTTGGGAAACTAATTAGAGCAAGGTAAGATAATTGACAGCCATACCCACATAGCAATATAAGATAATGGGCAGTAATCCTCATTGCTTATCTTGGCACTTTCCTTTAAATTGGACACCTTGTTCCATATATCCTCCTGGGTACTGCAGGTAGCAAATACCACATTTACCCTCTGCATAATTACCTCTAATCCTTTCAAACTATACAGGGCATTTTGCCTTTACCTGATGCTGTCGACTTTCAGCTGAAGATCTTCCTCTTGAAAGTGGGCTTTACCACATCTTGCTCTGTGTAACAGTGCTCAAATTTGCATTCTCTGCTACTGGATTGATGCATTATATTTTCTTCATAAATGACTGCCTGTGGATTTATGATGTATCTAGTTTGTGAGATTTACTTATTGCTTTGTAAACTCAATAGCGCCATTGTATGTCACAACTCTAACAGGCCAGTAATCATTAGAAACTATTAAGTATATTTGTTCAGTCATTTTTCCTTGGGTATTTCTTGGCCGATGTCAGCACTAAACACCTTCAGATGAATGGTTGAGATGTGACATTATATAGTTCAATCAATCTGAATACCGTACAACTCATTACCTGCCTGGAGACAATTTCATACCGTAGAGGTGTGTATGTTTGTCTGAACTGTACTGAATTAATACTGCCATATTAAAACAATGTTTTTAATCTTTAATAGCCCTGCATTAAAATCTAGAACAAAATGCTAAAAAATACAGTTCTATCACTTGAGAATGCTTATATTCTCATTTCATATTCTAATACCTTTTTATATCAATAAATATTGAAATGTTCAATAGCTATTTCCCCTTTTACTTTGTTTAGCATTATTCCATATCATTCATTTTTAATTTTGCTTCAACAATCTGTTTGATAAGAATAGTGCTTCTAATTTATGCTCGAGACACTACATGCTTCGACTTGAAAGAAAGAATGAACCTGGAAACTGGTAAAAAATGGATAACACCCTTAAGGGAGCTAATGGGAATTAAGAAAATTTGAAGCTACTGTTAAATCTTCAGTTCTGAAAAGTCTGTTTAGAATCCCAAATCTAACTTTCGGAAGTTCAATTTTGGATACAAGGGAAGTTAGTGGATGAAGCATTGCAGCAATAATGATGTTCTGTCATAGATACCTCTTCAGCATGCTTTCTATCTATGCAGATGATTTATTATCTACTAAATTTGCTTCTGACATCTAATGGCAGAATATCAATACTGCATCAACCTTTTTTATACACTATTGACAACTGCACAACTTGAACTTTTTATCTTTTCTGTGGTATCTGATTAGAATATTAAACTATCCATTGGATGCTTCAACCTAAGGCCACATTTAACAGGTTTAACCGTCTCTCAGTTGTGTTACATTTGTATTGCAGCCCATGGACAATACAACAACAACTTGCATTTATGTAGCACCTTTAAAGTAGAATGTCCCAAGGTGCTTCACAGAAGCGTAATCAGACAAAATTGACACCGAGCCAAAAAAGGAAATATTAGGAGGGGTGACTAAAAGCTTAGTCAAAGAAGTGAGTATTAAGGAGGGTCCTAAAAGAGGAGAGCGAGGCGGAGATGTTTAGGGAGGTAATTCCAGACCTTAAGGCCTCGATGGCTGAAGGCACGACCGCCAATAATGGGGCGAAGAGAGTGGGTGATAGAAAAGAAGAGAGTTGGAGGAAGGAGGCCATTCGGCCCATCGTGCCTGTGTTGGCTATTTGAAAGAGCTATCCTATTAGTCCCACTCGCCTGCTCTTCCCCAAAGTCCTGCAAATTTTTCCCCATCAAATATCTATCCAAAGTTCTTGGAAGATTGTAGGCCTGGAGTAGATTACAGAGATAGGGAAGGGTGAAGCCATGAAGGGATTTGAACATTAGGATGAGAATTTTAAATGTGAGTCATTGGTGGTCTGAGAGCCAATGGGATGATGGGTGAACAGGACTTGGTGTGTGTTAATATACAGACAGCAGAGTTTTGGATGAGCTCAAATTTACGGAGATGGGAGGCCGGCCAGGAGAGCATTGGAATAGTCGAGTCTGGAGATAACAAAAGCATGGATGAGGGTTTCAGCTGCAGATGGGCTGAGGCATGGGTGGAGACAGGCAATATTAAAGAGGTGGATGTAGGCTGTCTTTGTGATGGAAAGGATATGGGAGTTGAAAGCTTAGTTCATAGAATCATAGAATCATAGAATCAATAATAGAATAATACAGCACAGAAGGAGGCCATTTGGCCCATCGTGCCTGTGTCAGCTCTTTGAAAGAGCTATCCAATTAGTCCTACTCCCCTGCTCTTTTCCCAAAGCCCTGCAAATTTTTTCCCTTCATGTATTTATCCAATTCCCTTTTGAAAATTATTGAATCTGCTTCCACCACCCTTTCAGGCAGTGCATTCCAGATCATAACAACTCGCTGTGTAAAAACATTTCTCCTCATCTCACCTCTGGTTCTTTTGCCAATTATCTTAAATTTGTGTCCTCTGGTTACTGACCCTTCTGCCACTGGAAACGGTTTCTCCTTATCTACTCTATCAAAACCCTTCATAATTTTGAACACCTCTATTATATCGCCCCTTAACCTTCTCTGCTATAAGGAGAACAACCCCAGCTTCTCCAGTCTCCACGTAACTGAAGTCCCACATCCCTGGTCCCATTCTAGTAAATCACCTCTGCACCCTCTTTAAGGCCTTGACATCCTTCCTAAAGTGTGGTGCCCAGAATTGGACACAATACTCCAGCTGGGACCTAACCAGTGATTTATAAAAGTTTAGCATAACTTCCTTACTTTTGTACTCTATGGGCCAGGTTTTGCTGTGAGCGGCGAATGAACCGTGCCAGCCGTTTGTTAGACTTGCACTTGCCCATAGACTTTCTATGGGGTTTTGCAGGGCAAGTTGTTATCAACAACCAAACATCCAAAAAGCCCAGCACCCTCTACAGGACAACTGGGACCTGTGTGAACAGGGCAAGCAACTGTGTATCTCCTTAACCAATCAGATTGAAGAATCATTAATGAGCAGCGCCGAGTCAGAACCAGGAAGTGTAAATTAGAATAGTGAATTCAATGTCAAATCAGGTGCAGAAATAAAGAGAGGAAAAGAAAGATTGGATTAAGAGAGAGAGAGATAAAAGAGACAGAAAGAAAAGTTTAAAAAAATTATTTAAGCTTTTTTTAATCTTCAACCATACTTAAAAGTTGAAGGAATGAGACTCCACACTTGTAAAAGTTAATTTTCAGTGCCAGAGATGTTGTTGGGCAGTAATGAAGACTTACCACGCCGTTAAAAGGGTACTTAGACTGGAATGGACAAGCCCTAACTTATTGTGGTGAGTTTAATCCATGTCTATAACATCAGTTCGGGAACTTCACGCTGTTCAATACATTTGAATGGGGAGCCAGTGACGAGATCCCATTTTCACGCAGCTTACGGAGGAGTGTCACATCTTGGACAACATTTTCCAGATTTTCGTGTTTAACTGCGCATCTCTGCTCACCAGAAGTTGCTGTCCAATTTGCGTGTAAATAACGGTGAGCACTGTTAGCCTCACTGTTATTTTCGCAGCAAAATCCGGCCCATTGCCTCTGTTTATAAAGCCAAGGATCCCATATGCTTTTTTAACAGCCTTCTCAACTTGTCTTGCCACCTTCAAAGATTTGTGTACATACACCTCCAAGTCTCTATGTTCCTGCACCCTCTTTAAAATGATACCATTCAGTTCGGGGTCAAATCACATGCCAAAGTTGCAAACAGTCTGGCTCAGCCTGAGACAGCGGCTGGGGAGTGAATTACACAGCTACATCAGTTGCAATTATGCAGAATATAAACGGCTCTATATCCCAGACATTTCAAGTTTAGGCTTTTGAGCTTCCATTCTCAGTTTTGATGACAGTCCGATCAATTGTCAGTCGAACATAGAAACATAGGAATGTACAGGCCTGGAAAAGACTCTTGCAGTCCATCTGGTTGGTTCCAGTGTTTAGAAAATATCACATCCCGCGATATCTCTCATGCCTCCCTATCAAATTTTTCACCAGGCATTTATCCAACTCTCTCTTGAATTCGCATAATACCATCTGCCCCCACTGCCTCCCTTGGAGTCTATTCCATACTTTCACCATCCTCTGCTTAAAGTAGTTAAATCTAAACTGTCTCTCCACTCTACCCTCTTAGTTTGATGCTACGTCCTCTTGTAGAATGTGAGGGTGGGGAGAGGCTGGAATCTAACTGCCAGTGGGAAACCACTGGTTTCAGTTAGATTTCCGCCTGCAGCAGAATGAGGCCACAGCAATTTTAATCACCGGGCTCATTAACATGCTGCCGGCCAACTTCCTGCCCTGAATGTGTGGGAAGTGGCTGCTAGCCTGAGAAAATTCAAGCAGCTCCAGGCACTCTGTTAAGTGTGAGGAGCAGAATTCCAAGGGTCTTGGGTATGGAAGGTGGGGTGAGTCCAGAGCATGGGAGACCTAAACTTGTAAATGGCCTATTCTGCTTCCTATCCTCTTCTCACTTGACTTTACTTACAGCATGTTGCAGTGGCTTCTCCACTCAGGTCATACTTTGCCGCCTGCTCAGAAGAGCTGGTTAAAATTGAAGATAGCGGGATCCAGGCAGGACATTGATGGGTAAGTTACCTGCTTGATTTTAACTGCCCAGTTTCTGCAAGGCAGGTAGGGTTAAAATCGACTCCTGTGACTATGTTAAACATATTGATGTTATGTTATCCTTTAGGATCTTAACTACTTCAATAAGCTCACCCTGGGGCTTTTCTACTCCAGTGTAAACAATGACAGCTTCTACAGCCTCTTCTCCTAATCCCAACTATGAATTTGGTTGCCTTTCACTGCATCCTCTCCATAATATCTTAACCAGAGTTTAACACAGTACAATATCAATTTCGGCCCCATCACTGCTGCTGAGCTGATGGATGGGAGTTTAGTAGTATTAGTAAAATTAGGTGAAATGCTCTGCAATACTGTGACCAAACAATGCACTAGAGACTCTGGCAGGGCTGTACTGCAGGAGACTCCCTGATTTGTTCAGACATCTGAAGCTTAAAGATGCCAATAGTCTGTTTGATTATTATCCTACTAGCTGTGTGGGTCCTGTTGTAAATGTGTTCACTTTCTGACTGCAGTGTTCATAAAGGTGCTAGCCATGGTTGCTTTGGTCTCTTAGGAGCTATCCTTCAAGTCTGTCTTCGGTTTCAAACAACCCAAGCGCAGAAGATTGACTTAAAATAAAAGAGTAATGACTGCTACCTGGGAAGTGGCCTTAACATGCATGATCCTCTGCTGTTGGTCAAAGATGGCCATGGCATTGTGCCTAGGGGTCCAGATGGCCACATGGTTGCCTTGAATATCCTCCTGGACTTTGGGGAATCCTGCAATATAAAAGAATTGGCGTGCCCTCTCATTCTGCTGTTGCTTTTCCACTGAGAAATTGATAAAGATAGTTGTCCTGATGAATAAAGCATCAGTGACCTTCTTGATGCATTGTGGATTGACTGATGTTGCATATATCCCTTATGGTAACATGGAAAGAACCAAGATATAGATGTTTATGGAGATAGTGACCTTAACTGCCATTGGCAGTCCTGTCTTTGTGGTGAAGATTATCTGCAGGTCAGCTTACAGCAGCCGGTACAACTCCGTCATTGCCTCCTTGGTGAACCTCAGCCTCTAAAAGATATTCAGAAGTGTTCAGATATTCCTACATAGTTATTCCTGGGTCTGTTAACATGGCACCATGGGTAATGGTGGGTGTGGGTACATCACCTCTGGTGCAAGTATTCTCTGGCATCCCTTCTTTAATCCTCTTCCTCCATCTCCAAGACACATGTGGAGACAACAACACTGAACGCAATGCTTATTTTCTGAATTAAGGTCGCAACAAGACAAATTTGAGCACTTTACTTTTAAGAAATTACATCCTAAAGGTTCACAACATCGCTGGCCTTTAATGGCCTTTATATATGGGCTGGTTGATTATGAGATCTCAGCTTTCAGAATAGGAGATGACCAATTATGAACATTTAATTATCACAAATTTCCTATAAAGATGAAGGTCTCGCATACTCTGTGCCAAAGTGATTCACACTGATGATCAACCAGGTTTGAGAAATCGTGTGGCCCTCGGAAGCAGTGAAATTGGAAATGGCACCAATTTCCAGGCCCTGCTTGCTCGAACTGTGCTGGCAGGAATGGTCCTGCCAGTCGGAAAATCATCTCTTTTTTGTGTTTCATCGTCAGCATGCTTATATTTTGCTCATATTTTGACCTGCGTTTCATTCTCAGTGTGTCTGTATGAGTTTCATACTTAGATTTGTGTTTCATTTTAGGCATGTTTATTTGGTTTACATTTCAATTTGAGCTTCATTTTCAATCTGTTTGTATTCAGCTCACATTTCAATTTGTGTTTTCCTCAGTCTGCTTGCCTTTGTCCCATATGCCCACTTGACTTTTTGATATTATTCTCCTAGCTTTCAGCTCACATTTGTGCCTATGTTTTTCTCTAATTATGCTTATGCTCAGTTCTTATTCTTTCTTATATTTTGCTGTTATTCCAATCGATGTGGCTCATATCTCAATTTGACTCATATTTTGTTTTTCATAAAATACATCTGACATATGTTATGGCATATCTGCACAATAATTTTTAGTAATACACATTAGAAATGCATTAGAGTGCAAAAATAGGAGCTCACTGCACTCGCCCTCCTATGATATTTACTTTTCTTCAGATGCTAGAAGTCTTTACTGCTGTAAGATTGCAGCTGTCAAATTGAAGATGTGATTCTGTGTGAGAAAATGGATTGAATTTGACTTTCATACAGTCCATGTACATGTGTATCAACAAAGCAAAAAGTAATATAACCATCCTGGGGTATTAAAGAGTAAAAACTACATACTGCCCTTCCTGAACTGGAACCATTAAAAAAAACAGAAATAATCAATGACTGCCAGTTTTGACAGCTGTGAGATGAGTGATGAGACAGTAACATGATTTTGGCAGTGAGATATCATTTGGGAAGCAACAGCCCGCACCCTGCCGGTGGTACAGTAAGCGGAACAGACACTGACAGATGACATGAGCTTTCGACAGTGATGACTGTTGAGGCTGACAGCTTCACTTGCAGTCAATCAAGAGTGCGTTCTGCACTGAGGCTGAACGGAGTGATTTTTTTTAACATAACGGATTCTCATTTCTGAAGTAGGTTAAGCGAAGATAGTTACATCAGCTGTGGTTGATACCCAAAGCATTATTGGTTCCAAGGCATGAATTGTCAGGATTCACACATTAGCAGGCAAAACAATTAAATATTTTTGATGTTGAAGAGCAATAAAATAGCCAAGAGTCATGCAGGGTGATTAACACAATTCCATTCAGGAGAAGCAAGGAGCCAAAGTGACTCCAGAAGGCTTCCAGCAGTCACATTGAGCTGAAAAGAGTTTAAGTTATCTGTTCCACCAGGTATGGGGCCACATAGGTTACTAATTGAGCCACAAGAACAACCTACCGCATGTTGTGAATGCATTAATTCTCCTTGGTGGATGTGCAAAAGCAACAATGTTAACACCAAAGCTGCCAGCATCACATGAGCCTGCATACACCAGTATTCCTTGAAATCGACTTTTTAAACAGCCTTTCAGTAATAATATGCAAAAATAATGACATTGCTATTTCGCATCATAGTCATGCTAAATTACAGCTTTACGAATATCTGTTAAAATTAGGCATTTGAGGTCTATTTATTTACTTGATATTGCCAGTGATGGAAGGTTACATCGAGTCATTGTACATATTAGCAAGCAGGGAAGCCATACTGTTTTAAGAAAACATGATATAGAAAAAGGTTAAAGCTATTACCTTTAGTATGCTGTCAATATATCATCACAACAATAATATAATGAAATGGACAAGACTGCTGCATATTCAGAGTCTAAAAGGCCTCCTTACACCTTACCAGGGATTCTGGATGGTTAAAACATAATTAGTTTGACTAATGTGGCCCTTAAAGATGGCATCTCACCACCAGTGCTCAGTTGTAGCAAAACAAAATGGTGCTTTTAAAATGTTTATCAGCACTGAGGAATGCGGTGTCCGCATCAAGCTATCAGGTACAGCACAGCAAGCTACAGTGTAAAGTTCCCTTTGCCCTGCCCTGGCCTCAGTACAGCAACTTGATAAACCAGTGTAACATTTCCATTTCCCACACCTATCACCGTTCTGGTTTACATAGAAACATAGAAATATAGAAAATAGGAGCAAGAGAAGGCCATTCGGCCCTTCGGGCCTGCTCCGCCATTCAAAATGATCATGGCTGATTGTCTAACTCAGTGCCCTGTTCCTGCTTTTTCCCCATATCCCTTTAGCATTAAGAAATATATCTATCTCCTTCTAGAATACATCTAATGAATTGGCCTTCACTGTCTTCTGTGGTAGAGAATTCCACAGGTTCACCACCCTCTGAGTGAAGAAATTTCTCCACATCTCGGTTCTAAGTGGCACACCCTGTATCCTGAGACTGTGACCCCTGGTTCTGGACTCCCCAGCCATCGGGAACATCCTCCCTGCATCTAGTCTGTCCAGTCCTGTTAGAATTTTATATGTTTCGATGCGATCACCTCTCATTCTTCTAAATTCTAGTGACTATAGGCCTAGTCGACCCAATCTCTCCTCATACATCAGTCCTGCCATCCCACGAATCAGTCTGGTAAACCTCCGTTGCAGTCCCTCCATAGCAAGGACATCCTTCCTCAGATAAGGACACCAAAACTGCACACAATACTCCAGATGTGGTCTCACCAAGGCTCTGTACAACTGCAGTAAGACATCCCTGCTCCTGTACTCAAATCCTCTTGCAATGAACGCCAACATACCATTTGCTTTCTGCACCTGAATGCTCACTTTCAGCGACTGGTGTGCAAGGACACCCAGGTCTCGTTGCACTTCCCCTTTTCCCAATCTATCACCATTCAGATAATAATCTGCCTTTCTGTTTTTACAACCAAAGTGGATAACCTCACATTTATCCACGTTATCCTGCATCTGCCATGTTGCCCACTTGCCCAACTTGTCTAAATCACATTGGAGCCTCTTTGCATCCTCCTCACAGCTCACATTCCACCCCAGCTTTGTGTTGTCTGCAAACTTGGAAATGTTACATTTAGTTCCCTCATCCAAATCATTGATATATATTGTGAATAGCTGGGGCCCAAGCACTGATCCCTGCGGTACCCCACTAGTCACTGCCTGCCACCCGGAAAAAGACCCGTTTATTCCTACTCTCTGTTTCCTGTCTGTCAACCAATTCTCAATCCATGCCAGTATATTCCCCCCAATCCCATGTGCTTTAATTTTGCACACTAACCTCTTGTGTGGGGCCTTATCAAAAGCCTTCTGAAAATCCAAATACACCACATCCACTGGTTCTCCCCTATCTATTCTACTAGTTACATCCTCAAGAAACTCCAGTAGATTTGTTAAGCATGATTTCCCTTTCATAAACCCATGCTGACTTTGTCCAATCCCGTTAATGCCCTCCAAGTGTTCTGTTATCACATCTTTTATAATTGAAAATGGATGTTTATCTCATCCATTCAATTAGTTCTAAATTAGGGGTAGCTTTGTGCAGTGGGTCCATACCCACCAGGAATTGGATTCAGACTGTGACACTCATTTTACTTTGGACTTTTACAGCCATCAGAATGATGAGATTTTGATCCCATCAATCTAAGTTTAATTTGGAACCGGGGCTGGATCTTATGCCCATGTCCCGCTGATGATTCAGCACATTTTGGGCAGACAGGGGGCAGGAAGGAAATGGGTCAGAGACGTGCTCCAGCAGCTCTTTGCCCACTTTTGTGCATTTAAGATTTTCTGCCAAAAGTGAATGTGCCACAGGGAGCATCCATCTACCCCCAACCAGAAACAAGTAAATTAGGACAGAGTGACATCAAATGTTGCATTTAAATCATCCTGCTCCTATTAGCTGTTGATGATAGCCCTATCTGTATGAAACAGGTGTTTCTGAAACAGAGAGCTGTTAGTAAAGGTGGGAGTGATTCCATTTGTTAAAACCATAATCTTTACATTGGCAAACTTGGTAACTGCTCATTCTGTTGTTTTTTTGCATAGTTTCTGGACAATTTTGGAGCATTCTGAATGAAAGCATTGCTTGGGAACAGTTTTGGCCTTTCCCAATTTGGGGTCCAACCTCACCCCCTCCCCCCCACAAAAGTGGTCTTCACCTACTTCAGGCGCTGTAGCGGAGGTTGACATTCCATGCAGAAGCCATACAGGAGCTATGTGAATTGTTACATTTGAAAGGAATCTTACAACACCAGGTTATAGTCCAACAGTTTTATTTGAAAATCACAAGCTTTCGGAGTTTACCTCCTTCGTCAGGTGAGTGAGTGAAGCTTCACTCACTCACCTGACGAAGGAGGTAAACTCCGAAAGATTGTGATTTTCAAATAAAACTGTTGGTCTATAACCTGGTGTTGTAAGATTCCTTACATTTGTCCACCCCAGTCCACCACCGGCATCTCCACATCATGTTACATTTGAGACCAGCCTCTTTAACCCATACTGCTCTTCCAATGGTTATTAAATTGATAGTGGCACTGAACATGTACACATTTGGTTTTCCCAAGCGACAACTGGGGACATCGCCCATATTACTCAATTCTTTTGTCCACACATGTGTAAGGGAGGTTATCGATGCATCCATTGCAGGAGCCTCACAACTTTTCTCCTTCCTTATGGATGCCCAGTTATAGACGCAGAGGGCTGTAAGTGTCTAAAGACAGGTCAGTTTCCCCATAGTACAAGGGGTTGTTAATATCATCACAGCCCCTTATGTAATGCTGAATGCTACATAAAGAGAAAGAGATTCCGTTCCCTCATCGTGCAGTTGATTTGTGACCATCATTGCTAAATTTCTCATGTGAAAACAAATCTCCCTGGAAGCTGCCAAGATGCTTTAATTCTCAGGCAGTTCACTTCATTTTGCTGACTCAGTGCAAGTATCCAGCTAGCTACTAGGAGTCAAGGGTTACCCATTCTTACATTGGCTGGTGGATATCCCAAGGCCTGTATCCAAGGAGACCTATAATAAGTTGCATTCTTCCATCCGAGTACAAGTTGCACAGAGCATTGGCATGCTCAAATCTATTCGATGCCTGGATAGATCAGTATGCCCAGCGTGTGTCCTGCATTGTGACTGTGTGTTGTGTACGTACGACTTTTCCCTGGACAAAGGCATAAAGCTGACTGATTTGTAGGATGAAGAAGACTGACACCAACAGGGGGAGGGCAAAATAAATAATGATGGCACTATGGGGGAAGCTCATAGTGACAATTCAATGCCTGTGGCAAGAACAATTCGGCAGTCGCTCGTCAGAAATACTAGAGATTTTCCATTGGGGATCTTCTGCTGGGGACCTGCTCAATTCATTGTTCCCCTTAATACTATGAAGGGGGTGCCTGAACTATAAGTAAAAGTCATTACAAATGAATGCTTTGCAGAAGAAGGAACAAAAAATGAAAAAAGAGAGAAGTTAAAGAATAAAGCAGCGAAGAATTTTTTTATATACTAATGCTACAATCAAAGCCCCATCGAGCAGGAGACCAGGGTGTTGGTCTCGCAATACTGGGTTGACATCCAGTGGGGTACTCATGTCCCATGGGAGTGGAGTGGTGATCCCCCCATCGTATGTGGCCAATTGTCCTGGTAGGGAGTTGTGACTCAAACTAATGACCTGTCCATGTAAAAAGGGACTTTGTTACAGAAACAACCCAGAGCATGATCTGCTGGACGTAATGCAGTGGAAGAAACGGGTTGCCTCATGTGCCACTTGGCACAGAAGAGAAGAAAGAGATGAATGCTGCAATCATATAAAACATGTTTATGGAATTGGAAATATAATGCTGATTTTCTGATGACTCCATGATGAGGAGTGGCACTCAAAGGGAGCACTGTTCAGGAAATCATGAGCCCGCAGTGCCTGATATTCCATCCATTTAAATGAATGTATGGAAAACCAGGCACTGCAGACTTGTGTGTTCTTGGCCAGAACTCCTGGAGGGAATGCAGGAATCAGCTCTTGTATGCATCAAAGGAAAAGTTAAATGTAACCTAATAGAAATAACAGAGACCTACTTAAACCGAGGTATTGACTGGAAGCGAAAATACTGGCATACATAGCTTTTTGATGCACTCCTTCTGTTTTGAGGCGATTCCTTAATTTGAATAAAATTCAGGGCCATAATGAGCCTAGTACATGGTAAGTGTAGAGGTTGTTGATGCCAAAGGCACTTGCTGACCATTTTATTGAATCAGACACATAGCAGGCCTCAAGCCTCATAATGCAGGGCACCAAAATACTCATTATCAGCTAACATCAGGAGCACACTGGTGGGATTCTCATGAAAAAAAGAAAGAGAGACTGGCATTTATAAAGCACCTTTCACGATCTCAGTGTCCAAAGCACTTTACAGCCAATTAATTGATATTGAAGTATGGTAACTGTTGTAATGTAGGAAATGCGACAGCCAATATAGGCACAGCAAGCTCCCTCAAACAGCAATATGATAATGACCAGATGTTGGTTAAGGGATAAATATAGGCCAGGACACCGGGGAGAACTCCCCTGCTCTTCTTCGAATAGTGCCATTGGATCTTTAACATTCATATGAAAGAGCAGGCGGGGCCTTGGTTTAATGTCTCATCCGAAAGACGGCACCTCCGATAATGCATCACTCCCTCAGTACTGCACTGGAGCGTCAGCCTAGATTTTGTGCTCAAGTCTGGGGTGGGGGTGAGGGGGGTGGGGGGTAGTAGGGTGGCAATAATACAGTGGTATGGAACCATTCACGGGCACTTGAGAACTTTCCTGATTTCCCATATAGCCAGTCAGTCCCGGCTTGTATGTGTGTGTGTGTATGTGTGTGTTAATCAACTTAAAATTGAGAATGGGAACCTGGAATTTGGGTCAAAGAAATAACAGTTACTGAATAGTTAAATCACATCTGCCTTTATTCAGGATGAGAAGGGAAAGTTACATATGTAGGAATACAGATCTCCAAAAATGGCAGAGGAGGATCTGAACAGTATGTAAATAACAAAGGATAGATTTATGAAAAGGTTAGATTAACATAAAATTAACAAAGTATTCAGTCTAGACAAAATATATCTATGAGATCCAAAAGGAAATGGCATCTGAAACTAATCAAGGCTTTTGCAAGTTCGCTAAATTTAAGACAGACTCCTGACGATTGAGAAGTGGCTAACATAACCTCACTATTCGGAAACAATAATCCGACACAAAATTAATTGTCACTTGTAAAAATATGGGTTCATAAATGACAGCCAGATTGGATTTGTTAAAGGCACATCGTGTTTGAGTAACTTGATTGAGTTCTTTGATGAAGTAATGGAGAGGGTTGATATTGTGTATATGGAGTTTCAAAAGGCGTTTGATAAAATACCACATAATAGACTTGTTAGCAAAATTGAAGCCCATGGGATTAGAGGGACAGTGGCAGCATAGATATGAAATTGACTAAGAGGCAGAAAGTAGAGAGCAATGGTGAATGGTTGTTTTTCAGACTGGAGGGAAGAATGCAGTGGTGTCCCCCAGGGGTCAGTATTAGGACCACTGCACTTTTTGATATATATTAATGACCTGGACTTGGGTATACAGGGTGTAATTTCAAAGTTTGCAGATGACACAAAACTTGGAAATGTAGCAAACAATGAGGAGGATAGTAACAGACTTCAGGAGGACATAGACAGTCTGGTGAAATGGGCAGACACATGGCAGATGAAATTTAATGCAGAGAAGTGTGAAGTGATCCGTTTTGGTAGGAAGAATGAGGAGAGGCAATATAAACTAAATGGTACAATTTTAAAGGGAGTGCAGGATCAGAGAGACCTGGGGACGTACGTACACAAGTCTTTGAAGGTGGCAGGACAAATTGAGAAGGTCGTTAAAAAAGCATACGGTATTCTTTGCTTTATAAATAGAGGCATAGGGGGTTATATTGGATAACCCCAGAAACCGGGCGCAGGGGTCATGTTGCGTGATTAACCCACACCCGGTCATTGAGATGCAGGCAGCACGTAACATTCGTGCTGCCTGGTGATTTACCTGATTGCTGCGAGCAGCCAGCACTACCTCCACTGTTGAGTGGCTGCTCATCAGCAGTGGGCCTCGATATTGAATAAAGGTTGCGCACTACTAAGTCCCACATCCTCCAATCTGCACGCCAGACGCCATCAATCTGCCAATCTGAGTTTGCACCGGACCTGCGAGAGAGCGTGCACTAAGATTCTCTGATGATGCACTAGAGGCCTTGGTGCAAGACGTGGACAGAAGGAGGGGCATCCTATATCCGCAGGGGGGGGGGCAAAAGGCCCTCCAGACATATGCTCCCGAGGCAGCGGGAGGCAGCAGGGGACGAAGTCAATGCCAGGTGCATAGCACCATGAACATGGATGCAGTGCAGGAAGAAGTTCAATGCTTTGACACGAGTGGTCAAGGTGAGTGAGGTCAACTGTCAAGTGGCATCTCTGACCAACTACACCAGTAGCTGCATCCACTGCTCCACGCACTACACCCCCATCACCCACATACCAACAAACTCTTGCCATCAGTACTCAACTCTTCCAATCAGATGCTTACTTTCACCTTCAGACATTACCCTATTGCAAGCTGCACACCCACAACTCACAGGTCACACACACTGGCAGCTATTCAGCCATGACAGCCACAACACCCAAACATCTTGCAGGACACTCACTGACACACGTCCCGCTTCCTTGCAGGAGAAGGTGGCGCATAACAGGAGGCAGCAAGTGGCAGTGGCTCCATGGAACATGAACCTGCTGTCCTCTCTCAGGATAACAGCATTCCTGTCCCACCCCTGTTACTCTGCCAGCACCCTTGCTGTTGCCTGTCAGTAGCCAGCCCACTCCCTGTAGAGTTTATAAACTTTATTATAGGAATATAGGAAGATAGGAACAGGAGTTGGCCATTTAGCCCTTCGATCCTGTTGTGCCATTCAGTGAGATCATAGTTGATCTGTGACCTAACTCCATATACCCGCCTTAGCCCCACATCCACTAATACCTTTGGTTAACAAAAATCTATCAATCTGAGATTGAAAATTAACAATTGAGCTAGCATCAACTGCCATTTGCAGAACAGTGTTCCAAACTTCTACCACCCTTTGCATGTAGAAGCGTTTCCTAACTTCACTCCTGCAAGTCCTGGCTCTAATTTTTAGGCTATGACCCCTAGTCCTAGTGTTCAAGCATAGGAGACCTCCAAAAACAGGTACAAATGCATCAGCAGCCAGAAGCAATAATCCAGCAACTAACCTGTAACTGCTGCATGATCTCTTTAAATTGCGATGGTGGGGGGTCCTCCATGCTGTTTAAGATCGGTTCAGCTGTGCGAGGTTAAAACAGTGCATCAGCTGGAGCGTTCAGTTCCAAAATCGCATCCGTCCCTTTAAATCAGCGCTGCACACTGATCTACCGCATATTCTCCCTACTTTACATGGTGCCAGCGTTCATTATTTGCATGTGCACAAACGCCTTTACCGATATGGCGTCCAGCGCACGTCACAATAGAAGTGTGCGTGCACATTCCAGATGCCATTTTGGGTCCTTAGGAGTCCACGCGCTACGTGGCCCAATTTAGAGTCCATAGAGTACAAAAGCAAGGAAGTTATGCTAAACCTTTATAAATCACCGGTTAGACCCCAGCTGGAGTATTGTGTCTAATTCTAGGCACCACACTTTAGTAAGGATGTTAAGACCTTGGAGAGGATGCAGAGGACCAGAGATGCGGGACTTCAGATACGTGGAGAGACTGGAGAAGCTGGGGTTGTTCTCCTTAGAGCAGAGAAGGTTAAGGACAGATTTAATAGAGGTGTTCAAAATCATGAAGGGTTTTGATAGAATAAATAAGGAAAAACTATTTCCAATGGCAGAAGTGTCGGTAACCAAAGGACACAGATTTAAGGTAATTGGCAAAAGAAGCAGAGGCGAGATGAGGAGAAATTTTTCACGCAGCGAGTTGTGATCTGGAATGCAATGCCTGAAAGGGTGTTGGAAGCAGATTCAATAATAACTTTCAAAAGGGAATTAGATAAATACTTGAAGGAGAAACAACTGCGGGTCTATGGGGAAAGGGCAGGAGAATGGGACTAATTGGATAGCTCTTTCAAGTTCCGGCACAAGCATGATAGGTCAAATGGCCTCCTTCAGTGCTGTATCATTCTATGATTCTATGATTTGAAAAAGGTTAATGGACATAACTAGATACTATAGACCAGTAAGTTTAACATCTGTTGCTAGGAAAGTCTTGGCGACCATTTTGAGAGATCTAGTGGGTGATCACTTGGAAAAGCATAATTTATTAAAAGACCGTCAGTTTAAATTAAGGAAAGGGAAATTACTTTTAACTAAGCTGTTAGAATTTTTCCAAAGACATTTCTGACATGTGAACTGGTGGACAGGGAAAATGCAGTTGAGATAATATCCTTGCATCTTCAAACAGCTTTTGACAATGTTCTACATCAGTGGATAGAAACTCAAAAACAGGAAAGAGAGGGTGCTTGAGTTTTTGGCAGATATGCACAGGCAGGCATCAGAGATGCGCATGAAGTGACCCATGCAAATGAAATAATTTTAAATTGATGACCTCTCATCATTGACTCCCTAACCAAAGGAAGTAGTCTTTCCCTATTCACCCTATAAAACTTTTTGTAATTTTGAAACCTTGATTAAATCTCCTCTTGGCCTTCTCTGCTCCAGTAGAAATAGTCCCAGTATCTCAAGTCTCTCCTCATAAGTATAGTTTCTAATCCCTGACATTATCCTGGTAAACAAACACTGTACAATCCCTATGGCTTTAATGTCCATACTATAATGGGGTAGGCAAAACTGCACACAATACTGTAATTGTGGTCTAACAAATGTTTTGTATAAATTCTATGTAATGTAATTCTATATAAATTCATCATTACTTCTTTACTCTTGTATTCTATGCCCCTATTTATAAAACCAAAAATTCTAATAACCTTTACATGGCTTTATCTATGTGCATTTATACTTGCAAAGAATTATAGCCAATATTTTAATTGTGGTCAATGGAGCATAAAGTTGGACAGGTGTAAAACGGGCACCCCACCCGGACCTGTCCTGTTCCCACCACGCAGGTGAAGTTAAATTCAGGACCTAATGTATTTGAAACCCAAAATCTCCCAATTCATCTCCATCCTACAGTATCTTTCCATTAAGTGTATACTACCTAATCTTGTTTTATTATTCCCAAAATATGTTACCTAACACTCATCCACATAAAATTACATCTGCCACCTGTCTGCTTATTCTTCCTGTGTCTTCCTGAAGTCTTTTATGGCCCTCCTCACCATTTGCCAAACCTCCTACTTTTGTGTCACCAACATGTTTTGAGATTGCGTTCCCTATACCCAAAGTACAAATCAACTCCTGATACCAAGAGTAAAAGTGGACGCAGCACTGACCTTTGTGGCACTTCACTTCCAACCCTTCTCCAATCTGAGCAATATAATTCTTTGTTGTTAGCAATGGCTCAGTGGTAGCACCCTCACCTCCAAGTCCCAGTTCAAGTCCCACTCCAGAGACTTGAGCACAAAATTTAGGCTAGTGAGAGCATGCTGGCGGTGCTTCCAGATAAAATGTTAAACTGAAGCCTTGTCTGCCCTCTCAGGTGGACGTAAAAGATCCAATGTACTATTTTTGAAGAAGAGTAATGGAGTTTTCCAATATTTATTCTTCAACCAACATCACTAAAAACAGATTATCCGGTCATTATCACATTGCTGTTAGTGGGACCTTGCTGTGTGCAAATTGGCTGCCACGTTTCCTGCATTACAACAGTGACTACAGTTCAAAAGTACTTCATTGGCTGTAAAGCATTTTGGGACATCCTGAAGTCTTTCTTTCCTGCCTGTCAATGAACTTTATATCCATGCTGCTATATTAGCTTTCATACAATTGAACAGATAGAGAAGCAGAGAAGATAGGTACCTACATTTTCCATGAAAAATTACTAAGGACTTATGAAAATAACTAATCAATGATGACAAAAAAAAGTTTGATCGAACCAATACTGCATTTAGTTGCTGTGATGATGATCAATAAATGCCTGCAGTGTCTCGGCTGAAAGAGAAGCATTGCAATGAGATACAGGAATACGTGCTGCGGGGAGTAGGGGAAAAAACCACCATGCTCCCTCTGCACAGGATACATTTTATTTATTATTATTTCATTTATTGGAGGTTTGGGAAAGGCAAAGGTGAAGCATAGACAGAACATTATCAATAGCAAGATTATGTAATTTTTGCCCTTTTGAGAGGGCAGACATGGCTTCAGTTTAACATCTTATCTGGAAGACAGCACTGCCAACATTGCTAGCTCTCTCTCACTAGCCTAGATTTTATGCTTAAGTCTCTGGAGTGGGACTATGAACCTACAACCTTCTGATTTGGAGGTGAGAGTGCTACCACTTAGCCACTGCTAACACCAAGAAATTATATTTTATATAAATGGGATGATCACTGTATAATGTGTCTACTAGATCTGACTATTTCTGGACAGCTAGTCTGGACGATTCACTGCCTAGCTACATGGAGGGGAGGAGTGGTACATTGCTTTATCAGTGTGGTTTGTCCCTCTAATGTTTCTCAGCTTTCTCAATGCATCTAATCCTTTTTATCCCATTTTAACTCTTCCCCATCTTAGTAACTAGCTAAGCAAAGGTATATTTTGTTCACTTCGTGCCACCATTGGTGACAGAATCCTCAGCCACCTCAGCTCTACTCTTTTGAACTCCTTCCCTAAGCCCCTCCACTGTTATTTATTTTGCTGCCTTTAAAATCCTACTCAAAATCTATCGTGTCAGCCCAAGTTTTGTCTGCTACTCCTAATCTCGCTCTTAATGGCTCAGCATTCATTCCCTTTTTCCATTATGAAGTGCCTTGGGCATGCTTATATTAAAGGCGCTATATAAATAAAAGTTATTGTTGTACTTGGCAAACAATGAGTAAAATGTTTAAATTTTTTTAGCATTAGTGCATAACACAAGAGTAGTAGTTTACCATGGAAATATGAAGGAAGTAGTTTTTTAAGAATGGCAGCATGTAACTACCATTTTACTATCATATTGTGGTACACAGCAGATAGCATAAATCACTGCGTGTGTATTCACAAGAAACACATTAACTTCCTTTTGATAGACAATCTTCTCCAGAAGCAGGTATGGGAGTTTTTCATTTACTATTAATGCTGCTTTGCATAATTTCCACTTGAACTAATAATATTGATAAACTGCATGATATTTGACATATCTGTTTAAAGCGTACCTTTGCTACCTAACCATGGCTAGATAACCAGAATTATTAATTCAGAATAATTGCATAGTATTAGCACAATATGTATTCTAGGTAAAACCGCTAAGCCTAAACGAGATTGAGGCCCAGTAACTGACACTTCTGAGGTATTGAACTCTCAATTACTTGACAGAAATACTTTAATCTTGCTGATGGATCATTTGGAATGAATACATGGCTTCATCCTTCTTCATTTTAAAGAGGCAACGCTGCATTGCAAGAAATCTGACCAAATTTTTTTAACACACTGGACATAATGGGAGAAATTTTCCTCTGTATAACACTCTGTGAATGCCTAATTCCTAGGCATTAATGGAAAGGACTTGCATTTATATAGTGCCTTTTATGACCTTAGGATGTCCCAAAGTGCTTCACAGCCAATGAAGTACTTTTGAAGTGCAGACACTGTTGTAATATAGGGAAATGGGGCGGCCAATTTGCGCACAGCAAGGTCCCACAAATAGCAATAAGATAAATGACCAGATAATCTGTTTTAGTGGTGTTGGTTGAGGGATAAATATTGGATTAACGTCTCATCCAAAAGGCAGTGCAGCAATCCCTCAGTACTGCACTGGAGTGTCAGCCTAGACTATGTGCTTAAGTCTCTGGAGTGGGCCTTGAACCCACAACCTTTATGACTCAGGCGTAAGAAGGTGACCATTAAGACAAGGCTGACATCCTAGAGATATGAAGAAGAGGTGGGGACCTATTTCACATACTGGCTGCTCTATTTGCATATGATATCCATTTCTAATTGTGGATTAGGCAGAGCAGAGACACTGACGGTAATTTTAAACTAACCCGATAGGCGGGAAACAGAAGGGTTCGATCGGCTGCCTGTTTCATATCCTGCCTGATTTTACTGACCATTGATTGCAATGGAGAGTAAAATGGGCAGATATAAAACAGGTGGCCGATCGAGTTCAGGATGGTGTATGACTCGGAAGGGAACTCCTCCACGCAAATACTTCCACTTACGAAGTTCAGAGGACGATCATGTTTATCCACTTTAAACATCAGTTGATATTACAATTGTGAGTAATCATCTGACTAGGTCATCTAAATAGTGAAGAGTAGACACTTGTAAGCATATATTTTCATTCTTAGGAAATCATTTTATTTATGCAGTGTGGTACATGGTATATTTATATAAGAATTTTCAAGATGGCACTAACAAATTGTGCTGAAATCTCATATTTAGGTTACAGTTGACATTGACATAGGTTGCAGCTAAAGAATATTTGGGTTAAATATTTTCCCTGGTCTACACATTACAAAGTTGACAGGCAATTTGAAATGTTGACTTCCATTTGCAAAATTAATTCCAATGCGTGACTTCAAGTGCCCCATCCGAGCACAGTATTTTCTCTAGAGCCTTCAATTCTGGAGAATCTGAATAAACACTTTCTCCAGAAGCATTCAGAACGAAAAAGAAACATCAAGCATTCTTGTTTCTGATTTGTTTGGTTAATCAAACATGACCAATTACATTGTGGGTCTGTTTGAAATGAATGCTACAGAAGCCTGACTAGAATAGACTACAATAAAAGCAAATAAACAACAAAAGTGAAATACTCAATGGCCCCTTCCACACACCCTCCGCTCCTCCTTGACACTGGACAGGTGAGACTTACCAGATTTGCATTCTGCATGTCTAGCTTTCAGAGTGCTTACATTTGGTAGACTGGGTCATTAGCATAGCCCGATTACACCCCCAGTGCAGGCCCACTCCCTTACCAAAGGATTGAACTAGGAAATGGGGACAGAAATAGACCACAGCAACTGAACAGGCCACTGGACTTGGGCTTCTGGCTGCCAGCCTGATGGTTTCATACGAGGCTGCAGAAAAATAAGACGCCACTCTGTCTTTCCCTTGCCGCTTGGTCCCCTTGGTCCCTCTAAACTGAGTGGTCCCAAGTACAAGGCCCACCAATAACTTCTTGGAGTGCCACTAGAAATATGAATTCTCCTTCTCGCTTCATTACCATGGCTACCCTGCCCATGCCTGTTCTAGGCCTTGGCCTAGGACTACCTGAGTGAGGAAACCCAAGAAATCACTGGGTAACATGCAGGCGGTGGAAACCTGACATAATAGGCCTCTGCCCCCTTTTCCTCTTCACAACACTTTTTTTTATTCGTTCATGGGATGTGGGCGTTGATGGCAAGGCCGGCATTTATTGCCCATCCCTAATTGCCCTTGAGAAGGTGGTGGTGAGCCACCTTCTTGAACCGCTGCAGTCTGTGTGGTGAAGGTTCTCCCACAGCGCTGTTAGGTAGGGAGTTCCAGGATTTTGACCCAGCGACGATGAAGGAACGGCGATATATTTCCGAGTCGGGATGGTGTGTGACTTGGAGGGGAATGTGCAGGTGGTGTTGTTCCCATGTGCCTGCTGCCCTTGTCCTTCTAGGTGGCAGAGGTCGTGGGTTTGGGATGTGCTGTCGAAGAAGCCTTGGCGAGTTGCTGTGGATGGTACACGCTGCAGCCACTGTGCTCCGGTGGTGAAGGGAGTGAATGTTTAGGGTGGTGGATGGGGTGCCAATCAAGCAGGCTGCTTTGTCCTGGATGGTGTCAAGCTTCTTGAGTGTTGTTGGAGCTGCACTCATCCAGGCAAGTGAAGAGTATTCCATCACACTCCTGACTTGTGCCTTGTAGATGGTGGAAAGGCTTTGGGGAGTCAGGAGGTGAGTCAATAGCTTTCCCAGGCACTAGAGGGATCTATATCGGTGCCCATAAGTAAAACAGGTCTGTTTGCTCCACCAAAAATCTGTTCAATGTTGAATTGGAGAAGGGTGGTTGCAAAGTTGTAAAATTTTCGATATTGATCTCTGAAACTAATACAAACCATTTTTTATTGGGCAAATGCATTCTGCCAAATTGTTACAAAATCTTAAATAAAGATTTTTTGTACTTCCTGATGTTTCTCAATCACCTATTTTTGCCTTTTGTCAGCTTGGTTCAGTTGATAGCACTCTTGTCTCTAAGGCTGTGGAGTCGTGCCCTATACTGGGCAGTTGAGCTCATAATCTAAGATGATACTTCAGTGCAATACTAAAGAAGTGCCGTATTGTTGGAAATGCTATCCTTCAAATGATTTGTTAAACTGAGGCCTATTCTGTGTGGTTCAGGAGGATGTTAAAAGATCAAATAACATTATTTGAAGAGTTCTCCTGTCTCCTGCCCAATGTTTCTCTCTCAGCCAGTACCACTAAAAAGTATAACTCATCATTCATCTCATTAATGTTTGTAGTATCATGCTCGGCACAAAATGGCTGCTGTGTTTGCCTACATGGCAAAAACCACTGTAACTTCAAATATAACTTACTTATATTTTGAGATGTGAAATATTTTGAGATGTTTCTGATACATGTATGCTATATGAATGAAGTCTTTCTTTAGAACTGCTATATAGAGATAGCCCGAGAACAAACATTTTGTGTAGGACTTCCCCTGTGATGATATGAATGGGAACAATGAATCAAGAGCAGCAAACCTCATTCATGACGTCACTGAAGAAAACTACCAGTTGTCATACATGCAAGAGTTCTACACAATGTAGTTCTGATTTTCAAAGGCCCAATGCGACCATCAACCATTGAAAAATCAGGCATGAGACCTTAAAAGCCAGATGTACTTTGCACCCAATTTCCCAATTTGAAATTTGAGGCCTTTTTGGCCATTTTATGTAAGTGAGGGCTTAAAAACCTTTGCGTCATTATCTGACATTAGGTGAGGCTCCATCACCAGTACAAGTACCACCCATAAAAACTGGGTTGAGAGTACTTGAAACCAGCAACAATGCCTCTTGAAGCTGACCTTGCAACTTCTGGGGCTATTTTTGAGCAGCATGTGTTTTGGTGCAACTTTTCAAGGACTTTGCAGTGAATATTGTTTTTTTCTTGCTTCCCTGGTGCTCACTTTCTGCAAGATTTAGATAAAAATTGTAATAGCTGCAATTAAAATGGGAAATAACTATACTTCTCATTTAAAAAGGCAAATTATTTTCATTTTTCAATGCTAACACAATAATCAAAACAAAACAATAGACACAATTGTATTCTTAAAAAATTAAAAATGGCCTAATAAGCATAAAAAAGTGTGTAATTTAATCATCATTTATATAACAATGTATGTCTAAGGAGATTCATGAGGAGAGGGACTTATTAGGTCCTTTCAAGATAATCTTCCAACCACTGACCTTGTAAATAGTGTAGGGCACAATACTGGTCAAATTATGACCCACTGGGACTAATTTGCAAGGCAAGTAATTTTACTGAAGAGTGTGAGGTATTTGAATTAATGAATGGACTGGGAATGCAAATACCAAGGCAATATTACAGAGTGCGTGATTCAATAAATTGCTAATAGATTTATGCAATGCCAAACATGATTGTGCTCCTTATCAAACATATTATTTTAAGTTTAATGCTTGAATTTGGAGTAATTAAAGCACAAAAATATACTTTCTCGTATTCTTGAAGTGTTGCAGCATTCTGACAAGAGCTGCCTCAATATTGCTCCTCTCTGGGCCACTGTCTTCAAAACTGACCCTATCACAATTAAACAGAATTAAACCGGGAATTCAAGGGAAAAGGGAGATTCAAACTAAAAACAATTTGAACTTTTTTATATCAAACTGAATATCTGGTTTATTTAATAGCAGATGTTATATAAATCCCTCCAAAATGTCATACCTTTCTCTGAATAATATTTTCCCATAAAGATTATGAAAAGAGCTGCTGTCAAAAGCAAGTATAAGGAATGCAGGGACTAAGGCTGTGTAGGAGTAGCTATGGGCAGAAAAGTAGAAAACCCTAAAAGTTCATTGTGATTTCTTCCAGAGGAGACTGGTTTTATTCACTGCCTTTTTACTCAGTGAAGTTTTCCCACAGACCTTTATGTATTTCAGAGACACTGCTTCTTTTGATAGTCATGACAGGCTGTGTGTTGAAATGTTAAAGGAGATTTCAACCTTCATTGTAATCATGGGCGAGCTAAGAGGTCACTTACAGTGAAGGTCAATTGCTGTTTGTGTTTAACTTGTAATGGACAAAGACCACCTGTTTTTCTAAGATTTGATGCTCATCAGTAGTGACTTATCTCAAACTATGCTGTTATAACTATGGACAAGAAGTTCCTGTTGCAAACATAATTCTGGGCAGGAATTTTCGATATGTAAGAACTGTTTTTGTAAGGGTACCTATTCCTAGTAAAAGAGTAACTGTAATCAGGAGGATTGTAATCCAATACGATTGTTGATAAACGTCACCTGAAATGCTTAATGCTTCTTCAGCCATGGATTTTTCATGGCTGAAGAAGCATTAAGCTTGACAAGGTAGGGTTCTTTACATATTTCCTGGATGTGTACAAGACAAACATCATTCTGTATACAACATTATTCTCTAAACATAGGTTTTGGTCATGGGTAGGAGGTGTCCAGCACTTGGACTTCCTGTATCTCTTATGATTTTGATGAGGACTCCAGTTGCTAAGGAGAAGCTAGAAGGACAAAAGTCCAACTGCTGAAGATGGAGATTGGCGGCTGGTGTGCAAAAGACATGGCCATGCCCATGCTTTATATAGCAATTGGTACAAAGAGCTTTTATGAAAATTAGGCAGTAAATAGTTATGGCAAGCTGACTGTCTCCATCTCTCTTGATTTATATTTCCAATCAACAGAGCAGCAAAAAAATGATAGAGCTACAGATATCTACAATATCTACAAAGTTGCTTGTTGTGAATCTACAACATTTTTGTCATTTGTTACAATTATTATGCTGCTTTATAACTGGCCAGGATTTATACCATCAAGCTCTAAGAATCTGCAAGCCATCATTCCTTGCAATTATGCTGGGATTGCGCCCGCCACAAACCTTTGCTGCTGACACCGGTGAACTTTTTGGGGTCAAGGAAGGTTCCTTAACATGCCTGAAAGTGGTGGGTGCCACCAGCACCAGAGGCACATCTAGGGCACCTGCCATGTTTGATGCTCTGGAAAGTGTTGGGTCAGGTGGAGGTGCTGAGCTCCTACTCCAAAAGTAAATTCTGGGTGCTCCATGCAGCTCCCATTGTTAGGGAACTACTTTAAAACTTCAAGAAAAAAAAGTCAGCTTCTAGATCTTTGGGGGTCCAGGCCTTTATCCCGACCTGGACCCCCAAATGGGCCCTACTTCTGCCTCTGTTGGGGAGGTATAACTAGTCTCAAAAGGTGTACCTCTGCTGACCATATGCCAACGTAGGCTCAGAGTGTGAGAACTTCAATTTTCAGAGTCTCTGCTGCCCAGTCCTCCTATGTCGATGGCCATGTTTAGCACAGGGGGAGCCTCAGCCCCTCCAACAGGCCATTTAAGAAACTTCAGTGCTAGGCCAGGATCAAGCTACTCCAGGCACTTGTCTAGTTTCTGGCCATTCTGGGGTACTGCTGCCAAAGTTATAGCAGGGATGTGCCAGAGTTGTCATGATTTTTTGGAGGGGGGTCATTATACTTATTCCTGTTGCTTTCTTGATAGAAACAATAAATTATATGATGGAAGATCTATAATGCTAAATGAAGACTCCTCCAGGTAATGCAGGTTTAAAATTGATCTGAATCAGAAACATTTGGGTCCCAAAATTCTGAGCCCCATGATTATTGACATTTTTGAAACCTTTTTCCAATCTGTCTTTCTAAGGGCACTTAGAAAATCATAATATGATTAGACAGAGTCAACACGGAAATCGTGTTTGACAAATTTATTCGAGTTTTTTGAGGATGTAACTAGCAGGGTAGATAAAGGAGAACCAGAAGATGTAGTATATTTGGATTTTCAAAAGGCATTCGATAAGGTGCCACATAAAAGGTTGTTACACAAGGTAAGGGCTCATGGGGTTGGGGGTAATATATTAGCATGCATAGAGGATTGGTTAACGGACAGAAAACAAAGAGTAGGTATAAACGGGTCATTCTCAGCTTGGCAGGCTGTAACTAGTGGGGTGCCGCAAGGATCAGTGCTTGGGCCTCAGCTATTTACAATCTATATTAATGACTTAGATGAAGGGACTGAGTGTAAAGTATCCAAGTTTGCTGACAATACAAAACTAGGTGGGAAAGTAAGCAGTGAGAAGGACACAAAGAGTCTGCAAAGAGATATAGACACGTTAAGTGAATGGGCAAGAAGGTGGCAGATGAAGTACAATGTGGGGAAATGTGAGGTTATTCACTTTGGTAGGAAGAATAGAAAAACAAAATATTTTTTAAATGGTGAGAAACTATTAAATGTTGGTGTCCAGAGAGACTTGGGTGTCCTCGTACAAGAAACACAAAAAGTTATTATGCAGATACAGCAAGCAATTAGGAAGGCAAATGGCATGTTGGCCTTTATTGCAAGGGGGTTGGAGTACAACAGTAAGGAAGTCTTACTACAGTTGTACAGGGCATTGGTGAGACCTCACCTGGAGATCTGCGTACAGTTTTGGTCTCCTTATCTAGGGGAGGATATACTTGCCTTAGAGGCAGTGCAACTAGATTGATTCCTGGGATGAGAGGGTTGTCCTGTGAAGAGAGGCTGAGTAGAATGAGCCTATACTCTGTGGAGTTTAGATGAATGAGAGGTGATCTCATTGAAACATATAAGATTATGAGGGGGCTTGACAGGATAGATGCTGAGAGATTGTATCCCCTGGCTAGAGTCTAGAACCAGGGGATATAATCGCAGGTCGGCCATTCAAGACTGAGATGAGGAGGAATTTCTTCACGGAGAGGGTTGTGAATCTTTGGAATTCTCTATCCCAGAGGGCTGTGGATGCTGACTCATTGAATATATTCAAGGCTGAGATCGATAGATTATTGGACTCCAGGGGAATCAAGGGATATGGGGATCGGACAGGAAAGTGGAGTTGAGGTCGAAGATCAGCCATGATCTGATTGAATGGTGGAGCAGGTCCGAGGGGCCGTATGGCCTACTCCTGCGCCTATTTCTTATGTTCTTATGTCAAAACCCATTTAGCCTAACGTTCTGTTTCCTATCCATTAACCATGCTGCTACATTTCCTCTTATATATTTTTCTAATAAGCCTCTTGTGAGACATCTCATTGAACATCTTCTAAAATTCATCTACAATACATCTAAGATATTATTAATTAGGTCCAAAGCCCATTATCAGGCCAGCCTCAGGCCTCCTGGTTGGGGCTCATGCTCTATCTGTGGCACCCACTTCATGCCCAAAAATGGACCTAAAGGAATTTCAAACGCTTTGTGTCCCAAACTTTTAGAAATAGTGGGCACAAATTTCCTCTCATTTGTAATGCATAAGGGAACATTTCTTCTCTCTCCAGTTTACCAGTGTAAACAATTTTACAACACCAAGTTATAGTCCAGCAATTTTATTTTAAATTCACAAGCTTTCGGAGATTTTCTCCTTCCTCAGGCAAATGTTTTTGCCTGAGGAAGGAGAAAATCAGTTTACCAGTGGACAGGACTCTTATTAACTTTGTTTTCTATAAGAAAGTTCAAATACGGTTGACCATCAATTGCTGAACCTGACCTATTGGAACACGAATAGGCATCAGAAGGCTTGCATGTTGACACCTGGTGCAAATTCTCCAGGTTTTCTTTGATCAGAGCAATCACTGGGATTAATTTTGTGAGACATCTGCCCTTGTTAAAGTTGCCTCTTTGGACCCAATATACAAAACAAGCATCAGCATCAAGGACCAACATCTGTTAGCATTGGCATGAACTGTGTTTTTACCATTACACCAATGTCAAAATGTAACTCATAGTCAAATTAGTTGGCTAGTGATTGAAAGAACCTTACCAGATGTTACTTTTGATTCTCTCCCAAAATAAGGCATGGGTGCACAGAAGAAAGCCGCTAATGCAGGATGAAATCTTGCATTACAACTATTAACACGTCACTTGCACCCCCATCAACATATTTGACTCATACCAGAAGGTGTACCTTTATACATTATGTATACCATTCTCAGATGCTTTGTTGTAATAGTGCAACTGGCTATCTATAACAAACTTCTTTTGGCTCTTACTAGTTTTATTACACTCATAGCCATCATTTGTTTTTAATTGACAAGTTTCATGTTTCATTATTTTCTAATTAGAAATAGCACTCAAAGGAACATATGAAATTTTAAGAACAGAAAAAATCTATTTGGCCAAAGAATCCTGTTCCTTTTTAATGGACCTGAACCCCACCTTCCAGCTTTCTCTCTCAATCACCCAGTTCTCCAGAAACAGGTTTAGGTTTCCTAGATTACAACAGTGACTCCACTTCAAATGTACTTCATTGGTTGTATAGCACTTTGGGATGTCCTGAGGTCATTAAAGGCACTATAAAAATGCAAGTCTTTCTTTTAATTTTGGTCTCTTGAACTTATTTATATCATTTACTTCACTGGTAATTTATTCCATATGTCTGTGTGTGAAATATTTCTGTCTGAATTCATAAAATTTTAAAAGTTTAAATTTTGAATCCTTTGTCAGTGTGAAGTATTTCTTTGGATCAAAATTATCAATTTCTACTTCATCAGTTTTTAAAATTTCAGCTTGATAGGGTAGATTTTCCAAGTCCTTGCCCGCATCGAGGTGTTTCATCCACCACCAGCACATAGTGGGAAATCACGGGCAGCGCACTCGTGATTTTTCAATATGCGCTGATGGCAGGCAACATATCTTACCACAGGCACAGGCTTGGAAGATTTACTCAGAAGTATTCCCTTTTCCAATGAGAACCTAATTACCTTAACCCTTCCTCGTGACCTAGACCTCTAAGACCTTGGGGTAGGTTTTGCTTTTTATCAGCTGGGCATTAAGCATTACCTGGGAAAATACAGAAAGAAAAATTGGGTGGAAAGGATCACATGCCCATAACGGAGCCTGCCCAATTATCCTTCCAATTAAATTAATGGAGTTGCTAAATGTGAGTGGTAGGTACTGCTTGGTCCTTAACCTGTGAACACAACAGCCATAAATTATCTTGAAGGATAACTTTTTTATTTGTTCACAGGATGTGGGCAATACAGGCACGGCCACACTTATTGCCCATCGTTAGTTGCCCTGGGAAGATGGTGGTGGAATGCTTTCTTGAATCACTATGGTCCTTGTGGTGATTGTGCTCCCATGATGGCGCTAGGTAAGGAATTTATTGTTGACATGAGCATAACTGCAAGGAATGATATGCTGTCGTCTCATTATCTTCTTTTCCCATGCACCAGTTCTTCACCTACACAGACGCAGACACACACACACACACTTCATTCATTCATTTTTAGAGGAACAGATTATACTTCCGGTGTTCCCATTCCATGAACATTTAAGCAATGGGATCTGTTTGTGTGCTTATAGTTTGTTTATTAAATGACTGTGGACCCATTTCTTTAGTTAATTTCTTTTAGTTCCTGCCAAAAGATCACTAAAGCATAATTTGTTGATGAGAAATGTAACAAAGTTCCAGATAAAACGTCTATAATTGATCTGTAAACCATCTGTAAATCAGATCCCGCTGCCATCAATGTTACGGAGTGGATGCACTGGAAGGCAATTTCTTTGTACTATATTTTTCCAGCTTTTCCAATCTAGCTCTAAGAAAGATGATTCCTTTTAATTACTGCCCTTCCATCAGTATTTTCTAAAATTGTCACACTGCTTGTCCAACATCCAGTCTTGGATGAGCTGCAATTTCCTCTAGCTAAACTTTGGGAAGAATCCATCGTCTTTGGATCCAACCATAAACTCCATACACTTTCCACCGATTCCATCCCCCTCACAAGACACTTTCTCAGGCTGAAACAGATCGTTTACAACCTTGACGTCTTTTTTGACCACAAACTGAGATTCCAATCCCATATTCTCTCCATCACAAAGACCCACCTACTTCTATCTCTGTAACATCACCCACCTCTGCATATACCTCATCCTATCATCTGCTGAAACTCTCATCCGTGCCTTTGTACCACCAAACATGACTATTCCAATGTTCTCTTAGTTGGCCTCCCATCCTTGACTATAAATTTCAGCTCATCTAAAACTCTGTGCCTGTATCCTATCCTGCACCAAGTCCCACTCCCCATCACCCCTGTCCTTGCTGACCTACATTAACTCTTCCAACAACTCAAATTTAAAATGATTATGCTCAGGTTTAAACTTTTTCATGGCCTTCCCCACCCACACCCTCCCCCTCTGACCCCCTTTCTCTGTAACCCCTCTGCAGCGCGACAATACTGAGTTGGCTCTGATAGATTGGGAAGCTTCATTAAAAGGCATGATGGTGGATAGGCAATGGCTAACATTTAAGGAACGAGTGCATGAATTGCAACAATTATACATTCCTTTCTGGCGCAAAAACACAAAAGGAAATGCGGCCCAACCATGGCTAACAAAAGAAATTAAGTATAGTATTAGATCCAAAGAGGAGTCACATAAAGTTGCCAGAAAAAGTAGCAAGCCTGAGGATTGGGAGCAGTTTAGAATTCAGCAAAAAATGACCAAGAGATTGATTAAGAGGGGAAAAATAGACTATGAGAGTATAAACTTGCAAGGAACATAAAAGTGGACAGTAAAAGCTTCTACAAGTATGTAAAAAGAAAAAGATTAGTGAAGACAAATGTCGGTCCCTTACAGTCAGAAATGGGAGAATTTATAATGGGGAACAAGGAAATGGCAGAGCAATTAAACAGATACTTTGGTTCTGTCTTCACGGAAGAGGACACAAATAACTTCCCAGAAATGCTAGGGAACCAAGGGACTAGTGAGAAGGAGGAATTAAAGGAAATTAGTATCAGTAAAAAAATAGTGCTGGAGAAATTAATGGGACTGAAAGTCGATAAGTCCCCAGGGCCTGATAATTTGCATCCCAGAGTACTAAAAGAGGTAGCCATGGAAATAATGGACGCAGTGGTTGTCATCTTCCAAAATTCTATAGATTATGGAATAGTTCCTGCAGATTGGAGGGTGGAAAATGTAACCTCACTATTTAAAAAAGGAGGGGGAGAGAAAACAGGGAACTACAGACCAGTTAGCCTAACATCAGTAGTAGGGAAAATGCTAGAGTCTATTATGAAGGATATGATAACAGGACACTTAGAAAATATCAACAGGATTAGACAAAGTCAACATGGATTTATGAAAGGGAAATCATGTTTGACAAACCTACTGGAGTTTTTTGAGGATGTAACTAGTAGAATAGATAAGGGAGAACCAGTGGATGTGGTTTATTTGGATTTTGAGAAGGCCTTTGATAAAGTTCCACATAAGAGGTTAGTATGCAAAATTAAAGCACATGGGATTGGGGGTAATATACTGGCATGGATTGAAAATTGGTTAACAGACAGCAAACAGAGAGTAGAAATAAATGGGTCTTTTTCGGGATGGCAGGCAGTGACTAGTGGGGTACCGCAGGGATCAGTGCTTGGGCCCCAGCTATTCACAATATATATCAATGATTTGGATGAGGGAACCAAATGAAATATTTCCAAGTTTGCTGACGACACAAAACTAGTTGGGATCGTGAGTTGTGAGGAGGATGCAAAGAGGCTTCAAGGCGATTTAGACAAGTTGAGTGAGTGGGCAAATACATGGCAGATGCAGTATAATGTGGATAAATGTGAAGTTATCCACTTCGGAAGGAAAAACAGAAAGGCAGAGTATTATTTAAATGGTGATAGATTGGGGAATGTTGATGTACAAAGGGACCTGTGTGTCCTTGTACACCAGTCACTGAAAGCAAACATGCAGGTGCAGCAAGCAGTTAGGATGGCAAATGGTATGTTGGCCTTCATTGCAAGAGGATTTGAGTACAGAAGCAAGGATGTCTTACTGCAGTTATACAGGGCCTTGATGAGACCACACCTGGAGTATTGTGTGCAGTTTTGGTCTCCTTACCTAAGAAAGGATATACTTGCCATACAGGGAGTGCAGCGAAGGTTCACCAGATTGATTCCTGGGATGGTGGGACTGTCGTATGAGGAGAGATTGGGTCGACTCGGCCTGTATTCACTCGAGTTTAGAAGAATGAGAGGGGATCTCATTGAAACATATAAAATTCTGACAGGGCGAGACAGACCCGATGCAGAGAGGATGTTTCCCCTGGCTGGGGGGTCCAGAGGCCTGGACAAATAATTCAGAATCATGAGTTCAAATCCCACGGCAGCTGGGGAATTTAAATTAAATTAATTAAATTCAATTAATTAAATAAAATCTGGAATTAAAATACTAGTATCAGTAATGGTGGCCAAGAAACTACCGGATTGTCGTAAAAACCCATCTGATTCACTAATGTCCTTTAGGGAAGGAAACCTGCCGTCCTTACCCAGTCTGGCCACATGTGACTCCAGACCCATAGCAATGTGGTTGATTCTTAATTGCCCTCTGAAATGGCCTAGCAAGCCACTCTGTTGTAAAATCTCACTAAAAAAAGTCACACTAAGAATAAAACCTGACAGACCACCCGACATCGGACCACTAGGCACTGGACACGACAAAGGCAAACCAAGCCCAGTCGACCCTGCAAAGTTCTCCTCACTAACATCTGGGGACTTGTGCCAAAACTGGGAGAGATGTCCCACAGACTAGTCAAGCAACAGCCTGACATAGCCATACTCACAGAATCATACCTTTCAGCCAATGTCCCAGACTCTTCCATCACCATCCCTGGGTATGTCCGGTCCCACCGACAGGCCATACACACCAGAGGTGGTGGTACAGTGATATACAGTCAGGGAGTGGCCCTGGGAGTCCTCAACATTGACTCTGGACCCCATGAAATCTCATGGCATCAGGTCAAACATGGGCAAGGAAACCTCCTGCTGATTACCACCTACCGCCCTCCCTCAGCTGATGAATCAGTCCTCCTCCATGTTGAACACCACTTGGAGGAAGCACTGAGGGTAGCAAGGGCACAGAATGTACTGTGGGTGGGGGACTTCAATGTCCATCACCAAGAGTGGCTCGGTAGCACCACTACTGACCGAGCTGGCCGAGTCCTAAAGGACATAGCTGCTAGACTGGGCCTGCGGCAAGTGGTGAGTGAACCAACACGAGGGAAAAACTTACTTCACCTCATCCTCACCAATCTACCTGTCGCAGATGCATCTGTCCATGACAGTATTGGTAGGAGAGACCACCGCACAGTCCTCATGGAGATGAAGTCCCATCTTCGCACTGAGGACACCATCCAACGTGTTGTGTGGCACTACCATTGTGCTAAATGGGATAGATTCAGAACAGATCTAGCAGCTCAAAACTGGGCATTCATGAGGCGCTGTGGGCCAGCAGCAGCAGCAGAATTGTATTCCAGCACAATCTGTAACCTCATGGCCTGGCATATTCCTCACTCTACCATTACCAACAAGCCAGGGGATCAACCCTGGTTCAATTAAGAGTGTAGAAGAGCATGCCAGGAGCAGCACCAGACGTACCTAAAAATGAGGTGCCAACCTGGTGAAGCAACAATTCAGGACTACATGCATGCTAAACAGCGGAAGCAACATGCTATAGACAGGGCGAAGCGATTCCACAACCAACGGATAAGATCAAAGCTCTGCAGTCCTGCCACATCGAGTCGTGAATGGTGGTGGACAATTAAACAACTAACAGGAGGAGGAGGCTCTGCAAACATCCCCATTCTCAACGATGGTGGAGTCCAGCACGTGAGTGCAAAAGACAAGGCTGAAGCGTTTGCAACCATCTTCAGCCAGAAGTGCCGAGTGGATGATCCATCTCGGCCTCCTCCCAATATCCCCACCATCAGAGAAGCCAGTCTTCAGCCAATTCGATTCACTCCACGTGATATCAAGAAACGGCTGAGTGCACTGGATACAGCAAAGGCTACGGGCCCCGACAACATCCCGGCTGTAGTGCTGAAGACTTGTGCTCCAGAACTAGTTGTGCCTCTAGCCAAGCTGTTCCAGTACAGCTACAACACTGGCATCCACCCGACAATGTGGAAAATTGACCAGGTATGTCCTATTTACAATAAGCAGGACAAATCCAATCCGGCCAATTACCGCCCCATCATTCTACTCTCAATCATCAGCAAAGTGATGGAAGGTGTCGTCGACAGTGCTATCAAGCGGCACTTACTCACCAATAACCTGCTCACCGATGCTCAGTTTGGGTTCCGCCAGGACCACTCGGCTCCAGACCTCATTACAGCCTTGGTCCAAACATGGACAAAAGAGCTGAATTCCAGAGGTGAGGTGAGAGTGACTGCCCTTAACATCAAGGCAGCATTTGACCGAGTGTGGTACCAAGGAGCCCTAGTAAAATTGAAGTCAATGGGAATCAGGGGGAAAACTCTCCAGTAGCTGGAGTCATACCTAGCACAAAGGAAGATGGTAGTGGTTGTTGGAGGCCAATCATCTCAGCCCCAGGACATTGCTGCAGGAGTTCCCCAAGGCAGTGTCCTTGGCCCAACCATCTTCAGCTGCTTCATCAATGATCTTCCCTCCATCATAAAGTTAGAAATGGGGATGTTCGCTGATGATTGCACAGTGTTCAGTTCCATTCACAACCCTTCAAATAATGAAGCAGTCCGAGCCCGCATACTGCAAGACCTGGACAACATCCAGTCTTGGGATCATAAGTGGCAAGTAACATTCGCGCCAGACAAGTGCCAGGCAATGACCATCTCCAACAGGAGAGAGTCTAACCATCTCCCCTTGACATTCAACGGCATTACCATCGCCGAATCCCCCGCCATCAACATCCTGGGGGTCACCATTGACCAGAAACTTAACTGGACCAGCCACATAAATACTGTGGCTACGAGAGCAGGTCAGAGGCTGGTATTCTGCGGCGAGTGACTCACCTCCTGACTCCCCAAATCCTTTCCACCATCTATAAGGCACAAGTCAGGAGTGTGATGGAATACTCTCCACTTGCCTGGATGAGTGCAGCTCCAACAACACTCAAGAAGCTTGACACCATCCAGGACAAAGCAGCCCGCTTGATTGGCACCCCATCCACCACCCTAAACATTCACTCCCTTCTCAACCGGCACACAGTGGCTGCAGTGTGTACCATCCACAGGATGCACTGCAGCAACTCTGCAAGGCTTCTTTGACAGCACCTCCCAAACCCGCGACCTCTACCACCTAGAAGGACAAGAGCAGCAGGCACATGGGAACAACACCACCTGCACGTTCCCCTCCAAGTCACACACCATCCCGACTTGGAAATATATCGCCGTTCCTTCATCGTCGCTGGGTCAAAATCCTGGAACTCCCTTCCTAACAGCACTGTGGGAGAACCTTCACCACACGGACTGCAGCGGTTCAAGAAGGCGGCTCACCACCACCTTCTCAAGGGCAATTAAGGATGGGCAATAAATGCCGACCTTGCCAGCGATGCCCACATCCCATGAACGAATTTTTTAAAATGATACCGGGTAGGACATTTAGGACTGAGATGAGGAGAAATTTCTTCACTCAGACGGTGGTGAACTTGTGGAATTCTCTACCACAGAAGGCTGTGGAGGCCAAGTCACTGAATATATTTAAGAAGGAGCTAGATAGATTTCTAGACAAAAAGGCATCAAGGGGTCTGGCGAGAGAGCGGGAATATGGTATTGAGATAGAGGACCAGCCATGATCATATTGAATGGCGGAGCAGGCTCGAAGGGCCGAATGGTATACTCCTGCTCCTATTTTCTATGTCTATCTATTTCTATACCCACCCACAAACTCTTCATTCCTCTACTCTGGCCTCCTTCCTAAGCTTCTCACTGGCGGTGTGCTTTCAGCCACCTCGCTCCTGTACTCTAGAATTCCTTCCTAAACCTTTCCACCTTTCCACATTTAAGACCTTCCTTAAAACATACCTCTTTGACTAAACATTTGGTCACCCCTTTATCATGTCTTTCATATCTGCAGAGTCCCACAGTGCATTACAACAATTAAGTATTTTTGAAGTGAAGGCCCTGTTGTTAGGCGGGCAAATGTGGCAGCCAATTTGCACAAATCAAGGTTCCACAACAGTAAATGAGGTAAATGAGCAATTAGTCTTTTTTTGGTGGTGTTGTTTGAGGAATAAATGTTAGCCAAGACACCAGGAGAACTCTCTACTCTTCTTCTGGTCTTTTATGACCTTGGATTAACATCTAATTCAAAAGATGCTACTTCTATGAATGCAGCATTCCCTTAGTACTACACTGAAGTGTTAACCTAGCTTATGAGCTTAAGTCCATAGTGAACTCATAACCGACTGACTCAAAAGTGATAGTGCTACCACTGAACCACTGAGCTAAGTGACATTTAAGAAGGAATGAAGGCTTGGATATGGAGGAATGAACACACAAGGTACTCCCTTACCAAAGCTCCTCATCCAGATAGCAAACAGAATTTTCCAGTTCTAAATTATGTAACAATGTCGTGTTTCATCTATTGATTCTGACCACGTCTTTAAAGCCAGTCAGTCATTCGGGTTGTTGGGGACATCCGACTTCAGAAAAATAACTTATATATCTTATACTCCATTCATCCCCTGTTATGAATTTAGATATGTCATTAATACCTTTTTGGGCTCAGTGGCATCAGCACCCCCCCACCCCCCCCCCCCCCACCGTGAGCAGAGTAAGCATCTTACTTTTAAGGGAGTTCCTCGAGCTGCCCTTTCTAAACTTGTACAATAGACAGACTTGGGGGCGTAACAATGAAACTACCTCACGACCTAAACCGGATATCATAGTATCATAGTATGGTACAGCACAGGAGGAGGCTATTCAGCCCATCGTGCCTGTGCTGGATCTTTGAAGGAGCTATCCAATTAGCCCCACTCCCCTGCTCTTTCCTCATAGCCCTCTAAATGTTTTCAATTCAAATATTTATCCAACGCCATTTTGAAAGCTACTATTGAATCTGTTTCCACCACCCTTTCAGGCAGCATATTCCAGATCATAACAACTCATTGCATAAAAAATGTTTCCTCATTTCACCCATGGTTCTTTTGACAATCACCTTAAATCTGTGTCTTCTGGTTTCCGAATCTTCTGCCACTGGAAACAGTTTTTCCTTATTTACTCTATCAAGACCGTTCATGATTTTGAACACCTCCATCAAATCTCTTCTTAACCTTCCCTACTCTAAGGAGAACAACTCCAGCTTCTCCAGTCTCTCCACATAACTGAAGTCCCTCATCCCTGGTACCATTCTAGTAAATCTCTTCTGCACCCTCTCTCAGGCCTTGACATCCTTCCTAAAGTGTCGTGCCCAGAATTGAACATAATACTTCAGCTGAGGCCTAACCAGTGTTTTATAAAGGTTTAGCATAACTTCCTTGCTTTTGTACCCTATGCCTCTATTAATAAAGCCAAGGATCCCATATGCTTTTTTAACAGCCTTCTCAACTTGTCCTGCCACCTTCAAAGATTTGTGTACATACACCCCCACGTCTCTCTGTTCCTGCACTTCCTTTAAAATTGTTCCATTTAATTTTAAATTGCCTAACCTCATTCTTCATACCAAAATGTATCACTTCACACTTCTCTGCTTTAAATTTCATTTGCCATGTGTCTGTCCATATCACCAGTCTATGTCCTCCTGAAGTCTGTTACTATCCTTTACATTGTTTACTACATTTCTGAGTTTTGTGTCATCTGCAAACTTTGAAATTATACCCTCTATACCAAGTCCAGGTCATTAATATATATCAAAAAGAGCAGTGGCCCTAATACCGATCTCTGGGGAATACCACTATATACTTCCCTGAAGTCTGAAAATAACCATTCACCGCTACACTCTGCATTCTGTCCCATAGCCAGTTTTGAATCCATGTTGCCACTGATCGCCTGGGCTTTAATTTTGCTAACAAGTCTATTATGTGATACTTTATCAAATGCCTATTGAAAGTTCATATACACAACATCAACCGCACTACCCCCATCAACCCTCTCCATTAATTCATCAAAGAACTCAATCAAATTAGTTAATGATTTTCCTTTATCAAATCCATGCTAACTTTCATTTATTAACCCATACTTTTCCAAGTGCCAATTAATTTTGTCCCAGATTATTGTCTCAAAATTTTCCTCACCACAATGTTAGGTTGACTGGCCTGTAATTGCCAGGTTTATCCCTCTCCCCTCTTTTGAATAGGGGTGTAACACTTGCAATCCTCCAGTCTTCTGGCACCACACCCATATCTAAGGAGGATTGGAAGATTATGGCCAGAGCCTCCGTAATTTCCACCCTTACTTCCCTCAGTAACCTAGGATGCATCCCATTGGACCGGGTGACTTTTCTACTTAGAGTACTGCCAGCTTTTTAAGTACCTCCACTTTATATATTTTTATCCTATCTAATATCGCTACTACCTCCTCCTTTAATGCTACAATGGCAGCATCCTCTTCTCTAGTGAACACGGATGTGAAGTATTCATTTATTACCTGAGCCATACCCTCTGCCTCCTCATGAAGGTCTCCTTTTTTGTCTCTAATCGGCCCTACATTTCCTTTGATTACCCTCCTACTATTTATATGTTTATAGAAGAATTTTAGGTTCCCTTTTATGTTAGCTGCTAATCTATGCTAACATTTTCTCTTTGCCCCTCATTTTTTCTTTTTTATATCTCCTCTGTACTTTTTGTATTCAGCTTGGTTCTCTACTGTATTATGAACCTTAAATTTGTCATAAGCCTCCTTTTTCTGTTTCATTTTAATGTCTATATCTCTAGTCATCCAGGGAGCTCTAGCTTTGGATGCCCTTCCTTTTCATTTTGTGGGAACATATCTACTTGGTACCCGAACCACCTTCTCCTTGAAGGCCTCCTATTGTTCAATTGTTGTTTTGCCTAACAATTTCTGATTCCAATCCACCTGGGCAAGGTCCCTTTTTAACTCACTGAAATTAGCCCTCCACCAGTTAAGTATTTTTAGGCTTGATTGTTCCTTGTTTTTTTCCATAACTATTCTAAACTTAATGATATTATGATCACTGTTCCCCAAATGCTCCCCCACTGAAACATGCTCCACTTGACCCATTTCATTCTCCAGCACTAGATCCAACACTGCTTCCTTCCTCGTTGGGCTGGAAACACACTGATCAAGAAAATTCTCTTGCACACATTTCAGGAATTCCCCCCCCCCCCTCTTTTCTCTTTACACTGTTACTAACCCAATCTATATTAGGATAATTGAAGTCCCCATTACCACCACTCTATAGTTCTTGCATCTTTCTGTAATTTGCCTGCAAATTTGCTCCTCTATCTCTTCCCACTATTTGATGGCCTATAGTATACACCCAGTAGCATAATAGCTCCTCTATGGTTCCATAATTCTAACCAAATAGATTCTGTCTTTGCCCCCTCAACTACATCATTCCTTTCCAGTGCCATAACAGTTTACTTGATCAATACTGTCACCCCTCCCCCTTTGTTTCCTTCCCTTTCTTTCTTGAATACCTTGTAGTCAGGAATATTAAGTTCCCAATCCTCCCCTTTTTGAGCCAGGTCTCTTTCATTGCCACTATATCATAGTCCCATGTGCTGACTTGTGCCTGCAGCTCACCAACCTTATTTACCACGCTTCATACATTTACACATATGGGGCTCGATTTTAGGGTCGGGTTTCCTGCGGGTTTCCAGCGGGGGGCCCCCGAAAATCCCGATAGGCGGTCACGTGACCGGATCGCGCCGCGATCCCGACCACTTCCGGGTTCCCCGATGACGTGCGGGGCTGCGTGCGCGGCCCCCACTGGTGGGAATCCCGCAGGCAATTAAAGCCAGCGGGGTTCCACTTGAGAGTACTTACCTTGCTTGTTGAGGTCAGTTAATGAGCTGAATCAGCTGTCAAAAGAGGAAGTGTGGGATTTTACCTGCATCGCAGAGTGTTTCACACACTGGGGGAAACAGTCTCTCTCCAACCAGGCGTGTTGCAGCCAGCAGCCTGTGGCAGGTGCCAAGGTGCACTCCACGGGGGAGAGCCCTCACCCACGCAGGAGGCCACCGCGTCACATAGGGCAACCCCTGCCCCCCACCACCCCCCGCCAAGCCAGAGGACAGACCGACACGAAACCGCAGCCCCAGTCCGAGGAACCACCCACCTACCCTGCACAACCCCTCAGACCAACACCTGCCAGATAGGTGGTGCGTGGACACCCTCGGAGGACAAACAGCATGACCAGCCCCAGCAGCCTCGCAGTCCACGCCGTCCGCCGCAGAGACGTGGAGCCCCCCAACATGGTGTTGTTGCACGCCCACACAGGAGGGAGGGCTACCGCAGAGAGAGACGCATCGCAGAGGGCACTACCCTCGCCACAGGGTCCACAGACCGAGGCGCAGCTCCCCGGACCTCTCCGAGCAGCAGTGCACACGGAGGCACAGATTCGCTCGACATGTAGTCGTGGAGATCTGCAGGCTCTTTCATGCCGAGCTGCTCCTGGCTGGCCCCAGCACCAACTGCTTACCTGTCGCTGTCAAAGTCACCACTGCCCTCCACAACTTCTCCTCCGCATCCTTCCAGGGTGCAGCTGGCTACACCGCCGATGTCTCTTAGTCGTCTGCACGGAAAAGCCCTGCAAATACACCTGCACCTACTCTGCAGTAACACGATGGGTGGCATCAGTGGTGGGTCCTCATAGTGATACCCAGGAGCGGGCATTATTGGACACAACAGACAGGATTCGCGGAGACATGGCAGTGGTGGTGCCAATATAATGTGTGCTGTTTGTTGCTCTGAAATTCAATATAGGTAACACCCATGGCAAACCCTCCGACACCCTTGTGCACCCCTTCATGCTCACGAAACATTTGCCTTACGCTGCCTACTGCACATATGTGATGCATGCCCTGTGGCTGCAGCACAGGTGGTGGCAGGTTGAGTGAGGCTGGCCGTGAGGGAGATGCACGAGAGGGTGAGTATGGGATAGAGCCATGAGATTGTATGAGGATTGGGTCGCGTGTTAGTGGCAGGATGAGTACTGGTGAGGTGAGTAGGTGGAGGTAAGATGAGGATAGGGTTTGAGTGGGTATGAGGGGTGATGTGACAGAGTAGTGTTGGCGGTGCCGAAGGAGATGTGGGGTTGTGGCAGTGTTGTGGCAGATGGAGTGTAGGGGAAAGACTTCGTGTTCTCACTGTGGCTGACCTACTGAGGTCATTGCAGCGCCTCCTGCACTGTATGCAGGTGGGTGATATGTTGGTTGCGCAGGTGACCCCCTCTGCCACCTCGAGCCAGGCCTTCTTGGTGGCAGAGGCTGGCCGCTTCCTCCCGCCCGCCGGGTGGAAGATCTCTGTCTTCGCCCTCCTCCTCACCCCATCTGATGATACCTGGGGTGAGGCATCATTAAACTGGGAGCAGCCTTCCCCCTGAGCTGCTCCATGCTGTAATTTGTTCCATTGGTTGCAGCATCTGTCAGTGGAGGACTGCCCCTTTAAATAGAGCGCCTCCAGCTGACAGATCGTACTGCGCATGCGCAGCCCGCCCGACGCGCAGACCAGCAGCGTGGACCCCGGAGGAGCAGGTAATTGATTCCTATTAGTGTGTTGCCTGCTACGATCGCGCGGGCAACCCACTAATTTCACCGAGCGTGTTGACCACGCTCCCGAAACCCAACCCACCGGAAACCCGCAGGCCTGGTAACATCGAGCCCATGCACTCCAAACCCATCTAAGACTGCCTCACATTTGCTCCTTGTCTGATCCCTCCTATTTCTGAACTATTTTTTACTCTAGTGTTCTTTGCCTCTCCAAGTCCTCTGTGCACCTTGTTTCCCCTCTCTAATGTTTCATCCTGGTGCCCACCTTTGTCTTTTGCACATGTTTTTCTTTAATGTCTCTGAAGGTGGACTGCATTAACACTAAATGAGGTGAGGCTTGGTTCAATTTGTTTAACCTGCTTTATTCCACAATAAGGTAAACATATAGAGCAGTAGTTACGGTCGGATGCACTTAGTTCAATCGATATAACTTGTCCTCAAGTAATAACATGAAAATAATTAACGAAATGCACTACCCTACTTCTGTGGTTCTTCATGCTTGACTTAAACAAAGAAACACATCTACATGCTGCCTTTTTGGGGCCTTCCGTCATATTTGCAGTTTCTGCTACAATAGCTAGATTACTTTGTTTAGGTGTCTAACATTCCGCTTAATTACTTGACTATTCTGCTTAATTTCTTGACTATTCACAGTTAGAAAGACATCAAAAACTTTTCCAACACAATGTGAGTTATTTATCAATTATGGAGACAAGCTATCAAATTGCTTATTATTTACAGTCTTGGAGGAAACAGCATCAAGGCTAGCTCAATGGCATCTTAACTATCTTTTGTCTCAGATTGGCATTTTTTAACTTGCAGTAATACACTGTGCTTTTAAAACACAATCTTTAAAAAGTAACTTTTTTTCCAAATCCTTTCTATGGAAAAATAGTCACAAAATCCTGAAATGTGCCATCTTCCTCAGCTTGTGCACACCCTCTGAGGAAATCCATGCCAACATTCCCAGTTGAAAGGAGAAGATACATAGTTAACTAAGAGTACTGGGGGAGCAGTAATTATACTCATCACTGTTTGCATGTGTGACTGTTGCAATTGAGATTCTGAGAGGGAAACCAAATTCCCTTGCAAAACCTTCAACTTTAATGTCTTTTTCTAAATTCAAAAGAACTTTATCAGAGTATCTAGGAATTATGTTTTTGGTTTTAAACCAGCACATTGGATGTTTTACTAATGTCTATTATTTAATGCAGACATATGCTGAAAAGTTCTTATTGCCAATTGCCAACTGCGAATTTTGTGTTGTAATATAGAGCCACTACCAAATATTTATGCATAAGCAATGCTTGTTTAGAGGTAATGACTATTACTTTACATTTTAGTGTGTTCTCTAATTAAATACACAACAGTATTTCAAAAAATGAATAATGTTTGTCAATCAAATTTCCTTCAAGTATCTGACTGTGACATTCACTCTTTCAAAAACTAATCCCTGGCGGCATGCCTTTTCCTATCCTTAGAATACCAGCAAGGGGCACAAATCATACTTGCCAACATGTCAATGACTGCCAGTCATGATTCTTGTCTTGTTTACTATAATGAGCTTAGTAATAAATGCATTTGACCATTCTCTACTGGCATTTGCATAGATGAATGATTTGTCCAGCTATTTTTTTCTCCAGTGAGTTGAGCCTCTTTGTCAACACAAAAAGAATTCAGTCTCCCTGGAATCCACAGCAGGCAAGAGCTCATTAGAAAGCATCCTTTGCCAGGAATGATTCAAATAATTACTACTGAATTACTAAACTGTCTCTGAAAACATTTTATTTGATGGTCCAACACATCAAGATTCTGAATTGCTGACATTCAAAAATGAGAAAGCATTATTGTTAGGAAACAATTGCCATTTTGTAACAGGGTTGCCATTGTTTTAGTTTAGACAGGCTTTGGTCAGCTGTCATCTGCAGCCACCACACTACCAGTGGCATCTTAAGAAATTAGAGGGTAAATACCAGATGAAACTTTGTTAGTGTATAATTCTTTGAACGTTTTACAACTTTAAATAAATGAATAAGTTCTTTTTTTTACACTCTTTACATAAAAAACAAAGCAGTTCAATGATGAGTGAACAGTTCGATTCCTACCGACCTTTGAGTTTGGCTTTAGTAAATTGTTCATCTATAGCACCATTTAGTGAATCCAAAGTATGTTAAAATGTAATACATTCATTACCTTTGAAAGGTAGTTCTGGTTTAATTTATTGAACACTAAGAACTGCATAATGTGTTGTATAATAAACACTACTGAATATTGTAGGCTGTCCAGTAAAATGAAAAAACTACTGGTCAGATGTCTATAGCTGCACCATCCCTCTGCTGAGCTAACAAATAATTGCTATATTAGCAGTCATTTTAGATAAAATAGACAGACCACAAATGGTTCTTTCAGTGGGCAACTGTACCAAATTCAGTAATCAAATACTCTGAGTTAATTCTAGAAGCATGTGGAGGCAGGCTAATTCTTGAATTTAGTTTTAACCATTCATGCCCAATAAAGTGAGACTTTGATGATAGGAAGCCATGTACATGATTTGACGAACTGAATGGTCCCCTAGCTATTCCAATCATAACAAAATTGACACAATGGATATCTTGAACTTAATGTGATCTTATCCAGTTTATTGAAACTTAAAACAAATATGGGAATGTTGTGATTCAGTAAGTTATATAACAAATTTGGTGGTATGAAAGAGCCTGAAAACTACTGTAAGAACATAAGAACATAAGAAATTGGAGCAGGAGTAGGCCAATCGGCCCCTCGAGCCTGCTCCGCCATTCAATAAGATCATGGCTGATCTGATCCCAACCACAAATCTAAAGAACACAAGAAGTCGGAGCAGGACCCGGCCACATAGCCCCTGGGCCCTCTCCGCCACCCACAGGGCATTGACCGATCCGAACTCAGCTTCATGTCCAATTTCCTGCCCGCTCCCCATAACCCCTAATTCCCTTTACTTCTAGGAAACTGTCTATTTCTGTTTTAAATTTATCTAATGATGTAGCTTCCACAGCTTCCTGGGGCAGCAAATTCCACAGACCTACCACCCTCTGAGTGAAGAAGTTTCTCCTCATCTCAGTTTTGAAAGAGCAGCCCCTTATTCTAAGATTATGCCCCCTAGTTCTAGTTTCACCCATCTTTGGGAACATCCTTACTGCATCCACCCGATCAAGACCCTTCACAATCTTATATGTTTCAATAAGATCGCCTCTCATTCTTCTGAACTCCAATGAGTAGAGTCCCAATCTACTCAACCTCTCCTCATATGTCCGCCCCCTCATCCCCGGGATTAACCGAGTGAACCTTCTTTGTACTGCCTCGAGAGCAAGTATGTATTTTCTTAAGTATGGAGACCAAAACTGTATGCAGTATTCCAGGTGCGGTCTCACCAATACCTTATATAACTGCAGCAATACCTCCTTGTTTTTATATTCTATCCCCCTAGCAATAAAAGCCAACATTCCGTTGGCTTTCTTGATCACCTGCTGCACCTGCATACCAACTTTTTGATTTTATTGCACTAGGACCCCCAGATCCCTTTGTACTGCAGTACTTTCCAGTCTCTCGCCATTAAGAAAATAACTTGCTCTCTGATTTTTCCTGCCAAAGTGCATAACCTCACATTTTCCAATATTATATTGCATCTGCCAAATCTCCGCCCACTCACCCAGCCTGTCTATATCCCCTTGCAGGTTTTTTATGTCCTCCTCACTCTCTACTTTCCCTCCCATCTTTGTATCATCTGCAAATTTTGATATGTTGCACTCGGTCCCCTCCTCCAAATCGTTAATATAGATTGTAAAGAGTTGGGGACCCAGCACCGACCCCTGTGGAACACCACTGGTTACTGGTTGCCAGTCCGAAAATGAACCATTTATCCCAACTCTCTGCTTCCTGTTCGATAACCAATCCTCCACCCATGCCAGAATATTACCCCCAATCCCGTGATTTTTTATCTTAAGTAATAATCTTTTATGTGGCACCTTGTCGAATGCCTTCTGGAAGTCTAAATACACTACGTCCACTGGTTCCCCTTTATCCACCCTATACGTTATATCCTCGAAGAACTCAAGCAAATTTGTCAGACATGACTTCCCCTTCATAAAGCCATGCTGACTTTGTCCTATTAAATTATGCTTATCTAAATGTTCCGTTACTGTCTCCTTAATAATAGACTCCAAAATTTTACCCACCACAGATGTTAAGCTAACTGGCCTATAATTTCCAGCCTTCTGCCTACTACCCTTTTTAAATAACGGTGTTACATTAGCAGTTTTCCAATCTGCCGGGACCTCTCCTGAGTCCAGGGAATTTTGGAAAACTATCACCAAAGCATCCACAATCCCTACTGCCACTTCCCTCAAGACCCTAGGATGGAAGCCATCAGGTCCAGGGGATTTATCCGCCTTGAGTCCCATTATTTTACTGAGTACCATCTCTTGAGTGATTTTAATCGTATTTAGCTCCTCCCCCCGAGAGTCCCCTGTTTGTCCAGTGTTGGGATATTCTTAGTGTCCTCTACTGTAAAGACTGAAACAAAATATTTGTTCAGCATTTTTGCCATCTCCATGTTTCCCACCATTAATTTCCTGGTCTCATCCTCTAAGGGACCTATGTTTGCCTTAGCCACCCTTTTTCTTTTTATATAACTATAGAAACTCTTGCTATCTGTTTTTATATTTTTTGCTAATTTCTTTTCATAATCTAACTTCCCTTTCTTAATCAATCCTTTAGTTACTTTTTGCTGTCTTTTGAAGAATTCCCAATCTTCTATCCTCCCACTAAGTTTGGCTACCTTATATGTCCTTGTTTTTAGTCGGATACTATCCTTGATTTCTTTACTTAGCCACGGGTGGCTGTCATTTCTTTTACACCCTTTTTTCCTCAGTGGAATATATTTATTTTGAAAGTTGTAAAATAACTCCCTAAATGAACACCACTGCTCATGTACCGTCTTACCCTTTAATCTATTTTCCCAGTCCACTTTAATCAATTCCGCTCTCATACCATCATAGTCTCCTTTATTCAAGCTCAGTACGCTTGTTTGAGAATCAACCTTCTCACCCTCTAATTGGATATGGAATTCAACCATGTTGTGGTCGCTCGTTCCAAGGGGATCCTTAACTAGGATATTATTAATTAATCCTGACTCATTACACAGGACCAGGTCCAAGGTTGCCTGCCCCCTTGTAGGATCAGTTACATACTGCTCAAGAAATCCATCCCTGATGCACTCAATGAACTCGTCCTCAAGGCTGCTCTGCCCAATTTGATTTGTCCAGTTAATATGATAATTAAAATCCCCCATAATTATGGCTGTTCCCTTATTACATGCCCCGACTATCTCCTGATTAATACTTCTTCCAGCAGAGTTGCAACTATTAGGAGGCCTATATACTACGCCCACTAATGTTTTTTTTCCCTTATTATTCCTTATCTCCACCCAAACTGTTTCATTATCTTGATGCTTTGTCCCAATATCATTTCTCTGTATTACAGTGATTCCTTCCTTTATTAACATAGCCACCCCACCTCCCCTTCCTTCCTGCCTGTCCTTCCTGATTGTTAAATACCCTGGCATATTTAATTCCCAGTCGTTGTCACCCTGCAGCCATGTTTCTGTAATGGCCACAAGATCATACCCATACGCAGTTATTTGTGCCGTTAACTCGTCCATTTTATTACGAATGCTACGTGCATTCAGATAAAGAACTTTCAAATCTGTTTTGTGACGCTTAGTTCCTGCTTTTTCCTTTTTTAACACTTTACCTATTACTCCATACCTTCTGTCCCTTCCTGTTACGCTTTCCTCTCTCTCCCTGCTCAGGTTCCCAACCCCCTGCCACTTTAGTTTAAACCCTCCCCAACAGCACTAGCAAACACTCCTCCTAGGACAGCGGTCCCGGCCCTGCCCAGGTGCAGACCGTCCGGTTTGTACTGGTCCCACCTCCCCCAGAACCGTTTCCAGTGTCCCAGGAATTTGAATCCCTCCCCCTTGCACCATTCCTCTAGCCACGTATTCATTTGAAATATCCTCCTATTTCTACTCTGACTAGCACGTGGCACTGGCAGCAATCCTGAGATTACTACCTTTGAGGTCCTATTTTTTAATTTACCTCCTAACTCCCTATATTCTGCTTTTAGGACCTCATCCCCTTTTTTACCTATATCGTTGGTGCCTATGTGCACCACGACAGCTGGCTGTTCGCCCTCCCCCTCCAAAATGTTCTGTAGCCGCTCCGAGACATCCTTGATCCTTGCACCAGGGAGGCAACACACCATCCTGGAGTCTCGGTTGCGGCCGCAGAAACGCCTGTCTATTCCTCTTACAATTGAGTCCCCTATCACTATAGCTCTGCCACTCTTTTTCCTCCCAGCCTGTGCAGCAGAGCTACCCGTGGTGCCAGGAAGTTGGCTGCTGCTGCCTTCCCCTGATAAGTCATCCCCCCCAACAGCATCCAAAGTGGCATATCTGTTTGAGAGGGGGATGGACACAGGGGACCCCTGCACTACCTGCCTGCATCTCTTACTCTTCCTGGTGGTCACCCATTCACTTCCTGCCTGTATACCCTTTACCTGCGGTGTGACCAACTCGCTAAACGTGCTATCCACGAGTTTCTCTGCATCGCGGATGCTCCACAGTGAGTCCACCCGCAGCTCCAGCTCCGAGATACGATCGGTCAGTAGCTGCAGGTGGACACACTTCCCGCACACATGGTCGGCAGGGACACTGGTAGTAAGCAATGTTATTGTGCATTGTCAGAAGTTCCATCTTGCTTCAAGCCATAATATTTCTATACATCTTTTTCATACATTAGGAATTTAAAATAAAACTCTTTTAGCTGCCTTCTAATTTTTTTTTGATCTTGTGAGGGGGAAGTGAGACAAATACACAAATATAATCTGGAAAGAGTTGTTAAAGGCCAGAGAAAAATATGGTCTAATGTTGTTCTATGGGAAAGAAGAAAGAATGAACTTGCATTTATATAGCCTAGCCAGCTACGCCCACATCCCATGAATGAATAAAAAAAAGTTGGTGGTGGGGGGCGGGGTGGGGGTGGGGGTGAGGGGGCGGTGGTCATGACTTCAGTTCTGATTTTTGCTTTGCTTGAAAATTCATTGAATAACCTTAACAACTATTTTTTTTGCATCATAACACACAGAAGTAAGTGGGACAAATGATAAAAACAGACTTTTAAGCTCTGGTGTTTATGGGGAGGCAGGGAGGGGGCAGAGAGGCCGAAGAACCCGGCAAGCCAGGGATGTGGAGGTCCTGCCAAATTTAATGGCAGGACCTCATTATCATTTTTTTCTTTTGTTTCTTGCCTGCCAAAAGGCCAAATTATATTGTATCGAAAAAGGACTTGAGGTCACCATTTTTTAAAATGATCCTTACATTGATCACTTCTTCACTGGCTCATAAGTGAAAAATATGAAGACATGCGGGGATAAATTTTCATCTTCACCGCCTGGGCAGTAAACTGGCAGAGTGGATCACCCGCCCGTTGTAGAATCCGCCTGATTTTCATCCTGTTGAATGGAATGATTGTTTGAGAATCACAAAATTAGATGCTCTTAAAGGGCTGCTGTTCACCACTAAAGGGGAGCTGACGATTTTTCTGCCTTACCCTGAATGGAGGCTAGCTAGTCAACTTGGAGAAATCTGTGTAATGAAGATAAGATGAGTAGGAAATGATAAGTCATCAGTGGAGAGTAGTAAGGTTGCCTTCTTAGCATTTATCAGTGCCCAAGACAGATAAGGTGGAATACTGCTATAACATAAGGCTCTTGCTGAATACCATCCAATCAATGATCAACAACAGTAACTCTGGTGAGATTGTTGAAGATTTATATAAACATCTTGAGGTATAAATTGGAAAAATAAACAAAAGTATTCTTTTAATAATCATGGGAGAATTTTGTGTCCAAGTTGACTAGCTAGCATACATTGGAGCCCAAGTTGGTAAACACAGATATGAGGGAAACCAATGATGAAGTTTGAGCAGGAGCCTGATTAGCAAAGTTCTGTTTCGAACACAAAGCTTCCCATCAACTAATGTGGAAGTCATGAGGCCAAACAGCTAAAAATGTGAATGACTTGCCATTGGAAACAGATTTCAAACATTAAAATACTTACCAAATGATACTGACATAGCTGTGGACAAGGTTACAACAACAGGTTTAACATGAGCAAAATATATGGTTGGGTTCAAAAGAGATAGAAAAGATTCATAGTTCACTGATGAAATTCTGCAGTTCAGTGAAGATAAAAGACTTCCTAAGCAGAAAATGAAATAATTACAGCTATACTGTAGCAAATGATGCAGCAAATCCAAGAAAAAAAGCGTGCAAAAAGATATAAATCATCAAACACTGTGCAACCCATAACTCCAGGAAACTGGTCAAAAAGGTTAAACAGATTACCACAAATAAAGACCCTCCCAAGGAATTGGCAATTAGAAAAAGCAAGAATGATGAGGAACTTACAAGTGAAAGAGATGTAATCACTCATTGACAACAACGCATTCTGTACAAGATAACAGCAGCAAACCCAAGTGCGATCAACATTGGAAGGCTGCTGACAAATTTGAGATTTGCTGATGACATTGTACTCATGGATTAATTAGAAGAAGAATGGAGGACATAATGACAAAGGTGCACCAAGCTATAAAAACACTTTAGCATGTAAATTAATGGTGAGAACATAAGAAATAGGAGCGGGGGTAAACCACATGGCCCCTCGAGCCTGCTCCGCCATTCAATAAGATTATGGCAGATCTTCGAACTCATACTCCCCTATGTCCCTTGATTCCCTTAGATTCCAAAAATCTATCAAACTCAGCCTTGAATATACTCAACGTCTGAGCATCCACAGGGTGGATCTGGATCTGCCATCTGGGGCAGAGAATTCCAAAGATTCACAACCCTCTGAGTGAAGAAGTTCGTTCTTATCTCAGTCTTAAATGGCTGACCCCTTATCCTGAGACTATGCCCCCTAGTTCTAGACTCTCCAGCCAGGGGAAACATCCTCTCAGCAGCTACCCTGTCAGGCCCTCTCAGAATCTTATTTGTTTCAATGCGATCACCTCTCATTCTTCTAAAGTTCAGAGCACATAGGCCCATTCTACTCAATCTGTCATCTCAGGACTACCCTCTCATCCAAGGAATTAATCTAGTGAACCTTTGTTGCACTGCCTCTAAGGCAAGCATATTCTTCCTTAGATAAGGAGACCAAAACTGTACACAGTACTCCAGGTGTGATCTCACTAGGGCCCTATACAATTGTAGCAAGACTTCCTTACTCTTATACTCCAACCCCCTTGCAATAAACGCTAACATACCATTTGCCTTTCTAATTGTTTGCTGTACCTGCATGTTAACCTTCTGTGTTTCGAGTACGAGGATACCCAAATCTCTCTGAACACCAACATTCAATAGTTTCTCACCATTTAAAAAATATTATTTTTTTCTATTCTTCCTACCAAAGTGAATGACCTCACATTTTCCTACATTATACTCTACCTGTCACCTTCTTGCCCACTCTCTTAACCTGTCTATATCCCTTTGCAGACACATAGGCCCCGATTTTCAAATCAAATTGCGGGCATGTTGGGGGCGGGGGAGGCTGCGAAAATCGGGATAAGATTTTCGCAGGCCCCCCGCCCCCAACGCAATTAAAGCCAGCAGGATGATAGTTAAAGAACCAAATGTACTTCATTGAGGTACTTAAGGTACTTTATTTCTGACATAGCAGATAGTTAAAACGATGTTAAACTTACCTGGGAGGCTTTCCCGTAGCTTCCGATTCACGCCTGGTGAAACCAGATGTGAACGGCCGGATCAGGCAAAAATAAACGAATAAATTAAACAAAAAACCATTGCACAAAGTTAAAAACAAAATAAATCTACCTTTCCACCGATGTCACCTGCACCCCCCTGCTTCAATGTCCAATGTCCTCTTCTCTGATGTCCCCTGCTCCCCCCGACATCTCCCTCTCCGATGTCCCTCTCAGCCCCCGATGTCTCCCTCTCCGGTGTCCCTCTCAGCCCCCGATGTCTCCCTCTCCAATGTCCCTCTCAGCCCCCGATGACCCCTTTCTGATGTCCCCCTCTCCTCCCGATGTGTCCCTCTCCGATGTCCCTCTCAGCCCCCGATGTCTCCCTCTTCGATGTCCCTCTCAGCCCCCGATGTCTCCCTCTCTGAAGTCCCTCTCAGCCCCCGATGTCTCCCTCTCCGAAGTCCCCCTCCCCCCCCGATCTTCCACCCCCCCCCCCCCGATCTTCAGCACCCTCCACTCTCTGCTCCAGCGCCGGATGACTATGTTTCTATGACGCCTCTCTCTCTCTTTCTCGCCACACCCTCGGCATTGCAGCTCCTGTCGGCAGCCAGCCTGTCAATCACAACTTTAATCACCATCAATTACATCATGATCGCTTCGGAAAAGGTAAGATTTTTTATTTGGGTTTGCCACATGTACCTTCACCCCCCACTGCCATCCCGCCACCATTTCAAAATTGAGCCCATTGTATCCCCTTCACAGCTTACTTTCCCATCGAGCTGTGTATTGTCAGCAAACTTGGATACATTACACTCGGTCCCTTCATCTAAGTCATTAATGTAGATTGTAAATTGCCGAGGCTCGAGCACTGATCCTTGCACTAGTTACAACCTGCCAACCTGAGAATGACCTGTTTATTCCTACTCTCTTTTCTGTCCGTTAACCAATCCTCTATCCATGCTAATATATTATTCCCAACCCCATGAGCCCTTATATTTTGTAATGACCTTTTATGTGACTCTTATCTAATGCCTTTTGAAAATCCAAATATACTACATCCACTGGTTCCCCTTTATCTACCCTGCTAGTTACATCCTCAAAAAACTCTAATGGATTTGTCAAGCACGATTTCCCTTTCATAAAAAAAAGAAGAAACCTGATCAAACACGAGAAGGGAAACAGAAAGCAATGAAGGTGAACAATAAAAAAGAAGAAACCTGATCTTTTGTTTCTTAACCTGTCCCATTACCACCCTCCTTGCCTTGCACCATCATCCCTTTTGTCATTTAATCACTCATGCGCTCTACCCTATCCTTTCCTTTTGTTCTTTCCTCCCCTCCCTCCGCTCCCCCGCTTTCCCTGGATCTGTACTTGCTGAAAAACTTTAACTCTTTTAACATCTTCCAGTTCTGACAAAAGGTCTTCGACCTGAAACGTTAACTCTGTTTCTTTCTCCACAGAAGCTGCCTGACTTGCTGAGCTTCTCCAGCATTTTCTGTTTTTATTTCTTCCATTAGATACAGACTGGCCATCTAAGTTTTTATATCAAAGTACATATGACACCAAGGAAGATGGGGTAGTGACAAGTGCATCCTTCAGGAAACTGGTTTGCACTGAACTGAAAGAGATAGTGAGAAGATGTCATGCTTAGTATGTACTAAGGAAATGGTGTAAGAAGATATTTTGGTAGATCGAATCGGGCCAGGACCTACTCCGTTAATGGTAGGGCGTTGGGGAGAGTTATAGAACAAAGAGATCTGGGAGTACAGATTCATAGCTCCTTGAAAGTGGAGTCACAGGTGGATAGGGTGGTGAAGAAGGCATTCGGCATGCTTGGTTTCATTGGTCAGAACATTGAATGCAGGAGTTGGGATGTCTTGTTGAAGTTGTACAGGGCATTGGTGAGGCCACACTTGGAGTACTGTGTACAGTTCTGGTCACCCTATTATAGAAAGGATATTATTAAACTAGAAAGAGTGCAGAAAAGATTTACTAGGATGCTACCGGGACTTGATGGTTTGACTTACAGGGAGAGGTTAGACAGACTGGGACTTTTTTCCCTGGAGAGTAGGAGGTTAAGGGGTGATCTTATAGAAGTCTATAAAATAATGAGGGGCATAGATAAGGTCGATAGTCAAAATCTTTTCCCAAAGGTAGGGGAGTCTATAATGAGGGGGCATAGATTTAAGGTGAGAGGGGAGAGATACAAAAGGGTCCAGAGGGGCAATTTTTTCACTCAAAGGGTGGTGAGTGTCTGGAACGAGCTGCCAGAGGCAGTAGTAGAGGCGGGTACAATTTTGTCTTTTAAAAAGCATTTGGACAGTTACATGGGTAAGATGGGTATAGAGGGATATGGGCCAAGTGCAGGCAATTGGGACTAGCTTAGTGGTATAAACTGGGCGACATGGACATGTTGGGCCGAAGGGCCTGTTTCCATGTTGTAACTTCTATGATTCTATGATTCTATATGGGGGCCTGAAAATCAGCAGGGGTGACATAGTGCCATAATGTGTCTGTTACTGATCTGGAGTCAGGAGGTGGTTCCCTCATTTTAATAATCATGACAGGTGCCTAAGCCACTAGTGGCGTCTCAGGAACTCACCAGCAGGGAAGGCTGATAATTCCAGTGGAGAGTGCCTGCTTCTATCTATCCTGTGCCATACTTCCAAAATTTTAAGCACTTCAATTTTATTGCTCCATAATCTGTGTTGTTCTAATGAAAAAAGGCCCAATTTTTCAAGTATTTGTATCTGCTCATACCAGACAACATCCTAGTGAATCTGCGTTGTACCCTCTCTAAAGTCTTAATATCCTTCTTATAGTGTGGAGCCCAATATTGCATATAATGCTCTAACTGAGGTCTTGCTAAGGTTTTATATTGGTTCATCATTATATCTTGGCTTTTATAGTCTATATTTATTGTGATAAAACCTAGAAGCCCATTAGCTTTTTTCATGGCCTTATCACCTGATGCCCTGGGAACCTGTATCCCCAAATTCCTCTGCTCTTACACATCATTAAGCCTACTTCCAGTCAGAGTATATTTACTGCTGTTATTTGTTTACCAAAATATATCACCTCACACTTACTGACATTGAATTCTATCTGCCACTCTTTAAGAAAATAAGAACAGGAGGAAGCCATTCAACCCCTCAACCCTGTTCTGCCATTCAACTAGGTCATGTCTAATCTGTGCCTTATCTCCATTTACATGCCTTTGATCCATAATCCCTTGATTCTCTTACCTAATAAAAGGCTGTCGATCTCAGTCTTAAAATTTCAATTGACCCAGGGTCCACAATCTTCTGGGGGAGAGAATTCCAGATTTCTACTGCCCTTTGTGTAAAAGCGCTTCCTGATTTTACTCTTGAATGGCCTAGCTCTATTTTTAAGATTATGTCCCTTTGTTCCGGATTCCCCTCCCCCCCAGAGGAAATAGCTTCTCTATATCTACGCTGTTGAATCCTTTTATCATTTTTAAAACCTCAATTAAATCACCCCTCAACCTTCCAAACTCAAGGGAATACAGGCCAAGTTTCTGTAACCTGTCCTCATAATTTAACCCTTTGGTCCCTGGTATCATTCTGGTGAATCTGCGCTGTACCCCTCCAAGGCCAATATATTCTTCCTAATGTGAGATGGCCAAAACTGAACGCAGTAATCCAGATGAGTTCTGATCAAGGCTCTGTATAACTGAAGCATCACTTCCTCTCCTTGAGATGAAGGCCAACATACTATTATCATTTTTGATTACTTTTTGTACCTGTACACTAGCTTTCAGTGATTTGTATACCTAGACACCAAAATCACTTCCCTCCTCCACAGTTCCTAATCTCTCACCATTAAAAAGAAATCTGGTTTGTCTTTCTTGGATGCAAAGTGAATGACCTCATATTCTATAGCCCATTCCCCCATCTTATCAATATCCCTTTGCAGCTTCCTTTGTCTTCCAAAGAATTAACTACACCTCCTATTTTGGTCTACCTGGCAATTTCAACACCTCTCCTTCTAGGCCTATTATCCAAATCATTGAAATGCACCATGAACAGAAGTGACCTCAGAACTGAATCCTGTGGGACACTACTATCCACTGCCAAGCAGCCTGAAAAACTGCCCTTTACTCCTACTGTCTATATTCTTCCTTCTAACCAATTTTTAATCCGGTTTTCTGTCCTTCTCTCTAATTCCTTAACCATTAATCTTGTCCAGTAATCTCCCAGGCAGTACCTTGTTAAAGGCTTTCCTAAAGCCTACGTACACAACATCTACTGCATTCCCTCATCTACCGCGTCTGTTACCTCGTAAAAGAATTCGAGGAGGTTTGTCAAGTATGATTGTCTCTTTTGAAATCTGTGCTGGCTACATCTAACTATTTTCTCTTTATCTAGATACGCGGTAATTTCATCTTTAATTAAAGATTCTAACGCAGAAGTTAAGATAACTGGCCTATAATTACCCGGATTTGCTTTGTCTCCCTTTTTAAAAATGGGTACTATGAAAAAGACAATCTCAGTCTTTTACTTCACTGCAAGTGTGTTTTATACTAGTCAATCGCAGAACGATAATTATGTAGAAGTCTGTGAAATTTATTTATCATCTTTGTATCGAAGATGACTTGCATGAAAGAAAAAAGATGTATTGAGTTCTAAAAGCATGCAGTGTTGGAAATGTAATTTTAGACTTTTTGCTGATTTGGGGCACGGGGCTAAATTATACAAATTGGGTATTGTCCCATTAGAAGAACGAAATCTTGAAAATTGTTATATGACAATAACAGGGGAGAGCGCAGGGATGGCAGAAGAGAGCGGGGTCAGGGGATTGGGGCTTGGGTGGGGAGAGAGGAAGATGGGGAATGGGGATCGGGATCGTGGATCGGGTGAGAGGGCGACTGGGGAATGTAGGTCGGGGAATTAGGTTTTGGGCGGGTGGGGAGAAAGAAAGGGAGACTGGTTAATGGGTTAGGTATGGGGGCAATCATTTTTTACAGAGCCTGAGCAGCAGCATGGTGAGTGGGAGCGGCACTGTGAGAGGAACAACCAGTAAAGGGATGAGTGAAACCTTGGGACTTTACTGTGGGCAAACAGTGAATGATTGCTTTCACTGGTGGGCAAATGGGAAACAAAAGGATTTTCGCTGGAGGGCGAAGGGGGAAGGAAAGTTCTTGAATTGAGGGTTATTAGACCATGGGATGCTTTACCAGGTGGCTATTGAGATAGAAACTGTAATATAATTTAAAAGGGGATGGTATAAATATTTGAAAAGGAGCAATATAAATGATTGGGGGCATTGGGGTTACAAGAGAAAGTACCAGTATCGGCACCAGCACATGCATCGGGGGCCAAATAGCCTCCTCCTGTTATGTAATTTCTATCATTCGATGAAAACTCTCCTTTATTCAGTCTGAGCTCAGGGACTAGTTTAGAAATCATGGTGCTGAACTAAGTTTAGGATGATGTGTCCTGTGAGAAGTGCCCCAAACACTGACCCTACTACCCTTTATGCCATCTCTCGGTTTAGTCCAGGTTAATCTGTGCCGGCCAGTTTTGACGTGTGGAGTCCAAGTACAGATCGACTGTGACTGAGGCTCCCAGTTCAGAGTTGTTACCTTCACACAGAACCTGAGCCCAAACCAGAGTCCAAGGAGATAAGGAGAGAGATTGGGCAGATTAAAAGTGGCATTGACTGGGAGCCTGACCACAGCTTGTGCAGTGCAGGGGATTCTGGCTGTAGTTTCAGGGTGAATATCAGCAGGTTATATTTACTGCTAGTTACAGGTATGATACTGGGGCATTATATCTATTACTACCAGTCACATATAAACTATCAGTGAGTTATTGTGTCACTGTTGACTATGAGGGAAATCTGAGTGTTACAACAATGTGCATTTATTTAGCGCCTTTAACTTATTAAAATGTCCCAAGGCGCTTCGCAGGAGCATTATCAAACAAAATTTGACACTGAGCCACATAACGAGATACTAGGACAGGTGAGTGTCAATCAACCTCCTTAATCTATGGTTCACAGCAACACGCTTCGAGTAAGCACAAGACAGTTGAGTGTATGGAACAGACTTTATTATATAGCACAGATGATCAAACTATACAGTACAATGGTAGCATCCGGTTTTGCTCTTTCCAGCTACCTACTTAGCCCTGTAACTGTACCCCTTTTTAATACACATGTTGTTTACTACAAAAACAACATACCGTAATATTTCATCGATAGACCTTCAGATTACAACTCCTACTACCTCCCTTGTTAGCTGTCCCTGGACCTTACCAATGACACCAAGTTCAAAGCATCCTGTATTCTGGCTATACCATGGACCTTAGTTTCTACATTAATCACTCATGGTTGATGTCCGCTGTAGGCAGCACTCCCTTGCATTCCGGTTGACATCTGGAATAACATGCGCAGACATCATGTGATCAGATGTCACATGGTCAGACATCACATGATCAAACCTCCAGTAATGCCTCAAACCAGAGTTGGCAACGCAAATGGCATGATAGGGTGGGATCGTGGCCTGAGTTGTGATATTTTCTTTACCATTGATGAATGTTCATTCAAAAGCTAGATAACTAATAACCGGGCATCACTCAATTTCTAGACAACCCATTCAAAAGTGGATTCTCTGGTCCATAACCAGATAAGTAGAAGACTTGTAATTATGTTTGGGTATAGGTTTGCTGATAGAGTTGTTATTTTGAAAGAATAAGATAAAATGGGCTGAAGGACTTTTTCATGCAAACCTATTTTGCGATGTTATTACATCCTATACCAAACGCACTCGTCATCATATTCATAATCACAGCAGCTCAAGAATCATCGACACCCTTTAAAAAGGAGGGTTAAAAGTCAAATCGTTGCAAATTTACGTTCTTTTCATATCCACGTTCAAAAGAATGGGCTCATTAAAAAAATAAACTGTTCCCACCTCCCACTGTCTCTACCATCTGTGCAGCACCAAGACTTCAACTCCCGGCACCCTTTGCTATCCTTACTTGGAGATCCCGGATGTAGGTGACATGTTTACATTACGAAGGGAAGCAGAGAAGAACGGCAAGTCTTGTGGTTGAATTAAACATGGAGAAAACTTGCTTAATAAACATATCTACTCTGCACGTAGATACACAGCGTCTCTAATGCTGACCGACAGGTACAAATAATGTGCATTTTTTTTTGAGGGGGTGGGATGTGTGGAATACATTGTATTTGCACCGTACCCCAAAGGCCTCGGTCCTTACTGAGTGTATGTTTGTGAGCTGACAGATGGCCCCTCCGGTCCTGGGAGGGTGGGAGAGAGGGAGGCAGAGACTGACTGACTGACTGAGTGAGTGGAGCCGGAGGCTGGAACTCCGCGCTCTCCGCGTTCCAGATTGTTCACAACAAACGCCGTGTATCAGTAGCGAGGCCAGGGTTCCACGGCTCGTTTGTTCCCACAGTCTGGGCGTTCGGCATTGTTCTGCACCAAGCGACGTGTTACTGGCTGTCCATTAAGTTTCATTACAATAATCACAAGTCGATAAAAGCCCACCGTTGGCTTTTGATCGACCTGTCATTTTCAAGGGATCCCATTGATTTGCGTCAAAGTAAAAGTGACCCGTTTCATGTCCTTTATAATCCAATTACACTGCCGCTTTTTGCATCGTTGCGAAGTGGTTTTGGGTTCTTATCAATACAAAAGTGGCAGTATAACTCAAGAAGTCACTGAGCGACCCCCCTCCATCCCCAACACTGGTTTTGAGTTGGCACTGTGGAGTATAACTCCAGGCCTAATTTGAACGAATGATCGTGGCAAGTGTACTTGAGGTCTACTTGCTATGTAATTCAGGTGATTTAAAATGAGTGTTTATTATTTTCCCTCCCCCATTCACCTTAATTTTATTGATTATTTTTAAAAAAACACTCTAATATTGTAAATGAAAGTTATTTAGATACTGCCAATATAGAGAAATTTTGTGTTTTAATGTAATATTTATGCATTATAGTCGAAGTCATGTTAATAACATTTGGTCAATAATCACACTCCACAAGTTCAGAATGGATAGGATTGCCAGCCGGTGACTGTTGTAAGCTTTAGAGCACTGGCACTCGGTGTTTGCTGGTTTATTTGATGACTGGCATATTTTGTATTATTTCACTTTTATACTTTAGTGGTCATTGTTAATTGTTGTTTACTCTCCATTGGCATAGACCAGCCTTCCAATAAATTAATGGTATCTTTTGTTTCCATTGTAATTTCTCCCTCCCCCATCTACTTAATTTGTCCAGATCCTTTTGAATGCAGTCTCACTTATGATCTGTATGTCATCGTACAGCTTGGTGGTCTCCAAAATAAATGAATAGGTTGATTTAAAGTGGGAATAAAATAAAGAAAAGCCTACAGGGGAAAGGATGGAAGAATTGTGGAAGGAGTATAGAAATTGCTAAATTAAGATAAAAATATTGGCGTGCAGGAGAATCCTTGAGAGAGATATGTGTACAGTTCTGGTCACCCTATTATTGAAAGGATATTATTAAACTAGAAAGAGTGCAGAAAAGATTTACTAGGATGCTACCGGGACTTGATGGTTTGACTTATAGGGAGAGGTTGGATAGACTGAGACTTTTTTCCCTGGAGAGTAGGAGGTTAAGGGGTGATCTTATAGAAGTCTATAAAATAATGAGGGGCATAGATAAGGTAGATAGTCAAAATCTTTTCCCAAAGGTAATAACGAGGGGACATAGATTAGTCTTAAATCCCCTAACTTATCAAGTTCCTCTGCCACATGATTTCAAGATACTTTAGGATATTGTGTGCACTGCAGAAGCTGGATAGCATGTTGGACTAATTAATTCTTCAACAGAATATTCATTTAACATCTTAACCATATATGTCAAGAAAAGCAGTGGTCCTAGTACCGACCCCTGGGAAACACCACTGTACACCTCCCTCCAGTCTGAAAAACAACCGTTCACCACTACTCTGTTTCCTGTTATTTAGCCAATTTTATAAAATGCTGCTACTGCCCCTTGTATTCTATGGGCTTCAATCTTGATGACAAGCTTATTATGCGACACTTTATTAAATGCCTTTTGAAAGTCCATGTGCACCTCATCAACTGCATTGCCCGCATCTACCCTCTCTTACCTCATCAAAAAAACTCTCTCAAGTTAGTTAAACATGATTTGTCTTTAATAAATCTGTGCTGGCTTTCCCTAATTAATCCATATTTGTCCAAGTGACTGCTAATTCTGTCCTGGATTATCGTTTGTAAAAATTTCCCCACCACCGAGGTTAAATTGAGCTAAAATTAACATGGTTCAGTATATAACTGGCCAGTTCTGTATTTAACACTTTAAAAACGTCTTATTAGTTGTTCTTGTATTTATTGCAGTTCACAGAAATCTTTTGTGTAATTCAGTGGTTTCTGGAGTGTGCTCCAAATATAATGTGTATATTTATGTACCAACTTGTGCCTAGAGCTTTTAACTTGCACATAGTTACCATTGGTAATAATTCATGTGACCCTTGTGTAGCATTGCAAGGACTAAATAATTACTAGAACAGATGTTCAGAAGATTCTGGACTTGGGGAGAAGAAAAAAAACAAGCATTGCCTGTGTACAATGTCCTTCTAAACCTGTTTATTTCATCGTTAATGATTAAGATATATTTGTGGAAATAACACACCTTGTGATCTCCTAACCCTGCACAACTGATACTGTAGCTACCAGTCTCAGACTGTTATCAGTTCCAGACAGACAGTAACTTCTTTATACTGCCTTACTCCAGTTGAGATTCTCCCACCAGCACCAGAAAACTCTGCATACATCTCACCTTCCCTGTTCTTTTCCCAGCTCACCTGGGATGTCTCCTGCTTTGATTGTGTATCGTGTATGTAAGTTACTTTTTGATTTTCACCTTTTATTGATAATTTGCTTTGTCTTTGCCATCCCACTGACTACTTCCTTCCAAAAAAAAGTTCAGTTGGCTTATATTCAGATGTTAAGTTTTTTTCCACCCAGTGAATACACTAGATCTTTACTGAACAGTGGGGAGAGCAGTGACAGGTCATGTTTCTGAGATGTTGGTTTTCTGCAATGCTAATTAGAAAATATGCAGGACAAGATGCATGGTCATTGACGGGTGAAAAATGAGGTACTTCATTGTGATGTTCTGAATGTTAAAATTAAGTAAACAATGAATCTTATAGTTTTTTTGGAATATTCTTAATAAGAAAGATGAATTTTAATTTTGATTGCTACCTTGACAACCTTTTTCTGCTTATTACGCACAGGGCTGAGCTGCATTAACTTGAATGATGAAGTAATACACAGTGCTGAGGAAGAACAAGGTGGCTGCTGTGCTGGGAGCACCCAAACTAACCTCAATGTTTCCCATTTTAACATTTTTGAGTATGTTTTACTATATTTGCCTGCGGCGTAGAGCCAGGTCTGGTACAAGAGGAGAAATAATGAACAGTCGACGAGCTATTGAGTCGAGCAACCGCATCCTACCTCTCAGCATCGAAGTGGTGCAGTACGCCAAAGAAGTGGTAGACTTCAGTTCTCAGTATGGCAGTGAGAACAGCTTGTCCTACACTATGTGGAATTTGTGTGGACTGCCCAATGTTTACCCAAGTTCCGGCGATTTCACACAGACCGCTGTGTTTCGGACGTATGGAAGGTGGTGGGAAAAGTGTCCGAGTTCACCTCTGCCATTCAGAAGGACTCCTCGAAGTTTTCAGAGCCAGGAATATGTTGAGTTGGCATTTGAGGAGGCTGTGTACCCAACAGCTATCGATGTATTGGAAACGTATCACCCTGGGGCAATTGTTAGGATCCTGGCTTGCTCAGCAAATCCTTACTCCCAGACTCCTCCGTCAGAAATTAGGTAAAGCTAACTTCAGAAATTGTGACACCTCATTGATTATTGAAGCTAATGTGTGTTTTAGTCATGTGTAACATTTTCCCACAGCTCTCTTTTTGGGAGAGGAAGAACATACACAGACACAGCTATGGCAGACCCGCTGACAGTAGTGTCTGTCCATGTGCTGTTTTCAATGTTTCTATTGATGGCCAGCATTCACTGTGTTAAGTGATAGTGAGATCCTTAGGTGATACCTTCACATTTCAGAGTTATCATTCTTTTATATGTGTTTCGGTGTTAGTTTCTTTAGGTTATAATCCTCTCTCCCAGTTCTTTTCCAGTAGCTCTGTACAATACTACACATTCTTTGATAATGAAAAAAATGCTAATTCTATTTATTCATCCCATTCCTTTTAAGTAAATTGAATAAAAATAATAGTGCTCCACTATCAGATTGTTGAAATACAGTGAATAGACAGAATATGATTACTAATGAAAATCGAAAGTTCACAAAGATTCCATAGATAAGTACAGATAAGGGAGGATATTCGACCTTCTAGCTAAACTTTCCATAGAAACCTGTGGTCTGACCATCAGAGAAACCTATGGTTTACCATGTCGATGTAGTTTGGTGATTGCCTGAGATGTTTAATATTAGTATTGTAGCCCTTTTAGTATTAAGAAGTCCAAATTCTGATAACTCTATGTAGTATGATAGCTACTGCCACCACAACGGTGAACTTGAAACATTTCAATTGAGAATAACATTGAAAAACGATCTGCACAGTATTTAAAAGATTATTTGCACAACATCATTTGTTACTGTAAGAAAAACTTACTGTATCAAACTTAAATGAAATATACTAAGTAAACTTGTTTATTGTATATGTGTTATATGGATGTGTGTTTTTTGCCTTGCCTTTCATTTTAGTTTAAGGCGTGTTGACAATAGTTCTGTTGTCTGCAGCCTTCATTTGGAACCTTGCTTTTGGTTGATAGTGGGTAATGGGTGAGTCTGAATATGATATTTTGCAAATCTTATCAGAAATAAGTTGCCTGTTTTTCTTTGTTCTGGCCTAGGACTTTTAAGATATTTCACTGTATGCTCTGACCAAGATCGATATCAATTGCTAGGTAAATTTGAAGAAGGTTAAGGAGATTAGCAGCATGTATCTTTGAATCAACAGTCCTGAAATCCAGTAACAGAATGAACTGTAGGACTTCTCTGTGAATTGGGATTTACTATAGTGGAATTTTACTGTGTGCTAGTAGGCTTCAGATGTTTCCAGAGTATTCTCCTTGAGATAACATTTTTGGTATAGGAATGTTTGTAATGAAGAGGAAAATTCAACAGTGGCAGATTTATTGTACTTAAGTGGCTGATTGGAAAGCAACATTATTGTTGCTTACTAATTGTGTATCACTGTTGCACTGTTGAATGTATAGAAAGATAGATAGATAGAGCTAGGCCACCAACTAGTGGGAAGGATATAGAGGAGCAAATTTGCAGGGAAATTAGAGAGGTGAAAAAGCTATAGAGTAGTGATAACTGGGGACTTCAACTATCCGAATATAGACTGGGATAACAATAATAATGTAAGGGGCAAAGAGGGGGAGGAATTTTTGAAATGTGTTCAGGATAACTTTCTTAACCAGTACGTTTCTGGCCCAATGAGGAAGGAGGCATTGCTGCAATGAGGCGGGCCAAGTGGAGCAAGTGTCAGTGGGGGAGCATTAAGGGAGCAGCAATCATAGTATCATAAGGTTTAGAATAGCTATGGAAAAGGATATGGACCACTCTAAAGTAAAAATATTCAATTGAAGGAGAGCCAATTTCAGTGGGTTGAGAACAGAGGGGGTGGTGGAGGCAGATTCAATCGTGGCCTTCAAAAGGGAACTGGATAAGTACTTGAAAGGAAAAATTTGCAGGGGATAGAGTGGGGGAGTGGGACTAGCTGGATTGCTCTTGCATAGAGCTGGCGCGGACTCAATGGGCCGAATGGCCTTCTTCCGTGCTGTAACCTTTCTATGATTCTATGATTTCCAATAGCCAACTGAATCATGGTTACTAGTCAATCACGGAGAGACCAAGCGGGGAATTTTAACCCCCAAGTGTAGGTGGGTTGGCGGTGGGTGGGAAGGTAAAAATGTTAAAATTCTCAAACCTGACCTCTACCCACCCACTTCTGGTTTTAATGGAGGCGGGTCAGGCTGGTTGACCAACCTGCTCTCATGAGGTGAGTTGGTCACTGAAATCTTTTAAGGTGGTTGCGTGCCTCCATTTTAACTCAATTTTTATTTTTAATGCATAGAGGCCGGGATTCCCGGGCCAAAAATCCTCTGCCCCACTCTCTTCCCGGGCTCTGAGTAAATATCCGGACCCAAGTGTCTTTTTCAAGCAACGTACGGTTTGAAGGTGGGGCTGCAGCTATAATTCACTCCCTATTTTAAAGTCATACATTCTGTTATTATATTTCCATTTTAAATGATAAATGTCACATTTATAATGGAAACTGCTTATGTAAGCTTGTCACGTTATAATTACACCCTCCCTCAGCGGGGGCACAGTGGACAAACTTATCCAAACATCATGTAATCTGCTTGCTTTGATCAGGAAAGATAAATTCTAGACTAGGCATGAAACTAAACTGCATATACTCTCTGCAATCCCAGTATTGAACCAAATAAACAAGATTGCTGAGTGAAAAACATTAATTCGTCAAATATAACTGGTTTTAACATCTATTAGAAGGGAGGCTAAGACGGAGGAAGTTTCATCTACATCATCGTGACTGTATTTCACTAAAGTGCTGCCTTTTTCTGTAACTAATCAAAATTAGACAAGATGAGATTGATGAAGGGAGTTAGAAATTTTGGTTAGGGCGGAGACTGTAAAGATCCTGGTTCAAGGGTTTTAGTACATTGGCATCTCCCTGACGAGTACTGTTTGGGTTGTGAATGCATAGAGGGAATGACAACAAGCACCTATGCATATCAGTATGCTATAGTATATGTGTAAATTAGCACTTGAGATAATTTTCATTACCATGGAGGATTATCACTCCATCTGTTAAAACAGAATTGTATTGAGATATGCTCTTGTATTATTTAACCTGATGAACTGATACATACTTGCTAATGGTATCCAGAGGAAAATTCCTCTCCTGCCCTGTTTTGGACTAGGTGACAAATCATAAGAAATGTGAGGACAAATTCTGAGAATATATCCAATACTAATTTCAAAACAATGGCAAAAGTGACCAGGTAACAAGCTAATTTGGAGCCACAGCGACTATAAGAGTTGCAGGATTTAACCCTGAGTTAGCTGATCTCAGCTAAGGCAACGGTAGGGAGGGGAAAAACATTAGCCACAGTTTGCACCCCTGACTGATATCCAGGCACCCATGCTGGAGTGCACTTATGGACATTGAGGATAGGATCGGGCTTGAGTGTAATCCCCCACTCCCCTCCTTTGAATCATCCTGTGAAGCTTCATAGATGAATTATCGCCACCCGGGACGGGTGCCGGGTGACCTTGCCCATGAACTGTATCCCAGAAAGGAATCAACATCTTCAAGAAATGGTGAGAGGAGAAAATTGGGAAGAAAAGCATAATATTTACAATAAAATTCAGCAAAAGCCTTTGTTGCAAATTATAAGGCCAGCCAGTGGGTGGAGATGAGAAACTCCTGAATTATCCCAATTTATTATCATTACCAATTCTTCATGAACTGTTTTTTTGAGGATTGCAGGAGACATTAGCCAAGTGAATCGCATTAAGTTAGTAAATTACAATACAATTGGTAATTTGTAATTATGCTACCCCAAAGTGTCACAATTTAAAATCAAATTATAAAGTGAAGGGCAAGGCTGGTAGAAGTAGGGAACCTTGGATGACTTGGGAGATTGAGGCCCAAGTCAGAAAGAAGAAGGAGGCATATGACATGCATAGGCAGCTGGGATCAAGTGGATCCCTTGAAGAGTATAGAGATTGCCGGAGTAGAGTTAAGAGAGAAATCAGGAGGGCAAAAAGGGGACATGAGATTGCTTTGGCAGATAAGGCAAAGGAGAATCCAAAGAGCTTCTACAAATACATAAAGGGCAAAAGAGTAACTAGGGAGAGAGTAGGGCCTCTTAAGGATCAACAAGGTCATCTATGTGCGGAACCACAAGAGATGGGTGAGATCCTAAATGAATATTTCACATCGGTATTTACGGTTGAGAAAGGCATGGATGTTAGGGAACTTGGGGAAATAAATAGTGATGTCTTGAGGAGTGTACATATTACAGAGAGGGAGGTGCTGGAAGTCTTAACGCGCATCAAGGTAGATAAATCTCCGGGACCTGATGAAATGTATCCCAGGACGTTATGGGAGGTTAGGGAGGAAATTGCGGGTCCCCTAGCAGAGATATTTGAATCATCGACAGCTACAGGTGAGGTGCCTGAAGATTGGAGGGTAGCAAATGTTGTGCCTTTGTTTAAGAAGGGCGGCAGGGAAAAACCTGGGAACTACAGACCGGTGAGCCTGACATCTGTAGTGGGTAAGTTGTTCGAGGGTATTCTGAGAGACAGGATCTACAGGCATTTGGAGAGGCAGGGACTGATTAGGAACAGTCAGCATGGTTTTGTGAGAGGAAATCATGTCTCACGAATTTGATTGAGTTTTTTGAAGGGGTAACCAAGAAGATAGATGAGGGCTGTGCAGTAGACGTGGTCTACATGGACTTTAGCAAAGCCTTTGACAAGGTACCGCATGGTAGGTTGTTACATAAGGTTAAATCTCACGGGATCCAAGGTGAGGTAGCCAATTGGATACAAAATTGGCTTGACGACAGAAGACAGAGGGTGGTTGTAGAGGGTTGTTTTTCAAACTGGAGGCCTGTGACCAGCGGTGTGCCTCAGGGATCGGTGCTGGGTCCGCTGTTATTTGTTATTTATATTAATGATTTGGATGAGAATTTAGAAGGCATGGTTAGTAAGTTTGCAGATGACACCAAGATTGGTGGCATTGTGGACAGTGAAGAAGGTTATCTAGGATTGCAACGGGATCTTGATAAATTGGGCCAGTGGGCCGATGAATGGCAGATGGAGTTTAATTTAGATAAATGTGAGGTGATGCATTTTGGTAGATCGAATCGGGCCAGGACCTACTCCGTTAATGGTAGGGCGTTGGGGAGAGTTATAGAACAAAGAGATCTAGGAGTACAGGTTCATAGCTCCTTGAAAGTGGAGTCACAGGTGGATAGGGTGGTGAAGAAGGCATTCAGCATGCTTGGTTTCATTGGTCAGAACATTGAATACAGGAGTTGGGATGTCTTGTTGAAGTTGTACAAGACATTAGTTAGGCCACACTTGGAATACTGTGTACAGTTCTGGTCACCCTATTATAGAAAGGATATTATTAAACTAGAAAGAGTGCAGAAAAGATTTACTAGGATGCTACCGGGACTTGATGGTTTGACTTATAGGGAGAGGTTGGATAGACTGAGACTTTTTTCCCTGGAGAGTAGGAGGTTTAGGGGTGATCTTATAGAAGTCTATAAAATAATGAGGGGCATAGATAAGGTAGATAGTCAAAATCTTTTCCCAAAGGTAGGGGAGTCTATAACGAGGGGGCATAGATTTAAGGTGAGAGGGGAGAGATACATTCACTCAAAGGGTGGTGAGTGTCTGGAACGAGCTGCCAGAGGCAGTAGTAGAGGCGGGTACAATTTTGTCTTTTAAAAAGCATTTGGACAGTTACATGGGTAAGATGGGTATAGAGGGATATGGGCCAAGTGCAGGCAATTGGGACTAGCTTAGTGGTATAAACTGGGCGACATGGACATGTTGGGCCGAAGGGCCTGCTTCCGTGTTGTAAACTTCTATGATTCTATGATGCAGTTAATATTGCTGAAAAGTTGGTCAAACTGTTTTAAGACTAAGTACCAGAGAATAAAAGGCAGATTAAAGTAGAAATTTGACATATTTTGGAGTGAATTGGGTAAATCAAGAGCTGGTTTAAATACCAGTTGCTCTCAAACTAGCAGGTTAATAGAATGCTTTAAAAAGATGCTTGCTGTAAGTCATCACTGTCGCCATTCTTAAAAGAAAGATGCTGTTGCATTCATTGTTTTTTTCCTCTTTTTTCCTGTCTCTGTCTGTCCGTCTATGGGGGGAGTTTTAATCCCCAAGGACGGGTGGGTTCGAGGAGGATGGGAAGGTAAAAATTGTAAAAATGTCAAACCCGACCCCAACTCACCCCTTTCCAGTTTTAACGGAGGCAGGTTGGTGGGCTGGTGACCAATCTGCTCTCGGGAGGTCACTGAAATCATTTAAGGAGACTGCATGTTTAATGCAATACACATTTATATAGCATTTATTTTTAACTCATGGAGGCCGGGATTGCCGGGCTCGTGATTCTCGCCAGGTAAAAGGAGGCGAGAAGGGCCGGTTCATCAGGTAAGTACCTTTCTTGCACTCTTTGTGTGCCAGAAGGAGCAGGAGTGTTTCCTCCAGGCCCAACAAGCTTGCCTGCCGAAATTGGATCCCTGTGATTGGACAACTCTCCCCTCCCGATTGATCTCCGCCCCCCCCCCCGATCAATCCACGCCCCCCTTCCCCCGATCAATCCACGCCCCCCTCCCTCCCCTCCCCCCCAGATCTATCCACGGCCCCCTCACCCCGATGTCTCTGTTTCCAGATGTCTCTGGCCCCCCTCCTCCCGGATGTCTCCGCCCCACCCCCTCCCCCTACCTGCGATATCAGATGTACCTGGCACGCACTCCCCGGCTGCTTTCCCGCCCGACGTGCAGCGAACCTGTCAATCAGACTGGCTGTCACGCGGGAAACCTGTTCAGAAAATTTAAAAGACGTCCTGCAGACAAATTCTGAATGATCTTTGGGAAGCCCATACTTCATGGTTTCCTTTCCAGAAATCCTGCGCTCTCTTCATGACTCCAAGTTGAAATCCAGGCCTTTGTGTTGATCTGTTTGCTTATCAAAACAACACGTAGTGCTAATTTTCCATCTTGTATTTCTAGCGTCACACTTTTTCCTTAACAAAAGGAGATTTGCTGGTATATGTGATGCACACATTCATCCTTAGATGCGCTTTATTAGTCAAGTCAATATAATAGAGCATCCGATCAGACTCCTTCCGATCTAAACTAAACATAACTCTGAATGCGTGTCCTCCAGTGATGTTTGTAAAGCAACACATGAATTTTGAATTGTCTGTAATTACGAATTCAGATGTTCTTAAGTATTGCCCATTTGGTTTGTTTCCATTGCATTGTGCTGTAACGTATATCTTGAATATTAGAGAAAGGAAACACAAAATCATGAGCTTGCACTAAAGGATGAAGTAACAGACTTTTTTACCCACCTAATGAAAATACTGAAGCATGAAATTTGGAAAGGAGCATTTAAGGTTATCTGAAAAGTGTTCCATATACAGAGTTTAAGTTGAAGTTTGTGAGTGGTCCAGCTGAAAACAGAAATTTGATTAGGGCAGCTAATATTTTTTTCTCTTATAAAATTGATTCTGCATAGAGGACTATAGATAAATCTTTTAAATGAATGCTGTTTTTAAACAGGGAAGTATGAAATGACTTTGAGCCAACTAAAGGAGAATTTGTGCCCCATGTTACTTGAGTTTACAGTCATTTGGGCTTCTAAACTTAATTCCTACTTTGAATAAATGCATTTAAACAGGGAATTATCCAATAGTACCGCGAGCCAAAGAAAGTAGGCTACGATCACCCAAATTTTCAGCTGAGCTGGAAACTACTGCCCAAAAGAGCCAAGTTAATCGTATCGTGAAACTTGCTTAGCTAGTAAATGGACTAGATATATATATATATATATATATATATATATTTTTTTTTAAAAAAATGTTCCCTGGATGTGGATGATGCTGGCAAGGCCGCATTTATTGCCCATCCCTAGTTGCCTACATTGTAGGTTACTGGACATTGAGAATATAGCCACCAACAATGGATTGGCCGAATGAAAGAGGAGAATGCTTGGATCATGAGATTGAGTTTATCATTGCACTTTTATAGCTTCGGAGTGGACCATTGGGCTGGAAAACTGAACAGCCTCGTTGTTTTAAACAGTGCACAGCTAATTTTGTATTTTGATTTGTTTTTATGCACTTTTTCCATTCTCATTAGTAACCAATTCCTTTTGTATTTGTTGATGTCAATTACCAAAAGAATTAGATGCATGTAGATTAATATGATCAGGTGATCTCTAAACCATTTGAACCTGCTAGTTGATGACTTCTTTGTAGTTGCTTGACTATGTAACATGTCAGCTATTGTACAGTATGAAGTGACCAAATAGCCTGGTAATCAGTTACATAATGTTTTAGGTTTTGATCAGTTTTCTGCCTCTTGTTATGATTTTTTTGCTTTTGTTTACTATGTATATTTTGTGTATGTACTTATACTGGTCCTAATAAGGCGGTCCCTTTTAAAATAACTTTTTTGGTCTTCATTAACTACAGGATCTTGAAACACATTATTACTGTTCAGCCTCGCTTTAATATTTGGCAAATAAAATTTATCAGGATCGTGTTTTTCTTCCTCCTTCCCCTCCTTTTTTTGGTATGTGTACTCATGCAAGTTAAAGAGTAAATTATAGCATTTTTCCTTGCTATGTACCCAGTGTCAGGATTAAATGCAGGCACATATACCAGTAGATGCAGCAGGTTAAAATTTCCTCATTACTCTTACCAATCTGAAAGCTCCTCATGCGACACATATTGTAAACTCAAACTAGTTATCCTTATGAGAGTACCAAATAGTAGGCAGTGTTGTGCTCAGGACTTGCGTAGAAAGTGACCAAACTATTTTCGCTTACAACTACTTGAGAGATTAGGATCCTGAAATTTCACCGTGGGATACTATCACAAGTGCACAATGTGTTCATCTGAAATTTCTTCCTCCGCTATTTTAACAGAGAAGAAATAGAGATGCTGGAATACTCTAGAAGATGATTGCAGATGAAAATGCAAGAGGTTGTTGCAATCATAGTTGAAAGACATCTAAGCCTGTCCTTCATCTGCAGTTATTCAGGTGACATGCTAGAGAGAATAACTGTCACGGTCACACAGATGCAAATGCCCTGAAATTATGCTGTAGGACCTTAGTGTACAAATGCTTAATGTTTTTGTATGAAATTCATTTGTTGATTATCAAAAGAGGAGTCAGACCATTTATTTTAAATGAGTTAATGGGCTCGATTTTGCGATCGCGTTTCCGGCGGGTTCCCAGCGGGGTGGCCCCGAAAATCCCGATATCCGGTCATGTGACCGGATCGCGACGAAATCCCGGCCACTTCCGGGTACCGCGCTGACGTGCGGGGCTGCGCGCGCAAGCCCCGCTGGTAGGAATCCCGCAGGCAATTAAAGCCAGCGGGGTTCCACTTGAGAGTACTTAACTTGCTCGTTGTGGTCAGTTAATGAGCTGAAGCAGCTGTCAAAAGAGGAAGTGTGGGATTTTAGGTTCAAGGCAGTGAGTTTCACACACTGGGGGAAACAGTACCGTTCCAACCAGGCATGTTGCAGCCAGCAGCCTGTGGCAGGTGCCAAGGTGCGCTCCACGGGGGAGAGCCCTCACCCACGCAGGAGGCCACCGCGTCACATAGGGCAACCCCTGCCCTCCACCACCCCCCGCCAAGCCAGAGGACAGACCGACACGAAACCGCAGCCCCAGTCCGAGGACCCACCCACCTACCCTGCACAACCCCTCAGACCAACACCTGCCAGATGGGTGGTGCGTTGACATCGTCGGAGGACGAACAGGATGACCAGCCCCAGCAGCCTCGCAGTCCACGCCGTCTGCCTCGGAGAGGTGGGGCCCCCCAACACGGTGCTGCGGCACACCCACCTGCACAGCAGGAGGGAGGGCAACCGCAGAGAGAGATGCGTCGCAGGAGGCACTACCCTCCGCACAGGGTGTACAGAGCGAGGCTCAGCTTCCTGGACCTCTCCGAGGAGCAGTGCATACGGAGGCTCAGAGTCAATCGCCAGGTAGTCGCCGACATCTGCAGCCTCCTTAACGACGAGCTGCTCCCTGATGGACCAAGCAGCATCTTCCTACCTGTCGCCGTCAAAGTCACCACTGCCCTCAACTTCTTTGCATCCGGTTCCTTCCAGGGTGCCACCGGGGACATCACCGGGGTCTGTCAGTCCTCTGCACACAAGTGCATAAGGCAGGTCACCGATGGGTTGTTCCGCAGGGCCTCCCACTACATCAACTTCGCCATGGACGAGCGCAGCCAGATGGAGAGGGCGGTTGGATTCCATGCCATGGCCGGCTTCCCACGGGTGCAGGGTGTAATCGACTGCACCCACATCGCAATACGGGCACCTCCGCATGAGCCAGGGCTGTTCATCAACAGGAAGGGGTATCACTCCATGAACGCCCAGCTCATCTGTGACCACCGCCAGAGATTCCTACACGTGTGCGCCAGATACCCCGGCAGCTGCCACGATGCCTTCGTCCTCAGGGAGTCCGCCGTCCCGCCCATCCTGCAGGCACCCAACGCCGGCAACGGCTGGCTCCCCGGCGACAAGGGGTATCCCCTCCACACGTGGCTCATGACACCTCTGAGGAACCCCATCACCGAGCCGGAGCGTCGGTACAATGACAGCCACACTGCTACCAGGTCTACAATTGAGCAGACCATAGGGCTTCTCAAGATGCGCTTCAGGTGCCTTGATCGTTCTGGGGGAGCGCTGCAATACACACCATTCAGAGTGGGACGAATCATAGTTGTCTGCTGTGCCCTGCACAACATGGCCCAACAGAGAGGGGTGCCGCTGGAGGAGGCCCCATCCACACCCGCCACCCACATTGAGGAAGGCGAGGGCGAGGAGGAGGAGGAGGAGGCGGAGGAGGAGGACGCGCCAGAGGATGTTGGACGACCCATGCACCGAGCCGCGACTCACCGGGATGGTCGCCGGGCCAGGGAGGCACTCATACGTCAACGGTTCTCCTAGAGTCAGACACTGCGAGGCGCTCGCATCTCCTCACCTGCACATGCGAGCGGCCATACCAGCCCCCTCCACTGAAGAGTGCTGCCAGTAATCCTGCACCCACAGCAGTGTGCCCAATGGGTGGCAGCAGGTGTTCGCCGTCATGATGGCCTCCACGGAACGCACCTATTGCACAAGCCGCGGAAGAATGGACGAGAGGTGGCAGGAGTGGTGAGAATAGACTATTTAATATCTCGAATGTGACATTATATAAGAAAAAAAGTACAAAATAATAAACACCCTGGTGTATTCCCTTTGTGATTATAAGGCCTTTGCAATTCTTTTCCGGGAACCCCTACGTGGTGCTACCCCTGTGGCTCCAGCAGAGGTAGTGGCAGGTTGCTCGTCTTCTTGCCTTGACCGGGTAGATGCTTTTGGCGGACGGCCCCTGGGTTTCGGTGCCCGTGACGGCACCTCCACAGACTGCTCCTCCTGCACCGGGGCAGGGGCAGACTCGGCCACCTGGAGAGGAGGCACCATTGCGGGTACTGGTTGAGAGGTGGGCGACGGGTGGGACGTGGGGGCGCCTTGAGAGGCGTCCCCGCTTCCATGTCCCCGGTCACCATCATCCCTCTCTTGGCCTCGGCCCACATCACCCCTTCCACCCTGCTGGACGGCAGTTTGGATGGCATGTGTGAGGCCTTGCAAGGCCACCCCTAGTGTATCCCTCAGCCTGTTGATGGCGTCGGAATGTTGCTCACCCTGAATCCGTACAGACGTTGTCAGGGCCTGCATGGACTCGATCTGGAGCTGTGCGTGACGCTCGAGTGAGGCCAGCCTGTCCTCCACCGCAGACAGTCCCGCACCTACCTGCGACACTGTGTCGCCGGTACCCTCCTGTGCCTGCGCCACCAATGCCCACATGCAGGAGGTGGACTCCTCCATCGCCTGCGCTATTGTGGACAATGCGCGCGGCACCTCTGCCAGTACCTCAGCAATTAGCTGGTGGCCCTCGACGACTCTCCTTTTCTCTGGTGGCCCCCTGGGTTCAGCATCTGGGTCCGGCTGAGCAGAGCCTGGAGATGAGTGCTCCCTCCGTCGCGGACCCTCCGCGGCTGCCCCTGCCACCAGGGTCTGCTCATGCTCGCTCGTGCGCAGTGACTCACCAAGTGCTACCCCAACTAGTTGGCGAGGGGGACCCACCGAGGTGCGTGTCTCTGCGCTGGTGGATGGTTGGCTCTGATGTGACGATGCACCCTCAGAGACCGCCATGTCCTCTGAGGAATCGCCCTCCACGATCGCTTCACCCAAAGACGGACCTGCAAGAGAACAGAGGGCACTTTGAGGCATGTGGACCAACTTGACAGTGCGCCTGATGGCAGGTGATGAGACGGTAACTCGCGATCATGGATGTTGAGTGTCAGCTTTCCCTTACCGGCCGTTTCGGCAGCGACACACTCGCCATCGGCCACCGACAGGCAATGTCGCGTGCGGGCGAGGTCGAGCGCCTCCACCTCTGCGTCGGTGAGCTCCACCACCTGCGGCGGCCCACCTCCGGTGCGTGCCCTTTCCCTATTGTTCTTGCTTCTCTTCTCCTGTGAAGGCAAAACACAGATGTGTGAGTGGGTGCGTATTGCATCGTGAGACGCATCGAGCATCGGTGTGGTTGGGTTGAGCGTGGCGCGGATGGATGGGAGGAAGCGTGGGCCACGTGCCCATCCCATTGCATGGGGATTGGGGTGTGTGGTAGTGTTCGGGTGGGGTCAGGGACGGTGGGTACTTGCGTGCACGGCGAGGATGGTGAATGAGTGGCTGTGAGGATTGCTGATGGAGCGCAGTGGTGGCTGTGCAGGAGGGGGTTGTGATCTGTTTGGCGTGATGGTGGGGACGGGATGTGGGAGGGTGCGTTGGTGTACTCACCTTGCCAGACCTAGTCAGGTCATTGAAGCGCTTGCGGCACTGCTCCCAAGTCCTTGGGGTGTTGCCCCTGCTGCTCACCTCCGCCGCCACCTCTGCCCATGCCTTCCTGGTTGCGGCGGCAGGGAACTTGCGTCCATCTTCTGGGAAGAGTGTTTCCCTCCTCCTCCTCACGCCCTCCAGCATCAGCTGCAGTGCCAGGTCTGAAAAACGGGGCGCAGCCTTTCCCCTTTGCTGAGCCATCGTCTCAAACCGCTTGCTTGTAGCAGGAGGGGCTTTGGGAGACTGCCCCTTTAACTGGAGCTCCTACATCGCGTCGACGGTACTGCGCATGCGCAGCCGGCCGGCACGCAGCTGGGGAGCGCAGAACCTGGAAGCAGGGCTTTATCAGTTCAATTATCCCGCGATCGCGTGGGGGACGCACACGATTAGCCGTCCGCGTTTTCCACGCTCCCGGAGGACCACCCGCTGGGAACCCGCAGGCCTGCTAAATTCGAGCCCAATGTCTCCATCAAAATAGCCATGATGTGGAGATGCTGGTGATGGACTGGGGTGGACAAATGTAAGGAATCTTACAACACCAGGTTATAGTCCAGCAATTTTATTTTAAAATCACAAGCTTTCGGAGATTATCCCCTTCGTCAGGTGAACGAAGGGGATAATCTCCGAAAGCTTGTGATTTTAAAATAAAATTGTTGGACTATAACCTGGTGTTGTAAGATTCCTTACATTTGTCCATCAAAATAGTCGAGGGAGGAATTTCAAGCATGCTTATGCGCTACTATTTTGCAACATAATTTCAGGGCTGAACTTCCACACAGCTACTAGAAATAGCTACATGAAGTTGTCCATTGGAGAGTGCTGACCTCGTACTACAGGGCAGTCTTCATGTGTGTCTGACTGTTGATGGCTCACTTATCTCCCAATGGGTTCACGTACACCCTTATTTAACAACAGGCTCACAAGAAGGCTTGGGTGAAAGTCAGCGTACAGCATTTGGATTCAGGCAGGTAAAGGTCTTCTTGGTAAACCTGAAGAAGTTCTAGGTTCAGGGACATAAACATTGTAGGATCCAGTTTTTACTGAGCCAAGTTTCATTCTGTTCAAAGGATACAATTTCTATAATTACAGTGTATAGGATATACTGAAACGTATAACGGAATCACAAAAAAGTCATAACCACCTTTGTGATTCATTCAGCATCCTTAACTCTTCATATTTTCCTTTAACTAAATCTAGCTCAGTGCATCCCATCTCCTCTTCCCTTTTACAGCTGCTTGACAACACAGTAGCAACTCAAGCACCAGAGGTAACGTGTCTCTACATTTGTCTACTTAAACCAGCCTTATCTTTTTAGGTGTTTTAGTGACTGAATCAGAATGAATCTGAGAATTAAAACGCCCTTCTGTCCTTCTCCCCTGCTTCATGGTACCTACCCCCCAGTTGACTATCATGATGCCATGTAGTAAAATATCAACAACAAACCTCTGGAAATAAGCACTGGTACAAAAGATTCAGCATGTTCCTGACACATCATGCTCATTGTAATTGTTGTAGCAATTTGAGGTGATGAATTAAAAATATTACACAAAAGGCATGTTATGGGAACATTAAAAGTGTAATGGTTTAAGTACAATTTTTCCCATTGATAATTTACTAAGCAAGCCTAGTGTCAACATTAAATCTTTTATTCCACATGCCATCGGAGAGAACAGGAAGCAAAATAAATGGTTTCCGCTCCAGGAACTAACACTATAGAGTTGTAACCCCTGTTGGTTTGTTGATCCTGTTGACAAAGAGTCTGTGCCTTTTCTGTTGATCAATGTTAGTGAAATACAGTATTTACATATTCCCTCATCCCTAAGTGTATTTTGGCAGAGATATGCATGGCATGTGGAAGAGAATGAATCTAGGAGAAATTCAATTTACTCATTGGTGGTCTAATAATTTTCATTTTTTGAAGAAGTTTTCCTCTTGTACAAGTCTTTGTGCTGTCTGAGTAGGTGGCTTCATATACAATGTATTAAAAAATATGAAAGTATGTGCCTAGAGGGACAAACAGGAGAACTGTGTTCTTGAGGGGGAGATTCGAAAGAGAACTTTAGGCAAGATGCAGTGCTGACAAAATAAATGCACTCTTATTCAAGACAAATTGTTACATTATAAAATCAGAGTTGTCCCATCGTACGATCTATAGTACTTTTAACAAAATCAGTCACGTAGATTGTTCCTTTAAGAAATTACTAAGCAGTTGCACAGTTTTTGTGTGAGATTCCAGTTAAAGCACCTTTTGGCACAGTTTTAGTTGGTTATATGAAAAAAACTGGAATCTGAAAATATTGTATGAATAAATACTTTCAACTAATAGATTGAGGCTGATTTAGTCCTGACACCCTTAATGTTTTGTGTGCCTACAGATGGGAGACTCTATGGGCAGGGGACCCTGGGAAAGTGAATATCTCACAGGCTCGCCAATTTACACCGTGCATTAAACAACTTAACTTCACTACAAACTTGATTCGCTTGGAACTGAACAGTTCTCTCCTAGAATACTATACTGAGTTGGATGCTGTCCTGTTACATGGTGTTAGGGATAGGCTTCTTTCCCTGCATAAACCATCTATGTTAGATCTGGAAGATGATGACAAGGATGACCATAGTTTAGAGTTCTTCAATGGTCAGTTCAGTGGAATAACCTTGCCTGAATGCACCAAGAGTGGTTACTTTGAAAAACTACCTTATGAGGTAAGAAATTTAATAGAATGCATACAGAATATTTTCGGATCAGATTTAATACAGTATTATGTTATTATGTTTATAGATTTTTTCATATATATTTAACAAATGTTACACTTTTTTTAGTCTTTCTTGAGCAACCCTGGTCTTGGCCACAAGAATGAACGGATGGCTCGCTCCCAGGCCTCTTATCAATTCTAGCATCTAACCCATGGGATATCAGCTTGCAGCCTGAGTTGACTTTTTCTGTTGGTGTGGATATGTGTTGTTTTTAACCATCTGTCTATCACTCTGCATCTAGGTAGCTTAATGCACATCTTGGCTCATTGTATATGGAATTTATCCTTCAGCATTGGACAGGGATTCAAGTCACAAAACAGATATGTCATTCTACTCTTATGGTGTTTAACTATTTGTTATTTTGTAAAATAGAAACTCCATCCATGTTAGTCTTTTAATGTTTTTTTTAAAAAAAACTAGTAAAAGTGTCTGAAATCTATTCATCAGTTTAATAAAAACTGCATTGTATTTATGCCACTCATTATTATGTTAGTATAAAATTTACAATGTCATTTGAATTATAAATTGTTTGTATCTCTTCATATTTTCTGCTAAATAGCTATCCATGCATTAGAAAGTGGTGTGGGGTGAAAAAGCTGCTAATACTGTATTGTGTATTTACACTACACTCCTTGGGGACTAATCAGTGCCATTATTTAATTTTTTAAATTTCTGAACAAGAACTTAATTTATCAGAACATGTATTGTATCGAAGTGCTAAAACTGTGCACCTTGGTCACAGAATAAAGGACTTTAATCTGTTCCAATTGGAGAGTGATGGTGCTGTAATGAATTCCCCTGTATTAGTATAATTTAAGCAAATGTATATTGGGAAAAAAGAAAGACTTGCATTTATATAGCATCTTTCACGACCTCAGGACACCCCAAAGCACTTTACAGCCAATTAACGACTTTTGAAGCGTAGTTGCTTCCATAATGTAGGAAACGCAGCAATCAATAAGCGCGCAGCAGGCTCCCATAAACAGCAATGAAATAAATGACCAGATCATCTATTCTAGGTGTTGGTTGAGGGATAAATGTTGGCCAGGACATCGGGAAAACTCCCCTGCCCTTCCTCGAATAATGCCTAGGGATCTTTTACGTCCACCTGAGAGGGCAGATGGGGCTTCGGTTTAAAGTCTCATCTGAAAGATGGCACTTCCGAGAGTGCAGCACTCCCTCGGTACTGCACAGAAGTGCCAGCCTAGATTATGTGCTCAAGTCTCTGCACTGAGCCAAGGCTGATATCTATAAGATTATCAGGTAGTGTTTGTTTTATTACTGGAGTCTGGGAACACTTATCAGAACCACTTAACATTTGCCAAAAATTGAGCACCATGGCAGGCCAATGCTATTTCATTATGGTATTAAATATCTAATTTCTGTTGTAATATTGGAAAGCCTTTAATTCTCTTTTTGTTTGTTTTTAAATAGATAATGGCAAAGATTTTGCTGTACCATTTGCATATAAATAACGGTGAGGCTAAAGACGCTCGCCGTTATTTATATGCAAATGGTACAGCAACTTCAGGCGAGGGACAGATGCGCGGTTAAACTCAAATATCCAGAAGTTGCTGTCCGAGATGCGCCTTTCCGTTGTTAGCTTCGCAAAAACGGCATCTCGCTTTATGCCTCACCATTGAATGGCGTGAAGTTGCACGATAGATACGAACTAAACTCGCCACAGAAAGTTAAGTCTGTCCATTCCAGTCTAAGTACCCTTTTAATAAAGTGTTAATTACTGCCAGTCAACCTCTCTGATCCTGAAATTTAACTATTAATAAGTGTGGAGTCTCATTCCTTCAGCTTTTAATTGCTGTTGCAGATTTTTAAAATGTAAAATTGTAAATTTAATTTCTTTTTAGTTTTCCTTTCTGTCTCTTTTTTCTGTCCCTCATAATCCAATCTTTCTTTCCCTCTCTTTATCTCTCTGTACCTGATTTGACATTTAATTCACCCACTCTAATTCACACGTCCTTCTCAGTCCTTGTGCTGTTAATTTCACAATCCTTTAATCTGATTGGTTAAGGAGATACACAGTTGCTTGCCCTGTTCACTCAGGTCCCAGATGCCCCATTTCCCTCACTGCGATGTGATCAGCTCGCACTTTCATCAACTTGCCACGCAAAAAATTTAAAAACCTACCAACAGGCAAGGACAAGTCTAACTAACGGCAAACGCTGTTGGGTGCCCTACCACAGCAAAATCTGGGCTAATCATTTCTACTTGTACTATTTTTTTCTTGTACCTAAGCAAGCAAAGCTGCACAATAAATATTTAGGTCAACTGTTTTGAGATTGTGCTCTGGTTTACCCTTAATCTACAATGGTAAAAATGACCGACAAAAAGGATGGAACAAGTAAAATCTGAACTGTAATAAGGAACACTTTTGTGTAGTAGAATATTTCCAATCCCCAAACTTTGTGCATTTGCTTTAATGTATATTGTAACCTTCTAACCCTATGTAAAATTTGCCAAACGTTATTTGTACATTATGAATATGCTTGTAATTCTGTGTTATACACAATAATTCACATTGTATGTTTATAATGAATAGCTGGTACAAAATGGTATGGAAATAAAAATGAACATTTTGGAATGAGATCAAATTGGCTATTAACAATATTGAGGAAAAATCAGTAACCATTCTATTTTAATTTGCTTCATTTCTGCTCTCTCGTCAGGTGATTTTTTTTGACTGAAGGAGTGGGCAAATAATGATTTTTTTCCCAAGATTCTGTCAGTACTTCTCTGACTGGTTGATGGAGGTGATATGCCTGACCTACAAGTGCTTGATGCTGATACTGAGGGGATGAATTTCCACGAGGGCTCTTCCGCTCATCTGCCATAACCTCAACAGAAGAGACATGGAATCCTTGGAAAAATGGTGTAAACGCCTGTGGAAATTCATTCCCTGAAGAGGGATGAGGTTCGGCAGGAAGATTTTAAGGAGTTAGGAAAGAGAGTAAGAAGCAGGACCTCAAAGGTAGTAATCTCCCGATTACTCCCAGTGCCATGCGCTATTGAGTACAGAAATAGGAGGATAGAGCAGATGAATGCGTGGCTGGAGAGATGGTGCAGGAGGGAGGGCTTTAGATTCCTGGGGCATTAGGACCGGTTCTGGGGAAGGTGGGTTGCACCTCAACAGGGCCGGGACCAATATCCTTGCACGGAGGTTTGCTAGTACTGTTGGGGAGGGTTTAAACTAGCTTGGCAGGAGGATGGAAACTTGAATGTAGATTTGGATGGGACAGAATCAGAACTGGAGATAGAAGGCAGAAAATTAGTAAGTGACTTAGGAAGGCAGAGGAGACAAAGGTTAGAAAATAAACAGCAAGGGAGATTGGCAGTGCTTAAAGGTATATACCTCAATGCAAGGAGTATAGTGAATAAGACAGATGAACTGAGGGCACAGATAGACATGTGGCAGTATGATATTACAGAAATAGCTATTACAGAAATATGGCTTAAAGAGGGGCAGGAATGGCAGCTCAAAGTTCCTGGTTACAGGGTTTTCAGACGAGATAGAAAAGGGGATTCAAAAAAAGGAGGGGGGGGGATGGCAATTTTGGTTAAAAAAACAATTACAGCTATGAGGAGGGATGATATATTAGAAGGATATTAAATGAGGCCAAATGGGTTGAGCTAAGGAACAAAAAAGGGGCAGTCACATTGCTGGGAATGAACTATAGATCCCCAAACAGTCAGAAGGAGATAGAAGAGCAAATATGGAGGCAAATTTCTGAGAAGTGCAAAAACAGTAGGGCAGTAATAGTAGGGGATTTCAACTACCCTAATATTAACGGGGACACAAACAGTGTGAAGGGTATAAAGGGTGCAAAATTCTTAATTTGCATTCAGGAGAACTTTTATAGCCAGTACGTAGCAAGCCCAACAAGAGAGGGAGTAGTTCTGGATTTAGTTTTAGGTAATGAGGCTGGGCAGGTGGGAGGAGTATCAGTGGGAGAGTATTTTGGTGGTAATGATCATAATTCAGTTAGTTTCAGCATAGTTATGAAAAAGGACAAAGATAGAACAGGAGTTAAAGTTCTCAATTGGGGAAAGGCCAATTTTACTAAGCTAAGAAGTGATTTAGCAAAAGTGGACTGGAAACAGCTACTTGAAGGTAAATCAATGTCAGAGCAGTGGGAGGCATTCAAGGAGGAGATTCAAGGGGTGCAGAGTAAAAATGTTCCCACAAAGAAAAAGGGTGGGGCTGCTAAATCTAGAGGCCCCTGGATGTCAAAGAGCATACAGGGTAAGATAAGGCAGAAAAGGAAAGCTTATGTCAGACACTGAGAACTCAATACAACAGAAAGCCTGGAGGAGTATAGAAAGTGCAGGAGTGAAATTAAAAAGGAAATTGGGAAAGCAAAGAGAGGGCATGAAAAAATATTGGCAGGTAAAATCAAGGAAAACCCAAAGATATTTTATAAATACATTAAGAGGAAGAGGATAACTCAGGAAAGAGTAGGGCCTATTAGAGACCAAAAAGGTAACTTATGTGTGGAGATGGAAGATGTTTGTATGGTTGTTAATGAATACTTTGCATCTGTCTTCACAAAAGAGAGGGACGATGCAGAGATTGCAGTTGAGGAGGAGGAGGAGGAGGAGTGTGAAATATTGGATGGGATAAACTTAGTGACAGAGGAAGTATTAAGGGCATTAAGAACATAGGAACAGGAGTAGGCCATTCAGCCCCTTGTGCCTGCTCCGCCATTTGATAAAATCATGGCTGATCTGTGATCTAACTCCATATACCCGCCTTTGGCCCATATCCCTTAATACCTTTGGTTGCCAAAATCTATGTGAAGGTTAAAGTCCCCCATTAAGACCACTATGGCTTTCTTACATGCTTGTCTAATCTCTGTATTTATACAATCTAGCACTTCAGAGCTGCTGCCAGGGGTCCTATACACAATTCCCACTATAGTCTTAGATCCTTTCCTATTTCTCAATTCAACCCATAAGGTCTCTGTTGGCTGCTTACCTCTTGATATATCCTCCTTTATCATTGAAGTGATTTCTTCTCTAATCATTAAGGCTACTCCTCCCCCTCTTCCATTTTCCCTAACTCTCCTGTAGACCTTATAACCCGGTATATTTAATTCCCAATCCTGACCATCCTGCAGCCATCTCTCAGTAATAGCTATCATGTCATACCCTCCAATTTGAATTTAAACCTGTAGTTCATTTAATTTATTCCTTATACTCTGCGCATTTGTATATAGAACTCTTAGTTGGGCCACACACCCTAGCCTGACCTTCAGCTTTGATGCTGGGTTAATCGCCTTACGCCTTCTAGTTTTCACTTTATCTGTAGTGTCTAAAGTACACTTTCTTTCTGCTGCTCTGTGCTTTTCCCTTTCACTTGTTCTTGAACAACTGTTTGTACTATTTGTATTGTAAATTTCCCCTGGGTCTTCCCCTCTCTTGCTGCTCTTTACTCCCTACTGACTCCCTGCTCAGGTTCCCATCCCCCTGCCACTCTAGTTTAAACCTTCCCCAACAGCACTAGCAAACACCCCCGCGAGGACATTGGTCCAGATCCTGTTCGGGTGTAACCCGCCCCGCTTGTACAGGTCCCACCTTCCCCAGAACCGGTCTCAATGTCCCAGGAATCTAAATCCCTCCCTCCTACACCGTCCCTGCAGCCATGCATTCATCCGGTCTATTCTCCTGTTCCTATACTCACTAATATGTGGCACTGGTAGTAATCCTGAGATCACTACCTTTGAAGTCCTGCTTTTTAATTTATCTCCTAACTCCTTAAATTCACCTTGCAGGACCTCATCTCTTTTTTTACCTATGTCGTTGGTACCGATATGGATCACGACTACTGGCTGTTCACCCTCTCCCTCCAGAATGTGCTGCAGCCGCTCCGCAACATCCATTGACCCTAGCACCAGGGAGGCAACATACCATCCTGGAGTCATGTTTGCGGCCACAGAAATGCCTATCTGTTCCCCTTACAATTGAATCCCCTATCACTATAGCCCTGCCACTCTTCTTCCTCCCCTCCTGTGCAGCAGAGCCACCCATGGTGCCCCGAACTTGGCTCTTGCTGCTTTCCCCTGATAAGCCATCTCCCCCAACAGTATCCAAAGCGGTATATCTGTTTGAGAGGGAGATGGCCCCAGCGACTCCTGCTCTACCTGCCTAGTCCTTTTACTCTGCCTGGCGGTCACCCATTTCCTTTCTGCCTGCGTAATCTTTACCTGTGGTGTGACCACCTCACTGAACGTGCTATCCACGATAGTCTCAGCATCCCAGATGCTCCACAGTGAATCCACCCGCAACTCCAGCTCTGAAATGCGGTTAGCCAGTAGCTGCAGCTGGACACACTTCCTGTACACGTGGTCACCAGGGACACTGGTAGCGTCCATGACTTCCCACATAGTGCAGGAGGAGCATATCACGGGTGCGAGCTGTGCTGCCATGACTTGCCTTAGATTTACACTGCGTTCACCTCTCAGACTCTCCTCCCGCTCTCGGTCTCTCCTTTTATACTGTGCTCACCTCTCGGACTCTCCTAGCATCTTTGAAAGGAGATAGATCACCAGGACCGGTTGAAATGTATCCCAGGCTATTAAAAGAAGCAAGGGAGGAAATAGCGGAGGCTCTGACCATCATTTTCCAGTCCTTACTGGATACAGGCGTTATGCCGGAGGATTGGAGGACTGCTAACGTTGTACCATTGCTTAAAAAGGGAGTGAGGGACAGACCGAGTAATTACAGGCCAGTCAGTCTAACCTCGGAATTATTGGAATCAATTCTGAGGGACAGGATAAACAGTCACTTCGAAAGGCATGGAGTAATCAAGGACAGTCAGCATGGATTTGTTAAGAGGAGATCGTGTCTGACTAACTTGATTGAATTTTTTGAGGAGGTAACAAGGAGGGTCAATGAGCGCAATGCATTTGATGCAGTCTACGTGGATTTTAGCAAGGCTTTTGATAAGGTCCCACATGGCAGAATGGTCAAAAAAGTACAAGCTCATGGGATCCAAGGGAGAGTGGCAAGATGGATCCAAAATTGGCTCAGTGGCAGGAAGCAAAGAGTAATGGTCGACGGGCATTTCCAGTGGGGTCCCACAAGACTCAGTTCTAGGTCACTTGCTTTTTGTGGTATATGTTAATGATTTGGACTTAAATGTAGGGAAATTTGCAGATGATACAAAAATTGGCCGTGTGGTTGATAGGAGGAAAGCTGTAGACTGCAGAAAGATATCAATGGTCTGGTCAGGTGAGCAGAAAAGTGGCAAATAGGGAGGGCAAACAAGGCAAGAGAGTACACAATAAATGGGAGGATACTGAAAGGTGTAGAGGAAGCGAGGGACCTTGGAGTGCATGTCCACAGATCCCTGAAGGTAGCAGGACAGGTAGATAAGGTGGTTAAGGCGGCATATGGAATACTTTCCTTTATTAGCCAAGGCATAGAATATAAGAGCAGGGAAGTTATGCTGGAACTGTATAAACCACTGGTTAGGCCACAGCTTGAGTACTGTGTTCTGATCACCACATTACAGGAAGAATGTAATTGTACTAGAGAGGGTACAGAGGAGATTTACGAAGGTGTTGCCAGGACTGGAGAATTTTAGCTATGAGGAAAGATTGGACAGGCTGGGGTTGTTCTCTTTTGAACAGAGGAGGCTGAGGGGTGATTTAATTGAGGTGTACAAAATTGAGGGACCTTGATAGTGTGGATAGGAAGGACCTATTTCCCTTAGTAGTGAGGTCAATAACCAGGAGGCATAGATTTAAAATGATTGGTAGAAGGATTAGAGGGGAGCTGAGGAAAAATGTTTTCACCCAGAGGGTGTAGGGGTCTGGAACTCACTGCCTGAAAGGGTGGTAGAGGCAGAAACCCTCAACTCATTTAAAAAGTACCTGGATGTACACCTGAATTGCTGTGACCTACAAGGCTTCTGACCAAGTGATGGAAAGTGGGATTAGGCTGGGTGGCTCGTTTTTGGTGAGTGTGGACACGATGGGCCGAATGACCTCCTTCCGTGCCATAAATTTTCTATGATTCTATGAATACCCAGAGTGGAACTATGGCAGTGTTGATACGCTCAGTATCAGGAAGGACCATCCTTCGGGCATCTGATATCAGCACCAAGCACCCCCGGGTCAGGTTCAGTATAGGTGCAGAATAAAATTCCAACATTGTAACTTAATCTCATCATACAACTTAAGGTATCTAAGTGGCAGTAACCTGGAGCTGCATGTGTGCTTTTATTAAATACTATTGTCTCGATTTGACAGGTTAAGGCAACATGCACTCTGGCTTTGCTATGCTTCAAACTGAAGATGGAGGTTCACAAACTCCTACTGTCAATATTTGTACTACTTTGATATACTGTTGTTTGTATGTGGGAGGGTGAATGACAGTGAGCTAATTCACGAAAGACATTCCACCTGCATATACAAAGTTTCCTCCTGGCCTACCCTTCCACCAAGAACTGCTCAAACCCCATTTAATGTTGGATCTTTAAATGGAAAAGAGGAACAACCTTTCGACCCATCGGTCTGAGCTGGAATTGAACTTGGGAGAAAGGATACAGCTGTGCTCTTTTTAAAGTAAAAGTTGCTTTCTTTGTTTTAAATCCCATGACTACACAATTTTATGTTGCCCTGTAAATTAATTGAAGCTTCCTTCTTTTGTAGGACCACAGATATACAATGGAATTTAATTTTACTTATACTGAATGAGGAACTCAGACTTTACTGGAACAAATTTATTTTTTGATCCTCGTAAAAGTATTCTTATGAGGTTTGGCTGCAAACTAGTTCTTCCATTTCAGGGATTCACTTGATGCCATGAACTGTAGGAGCAAACATTAAGTGTTTATATAGGTCACCCTTAGACATTTTTTATAGTGAAGTATACAAAATTTTTGATTCTTTCCCTCAAAAAGAAAAAAAGGCATTACTGCTAAAAGTAAGAGTTTTATTTTATGGTGCTGGCTGAACTCATGACCATAAACTTGTTAGAATCTGCTGAGTATCTATAATTTAATCAGATTTCATAGGGGGATTGCTTTGAGATACAAGGAAGCTTTTGAAAATGGGCATGCTGGGAACTATATTTGAATTTGTAATTGTGTCTGTTAATGGTAATTACCAGCTCATTCATGTCCAAATGCTTCATGATATTTTAATTGATCTTACTACAAATGGGCATTCTGGAAATCATGGGTAGATGTTTGAACTTTTAATCCAGTGTTTAATAATGTGATCCTTGCTCACTGTGACTGTGCATTTTATACCATACATTATCTGTGTATGGCTCTTTTTAAGACAGCTGGGAGTGGAATTTCCTTAAGGTTCTCCCAGCCTCCCTCCGTAACTTCAGTGTCATCGATCTTGGACTAACTTTATGGTCGGAGATCGGGAGAACCTCACAGAAATTCTACCCCCTGGTATTTCAACTCATTGTGAAGCCCTCTTTCATTTCATCCCACCACTAATTGTCTTGGCAATCACTTTGATGTTTTATTCTGGAAAATGAAAATAATTGATTCAGTTAGATTTCAAACATTTTTTGTATTTTTCTCCATATGGGACATTTAGAAGGCTCCACTTTGAAATTTGCTTTTTTTTGTATAAGCTTCGATTTTTTTTTTAATGTCTGTCACCTAGGAAATTCTAAATCAATCTCCTAACTCTGGAGAAAACCAGGCACCATCATTTTTTTAATGTATTTTTTAGTACGGAGAAATAAGCTTTTTCTCTGCCACTGTTGCTTTCTGCTGTTGTTTTTCTATTACATCTGGTTCATTGGCATTACTGGTGCATTGAATTCAGTGAACATTTTTTTGTTAATTGCAAATTTAATACTTTTATTAGTAAATACTACAGTTCATAATTTTATCCTGATTTTCTTAAAAAAGCAACTGAGAACTTAAATATATGAAACTGTATGGAGGTAATTTTAATATTGGGCAATACTGCTAAACGGTCGATATTGGATCAGCTGCCCGGTTGTATCCCTCTCCCAATTTTCATTTCCATTGACCTCAATGGCCACTCCAATATCGCTGCTTTGACACTGTCACCAAATGTCATTATTACCTCCTCTTCCTGTTGTGGCTTCTTTCCTTTTGCATTCACTGTAAGATGTGCTGGCAATGAACTGCTGTATTTCTCCTTCCTTGAAAATTAATAAATTAGTTCACATTTCTGTTGTGCATTGTCAGTGGCAAAGAAGCCCAAGGGCATTGATGCAATTGGAGAACAGAGAATTGAGACAAACTGATGAATTAAATTGATACACACTACTCAGTCAGGAACGAAGGTGGTGTATTTGAGTTCAATGGAAGTGGTCATAAATGAATTGATTGAGGCAAAGTGAAGAGAAATTGAAAAATATGAAGGTGAAAGGGATGAAATGGAAACTTGGAAGGACTATTCTGTATGGAGGAAAGTAGGGAGGCTTTTCTTTTCAAGACGGTTAATATAGCAATAGGGTATAGTGCAGGAGATTGACTGCATTGTATTTCTAAAGAGTGCAAGATTAAACACGAAACATTTATACTTTTCAGTTTTTTCCTCAAAAAATAAAACAATAACTGCATTTCTGCTTTGTGTGAAATTTCATCAAAACAATATGAAAATGTTTATAATCTGATAAAATGGAACAGTTCCAAAAAAAGCTAGAATCTTTGAAGGTGGCAGGACAAGTTGGGAAGGCTGATTTTTTTTTTTAAAAGCGCATGGAATCCTGGCCTTTATTAATAGATTGTAAACAATTTTACAACACCAAGTTATAGTCCAGCAATTTTATTTTAAATTCACAAGCTTTCGGAGGCTACCTCCTTCCTCAGGTGAACGGCATCTCCACATCTTTATTAATAGAGGCAGAGTACAAAAGCAAGGAAGTTATGCTAAACCTTTATAAAACACTGGTTAGGCCTCAGCTGGAGTATTCTGTTCAATTCTGGGCACGACACTTTTGGAAGGATGTCAAGGCCCTATAGAGGGTGCAGAAGAGATTTGATGAACAGTTGTGTAGTTCTTCTAGTGTTCCAGCGAACAGTCCTCCCTCACCTAACACCACAAAAACAGATGAACTGGTCCTTCTTCTCATTTGCGTTTTGTGATTCCTTGCTCTGTCCAAACTGACTGCTGTATTTGTCTACGTAACAGTATTGACTACACCTCCAGAACTAATTCAGCACTTTGGGATGTCTGAAATATATGAAAAAAGCACTATGTAAATTCAACTTCCTTTCTTTTCCTTTCTTCCCTCCTCCTTCCCTCATCAGTTTAGTTCAAAGCTTGGTCCAGTTCTGTACGGACCAATTTATCCATTTCAAATAATCCTACTGCAGTGATGGCTATGGTAATTAACCCATGCCCACATAACGTGTGCTCTAGACCCTATTTCTTTGTCATTAACTCTTTTTTATGATTTGTTTCTCAATATATCAAAATTGGCATCAAATGAGATAGCATTCAATTAAATTACCTCCCCTGCAGAAAATCAGTATCCATTTTTTTTAGAGGCAACACTGTTATCTGATGGTGTTCCACTTGGAGGCAAGGAGGGAAAGGAGGTAACTTTTATTACAATTGAACTGAGAGTGAAATTAGGGCAGGTAAATTGGGAAAAAAAAAAGTTTGACAAAGAAATAGAACAGCGGTAGATAATATTCAAAATGGTGATCAATAGAGTTCAGGAGAAATACATTCCTATAAAAAGCAAGAACAAACTAGCCCATAATGAAACACCATGGATGAATAAAGAGATAAGGGTAAAATTGAAACTAAAGAAAAAGGCATAGTCTAAATAATTAGACAATAAAGGAGAGGATGACAAAGGGGAATATGAAGAGGTTAGGAAAGAACTCAAAAAAATTAGGAAAGCAAAGAGGAACTACGAGATTAAATTATCAAGGAATATAAAAAAAGTAAAATATTCTACAGACACATAAATAACAAAAGAAAAATCATAATATGGATAGGGCCACTAAGGGATACACAAGATAAACTCACAAGTAACGACAGCGAAATGGCAGAAATATTAAATAGTTACTTTGCCTCCGTAATTACCAGGGAGACTAAAGGTGGGCAGAACATTAGAAGAAGAGTTCGAAAAAGATATTAAAATGTTTAAGATAGTGGGGAGATAATTGATAAAATAATCAAACTAAGGGAGGCTAAGACCTCTGGTCCGGATAGATTGCATCCATGAATATTAAAAGAAGTTAGGGAAGAGAGCAGAGGCACCATTACATATATATAAAAATTCACTAGAAAAGAGAATAATACCAGAGGACTGGCGGACAGCTAATGTGATTCCTAGATTTAGAATCACAGAATGGTTACAGCATAGAAGGAGGCCATTCGGCCCATCAAGTCCATGCCGGCTCTTTATAAGAGCAATCCAGTTAGTCCCATTCCCTCGCTCTTTCCCCATAGCCCTGCAAATTTTTTCCCTTCAAGTATTTATGCAATTCCTTTTTGAAAGCCACGATTGAATCAGCTTCCACCATCCTTTCAGACAGCGCATTCCAGATCATAACCACTTGATGCATTAAGACGTTTTTTCTCATGCCGCCTTTGGTTCTTTTGCCAGTCATCTTAAATCTGTGTCCTCTGGTTCTTGACCTTTCTGCCAATGGGAATAGTTTCTCTTTACTTACTTTATCTAACCCTTCATGATTTTGAACACTTCTATCAAATCTCCTCTTAACCTTTTCTGCTCTAAGGAGAACAGCCCCATCTTCTCCAGTCTATCCACGTAACTGAAGTTACTCATCCCTGGAACCATTCTAGTAAATCTTTTCTGCACCCTCTCTAAGGTCGTCACATCCTTCCTAAAGTGCGGTGCCCAGAATTGGACACAATACTCCAGCTGTGGCCGAACCAGTGTTTTATAAAGGTTCAACATAACTTCCTTGCTTTTGTACTCTATGTCTCTACTGCTTATAAAGCTTTTTTAACTGCTTTCTCAACCTGTCCTGCAATCTTCAAAGATCTGTGCACATATACTCCCTGGTCTCTCTGTTCATGCACCCCCTTTAGAATTGTATCAATTAGTTTATATTGCCTCTCCTCATTCTTCCTGCCTAAATGTATCACTTCGCACTTCTCTGCATTAAATTTCATCTGCCATTTGTCTGTCCATTCCACCAGCCTGTTTCTGTCCTCTTGAAGTCTATTACTATCCTCCTTACTGTTTACTACACTCCCAAGTTTTATGTCATCTGCAAATTTTGAAATTGTACTCTGTACACCCAAGTCCATGTCATTAATATATATCAAAAAAAGCAGTGGTCCTAGTACCGAACCCCTGGGGAACACCTCTTTATACCTCCCTCCAATCCGAAAAATGACCGTTTACAACTACTGTCTGTTTCTCGTACTCTCTCTGCCCCTCTTACTATTTTTTTCACTTCTCCTCTGTACTTTCTATACTCAGCCTAGTTCTTACTTGTATTATCCACCTGACATCTGTCATACGCCCCCCTTTTCTGCTTCATCTTACTCTCTTTCTCTTTCGTAATCCAGGGAGCTCTGGCTTTGGTTGCCCTACCATTCCCCATCTTGGGTATGTACCTAGACTGTACCCAAACCATCTCCTCTTTAAAGGCCGCCCATTGTTCGATTACAGTTTTGCCTGCCAATCTTTGATTCCAATTTACCTGGGCCAGATCCATTTTCAACCTACTGAAATGAGCCCTCCTCCAATTAAGTATTTTTACTCTAGATTCCTCCTTGTCCTTTTTCATAACTAACCTAAACCTTATGATACTATGATCACAGTTCCCTAAATGTTCCCCCACTGACACTTGCTCCACTTGACTCACTTCATTCCTCAGAACTAAATCCAGCAATGCCTCCTTCCTCATTGTGCCAGAAACATACTGATAAGAAAGTTATCCTGAACACGCTTCAGAAATTCCTCTCCCTCTTTGCCCTTTACACTATTACTATCCCAGTCTATAGTAGGATAGTTGAAGTCCCCCATTATCACCACTCTATAGTTTTTGCACCTCTCTGCAAATTTGCTCCTCTATATACTTCCCACTAGTTGGTGGCCTATTAGTGTAATGGCACCTCTATTGTTTTTTTAACTCTAACCAAATAGATTCTGTCTTTGACCCCTCAAGGACATCCCCTCTATCCAGTACTGCAATGTTCTCCTTAATCAATACTACCACCCCCACCCCCTTCCATTTTTTCCTTCCGTGTCTTTCCTGAACACCTTGTATCCAGGATTATTTAGTACCCAATCCTGCCCTTTTTTGAGCCAGGTCTCCGTTATCACCACTACATCATATTCCCAAGTTGCTATTTGTACCTGCAACTCACCAAACTTATTTACCACGCTTTGTGCGTTTACACGCATGCACTCTAAATCTATCATGGACCTTTTCATACCCTCTCTTAGTCTGATCCTACCTAATACTGTACTATTTCTTATTCTAGTGCTATCTTTCTCTCCCAATCCTGTGTGCACCTTGTTTCTCCTTTCTAATGCTACATCCTGGTGCCCATCCCCCTGCCAAATTAGTTTAAACCCTCCCCCACAGCACTAGTGAACCTCCCCACAAGGACATTAGTCCCAGCAATGTTGAGGTGCAACCTGTCCGACTTGAACAGGTCTCTCCTGACCCAGAAATGGTCCCAATTTAAAAAGGGAGATAGAACAAGTCCAGTTAGCTTAACGTCAGTGTTAGGAAAGATAATTTAATGGAAAGACATCTAGAGAACGAAAATATAATAAATAATAGTCAGCACGGATTTCAGAAAGTTGTGTTTGACCAATCTTATTGAATTCTTTGAAGAAGTAACAGAAAGAGTAGACAAGGGTAATGTAGTAGATGTAATACATTTGGATTTTCAAAAGGCCTTCGATAAGGTACTGCATTGAAGACTCATGGCTAACGTCAGAGCATGTGGAGTCAGAGGACAGGTAGCAGAATGGATAGCAAGTTGGCTACAAAACAGAAAACAGAGAGTAGGGGTTAAGGGTAGCTACTCAGACTGGCAACAGGAGGGAAGCGGTTGACCCCAGGGATCAGTGCTGAGACCACTGTTGTTCACAATTTACATTAACGATTTGGATCCGGGAATCGGAAATATAATTTCAAAATTTGTGGACAACACCAAATTGGGGGGTGTAGTTAATACACAGGAAGAATGCCTCAAAATGCAAGAGGACATTAATAAACTTACAGAATGGGCATGTAATTGGCAAATGAATTTCACTATAGGTAAGTGTGAGATGGTGCATTTTGGTAGGAAGAATAAGGAGGCCACATACTGCTTGGAAAGTAAGAGTCTAAACGGAATAGAGGAACAAAAGGACCTGGGGTACAAATACACAAATCACTAAAAGTAGCGACGCAGGTTAATAAGGCCATAAAAAAGAAAAATCAAGCCCTCGAATTCATTTCTAGAGGGTTAGAATTAAAAAACAAAGAAGTTATGTTAAACTTGTATAGAACCTTGGTTAGACCACACTTGGAGTATTGTGCACAGTTCTGCTCTCCATATTATAAAAAGGTTGGAGAGGGTGCAGAAAGATTCACAAGGATGATACCAGAACTGAGAGGATATCCTTAGAGATAATGAAAGGGTTTGGTAGGGTAGACGTAGAGAAAATATTTCCACTTGTGGCAGAGTCCAAAACTAGAGGTCGTAAATATAAAATAGTTGCTAATAAATCCAATAGGGAATTCAGGAGAAACTTCTTTACCCAAAGAGTGGTAAGAATGTGGAACGTTCTACCACAAGGAGGAGTTCAGGCAAATAGTGTAGTTGCATTTAAAGAGAAGTTAGATAAGCACATGGGGAGAAAGGAATAGAAGGGTATCCTGATAGGGTTAGATGAAGTAGGGAGGGAGGAGGCTCATGTAGAGCATAAATGCCAGCATAGACCAGTTGGGCTAAATGGCCTGTTTCTATGCTGTAGTTTCAATGTAAGTCAATATAACTATCATTGGTAATTATATAGGGAGGTCTCTAGTCCAGACATGCTCTCATGGTTGAAGGAGGATAGCATAGGTATGTACACAAAGAATGCAAATAGGAACAAAATTGAGGGCAGTGGCCCATAAATTGCTCTGAGTGGCGAATGAACTGCTCGCGCATCTCCATAGATTTATACTAACGAACTAACTTACCGCCATCATTACTGTGTGCACTTCCTCTAATAGTGAAGCTAGGACCATTGGGAGAAACGAGAGGATTGATCTCTCCCCTCGACCAATCAGATTGCAGCATCCTTGAAAAACCACGAAGAGTCAAAACCTTGGCCGAGAAATTGCTCGGAGTGGCGAACCAAAAGTGCTGGCCGCTCCATAGTTTTATACTAACCCACTAACTTACCATGGTCTTTTCTGGGTGCACTTCCTCTAATAGGAAGCGGAGAAGAGCACGGCGTTAGCTCCAGCAAAGCTAGGACCCATGGGAGAAGCGAGAGGATCGCTCTCTCCCCTCGAACAATCAGATTGTAGCATTTTTGACAAGCTGCGAACAGTTTCTGCGAGCTGGAATGTAAAATCCAGGAAGTGAAAGGAACAACACTAAAATCATTTGTAAAAAAAGTTATGGACAGCGAAAATAGAGAGGGTAAGAAATAATCGAATTGGATTATTATAAGAGACAGAAGCAAAAAGTAAAATAAAAACATTTTTTAATTTAAAAAAAAATTTTAATGACCAAAAACTATTAAAATAAGGAGTAATGAGACTCCATCTTTTTAAAAGTTCATTTTTAGTTGTTTGGAAGTCATTAAGATTTACTTAGTTTGGACCTGGTATATTTAAGCCCACCTCTTTTTATGGCGATATTAATTAGTTTCCAGTTGGGCAGAAGAGCAAGTTGGCCCAGGTCTGTTAATTCTGTTGATTGCAGCCCCCGATATTCCTTTTACGGCGAAGCTGTCAGATCGGCAGCAAACCAAGAACAGCAAGTTCCTGATTTCCGTGTTTGTCTGCACATGTGTGAATGTCGGAATTTGCTCTTTCGTTTGGCCACTAACAACGGTTCTTTTTAAAGCAATTTCCGGCCCAATATAAAAAAATCGATCAGCTTTAATTTGATTGTCTACGTGAGATCTATGAAGCAAATCTTTAGCATCCTTTCACAATGATAATATCTGAAAGTCTGGCATTGGTTTGACATCTTGTACGGAAAAATGGCACTCACGTACTGCACCTATGTTGTAAAATATTTGAGAGTGTTTTGTGCCCTTTAACCCTTTTACCCGGGTGGGGGGGGGGGGAAGCATAATTTGGAATCACTTTTTTTTTCTACGACAAAAAAGCACAAAATTAGTTTTTTTGTTTAAGTTGTGCAAGATGGGTGGTTTAGAACAAGTCTGGATAGTGAAATTTTGATGACCTTTTCCTATTTAAGGTGTAATTTAATTATTCCGGTGATACTGGTACTACAGTGTATCTCTGTGAAGAGCATCATACTAATAAAAATAGTCTCCTTCATGCTTTCTTTTTGTCACCATAGCTGTCAAAATAGTCCAATTTAGGAACAAAGCATTGAAAATTGAAAGGTATTCCTTTGTTGCAGACTTTGAACTCAAAGATCAATAATGTTACTGGCTGGAAGAGTAAATCATGTGTGTTTTTAGGTTCCTTTTATATTGAACCATCATTTTATACAAAATATTATTAAAATCTAACCAGATTTAGCACACTAATTGGCAGTGTAAATGTGAAATGATCCACAACTATGTTCTGGCTTTGTGAATTTGAAGCTTGTCGTGTTTTTTTTAAGTACGGTTTATACTTTGGTCAACCACAAATTGTGGAGGTGGGCAAAACTCTGGGCTCCTGGTATATCTTGACAGGAATAAAATGTGGTTTTGCTTCTAGTGCTATATATTTGGTAAGCGGGAAGGATTGCTGTCATTTTATATACAGATTGGTTAGACCCCCACCCCCGCTGCTGACCAAGATAGAATATAGCTTGTGCTGTACAAATTCCAGAATGTACTACTCTAGTGAAAGATCCTTACAATGCTACTTTGATTAGAATGTGCACTTTTTATTGTAGTCTGCACAGACTCCCCTGATTTCACATATCTTGAGTGGCAGTTTGCAACGCGCCTATAATCTGGCTTTTTAAATGTACATTTGCAATAATATTGGCGCACACTCTAACCTCAAAAATGTTAATATGTCTTTGTATTTTGAAGTCTGAAAAGGCAACATGCATGCCTTACTGCAATCGGGCTTTAAAATATTGATACATATATACCTATGTATTTTCAAGCCTATGTGTAGGTGTGTTTTTTATATTCCTCTTCCCAGATGTGTATTATTATGTGTGCATTAAGAGTACATTGCGTTGTCTACAAGCAGTAATAGTAATGTTAGAATCCATAGCATCAAATTGTGCCGCTGGAAATGTCTTTGGATTACACTGTAAGGGAGTATGGCTCACAACTGATGGTCACTTATATAAGGCTTAGAGTAGCAGGTTTTATCTGAACATTTCTTGCCATTGCGGAATTTTTTTTCATTAATGAGCTCAATAACATTTGAGGTTTTCATTTGGGAGTAGCCCAGCCTTTTCAAATACAATAGCATGGTCAATTACAAAGGCAAAACACAAATTTAAATATAGAAAAAGCATTCTTTTTGTAAACCTTGGTAAAGCAGACTTTACTATCCAGCCTAGTTGATCTTTTTTTTTTGTAGTAGAGTATTTTAAGTAGATGTTCCATTCTGTCAAAATTGTGACAGAACAGCAGTAAATATTGCATTCAGTGTCCAACTCCTTTAATATTATTTTGTTTTGAGTGCGCTGTATGATTTCTGAAAAGTGTGTGTTTTGAGTGACAGTATTGCAACGCACCTATAATCTGGCTGTTTTCTCAGAAAATGTAACCTTCTGTTATCACGGTTAAGAGGATGTATTGGGGAGAATTTGGCCCGTGTCACACCCGATTTCTGAGTGCGAAATAAGTGTTCGAGGATGAACTTTGGGCGCATCATCCCATGCCCAATTGCAGTCTCCCCCACCGAGAGGTGTGCCCGCTTTCAGATTGAAAGCCGGAGACTTCTGAGTGTCCAGGGTGCCAGCCCGAAACGGGCATCTGCTTCCTTGAATACGCTAATCAGCCAATGATGCTTGGAAACAAACTGTGAACTAAATTTCAGATTTCTTTCCCTCCCCCCCCCCCCCCCCAAAAAAAAACCTCATGGTTATAACCTGGATAGAAAGGAAAATGGTAGTACACATGAACAGTAAAACAGTTTGTAATATTTTGTGGGTTTCTGATTTGAGATGGAAGTAGACCTCTTTTTTTTCCAAAAAGATTACAATGTGGTGGTATGTATGAGGCATTTGTTTTGCTGGCAGAAGGAGATACTCGCTTTTTCCCTGTCCACCCACACCAATAAATTCCTCCTCCTCCTCCTCCTCCTCCCCCCAACTCCCAAGGCTTTTGATTTAATGTAGCTGGTCATCTCTAGCACCAAATGCAAAAATACTGATTTTCAGAAATTATGTTAGTTATTGATGTGACTCCGAGTGCTATGTGAATGAACAAATGTTTTCAAACAACAGTTAATGTGTCATTATTAACTATTTGTGGATGGGTATTGTCGTTATCCACTTTGTCCTGGTACAGTATTGCTGTGAGTAGGATATATTCTGTTTAAAATCGAGCAGAGTATGCTACACTCGCTTAAAGCATGGTATAATTGTATCCATCTTGTATGTAGCTTGTAGTGCACTGCTTTCCTTATAATAGTTATAGTATAACTAAACTTTTGTCTATTAGCCTAGGGTGCAAACTACTGCTATAAATTGAGACGACGTAACATAAAGAAATGTATAGTAGACAAAATATACATAAAATCTGAGACTGGAGAGGACAAGAGGGCTGGAATTTTGGAGTGAAAGAGTAATTGTTTATGAAGAGGAAGTACTGTAGTCTGCAAATGAGCTGGGACAGTATTTACCTCCATTGTGACACCCAAAAATTACTTGATGGATTTATGCCTTTTACAAAGATCTAATATGGTATTTCTCAAACTGGAAGGGAAATGGTCAATGTCTTTTTAAAACATAAAGACCATAAGGATGTCTGCTTTCTGTTTACACAATGAATGGAAGTATTTCAAGCTTAAAAACTTCCTTCCAGATTGCAGTGAAAATATGTCGCGTGACAGATCAAAGGCAGAGGGCAGTGTGTTCCTTCTGAGATCCTGCCTATGAACTTGTAGCATTTCACCATTGCAGCAGATAATTATTCTGTTCTGCCTTCATCTATTGGAATTGAATGAGCCACTTTGTGGTTAAAAGCTGCTGTCACAGCACAATCTTCACATTTTGTTCTACATAGCAAAGGACAGGCCAATAACATTTCTTATTAAATCATCCATTTCATACTTTCAGAACTAAAATTCAAATAAACGTCACCCCCACCCTCTCCAAAATTTTTATGAATTTTCTCCCAACTCAACAATCTGCATGCACAAACTTATTGAGGGGCTAGAGATGGAAGCAGTCCTGGACAGACAAGAATGAGCGTCTTTGCAACTTAATTTAATTCTGTGCCATGATCATCCAAGTGGTGTCATTGAATCATTGAGAGCTAGACAGTGTCGATTTCCTTCCCATGCCTGTCTTGTCTCATGTCTAGCATTCAATATAGCCTTTTTCACTTTGTATTTTTGTTTGATTACTCTCCCGTGAAGTGCATTGGGATGTTTTACTAACTTAAAGGCGCTACATTAATGCAAGTTGTCGTATTTCTTTTTGTTACTATTTCCTGTGTTACTCCTACATACAAATATGTAAGTGTAGCTTTGCACTGTAAACATAGAATCATAGAATGGTTACAGTACAGAGGCCAATCAGCCTGACAAGCCCAGCCAGCTCTCTGCAAGAGCAATCCAGCTAGTCCCACTTCCCCGCCCTTTCCTCGTAGCCCTGCAAATTTTTTCCCTTCAAGTACTTATCCGATTCCCTTTTGAAAGCCACAATTAAATCTGCCTCCACCACGCTTTCAGGCAGTGCATTCTAGATCGTAACCACTCACGCGTAAAAAAGTTTTTCCTCATGTCGCCTTTGGTTCTTTTGGCAGTCACCTTAAATCTGTGTCCTCTGGTTCTCGACCCTTCCGCCAATGGGAACAGTTTCTCTCTCTCTACTCTGTTTAGACCTCTCATGATTTTGTACCTCTATCAAATCTCCTCTCAACCTTCTCTGCTGTAAGGAGAACAACCCCAGTTTCTCCAGTCTATCCACGTAACTGAAATTTCTCATCCCTGGCACCATTCTAGTAAATATTTTCTGCACCCTCTCTAAGGCCTTCACATCCTTCCTAAAGTACAGTGCCCAGAATTGAACACAATACTCCAGTTGTGGCCGAACCAATGTTTTATAAAGGTTCTTCATAACCTCCTTGCTTTTGTACTCTATGGGGTCGATTTTGCAATGGTGGTGGGTTGGCAGCTGGGGAGGGGTGGGTGGTGGTGGTGAAAGTGCGCGTGGCAAACCCACATACACAAAACTTACCATTTCCGATGCTATCGCATGTTGATTGCTGATGATTAACATGCTCTCCGGGTTTCACGCCCGGCAGCCAACCTGATTGACAGGCTGGCTGCCGTTGGGAGCAGCAACGTGAGGGGGGGGGGGGGTGGCGACAAGAAAGAGAGTGAGACGTCATACGGCACTGGAACGGAAGATCGGGGTGGGGGGGCAGGGAGAGGGGAAGATCGGGAAGACATCGGGGTGGGTGGTGATGAGGGGGACATCGGGAGGCCGGGGTGAAGAGGGGGAGATCGGAGAGGGAGACATTGGAGCAGGGTGGAAAGGTAGATTCATTTTGTGTTTTAACTTCCTTCAATGGTGTTTTATGTAATTTATTTAGTTTCTTTTTCCCTGATCCGGCCCCTTGGCGTGAATCAGAAGCGGTGGGCAAGCCGCCCAGGTAAGTTAAAAATCGTTACAATCACTTAATCTGTCACAAGTAAAGTGCCGTAAGTACCTCAATGAGGTACATTTGGCTCTTTAACTGTCATCCTGCTGGCTTTAATTGGAAACTTGGAAGTCGGCGAGTTGGAGCTGACTTCCGAACCCAAACAGGATTTCCGTGATTTTTGGAGCCCCCAATGCACCCGCAATTTCCCCCTAAAATTGAACCCGATGCCTCTATTTATAAAGCCCAGGATCCCGTATGCTTTTTTAACCACTTTCTCAACCTGTCCTGCCACCTTCAGTATACCGCGAGGTGTCTCTGTTCCTGCACCCCCTTTAGAATTCTGCCCTTTAGTTTATATTGCTCTCCTCATTTTTTCCTACCAAAATGTGTCACTTTGCACTTCTCTGCGTTAAATTTCATCTGCGTGTCCACCCATTCAACCAGCCTGTCTATGTCCTCTTGAAGTCTGTCACTATCCTCCTTATAAGGTGACACAGATATAGGGGTAGAGTTTCCGCTAATTTTGAGTCCAGATTCCAGCGCAATGGGCCGAGCAAGCAGAACAGGTTGGGGAGTTTCAAACGTAAGTGAGTTATGCCCAAAACCACTTACGCTCGTGTTTGCCACGATCGTTTATGTTGGTTCAAGATTCAATTCGCTCCATCACGCCCTGGCCACAAAACTGGCCACACCCCCTGGTCGAAATTACGAGATTGTGCTGGTTCAGGAATGCTCTTCAAGTTACACTCATTTTCTTAGGCAGAAAGGCACATTTTAAAAAAAAATTCACGTCAAAAAATGTTTAATTTACCAAGAAACTGATTAGTTTACACCAATGGAACTATTAAATGGTTCAGTATAATTTTTTTAAGTAATTTTCAGTGACTTTAAATCAGGAGGACTGGACACCCTTATTAGAAATGCTTATTTTTGGTCATTGTATTAATACTGTATTAATAAAACTGCACCAGGTTACCACTCTTAAATACATCAATGAATACTTTTTAATGGAATAAAAGGAGTATGTTCTATTACGCTGCCCGATTGCGCTGGTTCATGGAAGATTTTATGTTTATGATTATGCAAATAAATTCCAGCGGAAACTTGAAGCATAATCTAGTCAGCGCATTTTGGGTGCAATTTCCCAATTGCACCCAAAGCGGAAACTCTACCCCTTGATGTATAAAAGATCTACATGAGTTAAGTAAAATCACTTGAGATATCCTGATGTCAATTAAAACAAATGCACACCAAATCTTTTTTCACCTAGTTGTATTTTAAACTCCAAACATTCCTGCAGCAACTGGTTAGTAGCACCAATTATTGTTTTGTTTTTTGTATTCTGTACATATTTAAACCCTGTTTCAAAGTGAATTTTCCACTTGCATTTCATAGCAGCTATTAACAGTGCACAGTGAAGCAGTTCATTAGTCTGAGTGCCAAATTAAACTGAAAATCAGAAGGACTAACATTGAATTATTTGATTTAATTTGCCAAATACCTGTTTCCAATAGTTGAGGGGTCTAGAACGAGGGCCTATAGATACAAGATTAAACGTAAGACGTTTAGAACAGAGAGCAAGAGAAACTTAGATTAGATTGGATAGGTGGATGAAGGAGAAGAGGTTGAAGGGATATGGGAACAGATCGAGTAAATGTGATTAGAACTATTTACTCATAAGACGCATAAATGCTGACAGGGACTGGTTGGGCCGAATGGCCTGTTTCCATGTTGTAACTTCTATGTATTTTCTATTTCTATGTATTAAATGCCAAAATTCCATTCCATTGCTAATATTGGCTTAACCTACCCCATTAAAAAATCCTCAAGACAAATATTCCCCTGAACAGGCATTGTAGATAGCAAGGAGCTGCTGTCAATAGCTGGATCCACAGAGGTAGGTGCAAATTTGTTTTTTGTTTTGGTAGTTAACATACTTTTTGAGTGAGAGAAACCTGGTATTAATGGTGACCTCTGATTCTTGGTAGTCAGGGAGGGATGGGACATCCAATCTCACTGGCTCCACCAAGGTTTCTGGTGTTAGTCTAATTAGTATATTCTGTGCAGGTTCCCAGTATTGTTAATGCCTTTGGTTGGGATTTCGTCTATTTGGCATGCTATTGCAGGATGTAAATGCCTGCAGCAGCTTAAAAGCCATGCATCGACAAAGAAATGGCTTTGATGAAGTGGAATAAATGGGAGTCATGTGAGTTGAAATGCAGAGAAATGTCTGTGAATAATGACGTCTTTTGTGGTGGAAAGGGGGAAGATGTAGACTCGGCTATTCGTGCAGATGTAGTAAAGAAACCATCGCTGTATCAGATTAGCATGCAGTGAGTTGTTCTCCACATCCTCTTCAGCCTGTTGCTGATCCCCATGCTACCTGGAATATAAAGGGGTGGAAGTTATGTTGTAGCTATACACAGCTCTGGATAGACCCCATCTGGAATACTGCATTTAGTTCTGGGCACCGCACCTCAGGAAGGGTATATTGGCCTTGGAGGGGGTGCAGCGGAGATTCACCAGAATGATAACGGGGCTAAAAAGGATAAATTACGAGGACACGTTACATAGATTAGGCTTTTATTCCCTTGAATATAGAAAATTAAGGTATTTAAGATGATTAAAGGATTTGATAGGGTAGAAAGAGAGAAACTACTTCCTCTGGTGGGAGAGTCCAGAACAAGGAGGCATAACCTTAAAATTAGAGCTAGGCCATTCAGAGGTGATGTCAGAAAGCACTTCTTCACACAAAGGGTAGTGGAAATCTGGAAAACTTTCCCCAAAAAGCTGTTGTGACTAGGTCAATTCAAAATTGAGATTGATAGATTTTTGTTAGGCAAGGGTATTAAGGGTTACGGAACCAAGGCGGGTAGATAAAGTTAAGATACAAATCAGCCATGATCTAACTGAATGGCGGAACAGGCTCGAGGGGCTGAGTCCTCCTACTCCTCTTCCTATGTTCCTACCTTTGTGTGCCTTCCTCCTCTTAGGCTTCTATGTTGAGACCTTTTTGTATGGCAAAATTCTTCAGCAGACAGGCCACCACCACAATCCTTGCTTAAGACTCTAGTCAGATTATATTATAGTGCACCCCAAACTAAAGTAAAAAGACATCCTAAGTTTCCACATACTTAAGTCAGCAGTAAGTAGGGTGACATGATCCAGCAACAAGGACTTCCAATGATCTGTCCAAAAAAGGGTTTCTATCCGGTATCAAATACTGGAGGAATGTGCTGAGAGTTACATAGATGTTGTTTGGAACTTGGTGTTTTGCTTTTGATTTCTTTTCCCTCTTGCAGTACTTCTACAATCCTTCTCATTCTCGTTAATTTTACCTGCTTACAAGTATATTCCCTCTAATCTTATCTTGGTCTATTTCAGATCTTGTTTTTAAAATAAAACTGCTAAATGTTCCAGCCAAGTTCTATAGAAAATTGTGCTGCAGGTTTCCCATAGGCACCAATAGAAATTATCCATTTACACTAATGAGTCACATTACCATTATTCAGATTAGGCACAGGTGAGACAAGGAGCAGTGTCAATTTACATGACGATGTCTCAAACCAATTAGATTATAGAAGAAAAAATTACTGTTTATAAAGCTCCTTATCACATTTATCAAACATTACAAAGCACTTCACATGCAATGAAATACTTTGGAGTGCAAAACTAGTGTTATAAAAGCAAACACAGCAACTACTTTGTGTACAGCAAGATTTCACAAACTGCAGTGCCGCGAGTAACCATTTAATCTGTTTTTGGTGGTGGTGGTTGATGAAGAAATGTTGGCTTGGACACCAGGAGAACTCCCTAGTCTCCAAAAAGTGACATGGAATCTTTAATATCAATTTAAACCATTAAAACAGGCACATGGGGTTTGAGTTTAACATCTAATTTGAAGAACGGCACCTCCAGCACTGCAGTACTGCCCTGGAGTGTCACTCTAGATTATGTGCTTAAGTCTTGGAGTGGGGCTTGAACCAATGTGCTTCTAGAATGACCTTCCAGCAGTGCTGAGGCTGCAGGAAAGTGACAACACAAAACTGTAACTCCCCACTCTGGTGTGGTTGCTCATGTGGGAATAAGCACTGAGTCTTTTAAAGCAAGTTTTAAAAAATACTTTAGTGCATTGTTAGCAGTATGATCATTTAAGCAATTCTAGTGCAGGCAATTCTGCCTTGGCAGTGCCGCTCCTTTTAATCTTAAACTTGTTCGATCTTTCGGATATAATCAAGCGAAATCTTTTAATTTCCTAAAATATATAGTTGCATAACTGTGACAACCTTAGTTTGCCAAGAGTATCCTCGGTAATAAGTGGCTCCCTCATTTTAATTAAATTCTTTGGCCTGTGGCCTCAGCTGTTAATGAGCTCAGGAGCTGTGTACTACTTTGTACACCTGACAAATGGACGTTATTGTTTAATTATAAATGTAGGTTGAAATTTTTCTTTAAAAATATTATTTTTTTTGCAACAGTTGTAGGACTCTGATGTTTTTAAAACAACTGCTATTGCATTTTTGTTGTGCCTATAATAGTTGTAACTTAATGGAGTAGTTGATAGAGCAGCATTTTTAACAAAGATTTGATTTTTTTTAAATTTGAAGAATAACTATATATTAAAACCTTTATTCATTTGTGAAATGTCAGAAGCCCTGTCAAAATTTCCTTTGGGTGATTGGGATTAGTAAATTTACAGCGTACAGTGTGATGTAGCCTAGTAGACAACATAGTTGGCTATGTTGTTAGAAAGTCTTGCTTTATTTAGTCTCCACGTATTAATGCTGCAAACAAATTTGCAATAATTAATTTCTGGGACAGTCAAATTGCGAGTATTTTGAATTGTGCTTCCATTGGAATCAAACAAGATGGGCTTGGGGCATCTGTTCTGGCCGTTACTGAAAATATTGCAGCACTACTTTTTGAAGACGATGCTGTGTTTCTGACAGAATTGCCCATTAGCTCTCCTCACCATCTTAAGCATTGGACTAACCAGTGCCTCAGTCTCATAGTGTTCATATCCCCTTGCTAAAGCCCCTCACATGAGAACCTGTATTAAGTAGTCAGTGATGAGTAGGTTTGGTATACAGCATTAGACTTGAATGTCTTGAACATCCAGGTGGCTGGCACGAAGCAAGCTTCCCTGTGCGAGTCCTTCTGCTACCCTGAAAACAGATGCCTGTCAAATAGCCGATGGGAAAACAACTGCTGGACGATGTAATCTGGAGCCGGTATGAGAACACATTTTCACATATCCAGGGCTTGGTGCCTATACTGTGGTCAGGGGATTGTTTGTAATGCACTCCTACATCTTATGATGTGTTGTGCTGCTTACCATTCACTTATAAGGGGATTCTGGTAGTAAATTTTATCGCGTTTTTAACACATTTTTAAAAGAAATTTCTTTTCCCAATTCCCATTATTTTTTGTAAAGACATTCTGTTGAGGGTAATTGTTATATAAATGTTGATCTCTACTCCTGCCCTAAAGGTGATGACTATGATTAATGCCTGGCTGGAAGGTTCCATCATCCCTGCCCATTTTTCATTTGTGATCTTGGCAGTGAATGTTGGCTGGTTATTTGACCATTGGGGGTTTCACAGCAGAGTCTTCATCTGATGTCTTCACATATGCACTTCTGTCAGAGATTACTGAGTAATGTTCATGGATGGGGACTGTTGCTTTCTTGAACCTTGGGCCATTGATTCTGTTTATATTATTCCTGCTGAGATGAACTTATTCAGTGCAGTGGGTTAGTTTATCCTGGCTACAAACATAACATAATTACCCACGGTCTGGTATAACCAATAATTAGAGTTCGCTGGTGCTTTGAAAATATTTGATTCCCCTTAATGTATAAAGTAATTGTTACAAGTATTGAGTTCATATTCTGGTCCTGACATTCAGAGACAAATATTCATGTATGCTGATGATAGTCAACTTTACCTTTCCAATACCTCTGTCAACCCCTCCATTACCTCTGATGTCAGACTGCTTGTCCAACATCCAGTCTTGAATGAGCTGCAGTTTCCTCCTTTGGTAAGACTGAAACCATTGTCTTCAGCCCCTGCACAAACTCCTTACCCTTACCACCAATTCCATCCCCCTCCCTGACCAGACTGTTCGCATCCTCGGCATCCTTTTCGACCCTGAGCTGAGCTTCCAACGCCACATCCTCTCCATCACAAAGAGTGCTGACTTCCACCTCCATAACAGCGCATCCTGCCTCAGCCCATTTGCTGCTGAAACCTTCATCTCCAGACGGCTATTCCAATGCTCTCTGAGTCGGCATTCCATCCTCCATGCTTTGCAACTTTCAGCTCATCCAAAACTCATCTGCACTTATCCTATCCGGCATCAAGTTCTGCTCACTCAACACCCCTCTCATTCTTTAAGACCCTCCTTAAAACCTACTTCATCGACCAAGTTTTCAGTCACCTCCCCTAACATCTCCATCTTTGGCTCAGCATTGATTTTTGTCTGATTACGTTCTGTGAAGCACCTTGGAGCATTGTTTCTACGTTACAGGCACTATACAAATTCATTCTGTTGGTGTTGATGAGTTAGCATGTGCCATTGTCCAGCACACACACCAACAAATGAACCTGGTAAGAAAAGTGTGACTTCACATTGCAGAAAATCCTTCTCTAGGTTTACCCACAGGTTCTGTCTCGTAGCCCATACAAGCCAATTTCTGTGACATAACAACAGAGTGAACGGATTGCAAACCCAGAGCTGGGAGTGAGACATGTACTGTAAAATATAATGTGTGGTTTGCACTTTTGTGCATGATTTTATGCCCTTTTGAATATATGAACATACGAAATAGGAGCAAGATAAGGCCATACGGCCCCTCGAGCCTGCTCCGCCATTCGATAAGGTCATGGCTGATCTTCGACCTCAGCTCCACTTTCCCACCCGATCCCCATATCCCTTGATTTCCTTAGAGTCCAAAAATCTATCAGTCTCAGTCTTGAATATACTCAATGACTGAGCTTCCACAGCCCTCTGGGGTAGAGAATTCCAAAGATTTACCACCCTCTGAGTGAAGAAATTCCTGCTCATCTCAGTCCTAAATCGTCCACCCCATATCCTGAGACGATGTCCCCTCCGCATCTACCTTGTCAAGCCCTCTAAGAATTTTATACGTTTCAATGAGATCACCTCTCATTCCTCTAAACTCCAGAGAACATAGGCCCATTCTACTCAATCTCTCCTCATAGGACAATGCTCTCGTCCCAGGAATCAATCTGGTGAACCTTTGTTGCACCCCCTCTAGGGTAAGTATATCCTTCCTTGGTTAAGGAAACCAAAACTGAACACAGTACTCCAGGTGTGGTCTCACCAAAGCCCTGTACAACTGTAGCAAAATTTCCTTACTCTTGTACTCCAACCTCCTTGCAATAAAGGCCAACATACCATTTGCCAACCTAATTGCTTGCTGTACCTGCATGTTAACTTTCTGTGTTTCATGGACAAGGACACCCAAATCCCTCTGAACACCAACATTTAATAGTTTCTTACCTTTTTAAAAAATATTCTGTTTTTCTATTCTTCCTACCAAAGTGAATAACCTCACATTGCCCTACATTTTACTTCATCTGCCACCTTCTTGCCCACTCACTTAACCTGCCTATATTCCTTAGCAGACTCTTTGTGTCCTCCTCACAGCTTACTTTCCCACCTAGCTTTGTATCGTCAATAAACTTGGATGCATTAGGGTCCCTTTATCTAAGTCATTAGTATGGATTGTAAATAGCTGAGGTCCAAGCACTGATCCTTGCGGCACCCCACTAGTTACAGCCTGTCAACCTGAAAATGACCCATTTATTCCTACTCTCTGTTTTCTGTCCGTTAACCAATCTATCCATGCTAATATATTACCCCCAACCCCATGAGCCCTTATCTTGTGTAACAACCTTTTGTGTGGTACCTTATTGAATACCTTTTGAAAATATACTATATCCACTGGCTCCCCTTTATCGACCCTGCTATCTTCAAAAAACTCTAATAGATTTGTCAAAAAGAATATGCAGAAGCAATTGTCTTAGGTTGATTTATGGGGTTTAACCAAAATTGCTATTGTAAAATCGAGAAGCTAATGATGCGCTAGAGTTTCAATGCAATGATCCGGCATCTTGAAGAGTGGTAGCGGTATGGCTCGTATTAAATATTTAGAGGAAACAAACTGATTGTTTGATAGTTCTGTGATGTCCCACCAGCCAAACTTGTTACACAGCAGGTGTGTTGATTCTGATATTGCTTAGCTTGCTTGTGGATTTCGCCCATTTTATAGGTAAGTTATTAACTATTGCCAGGAAAAAACCCAATACACTATTCAGCTGCCTGCCTTTCTAATCATAGTGTATGCCTTGCTTCATTGTGACTTGTGCTCTCCATGAAGATTTGAGGCTAAGTAAAATATTGCCTAAACACCGATAAGGAAGGACTGTCAGGCAGAACATGAATGTTTCCTTTTTATATTTATTGAAATTGTATCTTTCATTCATGGTCAATGTCTGGATCAGTAAAAAGTTGAAAAAAATAAGAATTTTAAAAAAACATAACAGTTGGACTTGTGGAACAAGATATAAATTTTGTATGGTCATTATATACTGATTGTGCTGAGTATTTTACAGAATAACAGTATTAAAATACAATATGTACAGCTTGCCACAGTAGGAGGAAGTTTGGAACTCAAATTAATCTGCCCTCTTCAATAAAAATTGCTGTAGTTAATTTAGTATAATCCATTATATAAATCACTAACCAGTTTATAAAATATGTGAAGTAAATGCATAACCAATGGCCCGAGTGTCTAAGTCTGGAGCACACAATATTGCATAAATACAAGGATATGTCACAGGTCAGCAGTGAAATCTGATAAATATCTCCAGAGATGAGGCTGACCAGATAACTCATGAGCGACAAAGTCGCAAGTGAGTTATGATTATCCTCCAGAGTGGAGATATTTATCAGATCACTCTGCTAATCGGGACTGTATTCTGTCGATACTGAATGTTTTAAATTATAATTTTAAAAACTATTTTATGGTAAGTGTGAGGATGTGAAAAATACCCCCATCTTTCTTTGCATATATGGTATGACATCTATATTACATTGTAGCTTCTGCTTAACCTGTAGTGAAGATTAACCAGAATAAGTGATAGACCCAAACTCCATTTACATTTTGGTTTGAACATTCATAAATTCGCTTTCTAAATTTTGGACAAAGGAGGTTGGATTCCCTAGGGAGAAGGGGGAGGGGGTTGAATATGCGGTATCCTGCTTTATTGCTTTTTAAACTACTGCATACTGTGATGCTAGTTTCAATGATTACAAAATTATAACTGAAGAATAAAATTTTAAAACTGTATCATACAGTCTATTGCATGGCATGTCCTAGTGTGCAGTACTCCAGTCCGATCCATAGTGCATTTCCTCACTATATATTCTTACCCCTTTGTCATGGATTTTCTTTGCCGAACTCGCATCTGTTGCAGTTATTAATGTCAAATTGGTCATGTTCACACAATGCAATCCTGTTTGCTGAGGCTGAAACAAAACTGCCACCATATTTCATTTATGATCTTTAAAAGTTATAATGAGAAGCAAACCTAATGTGTGTTAAAGCTGCAGGATTTTTTTAAATCTAACTTTTACGTTTCAGAACTTAATATTTGCACAGTATTTGTTTAGAAGTGGGAACTATAAGTAAGGAATTGGATTCCCACAGTAAAAGCTAGATTGATTTTGTTGTGTTTTTTATTCAACAACAAAGCAACAACTTGTATTTATATAGCGCATTCAACGTAGTAAAACGTCCCAAGGTGTTTCACAGGAGCATCTGGAGTATTGTGTGCAGTTTTGGTCTCCTTATCTGAGGAAGGATGTCCTTGCCATGGAGGGAGTGCAATGAAGGTTTACCAGACTGATTCCAGGGGCCACAGTCTCAGGATACGGGGTATGCTATTTAGAACCGAGATGAGGAGAAATTTCTTCACTCAGAGGGTGGTGAACCTGTGGAATTCTCTGCCACAGAAGGCTGTGGAGGCCAATTCATTAGATGTATTCAGGAAGGAGATAGATATATTTCTTAATGCTAAAGGGATCAAAGGATATAAGGAAAAAGCGGGAACAGGGTACTGAGTTAGACGATCAGCCATGATCATTTTGAATGGCGGAGCATGCCCGACGGGTCGAATGGCCTACTCTAGCTCCTATTTTCTATGATTTTCCAACAAAATTTGACACCGAGCCACGTAGGGAGATATTAGGACAGCTTGGTCAAAGCGGTAGGTTTTAAGGGGCGTCTTAAAGGAGGAGAGAGAGGCAGAGAGGTTTAGGAAGGGAATTCTAAAGCTTAGGGCCTAGGTAGCTGAAGGCACGGTCATTAATGGTGGAGCGATGAAAATCGGGGCTGCGCAAGAGGCAAGAATTGGAGGAGCACAGAGATCTCGGAGGATTGTAGGGCTGGAGTAGGGTACAGAGATAGGGAGGGGCGAGGCCATGGAGGAATTAGAAAACAAGGATAAGGGGAGCCAATGTAGGTCAGCGAGCACAGGTGTGATGGGTGAATGGAACTTGGTGTGAGTTAGGAAAACGGGCAGTAGAACTTTGGACGAGCTCAAGTTTATAGAGGGTGGAAGTTGGGAGGTTGGCCAGGAGAGCATAGGAATAGTTGAGTCTGGAGGTAACAAAGGCATGGATGAGGGTTTCAGCAGTGGATTAGCTAAAGTAGGGGCAGAGACGGGTGATATTACGGAAGTGGAAGTAGGTGGTCTTGACGATGGAAAGGACGTGGGGTCGGAAGCTCAGCTCAGGGTCATATAGGGTGCTAAGCTTGCGAACAGTCTGGTTCAGCCTCAGACGGTGGCCGGGGAGAAGGATGGAGTTGGCAGAGGGAAATGGAGTTTGTGGCAGGGACAGAAGATAATGGCTTTGGTCTTCCCAATATTTAACGGGTGGAAATTTCTGCTCATCCAATAGACAAGCAGCGTGAAAATCAGAGGCAGAGGAGGGCTTGAGAGTGGTGGTGGTCAGGTAGATCTGGGGATCGTCAGCGCACGTTTATTACTTAAATGACAATTTAACAGGAAATGTAAATAGGGTTAAAAATACTGGGCAAAGGATTTTGCATAATTTTTCAGTATAGAATTTGAAAGAATTCACTGAAATGGTACCGTAACTTTAAATACCAGAAACATGTAATTCAATTTCAGTCTTCTGATATTTTATACGGTGCATTTTTAAAAAATAATACTGCTATGATTGCTAAACTATTTCCCAATTACACAGAATTTGCAAAGATTTTAAAAATCCATATTATTGTGATTATTCTTCTGCATAATTTGTGGCACTCCAGCATCCAACACAATATATTTTGTTTTCAGTGAGCTGAGGAAAAGAGCATGACAAGTCGAACTGTCAGGTTGTGTTATAGGCTTCTGCATATTTTTAGTGCCCCCTTGAGGTTTGCCCTTTGCCTAGGTCTAATACAAGCTGTTAGTGCTAACAGATCACCCCAGTGTGAAAAGGCTTGGCCTCTGGGAGCTGAGTTTGACACTTTAGTGACTCGCAGAACGTCACTTCTCAGTGTCACTGATGTGTGAAACTGCAACGCTGTTTAAGTGATGAAAAGTAGCTAAATCCAGAATGCATTATAGGAAAAGGAGTTACTGAAATGGAAAGAGAATCTGTCAGAAAGACCAGAGTGGTTTCATCTGCATGAGAGTGGACTTCATGCTCAAGTAATGGGTCCACAGGTCCACTGTTTTAAATGAACAGCGTCACTATCTTCATACTTCGTTACTTCATTTTTAAAAAGTGGTTTATTTGTAACACAGGTGGACAGATTATAAGAAACTTGTACCCGTACCTGCTACTATGAATTACAGTATTCTGACCTTGGTGTACTTTTGGATGGAGAGCAAAGTGTACAGTAAAGCAACTACGCATAAAATTTGTGATGTATTGGTTAGTTTTTTCCTCCTGTTCTTGTCATTCTTAATTACAGGTGCGGAGCAGTGGGAAATACGCCACCTATAGCCATTAATTGGAATTTTTAGTAGATTTCTGCTTCTTTACTCCTCTTTCACCCTTCCACGTCACCCCCCCCCCCATCAAAATTGATGGTCTCAGGACCGCAGGCTTTATAATCTCTATGCATGACTGCCAGTGGATCATAATGCAAATATTCAGATTCTATGATCGCGACATCCAACATTGATATATACAAGTTTTGTTTTGTGTGTCTTCCAACCCCGCAAATACTTAAAATGTTTTTGTTACGTTATTTTATTAAGCCTAGGTAAAGGGGCAAATGCTATCATGCAGGTTAATCGAGAAGTGGTTAGGTGACGTCATGTTAGGGTTTTAAAGGACTGTGGAGGTTAGAAGGTAGGGAAGAGTAAGTGAGGGAAAGAGGTTAGAATAGGAGATGTTGTGACGACCCTTGATTTCAACAAAGTGAGGCTGCAGGGAGCAGGTAGAGGACATAGGATGTTATATTTGTAGTTAAGGAACAGTGTACTAATAGACAGCCACTATCTTGCCTTTGGGTCTTGTATTTCCTTGAAACTCTTATTTTTAACCAGTGCTAACAAAGTTGATACAGTGGAATCTTGACTATCCACACTCGCAATTGCCCACAAGTATTTTCATGGGAGTTGGGGCTTTGTTTTGTGTAAACCAGCTAAAATGCAATTGAACAGTTTCAAGGGTTCTTGATCCAGCATGATAAGTAGCAGTTATCTGGATACCAAGTAATTGGTAGAATTCACTATCCATTCAGCTTTGGTATTTAGTTTTATATCAGAAGGCCCAATGGGAATTGGAGTTGCCACCTTACTCACTGCCCCGCCCAAGAATCTATCTTCTTAAAATGGAAAATCGTGAGCCTTATCTGCATATGCTGGGAGCTTGATTAGGTAATTTAAATAGATCATTCAGAAAAAAATCACTGTCAAATTAAGTATAGATGGATCCTCAATTTGCCACCAGTTTCTATTATCTGCCAGGAGGCCCCATTCGTTATGGCAGATAATTGACATTCCACTGTGTTACACATTCACCAACTTGGGCTGCGATTACTGTTTATGACCAAAATGACTGATGGGATGAGGAAAAGTGTTTTGGTCAATTGAGCCTGTTATTCCAGCAGATCATGTAAAATTTGCATTGCTGAGCACTCTTTTCCTCTTATTTAATCTCCTGATTGAGTTGAATAACAACAGGTAAAACTTCTAGGAAATTAAGACTGAAATTTCTCTGCCCATTGAAGGTAATCGAGTGAAGATTCCAAGAAAACTGTACGTTACTAAATCATTATCAGTTGTATTCGACAGATGACGTTTCCATGGTCCCAACTGGACTGGAACCATAGTGTTCCATAAAGTATTCAAACTTTTCCCTACAGACTTTAATCTGGTTCTTACTCATTCAGCTCATTTTTTTAAAGATGTAATTGATATGGTGTTCACTTTTGAAGGGAGTCTGTGAAACATATTTATTACTCTTGAAAAAAATCTTCTGATCTTGAATTTTATTTTATGTCTAATTGAAATAGAAATTGCTATATTAATACTGTAAGTTTGAAGAATGCAATTTTCCTTAAACCTCCCACCTCAATACATTTTCAGTGCTGTTTTTTTAAATAATCTCAGAATAAAGGAAAAATATAAAAGGGCTATGCTAGGAGGACAATATGCTTTTAAAACTAAATTTATTTTCAGCTCGTGCTGGTGGAGTTGGTATTGTCAAAAAAAATCGTGTTTTAGTGCGACCATGCTGTGCTAGTGAGCTGAGGCCGATTGTTCCCAAAACCTGAATTGACCATTTAAGAGAATCAAAAATTAAATAACTTATTCAGGGAAGTTTCTATTTTTTAAAATTTAAGCAATTGGTAGATATTAGGGGAACTGTTCACAAGAATGATTTTTGTGATACTTCCTCAGAGAATTTCTTTAACCTAATAGGAGGTCAGTAAAAAATGCTCATCTGATTAAATGATTTCATTATCTTCAATTAATTATCAAGAATGTCAAATCCAATACTTTTGGTTTTGAGATCTGAAAAGAATGTTCTCCGCTCCCAGATTAAACTACTGATAGGCAGCAATACCATTATTACATGACTCCTTCTCTGTAATGTCATAACCACCATAAAGTCTGGTGTATAGCAGCCACCTTAACATAGAATTTATGATCTATAATCCTGTTGCAACAAGACTGTGGGCAGAAGTTTCTTAAAACATTTAAAACACTCTGCAGTTTGTTTATAAATGGCCAAATGGCCCAAAAGACTACCTGAGTACTTTTCAAACCTGATTCATACCTCACTGGAGTTATATATTGAGAATTGGTTGACAGACAGGAAACAGAGAGTAGGAATAAACGGGTCTTTTTCCGGGTGGCAGGCAGTGACTAGTGGGGTACCGCAGGGATCAGTGCTTGGGCCCCAGCTATTCACAATATATGTCAATGATTTGGATGAGGGAACTGAATGTAACATTTCCAAGTTAGCAGACGACACAAAGCTGGGGTGGAATATGAGCTGTGAGGAGGATGCAAAGAGGCTCCAATGTGATTTAGACAAGTTGGGTGAGTGGGCAAGAACATGGCAGATGCAGTATAACGTGGATAAATGTGAGGTTATCCACTTTGGTTGTAAAAACAGAAAGGCAGATTATTATCTGAATAGTGATAGATTGGGAAAAGGAGAGGTGCAACGAGATCTGGGTGTCCTTGTACACCTGTCGCTGAAAGCGAGCATTCAGATGCAGCAAGCAGTTAGGAAGGCGAATGGTATGTTGGCGTTCATTGCAAGAGGATTTGAGTACAGGAACAGGGATGTCTTGCTGCAGTTGTACAGGGCCTTGGTGAGACCACATCTGAAATATTGTGTGCAGTTTTGGTCTCCTTATCTGAGGAAGGATGTCCTTGCCATGGAGGGAGTGCAACGAAGGTTTACCAGACTGATTCCTGGGATGGCAGGACTGACGTATGAGGAGAGATTGGGTCGACTAGGCCTATATTCACTAGAATTTAGAAGAATGAGAGGTGATCTCATCGAAACATATAAAATTCTAACAGGACTAGACGGACTAGATGCAGGGAGGATGTTCCCGATGGTTGGGAAATCCACAACCAGGGGTCACAGTCTCAGGAAACAGGGTATGCCATTTAGAACAGAGATGTGGAGAAATTTCTTCACTCAGAAGGTGGTGAACCTGTGGAATTCTCTACCACAGAAGGCAGTGGAGGCCAATTCATTAGATGTATTCAAGAAGGAGATAGATATATTTCTTAATGCTAAATGGATCAAGGGATATGGGGAAAAAGTGCGAACAGGGTACTGCGTTAGATGATCAGCCATGATCATTTTGAATGGCGGAGCAGGCTCGAAGGGCCGAATGGCCTACTCTTGCTCCTATTTTCTGTGATTCTCTGTGATAGTCCACATTGTGCCAAGCCCATGCAATATGAGATAGCCTCCATTAAGAGGTGGAGGAGGGCGCGGTGGAGGTGGGAGTGGTTCTAAATACTTGGGTTTAGTGCGTTGCACAGACAAATCTGGAGGTAGCTTCAGAGTTATACTGCCAGTTTTGCATTAATATGCGGCTGAAACTGCTTGAGATTGATAGAAATGACAATATAACTGCACTCTTAGCCTTTCAGCTTGCTTTTGATTTCTTTTAAAGCAAAAATGCCTGTTCTTTGAGATATTTTAGAACTCTTCATGGAATTATGTGATCAAATCATTCTCATCAAGGAAATAATGAAATCCTTGACTGAAGATTTGTACTGAAGTTCTATGTTTCTTTTGGTGTACATTCTGAAAGCAAGTTTTAGACTTGGGTTTTAAGTTTACAATTACATTTGCAATTATATTATTTGGACTATTTACTAATTATTTCCACACTTTTCCTATTTTTCGTCCTCATTGTGAATATTTAAATTACATTATAAAACCTTCATCATTTTAAAAAAAAAACACCCAATCAGGAGTTTTACCTATCTATTTACTTGCAGCACCAATTTGCTTTACCTTTGTCAGTATGAACGAAAAGTCATTAATGTAGTGCTGTAACAAAGCTTCACAGCTTTAGATCTTATTCGGCAGCAGCTGGGCTCCGAAATTCCAGAAGGTCTAGTTCACAGTAATCCATATGTGTTCAACTCTCTGCTGTTGACAATATTGTTTGTTCTTGGAATCTCTGACCCCTGTGGTGACATTCCTTCCAGTTACAAGATGGCATTCAAATCTTTGGGTCTTCAGTATTCCATGCACCCGAAAGTCCCAAAGTTAAACAAAAGAGTTTTTTTTTTAAAAAGAGTCCCACTTGCACTAAGACTGCTGTTATAATATGGATTTTGATGGGTGAACCTCACTGCACATCACACTCTCCATAAGAGAGATAGGAGCAGGAGAAGGTCATTCGGCCCCTCGAGCCTGCATTGCCATTTAATGAGATCATGGCTGATCTGATTTTTTACCTCAACTCCACTTTCCCGCCCTTTCCCCATATCCTTTGACTCCCTTGCTGATCAAAAATTTGTCTAACTCAGCCTTGAATGTATTCAATGACTCAGCCTTCACAGCTTTTTGGGGTAAAGAATTCCAAAGATTTATGACCCTCTGGGAGAAGAAATTCCTCCTCATTTCCATCTTAAATGGGTGACCCCTTATTCTGAGACTATGTCCCCTAGTTTTGGATTCCCCCATGAGGGGGTAACATCCTCTCAGCATCTACCCTATCGAGTCCCCTCAGAATCTTGTATGTTTCAATAAGATCTCCTCTCATTCTTCTAAACTCCAATGAGTATAGACCCAACCTGTTCAATCTTTCCTCATAAGACAACCCTTCCATACCCGGAATCAACCTTCTCTGAACTGCCTCCAATGCAAGTATGTCCTTCTCTAAATAAGGGCACCAGAACTGTACGCAGTATTCCTGGTGTGGTCTCACCAGCACCCTGTACAGTTTTAGCATGACTTCCTTGCTTTTATACTACATCCCCCTAGAAATAAAGGCCAATATTCCGTTTGCCTTCCGGGTTACCTGCTGCACCTGTATGTTGACTTTTTGTGTTTCATGTACGAGGACACCCAGATCCCTCTGTACTGCAGCATTTTGTAGTATTTCTCTATTCAAATAATATTTTGCTTTTTTATTTTTCCTCCCAAAGTGGATGACTTCACATTTTCCCATATTATATTCCACAGCCTGGAGAGCGCTCTGCACATGCAATTAGCTTTTTATGTTCTGAAACAGTTTGGCAGGGGCACGCTCTTTTCTCTTAACATTAAAAAGATTTCAAACTAAGTATAAAATATTCCTCAGAGGTCCGGTAGACTGACTTGCCACTTTTTCAATTTGGCTTTACATTAGGCTAAAGTTATACTCTACTCAGGCAAAGTCCAAATGGGGTCACTGAAGGATATCTCTCATCTCCTGCTTTAGTGTGGTCAGGAATCAGGTAACTGCCCAAGTCCCATGTTATACTGCCACTTTTGTGTTGACGCTCATCCAATATACTCTGTATCGAAGCGAAAGTGGTAGTTTAATGGCAACCTGACATATGTAGCATACCATGCAGTCAGCTGTGTTCCAAGGGAATCCTACATCTTGGTGTTGAAATGAAGACACTAACCATGAGAGCTGAACTTAAGCAACTTTTATTAACATTATTTCAACCTGGAGATGCATTACTGTCTGCAGCCATGCTCCCAGTATGTTCTGTACTTCATTGCCTGTAAAGTGCTTTGGAACATCCTGAGGTTGTGAAAAGTGCTATGTAAATGTAAGTAAGTCTATCTGTCTGTTTGTCTTTCTGTATAATTTATAGATATATAATGATTTTTCCAAAATGGTTGGTTTACTGATTTGTGCATGTGCGGGCATTTTGTTTTGCTGATGAGAGCATCATGATAGACAGTGCAAACAACATGCTTATATGACATTTAATGACTTTCCAAGGATTCATTTTGGTGTTGTGGGGTAATTGTCCAGCACATATAATAGCTGGGACTGGTTTGAACCCTAACAGCGACCACAAAATAAAAAATCTGCTCTAGAATAGGGCTGAAGGTGTTGTTATTTTTAACATAGCAAAAAAACATTATTTTGGACGGTGCTGTGGTCATTACCAGCCCAGAGGCTTATTACTGATATGAGGGAAGCAAGTCGCAGTTGCAAGAGTTAAGTGGCCATGGGCGGCCATTGTGTCTGAAATATTCAAAACTGAGATCGATAGATTTTTGGACACTAAAGGAATCAAGGGATATGGGGATAGGGTGGGAAAGTGGAGTTGAGGTAGAAGATCCTGTTCCTCAGATTCTTCAAAATTGATAATCAGTATGCAGTTACAAATTTGGTCAATTCTGTTGAATCTCAATGCAGCTCAACATGGGTGATTTGCTTAACTCTGTTAACCATAAACTGAGTTTAGAACATTTCACAAATGAAAAATAAACTTAATATTGGAGGTACATTATGTAAAATGATTGTTTAAAGGATGGATTGCATAGAACAGCAATCATTATAAGAAAATATTAATAATCTGGATTCACCCTGTAAACTAAAAACACATACTGGATATTTCCAAAGAGGTCTCAATTTAAATTTGAATCGCTAATATTGACATGCTCATTGTATAGTATAATTGTTAGTTTGCTCAGTTGGTGGCACTTTCACTTCTGAGTTAGAAGCTGTGGGTTCAAGCCCTAACATGGGATTTAATCACATAATCTGAGATGACCGCTCCAGTGCAATACTGAGGAAGTGCTGCACTGTTGGAGGTTTTGTACTTTGATTGAGACAACAACAACAACTTGCATTTATATAGCACCTTTAACATAGTAAAATGTCCCAAGGCACTTCACAGGTGCGTTATCAAAAAAAAATTGACACCGAGCCACTTAAGGAGATATTAGGACAGGAAGCTTGGTCAAAGAGGTAGGTTTTAAGGAACGTCTTAAACTTAGGAGGAGAGAGAGGAAGATAGATTTAGGGAGGGAATTCCAGAGCTTACGGCCTAGGCAACTGAAGGCATGGCTGCCAATAATGGAGCAATTAAAATCGGGTATGCGCAAGAGGCAAGAATTGGAGCAGCGCAGAGATCGCGGAGGGTTGTGGGGCTGGAGGAGGTTATAGAGATAGGGATGGGTGAGGCCATGGAGGGATGTGAAAACAAGGATGAGAATTTTAAAATTGAGGCGTTCCCGGACCAGGAGCCAATGTAGGTCAGCGAGCACAGGGGTGATGGGAAAACGGGACTAGGTGCAAGTTAGAATACAAGCAGCAGAGTTTTGGATGAGCTGAAGATTATGCAGCATGGACGATGGGAGGCCAGCCAGGAGAGCATTGCAATAATCCAGCCTGGAGGTAACAAAGGCATGGGTGAGGGTTGAGCAGCAGATGAGCTGAGGCAGGGGTGGAGATGGGTGATGTTACGGAAGTGGAAGTAGGCGGTTTTGGTGATGGAGCGGATATGTGGTTGGCAGCTCATTTCAGGGTCAAATAGGACGCCAAGGTTGCAAACAGTCTGGTTCGGCCTTAGACAGTGACCAGGGAAAGGGATGGAGTCGGTGGCTAGGGAACGGAGTTTGTGGTGGGGACCAAAGACAATGGCTTTGGTCTTCCCAAAATTTAGTTGGAAGAATTTTTTTCTCACCCAGTACTGGAGACATTAAACTAAGGCCCTATCTGCCTGTTCTGGTAGTTTAGGTGAATCTTAATGATCCCATGAGCCCATTTGAAGAAGTGCAAGAAGTTCTCCTAGTATCCTGCCTAACATTCCCCCCTCACCAAACATCACTAAAAACAGATTAATTGATCATTAAGCTCCTTGCTGTTTGTGCGACCTTGAAGTGCAGGAAATGGCTGCAGCATTTGTCCACTTAACAACAGTGGCTATACTTCAAAGTAATTCATTGTACATTGGACACCTTGAGACATTTCTGAAGGATGTGTTATGGTGCTATATAAAGACACGTGTGTTCTGTTTTATTGCATATGTAAAAGATTTATTTTGGGGCTTTTGTATGTGGGATAATGTACAATGTTTAGGATGGCTTTGCATTCAAAAAACATCCTTCCTACTTCTGGATGACAGCCCATGGGTTGAGAGTCACTGGTTGATGCCATTCTGGTTAACAGTGTTGTTTTTTTTACATTAGCAAATTGAAACTACAGGTGCTGTTAATAAAGAGCAGCTATTATGTATAAAACCCAACTTCTAGTTCTATCCATTATACCAACATTCATGCATAATGAAAACTCACCTAAAATACTTTATTTGTAGTTCCTAAAAAGTTAATGAAACAATGGAAGAAAGGATGAGAAAGAATGAATAAAAAGAAAGTTTTAGATAAACAACAGGAAAACAAAAGAAGGCCGTAACCCAAGTACCCTACATTTGTAATTACAAGATCAGTTTAGATCTTTTTGAGGCATGAAAGTTAAGAAAGAAATTCTCTGTCATCAAAATAATGAAAATTGGGATCGAAACATCAAGTCCAGATTTTGTCTGTGTATATTTGGCAAAACATGAAATTAATTGATAATCAAAAAAAATTGCAGAAATTGCCTTAATGCAAATCAACTGGATTTACAGGGTATTTGTGCCAAAATGCTGTAGTCACTTCTTCTCTTGTAATTAGGATTTCCTGGTTGTTGGAGTTGTTCCATGCTAATTTTAGTTTTTACAGATGTTATGCGTGAGAAATCATTGGTCCAACTTAAAGCTTAGAGTAATTCCAATAGTCCTTGAGATGTCCCTGAAATTCTAATTCATGGAATATTTTAAAAAAATGATCATTTGGTGGCTTTAGTTCAGTTGGTTTTCCAGTTAGGGCATGACACTGGGCCAGAATTTGCTGTCAAAATAACGGCAAGGCTAATGGCAATCGCCATTATTTATGGGTAAATGGTACAGCAACTTCAGGTGAGGAGCAGCTGCATGGTTAAGTGCGAATATCCAAAAGTTGATGTTCAAGTTATGCCGCTCCGCCGTTAGTGTCGCAAAAACGACATCTCACCCTCAACCTTTTTTTTAGGAACTTGCTGTATTTGCTCATTAATTGCCCCATTAAACTTGCCACAGAAAGTTAAGTCTTGTCATTACAAGCTTAAGTACCCTTTTAATGACGTGGCAAGTGTTAACGACTGCCAATCAACCTCTCTGGTGCCAAAAATTAAAGTTACAAGTATGGTGTCTCATTCCTTCAGGTTTTCAATTTTTCGGGGAGATTTTAAAAAGGTCAAATTTTAAATTTTACATTTTTTTTCTTACTTTTCCTTTCTATCCCCCTTTTTTTCTCTCTTAATCCAGTCTTTCTTTCCCTCTCTTTATTTCTCTTTCTGTACCTGATTTGACATTGAATTCACTCCCTTTGATTCACCCTCCTTCTCAGTCATTCGTGTTATTTTCCCAATCCTTAAATCTCATTGGTTAAAGAGATGCACTGTTTGTCCCGTTGTTCACTCAGATCCCAGGCGCCTTGTTTTCCGCACTGCGCTGCGTTGTTATCAGCTCGCACTTTTAGCATTTTTGTGGGCAACACATTTTTTGAGCTGAAGGATGCAGGGGTGAGTCTAACTAACGGCAGATGCCGTTAGATGCCCTGCTACAGCAAATTTTAGCCCTCTGTGTTTTCAGAAGATGATCAGGAGTTACTGTTGATCTGAGACAGGTGGATAATAAAGCATTTCTGGATTTGCAGTCCACATTTGATAGCTTGAAGCATGACTTGTTGTTGAGCAGCTGAGATGTTGAGGCCAAGACAGTTGCTAGAGGATAAGGATTGATGAGATGCTGCCCCTGTCAGAATGAGTATTTAACACAAACTGCGCATGAAAACCAGTGCTTTTCTTAACTTAAAAGTAGTAAATTCTCTTCCTTCTGCATTCTGATTGTATTCATATGTTTGTGTGTGTCTGTATTTTTTATAAAAAATATATATATATATATATATATATATATGCTCTCCTTTATTGTTTGGACTACTTCAATGATGATATTTAGTAAACTGTACACTCCACAGATACTTAAGAACTGACTGCGAAAAAATAACTTCATCCGTCCAAAGAAAAAATTGGAGTGAAATAATGTTTGTTGGGATTTAAACTAAGTTGAAAGAGGTTTCTTGGGATGAAGCTCATTTATTGATTCATGGTGAGCCTCAGGAAATACTTTTTGAACACAAACGCTTAAAATGAATCAACCCATGGCACCCCAATAGCTCAGTGTGTAACTGCACTGAGCTATATAGTTCAGTATGGTCCTAATTTCATTGCTGGTTTGTTCTGATTCGGTTGATTTGTCATCCAGGGCAAGAGTGGGACTGCTACATATGGCTTTAGTGTCCCTAGGCTAGGTAGGGGAAGAATCGACCACGGTTCCCATTCCTGATCATTATTCAGCAACTCCTGTTGGAAAGTGCTTCCCTATAGCTATATTGCTTAGTACAGTTATGCAGTCTCAGCGCTTGCTGTCTTGGCTCACAAATAAAGAATAACCACTTGCATGAAGTACATCCATTTTTGTATGGATTTTTTTTACAGCATACTGCATATTTTTGCAAAACAGTCCGTGCAGATTCTACCCAACTATTCTGCAGATTTCTTTTACCCTTCTGATGGCAAGTCAGCCTTTCCTAATTGTCTGAAATTGGGAATAATGGAGTAGTTGTCAGAACTAATTATTTTGTGATCTATATTCTGCATTATGTTGGATGAAACTTCTATTGATTTCATCACAGTGTTCACCACTTTGTCCATGTCTGGAGTTAACGACTCCATTTAGAACACTTCAAAATACTAGTCACAGCAATTACTTTGTTAACTCTATATGAATTTTCTATTCAGCAGAGTAGAGGTTAACTGCACTTGCCAGAAAAGAGATGGGAGATGGCAAGAGGAGAAGGGACCAGGATAAGGAATCTTTTGCATTGGCCATAATGGGTTGTCCAGTGAATCTGGCAAGTTTACATTGGTGTTACCGCTGGGTGCACAAGCATCTATTTAAGGCCAATGTAAAAGCAGCTCATATGTTATTTCAGGAAAGTAGCACCAATAACTGTATCTCACAGTCTCATCCTACTTTGGAAAATCAACCAATTTAACATAAGTGTCGTGCAAGGTAATTACATTTTTGGGAGCAGTGGAACCTGCAATTTGCAATAGTCATTTAGATGTTAGTTTTTTTAGTGTCATGCAGTTAAATTAGTTCCTTATTGCATAAATGTTTGTAAACAAAAAAAGTCCTAATTTATCTGTTCATCTATTATGAAATGTTCATTCCTCAGTAATGTATTTATTTTTAAATCTATTTTGAATTACATTAAAATTCCATTAAAAGAAAAGCTTGCATTTATATAGCGCCTTTCATGTTCTCAGGACATCATAAAGAGTTCACAGCCACTGAATTATCCAAAGCTTCTGCCCGTATCTTAATTACCAGGACATTTTGCTTACCCATCCCTCCCCCCTCACTCACCTACACCTGCTCCTAACCCCTCAACACCCCAAATTTAAAATTTTCATCCTTGCCTTCAGGTCTCTTAATGGCCATGCCCCTCCTCCAGCCTAACAAGTCCCCCCTCCCCACAAACTCTCCATTCCTCTGATTATGACCTCTTGCGCTTCCCCCTCTCCTTCTCCCTCCACCCCACCATTGGTGGCTGTAGCTTCAGCCATCTAGGCCCCACACTTTGGAATACCCTCCCTAAATTTCTCCATCTCCTTCTTCTTCTTTAAGCCCCTCCTTAATACTCACTTCTTTGACCAAGCTTTTGATCACCCCTCCTAATATCTCCTTTAGCTCAGCGTACATTTTTTCCTTATGCCTCTGAGGTGCCTTGAGATGTTTTTCTATATTAAAAGGCATTATATGATTGCAAGTCTTTGAAGTAGGAGTAGAAGAAATGGAAGAATCAATGTTGTTTTGTGGACCAATACAGCAGCCAAATACACAGTAAAATCCCACAAACGGTAAATGAATGATCATCTAACCTGTTTTTATAGTGTTGCTTGAGGGATAAACGTTGCCCAGCAGAACAGGAAAACTCCCTGCTCTTCTTCAAAAAAGCATAGATTTTGTTTTAGCTCCACTTGAACAGGCAGATGGGGCCCAGGTTTAACATCTCATCTCATCTAGATTATGGGCTCAAGTCCTGGAGTGCGACTTGAATCCACAACCTTTTAACTCAGAGCTGGGAGTTCTGCTATTGAGCTAAGCTGACACTTGTAACAGATCCCACTATCTGTTGCTCTTTGAATGCCCCTTTATAATACAGTGCTGCTGCTAATTGCAGCCCAATTTCATGAAGTAGGGCTACTGTCACCAAGACTGCTCTGGAGGTGCAACTTGCAGATGTAAATTGACTCCCATGAGCGTGGTCAGTGCTCAGCCTACCTATATGAGCCAGCAATGCTGTACTGTATAGGCTTGCATTGTGGAAGATCCGTTGCCAGAAACTCTCAATGGCTTTTACTATTTGTTCACTAGTAAAATTGCCTTGAGAATGCGGTGTGGGCTAGTTCAGAGGGCTTTATGAGTCAACACATTACCAGGTTTATTGCATTTAATTTCACAATTTTCCACGGTGGGATTTGAACTTGCAAACTCTGGGTTGCTAGTCCAGTACCATAACCACTAAACTGCCATACCCGTCCATCACCCCATTGTGAGTCTTGAACAGCTGTGGCTGCCCAATCCTGTCTATTGTACATTGCCTTCAACAGTTGTGTGGTGTTTCATGTGTTAATAATTATGTAATTTTTGATCTTCACACTTTGTGAAAGTATGAGTCCTTTACGCAGTGAAATTAGGAGCAGAGGAATGTGTCGGACTCAAAAAGACCTTCGCAGGCCATCTGAACAGCCCAAAGTTCAAAAACAGAATGTACGGTTCACCACAAATATCCCTCTTTGGATAAATCAAATTGAGGAACAGATGCTTGATCAGTGCTACAGTGCATGTGTGATAACAGGCTTGCACTGGCATGGTGTGCACGCCTTCAGTAACTAAGCAGCTGTTCCACATTTCCAGCACCAAGGCAAGCACAACCACAGTACACATTACATATGTTCTTGTTGGGGCACCTCCACCCTGTCAGGACTACATTTTCATACAGAAATGGGTTTTCATTTTCTAGACTTCAAAAGAATAATATTCTCTGAAATTATGTACAGCCAAATGTTACAAAGTGAAGTGAGAATCTGGTTTCCTTACCCCAAGCCTCAGTTCAATGTCCTCTTCCCTGCCCACCCTGCCCTCCCCCCCAAAAGAACAGGTATTTTCTCAGCAAGTAAGCACATTTGGTGCTTGATTGTGTTGTGTATGTGTGTACCTGTCTCTTTGTATCTTTCTCTTTCAACCATGTTCTGCAAGTAGAACTAAGAGTTTTCTTGACCTTTAATAATAGTAGCTAAAAATATTTCTGTAGCGATCCCCCCAATCATTCAGTGCGTTTATTCAGTGAGTAGGTAAGCCGCACAAGCTAAGAAGATGCTAAGTTTGATCCCTGGTCTGTGTTGAGTTCACTAACCTCAGCTAGAAAGGTAGTAGGAGGGACAATATAATTAGCCTCAGTCCCATTATGTTGAGTGGAAAATCAGTTGCGATTCCCACTCCTGATGCTATGCAGCGATCCCCGCTGAAAGTACGCATGTGTGGATGTCAAGTGAGGACAGGATTGGATTAGCATGTGGGCACTACCAAAGTTTCACAACAATAATACAAGTATGTAAAAATGAAGATAGTAGCAAAAGTAAACGTGGGTCTCTTAGAGGCTGTGATGTGGAGATGCCGGTGATGGACTGGGGTGGACAAATGTAAGGAATCTTACAACACCAGGTTATAGTCCAACAAATTTATTTTAAAATCACAAGCTTTCGGAGATTATCCCCTTCGTCAGATGAATGAGTGAAAAGGTTCTCAAATCGCATATCTTATACTATGCTGAGACAGCATCACACCAATCAAAAGGTGTCGTTGTTATTCAAACAGGCCAGTCACGGAGAACAGCACGTCCCAGTACACTGGATATACATTGTGTCAATTACACAGACAGGCAGAAAGAAACCCAAAATGGCAGAGAGAGAGAGAGAGAATATTAAAAAACATAATTTTTTTCCCCCTTTTTGCTGTTGGGGTTACGTGTAACGTGACATGAACCCAAGATCCCGGTTGAGGCCGTCCTCATGGGTGCGGAACTTGGCTATCAACTTCTGCTCGACGATTTTGCGTTGTCGTGTGTCTTGAAGGCCGCCTTGGAGAACGCTTACCCGAAGATCGGTGGCTGAATGTCCTTGACTGCTAAAGTGTTCCCCGAATGGGAGGGAACCCTCCTGTCTGGCGATTGTTGCGCGGTGTCCATTCATCCGTTGTCGCAGTGTCTGCATGGTCTCGCCAATGTACCATGCTCTGGGGCATCCTTTCCTGCAACGTATGAGGTAGACTCTTAGAGGCTGAGACAGGAGAAATTATAATGGGGAATAAGGAAATGGGGGAGACGTTAAACAAATATTTTGTATCTGTGAAGAAGACACAAAAAACATACCAATAATAGTGGGGAACCAAGGGTCTAATGAGAGAGAGGAACTTAAAGTAATTAATATTAGTAAAGAAAAAGTAATGGAAAAATCAATGGGAATAAAAGCCGACAAATGCCCTGGACCAGATGGCCTACATCCTAGGGTTCTAAAAGAGGTGGCTGCAGAGATAGTGGATGCATTGGTTATGATCTTCCAAAATTCCCTAGATTCTAGAACGGTCCCGGTGGATTGGAAAGTAGCAAATGTAACCCCGCTATTCAAAACATAAGGGAGAGAGAAAACAGGGAACGATAGGCCAGTTAGCCCGACATCAGCTGTTGGGAAAATGCGAGAATCTATTATTAAGGACGTGGCAACGCAGCACTAAGATAATTATAATATGATTAGTCAGAGTCAACATGGTTTTATGAAAGGGAAATCGTGTTTGACAAATCTATTAGAGTTTTTTGAGAATGTAAATAGCAGGATAGATAAAGGGGAACGAGTGGATGTAGTATATTTGGATTTTGAAAAGGCATTCGATAAGGTGCCACGTCAAAGTTGGTACACAAGATGAGGGCTCATGGGGTTGGGGGTAATATATTAGCATCGATAGAGGATTGGTTAACGGACAGAAAACGGAGAGTAGGAATAACCGGGTCATTTTCAGGATGGCAAGCTGTAACTAGTGGGGTGCTACAAGGATCCATGCTTGGGACTCAGCTATTTACAATCTACACTTTTTTTATTCATTCATGGCATGTGGGCGTCGCTGGCAAGGCCAGCATTTATTGCCCATCCCTGATTGCCCTTCAGAAGGTGCTGGTGAGCCGCCGCCGCCTTGAACCGCTGCAGTCCGTGAGGTGAAGGTTCTCCCACAGTGCTGTTAGGAAGGGAGTTCCAAGATTTTCCAGTGACGATGAAGGAACGGCGATATATTTCCAAGTCGGGATGGTGTGTGACTTGGAGGGGAACGTGCAGGTGGTGTTGTTCCCATGTGCCTGCTGCCCTTGTCCTTCTAGGTGGTAGAGGTCTCGGGTTTGGGAGGTGCTGTCAAAGAAGCCTTGGCGAGTTGCTGCAGGGCATCCTGTGGATGGTACACACTGCAGCCACATTGCGCCGGTGGTGAAGGGAGTGAATGTTTAGGGTGGTGGATGGGATGCCAGTCAAGTGGGCTGATTTGTCCTGGATGGTGTCGAGCTTCTTGAGTGTTGTTGGAGCTGCACTCATCCAAGCAAGTGAAAGAGTATTCCATCACATTCCTGACTTGTGCCTTGTAGATGGTGGAAAGGCTTTGGGGAGTCAGGAGGTGAGTTACTTGCTGCAGAATACCCAGCCTCTGACCTGCTCTTGTAGCCACAGTATTTATATGGCTGGTCCAGTTAAGTTTCTGGTCAATGGTGACCCCCAGGATGTTGATGGTGGGGATTCGGTGATGGTAACACCGTTGAATATCAAGGGGAGGTGGTTAAACTCTCTCTTGTTGGAGATGGCTATTGCCTGGCACTTGTCTGGCGCGAATGTTACTTGCCACTTATGAGCCCAAGCCTGGATGTTGTCCAGGTCTTGCTGCATGCGGGCACAGACAGCTTCATTATCTGAGGGGCTGCGAATGGAACTGAACACTGTGCAATCATCAGCGAACATCCCCATTTCTGACCTTATGATGGAGGGAAGGTCATTGATGAAGCAGCTGAAGATGGTTGGGCCTAGGACACTGCCCTGAGGAACTCCTGCAGCAGTGTCCTGGGGCTGAGATGATTGGCCTCCAACGACCACTACCATCTTCCTTTGTGCTAGGTATGACTCCAACCACTGGAGAGTTTTCCCCCTGATTCCCATTGACTTCAATTTTACTAGGGCTCCTTAGTGTCACACTCAGTCATAAGCTGCCTTTTGATGTCAAGGGCAGTTACTCTCACCTCACCTCTGGAATTCAGCTCTTTTGTCCATGTTTGGACCAAGGTTGTAATGAGGTCTGGAACCGAGTGGTCCTGGCGGAACCCAAACTGAGCATCAGTGAGCAGGTTATTGGTGAGTAAGTGCCGCCTGATAGCACTGTCGACGACACATTCCATCACTTTGCCGATGATTGAGAGCAGACTGATGGGGCGGTAATTGGCCGGATTGGATTTGTCCTGCTTTTTGTGGACAGGACATACCTGGGCAACTTTCCACATTGTTGGGTAGATGCCAGTCTTGTCGCTGTACTGGAACAGCTTGGCTAGAGGCGCGGCTAGTTCTGGAGCGCAATTCTTCAGAACCAAAGCCGGCATGTGTCGGGGCCCATAGCCTTTGCTGTATCCAGTGCACTCAGCCGTTTCTTGATATCACGTGGAGTGAATCGAATTGGCTGAAGACTGGCTTCTGTGATGGTGGGGATATCGGGAGGCGGTTGAGATGGAACATCCACTCGGTACTTCTGGCTGAAGATGGTTGCAAACGCTTCAGCCTTGTCTTTTGCACTCACGATTTGGAGATGCCGGTGATGGACTGGGGTGGACAAATGTAAGGAATCTTACAACATCAGGTTATAATCCAACAATTCTATTTTAAAATCACAATCTTTCGGAGATTATCCCCTTCGTCAGGTGAAAGAGTGAAAGGTTCTCAAATCGCATATCTTATATTAGACTGGGACAGCATCACACCAATCAAAAGGTGTCGTTGTTGTTCAAACAGGCCAGTCACGGAGAACAGTACGTCCCAGTACACTGGATATACATTGTGTCAATTACACAGACAGAGAGAAAGATACCCAAATGGCAGAGAGAGAGAGAGAATATTAAAAACCGATAACTTTTTTTTCCCTTTTGCTGGTGGGGTTACGTGTAGCGTGACATGAACCCAAGATCCCGGTTGAGGCCGTCCTCATGGGTGCGGAACTTGGCTATCAACTTCTGCTCGACGATTTTGCGTTGTCGTGTGTCTCAAAGGCCGCCTTGGAGAACGCTTACCCGAAGATCGGTGGCTGAATGTCCTTGACTGCTAAAGTGTTCCCCCACTGGGAGGGAACTCTCCTGTCTGGCGATTGTTGCGCGGTGTCCGTTCATCCATTGTCGCAGTGACTGCATGGTTTCGCCAATGTACCATGCTCCGGAGCATCCTTTCCTGCAACGTATGAGGTAGACAACGTTGGCCGAGTCACAGGAGTATGAACCATGTACCTGGTGGGTGGTGTCCTCTCGTGTGATGGTGGTATCTGTGTCGATGATCTGGCATGTCTTGCAGAGGTTGCCGTGGCAGGGTTGTGTGGTGTCGTGGACACTGTTCTCCTGAAAGCTGGGTAATTTGCTGCAAACGATGGTCTGTTTGAGGTTGGGTGGCTGTTTGAAGGCGAGTAGTGGAGGCGTGGGGATGGCCTTAGCGAGGTGTTCGTCGTCATCCCACCAGCAAAAGGGAAAAAAAAGTTATCGGTTTTTAATATTCTCTCTCTCTCTCTCTCTCTCTCTGCCATTTGAGTCTCTTTCTCTCTGTCTGTGTAATTGACACAATGTATATTCAGTGTACATTGTATATTCAGTGTACTGGGACGTACTGTTCTCCATGACTGGCCTGTTTGAACAACAACGACACCTTTTGATTGGTGTGATGCTGCCCCAGTCTAATATAAGATATGCGATTTGAGAACCTTTCACTCATTCACCTGACGAAGGGGATAATCTCCGAAAGCTTGTGATTTTAAAATAAAATTGTTGGACTATAACCTGGTGTTGTAAGATTCCTTATTTTTGCACTCACGTGCTGGACTCCACCATCATTGAGGATGGGGATGTTTACAGAGCCTCATCCTCCCGTTAGTTGTTTAATTGTCCACCACCATTAACAACTGGATGTGGCAGGACTGCAGAGTTTTGATCTGATCTGTTGGTTGTGGAATCACTTAGCTCTGTCTATAGCATGTTGCTTCCGGTGTTTAGCATGCATGTAGTTCTGTATTGTAGCTTCACCAGGTTGGTACCTCATTTTTAGGTACGCCTGGTGCTGCTTCTGGCATGCTCTTCTACACTCCTCATTGAACAAGGGCAGCAAGCACATGGGAACAACACCACCTGCCCGTTCCGCTCCAAGTCACACACCATCCCGACTTGGAAATATATCACCGTTCCTTCATTGTCGCTGGGTCAAAATCCTGGAACTCCCTTCCTAGCAGCACTGTGGGAGAACCTTCACCACACGGACTGCAGCAGTTCAAGGAGGCGGCTCACCACCACCTTCTCAAGAGTAATTAGGGATGGGCAATAAATGCTGGCCATGCCAGCGATGCCCACATCCCATGAATGAATAAAAAAAAACAGGATTGAACCCCTGGCTTGTTGGTAATGGTAGAGTGAGGAATATGCCAGGCCATGAGGTTACAGATTGTGCTGGTATACAATTCTGCTGCTGCTGATGGCCCACAGTGCCTCATAGATGCCCAGTTTTGAGCTGCTAGATCTGTTCTGAATCAAGCCCATTTAGCACGGTGATAGTGCTACACAACACGTTGGATGGTGACCTCAGTGCGAAGACAGGTCTTCGTCCCCACGAGGACTGTGCGGTGGTCACTCCAACCAATACTGTCATGGACAAATGATGAGAAACTATTAAATATTGATATTCAGAGGGATTTGGGTATCTTTATAAATGAAACACTGCAAGTTAACATGCAGGTACAGCAAGCAATTAGGAAGGCAAATGGCATGTTGGCCTTTATTGCAAGGGGGTTGGAGTACAAGAGTAAGGAAGTCTTGCTGCAATTGCACAGGGCTTTGGTGAGACCACACCTGGAGTACTGTGCACAGTTTTGGTCTCCTTACCAAAGGAAGGATATACTTGCCTTAGCGGCAGTGCAACGAAGTTTCACTAGATTGATTCCTGGGATGAGAGGGTTGTCCTATGAGGACAGATTGAGTCGAATGGGCCTGTACTCTCTGGAGTTTAGAAGAATCAGAGGTGAACTCATTGAAACATATAAGATACTGAGAGGGCTTGACAGGATAGATGCTGAGAGACTGTTTCCCTTGACTGGAGAGTCTAGAACTAGGGGACATAGTCTCAGGATACGGAGTCGGCCATTTAGGACTGAGATGAGGAGGAATTTCTTCACTCAGAGGGTTGTGAATCTTTGGAATTCTCTACCCCAAAGGGCAGTGGATGTTCAATCATTGAGTATATTCAGGGCTGAGATTGATAGATTTCTGGACTCTAGGGGAATCAAGGGATGTGGGGATCGGGCGGGAAAGTGGAGTTGAGGTTGAAGATCAGCCGTGATCTTACTGAATGGCAGAGCAGGCTCGAGGGGCCGTATAGCCTGATCCTCCTATTTCTTACGTTCATATATTAGCCACTTGGGTGAATTATTGGAACAGTGCCCTACAAGGAGTCAAAGCTTTCAGAAGAGGAGAAAATTAGTGAGGAAAAAAAATACTCAAATTCCCCAAAAAGCACACATTGGGAAGTAATGTCCTATTTGATGAAAGTAGTCTTTTTTTTCCATGTGTAAGTATATTCAGGAGTAGAATATAATGAAGTTGTACTTGAAGTTTTCATTATGCTGTTTGTTTTTCCCACAGTTAATCCAGCTGATACTAAGTCACCTGACAGTCCCAGATCTTTGCCAGTTGGCACAGACCTGCAAATTGCTGTACCAACATTGCTATGATCCTCTTCAGTATGTCCAGCTCAGTTTACAACCTTACTGGGCAGGCCTGGATGATGCTTCTCTGGAGCACCTACAGTCACGCTGTGCTCTTGTGCAGTGGTTAAATCTGTCTTGGACTGGGAATAGAGGATCCATCTCCATGCAAGGATTCAGCAGGTCAGTGCTAATGTAATTCCTGAATAAAATCCATTTACAGCAGGCACCAGGTATGTTAAACATCCCAGTGTGACATTAGTGATCAGACACCTTGGGGCTGATAATATGATCCTGGTGTAGCGGCCTGTGGTCCGCTGAGTTGAACTCATCCAATGATGCAAGACAGCTCATTTAAATATTTTTGTGGGGTTCCTAGTGCCTATCAATGACACACTGGGAATAGCAGGTGCCTATAGCTGTTGAAGGGCTGCTGGCTGCTCTTAAAGCATGTTTCTTCAACAGAAAATCAGATTAGGGAACAATGACCCCTTGAACCTTTGGAGGTCAAAGAATTGAAGTAAAGGAAGGGGATGTGATCCTATCGGAAGGAGAAGGCCACCCAGGAGAAAAAAAAGTGATTTTTAAAAAAACTGATCTCGCCTAAAGCACCTATTCCAAATGGGCACTGGGCCTCTGGAGCAGACTAAGACAGTCTAGCTGCGTTACGGGCAGCGCATTAGAGCCTTGATGAGTGCTGTGCACAATTTGCACGCTGGCTCCCAATGCACTCCACACTGCACCATTACATAGGCATGTGCAATGCACATCAGAGGATAATAGGCCTCAGCCCCCTCTACCTGATAATACAGGGCTCAAGTGCCTCAAGAAATGAGGCATTTCATGTCAGATCATCGGCTTCCACGAGTTGCCTTTCGTAAAGTATATGAAGTAAATCCTTTATTTAATAGCCTGATTGTCTGTAGTTGTTGTTTTAGGAACTCTTTTCTGGTAAAGCAATTCTTTTTTTTTGCCGTGCCTCTGACACTGACGATACCTAACTTACTTTTTGAAATGGGTGGTGAATATTCAGTCCACTTCAGTCCACTTCAGTCCTAGATATATTTAAAATTGTTAAATTTTGTTTGGCATCTCTTGTTTTTTTTTAAAAAAATTCCCATTACTTTTACTTTTAATTCAGGATATGAAATCCCTTTTATTCCCTCTCCCTTTTGCTTCCTATATACAGGCCTTACAAGGCCACATACCCCTTGTGACGAAGCTGTCAGGTAGGAAGATCTGCCCCAAGACATCCACCAAAGTCACTGTCATGCTGGCTGTTAGAAAGTACATAACAAGCAGTCTGGCTGAGTTCAAATAAGCCACTGTAAAGGGGATCACCAGCACAACCCCTATTAACTCCATACTATAGCGCACTATGTTGGAAGATGCTGTGTTACCAGGCTAATTAATCAGAATTGTTTTAAAATGTTTTTTCAATTATCAGCTCTTCCTTTAATTCAAAGCACACAGACCATAGCTACAGAGCGTGGAAGTAATGTCTGCAAAACTCATCATTCTCTAACATAGTTTAAAAGCAGGAATTATTCTAACAGGGATTAACCAATTGTAATTTAAAGGGAATTGGGGAACAAACCTGTTACCAAATATCAGCTTCTGACTTCCTGTAACAAACATTTATTAATATAGTTGTAATGTGTTGATTCACCAAAAACTCAACAGTGACTCTCTTACCTCCTTTCAAAATATAACTAAACCCATCTCCTAGTGTGTCTTTTATCAATATTTTGCTGGTATTCGAATATTTGTATTGGATGCTGCATACTTTAGAGGTCTTGCCAAATAAAAGCTAATTTTTGTTTAATACGTTTTATTATCTTACATTATACTTTGCGATCACTGTTTTTGTCTGTGCTGTTACTGAATGACGGTGAAATAAGATTTACCCAGTGTTTCTTCATGGAGTCACTTCTTTATTTTTATTTTAAATAAAGTGGTGTTGTGCTTTATACCTCCTATACAAGCTTGAAATAAAATCAGAAAATGCCAAAAATGCACAATAAGCCAGTCAGCATCTGAAAGTGAAAGATAGTTTAATGGCGCTGGTAAGACCCTTCATTAAAATATGGCCATTTTCTTATGCACATTTGTTTTATTTCATATATGAACTGAATTTTCTAATTGACAGGTTACAATAATTTTTTTAAATGATAAGCAGCAGCACTTGACTGCTTTAATTAAGGTGTCAGTTTACCTATTGGATGAATAATTCTGCAAGCAGTAACCCATTTTCAGATCTGTTCCTTATATTAATTCAGAGCTTTGCACCTTTTCACTTCCAGTGTAACATCTGCTGTTTTTCTATAGCTTAGTCCTGACGTTGTCTCTTTATGTGATGCCTGGCGCATACGCTCACAGCTTGACGCCTACTTCTTTGACAGGATTTAACCCTATGATTGCTGTGCTTCCTGTGCAGATTCATGCAAGTGTGTGGATTTGAGCTGGTGCGTCTGGAGTTGGCCTGCTGCCACTTCCTGAATGAAACTTGCCTCGAGGTTATTGCTCAGATGTGCCCAAACCTCCAGGAGCTGAACCTTTCATCCTGTGATAAACTAAACACTCAGGCTTTCTGCCATATTGCTAAGATCTCAGGTCTCCGGCGTCTGGTCGTTTACCGCACAAAAATTGAGGTAGGAACTCCTGTGGTGATTGGCACTGACAGAGAATTGCTTAACACTGCTTGTGTATTTTTTTAAATGAGAGAAGTGCTTGTCTTAGAAATTGCACACCAAGTACAACAGAATCTATTTCTAAAAGGATTTTACAAATTTAAAAGCAGCATTGTTGAACAGAACTAGTCTTGTTTGAGTGGTTCCATTTGCTTTTTGATTTTATTTTCTGTTCAATTTAAGACTGCGAGTACTTATACTTGGTTTGAGCTGTGGACTTGTCCCTACTGTTGCAGCTCCTCTGGAATGCGGACTGATCCTGCCAATTTTACTTGACTTCTTGGGATTTAGATGTGTCATTGGTAATGGTGAAGTATAAATAAGTATTTCGCACATGCTCATCACATGTTCTATTTTTATCATAAGAGTGGAGAAAAGTAATTACGGTTGTATTTATACAGCGAAACAAGTCTGAGCTACAGTGAGTGGTCTGCAGTGTGGGAGTTATATTGCTGCCTGTGGCTGTGAATCTGCAGATTCACTATTAAAAGGGAACTCTGTGCATGCAGATAAATTATAAAAGTTTAAAGAACATGGGTAGTAGTGTCCAAACGAAGAACATTTTACAAAAAAACTCTCAGTTTATAGTTCCAACAGATTCTCTCAGCACTTTTATAACCCAACTTGACATTGCATTGCAGTTATCTTCTAGGTGGCACCAAGCCCAATCGTGGACGAAGTCCTCTGTCGCACTCTGATTCCACAGCATCACACAAGTGTTTAACTACCCTTAGCTGTGTAAAACAAACATTGAAACTGTTAATATAAAAAAGAAAAACCATAAAGGCTGCATACATATTTTATCCACCTCTTCTTCCACATTAACCAACCTTCACCCATTGAAAGTATAATTATTACTTTTATTTCTTTTTAGCAAAATGTACCACCTCATAATTACTGACACATTTTTGCCCAATCTACCATCTTATCGATACCCTCTTGCAGCTTTCTTTGGTCCTCAAAATTATTTACTATGCCTTCCGATTTTAGTTTCCCTCTCCCCACCCCTCACTGTTGCTAGGTAAGCTTTATTTTAATTTCTTTAAACTGATTTACTCTGCTGCCACCTTCATAGGCCTTGGGCCTCTCCATTTCCCACCTCCTTATTCTTTCTCGGCCTGCCTGTCCTCGCCATTGTCAGACCTCAGGACTCGAGTGACCCACCCGCCCCTGCCATTGGACTGGGTCCCCCTGGACATTCACCCACTCTGTTCCCACATTCCAACACCCCACTCAACCTCTGGTCACTTGCATCCTCATTGGCAAGGGCTGCCCTGCTCTGGTCCCAATCCCAAACCTTTTTGGCCACCAGTTTCTCCGCAGTTTTGTTTTGAAAGCACTTAGAGCAGTATAGTCTGTTTATGAACTACAGATTGCTGGTTTCATACTTGGAATCCAGCTTTAGGCTCAAATGGTGTTGAGGGGGGAGTTGTGGGGAGTGAGGAGAAAGCAGGTGTGGGGTGAGGAACCAAGGGGACAGAATGAACTGGGAGATTAAGGGGAAGAGAAAGGGGTGAAGGGCAGGGGAGGAAGGAAGAGGGAGTGATATAGCAGGTGATAGGGGCTCTGGAAGGGTAGGGGAGACGATGAAAGTAAGGAGGTGATAGGAATGGTTAGGAAAGTCAAAGTAAGTGAGGGAGATGTGGGGAAGGAGGAGGGATGAGGATGGAGTGAGCATGAGCGGTGGTTATTGAAAGGGAGGGGACGCAATAGGTGCGAGGGTCAGGGGAGATGAAGGGTGTGAGAGCGTTGACGTATGGAGAGGTGGTGGGAAAGAGAGAGAATGTGGGTCTGTCGAAACAGGCAAGAGATTTGCAACACCACCCTCTTTATGTTCCTTTCCACTGCTGTCCTGGCCAGACCCTTCCCTGACCCACAACCCAAAAGCTGCCTGGAACCCTGGTTGGATCCAGCCCCTATTAATAATTTGAAATCTGGCCTGTATTCCAAACCGATCTCACCCCTCACCCGTGGCCCGAAAAGTCACCCCAAGACCCACTGCAGCAAAGCAAGCACACAGCCCTGGCCAGATCCCACCGCCAACCTGCGATCCCCCCCACCTGTGACTCTGACTGGTCCCTCCTGTGACTGGTGCACTACACCCACAACCAGAAAATGTAGCCTTCATATTCCCTACCCTCCCATGCCACCCAACTCTACACCATTACTTCCACCTCAAAGGAAAGAAGAAAAGAAAAGGAGAGATAGATGCAGAAAAGAAGATAAAATAAGAGAGAAAGCTAAAGAAAGAGAGATGTGGAGACAGGAGAAGAGGACAGAGAAACAGCAGCACAAAGGTGGCATAGACAGTTATTCTCTGACCTATTGTGAGCAATGCCATGGGCAATTTAGCAATAACGTTGTAAGAGCCTCTTTCTCATTTAGACGACACACTTCAAAGCGTTAAAAGAATTTTAAAAAGTAAAAGAAAGAATGTAATTTCATGCTGTTTTTCCTGACTTAGAGCCAGAAATTTAACTTTTAAATTTCCTTTAAAGCTCGTTCTAATTTGCAAACTTTCCTCACCAAACAAAAATTGTACTCTTGACTTTTTGCTCTGTGGGGGCTTGGATAGTTTTCTTCTCAGCCCTTTCAAGAGGGGTTGCAGACGATATATTTTGGCTCATTGTGGGGAGAGGAGGGGGGGCATTGGCTTAGGGAAGCTTTCCCTCTCTGTTGGGATGTGGGGAGAAGTAAAGGCAGGCCAGAATTAGTTCTCAGGGAGAGTGGGGAGGCTGTGTTGTTTCTTAGAGTGGTGGCGGGTGGGCGGGAGGGCGGGCGGGAGGGAGGGAGGGAGGGAGGAACCTGGATTGCTTTTCAATAAGGTGGGAGATGGAAGTTGGCGCTCAGGGGAGGTGGTTAGGATTGTTTGTCAGTGGGGAGGTGAGTACCAACTGTCTTTCAATAGGGGGGGAATTGCTTCTCAATAGGAATGGTATGGGGAGGTGAGCCTTAACTGGCTTCGTACAGGGTGGGAAGAGAATTGCTTGTCAGTGTGGGTTGGGGAGGAAGATCCTCAATTACTTCTAAGTGGGGCGAGGGAGTTATTCACAAATTGCTTTAAAAGGTTGTGGGAGTTTTGAAATGCTTCTAAATGGGTGAAGGGGCAGAGTTGCTTCTCTGAGGGGAGGGAGGGAGGAAGGAATGGAAAGGGTTATTCATTCTCAGGAGCAAGAAAGCCGTTTATTTTCTGGGTCTCCAAGGTTCCTTCTCAGTGGCCAATGTGGAATTCCCAACGTACTTCTCAGTTGCTGAGAGAGTCCTGTGCTGCTTCCCATGGGGAGGGGGGAGCTTTTGTTCAAGCCATAAGTCTAGAGTGTTGCAAGGTATAGGTTACAGATTTAATGTAATCCTGATCTGATGCCTGGGTCATTGCCATTAGGTCCGTCTGATATTTCGGTTACGATTGTGTTCTGTAGAAATTGTTTGGCTTGCTACACCACTTCAGAGAGCATTAATACTCAAATACATATTGTGGCACTGTAGGTAGGTTCCCTCCCCTAAATGGACATTTTCCTGGTGCTAGCCCAGATTATTAAATTTATTTTCACAACTTGCCATGATGGGGATTTGAACTCACGATCTGAGTTGCTAATCCACTATCATAACCACTACACTACTGTGGTGCACCTTTAACAACTGCACAGTAGGGATCTTTCTCCATTGACAGTTTAATACTTCATCTGAATCCAATCCATTTTGTGAACTTTTTTTTTTATTCGTTCATGGGATGTGGGCGTCGCTGACAAGGCCAGCATTTATTGCCCATCCCTAATTGCCCTTGAGAAGGTGGTGGTGAGCCGCCGCCTTGAACCGCTGCAGTCCGTGTGGTGAAGGTTCTCCCACATTGCTGTTAGGTAGGGAGTTCCAGAATTTTGACCCAGCGACGATGAAGGAACGGCGATATATTTCCAAGTCAGGGTGGTGTGTGACTTGGAGAGGAATGTGCAGGTGGTGGTGTTCCCATGCGCCTGCTGCCCTTGTCCTTCTAGGTGGTAGAGGTCTCGGGTTTGGGAGGTGCTGTCTAAGAAGCCTTGGTGAGTTGCTGCAGTGCATCCTGTGGATGGTACTCACTGTAGTCACGGTATGCAGGTGGTGAAGGGAGTGAATGTTTCGGGTGGTGGATGGGGTGCCAATCAAGCGGGCTGCTTTGTCCTGGATGGTGTCGAGCTTCTTGAGTGTTGTTGGAGCTGCACTCATCCAGGAAAGTGGAGAGTATTCCATCACACTCCTGACTTGTGCCTTGTAGATGGTGGAAAGGCTTTGGGGAGTCAGGAGGTGAGTCACTCGCCGCAGAATACCCAGCCTCTGACCTGCTCTTGTAGCCACAGTATTTATGTGGATGGTCCAGTTAAGTTTCTGGTCAATGGTGACCCCCAGGATGTTGATGGTGGGGGATTTGGCGATGGTAATGCCGTTGAATGTCAAGGGGAGGTGGTTAGACTCTCTCTTGTTGGAGATGGTCATTGCCTGGCACTCGTCTGGCTCAAATGTTATTTGCCACTTATCAGCCCAAGCCTGGATGCTGTCCAGGTCTTGCTGCATGCGGGCACGGACAGCTTCATTATCTGAGAGGTTGCGAATGGAACTGAACACTGTGCAATCATCAGCAAACACCCCACTTCTAACCTTATGATGGAGGGAAGGTCATTGATGAAGCAGCTAAAGATGGTCGGATCTAGGACACTGCCTTGGGGAACTCCTGCAGCAATGTCCTGAGGCTGAGATGATTGACCTGGTTAAAATAGGGTCTCCCATCCTTTGTGTTGGTGGATATTTGAGAACATTTTACATTGCCTTGTGGTCAGGGAGCCCTGTTGACAGGTTAGAGGTCATTTCACTCATTCGATGGCTGCCTTCTAGACATCCTTGAATCATCTCAATCAATTTGTTCATTGAGCACTGCTCCTTAGACTTGGCAACAACACAGAGTAATGCCTTCGGTAGCATGGTTCTGTCAGCTGATGATAAAACTTAATTTCAGGGGTCTCCCTTCTCCTTAGTTATACTACTTTGGCATTCTCCTGTATTGTGGAAAATGTGGAATGAACAAGAACTTGAATTTATATAGCAACTTTAACATAGTAAAACGTCCCAAGGCGCTTCACAGGAGCATTATCAAACAAAATCAACACCGAGCCACATAAGGAGGGATTAGGACAGGTGACCAAAAGCTTGGTCAAAGAAGAAAATAGATTATTTATTGTGGTGAGATCAACTTCATTCTTAGAAAAGTTCTTCACACACCATAATCCCATCCGTTTATCCCCACAGGCCTTGGTGAAAGATAAGTCAGGGGAAGGGGAATATCAGCAACTTAGTTGCTGCAGCCCAGGTCAAAACGAAATTATGTGCCGACATGGTGCCTGCCTTTAAAAGGAATGGAAACTGCAAACCACATTTCAACAGTGGTACAGATGATTTTTTTTGTGTGTGCCAGGCATGTGTTCTCTAAGAACCAATTGGAAAAGCATCAGAGGAGTGTGTGGATAAGGCCTCTGTTCAAAGAATAAAAGAGACAACAACTTGCATTAATTTAGCACCTTTAATTTACAAAAACCTCCCAAGGCACTTTACAGAGGTGCAAGCAAAAATGGACACTGAGCCAAAGAAGGAAAGATTAAGAAGAATGATTGCGGGCTTGATCAAAAAGGTGGGTTTTAAGGAAGGGCTTAAAGGAGGAACGAGAGGTGGGGGCTTAGGGATGGTATTCCAGAGCGTTGGGCTTTGGTAGCTGAAAGCATGGCAATGCAAAGGGGTGGGGATACACAAAGGGGCCTGAGTCAGGAGAACGGAGAGTTTGAGGGGATAATAGGGCTGGAGGAGGTTACAGACACTATCAGCTTAAGTAATTTATCCTTCTAGAGTCCTCTTTATGAGCGTTGGACGTTATAATCTTCTATACGCACTAATTGAAGCTAGAGTTACGTGACTAATTCAACTGAGGTTTTCCGATGACAACATAAACCACAAGAACAAAGGTCAAGTGGTTTATGAGTGCCAGATAAATACTATCAGTATTTAACTCCCTCCACAGCATCTGTTTTATATTTGTTATGTACTTTTAACAAATTAAATGTGCTATGTTTTACTGTTGTATGTGCAATATGAAGTGAATAATTTTGTTTTGACATCTTCATTGTTCATCAGCTGTTCAGATTGCATTAATTGTGTTTGTGACAGTTGAGTGTAGTATCATCAAATGGGTGTTCAAATGTATTGTGACAGTTGTGAGATTGACAAAAGAATCTGATTACATGGTGTTCTGCAATAGGTTTCTGAAGAATTTGACATTCAGTGCTTATTATATAGAAATTAATTGATACCTGGGAATTTTCGCAAGGAAGAAATGGAATTGTGGGATTTGAATCATATGCTAAACTGAGAGTGAAGCTCGAGTGGTTATAACAGCTCTCTGAACCCTGAGATAGCAATAGAGCCTTCAAATCACTCCTTAGTATTCATTTTTTTTTAAAATGTACTTGTCGTGTGTGTTTTTTGTGTAAATTATGTTTTAAGGATTGTTTTTCTGCCTATCTGTTTGAATGGCAACTGTTAGTGTGTTTTAGGTTGTTGATGCATAGTAATATTCTCACAGAGGATTTACTAAAGTGTAGTCGTTACTTCAATTTTTTTCAAGAAATAAGTTGCAATTAGTTACCAGAAAATGGTACACCTAGGAGATATTCTATTACTGTGCATGCTGAATGGCAGTATTTCATAATGGTAAGAGTTTTGTGCACAGGTATGTATAAATTATGGTGAAATGAACATAGGAACAGAAGCAGGCCATTCAGCCTCTCGTGCCTGCTCCGCCATTTGATAAGATCATGGCTGATCTGTGATCTAACTCCATATACCTGCCTTTGGCCTATATCCCTTAATACCTTTGGTTGCCAAAAAGCTATCTATCTCAGATTTAAATTTAGCAATTGAGCTAGTATCAATTGCCGTTTGCGGAAGAGAGTTCCAAACTTTTACCACCTTGTGTGTAGAAATGTTATCTGATCTCGCTCCAAATGATAAGCATGTGCAATTTATTTTACCCAGCTCAGCACTACAAATCATCTCATTAGTAAATGTAGATACAATCTACTCCTCTTAATTTAAAGTTACTTAATTCCAAATTATCTGATAATTTACATTTTTGCACTAAATTCCCAATTTTGCTATGTTGTTTATATTCTTTAATTATTGGGCCATAATTTGCTGTCAAAATAACGGTGAGGCTAATGGCACTCGCCGTTATTTTGCACAAATGGTACAGCAACTTCAGGCGAGGGGCAGATGCGCGGTTAAACTTAAATATCCAAAGGTTGCTGTCTGAGTTCCACTGTTCCGCCGTTAGCTTCGTGAATACGGCATCTTACTGTTTGGCTCACCATTGAAATGCATTGAATGGTGTGAAGTTGCTGTATTTGTGCGATAGATACCAACTAAACTCGCCACAGAAAGTTAAGTCTTTTCCATTCCAGTCTAGGTACCTTTTTAACAACTTGATAAGTGTTAATTACTGCCAGTCAACCTCTCTGACATTGAAAATTAACTATTACAAGTGTGGCGCCTCATTCCTTCAGGTTTTAATTGTTGTTGGAGATTTTTAAAATATAAGAACATAAGAAATAGGAGCAGGAGTAGGCCAATCGGCCCTTCGAGCCTGCTCCGCCATTTAATAAGATCATGGCTGATCTGATCCTAACCTCAAATCTAAATTCATGTCCAATTTCCTGCCCGCTCCCCGTAACCCCTAATTCCCTTCACTTCTAGGAAACTGTCTATTTCTGCTTTGAATTTATTCAATGATGTAGCTTCCACAGCTTCCTGGGGCAGCAAATTCCACAGACCCACCACCCTCTGAGTGAAGAAGTTTCCCCTCATCTCAGTTTTGAAGGAGCAGCCCCTTATTCTAAGATTATGCCCCCTAGTTCTAGTTTCACCCAACCTTGGGAACATCCTCACCACATCCACCCGATCAAGCCCCTTCACAATCTTATATGTTTCAATAAGATCGTCTCTCATTCTTCTGAACTCCAATGAGTAGAGTCCCAATCTACTCAACCTCTCCTCATATGTCCGCCCCCTCATCCCCGGGATTAACCGAGTGAACCTTCTTTGTACTGCCTCGAGAGCAAGTATGTCTTTTCTTAAGTATGGACACCAAAACTGTATGCAGTATTCCAAATGCGGTCTCACCAATACCTTATATAACTGCAGCAATACCTCCCTGTTTTTATATTCTATCCCCCTAGCGATAAACGCCAACATTCCATTGGCCTTCTTGATCACCTGCTGCACCTGCATACTAACTTTTTGATTTTCTTGCACTAGGACCCCCAGATCCCTTTGTACTGCAGTACTTTCCAGTCTCTTGCCATCAAGAAAATAACTTGCCCTCTGATTTTTCCTGCCAAAGTGCATAACCTCACATTTTCCAATATTGTATTTCATCTGCCAAATCTCCGCCCACTCACCCAGCCTGTCTATATCCCCCGCAGGTTTTTTATGTCCTCCTCACTCTCTACTTTCCCTCCCATCTTTGTATCATCTGCAAACTTCGATATGTTGCACTCGGTCCCCTCCTCCAAATCGTTAATATAGATCATAAAGAGTTGGGGACCCAGCACCGACCCCTGCGGAACACCACTGGCTACTGGTTGCCAGTCCGAGAATGAACCATTTATCCCAACTCTCTGCTTCCTGTTAGATAACCAATCCTCCACCCATGCCAGAATATTACCCCCAATCCAGTGATTCTTTATCTTGAGCAATAATCTTTTATGTGGCACCTTGTCAAATGCCTTCTGGAAGTCTAAATACACTACGTCCACTGGTTCCCCTTTATCCACCCTGTACGTTATGTCCTCAAAGAACTCAAGCAAATTTGTCAGACATGACTTCCCCTTCGTAAAGCCATGCTGACTTTGTCCTATTAAATTATGTTTGTCCAAATGTTCTGCTACTGTCTCCTTAATAATAGACTCCAAAATTTTACCCACCACAGATGTTAGGCTAACTGGTCTATAATTTCCAACCTTCTGTCTACTACCCTTTTTAAATAAGGGTGTTACATTAGCAGTTTTCCAATCTGCTGGGACCTTTGCCGAGTCCAGAGAATTTTGGAAAATTATTACCAAAGCATCCACAATCCCCACTGCCACTTCCCTCAAGACCCGAGGATGTCAGCCATCAGGTCCAGGGGATTTATCCGCCTTGAGTCCCATCAATTTACTAAGTACCAATTCCTTAGTGACTTTAATCGTATTTAGCTCCTCCCCCCCTAGAGCCCCCTGTTTGTCCAGTGTTGGGATATTTTGAGTGTCCTCTACCGTAAAGACTGAAACAAAATATAAAAAGTAAAATTTTAAATTGTTTTTTGCTTTTCCTTTTTTTATGTTTTCTTTTCTTCTCTCTTTCTTTCCCTCTCTTTATTTCTCTTTCTGTACCTGATTTGACATTGAATTCACCCACTCTAAATTACGCTTCCTTCCAGTCCTTGCGCTGTTAATTTCACAATCCTTCAACCTGATTGGTTAAGGAGATACACAGTTACTTGCCCTGTTCACTCAGGTCCCAGATGCCCTGTTTCCCTCACTGCGATGTTATCAGCTCGCACTTTCACCAACTTGCCACACAAAAAAATTAAAAACCTAAACATGCAAGGGCAAGTCTAACTAACAGCAGATGCCACTGGATGATCTGCCACAGCAAATTATGGCCTATTGGATTTTGTTTAGCACATTAAACAACTTTGAATTCTTGGGAGTAGACTGTACTTGGCATATCACTGCAAGTATCAATCCTGCCCATTTTGTACCTTTTAACAATACTAATCGATCTCTCATGATGTTGCACAAAGGCTGTTAAGACCAAGGACAGTATTCATGTCAGAGAGGTTAGAGGGCGGGGGGGAGGGGGAGAATTAGCCCAAAGCAGGGAAGAGGGTGGGAGAGGAGGGAGGGAAGGAAGAAGAAAAGGAAGGCGGAGTCGTTGGAAGAGGGAATGGAAGGGGAATGGGAGAGAGATGGGGAGAAAATCGGGGTCAGGAGGGAGTGCTGTACAGTGGACTGCATTTCTGCTTGGAAAATCTTCTCAGTGTGAGGGGACATAAAATTTAGCCGGTGGGGGGAAGTCAGGAGAATTCAGTCAATGGAGATAATGGGGGTTGAGGCACAGGAAGCCAGCTAGCGAAAGAAGGGGGGTGGAGGTGGGGGAGTGCTGAGGAAGGGAAATTTTGGTCAGCAGTGAGGGGGCCGCTAAGGCATAGGAAAGCCAACCAGCGAGATTGAAGGTGCTGAGGAAAGAATATTCAGGCCAACAAGGGAGAGAGTGGGTCAAAGCATGGCAAAACCAGTCAACTAGAAAGGGGTTGCTGAGGAACGGGAATTTGCATCAGCAAAGAAGGAATGGTCGAGACATGGGAAAGCTAGACAGTGAAGGAAAGGGGTACCGAGGCAGGAGAATTCAGGTCATTGGGGAAGGGGAGGTCAAGACACAAGAAATCCAGCCAGCAGGGGAGGGAAGAGGGTGGAGACTTGGGAAAAACTGTCGTTGGGTGGGGTCAAGGCACTGGAAAGGCAGCCAGCGAGGGGGTGGGGTGGTTGCTGTGAATGGGAAATCCAGCATGCGGGAGTGGAACATGGGTTGCATGGAATGGGAACCATTGCTGGGCACTGATCAAGGTAGGAGTTTGAAGGTCCGGAGAAGAGGACAGCTTCCGAAAGGACTGGTGGCTGCGCAGTGTGGAGCAGCAACTTCTCAAAGGAGCACACTGGGACAGTGACTTCAGGCTCAGGAGTCAGGCAAGGTGCAGCATTGTTGAGAACCCCGCTGCTCCCGATTAATGTTTGTAGTGGACAGTTCATCGTCATTGGTTACCATTTCAAAAGTCCCGGTCTGGGGGGAGAGGTAATGCGAAAAATACGAACCCATGTTTTTAAGTGCAGATCAGCAGGAACTGCTGGCTGGCACTGCGAGTCACTCTCAACTGTTAGCAGTTTATAACTTAGTTCACAACAATAGTGTAAGTCAGGGTGACGATGTTTCAGCTCAGAATACCTACTGCTCACATGCAGGAACCAGTTGATTCAAAAGAAGTTTTGCTGATCGGATTAATTTGCTTCCCATGTTTCGGTAAAAGCGGAGGATCCAAAATATCAGTGCCAACAATATTGGGATGCGATTGGGAAGACAGTACCAGTAAATTGTACCATTTCATTTATATTGCCTCCTCATTTTTCCTTCCAAAGTGTATCACTTCACATTTCTTTGCATTACATTTCATTTGTCATGTGTCCGTCTAAAGCTTATGTTCTAGTTTTCTATCAGTTTTATGCAAAATAATGTTAAGGAGATATATCACAACTTATGAATGTGACGGTCAATAAATCACAATTTTGAATGCCTGGGTTATAGACGGAAACCACAGGAGCTGGATTCCAGTTGTAAATTTTCATTGAAAATGGTTTCTGGAGTTCATCTGGTACATTTGTACTTAGTGTGAAATTGAGCTATACAAACTAGGAAGGTGCCAGGTTTGATCCTTTGCCTGTGTAACGGTTGCTGATCTCAACTAAGTGCTATAGTACGTCTTGATGTCCCAGGGTTGGGAGGGAAATCAGCCAGGGCTGCCACTCCTGATCGCTATCCAGTGACCCTCTACTGCAAGTTGTGGATTTAGATGCTCAACTTTGATGCCCCCATAATCGAAACCTGTTCTCGCGTGAAAAATTTACAGTTGGCTGCGGTACTACCCAACATCAGCAGACATTTGTGGAACTGTACTTTGGCATGAATCGACACCTTGAAGAGAGAACAACAACAACTTGCATTTATATAGCACCTTTAATGTAGTAATATGTCCTAAGGTGCTTCACAGGAGCGTTATCAGACAAAATTAGACACTGAGCATTATAAAGAGATATTAAGACAGGTGACCTAAACCTTGGTCAAAGAGGTAGGTTCTAAGGAGCATCTTAAAGGAGGAGAGAGAGGTTTAGGGAAGGAATTCCAGAGCCTAGGGCCTAGGCAGCTGAAGGCATGGCCACCTATAGTGGGGCAAAGGAAATCGGGGATTCACAAGAGGCTAGAATTGGAGGAATGCAGAGTTTTTGGAGGGTTGTAGGGCTGGAGGAGGTTACAGAGATGGAATAAAGAATGAGAAGGGTATAAAATTAGGAAAACAAAAGAAAAGAAAACTGTTTGTTTATGCTTTTGATATGAAACTAAAGCAAGCTGGAAACCTTTTTAATTGACCTGTAAGATGAAGCATGTAAAATAATACTGAGGGAGAATTTTTAACTCCCATCCCAAATTTTAATATAAAGCATTCTGTAGAGGCTGTTTGTCAGAAGTAGTCAATGTAAATGTTACAACTGATATTGTTGTGCTGCACATTAGATCTTTACATTTTAATGAAATGACCATTATCATTAAAAGACTGGTAGTGACTCTACAGCACTTTCGTCTGCTTAAGCAGTTGTATTGCACAGGCATGAACTAAGGGAAGAAGGTACATTTGCAAGGAAAACTCTGGTAAATAACAATTTCTCTAGACTTTGCATGTTGTTTAAGTGAACGAATAGTATAAATTTAACAAGTTTTTATTTTTGTACAGACTAAGTTTATAAATGACAATACATTGAATATATTTCTTTAGATTTTTTGGGTGATAGAAAATTCAGCATTTTCATTGTATTAATTTTTTTTTAATTTTGGAGTTTTGAAATAAATTGAGTGGGTGATAATATCTATGTGGAATTCTGTTGCTGTTGATAATTTTTTTTAAAACTCTGTGTGGGTTAGATAAATGTCAGTAATATGTCATGTGTAGGTTTTTCTTGTGGGGGTGGAGGGAGTGAATCTGTAATGGGAGACAAAAGGCAACCATAATGTTGAAATGGTATATGTGGAATAAGACAGTTATTTTTTCAGTTTGTCATGGTGATATACATTTTGTTATTTCAAAAACAGCCTGGCGAGATAAGATGCTAAACTTGAGAGTGCAGCTACTCATACTGTATTATCTCTTGGAATTGCTTACTCCAAAATAAAACATTGTCCTATTTTTTCCCACAGTGGAAAGGTTTGATTTATGTACTCATTTGTTTTATTTTGCCCAGTAATTTCACACTGTGGCATATCTTCCCAAATTCTGGTAGCTTGATTTTTCATATGAGAATACCTTATAAAGTGGCAGGATTTCTACATCAGATTAACTGAATACAGCAGGAAAAGGAACCTGAATTGTATCCAGTATTAGGAGTGTTGTTGTTTATCTATTCAGTGATGTGCTTATCCAAGTCAGCCTCTGGCACCAAATGAAAGAGATGAACAACCAAATTAAATCCTAATGATTTTGGTTTATTCTGCTGCCAGAAAAAGAAAATTATCAAAACGATCCTCTTTTCCCCCTCCCTCCCTAGTATTAAATAGATGCAAGAAGATAAATGAGTTCAGTGTTAACCCAAGAGAGTGTGGATACTGAATGAAATTTTAAATGAATACAGAAAAGTGCACTGTACTATGTAGCCTGGACCTTAACACCATCCATTGGAGACACAGTGGAATTCTTAAGGTGGAGTTAGACTGCAAAGTAGTTTGGATCCACGTCATTGCAAAAATGGCAGTATAAGGAGACTATTGAATGCAGTAAAACAGTGAGACTATCCTCCCCCCTCTTCATCCCCCAAGGAGACCATCTCACACCAGTTTGAGTTCTCTTCGAGTGCAGTAAAACTCCCAGCATTACTGCTCTTACTGCCTATTGGGTAATCATTATTGTGACGGCTCTCTTGTATATAAGTGTCTCTGGTCGGCTAATTGCCCAGTAACCTGCTGTAGAAAATAGCTTGTTGACAGTGTCATTTTGTAATGATAGTGGTCTTGGTGCACCAGTGAGTGGCAGGATGTCGATGCATGCCTGCAGTTCCCCTAACCTGGTCAATTTCTTATCTCAACCAAGCCAACAGAGAGAATTGGTGAGAATAGCATTAACACTTCCTTATGGGGATAAAGGGAAAATCTGAGGGTGAGTCACGTACTGATTATTCTTGTACACCTCCCAGTGACTCATAATGGAGCAGGATCAGATCACTTGGGGGATGTGCTGGTAGATGTAAAGGGAGGGAAAGAAAAAGGAAAAAATTACATATTACAGTAACTGTGGCACCAAGTCAGTGTTCGCAAACCATAATTGGCTTTACCTAGAATATTATGGAGTGTTTTTTCCTGTATATTTCCCTGAATTACACACATCAGTGATAATGTACCAAAAAAGAATAGAAATAAGGTGTTTTCTATGGCATTTTACTAAATGCTGAAGGAGTATATCTGTTTAATTTTATGACCAACATTTCTTTAGCCTGTGGCTCATTTGAGTGATGCACAAGTTCTGGAACTCGGGGTAGCCATTTTAGAATGTAACAGTAAATGGGATCTGGAGCCTCATTGATTTTGCAGTTTTCAGTTTTCTTTTCTAGCTCCAACTCAGAATTCCCGTAGATCCGGGAATATTATAGAAACCTAATAATAATGTCAAGTGAATGTTGTGCTTAATTGTCATGAATGTCAAAAACCCAAATATCTGAACAGCTGCTGAGGACAGTTACCAACCACAATTCTTAATTTCATCTTAAAGATTTGCTTCACAACCAAGCAGGTTTTGCTAAGTTATTGTGTGATTTATTTTATTCTGTTTTGTATAAACCCAATGCTGTGCAGAGGATGAAATGATGTGATTAGCTCTGAGTTCTGTAGTCATAATCAGCATTACTTGTTTGAATTGTAGCCTTGTAATTCCTTCCACAGTATCCATTATTCTGTATGTTATGCATGCAGACACTCCAGTTAACTGTGACTAGAATCCTTTGGCTGGCAATGGTCAATTCTGTTCGATCCTGCCACTCTACGTGGTTTGCTATTGACAGTTTCTTTAGGTTGTCTGATCTGTGAATGTCACAGTTGCCACTTTATTTCTGGGACACCACTGATCTATTCTGGTGCCACAGCAGCCTTGCATGTTACTGGAAGGCCTCAGTATTTTCAAGATTTCTCCCTTAGGGAGAGGTGTTCAGAGGCACAGAGCCCCTGGTAACTGCGGTCTGTGCAGATTCACATCTAGAGGGAACTGCATTTTGAGCCTGTAATGATTTGTTTGGCCATGAGCTAATCGATGGTCTGAATACCTTGGGACTCATTAAACTGCATTTGTGGTAGATGTAACCTAAGTTTAGAGCGGTATTTCGGGAAAAGCAGTGACAGGCTTTAATGCCTAATTGACCTCTTTTCCCTTTGTTTCCCTTTTCACGTTGCCTCTGATGTGTCCCATAACGGCAGCAAACAGCACTGCTCAGCATTCTGAACTTCTGCTCGGAACTTCAGCACCTCAGCCTCGGCAGCTGTGTCATGGTAAGAACTTGGAGTTGCCTGAACTAATGATTTTCCTTTAAGGTCAAGCGGGTCTTATTTAGAGAGTACTGGCATCTTAATATCTTCAAAACCCTATCCCATTTCATTACATTTTTAAAAGAAAGTATATCAAAAATAGATAATCAGACAAATGCTTATTATGAAATATAATTACATATAAGGCATGCATTAAAGAAACCTTAACATAGAGATAGTGTCATTACCTTAAATAATTCCTAACTGATAATTTCATTCCAATTATGAATGAGAGGGTTGGCAGTGAGTCAGTTAACAAACCTTTTTGACTTCAGTTACTTGTTCCCATATTTAGGCTTCTGATCTGTGTTGAGAAAAGTCACATTTTCACAGAACCAAATAGTTCTAAAACTTCCAGATACAAAGAAATCCTATTATCTGCAGTAGATGGGGGGAGATTTTATAAACTTTCATATAAGAGGAGTAACTATAAAAACAAATAGGAGCTTGCTAAAGATTCACAGCTATTAAGAATTAGATTTTTCTCACTTTGCATACAAATAGATTTGATGGTAATGCATTTCTTTGTGCATTATTGATCATTTGAATGTAAAATGTGTGTTTAAATGCTAGAAGAAAACGGTACAGAAGAAAGCCTTCATCACTAGAACGTAAATTGTTTATGTTTTGATATTTAAAATTATAACATTACCAAGTACAATCTTGTAGCTCCTTCTCCAAACAAAACTTGTGTATTTATGCCTTAATAAATCAAGTTACTATATCAATCTGATATCCCGTTGATGTGTCATTTGAGATATATAATACTGAATCTCATCGGTTATTCAATGGTGATGATTATTTAAAAGTAAGCTTTTAAACACAATATGAAGGCTCACAAGCTTTAGCTGTTAATGGGAAAAGGCTGTAAAAAAATGGCCTACAGTCAGAACAAGTGTATTTACAATTATAGTCAAAGCTTGGTATTATAAAGTCACAAAGTCAGCAAAGCAATTCCATCGACAGATGCTCCTCTCTTCATAGTTTGTGCTGTTCAAATGACTACGAAGGAGCCCAGCTAGAACAAGCGAAGGTTTGTATTAACGGGTGTGCTATAATAAGGTTCGACTCCATATTACAGTTTAAGTTTACCATTGGTATGTTCACTCTGATCTTTTAGGATTATGCAAGACCCATAACTCAGGCAAACATGGCTGTGGGTGAACTATCATGGTTTTTCTCATGAGGAGAAAATAGCACAAAACATTTTGTACTTGCAGCAGTATTCTATGAATATTGTTGACCTTGAGATTATAATCCTCCCAGGATGAAGTCTGAACTGTACACTATTTGGCTGATGAGTTCACACTTAATTATTTTGCTTTGCGCTAGGGTAAAATATTATTTTCAGGGATTTTGAAAATAGCAGCAATTCCCTGGGCTAAAATATCTGATTTGCATTTTACAATCAATTTATCTTAATAGAATTTTGAACAAAATACTTGACTTCCAACAAAATACTTTAACTTAACTAAAATTGTTCAGATTTGGACTTTATTTGTTCATGATTAATGATTTAAAGCGGATTTTTTTTACAAAAATTACTTTTTACCACAGCCCTGTAAATAGGAATTGAACGACCCCGCATCACCAATGAATAAATCAATTGAATCACTTTTAATAAAAATAAAGGACATTGACCTTGAAATTGTTCTGTAGAGGGATCGTCATTTGGCTGAAGTTCCTCTTTTTGCTATTCAGTGGAGTTATTAAACTGCTTAAAATAAATGGGTAAATGTGTCTGTTAAATAAGCAGAGAGAAGAATTTCAGACAAATACCTTAGTATTCCATGGCATAATTTCAAGTCTGTTGAGTAGCTAACTATTAGCTCCATAATTGTGAAAACTGTAGCAACCTATGAAACTAATATAGATATCCGCTTTTAAAAATATTCAAACATTCTAAGGTTTTTGTGATGTGACTACATGTCAAGTCATGTACAATTATTTGAGATGGGTACAGGATCCTTTTGATCACTATAATACAACAAAGCTTTTCAATTATGCATTTAATTTGGTTGTGGGAAGAAAAGCTTGAGTATTAGAAAAGCATTTGCACTTAATTTATGTGGCACTGCAGTTTTTTAATAACTGCATCAGTCTGTATTTCGTAGACCTGTTACTTGGATAAAATCTGAAATATCCACGAACAAATTTACTAAAATTGTATTCTTTTGTACCATAGTGACAAAGAGAATGATGCAAAATTCAGTCTTTTAAAGGGGAAGGGAAGTGGAGGGAGAGTAATTTTCTGCTTAAAATGGTCCGTGCGTTAGGGAAACGGGAAATAGAAGAAAAATGTCTATTGCTGCTGTTAAAATACTGCTTTGTTTCCAGGCGTGTGCTGACATTTCGGGTCTCCTTCCCTGCAGAACTGCTCAATTGATGTCACTGGCATTTGTATCTGGAGCAGTTCCATTCATTCTAATGGGGGTGGCAACTTTGGGTCCGCCTGGGAACTGATGCAGAGCTGCCTGACCCCAAGAAAACACTTAACTGGCTAAGTATGCAGCAGACCTGAAATAATGGGTCTCACTGAGCTTAGCTAAATGGAAGTATTTTAATAATTGTAAATAATAGGTATTTGTTCTTGTATTTTCTCCGGAGTGTGATGTGCTTTGGGAGGGGGTGGGGGGAGTTGAGAGTTGTCAGTCATTTTCGAAAACTTTTGCTTAAACACTTGAAGGGATTAACCGCTGTTAGAGTCTCTCTGGTTGCTTCTTTTGCATTATCTGAAAGTTGACTTTCATGTTCCGTGCTGAATGGTGAAACTGTAATCGAAGTACACCCTGTGTGAAATCGAATCTAAATGAAGTAACTTGACATCTTTCCTGGAGAGTTGCAATTTGGTTATTTCCATTTGAAAGTCTGCTTGGAAGCACACATGTCATCTTCCCTGGAAAGAATAATTGTCTCGTGGTCTTTTAAATGTCCAGTTGACCTTTTCTTTACCTTCCTGACTATTGTTTCTGTTATTGTGATCTGAACAACAGATTGGTAGAATAAGCTGGAGCCCATATATAGTACAAATCTTGTTAGTGTAAATTCTTACTGAGGGGGAATATTCTCAGTATGTTAAAAACACATTTGATTGGACAGGTTTTTACTTAGAGTGGAGAGTATTATACTATTTGCCCAACATACCCTTTACATAAATCCCCAGTCTTGATTTTAATGGAAATGCATTTATTTTTCAGCACACCATTCCTAAAGAGCACGAATGACAGTTACTCGCATGAGATGTAGATCACTATTAATTGTTGACCTTCTACTGTCTAGGTTGATGACTATGACCTTGTGGCTAGTGTAATTGGTGCCAAGTGTAAAAAACTGCGATCCCTAGATCTCTGGAGATGTAAAAATATCACAGAAAATGGCATAGCTGCTATTGTAGCAGGCTGTCGGCTCCTGGAAGAACTGGACCTTGGATGGTGCCCAACGTTACAGAGCAGCACAGGATGCTTTATGAGGCTCGCTCGCAAACTTCCCAACTTGCGCAAGATCTTCCTGACAGCCAATAGGTCTGTTTGTGACACAGATATCGAGGAGCTGGCTACAAATTGCCCTCATCTATTCCATGTGGATATATTAGGTAAGAAAATAGGTTAGCAGACTGAGACTTGTGAACATGCTATGGAATTTGCAGCATTTCGTAAATTAAAAATTGGTTTGATTTCAAAAGTGTTCACAAGATGTATTTACTCTAGCAATTTATAAATTCCAGTTTCTTGGTCACACTAGTTGAGTTTTCCAGAAAATGTTCTTCTTTCATTTATTAAGCTCAGTACCAACCAGCCAAATTACCATTACCAACTAGTGCACCCCACCATGGAAATTGGATACGTTGTAAACATTTATGCTGTGGTAAGGTTTCCAGAAGAAGCTGAGACTTCCACTTTTCAAAGAACATTTTTTTTTAGTTTGTTTTCAATCCAACTATTTTGGTATATTCTGCATTGGAAAACCAGGAATTCATTATGTCTGATCTTAGACCTAATCTCTGTACAATAAAATTAAGCCGGTCTGTATTCTTTGCAGTTTGTGACATTTTGAATAGTGCTTAGAGACTACAGTGTTATTTTAAATCATTGCAGAGCTTGGTTATAATCCTCCCCTCCCCCATCCCTAATATACTGAGGGAAATACTCTTATTAATTAAATGAATATTATCAGCAAAACTGATAATCCCCTGCCTCCAAGCACCCTAAGCAGCAGCTGTGTGCCAGTAGGGCTCAGTAGATACTAATGGCAGTCTTACCAGCCAGATATGAAACACTCTGTTTCTTGTTAACTTAGTGCTGTGTGACGTATACACAGAAAAATTCAGGGAACTTCCGCCAGTGAGAGAAACGAGCCACGTCCACTTATGCTGCGTGCAAGAAAGCTGCCTCTGTCAAAAAAAATTCAGAAAAACCAAACCTGTTAAATATTGAGCTGCTTTGTCTGCAAAGTTCTTGAGCTTTGTTGGTCTGTAGTACAAGGCTTGATTGAACTTCACTGAAGTCAATCCACTAGCAAGGCATGGTATTTGTTGATTCTATTTTAGTAATTTAAACCAGCAATTTAACAAAATGTACCTCATTCCTCTCGAGGATGATTTTTCTAATAGTTTTTTTTTAGTTTAATACTCCTATATAAGAAATCAAACAACACAAAAAAAATCGACTCTGGTTTGGTACTACAGCATATGCAGTCCACATTAACAAATAATGAATTGCCTCTAGATCAACAAAATCTAGAGCCAGGACAATTTAGAGGTGTGTAGCAGTGAACTTGAGCACATAATTTAGGCTAGTGTTGTTCAATACATTAGACACTAGCTACATGCGGCTAATTGGGAATCCAGATATCGCTAATTGCATTTCTGATTAGTAAATGTTAGATTAGTAAGATGGGTAACTAATTCTGGTTTGTTACTCATCACTAAATCCAGTATAGCCTGACCCCTGGTCGGTTCTAAAACATATTGTTCTAGAAAACTATCCTGAATACATTCTAGAAATGCATTGCCGTTACTTGTTCAGAAAAGGGTGTAAGGATAAACCCGGCAACTGTAGTCCAGTTAGTTTAACCTCAGTGGTGGGGAAGCTTTTAGAAACAATAATCCGGGACAAAATTAATAGTCACTTGGACAAGTGTGGATTAATAAAGGAAAGCCAGCACAGATTTGTTAAAGGCAAATCATGTTTAACCAACTTGATTGAGTTTTTTGATGAGGTAACAGAGAGGTTGTTGAGGACAATGTGGTTGATATTGTGTATATGGACTTTCAAAAGGCATTTGCTAAAGTGCCACATAATAGGCTTGTCAGCAAAATTGAAGGAGTCTTACAACACCAGGTTATAGTCCAACAGATTTATTTAAAATCACAAGCTTTCGGAGGCTTCCTCCTTCGTCAGGTGAGTGTGGGATTCCATGAAAGGTACCGCATATATAGTCAGAGAACAATGCCTGGTGATTACAGATAATCTTTCCAACTGCCCGTTATCAAGGCAATCAAAGGAGTTGAATAGTGTTCAGACAGAGAGACATTACATACAAGACTACTGAATATACAAACGGTCAGAACCCAAAGACAGAGAGAGAGAGAGAGAAACATTCGAAAGGTAGAGAAAGAGAGAGAATAACCAGTTGTATTAAAAACAGATAACTTTTTTTCGCTGGTGTGACATGAACCCAAAATCCCGGTTGAGGCTGTCCTCATGGGTGCGAAATTTGGCAATCAATTTCTGCTCGACGATTTTGCATTGTCGTGTGTCTCGAAGGCCGCCTTGGAGAACGCTTACCCGAAGATCGGTGGCTGAATGTCCATGACTGCTCAAGTGTTCCCCGACTGGGAGGGAACCCTCCTGTCTGGCAATTGTTGCGCGGTATCCATTCATCCGTTGTCGCAGTGTCTGCATGGTCTCACCAATGTACCATGCTCCGGGGCATCCTTTCCTGCAACGTATGAGGTAGACAATGTTGGCCGAGTCGCAGGAGTATGAACCATGTACCTGGTGGGTGGTGTCCTCGCGTGTGATGGTGGTATCTGTGTCGATGATCTGGATGTCTTGCAGAGGTTGCTGTGGCAGGGTGGATACAAAATTGGCTAAGTGACAGGAAACAGAGAGTAGTGGTAAACGGTTGTTTTTCGGATTGGAGGGAGGTGTACAGTGGTGTTCCACAGGGGTCGGTACTAGGATCACTGCTTTTTTTGATATATATTAATGACTTGGACTTGGTTGTACAGGGCACAATTTCAAAATTTGCAGATAACACAAAACTTGGAAGTGTAGTGAACAGTAAGGAGGATAGTGATAGACTTCAAGAGGATATAGACAGGCTGGTGGAATGGGTGGACAGGTGGCAGAGAAGTACAAAGTGATACATTTTGGCAGGAAGAATGTGGAGAGGCAATATAAACTAAATGGTACGATTCTAAAAGGGATACAGGAACAGAGAGATCTGGGGGTATAGGTGCACAAATCTTTGTAGGTGGCATGACAGGTTGAGAAAATGGTTAAAAAAGCATACAGGATCCTGGGCTTTATGAACAGAGGCATAGAGTACAAAAGCAAGGAAGTTATGATGAACCTTTATAAAACACTGGTTCGGCCACAGCTGGAATATTGTGTCCAATTCTGGGCACTGCATTTTAGGAAGGATGTGAAGGCCTTAGAGAGGGTGCAGAAAAGATTTACTAGAATGGTTCCATGGATGAGGGACTTCAGTTACGTGAATAGAGTGGAGAAGCTGGGATTGTTCTTCTTAGAGTAGAGAAGTTTAAGAGGAGATTTGATAGAAGTGTTCAAAATCATGAAGGGTTTAGATAAAGTAAATAAAGAGAAACTGTTCCCATTGGCGGAAGGACACAGATTTAAGGTGATTGGCAAAAGAACCAAAGGCGACATGAGGAAAAACTTTTTTAAGCAGCAAGTAGTTATGATCTGGAATGCACTGCCTGAAAGGATGGTGGAAGCAGATTCATTTGTGGCTTTCAAAAAGGGATTGGATAAATACTTGAAGGGAAAATTTACAGTGCTATGGGGAAAGAGCAAGGGAATGGGACTAACTTGATTGCTCTTACAAACAGCCAGCATGGGCTTGATGGGCCAAATGGCCTCCTTCTGTGCTACAACCATTCTATGATTCTATGACTATATGCACTGTTCTGAATCTCCCAGTCTGTGTGAAAATTAAAATCTGCCATTATAACCACATTGATTTTGCTACATGCTTCCATGATCTCTGTATTTATACATCCTGTTCCCTGCATCACTACTATCAGAAGGTCTGTAGACAACTCCTACCAGAGTCCTGTATCCCATACAGGAGTAATTTTCCGAGCCCATGTTCCTTGAGGAGGGGAGCCTCACCCACCAGGAGCACACGCCACCCACAATTTTCTGCCCATTCAATAAATGCTTGTCGTTTGTAACATACACTCCAACGGGCAAAGCTTCTCATCAGAAGCTCAGCTTTGTAAGATTATCCCCATACATACCAAAAAAGTTCAAGAGTATATGAACCTTACAAAGGTGGCCTACAAAGAAGTCTGTTTTTAAGATAGCACAAACTTAACTTTACATTTCTTGACCTACCTTACCAGTACCATATATGCAGCATATATCCCTTCCAGCCAGACACCAGAAAGTTATATTTAGCAGAGAAGCCAACCAACTAGTGAATAGTTTGACTGTATGACAGTTCTGAGTCACAGTTCAGTTTAGTCGGGACCTCAACTTTACAAGTATCACTAGCCTTTTTTTCAGTTCTGTGACTTTATACGTTAATTTGTTTCTTTCCGCATCTCTTCTGTTTTCCCTGGACCATTTACCAAATGAGACAGCGAGCAGGAATTTTCCTTCCAGGCCTTTGAGAATCCCACTCTTTAGCTGGCTGCAGGAAAGTACACCACAGTTAATCTTGCCCTCTAATTTTTTTTACTACTTTGTATAAGCACTTAGCCTTCCAATTGGTTTCTCCCCATTGATAGGACAGCTAATTTCAAAAAATATGGCTTGGTGGTTATTTTGAGATGCATACCCAAATCCTACCATTTAGTGACCTGGTACGTTAAAACAACACTATTTTGTTGTTTACTACTTAATGAACGCAGTTCAGATTTTTCACAATGCCCACATGATTTTGAGATTTAATCACCTTGTTACAAGCCATTCATTGTCATCAAACACCTTTAATAAATTTTGAATCATTTGTTGTTCTTAATATAATGTACTTATATTTACATCAGGTTACATCGAATCTACAGCACAGAAACAATCCAGTCGGCCCAACTGGTCTATGCCAGCTTTTATGCTCCACACCCCTCTTCATCTAACCCTATCAGCATATCCTTCTATTCCTTTCTCCCTCATGTCCTTATCCAGCTTCCCCTTAAATGCATCTATATTGTTTACCTCAACTACTCCTTGTGGTAGCACGTTCCACATTCTTACCACTATTTGTTGTCCTCTAATGCCCTGAGGTTATGCTAGAACTGTACAAAACACTAGTTAGGCCACAGCTTGAGCATTGTGTACAGTTCTGGTCACCACATTACAGGAAAGATGTGACTGCACTAGAGAGGGTACAGAGGAGATTTGCGAGGATGTTGCCAGGACTGGAGAATTTAAGCTATGAGGAAAGATTAGATAGGCTGGGGTTGTTTTCATTGGAACAAAGGAGGCTGAGGGGTGATTTAATCAAGGTGTATAAAATTATGAGGGGCCTAGATAGAGTGGATAGGAAGGACCTATTTCTATTAGCAGAGAGTTCAATAACCACCGTGCTTAGATTTAAAGTAATTGGTAGAAGGATTAGAGGGGAACTGAGAAGAATTTTTTCACCCTGAGGGTGGTGGGTGTCTGGAACTCACTGCCTGAAGGGGTGGTAGAGGCAGAAACCCTCAACATATTTTAAAAAGTACCTGGATGTGCACTTGAAGTGCCGTAACCTACAGGGCTACAGACCAAGTGCTGGAAAGTGGGATTACGCTGGATAGCTCTTTCTCGGCCAGCACGGACACGATGGGCCGAATGGCCTCCTTCTGTGCCATAACTTTCTATGATTTGGGTAAAGAAGATTCTCCTGAATACCCTATTGGATTTATTTGTGACCATCTTATATTTATGACCTCTACTTTTGGAGTCCCCCACAAGTGAAAACATTTTCTCTACGTCTACCCTATCAAACCCTTTCATTATCTTAAAGACCTCTATCAGGTCACCCCTCAGCCTTCTCTTTTCTAGAGAAAAGAGCCCTAGCCTGTTCAATCTTTCCTAATACGTCTATGCTCTCAGTTCTGGTATCATCCTTGTGAATCTTTCTTGCACCTTCTCCAGTGCCTCTATATCTTTTTTTATAATATGGAGACCAGAACTGTGTACAATACTCCAAGTGTGGTCTAACCAAAGTGCTATACAAGTTTAACTTCTCCGCTTTTCAATTCTATCCATTTAGAAATGAACCCCAGTGCTTGATTTGCCCTTTTTATGGCCTTATTAACCTGCATCGCTACTTTTAGTGATTTGTGCAGCTGTACCCCGAAATCTCTTTGCTCCTCAACCCCATTTAGACTCTTTGGCCAGGATTTTGACCTGGAGCCAGGAAGGGGGCAGGCGGGGGGATCGAACCGCGGTTAGGAAACCCAGAAGTACGGGTTTCCCGGTCGTCCTTATGATTTTGACGTAAGGACGTCGTTTTTTTTGTCGGTTTGCCATCCGACTGGCCAGCCTGATTAACAGGCTAGCCTCAGTCGGATGGGAGAACAGCAAGGAGGAGGACATAAAAAGATAAGTCTTCAGGTAAGTCTTTGTATGTATGGGGGGGTATGGCTGGGCACCGATGGGCATGGGTGGGCACAGGGGCACCAATAGGCATGAAGGCACGGATGGGCATGGGGGTCATGGGGGGGGTGGAGTCAGTCATTGGTGGAGGGATCGGAGGTCAGTCACTGAGGTGGGGGATTGGGATCAAGGGTCAACGCAGTGGTCCGCGATCGTTGGGGGGACCAGGGGTTATTGCCAGGGTCCGCGATTATTGTGGGGGGGGATCGCAGATTGGGTGGGGGAGTCCACGATCATTGGGGGGAATCTGAGATTGGGGAGGGGTCCGCGATCATTTGGGGGGGGATTGGAGAAGGGTGGGGAGATCGGGGGCGGGGGTCTGCGATCGTTGGTGGGGTGGCATTGGAGATCATTGGGCGGGGGGATTGGCGATCGGGAGGGGGCCAGGATCATTGGGGCTGGGTGGGGGATCGGAGATCGGGGTGGGGGGGTCCGCGATCATTGGGGATCGCTGCAGGTTGGCTTGTTGGGAAGCTTTCCTGCTCCTCTGGGCCCACAAGCTGTGCCAGAAAGGCACTTACCTGCAGTTTTTGTCCTTTCTGCCTCGTTTCGCGTGGCATGAAGGAGCAGGTCCGGGAACCCTGGCCCCCAGGGATTGAAATCACAGAGAGAGAGCGAGACAGAGAGAGAGAGCGAGACAGAGAGAGAGAGCGAGACAGAGAGAGAGAGCGAGACAGAGAGAGAGAGCGAGACAGAGAGAGAGAGCGAGACAGAGAGAGAGAGCGAGACAGAGAGAGAGAGCGAGACAGAGAGAGAGAGCGAGACAGAGAGAGAGAGCGAGACAGAGAGAGAGAGCGAGACAGAGAGAGAGAGCGAGAGAGAGAGAGAGAGCGAGAGAGAGAGAGAGAGCGAGAGAGAGAGAGAGAGCGAGAGAGCGAGAGAGCGAGAGAGAGCGAGAGAGAGCGAGAGAGAGAGCGAGAGAGAGCGAGAGAGAGAGCGAGAGAGAGCGAGAGAGAGAGCGAGAGAGAGAGAGAGCGAGAGAGAGAGAGAGAGAGAGCGAGAGAGAGAGCGAGAGAGAGAGAGCGAGAGAGAGAGCGAGAGAGAGAGCGAGAGAGAGAGCGAGAGAGAGAGCGAGAGAGAGAGCGAGAGAGAGAGCGAGAGAGAGAGCGAGAGAGAGCGAGAGAGCGAGAGAGAGAGAGAGAGAGAGCGAGAGAGAGAGCGAGAGAGAGAGCGAGAGAGAGAGAGCGAGAGAGAGAGAGCGAGAGAGAGAGAGCGAGACAGAGAGCGAGACAGAGAGCGAGACAGAGAGCGAGACAGAGAGCGAGACAGAGAGCGAGACAGAGAGCGAGACAGAGAGCGAGACAGAGAGCGAGACAGAGAGCGAGACAGAGAGCGAGACAGAGAGCGAGACAGAGAGCGAGACAGAGAGCGAGACAGAGACAGAGAGCGAGACAGAGACAGAGAGCGAGACAGAGAGCGAGACAGAGACAGAGAGCGAGACAGAGACAGAGAGAGAGAGCGAGACAGAGAGAGAGAGCGAGACAGAGACAGAGAGAGAGAGCAAGACACACAAAGAGAGAGAAACAGACAGAGAGAGAGAGACACCCCACCCCCATCCCCAACCCACCCGTTTTTCAAAGTTAAAATTCTGCCCTTATTATCCAAGCAGTATGTGGCCTACCAGAATGCACCACCTCACACTAATCAATATTGAAATTCATTTGCCAATTACACGCCCATTCAGCAAGTTTATTAATGTCTTCTTGTATTTTGTCACATTCTTCCTTTGTATTAACTACACCCCCCAATTTGATGTTGTCTGCAAATTTTGAAATTGTACTTCTTCAGTGTAGTCAGCAAAACTGTCAATAAAGGAAATGAATAGATGGTTACAAAGTTCAATGGGCCAAAATTTGCTGTCAAAATAACGGTGAGGCAAATTGTGTTCACCGTTATTTATTCACAAATCGTACAGCAACTTCAGGCGAGGGCAGGTGTGCCAATATCCAAAAGTTGTCCGAGATGCGCCACTCCGCCATTAGCTTTGCGAAAACGGCATGCCGCTGGCTGGTCCCACCATTCAAATGCATGATACAAACTAAACTCGTCATAGAAAGTTAGGGCTTGTTCATTTCAGTCTAAGTACCCTCTTAACAATGTGATAAGTGTTAATTACTACCAGTCAACCTCTCTGGCACTGAAAATCAACTATTACAAGTGTGGAGTCTCATTCCTTCAGGTTTTAATTGAACCAAATTTAAAATTACACTTTTTTTTAGTTTTTATTTCTGTCTCTTTTCTCTCTCCCTCCCCCTCTCTCTCTCTTTCTTAATCCAATTTTTCTTTCCCTCTCTTTATTTCTCTTTCTGTACCTGATTTGACATTGAAGTCACCCACTCTAATTTACACTTCCTTCTCAGTCCTTGCGCTGTTTATTTCTCAATCCTTCAATCTGATCGATTAGGGTAACACACAGTTGCTTGCCCTGTTCACTCAGATCCTAGATGCCCTGTAGAGGGCTTTTCCATCTCACATACCCAGCAACTTGTGGCTCAAAATATCATGGAGACTAAACGGGCAAGAGCAAGTCCAACTAAAGGCGGGCGCCATTCGTTGACCGGCTACAGCAAATTCTGGGCCAATATAATTTGCAGTTATGACAATGTATTTTATTTCATTTCAGTTAAGTTCAGTTATGCTTGAAAGGTCCAGTAAATTATTTCTGTATATTTGTTAGTAGCAGGGTTTGTTTAGTTTGTGTGTGCCTGTGCACATTAATAGCAATATGAGATTGGTGTATGTGCCTGTCTGCGTGCATGTGTTAATAGCTGTGTGAGGTTGGTGGCAGTGTGAGGTTGTTTGATGTATCTGTATACATGCTAATGGCAGTTTGAAGTTGTTTATGTTGATGGTAATAGGACATTGGTTGGTGGCAGCAAGTATTTTGATTGGTAAAATAAAGACACAAATTATGATTCTGCCTTAAGAAAAATGTACACTTTGAGCTTAATAGATTGGAAATAATTTGAATTATTCATATACCTATCTTTCAAATTGATTATTAATTAGTGATATAATTGAATAATGTTTGTCATATTTAACAGGGAGGGATTTTGCAAATATTTTTCATGAACAGCAAAGTATGTTATTTTTAATATTTAGCTACTAACAGAATAAACTGTTACCAGAAAGAGAGAGGTTCCCTCAAAATCCCTGTGGCAGAAGAGGTATTCCTGGAGAAGATTTTAGAAATTAGTCAGATGTGACTGATGAAGGGAAATAAACATACCAACATCTCAATATTGCTGCAAATGGAATATTTTTTATTTTTCAGATTCCAAGATTTTTCACTTGCATTGCCAGTAGCATTAAGAAATAGAAAAGTAAACAAGAATATTTTTAGCATGCAAAATTATGAATACAAAGAAACAATCTTTAACTGTGATTATGTTTTATGATTGGTAGTTTGTAAAATATTTAAAGAAAGATGCAAGAGAATTTATTAAGATTTCAGACTTTACAATGATTACATTGAACTGTTGAATTAAAATTATTATATCCTTTTAAAAAAAATTACGAAGGAAATCATTTGAGAAACATTGCATTTTGTATGTGCTTACCAACATCTTCATCTTGTGCAGTATCTTGTCAGTAATCTAAATGCAAGATGCTGCTCAACAGATATCGATAGTCTATCTAAAGACAAGTGCATATTTCATTGCAGGACAGCTGAAAGGTTATTTGTGATGTGATGATGTGGATTGTCCATTCCATACTTGTTATTCCACTGCATTCACTTGGGTCATTATGTTCATCCTGTTAAGACCATTTTTGCAGTTGTGTAAATGTATTCTGTGCTTTTTGAGGTTGTGGTATTGAAACCTTAAACTTGTAAATTTTAGAAGGCATCAGTCAACAAGTCATCAGGTTTAAGAAGCATTGTGTGATAGAAACTTCCTCATTTGTGCCTCTCCCCCACCCCCCCTCAAAAAAAATTGTTTTGAAAGTCCATCTTCAATCAATTTCAAAGGGATTTTTCTTCCCTTTTCTCTTGTGACTTTAATATATTTACCACCAAATATAGAATGTAATAAAGGACAATTCTTAAAGCAGGAACTGCCAACCTCCCTCCCTCCCTTCCTTGTTTCCTCTCCTGCCTCAGGAACCGTCAACCTCCCTCCCTCCCTCCCTTCCTTGTTTCCTCCCCTGCTTCAGTCATGACCTTTCTTATATCAGTTTTATCAACAATACCATGGTCAGTGTCCATTTGCACTCTCGGTCTGTGTTCCTCTTAAGTTGCAAGTATGCTGTCCTAAACACTTGCCCACCTACCTGCGTGCTCACTTTGTGAGAACAAAACCCATTGCATTGTCTCATAGTCTAACTCATTCTTTCTCAGGATCTGAAAACTCCATACATCACTTCATCTTTCCTTTCTCCCTCAATTTTCAGACTTTTTAAGCCAAAGCTTTGCATCACCTGTATACTACTTCTTGATTTACTTCATCTTCTCTTCTACTTTTTTTAACCTTAATGGTGATCTGCATCATGTGCCTGGGCCCTTCCCTTACTTCTCTTAATAAACACTACTCCTTTATGTTTCACACAAAGAATATTCCAGGGCAGTCAAGCATTATCAAAATTGTCAAGCAGGGTGTACAATGTAATTTATTAACAAAATGGAAAGAAAGTAAAACAACCAAATCCCATTTGTCTTCGGCTCACTTTACACATCCTTACTTATTCAGTCTGTCCAACATGTTTCATAGCCACGTCATTCACATAGTGTTTCTTCCATCTTTACAGTTTACAATTATTTATTTTACAGGGAAACAGCATTTAACCTACATCTTGTGAATTTCTGATTTAAAGCATTTCTGAGTTATTCGAGTCGATAGTCATGAGCAGATACCCCAACGGTTTCCCAGTATCCCACTTTAATAAAGAATTTTGGAAGCTGAAGAGATGAGATTATTTGTTAAATTTGGTATTGGAAAGAAATTGCAGTGGTTTTTATGGATAGCTAGATGGTTAGTTCCCAGGATGTGCTTTTCTAAAATCAAGCCAATATCTGATAAAATAATTTATTAAGTCTGAATATAATGCAACAAAATAGTTTTAACTTTGAAATAGAAAATATTACCTCCTCCAGGTATTTTCCACCTAAAGAACATACTCTCTTAAATCTGTCTTTAAGTGAAAGTCCCCTCCACAACACTAAGCAGACTGATATTTCATCAGAATAGATGCACTCTGCTGATGTTAGCAATGACTCTCACCAGTTTGCTTGTCTGCCAGAGAAAATGAAGATTGGCTTAGTTTTAATTCCTGGATGCCAAGCAGCAATCGTTCTCCTAAAGCGCCACTGGGCCTGGGTTTTTGACATGTCCATAATCAACCAACAGTAAAACCTAGTCATCAGTGATGTGAACTGAGCTTATCTGCTCTGGTGAAATGGCATTTGTAAATGTATGGTTGGGTTCCCTCAATGGCCTGGTGAGGAAAGCAATTGCCTGTGTCATACTGAGCTATGCAAGGCGGCAAATTCCAGGACCATTCTAGTTCTGTGCTAAATCCGCTGATGTTAGCCAGGGCAGTAGTTGGGACAATACAGTTGTCCTCAATGCCTCTGGGCTAGAGGGAGGGAAAATCATTAGGGTTCCTTATTTTTTTTTTATTCGTTCACGGGATGTGGGCGTCGCTGGCGAGGCCAGCATTTATTGCCCATCCCTAATTGCCCTCGAGAAGGTGGTGGTGAGCCGCCTTCTTGAACCGCTGCAGTCCGTGTGGTGACGGTTCTCCCACAGTGCTGTTAGGAAGGGAGTTCCAGGATTTTGACCCAGCGACAATGAAGGAACGGCGATATATTTCCAAGTCGGGATGGTGTGTGACTTGGAGAGGAACGTGCAGGTGGTATTGTTCCCATGTGCCTGCTGCTCTTGTCCTTCTAGATGGTAGAGGTCTCGGGTTTGGGAGGTGCTGTCGAAGAAGCCTTGGCGAGTTGCTGCAGTGCATCCTGTGGATGGTACACACTGCAGCCACAGTGCGCCGGTGGTGAAGGGAGTGAATGTTTAGGGTGGTGGATGGGGTGCCAATCAAGCGGGCTGCTTTATCTTGGATGGTGTCGAGCTTCTTGAGTGTTGTTGGAGCTGCACTCATCCAGGCAAGTGGAGAGTATTCCATCACACTCCTGACTTGTGCCTTGTAGATGGTGGAAAGGCTTTGGGGCGTCAGGAGGTGAGTCACTCGCCCCAGAATACCCAGCCTCTGACCTGCTCTCGTAGCCACAGTATTTATATGGCTGGTCCAGTTAAGTTTCTGGTCAATGGTGACCCCTAGGATGTTGATGGTGGGGGATTCAGCGATGGTAATGCCATTGAATGTCATGGGGAGGTGGTTAGACTTTCTCTTGTTGGAGATGGTCATTGCCTGGCACTTATCTGGCGCGAATGTTACTTGCCACTTATGAGCCCAAGCCTGGATATCACTATCTAGCACCCCCTGCTGGAAAATATGCATCTATTTAGAACATGATCAGGCTTGACTGAGATGTACTCATGAAAATAGGCCACTTGGGCAAGGTCCCAGAGGGCTGCTGACACCTGTGGAGCCAAACACCAGCAAGAGGGAGGAGAACAAATTGATAGATGTCTGGAAAATGTACAGACCAATAAACATCTATTCAATCAGAAAACTGAAAATAAAACATACTGCTGGATGTTAAATTTGATGAGCACCTTCCTTTTCTGAAACTTCAAATAAAGACATGCAGGAACCTTAGGCATCTATAAGCCCCAGCTTATCAGCAGGCTTTGTTCGGATGTCACCAAACAAGCTTAGCCAATATTTTGAAGCTTGTATCGTGAGTAACTTTTTTTTAAGAAAAGATTTTGGCTGATGCACATGCTTTGATTCTTTTGGTTGGAAGCACAGTATGTACATTTTCCACAGATTTATTATTTCTTCCTCTCCTTTCTGTCCTCTGTTGCTGATGTGCATGAGCAGCCCTCTAGTACCTCACCCGAGTGTCTGCTCTTCATGTGTGAACCTCGGTAGAGAATATTGATTGACTATTCTTATTGTAAGGAGCATTATAACCAAGCCTGATTCTATTCTCTCCCAATGACCACATTTTCCAGCAGATATCGGGAGCAGGAACTCTGGCTAATTTTCTTTTTCTTTTTACTCTCCCTTCCAAGGAACACTGAGGCCAATTATAGCACGATGTCTCTTCTTCTTTCTCCGTCCCTCTACTTTCACTGATATCTATATTCTATTAAAACTCTTATGTCTGCATGTGCTTCCTATCAACTTTCACTGTTATGAATTCCTATGCCCACATTTAAAATGGAAACTGCCTATGTCGAGGTGTAATTATACCTCCCTCAGTAAAGGTGCTGCAGTACTATCACTGGTGGGACAGTGTCATTGTAGTGTAACCACTTTACGTAGGCAGTTTCCATTATAAATATGCTCATAGGAATTTATAATGGAAATAGAAAAATAAGAACTGAATGCATGAATTAAAAAGGGAGACTGAAGTATTCCTGCACGCCCTGGTCCAACTATACCCCTATCTCTAACTCAACTTTACCTGAAGAGTACACTTGCCGCTAGCTCCCTGCGTGCAATGTCATAGGAGATCAACTAGTAGTATGTTAAATATTTTCAGGAAACTGTCTCATACGGTCAGGTGGCTCCCACTAGAGTCTAATGGAAGAAGGTGAGATAAAATTGAATGAAGTGTTTGGATTGAACATTTTTGGATTGCTCTGTTAGACACTGATGTATAGACTACGCTGTGATAGTTTCTCCCATTTCTAGTTGTAAAATCTGATTTAAAGGACACATTTTAATTGTTGAGAATCTTTAACATATAAAATGAATCCAAAAGGGTCTTAACAGTCTTGTATGTGCATCCTGCTGCTTTATCTTAGGTTTGGAAAGCAGGATCAGCCAGCAGGTGATGCTCTTAAGTTGGATGGGATTGTCAGTATTTACTGATGTTCATTGCAGCATTGTCACAAGGTACTCCATCTGGGAGGCGGGCTAGTAATCAGTGAAACAGTTGAGTGTTATCCCTGAATGGCATTTGTTGCTGGGATTAAACATGGAATCTCTCGTTGGGAGTTAATTGCTCCATCACTGTTGTTACCAGGACACTTGGTAACTAATTTGCTTGCCAATAAATTGGACTCTAATACGGGGTTACAATTGAAGGAAACAAATATGTAGCTCCAGACATTATAGTGGCCTTATTTTTTGCATATCAAATAACTCCTTGAGATTTTTTAACCTATGACCTATTTTCCTTCCTGAATTTTCCTATAGGAACACGCATGGTGAGCCCTGGGGCCTTACGAAAGCTGCTACAGTTCTGTAAGGAGCTCTGTCTGCTAGACGTTTCCTTCTGCTCCCAGATTGATAGTCGAGTGGTGCAAGAACTCAGTGCCAACTTCCCGAACGTGTCAATTAAGAAGAGTTACACCCAGTGACCAACCTTGCTACTTCTCATTGCCCAAAATGATTAATCAGCCACATTTGACTCTTTTGTCCTGTTTTGGTTTCTGGGGTTTAGCAAAATGAATCTTAACTCAAAGCTTAATTCCTTACCATTTGGCACCATTCCCACTGCAGTCCCTCGTCCTGGGAAGGTGCCAAAAGGTGGAATTGTTGCAATTATGCAGAGTGGATCTGAGCTCTAGCAACTAAATTAATGATGACAATATGGAATGAATGAGTTAAAGCAGAGCTTTGCAAGGAACCAAACAGGTGTCCTTCTAATAACTCAGTAAGTACCTAAAGGTAATGTAAGATGAACAACAGATCTGCCTTTAGCTACATTCCTATTACAAGTTGCTTTATTAACAGAGTATGAGTAAAATTTCAAAGTAGGTAAGGAATCTTTTTCTTCCCCAAAAATATATTTTTTTAAATGCCACAAGGTTTTATACCTCAGCTATAGAGCCGCTCACTTTAGTGGAATGGGTGTAAAGCAGAGTTGATATAAAGGATATTTAGACAGAAGGGTTTGAAAGCTTGTGTTGAGAATCTATTTTGCATTTTGATATTTACGTGCACACTGAGTAACTAATCGTACATCTCAAAAGTGGAATTGTTGGTACAAGCTAAAACTTTCAGTGTACACTATAGTGCTGAAGGATTTTTTGTTGTAAATGACCAAACTTTTACACAACTTTTGAGGGAAATCTTGGAAATTTGAAATTTAGTTACACCAATATTACTCACAGTACTGATACAATATTTCACGTTATTATCCCTATACAAACGACTTTACCATGCTGGGGGAATGTTGGTTATTAAAGAAAAATTACTATAAAATATGGTTTGTAAATCACCCGTATTTTATAAATTGTCATTTCTGTAAAAAATTTTAAACCATACCATTACTCTCCTACATTTAAAGGACATAAACCCACATTGAGGCATGTTTACCTGTAACTTTGATTACATTTGACTTTTGATAGTTTTGAGTTTTAGCTTACATTGGCCAGGAATAACAGGTTAGTACTACTTGTACCTGTATTTTCCTATCATGACACAGTGTGTTGGAGCCTGTTCATTATTCAATTAAGATCTGTATAGACTTGTCTACCCAGCAATTTGTCAAGCCTCGCCATATAAATTGATTTTTTTTTGGTATGATATACAATTACTTCAGCCATTTTGAAAGGTTGCATGAAGTTCGTCAGTAAAAGAGTTTGAAATTTTATCTCATTATTGAGAACATAGATTGAGATCTGTACCTCTTCTCAAGTTTGACATATTTAACCATTTTAATTCTAATTGGGTATTTTGGGGATGCACTGAATGAATAAGGACCCTGTCTTGGTAATCTTAATTGGGTATGTCATCTACATGGATTTTTTACATACTGTTACTGGCATTATATGTGTGAGGTGTGTTCGTAGCTTAAAGCAAAAACAATCACATTATTAAACCAACTACATTGACCAGTTGATCCTTGTAGTCCATCTGTTGATCATTTTAAATATTGATATGTGTATTATGAAACCAAATATTTTTATTAATTTTATGCATGATACTTTTTTCTTCATGTTTCATAATAAATATAAGTTTAATTTTCTTTACTTTAATGCAGGTATAAAATCTGGTGCAGAATTAGACTACAAGGAATTTGAGTTAAAGACATGATGAAATGTGTTCTTAAAATTAGCTGAAATGTTCTTTTAGGAAGTATTTAGCTAATATTTAGAAAGAAGATAGTTTTTGTGATTCTCTCTCCCCATTTTCATTATTAGTGAAAATGTTTTTTGCAGTGGTTGCAAAAGTTGCTTAGAACCTGACTGCTATATAAAATTATAGTTATATTTGCACTTGCTAAATCAGGAACAAATTTGGACTTCAAAAAAATAGTTTAAATCAGGGATTTGCTTATCAGATTTACATATATGTATATTTGCTTTAAAAATAATAACCAGGTATTCACTGAATATGGGCTTATTTGCACAACAAATGAGAAAATGTGAAATAATCTTTAATATATGTTTTGGCCAACCTCTGATCTCCTATATAATGCTCAGGTGAAAATTGTCCAATTTTCCATGGAGTCCTCAAATTGCAGTCAATAACTTAAATGCAGAATCAAGAATACCTCTAAATGAACACAAGGCAGTAATCTAATTTCAGATCACTTCCTGATATCTGTTTTATTTACAATCCATGTTGTTTTAGTTTAGGTGTTTTTTTCCTTGTCTGACAGCAGGTGTTAATGTGAATGCTGAGATTGTGCTCCATGTATTTAATGTCCGATACTGCTCACAAAAGGGAATTAAAAGATTGTGGTAGTGTAACTGCAGGTTTTTGAAGAAATTAACTGAAATTGATTTCTGGGAAATTCAAAACCATATGTATTGGTATTTAGATGACCCACTAAAGTCATGTTATAATGACTTTAAATGTGGTGATTGAGAGTAAATATTGACATTTACATTACATCTTTTAATTGGCAGTAACCTTAAACTCTCTCAAAGCAGGTTTAAATGTGTAGATAAAGTTAAGAGATATGTATCTGTAAAAAAGAACCTTTTCCTATTATCGCTGAATATTTGTACACAGTGCTTATAGGATATTGCCACAAAAATGATTTATAACTTATTTGTCATTAAAAATAATGAGAATGAAGAAGGGCAGGAAAACTATGTTTTGTCCCCGAAAATGTAACTTTTTTTTGTGCAACCACTTGTACTAACCTTGCTTTCAATGGGAGTAACCAGTAAGGATGTTCAAACAACAATCTTCTGGGTCAATTTGGCATAAAATGTGTTTCCATATTTTGAAATACTTTGTAAAATAGTGTGTTGTTTAAATGTTATTGCAATGTACAGTATTTTGGGAATCTATGTAGATTGCAAAGTATTAGACTGCAATCTGTGCTCCAACCCAAGGTACTGTACACTATATCGCTGACAACTATGAGTTTCCTAGACTGGTATTTGCATTAAGAAAAAAGTCCTTGTTTATAATGCTGGATCTGTACAAATGATTAGCATTAATTTTACTTACTTTATCAACTTATTGTGTTCTTCCCCCTTTTGGAAAATGTGTGCAAGTCTTAAAGTGTGTAGCCTGGAAGAACAAACAATCTACAATATAACAGGATGCTGATTTTAATGCTGCAAATGCTTTAGTAATCTATGGCATTGAAATGAACAATCTGTAGGTTTGTTTTTTTTTATTAGAAGAAAGAGCAATGATATGAAAATGTTATTCATTTGTTCAACCTTGTGAAATCTCCATTGCATTGAAGAAGGCTTTTGGAGTGAATTCTTTTTTAAAGGGAATCCCCAAGGTAAATGTGTGTAAGAGAAAACATTTTTAATTCTGGCACATAATTGGGTCCTGTAAGAAATCTATAATGTTCAAAACTATAAAATCTTCAAGATTTATCTCAAATGTTGTAATTTATGATGTTCCCCTTCCTCTCAAAGGACACACAATAAACCAGTCCAAAGTTGTATCTTTGACCTTACATTTTTTGTTGTGTATTCAGCCTTTGAAATGAACCAGTGAAGTGACTCATTTGAAAAGGAGAGGATAGTTTTGGCAATTACATTTCTGGTGTTTTTTTTTATTCGTTCATGGGATGTGGGCGTCGCTGGCGAGGCCGGCATTTATTGCCCATCCCTAATTGCCCTTGAGAAGGTGGCAGTGAGCTGCCTTCTTGAACTGCTGCAGTCCGTGTGGTGAAGGTTCTCCCACAGTGCTGTTAGGAAGGGAGTTCCAGGATTTTGACCCAGCAACGATGAAGGAACGACGATATATTTCCAAGTCGGGATGGTGTGTGACTTGGAGGGGACCGTGCAGGTGGTGTTGTTCCTATGTGCCCATGTTGGTATTGTGTAGTGTCTGCTTATCCACAACAACACTGACCAATGAACTCTTGACTTGAAGAGTTCAGATCTTTTGATTGGAAATTCACAAATTTGCTTTTCCTAATTAGGTGATGGGAAGGAAATCTGTCAGGGAGACGGGTGATGTGAGAGAGCATGGTCAGGCCATAAGAGATAGGAGCAGGAGTAGGCCATTCGGCCCCTCGAGCCTGCTCCGCCATTTAATGAAATCATGGCTGATGTGATTTTTACCTCAGCTCCACTTTCCTGCCCTTTCCCCATATCCTTTGACTCCCTTGCTGATCAAAAATTTGTCTAACTTAGCCTTGAATGTATTCAATGACTCAGCCTCCACAGCTTCTTGGGGTAAAGAATTCCAAAGATTCACAGCCCTCTGTGAAAAGAAATTCCTCCTCATTTCCGTCTTAAATGGGCGACCCTTTATTCTGAGACTATGTCCCCTAGTTTTAGATTCTCCCATGAGAGGTAACATCCTCTCAGCATCTACCCTATCGAGTCCCCTCAGAATCTTGTATGTTTTAATAAGATCTCCTCTCATTCTTCTAAACTCCAATGAGTATAGACCTAACCTATTCAATCTTCCCTCATAAGACAACCCATCCATGGTCAGATGTATCTTCTGGACTGTACGAGCAGATGGGTTAACCAAGTATTGGCATTGACATTGCAGCTTGGCACCTATGCAGATTATCCACTGAATTGTCGTGCTTTCATGTCCAAGAAGGTTATGTTAATATTGCAGGTAAGTCGACACCAAAAGAAAAATGGGAGAAATTAAGAAAATATTAACAAAAGACCCAAATTGTTCTGCAGATTTAGACTTTTTAGGCTTTTATTTGTTGTCAGAATTCCAAAACTCTTTTTGTACTTAGGCAGTTCCTTTAAAGTTCTGATACATCTGAGCAACCTGGTAGCAAAATTATGCAATTAAAACATTTCCTTCATACCATTGTGATCTAAATCTTCTTGAGGTGAGTGACTCACTGCAGGAAAATCAGTGAGACACGTTAGCAGGACCACAGGGTGCAGTTCAGCAGAAAATATGCCTTCTGCCCATCTCATCCTGCTGTCCGTCTGCTTTTGGTTGGACGAGCCATGGTTGTTGGAAATCATAGAAGGGGTTGGCAGTTTGTTTTCTTACCCTCCTGGCTGAAGAAACGATATAGAGGTGAAGAAAAATGAAGAAGGAAAAAACGCTTCCTGTTAAAGATTACATAAGTAACCACACCAGGTGTATTTTCTAACCATTTTAAAACTTAAAATACAGCTTTCTGTTGAATCTATAGTTTACATTAGATTGCACTATATCGATGAATGAATGCATTTTGTAGGAACAGTTAATCGATTTTTTGGCACAGTGACTTGTGCAGCATGTTAACAAATATAGCCACTTTATGATGAGTTGTATTTCTGAAGGCTTGTTACAATGCAGTACCATCCCTATATTTATTGGTTAAAGAATGTTTGTGTTTGAAGCTTAAGAAAGCCATTATTTTTATAAATATTTCTTGTGTTAATAAAATCTTTCAATCCCACTGTCTAAATTATATGGGTACTATTTACTATTCCAAAAGTGCAGTTTCACAATTCTCCACTCACCGCTTTGCAGTTGTGATTATTAATTGTGGCCTTGATTGTAAAGCTTCATGCTGCCTGATATTTAATGTGATAACAGTGTATTTCATTAAATAGATTTTATAACGAGAGAGGCAGGTATATGTTGGAAAAATAGATCTTAAGATTGTTCACTTCTGAATAAATGCACCAATAAGATACATTCAAAATTTGGCAGCAACCATGATCAGAAGCTTTAAAATAGGTTTAAAACTAAACGCATACAATGGTACAATTATACTGGCACTATTGTGTCAGTGCAATAGCATGAAGGTGGCATCATAACTCTGGAGTCAAGTACTGCCTGCAGTATAACTACAGTAAAGTGTAAAGCCAGATTTTAAAATTAGTCAGGCAGTCCGTTGGATCTTTGAGCACTTTCTAGCCTCACTACAATGTATTTTTAATGTTGTGAGAGTGTGGACATTCCTGCTCACATTCTGAAAACGTTAAGGTCCAATTTATCTGCCCCAGCATTTGGAAGGAGCAGTGCACCTAAAGTATGCTGTGCCTGTACAGGTCCACATCTATCTAAATTTCCTGTCCCAAGCCAAACCCTGGGCATTCCCTTCACAGGTCTTCTCCCTGGCTGGGCCTACAGCCAGAAACCAGAGCAGGCAACTGCCATCCTTGGAGTCTTCTGGCTACTGCTAAAGAGCAACAGCCAGAAGGTCTGAAGATCCACTACAAAAGTTTCTTTTTAAATGTTAAACTTACCTTCAGGCTACTCCTTAGCTTATTGCCTGCCCCTCTCGAACCCTCCAATCTAAAGGGGTTCCTGATGCAAGTCCCAACACCAGCTTCATAAGGTACCCCACGATCATAAGTCCAGGAGAAAGAAGCCAGAAACACCTCTTTCTATTGTAGGTGCAGGCCATGTTGTGCTCCCCACCTGCACTCCTCTGGGAAAACCTGCAACTTTGTAAAGGTGGCAGAGACCTAATGTAATGGATTTTCTGGCCCCTTTTTCCTGACCTTTGCACCCAGGGAATGGGTGTTCTCCAGAGACAAAGTTCAGGAAAATTGACTCTAAACTTTACCAGAGCTTTGTGTGAGTGTACACATGCATACATGTACTTTTGTGTTGGGCAAAATGAAATTTGCAACCCAAAATATAACATAGATGTGCTGGCTGCATTTTGCACTCTAAAGCTACTGGCCTTCAGCTAATAGTGCAATATACCTTCAGCCCAAGAATGTTTGAGGATGTAATCAAATGCACCATGAACCAACATTTCTGGCTTTGCTAATTTTAGCAAAAAGTAGAGGTCAATAAAAAGTTGTAGAATAGCAGTTTCTACTCATTTCTAGTTTTCTACTACAATGAATGAAGACAAGAATTTCAGCTCCAAGTCACTGGAATAAAGGACTAATACTAAATCTTTTTTTAAAATGTGGATGTTGAGTCTGTCTTCTCTGTTATGACAGTTAAGAGTTGTCTATATTGAGCCATGTCAATTTTCTGTGCTGTCCTTTCTAACTGGTTCAACATACAGTACAGCAACATTTTATACCATCTAAATACAGCAAAATGAATTCTCTAAGATGTAGCCACTATGATAGTTCTGAACTTACTTCATTATAAAAATAAAATTTAGCAAGTAACAAACATTTAAGATTCACAAAAAAGTAAACTTGCCCACAAACTTTATTCCAAGAAGTCCTTTCACTTCTCTTCCCTCCTCAAACAATATGATACAAGGTATTGGACCTTTGAAATCCTGGACTCATTGTACATACTTCCCACTCACCTCGCAAATTCTTCATAACCCCTTTCTGGACAACTGATTCTCATGATTGGAGTCCATCTGTTGAACTCCGATGTACAACCCCAAATGAGATAACAATTACCATAGGCTACTGAATGGCCATGGTGGCAGTGCATGCACAAACTGGCTACTGTGTCCTACCATTAGAAGGCCTCCTGATGCTTCCAACACACATACAAAGCAGCCAGCTGATTGCTCACATGGGAGGTCTCCTGGTGCTTCCAATGCAAGTGGCAACCAAACTAGTCAGCTGACTCCCAATGAGACTACAACTCCCAATGCTTAAGTAAACTTGCCAGAGGGCTCCTAATGTATATGCAGACCAGCTGAATTCCAGACATTTAATTTTATGAACCGCGTGGTTAGAAAACAAACTGAAAACAGCAACAAAGCCAGAAATACATCTGTATAGTTAATCGAGCATAATATTATAGAGTGGAGAGGAGGAATTCTAGACAATAGAAAGGTCCAGAGCATAAGCTCACAAAGGGAAAATAAAGGTTTTGAAGCTAAGTTTTTGAGTAAACTGGGACACATTGTGGTACACTAAGCACTGCCCACCACCAAGCATAGGCAGAGGTAAGAGTCAAATCCAAATAAATCTGTAGATGAGATGGAAAATTCCACTGATGGAGAATGTTAATGTTCCTGCAAATGCAAATTAATCTAAGCTGTCACACGGGAAGTGGCATTTTGTAGTTTTATATAGTAAGTATATTTCCCCAAGGTTTTTTTTTTAAGCTTTTAAATGGAACAACATTTCCCCCTGAAATAAATACAGATGTAATTATCGCCATTTGTATCCCTAGAACACCCAGGCAAATTTAACAACTGTTGCTTTATTCTGTGTTGTATGTGTGTGTTTGGGTGGGGAGAGGGAAGAGGGCTTCCTGTATAATTAAAAATAAGGTGTGGTGACGGAAATAGAAGTGTTGGTGACAAACTGATGCGATCAATTCATGTCTCAATTACAAAGAAACATGATTTTAATAAAAGCCTCACTAGACACTTGATTTGGGGACAAATGAACAAAGTATTGGAATAGAAAGAAAATCAATGTTCTACCCATAGCCAATTTGGGTTTGATCAATTTCTACTAGATTTTAAATGTAAATGAGGATTTGCTGGTATGAACTTGACATTTGGTGACAAAACGATGGTGTCAGAGTTGTTTTGGTGCCCACAAGAAAATGAGTTATACCGGCAGCTGTCATAGATTTGGTTTGTTTATAAAGTAATTTTAAAAATTTGCATTTGTACCTTTTCACTTCTTGCAAAGCATCTCGAAGCACTGGACATGCAATCAACCAGTTTAAAGTGCAAAACTTTGTATAGGTAAAATGCACCATCCATTTTGTGCCCACTAAGATCCCGCAAACAAGCACATGAACGAATAGTTAATCTGTTTTACATAGGGCACTGGGAGAACACCGTGGTGAAAAGCACCAAAGAATTTTTAACATCCATTGGAACTATTGCAACAGGCAGACAATGTTTGGTTTAATGTTTTATCCAAAGGACACCACCAATGTAGTTCCCGGTGCTGTATTACACTGAATTGTCGTTGTAAAATGCAATTTATCCTGCAAGTTCAGCAATAATGCAATGCAATTTCTGCTCCATGCTGCTGCTAAACTTACATTGTACGTCCAGAGTCAGGGCCCAACCTAAGCCAGGAGCGAAGAGGAAAGACTCCCAGAAAAGAGAGTTTGACGCTGCTTGGATTTGACACTGGACAGCGTGTAAATCCAGCACAGCGTCGACCCTGGTTTGCAAAGTGTTTAGAGGGTGCAATAGATCCCTGGCATTTTTTAATCATACTTGACATTGATTTAAATGTTTAGAGGTCCCTCCTCTATGGAGTCTCACAAACATGATTAGGGAGTCAGGTTAGGCCCTGACACCGGATTTATATTCCATTTACACTATAACTGCAGTGTCCCTGCAAAGCAAAACCACTTGGCACCGATATTACAATAGTAGTACTCGATAAGCAGTCTTAGTCGTTTCAAAACCACGGTACACGAAAGAAAGCGGCAGTTCTGATAATAAATGCGGAAGAAAACCTCAAATCATTAGTCAGATCTTTATTTCAAAGTCCAAAATCTTCTATCTCTTTTATACCTACAACAAATTCATTTTGAATACCACCAGTGGAATTCCTGCAAAACTAACCAAAGGATTATGCAGAAAGAAGAGAGAAAACTTCCTATCAGAAGATATGCCTGATTAAGCAGGATTTTGCGGGTTGGATCTGGCAGAAAACAAGCAAGTTGACTGAGCACTTTTAAAGTTGTTGTAGTCCCAGTTAGATCAAAGTAGTGCTTCTTGAATTTTGTCCATTTGCGTTCAATTTTGGAAAAACAGACCTATTTTTATAGTGGGAAATCCGATCAAAAATGGCTGATAATGACATATTGAATGCTTTCAATTTCAGGCGATAGCAATAATAGTTGACAATAGACTGTTTTCTGCTATCAGCTGCAATTGGAGTGATCTGCTTACTGTGTTTATATGCTACCGTAAAAACCCTCATGCTGTTATTAATTTATTATAGAGTATTGCTTCCGTTTCTTCGTTCAGAAAAATGTGCGGAAAGAAATCTGAAATGGGGTTAGCGATCGTTTCTGTTTGTTAGTAGCTAGCTGGGACACTTGCTCACCAAATTTGGAATCCCAATTCGAGTATTCTTGTAAGCAAACACAATCCTTCTGCTCTAATTTGATTTACTTTAAAAACAGAAACAAACAAATCCACGTGGCAAATATTACACAGCATACAAAAACTGTTATTTACATAACCATCGCGATAAATTATTTTTTTTGATGACGCTTATTTTTATAATGAAGGGTCGTTTCATTAAATTGACGGAAAAAGTCTGTTCTGAGCTCCCTGCGTGGACATCTGAACTGAGCAGACAGTCGCATTTGGAATATAAACTTCTCGTGATGATAGGTTGGCAAGTAAGTTTCCAATGAAAGCTATTTTCATTTTTTTAATCCTGCGTACAATTAGACTGCACTAACATTGATGGTGATTTGGAATTTGAAATAAAACGGAAATGTACACACTGGATAATATTTTCTTTGTATTAATTATCATCTCTGGACCCGGTGTGACAGACAATCTGTTATTTTGCAATCAAGCCATGATCCTAAAGTGGGAATGGGACGCCATTAATAGGGAGATGGAAAGATTAAAATACCAGATCTGATCGTTAAATTATCTTGAATGTCTATTTAAAAGCTGTTTGCTGCTATTTATGTAAAAGAACATAAATTCGGTTTATGATATTTGAAATAGTGCTTTGTAAAGTCTCCATGTAATTTAACAAAACATTCCTCATTTTGGGCTGTTGTGAATGGCAAAGGCACATTTCTCAAAAGTGACATTGTACCCTTTCCAGCTACTGTCTAAACAATATCTCAATCTACAAGGATTAGCTTGCCTCCGATTGTTTCTCACTAAATTTATGCATATATTTTCAAATCGCGGGCATTGTCAAAGATTACTCTTGTATTATTTCTGATATTCCTGCGCTATAGCTTAATTATGAGTTATAACAATTTACAATAAATAAACATGTTAGAAAACATTTCTAAATGAGAACATTCGTATGTTGAAACACATTTTTCCTAACCTAAAATTTTGAATAATATTATTTTAATCAAATGAAACATTTTTATGTTTCGCTTTTGGCACCAACATCAAATAGTCCCAATTTGTGACCCGTTTTGACTGCAGTTGCTTGTTTGGCATTAGTTCTTATTTTAGAGTGGTACAAGCCGGTGAGAATAAGTTATACTGCCGACTCTGCACCTCTTGGTACTCCAGTAAAGTTCTCTGCATGTGTGCGGAAGCGTAGCTAACCTTAAAATGTAAACTTGAAAATGGTCCCCTACAGCTTACTGGGATACCTTCTCATTTTAATGTCTGTAAAGAGCTGACAAGACAGTTAACTCTTCATTAACTTAATAAAATTCACAAGTATCCTCAGCTCAGCGCTGTGTGTATTAAACTTTTAAACATTAAAAAGATGCTGGTTGCAGTTATACTGCACCAAATGTAGAGTCTAAGTGGTATAGCACCATCTCCTCAAAATGGTCTTATATTGGTTGCAAAAAATTAAAGTGCCTTCAACTTCGTGACTTGAAGCTACAGTTATACTGAAGGTCCAGCGCTGTTGCAGTGCAAAACCCATACTGCATCAATGCAGGAATACGTTTCCCATTTAATTCAAAGCTTCTTCTGATTTGCTCCAAGGATATGCTTTAAGCCCAATTTGAGAACAGCCTCTACTGCACCAGTGTCACATTTCCATTTCACACACCAATCATCCTTAAGGTCTCTCTGAGGCGCACTGCCAATAACAGTTAATTTTATGTTGCAAATTTGTGCATCTAGAAACGAGGTTCAGGCTGTCTAAACCTATTACAGCCTTACATTTTTTATCAGTCCAGACTAGATTCAAACGGGAATTTCCAGATGACAGGAAAGTTTTGTAACCCACAGTGCTACCCAGTCACTCACTGGTCAAATCTAAATTATTTGTTTTTCGGATTATTCTAACTTTGAACGGAATTGAACTAATTAAGAAAACCCAGAGTTTGAATGGTAATTTTTGATTCATAAATCCCAATTGCGGCTAGATTTGAGTTGCTTATTCCAATTTGACAAATAAGGTTGGCCACGTGTTTTCTGTGTTTCACATTTGAAAAAAAATTAAAATACATCTTTAGGTAAAAATATGTAAATATGTTACTGTCAAACTGTTGTAAATTGCATTTTTATATATTTTAAAAATCAGAACACAATCCGCTTCCATCTTTGCTTTTCAGTGCTTAACAAGCTCCCATGTACACAGCAGGGTCCTTACATACTCAGTTTTATCCAAATGGTTTTACTGACTGCTAGCAAGATAGGTCAAGGTTTTTTGCAGTTTGGGGTGCTTGCTGGATGCTTTAACTGGCATGCATTCCTTTATTCCATTCTGCAGACTTTCGACCCCTACACTACAGTCCAGCAGATGATCCAAGTTTACATCACTGTTCTGACTCTTTTGAGAAAATGTTGTTTCCTGTCAATTGCTTCTAAGGTCAAGTCAGAGGAAATGGCTTGGATAAATATCCACTTTCCTCAGTTTGAGCATCTTACTCATTTAATGGACTGGATCAGGCATTGGTATTTTGGGGTGCAGATTTGAGGCATTTAAACCATGTTAAACTAAATCCCCATACTTAGTAGGATGCATGAATGGATGGATTCATTTCTCTTTCACTATGGATTCACTACAGGCCGTTAGAACATTTTCAGTTGTAGAAAGTGAGTTGTCAGTTGGGATTATGAGGAGTTATGGGCTATTGGAGTCTTTATTGGTTGCCATAGGAAGTCAGAGAGGAATTTCCCAGAGTTTTTCCTGCACTGGCTGCAGGAATGATTCTTTCTTTTTGCCTCTCCCAGGAGATTGCTTGGTGAGCCAATGGTGTGCACTGTGGGTCAGTTGATGGACGAAATGGCCTTTTCCCACCTTTTTCATATGTTTTTATGTTTTCTCACAATTGCCAGAGTGTTTTAAAATGAATATTACTCTATTTATTTGAAATGGTCCTAGTTCATATTCTTTGTCCCACCTTTTTGGATATGAAGCAGAACAATTTTCAATTCATATGGAATCATTGGTATGTGCAGAACAGACTAAACTTGTTGCAATGGCTATCTTTTGTCAGGCTGGGTTAGCCTTCCCAATTGCCTGTATTATTGTTGGGTTGATCAGCTGGCAAATAAACATGTATTCTATAGATGGAGATTCAACACGCGCTCTCATTCCCTGCTCCAAGTTCAAATTTGCCTTTTTGAAGGGTCTTGAGTCCACATTGTGGTCGAAACTTATTCCATTTTGTGTGTTATCATGAAAGTCAAATGAAACATACTGTACAAAGTTTGCATATCTCTTTCCCCCTGTGGAGCAACTTTGGTATTCATCCTTCACTGTTTCTGTAAATGATGCCATTTGGGGTTTTCATGGCTCTATCATTTGCTGGGGGCTGATTCAATCTAATCCTTCACTTTCCCATGAACCAAGTATTTTCTGAAAGATGGTGATTTTTTTTAACAAAATTGGCAGATCTACCAGAAACCAGACTGACAGAAACCACACCAGAAGTCATGCATTGAATTTCCAGGCAGAATTTGTGACTGCAGTTGATCTGCATGGTTTAATTGAGGAAGATGAGTTGATTTTACAGTTGTATCCTACATTGTTTTCTATGGACAGGGTGAGCTTGTTTCACTTTATGTTTGTTGAACGGGGAGCTATTTTGTCTGCAATTGCCATACTATTAACCAAGTGAAGTTGTATTGTTGGCCTGTGATTACAGTTCAATGTTTGAGAGGGTGCACAGGAATTGACTCCCAATTGAATATGTTCTGGACTTATTCCTTAGTCCAGTCATATTTGGCAAGACACTACAGGAGATCAAGTCCATTACAGTTATCTGTATCACACTCAACCAACAGCATTATGTCTTTGTTCTTCCTATTTATGTCCCATTAGGTTGACCTGTTTATTGCTTTCCAGTTCTCTGGGGACTGCTAGTTATCCCAGCTTGCTCAGTGTGAAAGGAGTAATTATAGAAGGTGACTCAATAAGGGGGAAAGATGTATTCTTTTTATATTCCCTAGGCTAAATTTATTTGCATATAATCTCCCTTTTTGATTTATTGTGCATGAAGAAAGAATGGGTTGTGCTAGCCCCACTGTTCTCAGTTGATCCTTGGGTCTGTTCCAGGGCTAGACTTGGTGATGCTGTGGTTCTGGAAGACTCTGTATTTTTATCTCCCCTTCTCATTATATAGTGAGGAGGGGAGATCTGCCACAAACATTGCTCTGCCTGCTTTTGTCTCTTCTCCACTCCTCGCCTCCCTTCCCCTGCCCTCCCCTCCTCATATTACTGTTTACATATTTTCACCTGATTTTCATTCTCCCACAGGTGTGGTATCCATGTCTATTCCCAAATATTTGGCCCCTCTTGTTAGAATAGTCCTTTAGACCCCTGAAGATCAGGACTTAGACCTTTCCAAATATAAATTCTGTGACCTGTTTAATGTGTTCCAACCAACCTAGCAATATTAGGCCTGAATAGACCTCCCACGGTTCTTCCCAGATCAGTACTTGTCCACATTCTCACCATAATACCTCTTGTCTTAGGTTGTATGATCCTTCAGCTTTGCTGTTGATGGACTTAATTATTCCTCGGATATTTGATTGTTACCAACTGATAGTTAAGCTTGTTGTTTTTAAAGTATTTATTCACAGGATATGGGCATTGCTGGCAAGGCCAGCATTTATTGCCCATCCCTAGTTACCCTGAGGCGATAGTGGTGGTGGGTTTTCTTCTTGAACCACTGTAGTTGGTGTGGTGAAGGTGCTCCCAACAATGCTGTTAGGCAGGGAGTTCCAGGATTTTGAACCAGCGAGCATGAAGGAATACTAATATATGTCCAAGACATGATGATATGTGACTTGGAGAGGAACTTGTAGGTGATAGTGTTTACAATACACTGCTGCCTTTGCATTGTAGGTGGTGGAGATGTTTGGGAGATGCTGCTCAAGAAGTCTTGGCGAGTTGCTGCAGCTATTGCCGGTGGTGAATGTTTAGGCTAGTGGGTGAGGTGCCGATCAAGTTGACTGATTTGCCCTGGATGGTGTTGAGCTTCTTGAGTGTTGTTGCAGCTGCACCCATCCAGACAAATGGAGAGTATTCCATCGCATTCCTGACTTGTGCCTTATAGGTGGTGGAGAGTCTTTGGGGAGTCAGGAGGTGAGTAATTGCGATATTGTTATTCTGTTGTATACGATACGAGGCTCACCTTTTTAAAAATTATTTTATCTTGTTTTATTTGTGTTTTGATTTTTCCCTTCAAGGTGTGAGTGAGATCAATCAAATATTGCGATGTCCTTCTCTGGTATATGCGGACTAGTAGGCACCTGTCTGAGAAATTAAACTCCCAGTGGAAGCCCATGTTATTCTCTAAAAACGCAATTCGCTTCTTATTCAGGTATTTCATAAGCGTGGTCCAAGCGAAGAACGAAGAGACCCGTTTCAATGACTTGTATCTGCAGGGAGATGGAGACTAGCGTTCCCTACCACGTGCACTTTAGGATCAGGGTTTGTAGTAGTTTAGAGAGAGAGAGAGGTCTCTCCACCATGAATAAATAAAGCTGCCATTGTGGGAGCCGAAAATGCAACTGTTCGATTAGTTTGGATTTGACATATCCCAATTGGAAAGCGAGAACCAAGATCCTAACAATGAAACTGAATGTACACGGTATTTGTCAAGTTATTACACAGCATTGCTGAGAAGCTATGAAAAGGAGAGAAAAGGCTACGGTAGAGGAGAATATTTTATTTTCTGACCTACATTTTGGAGAATGTCCTTATTTCAACAAGTTACATGTTATATTTACAAGTTACACCATATCTGATCCATCATTTTAACTGAAAATAACCCTTGACCGATTTGTGTTCATATTTCAATCGATTGAACCTCTGGTCAATTTTTCGTTTTTCAAAAGATGTTTAAATATACTGCAAATATCTGAACAGCAAAACGACTAGCTAGTTAAAAGTGAGTTTCTGTAATAGCCAGTAATTATGTAACCAGCTTCCTCACCGCAAAGTATTGATCTTAAGAAATATACCTGCACTGTGCAACGCATCTGTCAGGCGCAGCCTCACAGTGCCTGTTGTAACATGAACATCTGTTAAATCTGGACAGTGCCTCTGGATATCGTTACTTGTGACCCGTTTGTTTCATGTCTTTCAGCAGAACCTGTAAAGAAATTATGGAAATGAACGTAGTTTGCCGTGTTTACATAACAGCTATAGAACGAATATTGCTCTACTCCCAAGACCAATCGCGTGTCACGTGAAACGTGATGGGACTGTTCACTTAAAGCTTTAGCTTAACCGTGTGCTTCTATCCAACATACAAAATAGGACTTTTCATTGCAAAATGTTACTTCCTAATTATTAACCTAAAGATTAATTGATTGAAATGTTCGTTTAAAACGTTGAAACGGAGCTGCAGCGTTATCAAGGACTTTTTATGTACATGGCCCATTTCCTGTCCGTTCTTCAACACTTTCACATGTTGCTTTTGCTTCACAAACCAGGGGGACTATCATAACATGATGTTATTGCCTATAAAGTCAGTTTCACTAACTGGAACAAGTATCACTTTCGTTTATGTGTGTAAGGCCCAAAGCCGCGGTGAAATATTTCCTTTTATTCTTGAATTAAGGGAAAATATTAAAATGTTGATCCGCATTTGTGGACTTTATTTCCTGAATGGGAATTCTAGGAGCTGTGGTATCTGTTTTACCTGAAATATTTACTTTGGAATTTAAGAAAATTGAATTGAATTGAATTGAATTAAATTTTATGAATTAACATCTTCTCGGTTTGTTTCTCCGTAAATAAACATTAATCTTACAGCTTTCTAATGAACATTTTGGTTTTATTTATTTTACAAATGATGTAAACAGCAGAGTTGGACCAGCAGTGGAATTTAGACTCATTTTGTAAATCAAAACCATTATTAAATTATTAAATAATCTGCTCGGATTTGGAGTTGGTAATAAAGAAGTTAATGGCCGAAATCAAATTGCAATCATTCAATATTTGCGGGAAAAGTCGGTGCATAAACTCAAACCGAAGAAGTTACATTCATCGGTGGGTCTGAACCATCTATACCTGTCTGCACCGTAACTATTGTCAGACTGTCAAAAACTACCTGGAAATGTGCACTTAGCATTTAGTAATTTCCAGCAGACACAATCGATTGTGCTCAGTGCCAAAACTATTGGCATGAATTTACTCAATATTATATTAAAATTTAAGTCTATTGCCATCTCTTACTGGGTGACACGTTCTTTGAATGGTTGAAGAGTAATTCTGGGAAAATTTAGCAGTAACTATTTGAAAGTAGGGGGCTTGTTTAATTCAAGAATCGGTGCATGTCCGTGCTTCACACTGCTGGCAGAAGCATCTGTGTGAAACTGCCTTCTTGAAATTCATTTAGTTAACTTTAACATTTTAAATTTAAATTTATTTGTCAAGATTTGTTTTTTTGAGTCTGTTTTGTGTTTGTAACACTAATTTTGTGCTGGTTCTTTTAGTTTGCATTCTCAGACAAGCTGAGTAGAGAGTAATAATTAAACAAATATATATGACAAAAATGCCTCAGCAACAAAAAAAAATCAAGGAGCGCATTACAGAATGTGACTGTTAGTTTCCGTGACCCTCCGCCTGCACTTTGTGTAAACATGCTGACATTTCAGACCTGAGGTTTCTTTGATATTCAATGCAGGGACCAAAATAGACAAATTCAACAGAGGAATGTGACAGGCTTCCGGAACATCGGTACCGGCAGGTCACCGAGCCCACGCTCTTAGAAATTAATAAAGAAAGATCTTGCATTTATATAGCACCTTTGACGACCTCAGGGCGTCCCAAATCACTTTACAACCAATGAACTACTTTTGAAGTGTAATCACTGTTGTAATGTCGGATACCGATAATGATGTGTTTTTTTAAAGAGCTTTCGACATTTGTGTTTTTGGGGAGTGGTGAATTTTCTTCGGACTTTTACACCTGACCTTGAGGCAGTCAGTGATATCCTAAAGGTTTGTGTATATAGTTGGGACAGATGGGCCCAGTGCCAGTTTATAATCGACAGTGTTCAAGTGGATGCAAAACTGTATATTAAGCTTTATTTTATAAACGTTCTACAGTAACAACATTCACCTAATCAGGTACTGGCTGCATTGCAATATTCGTTGTGAACATTTGCTTCACTTACACAATCTGCTGTGGGCTCCGCTTTGCTTGCAATTATGTAAAAGGTTACAAGATTGTTTGCAAATCTGACTCCAAATTACTCATTCTAAAATAAATGAACAGTCTCTTCAGATTTCTTCTTGTCGTTTAATTGTATACAATTTAAATCATTCGCTACATTAGGCTCCCCCTATATATATATAAAAACAAGTCATTCCCCCAGACAGACGTTCCATCGATTTACGCTGCCAACAATTTTCCACATTCGTGTTTCGTAACTGCATTTTGTAATTATCGCGGAAGGGCGCTGCGGGAAACGTTTATATCTTTAAGGACGGCACAGAGAAACTTCCTCATTATCGAAATTCACAATAACGCGCACATAAGTAATCATAAATATTGTAGCGTGTAGAAGTCAAGGACTTACAGTATAAATTACAGCATCTTTAGAGTGGAAAGGTGTTAAAAGTTTACATTATATTTTGAAGTATGAGACCGAAGGCTAATTCACACTGTTAACCCCTTTCTCTGGTATTGATAGACTCCAGCTTGGTTTACTCTAAGAGCTCGGACAACGTCAACTTTCATGTTGACAGCGTTTGTTTTAGCAGCACTTTGACTATGTATTACCATCTCGCATTTATCAACCAGTACTGAGCCATTCAATGTTTATAGGCAAGCACAAGTTAGACTTTACCCAATAAGAAAAGCTGAAAATAATTTAAATTAATGTTGATGTATCTTTGTCCGAAATGAAATCTCGCTCATTTGGCGCAAAGCGTATGCTCGTATTCCTCTTTTAAAGAAAAAATGTGAACTATGTGAAGAGAAGGAATTCGGTTAGAACGATGACCTTTCTAGTCATTTTTTTCCAATTTAAAAAATATATAATTTCCTCTATTCAAGTACCGTCTCCTAACGATGTACATTTTGCATATGCATACACGTGTGTATATATACATGTACATCGTAAGGAGAGGGTATTTGAATGGAGGAAATTATATAAGTATATCGTTATTTTGTTATTGTTTTCCAACGGCTACAACTTGTAAAAGTCAATACTTCACTAGCGTGTCTATTGGGCATTGCCATCCAGTGTATTTCTGAAACTTGGGACGACTTCATAGATTGTGCTCTGGTTTGGAAGAATTGGAAACGAAGTTCAACTCCGAGACTGGTCATGCGATGTAATCGCTAATCTTTCTATTAAAAGATCAACTGAGATTGATCTGCTTTTCGTGATCACACAAACACAAATACAAACAGTTTAACTTTTAAAAGAACCGCGATTGAGACATGTTTCTCAAGATAATTGTACTTGGTTCAGTAATTAATCCGGTAATGTTCCACATTCAACCATAGCGTATGACAATATTACAGTGCTGGGCAATGTTATGTTTTATATTTTATGGGAAGCATCATGTTTGTGTGCTACCAAGTACGATTAATTCCATTCAACGTCAATTGAAGCAATACAATATTCATTAACTTGCACATTTCTACTCCACCGGAACTAACAATTATTGACCACAATAAAACATCATTTTGTTTGATTAATAATAAACATCTACAGGATGGTGTATCTACAACGAACACTTACCTTAAATTAACTAACATGCCAATTTGAGGTGGCAATGCAATCCCTGTTCTTTTATTTCTGCCTGTGTTGTACAGCACATATAAAACAACTGTCCCCTCTTTTTGATGGACGGATCAATGGTTGAGTGATTGATCAGAGAGCAGTCACTCTGATTAGAACAATCAGCCAATGATTTACCGACACTCGATGTGTTACCGTCTCTGCAAGTAAACCTCCGTTTACTATCGACTTTTCAAACAATTCGGTTTTATTTTGCATTTTTCACTGGAAGATTTGCAATGATGTCGTAGCGTAAAATTTCATAAAAGCAGTCATTTCAGACAGATTTTTTGGTGTAAAGTGCACCTGAAGGTTTCTAAAACCGTTGTAAGCGGTAGTTGCCCATTCTAACCGATAGGGCGCGCCATTGTATCATGTTCAGACAGTCGGCACCGGCGACAGAGCTCACGAACTTTCAAAACACTTCATATTTTGAGTGTGTGTTCAGAAGTTTGGATATGCTATTGAATGTGTCGGTGCTGGAAAATATTCAAATCAGGTTTCCATTAAAGAAAGAATGTCTCCATCGAAGCCAAAGATAAACTGTATTTAACAACTGACAAAATATCCTATCTGCACAAGCTTAGCGTGCACTTGCTTGAATGCTTTCAGAAAGTTGCCAGTATTGTTAGTAAACATTCAACACTGTAGCTGACAGCAGTGCTACTCCAGTAGGTTTTCTTTCTCTTTTTTTGCTGGCGTACAAAACTGCTGTAATATGAAAACTACATTTATTTCCTCGGATAAACTGCATTAGATTTCCTGAACTGACTGAAATATGCAGAATATGCAGTCTGGTTCTGTTGGTTTACAAGACGGCACCCACAGATCAAACAGGAAACCTTTCAAAGACATGTTAGAAATATATTCCTCAGCCTGATCAATGCAGCAAGAAGGCCTCTTACAAGATGCCAGCGATTCTATAGTTTCTTTACCTATTCAGTGAGCTGGAATATTCTATATTTGTGGATGACTTTCGTATTTTGGTTTACTTTCTGGTGGTGCGTTTACCAAGACGTAATCGACGTAAGGACGAAATTGTTTGTGACGTAAAATGCAACGAGTTAATTCTGGTAGCAATAAAAATATCCACATTTCTCTGTAATTTAAACTTGCCCCGAACTGCTTCCCCTCGAAGTTGTTTCGTACTGTCTTCTTTTTTTAAAAAAAACATTAAGTTGCTGATGACGTTTCTCAGCATTATATTTTCCTATTAGTTCACATTTTGATACCAGTATGGTATTATATACAACATGCTCTCGGAAAAGTAACGAGTGGTAGATCGTGCGATCATTACCTGCCCGTGTGTTAACTTCGCACCCTTATTAAAGATGCACAAGAGCAAATTCTTATCCCAATTCCACGAAAGTCAAAGACTTTGTAAATGGATTAATAATTGATTGTCTTTCCGCTCTGTTCCTGTCTCCATTGCTTTGGGACCAGAAATAAAAAAAGCCCAATTCACCGTGTATAATTCACAGTGCACCAAGAAACTTTCTCACCGTACATACAGTCTTATTTCATGTGTATAAAACTGGCTACTAACCTTCATTTTTATGTGACTTTTTTATATCATATCGGTCGCTATATTTCTAAAGGCACACAACTGGTGTAAAAGGGGATGCGATAAAGATGTTTCCCCTAATTATTTTAACACCTCTACATTGGTTCTATACAAATTCTTGTTTTGCCAAAGCTTCATTCCTATTTATTAAAAAAGTGCATATGTGAAATGTTTTAAAACTCTTGTTTGTCTTCCCTATCATCTTTTGATGACTTTTAAACTCTCCTAATCCTTTTTTCCCACACATTCATGCACACATATATAAAATTATTACTCCTGCTATGTATTTCGTTCAGTATTAAACTTAATTTCAAATTGCAACTACGCAACTCCAATTTATGTTAGTCTGTCTGGACCACGAGTGCAAATGACTAACCAAACAACCCGCAGTAACTCACAAGTAGACGGTATTGACATTTTGACATAGAAATTATAAATGATATGTACGCATTTACAATAAAATCATTATTGAAAATAAAGATCCCAAAAGGGTTTGGGCCGTGAATTTGCTGTAGGTTACATACCGCAAAAAGGATTGCGGCGGAATATATCCCTGAACTGGTGTAAATGTTAGGAACTTTCAGGGCATACAATTAAGTAAAATTAACATTTTTAATAACAATGGACAGCGCCATGTCGCTGTTAAAAAGGTGGGTTAAATACGTTTAAATCATATTCATTAGAAAATTGACGTTTTTTAGTGTATTGTGCGGAAGTATTAATGGCACTGGTGGGACGGGACTGCTGATACTGAACATAGGAAATGTTTCATTCGTTAATAGATGAAGAACTAATACCCCTTTCCCCTTATCGTGTAAATTATGATCAGCGACAACTATAACTATGCCTCCAAAACATAATTTCCAGGTTTCAGTTACATGCTCATGCATCGGCATTATATTCGTTTGCAACCAGCGCGCATTATAATTTATGAGTCTTAGGATAACTTTCAATATGCAGCATCAAAAATACACTGGCCTAAATCATTTTCTACTGCTATTGGAAGATGCGCCTGTTTCTAGTCACAGCAATGTGCTGTGTTGTAATGGAGTGGTATGCTGGACGTGGATTCCTTTTCAGTGTAGCGCTGATGGTTTTCAAACACTGAAAGGAGCTGATGGACTGTGTTATAAACAACCAGGTCGCCAATTTAAAATAATATTTAGTTAACCCTTTGAATACTTATTTCCCACTTTTTACAAAACGCACGTGCTTTCTATCAGATAACAGTCGACGATACAATTATGTGCAGCTCTGGACTGTTTAGGTAACAAGGAAGCTTGTCGTTTCTGGTTGTTTGTTGTGCCTGTGTGTGTGCTCGTTTTTTGTGCAAAATGCAAACGTGCAAAGATTAATAATTATCGTGCAAGATATCACCAGATAGTTTAGCTATAACGTTACACATATTGTTGGGGTACAGGCATGGGGAGTGCGACCGTCTGACCTGCCTTTTTTTCGTTTCCTATCCTTTAAGAGACAAAGCTTGCATATCGGTTACTAACTGAAATACTAGAGCTGCGTTATGTGAATATATGTAGACTCGCAAGGACATATTTTGTTCAAAGTTAAATACATCCATTTTCTTAACCTGTTAATATAAGTAAATGTAGTATAGTAAAATTATTTTCTTTAACTTTATACGTGAAAATATACCCCTTAGTGCCGGGAATAACATTGGTATATGGAACATTGTTCAAGCTAGTAAGATACCCACGTTTGTGCATACATGTATAAGAATTATTCTTATAATCAACAAACAAATTCAAGTAACTTTGTTAATGTACGATTATGTTCTTCTAAAACCACTGACAATGCAAAGTGATATGGGAATTCCTACAAAATCTCCTTTCCACTGGTCTCAGATTACTTACTCGCCATTGTGATCAATGATTGACATGAGACATCTCTATTGTAACCGCGAGAGCACCCTTCACCTTCTTATTGTCTATCTGTATGTGTGTCTTTTTATGTGTGCATGTATCGGTACATGTGTGTAGGTGCTGAAGTATGCATTCGCATTCGTGGAAATGTGACCATAATGTGACTGGATGCACTTTCTTTAACTTTCATTTCTTCAATCTTTCTGCATTGTCTGTTTCATGTTCGTCTGTCTGGACATCCCAGTTGCCTGTGTACGGATATAACCTTGTTTGTGCGCTATATGGTTTATACATTTCTGTGTGTGCGTGCGGTTATTCTACTCTGCCTCACTTTATACGTCTATACAAGCCGTGGATTTCAACTTTCAGTGTATCAATGAGTAATAGTGCATTTAAATAATTCCGTCTCTGACGGTTCCACACGCCTGTAGTTGTGTGAACAGATTCTGTTTTCAAATCTTCCCACTATCTCCGTGCTCGTGTAGTTGGGTTAGTCTGAACGTTTGGCTGCACAGTGCGTTGATTTAATATACAATATTAAACTATTGAGTTCTCAGTTTGTTAGTGTCCCCATGAGTCAATTACGTGTTCACTTAATTCAATACACAGAACCTGTCGGTATAACTGTACATGTTTGTATGTCCACGCGTGTGTCTAGGATGCAAGTGTATAAATCTGTCCGCTTCCCCCTCACCACTCCCCACATCGACTTGTCTTTCTAAGTTCGGATTTGTTAGAATCTGCTCCAGACTCTATTTCTATTAACGCCTGTACTATTTTGTTCAGATTTGTATGGTGCAAGCCCGTGTGCTTAGTTTGGACATTAGTATCGTTGCCTTTGTTCGTGCATTTGCACACACCGGCCTCTAGTAGTTTCTACGTAAGTTTGCATAGTTTTGAAGCGTGTGAACGCGCCGCTGATTCTGTTCTCTGGCTGGGAGTAAATAATCCGTCTACTAGGTTTTTTTCCCCAAATGAAATGAACCCGTTAAATATACAACCTGAATGGTTTCAAGTCAGGATTTAAACAAAAACCTCTTAAAGTTCTAATTTAACTGATTTCGTTCAATGCCCAATTCGCCCTTTTCAAAAAAAACTGGGTTAAATTCTATTCTGTATATGGTTTTAATGACCAACGGGTCTAGGCGCTGTCTGAATGTTTTATGGACTGGGAGGACTGTTTGAACGCACCGAGATGTTTATTTATAGATTGAAATGCGTCCAACAAGTAACTCACAGTTCTGAACGCATCCTTCACATGAGGTGAGCTCCAAACCACAACACAGAGACACCAGCACTCTCACAATCGCAAGTTGCGTATGCTAAATATATCTTTGTTAAAGGGTTTGTAACGATTTTAAAACTTATTAACGTTCAGGTATGTCATCCTGCTTTTTAAATATATATTGCAGAGTATTAAAAAATGGAATGTTATAATTATGACTATATATATAAATAAAATGACATTATTCGAAACATTTGTTTACTGTAATTTACTCAAATTATGACAGTGTTTAAATATGTTCATCGTATCGGTATTTTTACAATAACAGGTTTGTAATATCCGATAAGTGTTAGCTGCTGGGATCCACCACCCCCCTCCCCCTCCTCAACCCCCTGCAAAGAAACGGTCTATAAAACTATGTTTCCAATAGAGCTCATTGCAGCTTCGGACGGAGTAGTGTTTAGTCTCGAAATTCATTCTTTTCCGCCGACATACATGTCACTTAAATCAACTTTCTATTACAAGGTTAAAAGAGGTTCGTGTTTTTAAGGATCGCTCGCTGTCACCCTACCAGGTTTTTGGAACAGAAAAAAAACTTTCATGCTCATAATACTCATTAATTTGAATGAATAAAAATTACGACAACGCAAATATTATATTATATAAATTGTATTATATATGTGAACTGACTATTATAACTTGGACTTGCTTAAAAATGCAAATCCATTATACGATCCCTCCTTGAAGTCAAAAGCAATTTCTCTCTCTCCGGGAAAATCTATTGCACGACTCAAAAAGACAGACGGAATTAAACTTAGCCAATTTTATAAGTTGCCTTCAGTTTAGTTTGCCTGGGGCTGTCGTTGTGAATGGGGGAAGATGGAACACGGTGTTTTAAAACAGTATATGAAAACAAATTAATGGGTATATTACATGCACCTAATTTAATAATTCCTCTTAATAGTGAAACGCATCCGATACATCCCCTTTGCGTTAGATCTGGGGACTAATCCATTTAGAACAGGTTTTCTTTTTGCACAGCTTCATTTCAGTTGTTGGTGTGAAACTAATTTAAAAGCCATCTCCTTCGCCGAATTTCCTGTAATTGTTAAATGTTTGATGTTACATTCCGCTTTTAAGTAACGATTGCATTTTCAATAAGAACTGAGGATAATCTGAAAACTCGGCATAATTTTTTTTGAAGTTTGAGAATTTAAATCGGCAAAAATTAAATAAATTAAAAATCCATTGACGAAAAGTTCTGTTAATATCCAATACAGCCATTACTTTTTAGTCACCTACATGCGGTGTGTAGGCTGGGTTAACTCACAATGGATATCTATTATATAAAAATATATTAATGACCACGGTACAACATAGTGGGACGTGTTCTATCTGAAGTACATTAGTCACAAGGACATATTCACTACACAGATATAGTTATCACTTTCCTAAAGTTTAGCAATTCAACGGGAACCACAATACAAAGAAATATTCAGGAGGGAAGAAATTGGAACCATTCTCGTTTCTCTCCAGTTTACCCCCTTTTTCCAAATAACCAGCATATCCAATAGTTAACTGTTTGTAGTAATAATACCTTGTCGGAAGAACTAAATCGGTCACAAATTTAAATAAATGGTCACTCTACTAGACCAACAAATGATGTAAACGCCAGCAGGTAAAATTTGAACTGCGTTGGAGGAAAGCCGCCCGTTGATCGTGGGCTTGTGTGGGGCGCTGGCCAGGAGAGGGCACTCGCATTCCTTACAGATCATGGAGTGGCAGCTATTGAACAATGCACCCGGATCCATACCCAACTAAAACATTTCACCCGATCAGCACGTTTGTGGTCAGAAAACACTTCTTCTTTCTGTCAAATTTCTCTTTGTATTGATAAGATAATTTAGCTGAATATGTTCTGTACGCGTGTAATATTGACTTAGAGCAGAAGCGAACTGGTGTCCAGCCAGCCGATCGGAGCTTTTAATCCTCAAAAGAAATCCGATTTACCAAATGTTGCAGCCAATTCCCTCCCCCCCACGAAAAAAAACACTTTGCAAGTGGTTATTTAAAATATACATATATAGAATAAAATATTTTTATCATCGGAGAAACCCGTATGTTTTACACTGCCGGGAAGGTAACACGTGTAGGATAAACCGAATGTGCTTGAAACTGACCACTATGGTATGTTATTTAAAATACGCAATAATCTAAAATAATAAGTACGTGTGGCCCATATATAAAATATATGCAAATCAGTTTTAACCAATATTACTAAAGGGGATTCATCTGTACGATTCCCATTACTTATAATGTAAAGTGTGTGCAATATATACTAAATTGAGGTTTCGGGCTTTAAAATTTAAAATGCTGATTCAGTAAGTAAACAAATATATGTATGCGCGTATATAACATCCAAACATACAGATCTAACGTGCTAAATCATTAATTGAAAACATATTCTGTCTGTATACGCACATAAAAATTAAATAAAATACATATTCCTTACGAAATCAATATATTTTGTAAGGCATATGCAGACATTTATATATATATGTGTGTTTTTTCCAATATCTGATGGGATTATCTTTATACGGTTAATGCCATGTTTATGGAAGTGAATATTATATTCATACCCGTATTAGAATAATAAAAACGAGGCCATGATACGGATTTGGAAGACAAACTATACGCTTTCGCCACCCGCTCAGAAAATGTCATATCCCCACAAAACCAAGACATAAGACTTCAAGGTTGTGCGATTGCTTGTTTTATGTAAGTAATAAAATATTACTTTAACATAAATATATAAGGGACTCTGCGTTGTTTCTTTTATCTTCACAAGACACATTGAAATGTACCAAAAACAATCTTTTCAAGAGAAGGGGAAAAAAAGCATAACGGAAAAATTTACATCCCACATATAACATCTAATCAATTAAAGCTACAGAAGAAACAGTTTCCAGAACTTCTTTTAAAGAAATAAATACATTGAGGCAGGCCACGTGAAAATGATATTAAAATTCCCTGGGCAGCATTATGAAAAAAAAATGTATACAAGGAAAAAAAGTCATTCAGATAATTTTTTTCTTCTTCAGTTCAAAAGACAAATATATGCAACATATATACATAGTGGTATAAGATGTGCATGGTAACCGCTCTCCATAAACCTATGAGAAAAGGTTCTAACAAAGTACTCCACGTTCAACTTCATGTTACTAAACGAACAGACACAAATTTAGTTCGTGTCTCAGGATTATTTTTTTCTGTACCAACCTATCTGACCCGGTGTTTTTTTTTAATTTTTAAAAATGTTTTTCTAACACTTCACTAAATTTTATTGTCTTTAGGAATCGCTATAACTGCGGTTAAATTACAATCATATCACCACATCAAAATATCTCAAATATGTACACACCTTTTCTAGAATTTTGAATGTTTGGATATGTTCTTTGTAAGAAAGCGCAATATACTGATATGTTTTTAAGGTTTTTTTTCTCATTTTATCTGACTGTAGATTGTTTTTAAATGTTAGATTGTAGGCGCACGTTCAATAAGAACAATGATGTTTTATACTGCAATATATTTTTTTCGGAAAAAAATGTGTCAGGAACTACAACATTTTAACTCTGAGTATTTATTTATTCATTATTGTACAGTGCTAATTCGGAGGCGTTAAGACGCTAGCTAGCATATTTGTAATAGTCCTGTCGTATAAAAAGGTATTGCATTTCTTGCCACCGGAATTAGTTTTTTTAACATAGGGATAAAACTTTTAGTCGGTGATCCGTAGTACTTTATAGCGCCTGATATTTATCGATTTATCATTCATTTATTTACTTTTTTTTTGTTTGTGTGAATTGATCCCGTTTGCTATTTTGCAGCTCCCAACTTCAGATCCTGGAGAGAATTGTGTCGTTCGAGCTGAGCCCCTCTCTGCCTGATTGACACAGCCTATTTTCTGCTCACATACACAGCCTCTCGTCTCATACAATTCAGCGCCCAGGAGAAATATCTCCCACTCTGTTGAGATTTTAAAAAAACGCAAATGACTAGGACGGTGGCTAGTCCGGAGAGCAGTGTATTGGAATTTCCTCTCCCCCCCCCCCTTTTTGCCTTTTCTTCCAACAAACAAAACTGCAGCTCGTGGCCAAATCCTCCTCTGCTTTCCTACAAAAAATCCCTTTGCCCCCGCCTGTCACAGTGGATCTATACATTAACAATTATAGCAGCCTTTCAGGTCACATTCTATCTAGGCAGTTTCGTGTCTCTTTGCCACAGTTTTGTAAAGGTATGTATATCAGTGCCTCTGTTATTATTTATATACTCACTCCATTTGCCTGCGAGCTCCTTCTGTATAGGTCAAAACACATCATTAACATGTGCTATCGTAACGATAGTCCAGTGTTTTAAGCTGTTCGTTAAGAAAAGAACAAATAAAAGGAACAAAAAGTGAGAGGAGTGATCATTCACTGTACAGAAGTCTGAACCCCATGATGTGACGGTGGAGTGTCTCTGGCCCCATATACATCCTCGGCTCCGGGGTGAGCTCCTCCGGGAGGAGTCATTCGTTTCTCTTTTTGCCTTCTGTTACAAAACCAAACCCTGACCACCTCCTTTTCCAGCTGAAGACTGTCCGCCAGAGAGGTGATCTCCTGGGCCGAGGGCTTGGGGCACTTCAAAAAATGGCTCTCCAAAGCCCCCTTGACGCTCACCTCGATAGAGGTCCTCTTTTTCCTCTTCCTGCCCTGGGCAGCAATTTTGTCTATGCTGGTGGGGCTTCCAGACGAAGAGTCAGCCTCCTCCAGCCACTTGTTCAACAAAGGTTTGAGTTTGCACATGTTTTTAAAGCTCAGCTGCAGCGCTTCGAACCTGCAGATGGTGGTCTGCGAGAAGACGTTGCCATAGAGCGTCCCAAGAGCTAGTCCCACATCGGCCTGGGTAAATCCGAGCTTGATCCTCCTCTGCTTGAATTGCTTGGCGAACTGCTCCAAATCGTCCGAGGTAGGGGTGTCCTCGTCCGAGTGTTCGTGACCCTGATGCTGGTGCTGATGGTGGTGTTGTTGTTGATGTTGCTGCTGGTGGTGTTGACCATGGTCCCCGTGGTGCTGTTCTTCGTGGGCTTCCCTGAGCCCATGGTGCATGCCTTGGGTCGTTGCTGGGTTGATCATGCCGTTGACCGTGAAGCCCGGCTGGGAATAGATGAGACTCTGCCCGTTGGATGCCATGCTGGGGATGTGGGCTGAGGTGGTGTTGCCCCATGCTCCGTGGTGGTTGCCGTGCTGGTGGACCATGTGAGGGGGCCGATGGTGCAGGGTGCCCCCGCTGTGGAGATCGTCCCTCCCCGATTGCACCGAGGGCTTGATATCTTGCTGGCCGAGGGGACTGGCCGCCACGCCGGCCGACCACGGAGACCCCTCGGCGTGAGAGAGAGCCGTTAACCATTGATGAGCGTGGCTGAGAGGGTGCCCATTGCTTTGCATGTAATCATTCTGGACCAGTTTCTGTGCATCCCTGTAGGCTGTCCCTTGTTGCATGCTCCCCGGCTCCGCGTGCACGATGGAGTTGGAGGTGAGGATGTTGCCGCTCGTAATGTAATGATTAGATGCTGTGGTCGCCATGACTTGCTAAGCCGGAGTGATCTGACTTGTTAAACGAGCCGAGCCTTTGACAACTTGCACGGAGCTCCGGATCATTTGCAGCACCGAGCAGGAAAAGCCAACGCCGTGCGCGCGCCGGCCCCGGGCCTCCCATTGGCTGCTCGCCTCTTGATTGATGTGAGGGCCCATGGCAACCCAGGCCGGGTAACAGCATCCGAGGCACGCGATTGGCGGCCCGGGCCCTGCTGGGGGATTTTCTTTTATTGCTCTCCAGACCCATGCAAGGCAGAGCAACCACGCGGAAGGAGGAAAAGGAGAAGAGGAGGGAGGGAGGAGGGGGGAAAGGAGAAGTGGAGGGGGGAAAGGAGAAGAGGAGGGAGGGAGGAGGGGGGGGAAAGGAGAAGAGGAGGGAGGGAGGAGGGGGGGAAAGGAGAAGAGGAGGGAGGGAGGAGGGGGGGAAAGGAGAAGAGGAGGGAGGGAGGAGGGGGGAAAGGAGAAGAGGAGGGAGGGAGGAGGGGGGAAAGGAGAAGAGGAGGGGGGAAAGGAGAAGAGGGAGGGAAGAGGGGGGGGAAAGGAGAAGAGGAGGGAGGGAGGAGGGGGGGGAAAGGAGAAGAGGAGGGAGGGAGGAGGGGGGAAAGGAGAAGAGGAGGGAGGGAGGAGGGGGGAAAGGAGAAGAGGAGGGAGGGAGGAGGGGGGAAGGAGAAGAGGAGGGAGGGAGGAGGGGGGAAGGAGAAGAGGAGGGAGGGAGGAGGGGGGAAAGGAGAAGAGGAGGGGGGGAAAGGAGAAGAGGAGGGAGGGAGGGGGGAAAGGAGAAGAGGAGGGGGGGAAAGGAGAAGAGGAGGGAGGGAGGAGGGGGGGAAAGGAGAAGAGGAGGGAGGGAGGAGGGGGGAAAGGAGAAGAGGAGGGGGGAAAGGAGAAGAGGAAGGAGGGAAAGGAGAAGAGGAGGGGGGAAGGAGAAGAGGAGGGAGGGAGGGGGGAAAGGAGAAGAGGAGGGGGGAAAGGAGAAGAGGAGGAAGGGAGGGAGGAGGAGGGAAAGGAGAAGAGGAGGGAGGGGGAAAGGAGAAGAGGAAGGGAGGGAGGAGGGGGGAAAGGAGAAGAGGAGGAAGGGAGGGAGGGGGAAAGGAGAAGAGGAGGGAGGGAGGGGGAAAGGGGAAATAAAAGCTCTCCCTCCTTCTCTCACAAATAGAAATCAAAACAAAAGCAGCAAAGTGAACAGCTTGAGAGCTCCAGTCTGCCCCAATATAAGGACGGGCGAAATGATGAATGATAATACAGTGAGATTTAAAATAAAAAGAAAAACGCCGAACCAAACGCGAAAAGCAGGAGCCTGAGAGAGAGAAAAAAAGTGCAAGAGTGTTAAATACTGGGAAACAATAGGAACACATTAAACAAACACTGGGGGAAAGCTGCCAAACACCTCAAGAGCTCCCTGCGATTCAGAGTGCGTTCCCCTTGTTGGGTTAAATATGTTCATAAGTAATCAATGCTCCAACTTTCTCACACGTTTCATCTACTTTACTGGTGCCGAAGTAAAACAAGCAAATCCGGCTTGCTCCTCCACAGAATTATTATTATTTTTTTTTATCTTTTAGTGCACTTTAGCGCGCACTCACTTTATTTTACCGTGTCGATTTCACTGCCGATTACTTTTTAAAAGTGTTTAAATTCTTGCTGCAGGAGCTTTTGGATCCACTGAGCGACCAGCTCATTATATCAGGATGGATCTCGACGTTTAGTAATTCATAAAACAACACGTAGCCGCTGTAAGGACTCGGCGAGTTAATCCAACACTGCTCGTTCCGGGTCGCAAACTTAAAAAAGGTCTTTGAAATGTTACAATTTAGTGAAAACTATTCCCCGTTCCGTCCACACTTGTTCACGGACACTAGCGAGGGATCTTTGCCGTTGCTGTGTGATCAGCTCTATTTCATTTTTTTGTCCCTTTTTGTCAAACTTCCTGCGCTGGAATGGCAGAGAGCGGCGAGATCTGCCGCCACTGTCCGCATCCATTGGTACCAAAGTTTGCCCGTCTCGGAAGAATGGCGATTCCCCCTCCGCCTCCGTCAGCTGCTCAAGGCACTGCTCCCCCTCCCTCTCGTGTGATGGATCCTAGACTACTTCCAGAGACAGGGAGCGGGATTCAGACCGGGGGCAGAGCCCGGGACTGGGACTCTACTGATAACCCGGTTCACATTGACATTTGCAAACCACAGCGCTTCCCGTTTCCGGTGCGATCTGGTTTACAGATGTCAATACAAGTGTCCCGTACTGTACTGGAAACAGATTCCGGCAGTCCTGTCATTGCTGGCGGATTGTAGAATCCAAGACACTTTAAACTGAAATGCAACCAAATCCGCCCAACTCTAAATTCAGCCCACAGTAAGTAGGGCACTCGCCCTGGCCCCAGGTTTGTTATCAAGTCTGACTTGTTCTCGGGATTGATCTCAGCACCTGCTTCAGCCCATGTTGCGAATATTTAAGCTGGAAATGGGAAATGTTTCACTTTGCAAATGATAGAGTAAATGGGGGTTTCGAGTGATCCTGAGGACCAGTCGGGTGCCGAGCAATAGACTAACAATTGTACTTTCAATTGCAACGTTGAGCACTTCCCATTTCCGGTGCAATCTGGTTTACAAATGACACTCCAGAGCTGTCAGACTTTTCATAATGTAGTGAGAGACAGTGATACTGAACCTGAGCCTGAGACTGAATGGGGTAACCGAGGGTGCCTTTGTACTGGGAAATTCAGCATCACTTTCTGTTTAGCACGAAGCTAAACCTGCAGTATAAATCTGGAGCAAGGGCCAAACTCCCTCTAAAGAGAAGCGATCAGACACTGTTGGTGGCGGGGGGAAGGGGCGGAGGAGTTTCACGCGCTTTGGTTTGACACCACATCTAAACCTCAGGCCCTCCCCCGGGGGGAGGGCCTGAGGTTTAGATGTGGTGTCGTTTGGAATCTATTGAAAGATAATTTGAAAGTTTGGAGAGAGGGGATTCTTCCCCGGGCACTTTCTAAATATTTAAATATTTAAATACTGCGAGAGTTGCACTGTGCATCCAGGCAGAAAGCTCTCTCCTGGATAGGACAACTGGAGATTTCGCCAGACAGGGCCGGGCAGTGTTAACAGAATGCTGTCTGGCTGGAAACCTCACTGCATCTATTGATCTGAGACTGGTAGCTGCAGTATACTGTAAACGCAGTTTAGACTAAGGGTGCATTTGTATTGCAACTTCAGTGTCGCGGGAAAGGTTTGCAGGGATGCTAAAGTTGCGGTATAGCACTAGAACGGGCAGCCCACCCAGAAATCCAAAAGCCCAACAGTGTGGGAGCCTTGGAGGAGGCGGTCTCACACTGCTCGAGTTTGATTACCCTATAGAACTAACCAAGAGCTCAGGGGGTCCTATGGAACTCTTTTGACGCTTCCTTAACCTACCTGGAATTGCCTTAAATACCGAGGGAGTGCAGGCTCCTGCCCTGTGGAAACAGTTATAATGTAATTGCTGGGAGAGGAATGCTGTGCATGTGTGTAATCATACATGTTCAGCCCTCCCTCCTGGGCAGGAGAATTGCATATCCCGCCAAGCAATATGAATGTTCTATCTCCTGGCTGGCACCTGTCTGAAATTGATAGTTACAATATAAATGCAGTATAATTCTGAAACTAAACCTGAGATTCAAAAAAAATACAGAAAATGCTGGAAATACGCAGCAGGTTTATAAACAACTGACAAGGGAGACACTGGGTTAGTACTGTTCTAGACCTGAAACATTAACCACTTAATTTTCTCTTTTATTTCATATTACCAACATTTTTTCTGCATGGGATTGAATCTGAGATTATGCTTATTTTGAACCCGAATCCAAGACTGACACCACCACTCTTACACTGATGCATAGCAGTTTCCGATCTGCAGGTGCACAAAAGCGGGAGTATAACTTGGAATGAGATTGGTAATATGTCCTCTGAATGCTGTGAAGCTGGAAGGTGTGAGAGCACCTGTAATCTCGCAGAATTTGGGTTTCGCAGTGGGCTTTGTAAAACATTCCAAGAAGTTTGTTTGACTACCTGGGAACTTACTAAACCTTGTGTGTAATCTTTTTAATGTTAAGTAGTGAGATGGTGCTTCTATTTGCTTTCTTTTAACATGAAGAATTAGCTGCCTGCAGAGCAGAGCTCTGTGCGTGTGTCCGAGCATACATATGCAGCGCTTCTTTGTTGCTGAACTCAGTGTGTGGTGCAGCCGTCACTATAACGCGGGACTGCAGCTGCGTATCACACCATACAGATAATGATCTGAGTACAAAGGCAGTAATATAATAGCAACCTAAGTCTGATAGTGAATCTGAGACAGAGTCTGAGACCAAGACTTAGTCCTAGACCAAGACTGAGATTAAATCTAAAACCGAGTCTGAACCCGGGACTGAGGTGGCTAATGAGTCTGAAATCTCTGGGCCTAATACAGTAAACTCTGTCAATCTGGAACTTTAATCTAGAGCCTAGTTTATCTGATTGCTAGTCAGAGAATGATTTACTGCAGTTTATTTTGTTAATCCGGAAATCCTGTACTCTGATTCCAATGCACTGATGTTGGGAACAAATCAGCTTGGTTAGGTTTTTTTTCTTCTCTCGCTTGACAAACAATCTCTTGACAATCTCTTGAAATCCAAGATGCCTGACGGTGAAGAAGAAGGCAGCTCGAGATCGCTGCAAATACATCTACCAGAAGGGAGAAAAACTCCCTCGATGACACAGGCCAAACTGTCTACATTTGCAGAATCGAGATTTGGTGTCCAGATTGGTGGGTCAACGGCCTCTAATATTCTCAAAGAAAGTTCAAAGTGGCTGACAGCCATTAAAGAAACATAAGATTGTCATCTTAAACGGGACGATCTACAGAAATTCTGTGCGGTTTACGAGTGTAGCTTCATAGTCAGCGAGAATATGTTGCATTCACTGGTCAAACAATCTGGGAGAGAACTGAGAATGCAGAATATTTCCTTCAACAAGGGATAGCTAGGAAACATCAGGACCCAATTTGGAATCAAGAAATGCAAGATCCATGGAGAAGACACATCTGCAAATTCAGCCTACGTTGTTGAATGCTAGTCAGGGGAAGATTTACTGCAGTATATTTTGTTAATTTGGAAATCCGAGGAGATTCTCGTAGAATATGACGCTATCAACCTTTATGCGACGAGCCAGATCTGCCTTTTTACAAGATGGAGCCAAATGAGTAGAAAGGAAGAAATGCAAAAATGAATTGATTGTCATGTTACCAATTCCACGGGCACAGAGAAAATGATTTTAAAGTATGATTCAAAACTTTTGATCCAAACAGCATCATCGAAAGGGTATGCAAACAATAAGACTTGAATGGTCAGTATCATCTTTAGAGAATTATTGCAAGGTGGCAACTGAAATATGCACATTGAGAGTAAACATGTAATCTTGCTTTTGGACAATTTAGCCAGTTATGTGGGTACCTCACTGACATGTCTTTCTACGTTTTTTGCGACTCAATGTTACTCAATATGTCAACCCACAACTAGCCCATAAAATGGTGGGATCATTTTAACACGCACCGTATTACAAACAGCAGCTGACGTTCTACCAGGAATGTACAGATCCAAACTGCCCACCTGTTTTCTTTTAGTCAGAAGAGGCTTCTGCACGTTAGTCACCCATCAACCTGTTTAAGATGATCCAATGGAAGCTATTTCGAAATCTACACCCACCTGTAGGATTCCTGTTTACTCAATACAGAGTACATAGCCCGACCTGATTGTGACACATGCCACTTACTCAAGTCCAGAGATCTTAGGTGCAGGTTGACAGAGATAAGGCTCATTGACCTCCAGAGTAGAACACTGGTAATCTACTCATCCAATTAAGACCACCTTTCTAAGTAAGGCTTTGGCTTGCAAGATTATTTGGAGTTGAGTAGGAAGAATAACAGACCCTGGAGGCAGGTCTACCCCCTCAGGTTCCATTAGTGCATTCAAAAGTCTGCTGCCCATATCCTAACTCACAACAAGTCTCATTCACCCATCACCCCTGTGCTCGCTGACCTACATTGGCTCCCGGTCAGGCAACATCTCGATTTTAAAATTCTCATCCTTGTTTTCAAATCCCTCCATGGCCAGACCCCTCCCTATCTCTGTAACCTCCTCCAACCCTACAATCCTCCGAGATCTATGCGCTCCTGCAATTCTAGCCTCTTGCGTAGCCCCGATTTTCATCGCTTTACCATTGCCATCCATGCCTTCAGCTGGCTAGGCCCTGAACTCTGGAATTCCCCCACTAACCTATTCACCTCTCTCTCCTCTAAGAAGCTCCTTAAAATTTACCTCTTTGACAAAACTTTTGGTCGCCTGTCCTGTTATCTCCTAATGTGGCTCAAGGTCAAATCGTGTTTGATAGAGCTCCTGTCATAGAATCATAGCAGAGAAGGAGGCTATTCAGCTCATCGAGTCCATGCCAGCTCAATGCAAGAGCAATCCCACTTGTTCCACTCCCCCGCCCTATCCCCGTAGCCCTCCAAATCCTTTCAAGAATTTACCCAGTTCCCTTTTGAAGGCCATGATAGAATCTGCCTCAACCACATGCTCTGACAGTGCAATCCAGATCCTAACCACTCGTTGTGTAAAAAAAGTTTTTCCTCATGTCACCTTTGGTTCTTTTGCCAATCACTTTAAATCTATGTTCTCTGGTTCCTGACCCTTCTGTCAATGGGAACAGTTTCTCTTTATCTACTCTGTCTAGACCTTCATGATTTTGGATACCTCTATCAAATCTCCTCGCAACCGTCTCTGTCCCAAGGAGAACGACCCTAGCTTCTCTAGTCTAGCCAGGTAACTGAAGTCCCTCATCCATGGAATCGTTCTAGTAAATCTCTTCTGCACCCTTTCTAAGGCCTTTACATCCTTCCTAAAGTGCGGCACCCAGAACTGGACACAATACTCCAGTTGTGGTGAAGCTCCTTGGGACGTTTTACTATGTTAAAGATGTTATATAAATGCAAGTTGTTGTTGTAGTGACCCAGGCTGGTCAATGATTGGCAGTGCTCTAGAGCACTAATCCAATATTTCGAATATCATATTATCAAGACTGCCAGGGAGTGTCCACTTGGTTCCGAGCTTCCATCATCAGACATCTTGGAGCAATCTCAACACCAAAGAGACCCCACTTATCTCTTTACTCCCCAAGAAGGATAATCACTGGATGGCCATTAGACAATTGACAACCATGGATTGGAGTCCTCATTGAGTGCACAGAAGATACTAGGGACTTCGCACAAGCAACACAGTGAACAGCACAACTCACATAAAATGTAAATACATTCCCACCTTCCTTCTGATAACATCATGGATGCACACTGGTTGGAGGTATGGAGCTTCAGCAGCAGCTGCTTATCTATCTGCATCCCAATAATCCTGGGAGTGGATGTTCTCATACCTAGCTAGAATATGAAACAAGCTCTATTCTTCATCCATGCTGCATCAAATAAGATGGAGATTGAAACTATTGCTAACTGTTGACACAACACCTAACATTTCCACCAAATCAAACACCAAGAGAAGGATGGACCAATGACATCAAAATTCAAGTGGCTGGTCTCATTTGTTGCTATAGAAACTCTAACAATGACATGTCTACCATGTGAGGAGCTGCTAACAGATTGCCAAATCATGGATATTGTGAATCCGTCTGAAACTTCTGTAACCATAGGTACAGTTGACAGTGATGAAGACAAAGATGATGACAGCAGTGAGCCACTGATTGTGTCTTCTGCTGATAGCAAGGAGATTTACTATCTATGGAGCCCTTTGCAGTGCAAAATCTTGAAGCAATTTTCACTTTGGAAGGTATAAACATCACACAAAAGAATATAGGCCTGGGAGAGACAGAACACAATCTCTAACTGTATTGTCTCAGTCTGATACTATGACAGAACCTGAGTCTCAGCAAGGGATGATACTGAGTCTAAGACTAATCATTAGCCTGACAATGAGTCTGAGTCTGAATCTAAGCCTGATAGTGAACCTGAGTCTGAATCTGAGCCTGATAGTGAGTCTGGGGCTAAACCTAAGCCTGATAGTGAGCCTGGGACTAAACTTAAGTCTGATATTGAGTCTGAGACTGAACCTAAGCCTGATAGTGAGTCTGAGACTGAACCTGAGCTTGATAGTGAGTCTGATACCAAAACTTCATGGAATCATAGAATGATACTGCACTGAAGGAGGCCAATCAGCCCATCTTGCCTGTGCCTTCTCTTTGGTAGAGCTATGCAATTAGTCCCAGTGCCCTGTTCTTTCCCCATAGTCCTGTAAATTTTATTCGTTGCATGTATTTATCCAATTCCCTTTTGAAAGTTACGATTGAATCTGCTTCCACCACCTGTTCAGGCAGTGCATTCCAGAACATAAAAATTCGCTGCATAAAAAATCCTTCCTCATGTCACCTCTGGTTCTTTTGCCAATTACTTTAAATCTATGTCCTCTGGTTACTGACCCTTCCATCATTGGAAACAGTTTCTCCTTATTTACTCTATCAAAACCGTTCATGATTTTGAACAGCTCTCTCAAATCTCCTCTTAACCTTCTCTGCCCTAAGGACAACATGATGTGGAGATGCCGGTGATGGACTGGGGTTGACAATTGTAAACAATTTTACAACACCAAGTTATAGTCCAGCAATTTTATTTTAAATTCACAAGCTTTTGGAGGCTTCCTCCTTCCTCAGGTAAATTTTCAGGAGCTCCTCGAAGGACAACAACCCCATCTTCTCCAATCTCTTCACATAACTGAAGTCCCTCATTGCTGGTATCATCCTAGTAAATCAATTCTGCACCCTCTCGAAGGCCTTCACATCCTTCCTAAAGTGTGGTGCCCAGAACTGAACACAATACTCCAGCTGAGGCTAAACCAGTGTTTTATAAAGGTTCAGCATAACTTCCCTGCTTTTGTACTCTAAGCCTCTATTAATAAAGCCCAGGATCCCATTTGCCTTTTTAATAGTCTTCTCAACTTGTACTGCCAAGTTCAAAGATTTGTGTACATACACCTGCAGGTCTCTCTGTTCCTGCCCCCTTTTAAAATTGTACCATTTAGTTTATAATGCCTCTCCTCATTCTTCCTACCAAAATGAATCACTTCACACTTCTCTGCGTTAAATTTCATCTGCCGTGCGTCTGTCCATTTCACCAGTCTGTCTATGTCCTCCTGAAGTCTGTTACTATCCTTTACATTGTTTATCACATTTCCGAGTTTCGTGTCATCTGCAAACTTTGAAATTATACCCTCTGTACCCAAGTCCAGCTCATTAATATATATCAAAAAGAGCAGCGATCCTAATACTGACCCCTGGGGAACACCACTGTATACTTCCCTCCAGTCTGAAAAACATCACTACTCTCTGCTTTCTGTTCCTTATCCAATTTTGTATCCATGCTACCACTGTCCCTTTAATCCCATGGGCTTTAATTTTGCTGACATATCTATTCTGTGGTACTTTATCAAATGCCTTGTGAAAGTCCATATACACACCAACTGCACTACCCTCATCAACCCTTTCCATTTCTTCATCAAATAACTCAATCAAATTAGTCAAACATGATTTGCCTTTAACAAATCTGTGCTGACTTTCATTTATTAACCCACACTTTTCCAAGTGTCAATTAATTTTGTCCCAGATTATTTTCTCTAAAAGTTCCCCCACCACCGACGTTAGGCTGACTGGCCTGTAATTGCTGGGTTTATCCCTCCCCCCTTTTTTGAACTGGGGTGTAACATGTTCATTCCTCCAGTGCTCTGGCACCGTCCCCATATCTAAGGAGGATTGGAAGATTGTGGCCAGAGCTTCCACAATTTCCATCTTTACTTCCCTCAGTAACCTAGGATGCATCCCATCTGGACCGGGTGACTTTTCTACTTTGAGTAATGCCAACCTCTTAATTACCTCCTCTTTATCTATTTTTATCCTATCCAATATCACTGTTACCTCCTCCTTTACTGCTACAATGGCAGCATCCTCTTCTCTAGTGAAGACGGATGCATAGTATTCATTTAGTACCTCAGCCTGACTCCACAAGTTCATCTTTTTTTGTCCCTAATCGGCCCTACCCTTCCTTTGACTACCCTTTTACTATTTATATGTTTATAAAAGACTTTTGCATTCCCTTTTAGTTTGGCCACGTATCTATTCTCACATTCTCTTTTTGCCCCTTATTCCCTTTTTAGATCTCCTCTGTATTTTCTATTTTTACCTTAGTTCTCTACTGTATTATGAACCTTACATTTGTCACAGGCCTCCTTTTTCTGTTTCATTTTAATCTCTATATCTTTAGTCATCCAGGCAGCTCTTGCTTTGAATGCCCTTCCTCCTCATGGGAATGTGACTAGTCTGTACCTGAACCATTTCCTCCTTGAAGGCCTGAGCCTGACAGTGATTCTGAGACTAAACCTGAGCCTGATAGTGAGTCTGAAACTGAACCTGAGCTTGATAGTGAGTCTGAAACTGAACCTGAGCTTGATAGTGAGTCTGAAACTGAACCTGAGCTTGATAGTGAGTCTGAAACTGAACCTGAGCTTGATAGTGAGTCTGAAACTGAACCTGAGCTTGATAGTGAGTCTGAAACTGTACCTGAGCCTCATAGCGAGTCTGAAACTGAACCTGAGCCTGATAGTGAGTCTGAAACTGAACCTGAGCCTGATAGTGAGTCTGAAACTGAACCTGAGCCTGATGGTGAGTCTGAAACTGAACCTGAGCCTGATGGTGAGTCTGAAACTGAACCTGAGCCTCATAGCGAGTCTGAAACTGAACCTGAGCCTGATAGTGAGTCTGAAACTGAACCTGAGCCTGATGGTGAGTCTGAAACTGAACCTGAGCCTGATAGTGAGTCTGAAACTGAACCTGAGCCTGATAGTGAGTCTGAAACTGTACCTGAGCCTGATAGTGAGTCTGAAACTGAACCTGAGCCTCATAGCGAGTCTGAAACTGTACCTGAGCCTGATAGTGAGTCTGAAACTGAACCTGAGCCTCATAGCGAGTCTGAAACTGAACCTGAGCCTGATAGTGAGTCTGAAACTGAACCTGAGCCTCATAGCGAGTCTGAAACTGAACCTGAGCCTGATAGTGAGTCTGAAACTGTACCTGAGCCTGATGGTGAGTCTGAGACTGAACCTGAGCCTGATAATGAATCTAAAACTGAACCTGAGACTAAACCTAAATCAAAGACTAATGGGTTTGTTCTGGTGGGATAGTCCTGCTAACACACACAATTTACTTGTAAACGTGGTGCAAAAAAAAAATCCTTGTATACATCTACCAATTCCAGACAGCTACTGACTATGACACCTTTAACTGAGCCTATCCCTAAATGAGGACTTAGCAGAAGCGTGTCATTTTGTCGGCTGCAGTATAGCAGGAAGAATGGAAGCAGCGCCCATAGTCCAATGCATGTTGTACAGTACGTATGCGTCCGGCACCTGAGGTTAAGAGACGACTTGCTGGTAAGTAAAGTGTAAGGTGTATGGCCAGGTTAGATTGTTCTGAAACTGGACACAGCGCCATTTGCGGTCACATGTACAACACATGCAGTAGCATATGCATCCTTTTGCAAGTATGTATGATGGTGCTTCAAGTGGAAGTGGCCGCTGTAGCTGCTCGAGTGAAATTGGGACAGCTGAACTGCCTCGAATCGTGTTTTCTTCAGGAATCGGCACTTCCATTTATAGCAAAGAGATAGCACTGATCCACAAGCTGACAGTGAGTCTGAGGCCAAACAAGCTTTGAAATCACATTGAATCAGTTATAATCTGGACCCATATGTAAAAGACAGTATCCTCAATTCTAATGTAGTTATGGTTTGAATATATGTAACATGTATGTATAAAAATATGTGTATATATACGCCTATACAAAACCTTTTCATATGGTATCAGTGCCTGTTACCCATATTTATTAATTGCATCTACATATGTGTGTATATGTGTGTGCTGTGTGCATGCTTACATACTGCCCATATTTGTGTTTGTTTTGGGTATTTGAGGTCCAAGTGTCAATATATGCATATGGATATGACAGGCGCACGTGCAGCCCTTATGATATCCCATTCCTCGGGCTCTCTGGACGTATTAAAGCTGTTGAGTGAGGGCTCGGTCTCTGGAAGAGCAGGTTGCAAGGCGTTGCAGCCAGTGCAGATTCAGAGCCAGACTTTGCTGTGTTTGCTTCAGTTCAGCCCCCGAGCAGCTGTTCAAATACAAGAGCTGCTAACTGTGACGTGACGGGGGTTTTAAAAGGGCCCCAAACCTTTGAACTGCACAAAGATCTGTGATGTAGTCTTCTTTCCGATGCAGGAAGTTTCTCAGCTGGTTTATTTAAGTGCCTTCTGTCCTAGTTTAAATACATCCGCAGGCAATTGAAAGTGAACAGAAAAATCATAAAAAGATTATTTCCTTAGACAACCGTTTAGCAGGTTTTGATCATCTTTAACATTAATGTATTTACTATATTTGTGATAATTTCTCGACTAAAATAATGCAGATTTTACTTGCAGTTTGTATTATGTAGCATCTTACATGGGTTTTGAAACAGAACAAAAAACTTGTATCCATATTTCTTTTCCCTTTTTATCGTTAGCTTTCCATGGTTCTTTCTTTCTATCCGCATATCGATATAATCTAGTTATATATTACCTATCTACCCATGCAGAGTATAACAGCTATAAACATTGATCGGTTTCGTATTGGCTTCCTGGTTGAAAAATGCCATATTCATTTCCTCGCCTGTGCTGTACAAACCTTTCGCAAAGTGACCGACGACACTGAGACATTTCTTTTCAACACTTATTTATTTCATGCATTTTAATAAAGTTTATGTCCGTCTCTATGTTATCTGTCTGCTTATCTATTTCTATCCATCCATTTATCTGTAACTACGTATATATTGTGGCTGCCTCCTAAACCCACGGGTTTGGTGCGTTGTTGACAGACGCTGCTTTGGAAAATAATTATTTGCAGTCTAGTCACTTTCACTTACATCACAGCCAGAGAGATGCTTTCAACACTGAACCGGAAGTGCTCAGTGAGGCTCATATTTGTTAGACTTGCACCAATTGGACTCCCAAGTAGAATGGACCAGGACGTTTTCATGTCACTCCCATTTCTATTCGAATCAGTAGTTCGAATGCTCCTCTTGTAGTTTCTTATCTATTGTATAAGTCAGGTACGTCCATCCTACTAATACAAACACTAGTTACTTACATCTCCCCTCCCTCGCCGCTTGTCTTTTGGAAAGAGGAAAGACAATCTAATGAAATGCCAAACTGAAGAAGGACAAATTAAGAAGGACGTTTATGTTCTAACAGTGAGCTGCCAACGTTGCATTTTGTACTGATGTAATTATTGTTTTGATCGGCTCTGTGTGCAGAGTCCGCTTTATCCTGTATCCTTCCCATTTTACTCCCTATAGGTTTTAACCCATTGTTAATTAAATCAGAATTTTTTTTTAAAGCGAAGGTTTCTTTGAAATCTAGTTTTATAATGGAACCCACAGACAGTAGTGTTCGCCAATTAAAAGAACTTTTTTTTCCGCCTTTACGCCATAAAACACGACTCAATCACTTTCACATACCACCTATCTATTATGAATGGAGAGCAGAATCTAGTCAAAGCCCCACTTGTAAGGCGGGCTTTGCCTTTTCACTGATGATGTCATTCTTCCCAGAAGTTTGCACTGGCAGAAGATGGAGCTGCATTTCTGTTTAGACTTTAAAACAGGGTCACGTCTTTCTTTTCCACGAAATCTGTGTTCTTTACAGACAGCAAGGCTGTTTCTCTTTTCGCGCTGACCCAGTACCCCGTGCAGAACGAGCTTTTGGGCGATATATTCGTTCTTACTAAAACTGCCATACATTGTATGCAAGAACGATAACTCACTAAGCGAACTTTTAATGATCTTCAAAACTCCCAAGATAACTCCCCCCGTGATAAACTGCAGTCGGTTTTTGAGAGGCTTTAGATTGTATCCCTCCGCATGATTCGACACAAATTCATTCAATAATTACATTGACTCTTTTCATAATGCATGTTTATTTTTATATCTATGTAGAACACGTCTTCTGGCTCTTAAGAGACAGAAAAGTGGGATGAAGTTCATCCGTTTCCCCGTGCTGGATGATGCAGCAATTTGAGAAAAAAATGTAACAGATGCGTCTCTTTCTGGGCTCCGGCAGGATGTCCTATTGTCCCGAGAAGGTGCATTTTTGCCGAGACGCTCAGCGTTGCTATAGTGAGGCGCAGAAATGAAATAACAAAGCTCACACTAAAGCTGTGTTTGGGTGTCCTCGCACATCTGAAGGCTTCTTTTAAACTCTGTGAAAGTGGGCGAGCCTCAGCCAAAATAAAAGTCGAGCTCTCCAGTACAGCGGGACTAAATGAGTGGAGGAGGCCGGTGATGCGGCTTTCCCTCAGGCCAATGGGCAAAAATAAACACAGCAAATGATTTAAATAAACAAATCGGTTTTGACTTCAGTACTAGAATGAACGCGTTGTGCGTCGTCTAACCGAATGCAATGCTTTGAGCAAAATGATTTATTTTAGATCTATTGTTGAGTCTGCGAGTTAGATCCAAGTCGGTGAAGATGTCACTATTGACAATGTCAATCAATGACGCGAGGGTTCATTTAATAATTTTAAACAATGATTTAAAGTGGCCAGCTTCACTCCTTGTTTCCTTTGAAAAGGCTGTAATCAGTGCTTTTGTTTTTGGAAAATGATGTGTTTACTTATATTGCACATAACAAGCTTACATCAATATACAAGATCGTTTTTCCCGAGGCTCAAGATTTGCAGCCTCTGCTTAAAGAAAGTTCCCGTACTCCCTTTAACGTTGTGCTCCCACATTAAAGCGGTGCACATTACAAATCAAGTAGCAAGTTATCTTTCCTTAATGAAACCTGAGGTCAGCTTTCAACATATGCATAGACCGATGACAAAAAACTTTTGCGATAAATCGCGGGACTCTTATTTTGCAATGGAGATGCAATTAGCTTTGTATTGCAACTCTATGAAAGCTTGTAGAAAATAAGTAACCGCTGTGGGAGAAGATCCAGTGGCGCATAAAACCGAAATAAAAATATATAGTAGAAAGCAGAAAAGAGACTGTAGAAGGCTTTCATCCTAAAGATGTTTCAAAGTGCAGAGCCGACGGTTGCGAGCTGCTTTCCTATCAGTACTACAAGGCTTCCTAAAGACTTAACGGTTAGTTCTGGTTATAGTAAAAAGAAAATGAAAAGGGAGTAAGAGAAAAAAGGAATGCGGTGACCGAGAAAGACCAAGAAAGAGAACGAACAGGGTAGAAGGATTATCTATCTATCTATCTATCTATCTATGTGTCTCTCATCTATCCTGCGTACTTACCTAAGTATCTATCAATAAGCATTATATATAAACTCACACGCATGCAAACAGGTATGCAGCACGTGGGTTTACACGCATGCACTTTGTGCGGGTATGTTTCATATATAAATTTTCGGTAAGTAAATAGGAATTATGGGCTGCAGGGACAGCCAAGATAGCTGAGATAGACAAATTAATTAGTAATGGATAACATGTACTTAATGATGTATCCCAGTAGTTAGATACAGTAAATTGTACTTAGTAATACCATATCAAGATATAAAAGCTATATTGGCCAAAAACATTCTACAATATTTGCAATGAAAATATAATGGTGCTGGGGACACAATTTTTCATCTGCTTTTTTTATACAATTCCTTTCTTTTTCTAGGTACTGAAAGTAGACGTTACTTAGTTTAATATCCCATGCTTAAAAATCACCGGTCTTTATGCCTTTGGTGTGGGGAAGTAGCTGAAGCTATTTCCCAAAGAGGAATTCAGGCCAGATATTGGAATAATTGTTCTATTTTCTTCTGAAAAATAAGATAAGCAGCAACAACAAACACATACAAAACAATTGATTTCGAAAAAAGTGTACGTCACCGGCTGCACCGTTATGGGTTGGAAATGGAAAAATGTACGCAAAAAAATCATCCAAATGAAGAGAACATTTACTCTAATTGGGTCATAATTACCAGAGTCACAAAATAGACGCGGAGGCTTAAACATTACGTGTTGAAAGAAAAGAAAAACACATTATTTTAATAGTTTGATATGCAAACTATGGAACATTCAATTACATGGCTTAATAATGCATACATGATGTGATCTTGTTATTTGTATGAGAAGGGTTGCAATAATTCACTCTGAGGCCCACCGTGTTCACACATAAAGTAAAATCCATTGGTATGGATCATGGTTTCCTGCCAAACTACATTTAAGAGAATACAAATCAATGAAGGATAATTTGGGCGTTAAATTAACAGTAATTATTTGACCTGCTCGCTGTAAAGATTAAATTTCTTACGCCCTAATTAGATAACATTTCCAGATGCATCGAGCAATTTATCTTTTCAATTTGCATATTTCTGCACTGGCCTATAAAAATAGTTAAAATGTCATTTTTTTTAACAAACTCTACGCCGATACTTGGCAAGTAAAAACTAGTTGGCAGGACACAGAGGCACGTACAGCACACAGACACGTGCAGACTAACACAGATACCGGCAATACACAGAGACACACCGGCAGAAGCACACACTCCCAAACACTCGTGCTCAGACACCGGTCATTTATGGGTTCAAAGTAGCTTGCATTGTCCCTATTGAAGAAGCAATGCGTGGTATTAAACTTTAGAAACATGTTTCCTAGTCTTCAAGAAACCATAATTTCTTCTTTTGTTCGCTTCTACCATTACTAAACAATCCGATTTGAAACAGCTCGTTTCCAACTTTGAAAAAGAAAAAAAGTTTCTTAAGATTCATAAGTATAATATTGTTCCCTATTATAAATAGTCCCCCCCCCCCTCCAGCAAATGCATACATTAGAAAAAGAGGTATTGTCCAGAACGGACGGGCCACCTGCTGCCCTTCGGTGTTTCTCGGCGCAGGAGACACTTATAGTTGATGTTACAATAGTATATAGACAACCGATAACATTAACAGGCTGGCAGGGGCCCAGAAAGGACAGAGCTGTGCCGTTTAGATTTTGGAACGGTTTCATTGAGGCCTGTTAAGACATTACAGTTCAGGATTTATATTAGTTATAGAAAAGTACTGTTGATAGCGGAGATGCAGTGAGGTGCTTGAGAGTCAATGTCGAAATGCCTTGCACGCACTTGTAACACAGAATGCTGTTGACAACGTTAAAGCAACTGCCTCGTATTATCTTTTACAAAATCATTAAGTATTAACCATTTATTTTGTTATATCTAACTCGACCCCTCTTTCGTCTTTTCTTGCCATTGTGCATTTAAGTGCAGACTGATACCTAGTGCACATTGGCTGTTAGGCATTTACGAATTAATTACACATAAACAATTCGAACCATAACAAAAAACAATGGATCTATTCAACAGCTAGAATGGATGAAGAAAGAAGTGATAATAAATATCTTAAGAACGAGTGAACACAGTAGTTATTAAGATCTGACACTTATTCGGTTCCTGCCATTGTCTGGAAAAAAAACTAACCTCAAACAGCAAAGTCTTGCTGCAGACATCGCTGCTTTTTAAACGTGGCAGAGTTAAGATTAAAAAATATAAAAATAGCACCAATCTATTTCTACCTCAATGCCCGCATTGAACAATATTTACAAATGTGCTCTTGCGGTGGACGTTATTGCTTTGCTGCTGACATTGAAATCAATCTGAAGCACCAGACAGCGCATAACTCGTGAACAGATCTGTGCCAAGCATTTGCTAGATACACCAGCGGAGAAAAAAAGTTACATCATAGTTCAATCTGTCCGTCTCTGAACATATTTAAAAGTGAGATGTTTCCAGAGCTTTGAAAGCGCGGCTTGGCGAGGCAAACTTTCTGGCAAAGTCTAGTGCAAATTTCTGACGTCATGAGCGCCTTTCGGTCCCCAGGACAATTCCATCTCTGCCTGTCTCTCCCATCCTCTGTCTGTTTCTTTTTTTCTCTCCCCCCCCCCTCTAATTCCACACTCTCTCTCTCTCTCTGTCTACCTGTCTATCGGTCTGCCACCCCTTTGGTCCCTCTCTTTCATGTTATGTCTCAATTTTTCTTTATCTCTGTCGCATCATAATCCTTTCCTCACTCTTTTTCTGTGTTTTTTTTCTCTTTCTGTCTCCACGGTCAGTCTCTCAGTCTGTTAACTTATCTCAATCTCTCCGTTTTTCAGTCTGTCTCTCTCGTCCTCTCCTTCTATACCACCCCCTTTCTCTGTCACTCGTTTCCCTACTTTCACTCGCTCTATCCGTTTTTCTATTTACCATTCCTCTTTTATCATCCTCCCCCTTTCTCTGTTTCTTTCTGACTGTCTATCTCCTTTTCCTTCAGCTTTTCTCTATATTACTTTTACGCATCGCCCCCCACCCCCCTCTCTCTTTCGCTCGAGCTTATAAAGAACTAACAGACAACAACACTCAGGCGCTTATAAATGGCAGCTCTTTAGTTTCAATGGATCAAATTGTGGTAAGCTTTAATTAGTTCCTCATCAGACCGCAGATTTCCATGGTATATTTGCAGAATTTGATAAGAAGGTAAGGAACCCGAGTTAATAGAGTACTGCCTCTGCAATCAATCACATAACTGGACAGTTCAAACGTTATTACAGTGCGATAAGCGTTTAGTCATAATGTGATCATCACGTTTTAGATGAAGTCCCTTTCTTGGGCGTGGAAAATGTTATATTAATAAGATATCTGAAGCGTCCTGAAAACAGAACTAAGTCTGAGTTTTGTGGTTGGAAACATGAAACATGTTTGAAGTGGCTTTTAATGTATCTTAGTGCAATCCTTCTCCTTCATATTTTACATTCTTACTCTTAACCAATTAGACAATTAGTCAAAGGATCGGTTAATGTTTCCTTCCCAGTTTCAAAAATAGCTAACATATCTTATCTGAAGCCACGGGGTAACAGTGATTAATTATTCCTATTTAAGGCGCCTGGGTAGTAGAGCTGTTTTAAGCATCAAAACAATAAATAACAGGTTGAATATGACATTTACAGGGGTTTATTGCCACTTTCAGGGGTTTATTGCCACGTTCACGACACTTTTTGAAGCCTCGGATTCTCGCTCTCACTGTATGTGTAACGGGAAACATGTTCGTCCACTTTGGTTGCAAAATCTGGCCAAGTCCAAAAGGAGTGAGTGAGCAGCTATCAGTTGCTGAAAAAAAAGTTTGGTCCAATTTCTTGCTTTTATATTTTCATATATACTTTTTATTTAATCATTTGGGTGAAAGAGTTGATATTTTAACTATTTCCAAACGTTTCTACTTTGCACTTTTCGATCTATATTTCGAAACACTTGAACCGTAACAATTTCTCCTAATTTGAAAACCGTGTCTGCTGAGTGGAGCCAACGTTAGTATTTTTAATATTCGAGTTATTCATTTATAATCAGGCCAGCGAATGCAAGACAGCTACTGCGCGAGCTGAAGTACATGGTAGGATGAATAAAAGGTTCGTTATACCTATATGGTCCTATTATTAAAGAACAGTTTTGGTTCTTTGATGGCTTTAATGTAACTTTGTTAAGTTTGTGCAGTATTCATCAACCTTGGTGTAATTGGATTGTGACAGGCTTATCTAATATCACAATCCTGGGATATGGTATGATATTGTAATAGTATGACCCCTACCTTGAGCTTCAGTAAATTAGGACACGCGTGTCAGTTTTTAAATTCTCTTGGGGAAGCATAAGCCATAAAGTCCGTCAGCTATAGGCTGCATGTATACAACCAGCCAAGTTAAATTGATCAAAGATGTACTCATGCCAATAGCTGCGGGGTGGGTCTGGTTCATTACAATACATTAAAACGATATAAGCAAAGCTTTATCAAAGCATTTCCTCTCAGTCATTTGACCCTGTATAAAGTGGGACGTTCCTACTTGCGCAGCAATAATGAACATCAATGGGTTTACTTTCATTCAAGCTACTTTTAATTTATATACGTACGTGTGTGTGTATCTGGGCTAGCCACCTTAGCAATATTAACCCCCTCTCCCCTCCTACACACAGACTTGGATTCTGAATTTGTTAGGTAATTATCCTTCAAATGTCACTTTTTATTGTATTACATACAAGCTGAGCAGACCTTTGGCGACTATTGCTAAAGTTAACTTGATTGTTTCATATTTTCCAACTCAAATAAAAGAAAATGTCTTTTATTGCCTCAAGTAGCTCCTGTAAAGTTATTCTGGCTCCGAGAATAAATGCCAATTGTATAGAAATGAGGCATAAGTAATAGAGGTAATAGCATATATATTGACTTTATGTAAGGCTGCGAGCTGATGTGTCTCCTCAGAGAATTGTGATTGGATTTTTATATGGTATATACATATTACATCATATTATATAATGCAAATGAAAATGATGTCTTTTCGAATTCACGGCCGACCTCAGCATTGCATTTACCGATAAAGTACTCGGGAAACAAATGGCAAAAGACAAAGAGCTGTGAGTCAAAGAAATAAATCTGAGCACCAAGGTAAAGGCTTTTTATAACGGAGCAGCGAGGTGTCCTTACAGGCTTCACAGTTTATTTCTCTGCTGCTGATAGCTGTGACCAGTTGGTAGGAAAGTTTGTATAAGTGAGAAACTGTTCCAAAACCAGTCCGGGGCCCTGTCAAAGCAACTATACAACACCATGTTCTGCAATACAAACCATCTCCTCACATTGACCATCTAAGCCCTGCATCACCTCTTGTTTTCTCCTATATAAGATCTACAAAATGATCTTCCGTAAATGTTCACGGGCTAATGGCATAAAGTGAAACAAGAGAAATGCTTGGACCACCCAAGTCACGATATTCTGATAACAAATGGCAATCCTGTAATTTTTTTTTGCGTAGTTCACAAAGATTTGAGGCGAGCCACAAGGAATATCACCCCACACGATAGTTTATAGTGTATAGGAGAATATACAACAAAATATGCATTTTAAATTCTCAAGGGGAACTGGTTGAACTGACCAGGAGTAAAGAGACATTATTTTGTGGGATCATAAACTTCCCCGTTTTGTGAATTAACACTTAGTCAGTAAACAGCTGAAGTCAGAATATGATTTTGTTGAGGTCTAATTTATTAACTCTTTCCTGACCAGCAGACGGAGACAATGAGATCTGCAATCCTCACTGCAGTAATTTAAAAAACTAAGATTTAGGGGGTATAGCCCTACTTTTAATGGTTTCTAGCAGACGACTCATGTGACATTTGACATGTGGAATAACGAAGCGCAGAACGACATGATAGGTTTGTTTTACTTTTGCTTTATATCATTTTAGGTGATTTATCTACAATCAATCCAGAAGAGCAGGTTATCGCTAAAGCGCATTCAAATAAAAAGATCTGTTGACCGAAATGGGTACTGCATCAGTAATCATAGTTTGCATTTCTCTATAAATCATAAAGCTACACTAAATTACGCAGAAAAAAAAATCTGACTGGAGTTTCAGTGCAAGTAGATTTGAACCTCTCCCCCTCTAAAATAGTTTGCAAAATTGCACGGGAGTTGTAAGAGACTTGGATGTGAATTGAGGCTAAATGTATTAGTCATTTAAAAAGTAGCCCTATAGCATACAGAAAGACTTCTGCCTTTTAGAGAGAATCCGATGATTATTTAAATACGTGTAGTTAACAGCAATTAATACATTAAGGGGAGAGGCAAGGCATCGTAAACGCAATGACATCCAATGAACACTCAGGAAACAGTAGTCAATAGAAATATGTTCAGCTTTATGATGCACAGTTTTTACATTAGGAACCACCCAAAACCTCTAGAAACCCATCTCTTCAAAATATCGTCTCGCATGGTTTATTTTACATTCGGACACTACTGTGTTCATATCATTTATAGGGACCTTGCTCTGTTTCTGGCGATAGGTTACCACATGTGTGGTGATATCATTTAATCGAGAAAAATAATGAATCGTAGCTCGTGACTGTAAAATCATACATTTTTTCTCTTCTGTAAGATTCAATTATAATATTTAATTCCAGATTCGTTTGAAATATCTTTATGTTTTAAAGTGTGTAATTTCATACTGAAGGATACAGTCTCTACAACCTTCAGTTTCCTCCTGGTGCTGTTTGTGGTCCGTGCATGATATAAAGGTAGTTTTTTTTCCTCTTCTTCTCTATGTGATAATTATTGCCCAAATCCCAGTGAGTTGTGGGTTGTGTTGCTGGCTCTGACAGGCAGATCCCCTCCCCGGGGACGCGCACATGGCGAGCACTGAGCTCCATAGAATTCCATTAATCACAGTCTCAGTTCCCCAAAGCTCCCAGTGCACAAATAATTATAAATCCAGGGGAAATTGGATTGACAAATTCTACAAAACCCGAATAATCTGTTGTTCAGGACAGAAAAGTACACAGAATTTCTCTGCATTACATGAGACTAACTTAAAGAAAAGGCAGATTCTTTGTCCAACTTTTAGTCCACAGAGGGAGAATTGTGTTTCAATATATATTTATCGTTGCTTTTGTAATGTGTCGACGTCTTTGTTTCATGAAAGGTGTCTTTTTTCTTAAGTAAAGTATCCACTTCGCATAGATCTCCTGTGTATTACTAGTTGTATTGTAGCACTGAGTGGGGGGAGGGGGGGTCAGGTCCGCTGGGAGAAAGTATCGTCTATTCCAAACAACATTCTACGCATCTGAAGTCTAACAAATATCAATCACTAAATGTTAAACGCGACAAAACGTATTAAATGAGCTTCTGTAGAATAAAGTTTCTGAATAACTGTTTAAGCAAATCAGAATGACACTGTCAGTTATTGGAACACGGCGGCATGCCTAACCTTTGAATCGTTTTGACTTTTTTCATCATGGCACCGTGGATGTAATGAAGTACGGTGCAAATCTATAAAAAGAAGATTCATAAGTAGAAGAGCTTTGATGGACTCGGATCATGTGGTAGTTATAGAAAGTCAAACATCAGTGTTACCTTCCAGGTGTTTGCCTAAGACAGTTGTCAACGTTCAACCCCACTATAAACAAGCTTCACTTACCAGTTGTGATATGAGTTAGTGAATGTTTGGCGAGATTCGAATAATGCCCTACAGTTAGCACTCTATAAAATTCAAGCCCAGTATGCTCCCGATGAATTACCTCAGCGCAGTTTTAATTCTCTATGATCACTTTCCTTTGTTTCATTGGGAGAATTTCAATTACTCTGATGTAACATTTTGCTGCTTTACTATTACCAGAACTAGCTCACTGTCACCTAAACCCACTGCCACCCCAGCCCAATTAATATAAGCAAATGACAACTAGACAAACATAGAACCAGCAACATAAGATGTACGTTATTTTATGCATATAGTATACGTAGTGAGAAAACTATAAAAACAGTACAAAGTGGAATTCCGATTTAGGTAAAAGACAAATGTATGGTGTTTTAATCTTAAACTTTGGCTTTACACGTGCTAATATATTCAAGAGTAAAAAGACGAATATTAAGTTGCTGTTAAGATGGCGTTGGTTTTACAATAGTCCTTGTCCTATCATTCAGTGAGCAGTACTAGAGTTGCGAGGAGGAGGTACGTTACAATATTAGAGTTTCAAAGCAAAGTGTGGCCGATATAGTTCAGTGTTGCGAATACACTGTAATGCGGCAGGTATTTCAGAGCCACAGGTACAGTATAATGTTACAGGTGTAGAGCAATGCTGCTGCAGCTACTGTAGAGACAGTACACAACTGTCAATACAATAAAATGCTGTAGGTACAAAGCAATTACATAGTTCGGTTGCAGATGTCCACCTGTGTACATGTGTTACAAGGGGTAGTGTTACACAGTGATGTAAGCACAGTTCATTATTGCAGGAACGGTTCATTGATGGAGGTAAAATGTATTCGTGCAGCTATAGTTCACTGGTGTAGTTGAATGTTGTAGGTACAGCTCAGTGTTGTAGGTACAGTTCATTATTCTAGGTACAGTTCACTGATGTAGGTACAGTTCATCATTGTAGATACAGTACAATGATGTACCATTACATTTTTGTCGCAAGCCTTTTTATGACTGAGGTGTATTGATGCTTGCATGCTTCCACAGTACTCTCTCTCTCTCTCTCTTGGTGGCATGTTCCAGCGCTTGGGGCCCAGGTTTAATGCACCGTGCCTCTGTTATCTCCGCAGCTAATAGAGGACATCCGACCAGAGCCGGAGCTACAGTTACCATCAGATAATTCACATCTCTCGAAACGCACGGATCCCACCGTCACTCAGCGTCAAAGCAGGGGCCTCAGGCTCCGCCAATGCGGCTATCCTGCCTCTCAACCCATTCAAACAGGATCTAACGACCTTTGGAGAGAAACATGAAACCCAGAGTGTGGACACTTATTGAGATATTATAATGCAATTAGCCTGCATAAAAAGGCTTGTTAAGTTAACCTTGTCCCTTTGATTTGTGAGCAGGCTGAACAATAACAGTGATGGTCTTAGGCGGAGATTGGCGATTGCAGTTTCCACTTTACACTGGATTATTTTGGCACGTGTTTTTGTAAACGGGCATAAAAAGAATCTGTTACTCAGTAAAACCATTCGCTTTCGGGGACGGGGAGTTGCCCTTTCACTAAAATATGGGCGGTACGCAGGCTTATGATTGCGACAATATAATATATAAAATAAAAACAGCAAATGCTGGAGAAGCTCAGCAAGTCAGGCAGCATCTGTGGAGAAAGAGTTAACGTTTCAGGTCGAAGACCTTTCATCAGAACTGGAAGATGTTAACAATGATTAACAAAAGATGTTAACATCTTTTAACATTTTCTGTTTTTATTTCAGATTTCCAGCATCCGCAGTATTTTGCTTATGATTGCAACCTTGGTTTAACTTATAAACTGAGTTCTAAAAAACTTCGCAACGAAGTAGAGAAAAGCCCAATCTAATCACTATCCTAAACTCTGTGAACATGGGAAGTTGCAGGCTGGTATAGATCAGTGACTGAGCCGGGGATAAGACGCTGGCATTCAACTTGTCTCTCTGGTACAACTCCAATCAGTGCTTCCTCCTCCCATATAAAATAACAAAGACTTTCAGAAGCCGAGGAAGAGATAAAACTGATCTTATTGTAGATTGTTGTAAACATTGTAATGTTTGCATAACATAAAATTCTGCTTTACAAGATTCAAAAGTGATCTAAATTCCACTCACAAATACGGCCGATGGTGAAAAAAAAATGTGATTTTTGAATAAACACAACTGTAAGTAAAGCGAACCGAGTATGAGAGGTGCAGTGGTGATCTCAGTCACTTGTAATGTGTAGCATCTCTTTAAAAGATGCCGAAGACGAGACTCAACAGCAACACGAGGCAGGTTACAAATAATTTCACAGAAAATAGTGCCTCCCTGAGAAGTTTTTCTTATAAAATGAAAGAGCTGCTTCTACAGTCTGTAAAAGAGAGAAACGTTATCGCATCCTTTAAAGAAACTAACTCAAGAGTCTCTCCACGGGCTCACTGAAGAGTGTCAGTCTGAGGCGGGGGGAGAAAAAACATTTTGCATGACATCGCTGTTCGGGAGGAGAGTCTGAAAGCAAGTCTGTCGGCTGATTCAGTGTGTTTAACGGTCCTGGCATTGCTTCGGGTGTTAAGAGCCACCCAACATGTTTGTACTTGACTATCAGCCGTTGCCGTACAAAGCCTCTTTTCTTCTGGCCTTGGCTGGGTTCCAGGACAGTGTCGATCCCTTGACCCCGGAGCCATCATTAAGGAGAATGTTCATCTCACATCCTCACTTCCAAATGAACTTCAACTAGTGCCAAGCTCACTGACCCGAACTGTTTAACGGACTGACGAAGGATGGAATTTTTTTTTAAAAGAGACATTCTTCGCCATCTTTCTCACAGAAGTTGGTGTGTTTCGAATAATTATCGTAACATCAGATGGGATCTATATGAAAGAGTCCATATATATATATATATCAGCATGGCATTTGGCGATCCAAACGGTCAAATATCACAGCGTCCTCCTTAAAGGCTCCATGTGATTTTGATCCGATTTCTAACGATACTGTCATCAAATCCGGAAAACCTCTCTAGCCATGCAAAAAAAATGACTATGTATTGGGAAGAACTATTTAATGAGAGCATGATTGATTTTATTTTAGGCAAATCGTTTGGAACTTCTGAATAAATAGGATGTTTTGAGCCTTTTTATGTTTCATTCTTAGCATATTATGGAATAAAATCTTTGTGGGGTGGGGGGCGAGGCGACAGCAGGAAATTGTCACACAGGGCCCCGAAGATGTAAACAACATGTTCGATGCTGAGTTTAAGAATGGTGTTATTTACAGTCTTGCCTGGCAGTCAAGCAGCAGTAATTTAAGCAATCCAAGAGTAAATTGGATGAAATTATACGAATTTACCGTCACAAATTAGCCACTTGACCTTTGCTACCAAGTCTGGCCTAGTTTCCACTGCTGGTAAATCTTCGCAAAATCGCGAGTAAGCCGAAACTCACCAGGGAGATCTGCTTCAGGGAGACGCATTTAAACATTTTGGTAAAGAAGCTTGTCAAGAGACTGGAGGACATTATAGAGCATTAAACAAGACTGTGCACATTGCACTTCACCACGGCACTGTAATGCCTGGTTAAAATAACTTTAAAAAAGGATGAAGTATTATGAGACCATTACTGAGAGATTAAGGGATTAAAAGAAGAGATTCAGTGACATTTAAAGGACATACAATTCAAGTCAACACAACAGATGGGGGAAGGGGGTGGAAATATCTCCCTCGACCAATAAAACCTGTCTGTTGTCAGAAAGGAGCGTGACCCTTCCATTCAACAACTACCATTTATGCAATATTCCTTATGTAAGATAAATTGTCCCAGTACTTAGCAGGGTGGAAAGATAGTCATTGAGCAAGAAACAGAGGAGAATTCAGGTACACGGGAAAGGAGAAGACTGAAGGGCTAACCAAAGAGGTGAAGCAGTTTTGAAAAGAATACCAGAAGGCATGGTAACTGAAAGATTGGTCTCCAATAGAAGACTAGATGGAACAGGGAATAATCAGGTGCCAGAGGAGAGGAGGGTGCATGGCTGCATTTACGATTGGAAACAGCAAGGCCAAGGAGAGATTTGAAAAAGAGGACAAGGACCTTTAAGTCGATTCACTGGAAGCCAGGGAGCCAGTGGAGCGTGGCAAAAATGGGTGATGGGCGTATCTAGGAGAGGATGTGGGACAGGGACTTCTAATTGGTTGAAGTTTGGGCATGCCAGCAAGAAGAGTAGTGAAGAAGTCAGTCCTGAAAGTGTTTGAGGTGTTGATTAGGATTTCAGTAGCAGTGGAGGAGTGATAGGACTGAAAGTGGACAATGTTCTGGAGGTGGAAGTAAGCATACTTGACAACAGGTCAGATCTGGGAATGAGAAGCTGAGCTCAAGTTCAAACAGGAAGTTAAGGCTGTACAACTGTGGATTGAGCCAAAGAAGAGGTTGGTGGAGTTGGGACCAGAGAAGCACATGAGTGCTAGCAGGAGCTGGAAGGGATGGATTCAGTTTTTCTGACACTGAACTGAAAGAAATTTTGTCTCATCCAGGACTTGATGTCAAACAGACAGTCAGAAAGTGTGGGGAAAATTTATAATTTAGCACTCTTGGTGCAGAGCTTCATGCAACAGGAAAGCTTATCATGAATTGAAATGAATGGACAGAAGGTTGTGTAGACTGTAAATTGGGTGCACTGACCTCCATGCGCAAATTCCTAATATGTAAACCCATCTCAAGAAGCTCTATGCCAGTAGTTAAATTGTAAAATTTGTCCCTGTAGCAACAACCTTGGAGCTGTTGGTGGAGGGATAGAGTTGTGTAGCATATGTATATATAGACTAGCTGATCTTGTGCTTGGGATGATGTTGCTGAGGGTTAGCGTGTATGTGATGAATAGGAGAGAAGGAAGAATGGAGCCTTGGGGCACACTGGAGGTGAACATGGAGACCTTTTTGAGGTGTGTAATAATTGCTTTGGGACAGAGCATCCTCAGCCCAATGATCTTAAGCTGCTTCATCAGTGATCTTCCCTCCATCATAAAGCCAGGAGTGGGCTGTTTGCTGACAATACAGCTCCTTTCATAACTCCTTCAATAATGAAGCAGCCCATGCCAGCCTACAGTAGAATCTGAACAACATTCAGGCTTGGGGTAATAAGTAGCAGGTAACTTTTGTGCCTACAAGAACAGGGCAGAGGTTGATGTACTCTGTGATAAGTGGCTCACTTCCTTAAGCTTCAAAGCCTCTCCATGATCTACAAAGCTCAAGTTATGGAATACTCACCACTCGCCCGAATGGATGCAGCCACAACAATATTCAAGATGTTGACACCATCCAGGTCAGAGCAGTTCACTTGCATGTTATCCCTGCCACTGAACTCAACATCTACATGCTCTATTACTGATGCACAGTGGTTGTTGTATATCTAAAGGATGCACTGCAGCAACTCGCTAACATTACTTCAACAGCACGTCCCAGCCCTGCAGCACCACCATTGAGATTGACAAAAGCAGCAACGTTGTGAGAAAACTATCAGCTCCAAGTTCCCCTCTATGTCACACATGATTTTGACTTGGACATATATTGCCATTCCTTCATTGCCACTGGGTCAGGATGCTGGAATTCCCTACCTAACACCATCATAGGATACCATCACCACAAGCAGTTTAAAAATCAGGCCCAATACTTTGTTTTTATAGCAACTAGGGATGGGCAATAAATGAAGGCTCATCAGGGTGACCCACATCTCAAGAAGGTATGAATGGAACCACAAAATAGTGATGCTGTGGAGATGGATTGCAAATTTCAAATTCTGAGGGGGTAGGGGGTCCCCAATCAATTGACTCCTCTGATAATATAAATTTACCATAAAAAAACAATTACATGTATAAAATGGGCCAGACTTTGCTGTGAGCAGTGCCAGCCGTTCGTTAGTCTTGCACTTTCCCATAGACTTTTTATGAGCTTTTGCATGGCAAGTTCCTGTCAACAGGATAGCCATTCAGCAAGGCGCCTTCTACAGGGCATCTGGGACCCGTGTGATCAGAGCAAGCAGCCGTGTGTCTCCTTAACCAATCAGATTGAAGAATCATTAATAACAGCGCAGTCAGAACCAGAAAGTGTAAGTTAGAATAGTGAATTCAATGTCAAATCAGGTAAAGAAAGTGGAATAAAGATAGGTAAAGAAAGATTGGATTGAGAGACAGAGATAAAAGAGACAGAAAGAAAAAGTAAAAAAATCTTTTGTTTTAAATGACCAAAAGTAATTAAAATCTGAAGGAATGAGACTCCACTCCTGTAAGAGTTAATTTTCAGTTGTTTGGCAGGAATGAAGCCTTACCACGCCGTTAAAATGGTACTTAGACTTGAAATGACGACTTAGCTTTTTTTAGCATGTTTAGTCCATATCTGCAACGTCAGTACAGGAACTTCATGCCATTCAATATATGGAGCCAGAAGGCGAGATGCCGTTTTCGTGCAGCTTTAGGAGGCGCATTGCATGTCTGAGAACAACTTCCGGATTTCCGCATTTAACTGCGTATGTGCAGTCGCTGGAAGTTGCTTTCTGATTTGCACATAAATAATGGTGATTGCTGTTAGCCTCACTGTATTTTTATAGCAAAATCCAGCACATATATGTGACAAAGACATGTGATTTAATTAGATGTGGATGAGTTTCCCGTTTTGAAGTAGGTTGGCACTTTTTAATATTTATTGTCTTCTTGTATCTGTATTATATAAATATTATAAATATGTTTGAACAGAACTTCTTAAAACATGAAATAAAAATAGAAAATGCTAGAGAAGCTCAGCAAGTCAGGCAGCATCTGTGGAGAAAGAAACAGAGTTAACGTTGCAGGTCGAAGATCTTTCGTACGGAACCAATTCTGACGAAAGGTCTTCGACCTGAAACGTTAACTCTGTTTCTTTCTCCACAGATGCTGCCTGACTTCCTGAGCTTCTCCAGCATTTTCTGTTTTTATTTCAGATTTCCAGCATCCGCAGTATTTTGCTTTTTAAAACATGCTTGCATTTACATGACGTTCTGCACAAAGACATAATTTCTAAATTTTTACATTCATATCTTCAAAGGTGAATCTTCTCCATGGTAATCAACAGATATCTCCAGGCAAAAGCCTACGTGTGAGTTTGAAGAGGAGGAGTAACAGGATTTAGGCAACTCAGCAAAATAGGGGGAATGAATCAGAATATTTTAGAGAATTAGCATTCAGGGAGCACAAGAGAACCCAGATGACATACAAATAGGAAGACATCTCCATGTGTGGAACCACCACGGGCCATCCCAGAAAATATGCACCACATCTAGGAATGAGTTGCAAGAGGGGAAGGGCACATTAGCCTGAGTGTCAGGAGTCTTAATATCAACCATGTCAACATTCAGAAATAGCAAGAGATAGGAATACACTGAGGGCACGGACCTGGCTGTCACTGTCCAATCTGTCTTACAGTAGCTGCACGATGGCATTGATTGCTTGCATCACAGTATTCAGCAAACTTGAGTTCAATTAGTAAAATTAAAGTCATTCAACAGATACAAAGCTAGGCGGGAAAGTAAGCTGTGAGGAGGACACAAAAAGTCTGCAAAGGGATATTGACAGATTAAGTGAGTGGGCAAGAAGGTGGCAGATGGGGTATAATGTGGGGAAATGTGAGTTAATTCACTTTGGTAGGAAGAATAGAAAAACAGAATATTTTTTAAATGGTGAGAAACTATTAAATGTTGGTGTACAGAGGGATTTGGGTGTCCTTGTACATGAAACACAGAAAGTTAACATGCAGGTACAGCAAGCAATTAGGAAAGCAAATGGCATGTTGGCCTTTATTGCAAGGGGGTTGGAGTACAAGAGTAAGGGAGTTTTGCTACAATTGTACAGGGCTTTGGTGAGACCACACCTGGAGTACAGTGTACAGTTTTGTTCTCCTTACCTAATGAAGGATATACTTGCCTTAGATTGATTCTTGGGATGAGAGGGTTGTCCTTTGAGGAGAGATTGAGTAGAATGCGCCTATAACTCCCTGGAGTTTAGAAGAATGAGAGGTGATCTCATTGAAACATATAAGATTCTGAGATGGCTTAACAGGGTAGATGCGGAGTGGCTGTTTCCCTGGCTGGAGAGTCCAGAACGAGGGGACATAGTCTCAGGATAAGGGGTTGGTCATTTAGGATTGAGATGAGGAGAAACGTCTTCACTCAGAGGATTTTGAATCTTTGGAATTTTCTACCCCAGAGGGCCATGGATATTCAGTCGTTGAGTATATAGAAGGCTGAGATGGATAGATTTTTGGACTCAAGGGGAATCAAGGGACATGGGGATCGGGGCGGGAAAGTGAAGTTGAGGTCGAAGATCAGCCATGATCTTATTGAATGGAGGATCAGGCTCGAGGGGCCGTATGGCCTACTCCTGATCCTATTTCTTATGTATATATGTTCTTTGCAGATATATTGGCTTTGCCCATCTGTAACCATCCACCCTTCTCTGTGTAGAGCAGGAATGCAACCAGAATCAGAGTCCTATGGAACAAAAAAACAAAATGTCATAGATGCTAAAAATTCTGAAACAAAAACAGAAATAGAAAATGATGGAGCAGATCAGATAGCACCTGTTGATGTGAGGTTTCAGGTATAAACCGTTCCTCAGAACTGAAAGCTATTACAGATGAACAACATTTAAAAAGAAACAGAAAAAACAAATGGGGTGCACACAAAATCACACACACAGGAAAAGACATAGAATGACCGGTAAAATGCTAAGGTGCGGTCAGGAAATGGTTAAAAAGCAGAAGTGATGTACGCAGGAGACAAGAGGAGACATACTGAGAAAAATTAAAGAAGTAAAAGACATATATGAGACACTGAGAGTGTGTGACTAGCTAAGGGGAGGTAGGTAAGTAGAATGGGAAGGATGAAAAACTGGAAAAGTGAGCAGTCTCCAGGGGCCCAGGTGTCCATTGGAAGAGTTATGTAGGTTCTACAATGATGCAGACCACCTTGCCAGCACAGTGTTCCGTCGGTGGGTGGTCACTGCCCTTAGCACCAACTCGCTCACCATCCCCATTCCCAGAAAGAGTTCTTTTGAGTTGACTTATAGTCAATTTGGCAGGATGAAAGGTACTTTCTTGAAATGCCACTTCACTGTGGGACTGACCATGTGAAAGCTCCTTCAAATTTCTTTTTACAGAAGTATTGCTTAAACTATTACTTTGGTGTAGATTTAGATAATTAAGCTATTTTTATCCATATGCAATGTAAAAGATGCCCTATCATTAATTAAATATAGCATTGTTTTCCATCAATTGTGTATCAAGGTCCCTTTTCCTAAAAGTTGGCGACCAGTTACCATTTTTTTTTTGCTGCTGTAAGGACAACCCCAAATATCTCTTTTCCATTACTAATCGCTTCCTTAGACCTCCCACTTTCACCCCCTTTATCATCACCGAGGAAGCCAGATGAGAGGAGCTCATTCATTGACTGTAAAGCGCTTTGGGCCGTGAAAGGTGCTATATAAATACAAGTCTTTCTTCTTATTTCTTCATCTCCAAATTTAAGACTATTTATTCAGCTGCCTCAGCTTTCTTCTCTGCACTGCTTCCCCCAACCTTTCCAGAACTCCATTCCAGAATACTCTGCAACTTTCTCTTAAAGCACCACAGCACTCATCCAATTCATCTGCTCCAAGAGTCCCACCATCTGCTTCCTTAACCTACTTCCAACCCAGATCTTGCCACTCAACTGTGTACCCTTGGTCCAGTGATCGTTGATATCATTAGCAACCTCCTCTCCTAAGACACTATTTCCCCCTTCAAAAATGCTGTCACCACTCTTCTTAAAAATCCTCTCCAACTCCAGCCCTATTTCTAACCTTCCTTTCCTCTCTAAGATTATCAAATGCATCATTACCATCCAACTTTGTGTTCACCTCTCCCACTATTTCCTGTTTGAATCCTTTTCGTCCAATTTGCTCCCGCCCACAGCCTCAAGGCCACCATGATCAAAATCACCAATGATATCTTGAATGGCAGTGCCCATTGTGCATTATCTCTCCTCAACTTCTGCTACCATCAACAAAGTTGATCACACCATCCTTGTCCACCACCTCTCATCCATGGCACTGCCCTCTAACGGTTCCATTCCTTTCTGTAGATAACTCACTGCTAATTTCTCTTCCTGTGTCTTCTTGGTTACTGCCAGTATGCCACAAGGTTCTATCCTTGGCCCCTCCTAGTCCTCTTCTATATGCTGGTACCCAGAAACATTATCCATAAGCATGTGGTCAGTGTTCATAACTGTTCCAAGTTTTACCTCTCCACCATTATCCTCAATTCTACAACTATTGCTTGTTCAACACCAAGTCAGGGATGAGCCAGATTATGCAATCTATACTGTCAAGATGGAACACACCCTGTTTGATCTCCAACAGCAACTTCCTCTCTGGTCACACACTCTGCTGTTATGATTTTGTTTGATTGTACACACCCCTCCCATTTCTCCATTACAAGTGGCAGATTCTTGAACCATCACACCCTCACACTCTGTAATTCCCTTCTCAAACCTCTCTGCCTTGCGACTTCTTTCCTCACTTTCAATCACCTCCGCTAACTCTTCTCCCTACTCCAGCTGAGTTTAAGCCCCACTTTGTGAAGCACCTTAGGACACTTTGCTATGTCAAAGATGCTACGTAAGTGTAAGTAGCTGCTGTGTTGAGTTTTTGGAGTATTCTGATTCATCAAGTGCTCTTTTGATTTCTTTATTTCACATATATACAGAACTATTTGCCTGATGCTGTCTAATTTGTTGTGAAATGTTGCAGAGAGGAAATAAAGATCCATGGTGGATTTATCATACCTAGGACACTAATTCATGTGTGACTTGGACACAAAACTCAGCCAGACTGATGGAAATCTCCACTCTCTGCAGGCCGTAAGGATCATAAGTGACATGACTTTGGACAGTCACCAGTTCTTAGTGGGTGCCTACCCACAGCACTGAACTCAACAATTGGGGTGGGTGGGCAGGAAATTGGAATGGGACCTGGTTCTGCTTGGTCTCTGCCTCTTTTTTGTACATTGACAAATTACAAAGAGAGTAGGGGTAGACGCTTCTTGTATCAGACACCCCTCTCCCCCCATATGGACATTGCCAGAAGAGACAAGACTGGCAAGAAGATAGCATCCACAAGAAATACCATTGCTTCTGCCTCCATTTAACTCAACTTAAGTGTGCCTGCATGTAGTTGTGTGCTAGGACCAGGTCCTGGCAAAAGTGGGGCCCGCAGCTGCCTCAAATTAATAGCAGCAAAATACTGCAGATGCTGGAAATCTGAAATAAAAACAGAAAATGCTGGAAAAGCTCAGCAAGTCAGGCAGCATCTGTGGAGAAAGAAACAGAGTTAATGTTTCGGATCGAAGATATTTCGTCAGAACTGGAAGATGTTAAAAGAGTTAAATATTTTAAGCAAGTACAGAGCCGGGGAAAGGGGGGAAGGGAGATGGAGGGGAGGAAAGAACAAAAGGGAAGGTCTGTGATAGGGTAGAGGGCAGGAGTGATTTAATGACAAAAGGGATGATGGTGCAAGGCAAGGAGGGTGGCAATGGGACAAGTAAAGAAACAGGAGATGGGTCTAGAGGAGCTGTAAATGGCAACAGCAGAAACATTACCAGCAGCTGCAGTCCAACCAAAAAAAAAATTAAAAATATAAAAAATAAGTAAATAAATGAATAAATAAATTAATAAATGGGTGCAGTGATTATGATCTGAAGTTATTGAAATCAATGTTGAGTCCAGTAGGTTGTAAAGTGCCTAAACGAAAGATGAGGTGCTGTTCCTCGAGCTTCTGTTGCGTTTCATTGGAACAGTGTAAGAGGCCGTGGACAGAGAGGTCAGAGTGGGAGTGGGAAGGGGAATTAAAATGGCAAGCGACCGGCAGGTCAGGGTCATGTTTGCGGACAAAGCGGAGGCGTTCAGCAAAGCGATCACCCAATCTGTGTTTGGTCTCCTCAATGTAGAGGAGACCGTATTGTGAGCAGCGAATACAGTATAGTAAATTGAAAGAAGTACAAGTAAACTGTTGTTTCACCCAAGTTTCGCCTGGGTACTTCTTTCAGTTGGTATACTGTATTCACTGCTCACAACGCGGTCTCCTCTACACTTGGGAGATCAAACGTAGATTGGGTGACCACTTTGCTGAACACCTCCGCTCTGTCCACAAGCATGACCCTGACTTGCCAGTCACTTGCCATTTTACTTCCCCGTCCCACTTCCACTCTGACTCTCTATCCTTGGCCTCTTACACTGTTCCAATGAAGCTCAATCTAAGCTTGAGGAACAGCACCTCATCTTTTGATTAGGCACTTTACAACCTCCTGACTCAACATTGATTTCAATAACTTCAGATCATAACCACTGCCCCCATTTATTTATTTATTTATTTATTTTTTAAATTCATTTTTTTGGTTGGACAGCAGGTGCTGATAATGGTTCTGCTGTTGTCATTTACAGCTCCTCTAGACCCATCTCCTGTTTCTTTACTTGTTCCATTACCATCCTCCTTGCCTTGCACCATCATCCCTTTGGTCATTTAATCACTCCTGCCCTCTACCCTATCACAGACCTTCCCTTTTGTTCTTTCCTCCTCTCTCCTCCCTCCCCCCTTTCCCTGGCTCTGTACTTGCTGAAAAACTTTAACTCTTTTAACATCTTCCAGTTCTGACAAAAGGACATTGACCCGAAACATTAACTCCACAGACGCTGCCTCACTGGCTGAACTTTTCCAGCATTTTCTGTTTTTATTTGCCTCAAATTATTGTTTCCCAATGGCAACTTTGAATTAGTTAAAGTTTTCACATTTTTAGGCATCTTCAGCAGAAACAGTCAGTCCTTTCACCTTGCTGTAAAATATGACTCTGAAATTCCAGCCTCCCCGTCTCTGGGACAGATCTTCACTTTGATAAGCACACAAAATATATATATGTTGTAATAAAATGTTGCACAGTATGAACCCCCTGAATTTCCTTGCGGGTTCTTCTGACCTGCCGTAACTTTGGTGGGGAATTGTTGGCACCCCCAGAGTAATGCTGTAAACAGACATTTCCAGCATTCTAGGCCATTTCTATACGCACTATGCCATTTTCCTGCCCAAGTTACAGTGAGAGATTGGGACAACTCCACGGACATTCAGGGTCTTGGTGCTTTAGTTATTGTATGACAATCTATTAAGGCTGTGTTTAAGTATTATACAGAAAATGTCAAGTTGCATTAATTACAATAAATAAGTGCAAGCTGTAAATGTGAGGTAATGTTACCCCGTGCAGGACGATTCTCGGCAAATATCTCTGCCATTGTGAGAAGTTTTGACAGACAGGCTGAGGGGTAGAGGCAGATGAAAATAGATACTGAGAGGATGTTACCCCTCATGGTAGATGCTGAGAGGATGTTACCCCTCATGGGGGAATCTAAAACTAGGGGGCATAGTCTCAGATTAAGGGGTCACCCGTTTAAGACGGAAATGAGGAGGAATTTCTTCTCCCAGAGGGTCGTGAATCTTTGGAATTCTTTACCCCAAAAAGCTGTGGAGGCTGAGTCATTGAATACATTCAAGGCTGAGTTAGACAAATTTTTGATCCTCAAGGGAGTCAAAGGATATGGGGAAAAGGAGGGAAAGTGGAGTTGAGGTAAAAATCAGATCAGCCATGATCTCATTGAATGGTTTGAGGAGTCGAATGGACCACTCCTTCTCCTATCTCTTATGGTCTTATGGTCTTATGGACAAAGGATTAAAAACACAACCAAGAAAAACAGAAGCAGACATATGTGGTAATTAAATTACAAAGATGTTTATTCAAATACTGTGTAACACATTCCTCAGGAGACTGATCACATTTGTGAAAGTTCAATGTTACATATATTAAAAATAAATATTGTTAATGAAGAGGGTCTAATACATCTCAATAAATACCTGGGGTAGAAATTTCCACAGTGGTTCTCCCGCTTGTCCGCCATAACTTCGGCAGAAAACTTTGGAACAACGTAGAACAAGTTTGAATTCATCCACCAAGTTTTCAACCAATCATGTCCCATGTCAGCACTTTCTGGTATTAAGTGCTGTTCTTCTGCACAATTTACAATAACATGACCTGTTTCTACAAATAGGGAGAGCATAGATTTTCAAGCTGGAGTCTACAGATCCCTGGAGGTCAGTGAGGGGTCCACTAAGTCATTAGATTTTTGTCTACTTGGGGCAGGGTATACCATATATATTGATAACTGTATCACAAGAACTCTGTGTTCTATATTTTATTCTGTATTTATTCTGTATTTATTGATTTACTGGCACTTTATTTCTGTTGCTATTTCCTGATGAATGTTTCCTGTAATGATAAAAAGAATCTCCTTTGGTCTTCTGGAGGGTAAGACAGGGATTTCCCGGGAATGCATCAATATTCCCATGGGGTCCCCACAGAGGAAAGTTAGAAATCCACTGCTCAAGAGTAGGGATGTCTCTGATTTCAAATTTATTCAATCGAAAAGTAACCCCAGCCCAGTTTTCTGTGCCATATATTTTCCACCTGTTTTCCAGTATTTTAGGAAGCACAAATATTACAGCAATCATAGAATCATAGAAAGGTTGCAGCACAGAGGGAGGCCATTTGGTCCATGCAAGCTCTTTATAAGAGCAATCCAGTTCGTCCCATTCCCCCGCCTTTTCCCCGTAGCACTGCAAATATTTTCCCTTCAAGTATTTATCCAATTCCTTTTTGAAAACCACGATTGAATCTGCTTCCACCATCCCTTCAGGCAGCGCATTCCAGATCATAACCACGCGCTGCATAAAAAAGTTTTTCCTCATGTTGCCTTTGTTTTTTTTGCCAATCACCTTAAATCTGTGTCCTTTGGTTCTCGACCCTTCCGCCAATGGGAACAGTTTCTCTTTATTTACTTTATCTATTTATCAAATCTCCTCTTAACCTTCTCTGCTCTAAGGAGAACAACCCCAGCTTCTCCAGTCTATCCACGTAACTGAAGTCCCTCATCCCTGGAACCACTGCAGTAAATCTTTTCTGCACCCTCTTTAAGGCCTTCACATCCTTCCTAAAGTGTGGTGTCCAGAATTGGATACAATGCTCCAGTTGTGGCCAAACAAGTGTCTTATGAAAGTTCAACATAACTTCCTTGCTTTTGTACTCTATGTCTCTGTTTATTAAGCCCAGGATCCTGTATGCTTTTTTAATTGCTTTCTCAACCTGTCCTGCCACCTACAAAGATTTGTGCACATCTAACCCCAGGTCTCTCTATTCCTGCACCTCACTTTATATTTTTATCATTTAGTTTATATTGCCTCTACACATTCTTCCTGACAAAATGTATCACTTCGTACTTCTCTGCATTAAATTTCATCTGCCATTCTACCAGCCTGCCTCCGTCCTCTTGAAGTCTATCACTATCCTCCTCACTGTTTACTACACTTCCAAGTTTTGTGTCATCTACAAATTTTGAAATTGTGCCCTGTACAACCAAGTCCAAATCACTAATGTATATCAAAAAAAGCAGTGGTCCTAGTACCGACGCCTGGGGAACACCACTGTACACCTTCCTCCAGTCCGAAAAACAACCGTTCATCACTACTCCTGTTTCCTGTCACTTAGCCAATTTCATATCCATGCTGCCACTGCTCCTTTTATTCCACGGGCTTAAATTTTGCTGACAAGCCTATTATATGGCACTATATCAAATGCCTTTTGAAAGTCCATATACACAACATCAACCACATTGCCCTCATCAACCCTATCTGTTACCTCATCAAAAAACTCATTCAAGTTAGTTAAACATGATTTGCCTTTAACAAATCCATCCTGGCTTTCCTTTATTAATTCATGCTTGTCCAAGTGACTATTAATTTTGTCCCGGATTATTGTTTCTAAAAGCTTCCCCACCACTGAGGTTAAACTGACTGGCCTGAAGTTGCTGGATTTATCGTTACACCCTTTTTTGAACAAGGGTGTAACATTTCCAATTCTCCAGTCCTTTGGCACCACCCCCATATCTAAGGAGGATTGGAAGATTATGGGCCAGCACCTCTGCAATTTCCACCCTTACTTCCCTCAGCAACCTAGGATGCATCCCATCCGGACTGGGTGACTTACCTACTTTAACTACAGTCAGCCTTTCTAATACCTCCTCTTTATCAATTTTTAGTCCATCCAGTATCTCAACGACCTTCTCTTTTACTGTGACTTTGGCAGCATCTTCTTCTTTAGTAAAGACAGCTGCAAAGTATTCATTTAGTACCTCAGCCATGCCCTCTGCCTCCATGCGCCGATCTCCTTTCTGATCCCTAATCGGCCCCATCCCTCCTCTTACTACCCATTTACTATTTATATGCCTATAGAAGACTTTTGGATTCCCTTTCATGTTAGCCGCTAGTCTATTCTCATACTCTCTCTTTGTCCATCTTATTTCCTTTTTCACTTCCTCTCTGAACTTTCTATATTCAGCCTGATTCTCACTTGTATTATCAACCTGATATCTGTCATACACCCCTTTTTCTGTTTCATCTTTACTCTCTATCGATTTTGTCATCCAGCCAGTTCTGGCTTTAGTTGCCCTAACTTTCTCCCTTGTGGGAATGTACCTAGACTGTACCTGTACCATCTCCTCTTTAAAGGCTGCCCATTGTTCGATTACAGTTTTGCCTGCCAATCGATGATTCCAATTTACCCGGGCCGGATCCGTTCTCAACTCACTGAAATTGGCCCTCCTCCAATTAAGTATTTTTACTCTAGATTGCTGCTTGTCCTTTTCCATAACTAATCTAAACCTTATGATACTATGATCACTGTTCCCTAAATCATCCCCCATTGACAGTTGCTCCACTTGACCCATCACATTCCCCAGAACTAGATCCAGCAATGCCTCCTTCCTCGTTGGGCCAGAAACATACTGATCAAGAAAGTTCTCCTGAACACACTTCAGAAATTCTTCCGCCTCTTTGCCTTTTACACTTTTACGATCCCAGTTTATATTAGGATAGTTGAAGTCCCCCATTATCACTACTCTATTGTTCTTGCACCTCTCTGTAATTTCCCTGCAAATTTGATCCTCTATATCCCTCCCACCAGTTGTTGGCCTATAGAATACACCCAATAGTGCAATGGCGCTTCTATTTTTTCTTAACTCTAACTGAATAGATTCTGTCCTTGACCTGTCAAGGACATAGAGTCATAGAGTCATAGAGTCATAGAGTTATACAGCACGGATAGAGGCCCTTCGGCCCATCGTGTCCGCGCCGGCCATCAAGCCCAGTCTAATCTAATCCCATATTCCAGCATTTGGTCCGTAGCATTGTATGCTATGGCATTTCAAGTGCTCATCCAAATGCTTCTTGAATGTTGTGAGGGTTCCTGCCTCCACAACCCTCTCAGGCAGTGAGTTCCAGACTCCAACCACCCTCTGGGTGAAAAAGTTCTTTCTCAAATCCCCTCTAAACCTCCTGCCTTTTACCTTGAATCTATGCCCCCTTGTTATAGAACCCTCAACGAAGGGAAAAAGCTCCTTAGTATCCATTCTCTCTCCAGCACTGCAAAATTCTCCTTAATCAATACTGCCACCTCCCCTCCTTTTTTTCCCTTCCCCATCTTTCCTAAACATCTTGGGCACGATTTTAAAAGTGAAAAACGGGTGGGTTGGGGGCGGGGCGGGGGGGGGCATTCAAAATTACATCCATTTCAGACCCGCTCCCAACTGCCTCCAACCTGCCCATTTCCAGTTTTCACCGGGGTGGGACGAGGGGCGGGCGACCAACCCACTCCCAGGAGGTGGGTCGGGCCTTAAAATCTTTCAAGGAGGCTTTGGGCCTCCATTTTCCCAGAGTTTCTGAATTCAAATCTGGGGGGGCCGGGATTCCCGGGCCTTCTCTTTCACAGCTTGTGGACCCGGAGGAGCAGGAGTGCTTCCCCCAGGCCCAACAAACCTTCCTGCAGTGATCCCCTCACAATGATCGCAGGGAACCCCGTCCCAGATCTCCGCTCCCCCCAATCATCGCGGACCCATGACCCCGATCCCCGACCCCCCTCCCAACGATCGCGGACCTCCAATCCCCGATCTCCCCACCCCCAGACATCGCGGACCCCCACGATGACCCCCGGTCTCTACACCTCCACATAATTGACCCCTAAATCCCTCCCCCCGTGACTGATTGCCCCCATGACCCCCGTGCCAACCCATGCCCCGTATCAACCTATGCCCCTGTCCCCATGCCCTGTGCCAACCCATGCCCCTGTGCCAAACCTGCTCCCCGTGCCCACCCGTGCACCCCCATGCTGCCCCCCCCCATCCATATAAACAAAGACTTACCTGAACACGTCCTCTCCCGACTGACTGAGACCCGCTGTCAATCATGCCAATCAGTCAGACGGCAAACCGACAAAAAAAACAAAAGGCGTCCTTGTGTCAAAATCATAAGGCCGCCCGGAAACCCGTACTTCCGGATTTCCCGTCCGCAATTTGACCTGCAACTGGTCAAAAATGTACAGGCCCATGGGTTCCAAGGGAGAGTGGCAAGTTGCATCCAAAATGGGCTCAGTGGCAGGAAGCAAAGGGTAATGGTCGACGGGTGTTTTTGTGACAGGAAGGCTGTTTCCAGTGGGGTTCCGCAGGGCTCAGTACTAGGTCCTTCGCTTTTTTGTGACATGTATTAATGATTTGGACTTAAATGTAGGGGGCATAATTAAGAAGTTTGCAGATGATACAAAAATTGGCCATGTGGTTGATAGTGAGGTGGAAAGCTGTAGACTGCAGGAAGATATCAATGGACTGGTCAGGTGGGCAGAAAGGTGGCAAATGGAATTCAATCCGGAGAAGTGTGAGGTAATGCATTTGGGGAGGGCAAACAAGGCAAGGGAATACACAATAAATGGGAGGATACTGAGAGGTGTAGAGGAACAGAGGGACCTTGAAGTCCATGTCCACAGATCCCTGAAGGTAGCAGGACAGGTAGATAATGTGGTTAAGAAGGCATATGGAATACTTTCCTTTATTAGCCGAGGCATAGACTATAAGAGCAGGGAAGTTATGCTAGAACTGTATAAAACAATAGTTAGGCCATAGTTTGAGTACTGTGTAGAGTTCTGGTCAATACACTACAGGAAGGATGTAATTGCACTAGAGAGGGTACAGAGGAGATTTATGAGGATGTTGCCAGGACTGGAGAATTTAAGCTATGAGGAAAGATTGGACAAGCTGGGATTTTTCTCTTTGGAACAGAGGAGGCTGGGTGGTGATTTCATTGAGGTGTACACAATTATGGGGGACCTGGATAGAGTGGATAGGAAGGACCTATTTCCCTTAGCAGAGAGGTCAATAACCAGGGGGCATAGATTTAAAGTGATTGGTAGAAGGATTAGAGGGGAGCTGAGGAAAAATCTTTTCACCCACAGGGTGGTAGGGGTCTGGAACTCACCACCTGAAAGGATGGCAGAGGCAAAAATCCTCAACTCATTTAAAAAGTACCTGGCTGTGCATTTGAAGTTCTGTGACCTACATGGCTATGGACCAAGTGCTGGAATATGCAATTAGGCTGGGTGGCTCATTTTCAGCTGGCGCCGACACGATGGGCCGAATGGCCTCCTTCTGTACCGTAAATTTTCTATGATTCTATTATCACCCCCCCGCCCCCCTTCCTGGCTCGGGGTCAAAATCATGCCCCTTGTATCCAGGAATATTTAGTACCCAATCCTGCCCTTTTTTGAGCCAGGTCTCCATTATTGCCACTACATCATACTCCCATGTGGCTATTTGTGCCTGCAGCTCACCAACCTTATTTACCACGCTTAGTGCATTTACACACGTGCACTCTAAACCTATCTTAGACCTTTTCGTATTCTCTCTTAGTCTGATTCCACCAAATACAGTACTATTTCTTACTCTAGTGCTTGCTATCTGTCTCTCCTAATCCTTTGTGCACCTTGTTTCTCCATTCTAATGCTATATCCTGGTGCCCACTAGCGCATGGCACTGGGAGTAATCCAGAGACTACTATCTTTGAGATCCTGCTTTTTATCTTCCTCTCCAGCTCCTGAAACTTTGATCGCAGGACCTCATCCATTTTCTTTCCTGTGTCATTGGTACCTACATGGACCATGACTTTTGGCTGCTACCCTCCCCCCTGTTCTGCACCCTCTCCATGATGTCCTTTACTCTGGCATCAGGGAGGCAACACACTGTGCAGGACTCACATCGGCAGCCATAGAAATGCCTGGCTGTCCCCCTGACTATCAAATCCTCTATGACTACTACATTTCTACACTTCACTATACCCCACCCGGTGCGGTCCTTTGTCCCATGGTATCATGTTCAGGACTGCACTCCTTCGAGGTGTCGACACCCTCACTGGTATTCAATGCTGAATACTAGTTTGAGAGTGCTGCACACCCAGAAGATTCCTGCACTGCCTGCCTCTTCCTACCCTTTCAGATGGCCACCTACTTGCTATCTTGAACTCTCTGTGGCTGCGGGGTGACCCCCTCCTGGAATGTATGATCCAGGAAACCTTCAGCCTCCCTTATGCTCTGCAATGACTCCAGCTGCTCCTCAAGCTCAGAAACCCTCAGCTTGAGCTCGAGCAACTGGAAGCATTTCCTGCACATGTGGCCCTCCAGGACACGTGAAGCATCCTGAAGTTCCCATGTGGAGCAGGAATTGCAGATAATGGGGCTCAGCTGCCCGTCCATTACATTAAAACATTTTTTTTTTCCCAATCTCTCTTTAGATACTCGATTATTATTGATTTACTTACTGTTTACTTACCCCGATTAACCTGCCCTTTTTTTCCGGGTCTCTCAGAGCTCCTCCTCTCCGTTCACTGGGACGTCACTGTGATGTCACTCTCTCTGTTCTCAGCGAATGGGGAATGGGCTTCTCCCCCGGTGCTCAGCCCCTCGTCTCTCCACTCCACTCCTCTCCCACTCCCGTACTGATACCCGGGGCTCCTCCCCCGGTGCTCAGCCCCTCGTCTCTCCACTCCACTCCTCTCCCACTCCCGTACTGATACCCGGGGCTCCTCCCCTGGTGCTCAGCCCCTCGTCTCTCCACTCCACTCCTCTCCCACTCCCGTACTGATACCCGGGGCTCCTCCCCTGGTGCTCAGCCCCTCGTCTCTCCACTCCACTCCTCTCCCACTCCCGTACTGATACCCGGGGCTCCTCCCCTGGTGCTCAGCCCCTCTTCTCTCCACTCCACTCCTCTCCCACTCCCGTACTGATACCCGGGGCTCCTCTCCTGGTGCTCAGCCCCTCGTCTCTCCACTCCACTCCTCTCCCACTCCCGTACTGATACCCGGGGCTCCTCCCCTTGTGCTCAGCCCCTCGTCTCTCCACTCCACTCCTCTCCCACTCCCGTACTGATACCCGGGGCTCCTCTCCTGGTGCTCAGCCCCTCGTCTCTCCACTCCACTCCTCTCCCACTCCCGTACTGATACCCGGGGCTCCTCCCCCGGTGCTCAGCCCCTCTTCTCTCCACTCCACTCCTCTCCCACTCCCGTACTGATACCCGGGGCTCCTCTCCTGGTGCTCAGCCCCTCGTCTCTCCACTCCACTCCTCTCCCACTCCCGTACTGATACCCGGGGCTCCTCTCCTGGTGCTCAGCCCCTCGTCTCTCCACTCCACTCCTCTCCCACTCCCGTACTGATACCCGGGGCTCCTCCCCTGGTGCTCAGCCCCCCGTCTCTCCACTCCACTCCTCTCCCACTCCCGTACTGATGCCCGGGGCTCCTCCCCTGGTGCTCAGCCCCCCGTCTCTCCACTCCACTCCTCTCCCACTCCCGTACTGATACCCGGGGCTCCTCTCCTGGTGCTCAGCCCCTCGTCTCTCCACTCCGCTCCTCTCCCACTCCCGTACTGATACCCGGGGCTCCTCCCCTGGTGCTCAGCCCCCCGTCTCTCCACTCCACTCCTCTCCCACTCCCGTACTGATGCCCGGGGCTCCTCCCCTGGTGCTCAGCCCCTCGTCTCTCCACTCCGCTCCTCTCCCACTCCCGTACTGATACCCGGGGCTCCTCCCCTGGTGCTCAGCCCCTCGTCTCTCCACTCCACTCCTCTCCCACTCCGGTACTGATACCCGGGGCTCCTCTCCTGGTGCTCAGCCCCTCGTCTCTCCACTCCACTCCTCTCCCACTCCCATACTGATACCCGGGGCTCCTCTCCTGGTGCTTAGCCCCCTGTCTCTCCACTCCACTCCTCTCCCACTACCGTACTGATACCCGGGGCTCCTCCCCTGGTGCTCAGCCCCTCGTCTCTCTACTCCACTCCTCTCCCACTCCCGTTCTGATACCCGGGGCTCCTCTCCTGGTGCTCAGCCCCTCGTCTCTCCACTCCACTCCTCTCCCACTCCGGTACTGATACCCGGGGCTCCTCCCCTGGTGCTCAGCCCCTCGTCTCTCCACTCCACTCCTCTCCCACTCCCGTACTGATACCCGGGGCTCCTCTCCTGGTGCTCAGCCCCTCGTCTCTCCACTCCACCCCTCTCCCACTCCCGTACTGATACCCGGGGCTCCTCTCCTGGTGCTCTGCACCACTTCACTTGACTAAATTACCTATTTATTTTTAAATAATTATTTTTTAATCTGTTTTTTTTTCACTTTTTAAAAAAAAATTAGCAACTCCTTCCCCCTCTACACCTAATTCCTACTCTCACCAAATTCTCAAGTTCCCACTCGTTCATGATCCACTCTGTTTGCGATGCCCGTTCTGTGCAATGATAGGCATAGGCAGGTCCCACCCACTATTATTCAACTCTCCATGTGAAACTAATGTAAGTATTTTCATGTTAATGTTTTGCTTCTTATAAGATTCTTGTCTAAATATAGGATTTTCCTGATCTCCTGCTGTAACTTCAGCGGGAGATCGGAGGAAGTCTTGAAGAAGTGATATAAATGGCTGAAAATGGTCGTTTCTTCTGGGATTCCACGAATTTCCCGGTCGAAGTTGTCGCAGAAGATTGGTAGAACCCCTGCGGAAAATCATGGCCAGAGTGATTTTATAAGTAATTCTAAAAGATACAAGTTATAGGCTAAAATATACAATTATAGGCAATGCTGTTAACGTGAATAGTACAGTTTTAAGGCCAATCAAATCCATTTGATATATAAATATATCTATATAAATTTTCTATATATAGGTTGATATCCCATAGCATTGCACACAGGGAGTCAAAATCAAGTGTACTCTTCAGGTGAAGTGGGGTTAGACAGTGAGGGCATGCAGGCACAATTCAGTCCCCATTTTAAAGTCAAACATTCTGTCTTTATTTTCATATTATAAATTCCTCGGGCCACATTTATAATGAAAACTGCCTATGTAAGCTTGTCACTACACCCTCCTGCCAGTGGTGGCAGTGTAACATAGAAACATAGAAAATAGGAGCACGAGTAGGCCATTCGGCCCTTTGGGCCTGCTCCGCCATTCAAAATGATCATGGCTGATCGTCTAACTCGGTACCCTGTTCCTGCTTTTTCCCCATATCCCTTGATCCCTTTAGCATTAAGAAATATATCTATCTCCTTCTTGAATACATCTAATGACTTGGCCTCCACTGCCTTCCATGGTAGAAAATTCCACAGGTTCACCACCCTCTGAGTGAAGAAATTTCTCCTCATCTCGGTTCTAAATGGCATACCCTGTATCCTGAGACTGTGACCCCTGGTTCTGGACTCCCCAGCCTCCGGGAACATCCTCCCTGCATCTAGTCTGTCTAGTCCTGTTATAATTTTATATGTTTCGATGAGATCACCTCTCGTTCTTCTAAACTCTAGTGAATATAGGCCTAGTCGACCCAATCTCTCCTCATACGTCATTCCTGCCATCCCAGGAATCAGTCTGGTAAACCTTTGTTGCACTCCCTCCATGGCAAGGACATCCTTCCTCAGATAAGGAGACCAAAACTGCACACAATACTCCAGATGTGGTCTCACCAAGGCCCTGTACAACTGCAGTAAGACATCCCTGTTCCTGTACTCAAATCCTCTTGCAATGAACGGCAACATACCATTCGCCTTCCTAACTGCTTGCTGCACCTGAATGCTTGCTTTCAGCGACTGGTGTACAAGGACACCCAGGTCTTGTTGCACCTCCCCTTTTCCCAATCTATCACCATTCAGATAATAATCTGTCTTTCTGTTTTTACAATCAAAGTGGATAACCTCACATTTATCCACGTTATACTGCATCTGCCATTTTCTTGCTCACTCACCCAACTTGTCTAAATCACATTGGAGCCTCTTTGCATCCTCCTCACAGCTCACATTCCACCCCAGCTTTGTGTCATCTGCAAACTTGGAAATGTTACATTCCGTTCCCTCATCCAAATCAGTGTAACATGTTCACTTGGAGGAGGGTGTAATAACAAGTTTTATATAGGCAGTTTCCGTTATAAATATGGACCTAGGAATTTATAACGGAAAAAGTGACAGGAAGTGCACACAAATGTAAGATTTGTAATATGTTCTATAGACATATGATACTACACTTTCTGTTCTGAACCGCTCTGTCACCATCTAGTTCAATGTAAGTTCAACTAAAAGCTGGTTCATTCTCATATAAGACAAAGGAGGTGTGTTCAGCGTCTTGAGTTTTATAACACAAGGTGGTAACACATCACACTTGAAACACACCAAGAAAGCAGTTTCTGCAACTAAATCCCATGAGGTTCATTTGATGGGAAAGAAGAAGAAATCATGGACATGCTATCTTTGACAGAGACACCAGGCAAATAAGAGGACTGGTAATGTGCAAGCGATCCAATGATTTCTGTTTATTGACTGCAATCAGCTGCATATCCAACAAGGTCACTGGTATTGATGCAATAGCCCTGACACACATTTAAATGACTATTGACAGAATGTCCCTATAGAATTATTGCAATATATGACCCATGTTATGTGTAATCCTAACCCAAAATTGTAAAATTTGCACCAGCAACAGAAGAGAGACATTTTGACTAATAGGCACTGAAGCATGCACCAAGATTATTTCCTTTTACTTTCTAGGTATACTGATCTATTCTGTACAATGTACTTTCACTCTGTTGTTTAGTGTCACTTCCAGTCATTTTCCAATTTTATCACACTCCCTCTTGAAGGCCTAAATCTTGCTCGAGTACAGTTCAATGAGCCTGTCCAATTTTACTTCCATTTAAATTGATAGAAGTAAAATCAGGTGGCCACTGTTATGGATGTATGATCCTGCTTGCCAGATTTTCCTCTCTGTGCTCCAACCAGGCGATGACCAGACAAAAATCTATCCCCTTTTTCAGCTTTTAAACAAAGGTTATACAACGGGTATGGGTTTGATACTGGAATCTACTTTTAAAAAGAAATAACCTGTATTTATAAAACTCTTATCATGACTTCAGAATGTCCTAAAGCGCTTCTCATCCAAGAAGAATTTTGAAGTGTAGTCACTGTTGTCATGTGGGGAAATGCACACATCAAGATCCCACAAACAGCAAGGAGATAAATGGCCAGATCATTTTTTTTTTGGTGGTGTTGGTTAGGGAATAATTGTTGATCAGGACATTGGTAGTACTCCCCTGCTCTTCTTTAAATAGTGCCATGGGATCTTTTACATACAGGACCTCAGTTTAACATCTCATCTAAAAGTCGATACCTCCTACACTGCAGAATTCCCTCATACTGCACTGAAGTGTCAGCCTAGATTATATGTTCAAGTCTCTGGAGTGGGGCTTGAACCCATGACCTTCTGACTTGGAGGTGAGAATGCTACCAAGAGCCAAAGCAAGTGCAAGGTGTGGCAAACATGGCCTGTGAATGCATATTTGTAGACCTGTTATCCTGCATTATTTGTTTAGATGTAAAGTGGATGGGTGAAGTTGCCCAATGTGAAATAATCTGAGGAGGTCGTCTCACACCTCCTGCAGTATATTTACAACTGGTAGAAAGCAAACATTTTAAACATCATTTCTTCATTTATAACCTCCTTAATATTGGAGAGGTGATTGTCCCATTAGCTCTTTAAAATTGAAATGTGCAGTGTCTGGGCTTTTGCTGGTCAGACAGTGACATAGTATAACTCTTGTCTACCAGGCGCTTGTTACAAATTTGGGTCTACTGGAAATACCTTCTTGGGTCAGTCACACTCATGTGTGGTCTGAGTGTCTTACTTTTATGGGAGTTGACTCACACTGCTCTATATTTACTTGCATGATGGTGTAACCCGTAGGGGTAACAATAGTACCCCCATGTGACTTGAACCAGATATTCATGTCTTTTGCCCATGTACTTCTTCAATCTCCCAAAAGGCGGACTGAGCAATCGTTTGGTGAGACAAAGCCTGATCTGAATCGATAAGCTGCTTTATTTCACAGTAAGGTGAACATACAGAATGGCAGTTATGATTAGACTCAATTCAATCAGTACAACTTGTTTTCATGTAATAATACAAAATAAACAACGCACCACATTTCCCTGCATCAGTGAGCTTTCTTACTTGACTTAAACAAGATGACTTCTAACTGTCCTTCAGCATTTCTAACCCCTTAGTGTCTGAAAGCCCTTGCAGCTTTCTCTTCAAAAGACTGACATCCTTTGCAGTCTTAGCTGGACCTGACTGCCTCTGTTTTCTTTTGTCTCTGTTCACAGTTGGAAGGGAAGGCCTGCCAGAAACCCTGTCAAGTGCCCGGGACCAGGGACTCCCCAGTACCATGGTTTGTTCTGGAGAATAGTGTGAAGTAGTGAAATGATTCACAGGCTGATTAGCAGTCTGACAGGCAGCAGTGTGAATGCTCCTTCCATGGTCGTAACTATCATCTTACCAGCTGATTGGACCGTTAGTCCTATATAGCGGGAAGGATTTGTGTGCTCTTGCAACCCATACGATAAGATGAGAGGCCACCCGCACCCATTGGATGCAAGGGTCCCGCAGGATGTCAAGCCAGAATGCAGAGTCGGAGCTCCGGTCTCCACCCACCGGGACTGTATGGAACTGGATTTGAACCCTATATCTTCTGACCTGAAGGCTTGCTCCAATACAATGAGTAAGAGACATTTATTGACTTCTGAGAGAGACTAACAAATTTCTTATTGTTTACAGTCTTTGGGGAAAACAACTGTCATTAACATATTAACTACCTATCATCTCAATGCCTTTTTTGTTTTAACTTGTGTGAGAATACATTATGCTTTAAATAACAATATTTAAAGTAAGGTCTTTTCCAAATCCATTTTGTGGAAAAATGGTCAAAATTCCCAAAACATTACAATGTTTCAGCAAACCGCAAGAGAAGTTTCAATTACCAAGAATCAATCTGCTTCCACTGTAGAAAGTGGAAAGTGCACCTTCTTCCAGTATGGAATAATGGTCAGACTATTTTTGATATTCATACTTCAGGTCTGTTCAGTCTTTGAGTGACCACAGACATTTAGTTTACAGTAGCAAACTAAGGAGTTGAATTTCCACGAGTGTCTCCTAATCATCTGCCGTAACTTTGGCGGAAGGTTTGTGGAAAATGGCCCAGAATTTGCTGGAGCAGGGCATCTCATGGTGTGCCCTGTTAGTTAGACTTGTTCCAGCAACCTTCAGCTGAAAAATGTTTTGCCCACAAAGTTGCTGGAAGTGTGAGCTGATAGCGGTGCGGCAATGGCAAGAGGATATCTGGGACCTTGGAGAACGACGAGACAAATAGTGTAAAACCTTAATCAATGAGATTTAAGGATTGAGAAATAAACAGAGGAAGGACTGAGAAAGGTGAATTAGAGCGGGTGAATTCAATGTCAAATCAGGTACAGAAAGAGAAATAAAGAGAGGGAAAGAAAAATTGGATTAAGAGAGAAAGAAAAACGAGGCAGAAAGTAAAAGTAAGAACTTTTAATTTAAATTTTAAAATTTGACATTTTAAAAATCTGCAACAACAATTCACTCCCTGAAGGAATGAGGCTCCACACTTTTAATTGTTCGCTTTCTGGGCCAGAGATGTTGATTGGCAGTCATTAACAATTATCACATTGTTAAAAGGGTACTTACACTATTAATTACTAGACTTAACTTTCTGTGGTGAGTTTAATGGGCAATTAATGAGCAAATGCAGCAGCTTCATGAAAACCAAATGGAGGTTAAGAGCAAGATGCTGTTTTCGCAAAGCTAACGGCGGAGCAGTGCAAATCATCCAGCAACTTTTGGTGATTCGCAATTCACGGGATATCTCTTCCTCGCCACAAGTTGCTGGATGATTTTTCACATTAATAACGCAATGCGTCGTTCACACGCCGTTATTTTTTCAGCAAATTCTGGCTCAATGCAAACAGTATTTACGTTGTTTCTCCAGGGTTTCCGTGGTTCTTCCGCTGAAGTTAAAGCAGACTATTGGAAGAACCCCTGCAAAAAATGCAACACCTAAGTACTTGGAAAGAAAGAAAGTAAAATAAGATAAAATTTCAAGGCCTATTTTTTATTGCTCTTGTCATCTTGGAGTTTCATGAATAGATGAAAGCCAGCAAAAGAGACTCAAACACTGCCGCAGAAACCAAATCAAATGTATCGCAACCAATAGCAGCAGCTAGAGCTACATCCTGATAGTTAATGCCATTTGCCTGTGATTATGTAATTTAAAAAAATCAGTAAATTTAAAAGATTTCTATTGTTAATTGCAAACTAAAGTGATCCTTTCTGGTGTGACAGCGTCAGCAGCAACATCCAAGCGATCAAGCTCTCTGCAGTGTGATCAGGATTAGGGGTCATGCAACAATACATCCCCCACTACCTCTTTACATTCTGAAATCCATGAACTGAGATAAATATTCCCCTGTACTTCTTGGGAAATCTTATACTACAATTGAATCTTTATCTATTCACTCGATGAGAACTGAATGGTTGATACCAGTGGAGAGACCAGAATTCTCCATGTGCTCTAATAGTGATAAATTCTGTTTTTCTGGATGCCCCGAGGAAAAAAGGTAACTCCTACACTTTGATTATATCCTGTGGACTTTAGTCTTGGCATTTAATCAGTGCAGGAGCTGTTTATTGCCTCATGCAGTCCTGATAAATGGAAGATATCAGTTTGTTAAACCACTGTTGAATCAGTATCAATGTTGTTACAGAATTATATAAGCTCTGATATACTAACTCAGTGTGTTGACTTTAGAATTTTAACTAGATTCTCTTGCCCACCCTTGAATAAAAGTTCTGCTGTCCTAATGTAACTGTCAATTAAACTTAATAACGACACCTATTTAAACTGAAAGAATTATTTTATCTAAAGTATAGTATGAGAAATTCTCTGAAACAAAAAGCATAATACTGCTCAAAATTTGAAATAAGAACAGAAAATGTTGGAAATGCCCTGCACATCTGTGGAGAGAGGAAAGTAGGGTTAATGTTTCAGTCGATGACCTTTCACCAGTACCGGTCAGAACCCATCATTTGCTGTTTCTATTTGAAAAATTCTCTGTTTCGTTGTGAATGTAATGACAATAATTACCAATAACATATGCATATATTGACATGATGCTGAGCTCTTCATCCGTCGCCTCTGTGCCCACTTCTTTGGCCAGGAGTCTTCCCTCCGCACAGCAGACCCTTTCTCCTGCCTTCAGAATTCTCGTTCCACCTGCATCCCTCCCTCTGGCCTCTTACACACTTGATCTTTTCATTAGGAACTGCAGGTGTGACATCGGCTGTCTCAATTTCTCTACTCCCCTCACTCACTCTAACCTACCTCCCTCTGAACTTGCAGCATTCTGTTCTCTCTGGTCCAACCCTGACATTGTCATTAAACCTGCTGACAAGGGCAGCGCTGTTGTTTGGCAAACAGACCTCTACCTTGTGGAGGCTGAACGCCAACTCTCCGACACCTCCTCCTACCTACTCCTGGACCATGACCCGACCGCCGAACATCAAGCCATCGTTTTCCAGACCGTCACTGTCCTCATCTCCTCTGAAGATCTTCCCTCCATGACCTCCAACCTCATAGTCTCCCAACCCCGCACAGACCACTTCTACCTCCTTCTCAAGATCCACAAACAGGACATCCATGGTAGATCCATCGTTTCAGCATGTTCTTGCCCCACGGAACTTATTTCTTCCTATCTCGTCTATATTTTTTTCTCTATTGTCCAGTCTCTTCCGACCTACATCCACAGCTTTTCTGACGCTCTCCGCCACTTTAACAGTTTCCCGGCCCCAATCGTCTTCATTTCACCATGGATGTCCAGTCCCTCTACACCTCCATCCTCCACCAGGACGGCCTGCGGGCCCTCTGCTTTTTCCTTGAACGGAGGCCCAACCACCCCATCCATCACCACTCTCCTCCACCTGTCTGAACTTGTTCCTTTTTTTATTTATTCATGGAATGTGGGCGTCGCTGGCGAGGCCAGCATTTATTGCCCGTCCCTAATTGCCCTTGAGAAGGTGGTGGTGAGCCGTCTTCTTGAACCGCTGCAGTCCGTGTGATGAAGGTTCTCCCACAGTGCTGTTAGGAATGGAGTTCCAGGATTTTGACCCAGTGACGATGAAGGAACAGTGATATATTTCTAAGTCGGGATGGTGTGTGACTTGGAGAGTAACATGCAGGTGGTGTTGTTCCCATGTGCCTGCTACTGTTGTCCTTCTAGGTGGTAGAGGTCGTGGGTTTGGGAGGTGCTGTCGAAGAAGCCTTGGTGAGTTGCTGCAGTGCATCCTGTGGATGGTACACACTGCAGCCACGGTGCACCGGTGGTGAAGGGAGTGAATGTTTAGGGTGGTGGATGGGGTGCCAGTCAAGCGGGCTGCTTTGTCCTGGATGGTGTCAAGCTTCTTGAGTGTTGTTGGAGCTGCACTCATCCAGGCAAGTGGAGAGTATTCCATCACACTCCTGACTTGTGCCTTGTCGATGGTGGAATGGCTTTGGGGAGTCAGGAGGTGAGTCACTCGTCGCAGAATACCCAGCTTCTGACCTACTCTTGTCGTCACAGTATTTATGTGGTTGGTCCAGTTAAGTTTCTGGTCAATGGTAACCCTCAGGATGTTGATGGTGGGGGATTCGGTGATGGTAATGCCGTTGAATGTCATGGGGAGATGGTAGACTCTCTCTTGTTGGAGATGGTCATTGCCTGGCACAAATGTTATTTGCCACTTATCAGCCCAAGCCTGGATGTTGTTCAGATCTTGTTGCATACGGGCACGAACTGCTTCATTATCTGAGGGGTTGCGAATGGAACTGAACACTGTGCAATCATCAGCGAAGATCCCCATTTTTGACCTTATGATGGAGGGAAGGTCATTGATGAAGCAGCTGAAGATGATTGGGCCTAGGACACTGCCCTGAGGAACTCCTGCAGCAAAGGTATGATTCTGTGAGTATGGCAATATCAGAGCTGTTGCTTGACTAGGCTGTGGGACAGCTCTCCCAATTTTGGCACAAGTCCCCAGATGCTAGTGAGGAGGACTTTGCAGGTTCAACTGGGCTTGGTTTGCCTTTGTCGTGTTCGGTGTCTCGTGGTCCGTCCAGTTTTATTCTTATTATGACTTTTTGTAGTGAGATAGTACAACTGAGTGGCTTGCTAGGCCATTTTAGATGGCGATTAAGAATCAACCACATTGCTGTGGGTCTTGAGTCACATATAGGTCAGACCTGGTAAGGATGGCAGGTTTCCTTCCCTAAAGGACATTAGTGAACCAGATGGGTTTTTACGACAATCCGATAGTTTCATGGCCACCATTAGTGATTCGAGCTTTTTAGTCCAGATTTTATTTAATTAATTGAATTTAAATTCCCCAGCTGCTGTGGTGGGATTTGAACTCATGACTCCGGATTACTAGTCTGGGTCTCTGGATTACTCGTCCAGTAACATAACCACTGTGCTACCGTACCCTGTGTAACTGTAACCTGTTCTTACATTGAATGACTTCTTCTTTGACTCCACTCACTTCCTCCAAATAAAAGATTTTGCTATGGGAACCCATGTGGGTCCTAGCTATGCCTCCCTTTTCGTGGGACACGTGGAACATTCTTTGTTCCAGTCGCTCTCAGGTCCCCTCCTTCACCTCTTTTTTCGGTACAGTGATGACTCTGTTGGTGCCGTTTCCTGCTTTTGCCCTGAACTGAAAGATTTCATCACCTTTGCTTCCAATTTCCATCCTTCTCTCGCCTTCACATGTCCATCTTCGACTCTTCCCTTCCCTTCCCTGACTTCTCTATCTCTATTCCTGAGGATAGACTGGCAACCAATATCTACTATAAGCCCACCAACTCCCATGGCTACCTTGATTACACTTCCTCTCACCCTGCTTCCTGTAAGGACTCTATTCTATTCTCCCAGCTTCTCTGTCTCCGTCACATCTGTTCTGACGATACCACCTCCCACACCAGTGCTTCTGATAAGCCTTCCCTTTTCCTCAACCAAGGATTCCCCTCCATTGTAGTTGTCAGGGCCCTCGACCGTGTCTGTCCCATTTCCTGCACTTCTGCCCTCACCCCTCCCACTCCATCCCAGATCCATGATAGGTTCCTCCTTGTCCTCATCTTCCACCCCACCAGCCTCCACATTCAACGGATCATCCTCCACCATCTCCGCCACCTCCAGTGCCATCCCACCACCAAACACATCGTCCCCTCCCCTCCTCTTTCAGCATTCTGAAGAGACCACTCCCTCCACGACACTCTGGTCCACTCTTCCATCACCTCCAACACCCGCTCTCCTCCCCACGGCACCTTCCCGTGCGAGCGCAGGAGATGCAACACCTGCCCTTTCACCTCCTCCCTTCCCACCGTCCAGGGCCCCAAACACTCCTTCCAGGTGGAAAGCAATTCACTTGTACTTCTTTCAATTTAATATACTGTATTTGCTGCTCACGATGCAGTCTCCCCTACACCGGGGAGACTGAACTATATTGGGTGATCGCTTTGCTGAACACCTCAGTTCAGTCCACAAGCATGACATGATCTGCCGGTCACTTGCCATTTTAATTCTCCGTCCCATTCCCACTCTGGCCTCTTTCTCTTCGGCCTCCTACACTGTTCCAATGAAGCTCAATGAAAGCTCGAGGAACAGCACCTCATCTTTCGTCTAGGTGCTTTCCAACCTTCCAGACTCAACATTGATTTCAATAACTTCAGATCATAACCACTGCTCCCATTTTTTCGGACAGCAGGTGCTGATAATGGTTCTGCTGTTGCCATTTACAGCTCCTCTAGACCCATCTCCTGTTTCTTTACTTGTCCCATTACCACCCTCCTTGCCTTGCACCATCATCCCTTTTGTCATTTAATCACTCCTGTCCTCCACCCTATCACAGACCTTCCCTTTTGTCCTTTCCTCCCTTCCATCTTCCTCTACCACCACCCCCCTTTCCCTGGCTCTGTCCTTGGTTAAAGACTGTTAAATCTTTACTTCTTCCAGTTCTGACAAAAGGTCTTCGACCTGAAACATTAATTCTGTTTCTCTCTCAACAGATGCTGCCTGACCTGCTGAATATATCCAGCATTTTCTATTTTTATTTCAGATTTCCAGCATCCGCAGTATTTTGTTTTTGCATACATCAAGGTTCTTGTCACACCAATGATTATGTCAGCTTTTGCCTTTGCTTTCTGTTTTATCGTTTAAACCTCCTAATCTGTGCATGACTTCTCAGTCACTACCTTCTAATCAGAATACAGGAAAAGAGAAAGAGGATTATCATTGGCTGAGAATCAGTGTAAATGCTTCAATAGTCCTATAGTTTAACTCAGTACGAGACCCTTCAAATGTTCTGCATCAGAGGTGCTACAGAGTCACAAGCACTATGGACAACTGGAAAGAAATTAAACAATCTTATTAAAATACAAACAAATGGTGCTCTTATCCATAAGTTAATAACAATACTGAGCTCAACTTTGTGCGGTTAACGTGTCAGGGATTGTTTCAACTTGGCTCCATCTCCCGTTTCTTGTTCGTTATTGCTACAATGCTTTCAAGCATTAGTAGATTTTATTGAATCCTGCTGATCCTATTGGAAAGAGCAGGTGCTAATGGAGCAAGTGTGTTCGTAGAATGAACTCAATTACCACAAGTCAATAGTTGCATCACTGACCATACTGGAACTTTGGACTTCAAGTTTGTTAAAGGGAAATATATGGGTAGATTTTCCCAGTCAGCAGCCATGCTGAAGTACTTTGCCCGCTGCCAATGAACTTCAGAAAATTACAGACATGCTACCCATTATTTTCCATTCACCGTGGTCAGAAAATCATGGGCAATATGCCCATCATTTTTCGGTATGTGCTTGTGGTGGGAAAAGTGCCTGATGCCAGGTATGGATGTGGAAACTCTATTCTGTAGTCAATCAATTATCTCATAATTGTAAATATTATAAAGGGAGACATTACTACTACAAGTGTTTCTTAGTTATACCCCCTAGGCCAACTTGAAGGCTTGGAACTGCTGCAAGTGGACAAATTGTATAGAATGCCTCTTCCTGCAACATCATAAATTCCTTTCCAATCGTATCTTGTCTCGAGGAATGCGGAGAGCATTCTCCATTCTGATGACACTGGAGCAGAGCTTCGTGATTCCATCGGAGACACTGTGCTACATAAAAGGGTGGATTTTATCAATTTCTGCTCCCGGTGCTGAGCTCCACATTTCAGGAGGACTTCAGGATTTTCCACCTGTTAAATGAATGAATGTAAAATTCTTTTGGGGCTGCTGGCCTTCATACCTTAATTCACAATATGTGGCCCAGTGCTCCCAGTGGGGAGCAGCACTCACAGGGAGTGTATCTCAGGATATGTGGGTGTGCAGCCCGTGATATTCTATCCATTAAAATGAATGAATGGGAAATCATTGCTGCATACCTGCAATTTCCCAATATGCACTCCCTGCAAGTGCTGCTTCCTGCTGGGAGCCGCCAATTGCTGAATCACCCCTGATATGTACTCCTGGCACGTAACGTTCTGTTGGAGTGCCGATTTGTAAATTCTACCTTAAAATATCCGCTTTCAGACTTTCTCCAATCTGCAGTTCCAAAGCATAAAACATGTTAACAAGGGAAGACTGAGAGGCACAGGTAAGCATATAAAATCTCCATTTATGGCATTTAGAGTTATGTGGTAATTTTTTTAAGACCATATTTGCATTTTAAAAGCACTCAACTGCTTCTCATGTTTTCAGCAGCACTCAGTCCCTGTATTTCGGTACGAAACACATGCTTCATTGTATTCTATTATGAAAATAATTATTATTTGTAATGTCATAATAACTGCTTTGATGTGACAAAAGTTGCCTTGTGACATAATAAAACTATGAATTTTTAATGTAAATCTTCTTTGTACACTACACCTTCATTAGTGTGAATTATGAGGTCCTTGTCACTCGTGAAACGCACTGGGGGTTATATTGGATAGCCCCCGAAACCTGGCGCGGGGGTCGCAGTGCGTGATTAACCCGCCCCCGGTTGTTGAGATGAGGGCAGCACGTAACATTCGTGCTGTCTGGTGATTTACCTGATAGCTTTCAGCAGCCAGGCCGAGCTGCACTGTTGAGTGGCTGCTCACCAGCAGGGGGCCCAGATAGCGCGAGTGGTTAACACCACTTAAAGGCAGCCTGCACCTCTTAAAGGCAGCGTGCACCTCTTATTTGCAAAATATAAGATACGGGTCTGCATGGAGTCTGAACGGAGATCAAACATCGCACATGTAAAACACAGATGCAGGTCCTGTCCCTGTGTTTACAAACTGTTGAGTTATGTTAAAACATTGACTAAAGATTGTGCACTACTAAATCTCACATCCTCCAATCTGCATGCCAGACCTCACCAATCTGCCAATCTGAGTTTGTACCAGGCCTGCGAGAGAGCGTGCACCAAGGTTTTTTTAATTTGTTCATGAGATAATGGTGTCGCTGGCAAGGCCAGCATTTATTGCCAATCCCTAATTGCCCTTGAGAAGGTGGTGGTGAGCTGCCTTCTTGAACCGCTGCAGTCCGTGTGTTGAAGGTTTTCCCACAGTGCTGTTAGGAAGGGAGTTCCAGGATTTTGACCCAGCGATGATGAAGGAACGGCGATATATTTCCAAGTCGGGATGGTATGTGGCTTGGAGGGGAACGTGCAGGTGGTGTTGTCCCCATGCGCCTGCTGCCCTTGTCCTTCTAGGTGGTAGAGGTCGTGGGTTTGGGAGGTGCTGTCGAAGAAGCCTTGGCGAGTTGCTGCAGTGCATCCCGTGGATGTTGCACACTGCAGCTACGGTGTGCCGGTGGTGAAGGGAGTGGATGTTTAGGGTGGTGGATGGGGTGTCAATCAAGTGGGCTGCTTTGACCTGGATGGTGTTGAGCTTCTTGAGTGTTGTTGGAGCTGCACTCATCCAGGCAAGTGAAGAGTATTCCATCACACTCCTGACCTGTGCCTTGCAGATGGTGGAAAGGCTTTGGGGAGTCAGGAGGTGAGTCACTCGCCGCAGAATACCCAGCCTCTCTCCTGCTCTTGCAGTCTCAGTATGTGTGTGACTGGTCCAGTTAAGTTTCTGGTCAATGGTAACCCCCAGGATGTTGATGGTGGGGGATTCGGCGATGGTAATGCCGTTGAATGTCAGGGGGAGGTGGTTAGACTCTCTTTTGTTGGGGATGGTCATTGCCTTTCACATGTCTGGCGTGAATGTTACTTGCCACTTATCAGCCCAAGTCCAGGTCTTGCTGCATGCGGGCACGGACTGCTTCATTATCTGAGGGGTTGCGAATGGAACTGAACACTGTGCAATCATCAGCGAACATCCCCATTTCAGACCTTATGATGGAGGGAAGGTCATTGATGAAGCAACTGAAGATGATTGGGCCTAGGACGCTGCCCTGAGGAACTCCTGCAGCAATGTCCTGGGGCTGGGATGATTGGCTTCCAACAACCACTACCATCTTCCTTTGTGCTAGGTATGAATCCAGCCAATAGAGCATTTTCCCCTGATTCCGATCGACTTCAATTTTACTAGGGCTCCTTGGTGCTACACTCGGTCAAATGCTGTCTTGATGTCAAGGGCAGTCGCTCTCACCTCACCTCTGGAATTCAGCTCTTTTGTCCATGTTTGGATCAATGCTGTAATGAGGTCTGGAGCCGAGTGGTCCTGATGGAACCCAAACTGAGCATCGGTGAGCAGGTTATTGGTGAGTAAGTGCCGTTTGATAGCACTGTCGACGACACCTTCCATCACTTTGCTGGTGATTGAGTGTGGACTGATTTGGCGGTAATTGGCCGGATTGGACTTGTCCTGCTTTTTGTGGACAGGACATACCTGGGCAATTTTCCACATTGTCAGGTAGATGCCAGTGTTGTAGCTGTACTGGAACAGCTTGGCTAGGGGCGCGGCTAGTTCTGGAGCACAAGTCTTCAGCACTACAGCTGGGATGTTGTCAGGGCCCATAGCCTTTGCTGTATCCAGTGCACTCAGCTGTTTCTTGATATCACGTGAAGTGAATTGAATTGGCTGAAGACTGGCTTCTGTGATGGTGGGGATCTCGGGAGGAGGCCGAGATGCATCATCCACTCGGCACTTCTGGCTGAGGATGGTTGCAAACGCTTCAGCCTTATCTTTTGCACTCACGTGCTGGACTCCGCCATCATTGAGGATGGGGATGTTCACAGAGCCTCCTCCTCCCGTTAGTTGTTTAATTGTCCACCACCATTCACGACTGGATGTGGCAGGTCTGCAGAGCTCTGATGATGCACTGGAGGCCTTGGTGCAAGAGGTGGACGGAAGGAGGGGCATCTTATATCCACAGTGGGGAAAGAGGCCATTGAGACGTATGCTCCCGAGGCAGTGGGAGGCAGTAAGGTACGAAGTAATTGCCAAGTGCATAGCACCATGAACATGGATGCAGTGCAGGAAGAAGTTCAATGCTTTCTCACGAATAGTCAACGTGAGTGAGGTCAGCTGTCAAGTGGCATCTCCTACCAACTGCACCACTAGCCGCATCCACTGCACCACGCACTGCACCCCCCATCACCCACATACCAACAAACTCTTTCAATCAGTACTCAACTCTTCCAATCACTCACAATCCTCACACATACCACTGTTGCAAGTCGCACGCCCACAACTCATGTGTCACACACACTGGCAGCTATTCAGCCATGACAGGCACATCACCCAAACATCTTGCAGGACATTCACCGACACATATCCTGCTTTGTTGCAGGAAAAGGTGGCACATAACAGGAGGCAGCAAGTGGCAGTGGCTCCATGGAACATGAACCTGCTGTCCTCGCTCAGGATGACAGCATTCCTGTCCCATCCCTGCCACTGCCCTGGCTGTTGCCTGTCAGCTAGCCAGCCCACTCCCTGTAGAGTATTGAAATTTTTATTATAGGAACATAGGAAGATAGGAACAGGATTGGCCTCATTCAAACACCCAGGATAAGGCAGTACCATTTTACTGACACATAACAAAGGAAAACTTGACCAAGCAAGCAATGCCTAAGTTACAAGCCTAATTTAGACAATCACCTTGTTATATATATATATATATAACATATATTTCACATAAATTGCTGAGAACCTCTGACTACTATCCTATGCTCTTAGTCCAATTTCTCCTGAGCTATGATTTTGTGATTGTCATTCAGTCAATTTTTGATGCTTTCTAAATCCTGTGCTAACTACAGTAGAAAGCCAGAACATTCCATCTGTAAAATAAATTGCAATGTAAAACAAACCTGAAAAGAATTACACCCAGTCAGACTACACTTGCATCTCACAACCCATTCAATGATGTACATACGAGAGCAGGTAATTTTGCAGTCCCATTGAAGTGGCAGCAAGACCACAGCTCATGTGCAAAGCATGCCAGTACTAGGAAGATGGGAACAGGGGTAGGCCATTTAGCCCCTGGAGCCTGTTCCACCATTCAATGAAATCATGGTTGATCTGTGACCTAACTCCATATACCCACCTTAGCCTCATATCCCTTCATACCTTTGGTTAACAAAAATCTATCAATCTCAGATTTAAAATGAACAATCGAACTAGCATCAACTGCCGTTTGCGGAGGAGAGTTCCAAACTTTTACCATCCTTTGCGTGTAGAAGTGTTTCCTAACTTCACTCCTGCAAGTCCTGGCTCTAATTTTTAGGCTATGTCCCCTAGTCCTAGTATTCAAGCATAGGAGACCTCCAAAAACAGGTACAAATGCATCAGCAGCCAGAAGCAATAATCCAGCAAATAACCCGTAACTCCTGCATGATCCCTTTAAATAGTGCTGGTGGGAGGTCCTCCATGCTGTTTATGACCTGTTCACTTGTGCAAGGTTAAGACAGAGCGTTGGCTGCAGCATTGAATTCCAAAATCGCATTTATCCCTTTAAATCAGCTTTGCACACTGATCTACCGTATAGTCTCCCTACTTTACATGCTGCCAGCATTTGTTATCTGCGCATGCGCAAATGCCTTCACCAAGATGGCGTCCGCCGCACATCACGCTGGAAGTGTGCCCGCATATTCTGGACGCCATTTTGGGTGCTTAAGAGGCCGCGTAGCGCCTACAAAATGAGCGCTACGTAGCCCAATTTATAGCCTACTGTGTATCTCATTCTTCCCAGTTGTGTGTCTCATACTCATTCTTGGTCAATAATCTACAAGAAACCCCAAAGGCATCAGCAGATGAAATCCAGAGTTTCTTTATTAGTTACTGCATGTGAATTAGGAAAACAGCACTAATGCATTTCAATCAAGGTGCTCACAACATCACTGCACATTCTTTGCGTGTTCTCAAGTTGTTAACCATCTGCCCTGTGGAAGCAAGGAAAGAATAATTAGCCATTTACCAGAAATGACAAAATACTTCCAAGTTTAATTTCTTCAAAAATACAGGCAATATGCTTTCAAAAATTATGTAACTTACAACACCAAAGCCTGATGTTTGTTAGCATGAATGTGTAAATGTTTTTTAAATGCAGTTTTCAGAACAATTAATGGTTCAGTTCTTCTGAATAATCAGAGGGTGAATAGCGAAATTATCTTCCAACATTTGGTACCCAAAGGCATCATAAGGAAGATGAAAGTTCTCAGGTCAGTTTGTTCTCTATTTGCAGTGCTTTTTTCAACACAACAGGTTGCTAGTTGAACTATTCTTTTGGCTTCTGAACTGTTATCAGTACCCACAGAGATTACTTATTTTCTGAGATACTCATTCAAACACCCAGGATAAGGCAGTACCATTTTAATGATTCTTAACAAAGGAAAACTTGACCAAGCAAGTACTGCCCAAGCTACAAGCCTAATTTAAACAATCACCTTGTTATATATGCAACATATATTTCACATAAATTGCTGAGAACCTCTGACTAGTATCCTATGCTCTTAGTCCAATTTCTCCTGAGCTATGATTTTGTGATTGTCATTCAGTCAATTTTTGATGCTTTCCAAATCCTGTGCTAACTACAGTAGAAAGCCAGAACATTCCAGCTGTAAAATTATTCACAATGTAAAACAAACCTGAAAAGAATTACACCCAGTCAGACCACACTCGCATCTCACAACCCATTCAATGATGTACATACGAGAGCAGGTAATTTTGCAGTCCCATTGAAGTAGCAGCAGGACCACAGCTCATGTGCAAAGCATGCCAGTACTAGGAAGATAGGAACAGGAGCCCTTGAACCTGTTCCACCATTCAATGAAATCATGGCTGATCTGTGACCTAACTCCATATATCTGCCTTCGCCCCATATCCCTTAATACCTTTGGTTAACAAAAATCCATCAATCTATGATTTAAAATTAACAATTGAACTAGCATCAACTGCCATTTGCGGAGGAGAGTTCCAAACTTCTACCACCCTTTGCGTGTAGAAGTGTTTCTTAACTTCACTCCTGAAGGTCCTGGCTCTAATTTTTAGGCTCTGTCCTCTAGTCCTAGACTCCCCAACCAGCAGAAATAGTTTCTATCTACCCTATCAGTTACATAGGAACATAGGAACAGGAGTAGGCCATTCAGCCCCTCGTGCCTGCTCCGCCATTTGAAAAGATCATGGCTGATCTGTGATCTAACTCCATATACCTGCCTTTGGCCCATATCCCTTAATACCTTTGGTTACCAAAAAGCTATCTATCTCAGATTTAAATTTAGCAATTGAGCTAGTATCAATTGCCGTTTGTAGAAGAGAGTTCCAAACTTATACATCCTTTTGTGTGTAGAAATGTTTTCTAATCTCGCTCCTGAAAGGTCAGGCTCTAATTTTTAGACTGTGCCCCCTACTCCTAAAATCCCCAACCAGCGGAAATAGTTTCTCTCTATCCACCCTATCTGTTCCCCTTAATATCTTATAAACTTTGATCAGATCACCCCTTAACCTTCGAAACTCGAGAGAATACAACCCCAATTTGTGTAATCTCTCCTCGTAACTTAACCCTTGAAGTCCGGGTATTATTCTAGTAAACCTACGCTGCACTCCCTCCAAGGCCAATATGTCCTTCTGAAGGTGCGGTGCCCAGAACTGCTCACAGTACTCCAGGTGCGGTCTAACCAGGGTTTTGTATAGCTGCAGCATAACTTCTGCCCCCTTGTACTCTAGTCCTCTAGATATAAAGGCCAGCATTCCATTTGCCTTCTTGATTATTTTCTGCACCTGTTCATGACACTTCAATGATCTATGTACCTGAACCCCTAAGTCCCTTTGGACATCCACTGTTTTTAACTTTTTACCATTTAGAAAGTACCCTGTTCTATCCTTTTTTGATCCAAAGTGGATGACCTCACATTTGTCTACATTGAATTCCATTTGCCACAGTTTTGCCCATTCACCTAATCTATCAATATCGCTTTGTAATTTTATGTTTTCATTTACACTGCTTACAATGCCACCAATCTTTGTGTCATCGGCAAACTTAGATATGAGACTTTCTATGCCGTCATCTAAGTCGTTAATATCTTGAAAACTTCGATCAAATCACCCCTTAGTCTTCTAAATTCCAGGGAATACAACCCTAGTTTGTGTAATCTCTCCTCTTAATTTAACCCTTGGAGTCCAGGTATCATTCTAGTAAATCTACGTTGCACTCCCTCCAATGCCAATATATCCTTCCTATGGTGCGGTGCCCAGAACTGAACACAGTTCTCCAGGTGTGGTCTAATCAGGGCTTTGATTAGCTGTAGCTTACCTTCTACCCCCTTGTATTCTAGTCTTCTCGAAAAAAAGGCCAGCGTTCCATTAGCCTTCTTGATTATTTTCTGTACATGGCCATGACATTTTAATGATCTACATACATGGACTCCTAAGTCTCTTCGAACCTCCACTGTTTTGAGCTTTTCACCATTTAGAAAGTACTCTGATCTATCCTTTTTGAGTCCAAAGTGGGTGACCTCACACTTGCCTTCATTGAAATCTATTTGCCACAGTTTTGTCCATTCACTTAATTTATTACTATCTCTCTGTAATTTTATGCTTTCATCCACACTGTTTACAATGCTGCCTATCTTTGTGTCATCTGCAAATTTGGATATGTGGCTCTCTATCCCGTCATCTAAGTCGTTAATAAATACAGTGAATAGTTGAGGCCCCAACTCAGATTCCCTGTGGGACACCACTAGTCACATCCTGCCAATTTGAGTACCTGCCCATTATCCCTACTCTCTATCACCTGCCGCTCAGCCAATTTCCTAACCAGGTCAATAATTTGCCCTCAATTCCATAAGCTTCAACTTTAGCTAACAGTCTCTTATGGACTTTATCGAATGTCCTCTGGAAGTCTATATAAGCAACATTCATAGACATTCCCCTGTCCACTACTTTAGTCACCTCTTCAAAAAATTCAATCAGGTTCGTTAGGCATGACCTACCCTTTACAAATCCATGCTGGCTCTCTCTGATCACTTGAAAATTTTCAAGGTGTTCAGTCACTCTATCCTTAATTATAGACTCTAGTAATTTCTCGACAACAGATGTTAGGTTAACCGGTCTATAATTCCCTGGTTTCCCTCTCTCACCTTTCTTAAATAGCGGAGTGACATGTGTAATTTTCTAATCTAAAGGAAGGGTTCGTGAACCGAGAGAACTTTGGAAGATTATAGTTAGGGCTTTTGCAATGTTTTCACCTACTTCCTTTAAAACCCTGGGACTGAAACCATCTGGTCCTGGGGATTTGTCACTCTTTAGTGCCATTATTTTCTTCATTACTGTTAATTTGCTTATCTTGCCATGTTTGCAAGATTAGGTTATTTCCAAAAAGGATATTACCAACAAAGGTGTCAATTGTGGCTTACTGGTAGCACTCTCACCTGCTTGAGTTCGAAGGTTGTGGGTTCAAGTCCCACTCCAGAGACTGAAGAACAGACTCCAGTGCTGCACTGTTGGAGGTGCTGTCTTTTGGATGAGATGTTAAACCAGGTAGACGTAAAAGATCCCATGGCACTATTTTGAAGAAGAGCAGGGGAGTTCTCCCCAGTGTCCTGGCCAATATTTATCCCTCAACCAACATCACTAAAACTGAATATCTGGTCATTATCACATTGCTGTCTGTGGGACCTTGCTGTGCACAAATTGGCGACCGCGTTTCCTACATGACAACTGTGACTACGCTTCAAAAGTACTTCATTCCTTGTAAAGTGCTTTGGGATGCACAGAAGTCATGAAAGATGCTATATAAATTCAAGTCTTTCTTTTATCAGCAGGCATTCTGTTGCTGCCCCAGGAGCTACTACCATTCCTCTCCTGGCAGTCCCTGGGATCAGTGGTGTCAGCAGTGGAATGCAGGGAAATTGGCTGGGTTGGAGGGCCCTGTCTATCCACCATCATTTATAAGCAGTGGGGTGGTAAAAGAGTGGCCAACGGCCTGTCCTGATGGAACAAGGGATGAAAATCCAGTTTGCGCTGGGAGAATTGCAGTAGGCCTCCCTGCCCAATTTTCCTTTATTTTACTCTGCTGATTTTGGACAGTATAGTGGTGGAAAATCCAGCCTATTATTTCTTTTGTTTAACATGGACCAGTGATGTAAAGCAGCATGAAGACACGAATGTAATGTAGAACTGAAAATTCAATTTCTGAGGTCAATTGACAACTTCAGTTTACAATTGTCATTCAATACATAAAGGTCAAGTCTAAAAGTTTAGGTCCTTAACGTAGAATAACATAGAAACTAAAACACGGAAACCAGCTGTTTGGCCCAACCGGTCTGTATTTTTATTTATCTTCCACCCGAGTAGTAATACGAATCACATGTGCCCACCCTGTCCTCATATCCCATTGCTCCCCTTTCCTTCAATCTACCCTATTCTTAAATGTCTGCTTCAATCACTAACTCTGGTAGTGCATTCCACAGCCTCACAACCTTCTGTGTAAAAAGGTTTCTCCTGCTCTCGCTCCTAAATCTCTTACACTTAATCTTATGTCTATGCTCATGCGTTCTAGGTCCTAACTAGAGGATAGTCATCAAAATATTATTGGAACGCAAGATCAAGAAGTAAATTTTAAATGTCTCCATTATCAGTGTGGAGTCTTGGTGAATGGGGACATGGAATATGACCTCCTTGACTGATTGTCCAATCTGAGGTCTTGTTAAGTGAGGTTGTGCACCTAGAGCAGAGTTTGAAAGCACACTGTCATATATTGTGTTTGGTGTGAAGCTTCGTTTCTAACTATTATATACAAAATACTATTTTGCAATACCCAAGAACAACATGCTAGCTGATTTTCTTTCCATGGTACTTAATTTCCCTTGTACATAAGAGGTAATTTTCCACCTTCGTGCCTCCCGGCGAGAAGCCTTCCTCGCTGGCAGCAAATATCGAAATTCAGGTGCATGCTGTGGATGATTTTCGAAATACAAGGTCATAAAATCATACGCAGCACTGCTAGAATGTCCAATATGTGTTCTCAGCAGCCGACGCTTAGAACATTATCCCTATAGTGTTTGCACAGTTAGCTGAAGATTTAGTAAAACATCATGAACAGTTTAATATCCAATTCTGATCCAATCCAGGGCACTCGGATATTTAATAGAAACTTTTTTTAAAGCCTCAGGAAACATTACTTATAGCAATTAAACTATTAACTGGCTCATATTCCTTTATTTCTGTGATTTACTATCTAGCAATACTGTACCATTTTCTTCCTCCCCACATTAAAATGTAAACTATTACACATCAAAATATGTGTGAATGTCATTCAGAAAATACTTCATATCCAGTAATACAAAAATGGGATTAATGCAACATGTTTAAACATGTAATAACCATGAAACTGTTAGGCTCAATTGATTAGGAGATGATGTGGTGATTTCAAAAAATATTTTGTGATGAATTCATTGTAATATAATTAATTATTTTGTACATAACAGAGAAAAAATATAATTTTTTACTGGCAATGATAGCCATTTAAATAATCTTTCAGATTTCTTCATTTTTCACTCCTTATCTCTGTTCCACTGTAAGAAGTTTTACTGCAACAGGAATTTCATTGCATCTCGTTTTGGGAACAGCTGAATTGTGGGTATTAGGAATTCCATATTTCACATACTGGAAGATTGTCAGTACAGGCCAGGACAATCAGTCATTAACATCAATTCCTTTCCTTCACTATTCATGTTTCCATTGTTTCTAGTAAGCAAAGTTGGTCCATCACAACAAACTATCAGGACACTGGCATACCAGCACGTCTAATATTGTCTTTTTTTTGCATTTCTGCAGGCATGCTGCCATGCAGCATTACAAAATTTGCTGGTTGACAATTGGCTTGGCCTCTATGTACCCCTGCACACTATTGTCTGGCAATTAGTGAGGGGTGAGCACTAGAAATACAGTTACCAGATCCCACAGTAGCGCTTAATAGCAACCAGTAATGCCACAGGAAGATTTCAAGCCTCCCACCTCATGCAGGCACAGTACATGATCCTTGTTCCTTGTTAGGCTACAAATGGTCGTGACAAGTAAGACACCTTTGCACACAGTATATGACATAATGTACCCATACCCTGGGAGATACTTATGCATCCGGCACGGGCTCGATGGGCCAAATGACCTCCTTCAGTGTTGTAACCATTCTATGATTCTATGAATTACCAAACGGCCATGCATTAATTCTGGATCCTTACAGACAATTGCATTTTTCTTCCTATTTTAGAATATACACAGCTTTGTTATCTAACAGGAAGCAGAGAGTTGGGATAAATGGTTCATTCTCGGACTGGCAACCAGTAGCCAGTGGTGTTCCGCAGGGGTCGGTGCTGGGTCCCCAACTCTTTACAATCTATATTAACGATTTGGAGGAGGGGACCGAGTGTAACATATCAAAGTTTGCAGATGATACAAAGATGGGAGGGAAAGTGGAGAGTGAGGAGGACATAAAAAACCTACAGGGGGATATAGACAGGCTGGGTGAGTGGGTGGAGATTTGGCAGATGCAATACAATATTGGAAAATGTGAGGTTATGCACTTTGGCAGGAAAAATCAGACAGCAAGTTATTATCTTAATGGCAAGAAACTGGAAAGTACTGCAGTACAAAGGGATCTGGGGGTCCTAGTGCAAGAAAATCAAAAAGTTAGTATGCAGGTGCAGCAGGTGATCAAGAAGGCCAACGGAATGTTGGCTTTTATTGCTAGGGGGATAGAATATAAAAACAGGGAGGTATTGCTGCAGTTATATAAGGTATTGGTGAGACCACACCTGGAATACTGCATACAGTTTTGGTGTCCATACTTAAGAAAAGACATACTTGCTCTCGAGGCAGTACAAAGAAGGTTCACTCGGTTAATCCCGGGGATGAGGGGGCGGACATATGAGGAGAGGTTGAGTAGATTGGGACTCTACTCATTGGAGTTCAGAAGAATGAGAGGCGATCTTATTGAAACATATAAGATTGTGAAGGGGCTTGATCGGGTGGATGTGGTAAGGATGTTCCCAAGGATGGGTGAAACTAGAACTAGGGGGCATAATCTTAGAATAAGGGGCTGCTCTTTCAAAAGTGAGATGAGGAGAAACTTCTTCACTCAGAGGGTAGTAGGTCTGTGGAATTTGCTGCCCCAGGAAGCTGTGGAAGCTACATCATTAAATAAATTTAAAACAGAAATAGACAGTTTCCTAGAAGTAAAGGGAATTAGGGGTTACAGGGAGCGGGCAGGAAATTGGACATGAATTTTGATTTGAGGTTAGGATCAGATCAGCCATGATCTTATTGAATGGCGGAGCAGTCTCGAGGGGCCGATTGGCCTACTCTTGCTCCTATTTCTTATGTTCTTATGTTCTTATTTATTAATCATGAATGTAAACAATGTACAGTTACTCTCACCATCAGACTGCTTGTGATTTCGAATCATATCAAGACAAGGTATGAGACAACATAGAGCCGGCGTGGACTCAATGGGCCAAATGGCCTCCTTCTGTGCTATAACCTTTCTATGATTCTACGATTCTAGGTATGCATTCACTGGAGAGGCAAGAATAAGTAGCCCAAGAATAACATCGGAGGGGCAATTTTCAGACTTTGCAGCCCCAATGAAAACCCTCGCCTACCAGGAGTGCATATCAGAAATTCAGGCAAGCGCTGCTTATGAATCCCTAACCATTAATATAAATGTTTCGAAAATTATGCACAATGTGCACGTGCACTTCCAGGAAGCAAACCTCCCGGCCAGGAGAAGCAAGTCAGAAAATGACTTCTCTGACTTAAAAGAACATTCTCATTCAGTAAGTTGTCTTGCAATATAATTTATCTATCAGGATAATTAACAGCACAATGATATAATTTGTATCATAATGTAGCAACTAGCAATAATTTTATCATTTTTAATCCTAGTTATAATAAAAGCTAAGATTAAGAAAAAGGCATTGTAAAGGTTCACAGTGGAACAGTCACACTGTCTGGCGCAATGCAAATGCTCTGTCGTGGCTAGTGAGGCAATGCAGCAGCAGAGTTCTTAGAGAGCCTTGCTCCTGTTGTGGCTCAGTTGGTAGCATGCTTTGCCTCTAAATCAGAAGGTTTTGGGTTCAAGTCCCACTCCAGGGACTTGGGCACAGAATCTATGCTGATACTTTGGTGCAGTATTGAGGGAGTGCTACATTTTCAGAGATAATCTGGATGCTATGTTAAACTGAGGCTCTGCCTGCCATTTCAGGAGGCTGTAAAAGATCCCATGGCACTATTTCAAAGGGAAACAGGAGAGTTCTTCCTAATATCCTAGCCAATATTTTATCCCTCAATCAACATCATCAGAACAGATTATCTGGTCATTATCACGTTGCTGTTTGTGGGAGCTTGCTCTGCACAAATTGGCTGCCGTGCTTCCTACATTACAACAGTGACTACACTTCAAAAGTACTTATTTGGCTGTAAAGTGCTTTGGGATGTCCTGAGTTGTGAAAGGCACTAAATAAATGCAAGTCTGACTTTCCTGGAATTTGGGTTGCCCATAAACTCTTCATCAAGGGGTTTCTTCAATGTGGCATGATACTTGGAGGTCAGTTGTTTGGTGAGGTTAAAAAGGTGATACCTGGAGGTTAGTTGTTTGGTGAGGTTAAAAAGAAAAATGTTTAAAATAATTACAGTAAACAATCCGGAAATTAACCAGAGGTTGGTCAGCACCTAATACAAAAAGGTTAACACTCTGGTTGTGACCCTTCATCAGAAGTTGCATAGTCAGACTGCAGAGATATCTTCTTGGGTTCGGTGGCATCAGTCTCACCTGTAATTGGGCTAAGCGTCTTACTTTTTATAGGAGTTCACTCACATTGTCTTATATCTACTTTAATGACAGAGTTACCAGGGATGTAGCAATAGCATCCTCTTGTGATCTGGACCAGATATTCATATCTTTAGCATGTTTCCCTCTTCAAACTCTCCACTGGTAGATGGAGTAAAGACCTTTTGAGATGAAGTCCAATATGTTTTGATAAGCTGCTTTATTTCACAATAAGGCAAACAGCAGTTATGACTGGACTCATTTAATACAAACAATATGACTTATCTTCACATAATGATACAAAATAAAGAACACATCATATTTTTCCACATTAGTGGTCATTTTTACTTTACTTAAACAAAGTGACTTCTAACTGTTTCTCCAGCATTTCTGACTTCGTAGTCTCTGTGAAAGCCCTTGCAGTTTTCTTGTAAAAAAAACTGACAGCTTATGCAACATCCTGCTTCCAAAAAGCTTCTTTGTTAACCTATGTCCCAGTCCCTGTCACTCTCCCTCTGTTCACAGTCAAAAAATGTTCAAAGACTTTCCAATTCAACAATACAATGGATGTGAGGTGTTTTTTTTCAATTGCTGGGACAGACTAACGGATTGCTTATTTATGGTCTATGGGGAAACGACATCAAAGCTAACATACTAGGATCTCAATTACTAACCGTGCCAGCTTTTTTTTACACTTCTTTGAATTCACTTTGTTTTTAAAATCCCAGCATTCCAAATCCTTTCTGTGGAACAATGGTCAACAAAATCGCAAAATGTAACAGTAATGCTTGCAGATGAACACTTTGGGCCCGATAATAACCCAAAGGTGGGTTCTGAGTGAGGGGGAGCGATAGCGGGCGCGGAGACCTGGAAGAAGTTTCAGCATGTTGGTTTTGCATCTCCAATGTGCGACAATGGGCGTGATGTGAAACCACATAACGCGATCTCAACTCGACTATTGAAAGGGCCATTCAAAGATGGAATTTGGAGGAGTTGGGAGGTCCTGTAAAGAGGCGGCAATGTTTAAACATGGACTCAGGATGGTCAAAGGCTGCACCCCGGTTTAATGATGCCTCACCAGTTGTACTGCTGGGTGCAGTAAGGAGCAGGAAGGAGATAATCTTCCCCAGCAATGGGAAGAAGAAACTTGCTGCTGTTACCAAGAAGGCGTGGTTGGAGGTGGCTGAGGAGGTCAACAGCAGGAGTATTGTTCCTCTTACCTGGATTCAATACAGGAAGCTCTTTAATGACCTAAGCAGGTCAGGAAAGAACATAAGAACATAAAGCATAGAAAATAGAAACATGGAAAATTTGCGGCAGAGAAGGAGGTCATTGTTTCTGTGCCAGTCAAATTGAACTACCCAGCCTAATCCCACTTTCCAGCACTTGGTCCGTAGCCTAGTAGGTTATGGCACTTCAAGTGCATATCTAAGCACCTTTTAAATGTGATGAGGGTTTCTGCTTCTATCACCCTTTCAGGTAGCGAGTTCCAGACCCCCACCACCCTCTGGGTGAAAAAAAATTTTCCTCATCTCCCCTCTAATCCTTCTGCCAACTACTTTAAATCTATGCCCCTTGGTTATTGACCGAACTGCTAAGGGAAACAGATGAACTAGGAGCAGAAGTAGGCCATACGGCTCCTCGAGCCTGCTCCATCATTCAATAAGATCATGACTGATCTTTGACCTCAACTCCAATTTCCTGCCCGATCTCCAAATCCCTGGATTCCCTTAGAGTCCAAAAATTTATTGATCTCCCCCTTGAATATACTCAACGATTGAGCATCCACAACCCTCTGGGGTAGAGAATTCCAAAGCTTCACAACCCTCTGAGTGAAGAAATTTCTCCTCATCTCAGTCCTAAATAGCTGAACCTTATCCTGAGACTATACCCCTAGATCTAGACTCTCCAGCCAGGAGAAACAGCCTCTCAGCATCTACCATGTCAAGCTGTCTCAGAATCTTATATGTTTTAATGAGATCACCTCTCATTCTTCTAAACTCCAGGGAGTATAGGTCCATTCTACTCAATCTCTCCTCATAGGACAACCCTCTCATCCCAGGAATCAATCTAGTGAAACATTGTTGCATCGCATCTAAGGCAAGTATAGCCTTTCTTAGGTGAGGAGACCAAAACTGTATACAGTACTCCAGGTGTGGTCTCACCAAAATCCTGTATAATTGCAGCAAGACTTCCTTACTCTTGTACTCCAACCCCCTTGCAATAAAGGCAAACATACGATTTGCCTTCCTAGACAACAAATAGCGCCATAGTACAAAAAAATGATAAGATGTCTAAAAATGTTAAAAAGACAAATCTAAAGGCACTGTAGCTGAATGCACGAAGCATTCATAATAAGGTAGACAAATTAACAGCGCAAATAGATGTAAATGCATATGATATAATTGCAATTACAGAAACATGGCTTCAGGATGACCAAGGCTGGGAGCTGAATATCCAAGGGTATTTAATATTTAGGAAGGACAGGCAAAAAGGAAAAGGAGCTGGGTGGTGTTGTTAGTAAAGGATGAAATCAGAGCAATAGTGAGAAGGGATATTGGCTCAGAAAATCAAGATGTAGAATCAGTCTGGGTGGAGTTAAGAAGCACCAAGGGGCAGAAAACACTGGTGGGAGTTGTCTATAGGCCTCCAAACAGTAGTGGTAATGTAGGGGATGGCATCAAACAGGAAATTAGGGATGCATGTAACAAGGGTACTACAGTAATCATGGGTGACTTTAATCTACATATAGACTGGCGAAACCAAATTAGCAATAATACTGTGGAGGATGAATTCCTGGAGTGTGTACGAGATTTTTTTTTGACCAGTATGTTGAGGAGCCAACCAGGGAACAGGCTATCCTAGATTGGGTATTGTGCAATGAGAAGGGGTTAAGTAATAATCTTGTTGTGCGGAGTCCTTTAGGGAAGAGTGACCACAACATGATAGAATTCTTCATTAAGATGGAAAGTGAAGTAGTCCAATCCGAAACTAGGATCCTAAATAAAAACAAAGGAAACTACGAAGGTATGAGGAGTGAGTTGTCTAAGATAGATTGGAAAGCTTCATTAAAAGGCATGACGGTGGATAGGCAATGGCTAACATTTAAGGAACGAATGCATGAATTGCAACAATTATACATTCCTTCCTGGCGCAAAAACACAAAAGGAAAAGTGGCCCAACCATGGCTAACAAAAGAAATTAAGGATAGTATTAGATCCAAAGAGGAGTCATATAAAGTTGTCAGAAAAAGTAGCAAGCCTGAGAATTGGGAGCAGTTTAGAATTCAGCAAAAAAGGACCAAGAGATTGATTAAGAGAGGAAAAATAGAGTATGAGAGTAAACTTGCAAGGAACTAAAAGCAGACTGTAAAAGCTTCTACAAGTATGTAAAAAGAAAAAGATTAGTGAAGACAAATGTCTTACAATCAGAAACGGGAGAATTTATAATGGGGAACAAGGAAATGGCAGAGCAATTAAACAAATACTTCATGGAAGAGGACACAAAAAAACTTCCCAGAAATGCTAGGGAACCAAGGGACCAGTGAGAAGGAGGAATTAAAGGAAATTTGTATTAGTAAAAAAATAGTGCTGGAGAAATTAATGGGACTGAAAGCCGATAAATCCCCAGGGCCTGATAATCTGCATCCCAGAGTACTAAAAGAGGTAGCCATGGAAATAATGGACGCAGTGGTTGTTATCTTCCAAAATTCTATAGATTATGGAACAGTTCCTGCAGATTGGAGTGTTGCAAATGTAACCCCACTATTTAAAAAAGGAGGGAGAGAGAAAACAGGGAACTAACATCAGTGGTAGGGAAAATGATAGAGTCTATTATAAAGGTTGTGATAACAGGACACTTAGAAAATATCAACGGGATTAGACCAAAGTCAATGTGGATTTATGAAAGGGAAATCATGTTTGACAAACTACTGGAATTTTTTGAGGATGTAACTGGTAGAATAGATAAAGGAGAACCAGTGGATGTGGTTTATTTGGATTTTCAGGAGGCCTTTGATAAAGTCCCACATAAGAGGTTAGTGTGCAAAATTAAAGCACATGGGATTGGGGGTAATATACTGGCATGGATTGAAAATTGGTTAACAGACAGGAAACAGAGAGTAGGAATAAATGAGTCTTTTTCGGGGTGGCAGGCGGTGACTAGTGGGGTACCGCAGGGATCAGTGCTTGGGCCCCAGCTATTTACAATATATATCAATAATTTGGATGAGGGAACCAAATGTAATATTTCCAAGTTTGCTGACGACACAAAACTAGGTGGGATCGTGGGTTGTGAGGAGGATGCAAAGAGGCTTCAAGGCGATTTAGACAAGTTGAGTGAGTGGGCAAATACATGGCAAATGCAGTATAACATGAATAAATGTGAAGTTATCCACTTCAGAAGGAAAAACAGAAAGGCAGAGTATTATTTAAATGGTGATAGATTGGGGAATGTTGATGTACAAAGGGACCTGGGTGTCCTTGTACACCAGTCACTGAAAGCAAACATGCAAGTGCAGCAAGCAGTTAGGAAGGTAAATGGTATGTTGGCCTTCATTGCAAGAGGATTTGAGTACAGGAGCAAGGATGTCTTACTGCAGTTATACAGGGCCTTGGTGAGACCATATCTGGAGTATTGTGTGCAGTTTTGGCCTCCTTACCTAAGAAAGGATATTCTTGCCATAGAGGGAGTGCAGTGAAGGTTCACCACACTGATTCATGGAATGGCAGAACTGTCGTATGAGGAGAGATTGGGTCGACTCAGCTTGTATTCACTCGAGTTTAGAAGAATGAGAGGGGATCTCATTGAAACATATAAAATTCTAACAGGGCTAGACAGACTGGATGCAGGGAGGATGTTTCCCCTGGCTGGGGGAAGTCCAGAACGAGGGGTCACAGTCTCAGCATATGGGGTAGGACATTTAGGACTGAGATGAGGAGAAATTTCTTCACTCAGAGGGTGGTGAACCTGTGGAATTCTCTACCACAGAAGGCTATGGAGGCCAAGTCACTGAATATATTTAAGAAGGAGATAGATAGATTTCTAGACACAAAAGGCATCAAGGGGTATGGGGAGAGAGCAGGAATATGGTATTGAGATAGAGGATCAGCCATGATCATTATGAATGACGGAGCAGGCTCGAAGGGCCGAATGGCCTACTCCTGCTCCTATTTTCTATGTTTCTATGTTTAATTGCTTGCTCTAGCTGATCGTTAACTTTCTGTGTTTGGTCTACAAGGACACCCAAATCCCTCTGAACACCAACATTTAATAGTTTCTCACCATTTAAAAAATATTCTTTTTTTCTATTCTTCCTACCAAAGTGAAAAACCTCACATTTCCCAGCATTATACTCCATCTGCCACCTTCTTGCCCACTCACTTAACCTGTCGCTATCCCTTTACACACTCTTTGTGTCCTCCTCACAGCTTACGTTCCCACCTAGCTATGTATCAAAGGCAAACTTGGATACATTACACTCGGTCCCTTCATCTAAGTCATTAATATAAGCTGAGGCCCAAGCACCGATCCTTGTCGCACCCCACTAGTTACAGCCTGCCAACCTGAAAATGACCTGTTTGTTCCTACTCTGTTTTCTGTCCATTAACCAATCCTCTATCCATGCTATCTTATTACCCCCAACCCCATGAGCCCTTATCTTGTGTAACAATCTTTCGTGTGGCACCTTATCGAATGCCTTTTGAAAATCCAAATATACTACATCCACTGATTCCCCTTTATCTACCCTGCTAGTTACATCCTCAAAAAACTCTAATAGGTTTGTCAAACATGATTGCCCTTTCATAAAACTATTTTGACTCTACCTAATCATATTATGATTTTCTAAGTACTCTGTTACCACGTCCTTAATAATGGATTCCAGCATTTTCCCGACAGCTGATGTCAGGCTAACTGGCCTGTAGTTCCCTGTTTTCTCTCTCTCTCTCCTTTCTTGAATAATGGGGTTACATTTGCTACTTTCCAATCCACTAGGGCTATTCTAGAATCTAGGGAATTTTGGAAGATCAGAACCAATGCACCCACTATCTCTGCAGTCACCTCTTTTAGAACCCTAGGATGTAGGCCATCAGGTCCAGTGGAATTGTCAGCTTTTAGTCCCATTAATTTCTCCAGTACTTTTTTAAAACTAATATTGATTACTTTAAGCTCCTCACTGTCATTAGACCTTTGGTACCCCACTATTTCCGGTATGTTTTTTGTGTCTTCTACTGTGAAGACAGATACAAAATATTTGTTTAATGTCTCTGCCATTTCCCTATTCCCCATTATAATTTCTCCAGTCTCTGCCTCTAAGGGACCCAAGTTTACTTTCGCTAATCTCTTCCTTTTTACATACTTGTAGAAACTCTTACAATCTGTTTTTATATTTCTTGCTTGTTTACTCTCATATTCTATTCTCTCCCTTTTCATTAATGTTTTGGTCATCCTTTGCAGGTTTCTAAAACTGTCCCAATCCTCAGGCTTACTACACTTTTTGGCAACATTATAAGCCTCTTCTTTTAATCTAATACTATCCTTAACTTCTTTAGTTAGCCACGGATGGATCACTTTTCCCATGGAGTTCTTATTTCTCAATGGAATGTATGTTCGTTGAGAATTATGAAATATTTTGTTAAATGTTCGCCATTGCTTATCTTCCATCATATCTTTTAATCTAATTTCCCAATCTACCTAAGCCAACTCGCCCCTCATACCTATATAATTGGCTCTGTTTAAATTTAAGTCTCTACTTTCGGACTGAAGTACGTCACTCTTGAAAGCAATGTGAAATTCTATCATATTATGATCACTCTTCCCCAGAGGATCCCTTACTATAAGATTACTAATTAACCCTGTCTCATTACACAAGACAAGATCTAAAATAACCTGTTCTCTGGTTGTTTCCATGATGTATTGTTCTAGGAAACTGTCTCGAATGTATTCCATGAACTCGTCCTCCAAACTACTTTTGCCAATTTGATTTGCCCAGTCTATATGAAGATCTAAGACCCCACGATTATTGCATTACCTTTGTTACAAGCTCCTCTTATTTCTTGATTAATACTCTGTCCAACAGTATAACTACTGTTAGGGGGCCTATAAACTACTCCCACCAGTGTTTTCTGCGCCTCGTTATTTCTTATCTCCACCCATTCTGATTCTACTTCCTGATTTTCCGAGCCAAGATACTTTCTCACTAGTGCCCTTATCTCATCCTTCATTATCAGGGCTACCCCCTCCTTTTCCATTTTGTTTGTCTTTTTGAAAAGTCAAGTACCCGGGAATATTTATTACCCAATCTTGGTCACCTTGCAAACACGTCTCAGTAATGGCTACTAGATCAAACCCATTTATCTCTATTTGTGCCATTAATTCATCTATCTTGTTACGATTGCTTCCCACGCCTTCAGATAAAGCATCTTTAATTTTAACTTTTTACTATTTTTCCCTGATTTGACCTTATGCACTGATATACTATTACTGTTAAATTCTCTGTCCCTTCCTGTCACACTCTACCTATCTTTACCCAAATCACTACACTGCTCTATGGCCTTGACTTTTCTCATTAGATTTATAAATTTCCACTCACCTGACCCCTCCCAGCACTTTTTTAGTTTAAAGCCCTGTCTGCAGTCCTAGTTATTCAATTTGCCAGGACACTGGTCCCAGCCCGGTTTAAGTGGAGCCTGTCCCGATGGAACAGATCCCTCTTTCCCCAGTACTGGTGCCAGTGCCTCATGAATCGAAACCCTTGTCTCCCACACCACTCTTTGAGCCATGCATTTAACCATCTAATCTGTTTGTCCCTATGCCAATTTGCACATGGCTCAGGTAGTTTTCCAGAGATTATTACCTTTGAGATTCTGCTTATTAATTTGGACCCTTGCTCCTCAAACACACTCAGCAGAACCTCGTTCCTAGTTCTACCTATTTCGTTGGTCCCTACGTGGACCATGACAACTGGATCCTTCCCCTCATGCTCTGAGTTCTTTTCCAGCCTCAAGAAGATGTCCTTAAGCCTGGCACGGGCAGGCAACACAGCCTTTGGGATCCCGATCGTGGCTGCAGGGAACAGTATCTATCCCCCTGACTAAACTATCCCCTAACACTACCACATTCCTTTTTACACCCCCCACTTGAATGGCCTCCTGTACCATGGTGCCGTGGTCAGTTTGCCCATCCTCCCTGCAATCTTTGTTCTCATCCATACAGGTAACAAGCACCTCGTACCTGTTGGACAAGGTCAAAGGCTGTGGCTCCTCCATCACTAGATCCTGGGTCCCCAGACCTGCCTGACTCATAGTCACATCCTCCTGTCCCTGACCACTGACCAAATCTAAACTACTACCTAATCTAAGCGATGTGGCTGCATCCTGGATCAAAGTGTCCAGATAACTCTCTCCCTCCCTGATGCATTGCAATGTCTGCAACTCAGACTCCAGCTCAACAACTCTGAGCCGGAGTTCCTCGAGTTGCAGACACTTACTGCTGATGTGGTTGCCGGGAATCACGCTGCTCTCCACCAGCTTCCACATGCAACAGTTATGACACACCACCTGCCCTGCCATCTCGGGCCTCAGGTCACTGCTCCTTTATATCCCTGCCACTCTTGCTGTGCTCTCGCTGCTTTGAAAGATGAGTACGGTTGCAGATTTGCCTACATCCTGTAGTGCACACCCCCACCACCATCCCCCTCATGTTGTCTTGTCAAACATACTCCATCACATCATTCCTCACAGCCTCTTAAGTTTCAAGAGCACTCATTGTTCACTTTCTATGCACTTCCTCATCTCCCCATTTATCCATCGACCACTGCCATTCACCCCAATCCTTATGCAACATGATGCATTTGTCTGATAGTCACCTCCACTGAATGCACTGGATCCATCAGGTGAACACATGCCTTACAGTCACTCATAGGTCTGTTGTTTCCCTGTTTCAGGCGAAGGGAGCACAAAACACAAGGGAGAAGGAGAGGATTGGAGGTGGCTCAACACAGATAGTGCAGCTGACATCTACAGAGGAAGAGGCCATGGAGATCAGTGGCATCTCTGTGTCCCTGACCAATGGAGATAGAGAGACTGGGACTTCGCAGCTGCCTGCTCACAGAATTAAATATCTCTGACCCACATCTCAGACAAGACTAACTCATGTTGACTTGATTTCAGCAACAAGTGAAATATGATACGCGTAATTATGTTGAGTGGCAACATTTTTACATTGCCAGTACTAATTCATATCCCTTTCTTCTCTCCTCCAGGGCCTTCATGCATAGATCCGTCGACTTTCCTGATGATGATTCCTCTGAGGATTTGATTCCTTCCGAGGACGCACCATCACAGGACATATTATCAGGAACTAACGCAAATACTCGCACTTCGATGGGTCCAGTTAGTTGGGTTTTCAACTGGTGAGTCACAGTTCTTAAGTGAGCATGAGCAGAGAGTGGTGGCAGGGACAGCTATGGAGAGTCCATGTCGGAGGGTGCACTCCTCTCCAAACTCTCCTCGTCATCCTCGTTCCCCCTCCTCTTCATTGGAACATCAACAGATGGTGAGTGATGAGCGCCTTGTTCCTCCTCCAGCTCTAGTACTCGCTGCTGTGCAATGTTGTGCAGAACGCAGCACACCTTGGTCATTCTGGACACCCTCACTGGCGAGTACTGAGAGGCACCTCCAGACCTGTCCAGGCATCTGAAGTACATTTTGAGCATGCCGATGGCTTGCTCGGTAACATTTCTGATTGTCATATGGCTGTCGTTGTACTGCTCTTGGGGTTCATTGGTGGGGTTCCTCATAGCTGTTATCAGTCAAGTTTGAAGGGGGTATCCTTTGTCTCCTAACAGCTACCCCTTAAGTCTCCTTCCAGGTATGAAGAGTTCGGAGATGTTGGACTGCTGCAGGATGAAAGTATCATGGCAACTCTCAGGGAGGCTGGCCCTTTTTTTTTATTCGTTTATGGGATGTGGGCGTCGCTGGCAAAGCCAGCATTTATTGCCCATCCCTAATTACCCTTGAGAAGGTGGTGATGAGCCTCCTTCTAGAACTGCTATAGTCCGTGTGGTGAAGGTTCTCCCACAGTGCTATTAGGTAGGGAGTTCCAGGATTTTGATCCAGCGATGATGAAGGAACGGTGATATATTTCCAAGTCAGGATGGCGTGTGACTTGGAGGGGAACGTGCAGGTGGTGTTGTTCCCATGTGCCTGCTGCCCTTGTCCTTCTAGGTGGTAGAGGTCGCGGGTTTGGGAGATGCTGTCGAAGAAGCCTTGGCGAGTTACTGCAGTACATCCTGTGGATGGTACACACTGCAGCCTCGGTGCGCTGGTAGTGAAGGGAGTGAATGTTTAGGGTGGTGGATGGGGTGCCAATCAAGCGGGCTGCTTTGTCCTGGATGGTGTCGAGCTTCTTGAGTGTTGTTGGAGCTGCACTCATCCAGGCAAGTGGAAAGTATTCCATCATACTCCTGACTTATGCCTTGTAGATGGTGGAAAGGCTTTAGGGAGTCAGGAGGTGAGTCACTCGTTGCAGAATACCCAGCCTCTGACCTGTTCTTGTAGCCACAGTATTTATGTGGCTGGTCCAGTTAAGTTTCTGGTCAATGGTGACCCCCAGGATGTTGATGGTGGGAGGTTTGGCGATGGTAATGCCGTTGAATGTCAAGGGGAGGTGGTTAGACTCTCGCTTGTTGGAGATGGTCATTGCCTGGCACTTGTCTGGCATGAATGTTACTTGCCACTTATCAGCCCAAGCCTGGATGTTGTCCAGGTCTTGCTGGATGTGAGCATGGATTGCTTCACGGACTGCTTCAGACCTGCATGAACCTTTTCTTATGGTTGCACACCAGCTACACATTGATGGAATGAAATCAGTCGGGGTTGATGAATACTCCTAGTTGATCTGGTGGTCCTCAGATTGCCACGTGTGTGCAATCGATGGCACCTGTACCTGTGGGAAGCCAGCCAGAGATGCAAATCTGAGTGCCCACTCTTGATGGCTATTGACGCTGCAGGGGAAGTTGACATAAGTCGTAGCCCTGGCAACAACTCATCCATCACCTTCCTTATGCACTTACGTGCAGCCGACTGGGAGACCCTGGATACGCCATAGGCAAAAAAATTGATGGCAGTGGTGACTTTCACAGTGACTGGTAATGCCTGGCCACCAGGTCCAGCTGGGAACATTTCTTCTTCTAGCAGGCTGCAGTCTGTGTTCACCTGAGGTTTCAATCTGAGCCTCTGGAAGCACAGCTCTTCAGAGAGGTCAACGAAGCTGAGCCTCTATCTGTACACCCCTGTTAGATGGGTAGTGCCTCCTGTGAACTCGGCCCCTCTGTTACTCCCCTCTCTGTTGGTCTCCTCTCTGTTGGTCTCCTCTCTGTTGGTCTCCTCTCTGTTGCTCCCCTCTCTGTTGCTCCCCTCACTGTTGCTCCCCTCACTGTTGTTCCCCTCTCTGTTGGTCTCCTCTCTGTTGGTCTCCTCTCTGTTGCTCCCCTCACTGTTGTTCCCCTCACTGTTGCTCCCCTCTCTGTTGGTCTCCTCTCTGTTGCTCCCCTCACTGTTGTTCCCCTCACTGTTGCTCCCCTCTCTGTTGGTCTCCTCTCTGTTGGTCTCCTCTCTGTTGGTCTCCTCTCTATTAGTCTCCTCTCTGCTGTTGGTCACCTTTCAGTTGTCCACCTGCAGCTCCCACCACAACACAACCTTGCTGATGTGGATGCTGATTGTCTTCTTAATCCGAAGTATAATCTAAAGCAGCCATGGCACCACCCATCCTGATGTTCTCTGTTTGAAAACCTCCAAACTTTACCAATACGTTTGTCACCACAAGAACTCTCAGCAAACCGTTCCTCAGAGGGAACTGAGAAAGCAGCTGTGAGCACTGAGCCTTTAATCATATCGGGATACCTGACCTTTAACCATCCCCATGGAGTGCCGCTCAATCTCACCTCCGTTTTACCGCCGAGTTTCCTGGGAAACCCATGCTAGAGGCATTAATTTCAAATCGCTGCCACAGTCTAATGAAAGGATACTCATTATAATATATTATAATATATTATAATGACGGACCTGCCTTTGGAGAAAGGGTTACTTGGCCGCGCCCAAACTCGCTCAGTGAAACCAGAAGTTGGAGGCAGGTTGGGGTCGGGATACCCATTTTTGAAATTTTAACCTACCTACCCGATCCTAACCCGTCCGTCGTGGGGAGTTAAAATTCCCCCTTTGTTCTTTGTTTTAGTAAATTAAGTAGTTATCACTAATATTAAAATAAAGCACCAAAGAATATCATATGAACGTGTTAAATGTTTGTCCGCTAATATTGCCAACAGTAATTTCTAGGCTCACTTATCTGAAGTACTTTCACAGAGATGTTTGATGTTTTGCTGAGCTGCCTGTGATAAGGAACAACAAGTCCGTGTGCTGCTGGATGGGTCTGTGCACTGGTTTGAGGAGCTGACTGCATTCTAGTCGTATTGCGATGAATTTAATGAAACAATAAAAATCCTGGCAAAATCTGTGCTGGGAACAACTGAGCGCCAGTGCTAAATTAGCCTAAAGTGGGATTAATTCATTTGAATAATTGGCGGATGCTCCCAGCACAGTTTTTGAGCTTGCACCAGCGGGTAGCTTCTTGAGGAATGCAGAAAATCTGGCTGATAGCTCAAATTTAAAAAGATTTGCCACTTAAAGGAAAGTGGCTACAAATGGAAGTGTATAATGTTCTGCATTTATAAAGGTAGAAAATGGATTTTAAATGCTTGTTAGTCTGTGGAAAGGCTGTGTGTGTGTGTGTGTGTGTGTGTGTGGGAGGGGGTGGGAGTGAAAGGAAACCCAACGTGGAGGCATGAAATGGAGTCTGTGGGCAAGTGACAAAGTGCTGTAGAACCCAACACTCCGTTGATGGCTGGCAAAGTGGACATGCTGCGACATGAAGTGGGCAGAAAGAGGGCTGCCTTCTTTAGCATCCCAGAGCAGTGACCCCAGAGGACATCAGCGCACTTTGCCTTTCGGTAGGTTTGATGCTCTATACAGTAAATGGGAGCCATCCACAATATTCTGCACTCCTTGGAACGCTGCCATTGGTAAAGTTCTGTACCCTGCTGATCTGATGCCTCCTTCCACAGGGAGAAGGAAATACATGTGGGTTCTTGCAAATAGGACCACTGTCACTTGCTTGATATATCTGTGGACAGCTTTCCGACTGAACTGGGAGGGGCACAGGTTGTCAGCTGTGGCTTGGAAGGATCAGGTGGGCTAAAAGAGATAAAAGACCTGTCCCTATGGTACAAGTTGTCTGCTGGTTCTCCAGGAGATGGCCTGATTACATGGCTGCCTACTTTGTGAAGCAGAGCTGCAAAAGACAGGTCTCTTCTGACAGGCCCAAGAAGCACTCTCTGGGCCAATAAATGCAGATCCTAGGGTAAGCACGGTGCATACATAATGCCTGAGGTATAGTTGCACCTGCCTTCCTCGTCCCCTCAAGGATTGCTCTTCTTTTTCCAAATATAGGAGTGACATTGGAACCCCCAAAGGATTTTAATAGCTCCTTGATTGCTCAAGTAAAATAGCAGCTGGAAGCTAGACAGTTGTAATTAAAGTTTTACAATGCAGAAAATCGGGCCTTACCAGCAACAAAAATTAGTGCACCAATGAAAATGCAGATAAAGCAAATAAGGCAACATTTTTTAACTTCCAACCAACAATTAAAAAGTGATACCTTTAAGAAGACAACTCCAATTGGCCAGGCCATTCACTCCCTGCTGCGCCCATTTCATATGAGTGACTAGTGCTCTGGGAGCCAAGGAAACCATTGAATCTCGTCTGGACCCATTGAATAAAATTATTAAGTAAAGAAAGTCTGCTTTTCAACTTGCTAAAAAATGCAGTGTTGTGCAAATTGGTCACACTAGCCTAAGCGCCCTGTAGTGAGTCCCTGTACTATCAGGGCAGCCTCACAGCATCAGGGCTTACAGGAACACTACTATGATTTTGGCTGTACTAGACATAGTATCATAGAATGATACAGCACAGAAGGAGGCCATTCAGCCAATCGTGCCTGTGCCGGCTCTTCGAAAGAACAATTCAATTAGTTCCACTCCCCTGTTCTTTCCCCATAGCCCAGCAAATTTTCCTCCTTCAAGTATTTATCCAATTCCCTTTTGAAAGTTATTATTGAATCTGCTTCCACCACCATTTCAGGCTGTGGATTCCAGATCATAATCAAGTCGCTGCGAAAAAATTTTTCCCCTCATGTCGCTTCTGTTTTTTTTTTGCCAATCACCTTAAATCTGTGTCCTCTGGTTACCGACCCTTCTGGCACTGGAAACAGTTTCTCCTTATTTACTCTATCAAAACCCTTCATGATTTTGAACACCTGGATTAAATCTCCCTTAACCTTCTCTGCTCTAAGGAGAACAACTCCTGTTTCTCTAGTCTTTCCACATAATTGAAGTCCCTCATCCCTGTTACCATTCTAGTAAATCTCCTCTGCAACCTCTCTAAGGCTTTGACATCCTTTCTAAAATGTGGTTCACAGAATTAACCACAATACCACAGCTGGGGACTAACCAGTGTTTTATAAAGGTTTATAAAGGTTGCTTTTGCACTCTATGCCTCTATTTATAAAGCCAAGGATCCCATATGCATTTTTAACAGCCTTCTCAATTTGTCCTGCCACCTTCAAAGACTTGTGTACCTATCCCCAGGTCTCTCTGTTCCTGCATCCCCTTTAAAATTGTACCATTTAGTTTATATTGCCTCTCTTCATTCTTCCTACCAAAATGAAGCATTTCACACTTCTCTGAATTAAATTTCATTTGCCATGCGTCTGCCCATTTCACCAGTTTGTCCATGTTCTCCTGGAGTCTGTTACTATCCTCCTCAATGTTTACTACATTTCTGCGTTTTCGTGTCATCTGAAAACTTTGAAATTATTCCCTGTATACCCCAGTCCAGGTCATCAATATATATCAAAAAGAGCAGTGACCCTAATGCCAACACCTTGGGCACACTTCCCTCCAGTCTGAAAAACAACCGTTCACCACTACTCTCTGCTTTCTGTCCCTTAGCCAATTATGTATCCATGCAACCACTGCCCCTTTAATCCCATGGGCTTCAATTTTGCTAACAATTCTATTATGTGGTAATTTATCAAATGCCTTTTGAAAGTCCATATGCACAACATCAACCGCACTACCCTCATTAACCTTCTCCGTTACTTCATCAAAGAATTCAAACAAATTAGTCAAACACGATTTGCCTTTAACAAGTCTGTGCTGAATTAACCCCTGTTTTTCCAAGTGCCAATTAATTTTGTCCCGGATTATTGTCTCTAAACGTTCCCCCACTACCGACGTTAGGCTGACTGGCCTGTAGTTGCCGAGTTTATCCCTCTCCCCTTTTTTGAACAGGGGTGTAACATTTGCAATCCTCCAGTCCTCTGACACCACTCCCATATCCCATATCTAAGGAGGATTGGAAGATTGTGGACAGAGCCTCCACAATTTCCACCTTTGCTTCCCTCAGCAACCTAGGATGCATCCTATCCTGACCGGGCGACTTTTCTACTTTGAGCGCTGCCAACCTTTGAAGTACCTCCTCTTTATCTATTTTTATCCTATCCAATTTCTCTACTACTGCCTCCTTTTTTGCTACATTAACAGCATCCTCTTCTCTAGTGAAGACAGATGCGAAGTATTCATTTAGTACTTCAGCCATGCCCTCTGCCTCCACAAGAAGATCTCCTTTTTGGTCCCTAATCGGCCCCACCCTTACTTTGACTACCCGTTTACTATTTATGTGTTTATAAAAGGCTTTTGGGTTCCCTTTTATGTTACCTGCTAATCTATTCTCATGCACTCCCTTTGCCCTTCTTATTTCCTTTTTCAGTTCTCCTCTGTACTGTTTGTATTCAGCTTGGTTCTCTACTGAATTATGAACCTGACATCTTTAAAGCCATTTTACTTTCAGTTTAGTTAAAAAGAGCAGAGAACAAAAAGATAAGATAAGCTACTGATTGCAGACACTGCATTACAATTGTGACTGTACAAAACTGTACACTATCAGCAATCAGCCATTAAGTATAACTCTTTATGCTTAATATTATTCAAAAAACAAATTCTCTGATTATGGTATTTAGTGTTAATGAGACCAAAACTGAGGACTGAATACTAAATAAATTATTATTTTAGGCAGTTTATTACAAGAGAAATTTACTTATGTGAGGTCATGTTAACCCTTGCTAATGAAATTGGCTAACCTGATTGAAAATGTATTTATTTTGTGGAACTTTCTTTTTTACATTAATACATGCCTTCTTAAAAAAAATCAACAAGAATTTTAAAAAAATTCTCATAGTTAAAAACTCTTAAACATTTTCCACATGTAGTGATTTCTCAATCAAATACAAGTGACTTAGACGCTAATGAGATCAGTGTGTACATATGTAATGGGATTTCTGTTTCAACCCTTTCTTTAGCACTCTGCAAATGTTTCTAAGTGATTTCATCTTACTACTTCAAGTCTTCCCTACTGAACTGCAATCCTGTAAGAAGCCAAATAGGACTAGAACCAAGAAGTCAACACTTTCTGCAAGATATTCCATACAGCACTGAAGACTTCTTTAATTTTTTTCTTATATAGGGCTTTGGTGAGACCACACCTGGAGTACTGTGTACAATTTTGGTCACCTTACTTAAGGAAGGATACACTTGCCTTAGAAGGGGTGCAACGAAGGTTCGCTAGATTGATTCCTGGGATGAGAGTGTTGACCTATGAAGAGAGATTGAGTAGAATAGGCCTATATTCTCTGGAGTTTAGAAGAATGTATAAAATTTTTAGAGAGTTTGACAGGCTAGATGCTGAGAGGCTGTTTTCCCTGCCTGGAGAGTCTAGAACTAGGGGTCATAGTCTCAAGATAAGGGGTCAGCCATTTAGGACCGAGATGAGGAAAAATATCTTCACTCAGATGGATGTGAATCTTCGGAATTCTCTACTCCAGAGGGCTGTGGAAGCTCAGTCATTGAGCATATTCAAGACTGAGATCGATAGATTTTTGGACACTAAGGGAATCAAGGGATGTGGGTATAGGGCGGGTAAGTGGAGTTGAGGTAGAAGATCAGCCATGATCTTCTTGAATGGTGGAGCAGGCTCATGGGGCCGTATGGCCTACTCCTGCTCCTATTTCTTATATTCTCTTGTTCTTATGTGCTCATTGGGGTAAAAATTGGACCTTGTTGCAACTGTTTTATGGCATAAGAAGGGCGCAATGAGGCCAATTTTGCGGACGAATGTTATGCGCCAAAGGACGCCTGAAAGACGTCCGACCCGATTTTGGGTTGGGTCATTTATTAGGCATCCCTGGCAGCCACCTAAAACAGGTGGTAGGCCCTTTATACACGTAAATGAAGAGCCTAACACCTGTCTTAGGCCTCCTTGCTGAAATTAGAGTGCGATGAGCAAAGCAAGAACCTAACAGCATTGTGGGAGCACCTTCCCCGCACAGACTGTCGCGGTTCAAAAAGAAGGACCACCATCATCTTCTCGAGGGCAACTAGGGATAGAGAATAAATGCCGGCCTTGCCAGCAACACCCACATCCCGAGAATGAAAAAAAAGTGTTCTTTTACATGTAAAAGGAAATAATTTGATGACTGTTTTGGTACTGGAGATGTTTCAACCTGAAGCAGTTTCACATTAACATTTGAACCCATAAAGATTCCAAATGTGATGCACTATATTTTCTGCAATCTCTCTATGTAATGCACTGTTTAGCCCACAGGGCTCCTCTGTTCAGTGCTCCATTCTGTCTTGAGTTTACCTGTATAATATATGCATTGTCCATACTAATCTAAAGTTTACAGCAGTGAAAGGATGCATGAGAGCACCTCATACTGACAGCATACAAGTGCTTTTATGTGTTAAACAGTCAACAATAAACAGCCCAAGAACTAAAAGGAAGTATGTTCACAGAATTGTGTTTTCAGAGAACTTTTACAGCAGCAATATATTATAGGAAAGTAATGCATCTGTGACATTTAAAGCAATATGATCTGAGTGTAACATTTCAATAATGAAGTCTGCTGCTGAGGAAGCAATCAGTCTATCACTGAACGTTTCACTATGAGTCTCTTTTTATAGTCAGAAACAATTTGTTCTGTTGCCATCTACTGTACTTTTATCATATAAAATACATTCTTCATATTTTCTGTATTTTCCACAGGGGCAGGGGAATCTGGTATTTTGGACTTTGACAACATCAAATGCTGACACTCTCTCACACATTCGTCCTTGGCCTCACCTCTCATGGAAGCAGAAGAAAAGATATGTGGGGGTTGGCAGACATTCTCAAGCAGTATAACAAGGGCAACATTTGTGAGCTCATCATTGAAATTGTGTCTTAAGCCCATCAGCAGTATAGGCTTTTAGATACATAATATAGGTTACGTACCTTAAATAATGGGGCAGAAATTGCTTGCAAAATAACGGAGAGCTCAACAGCACTCACTGTTGTTAGTGGAGAAATGTAGGAGCAAGTTCCGGCGCTCGCACGTGTGCAGTGAAACGTGGAAATCCGGAACTTGCTCCTCCTGGTCTGCCGGCAATATGACAGCTTTGAATTAAAGGGTTATCGCTGGCTGGAATCAGTGAAATCATTGAACCAAAGCCAACTTGCTCACCTGCCCAGCTGGAAAGTAACTAATATTGCCACAAAAGAGGTACGCTTAAAAATACCAGGTCTAAACTAAGTTTTAACAGCGTGGTAAGTCTTAATGACTGCCAAACAACTAAAAATTAATGTTTAAAAATGGGGAGTCTCGTTACTCCTTTCTTTAATAGGTTTTGGTCATTAAAAAAAATTTTAAATTAAAAAATTAAATTTTTAAAAAACTTTTCCCTTCTGTCTCTTTTATTTAATTCAATTATTTCTTACCTTCTCTTTCTTTCGCTATCTATTTTTCGCTATCGCTAACTGTTTTTACAATGATTTTAGTGTTGTCCCTTTCACTGGATTTTACGTTCCAGCTTGTAGAAACTGTTTGCAGCATGTCAAAAATGCTGCAGTCTGATTGTTCGAGTGGAGAGAGTGATCCTTTTGCTTCTCCCATGGGTCCGAGCTTCACTGGAGCTAATACTGGGCTCTTCTCCGCTTCCTATTAGAGGAAGTGCAGGAAGTAAAGACTAAGTTAGTGGGTTAGTATTAATCTATGAAGCAGCGAGCACTGTTGGTTCGCTGCTCCGAGCAATTTCTGCTCCATTAACACTTGCCTTATCACATCAAAGCTTATTAGCACCTTGGGATATTTCTCTATGTTAAAGTGCTGTATAAATGAACTTTGTTGTTATAAAGTGTTTAAAACAATGAAATACTTTTAAAGTGCAGCATCTGTTATGTAGACAAATATAATATATACAAATACATATATTTTTAATGAATTGAATATGTTTACTACTTCTGGTACAATTTTTTTTAATGTTATTTATATAATTACAGAATATTTTGAAATGGTTGTGATAGGAACTATAAAATATGATGGGAGTTGTTAGATGCAATTAGGAAATGCCTAGGTAATTGTAACCCTGTTTTTTTTAACTCCAAGTGATAGGTAATGGAGTGTTTTCCTCTGTTAACGACTCATTGGCCCTGAAAATTGGTAGGCCAGGGATCCTGACAATAATCCTGGGATTTCCACCCCCCCCGGGAACCTGCATCGCAGATTTTCTGTAGTTGGTGGGGGTGGGCTTCCATAACTAGGTTGTCACTGGGGGGTGCCTGTGCCACGAGGGATGTATCTAGGGCTGCTGCCATAATGGGAAGGCTGGAAAATCCAGCAGAGAGCACCAATCCAGGGGTTGCCAGGTTCGTCCCTTCCCAGAAACAACTTTATACCTAGCAACACCCGTGGCAAGATATTGCAGCCGCATTGAAAAGTACAATTTATTAATTGACTCATGACTTCATTGTATTTTAAATACTGTAATATCTGTACTGTATGATGATTAAGATGCTTCACCCTAACAGAGTAAGACAAAGATGTGAGGCTGTAGGTACTGTGCCTCTGAAATGGCAGTTCTGAAGGAAAATTGCTCTGTTCTCAAAGCTCTGGAGTTCAGACCTTGTTTTGATGGTTCTTCCTTTGCTCACCCTCTGAACTGAACTCACCATGTCACTATATATATAAACTTTGAAATCATCAAAAAACTTTCATGTGCAAAGATGCTCTTTTATGTAGAACACATGTACACCTCAATGCCAACATCAAGTTATATTTGGGTTTGTGTTATTAAGTTTAGATTATGTAGGCTGCTACTTGGTGTGACATTTTATGAGGAAAGAACACGTGAAATTGAAATAGTTTAACACAGGCTATATTTAACAGAAATTTTGTAATAATTCTCTCACAATAAAGAATGAGATAGGTACTGTGCTTCTGAAATAGCAGTTCTGAAGGAAAGTTGCTCTGTTCTCAAACCTCTGGAGTTCAGACCTTGTTTTGATGGTTCTTCCTTTGCTCACTCTCTGAACTGAGGGCGAGCAAAGGAAGTAATAATGCAAATGAAAATAAGGAAATGGCAGACTTGTTGAATAATTACTTTGTGCTGGTCTTCCCAATAGAGGAAGAGGGTAATATACTTGACATTCCAGGGAAACTAATAATGAATCAAGGACTGGAACTCACTAAAGTTAACATAAGCAAGACAACAATATTAGAAAAAATAATGGCATTAAATACTGACAAATCCCCAGGACCTGATGGTTTTCACCCGAGGGTTTTAAAGAAAGTAGGTGAGGAAATTACAGATGCTTTAGCCATAATCTTCCAAAGCTCTCTCAATTCAGGAATTGTCCCTATCTATTGGAAAATTGTAAATGTAACTCCATTATTTAAGAAAGGTGAGAGAGAGAAACCAAGAAACTATAGACCTGTTAGTCTAGCATCTGTTGTGGGGCAGTTAATGGAATCTATAATTAAGGACAGTGTGACTGAGCACTTAGAAAGATTTGAGCTGATTAGAGAGGGCTAACATGAATTTGTAAAGGGTAGGTCATGTCTAATGAACCTAATTGATTTTTTTGAGGAAATAACTAAAGTAGTAGACAGGGGAATGTCTATAGATGTAGTTTATATGGACTTCCAAAAGGCATTTGATAAGGCTCCACATAAGAGACTTTTAGCTAAAATTAAAGCTCATGGAATTGAAGGCAAATTATTGACCTGGTTAGGAGATTGGTTAGACGGTAGAATACAGGGAATAAGGATAATGGGTATGTAGTCGAATTGTAAGGAATTGAAAGTAGTGTCCCACAAGGAATTGTACTGGGGCTTCAACTATTCACAATATTTATTAATGACTTAGATAACACAATAGAAAGCCATATATCCAAGTTTGCTGATGACACAAGGATTGGTGGCATAGTAAGTAGTGTAGACAGGAGCATAAAATTATAAAGAGACATTGATAAAGTGAATGGGCAAAACTGTGGCAGATGGATTTCAACGCAGTTAAGTGTGAGGTCATCCTTTTTGGACCAAAAAAGGTCAGAGTATTTTTTACATGGTGAAAAGTTATGAACAGTGGAGGTCCAAAGAGATTTAGTAGTCCATGTAGCAGATCACTAAATGTGGTCGTCAGGTACAAAAAATAATCAAAAAAGGCTGACAGAATGTTGGCCTTTATAACTAGAGGGCTAGAACATAAAAGGAAGGAAGTTTTTCTACAGCTGTACAAAGCCCTGTTTACATCACATCTGGAGTACTGTGTACAGTTCTGGGCACTGCACCTCAGAAAGGATATATTGGCCTTGGAAGGAGTGCAGTGCAGATTCACCAGAATGTTACCAGGGCTCCAAGGGTTAGATTATGAGGAGAGAATATATAAACTAGGCTTGTATTTCTTGGAATAAAAGAAGGTTTAGGGGTGATTTGATTGAGGTTTTTAGGATTTTGAAAGGAATTGATAGGGTAGAGAGAGAGAAACTTTTTCCACTGGTGGGGGAGTCTAGGACAAGGGGACAAAACCTTAAAATCAGAGCCAAGCCGTTCAGGAGAGATGTTAGGAAACACTTCTTCATGCAAAGGGTGATAGAAGTGTGAAACTCTCTCACAAAAAAAGCAGTAGATCATATCATAGAATCATAGAAAGTAATGGCACAGAAGGAGGCCATTCGGCCCATTGTGTCCATGCCGGCCGAAAAAGAGCTATCCAGCTTAATCCCACTTTCCAGCACTTGGTCCGTACCCCTGTGGGTTATGGCACTTCAAATGGCTTATCCAAGAACTTTTTAAATGAGTTGAGGGTTTCTGCCTCTACCACCTTTTCAGGTAGTGAGTTCCAGACCCCCACCACCCTCTGGGTGAAAAAATTTCTCCTCAGCTCCTCTCCAATTCTTCTACCAAGGAAGATGCTAGCTTAATTAATAATTTTAAATCTGAGATTGATAGATTTTTGCTAGCCAAGGGTATTAAAGGATATGGAGCCAAGGTGGGTGGATGGAGTTAGGATACAGATCAGCCATGATAGAATCATAGAATCATAGAAATTTACAACATGGAAACAGGCCCTTTGGCCCAACATGTCCATGTCGCCCAGTTTATACCACTAAGCTAGTCTCAATTGCCTGCACTTGGCTCATATCCCTCTATACCCATCTTACCCATGTAACTGTCCAAATGCTTTTTAAAAGACAAAATTGTACCCGCCTCTACTACTGCCTCTGGCAGCTCGTTCCAGACACTCACCACCCTTTGAGTGAAAAAATTGCCCCTCTGGACCCTTTTGTATCTCTCCCCTCTCACCTTAAATCTATGCCCCCTCGTTATAGACTCCCCTACCTTTGGGAAAAGATTTTGACTATCGACCTTATCTATGCCCCTCATTATTTTATAGACTTCTATAAGATCACCCCTAAGCCTCCTACTCTCCAGGGAAAAAAGTCTCAGTCTATCCAACCTCTCCCTATAAGTCAAACCATCAAGTCCCGGTAGCATCCTAGTAAATCTTTTCTGCACGCTTTCTAGTTTAATAATATCCTTTCTATAATAGGGTGACCAGAACTGTACACAATATTCCAAGTGTGGCCTTACTAATGTCTTGTACAACTTCAACAAGACATCCCAACTCTTGTATTCAATGTTCTGACCAATGAAACCAAGCATGCTGAATGCCTTCTTCACCACCCTATCCACCTGTGACTCCACTTTCAAGGAGCTATGAACCTGTACTCCTAGATCTCTTTGTTCTATAACTCTCCCCAATGCCCTACCATTAACGGAGTAGGTCCTTGCCCGATTCGATCTACCAAAATGCATCACCTCACATTTATCTAAATTAAACTCCATCTGCCATTCATCGGCCCACTGGCCCAATTTATCAAGATCCCGTTGCAATCCTAGATAACCTTCTTCACTGTCCACAATGCCACCAATCTTGGTGTCATCTGCAAACTTACTAACCATGCCTCCTAAATTCTCATCCAAATCATTAATATAAATAACAAATAACAGCGGACCCAGCACCGATCCCTGAGGCACACCGCTGGTCACAGGCCTCCAGTTTGAAAAACAACCCTCTACAACCACCCTCTGTCTTCTGTCGTCAATCCAATTTTGTATCCAATTGGCTACCTCACCTTGGATCCCGTGAGATTTAACCTTATGTAACAACCTACCATGCGGTACCTTGTCAAAGGCTTTTCTAAAGTCCATGTAGACCACATCTACTGCACAGCCCTCATCTACCTTCTTGGTTACCCCTTCAAAAAACTCAATCAAATTTGTGAGACATGATTTTCCTCTCACAAAACCATGCTGACTGTTCCTAATCAGTCCCTGCCTCTCCAAATGCCTGTAGATCCTGTCTCTCAGAATACCCTCTAACAACTTACCCACTACAGATGTCAGGCTCACCGGTCTGTAGTTCCCAGGCTTTTCCCTGCCGCCCTTCTTAAACAAAGGCACAACATTTGCTACCCTCCAATCTTCAGGCATCTCATTGAATGGTTGAACAGGCTCAAGGGGCTGAATGGCCTACTCCTGTTCCTATGTTCCTACGTTCCTAAAAGCAAACTAACTTCAAACCTGAGCCAGAATTTAATGTCATCCTAAACTATTTTAGAAACCCTGCATTGATAGTTGACAGGATGAATGCATTAAAACACTTAGACAGTAAGCAAGGGTTCAGGTCTAACTCTTCTGTCGTCTCATATTCTAGTGGTGACCTAAGCATACTCTTTTCCACTGGCCAAACTTAACACAATGAAAACAATATGGTGACAAAGCACAGTGGGATACTGAGATACTAAGCTACCTATCTCATTAAATATCATGATTGACTGAATACTGACTTGTAAAGTTAGGGGAAAAGATAATAGTTTTTTTTAGTCAACTAGCGTTAAGTTGGTGCAATGCAAGTGACGTCATTTGAATTCAGTATGCGTTGCAATATACAATGAACTGTAGCACACAACAGCTGGTAATGACTATGTACCAGAAGCACTTGTTAAAACAAAATGAAAGTGTAACATATGGTTCAAATTTTCAGCCAGATTGGTAAAAGTAAAATGGCTTCACCAAAAGAGACTTGGATAGCAGCAACATGAGAGAGATTAACACAATGAGTGACATGGGACAACACTCGCCAATGTTGAATGACAGAAAGTCACTGGCAGTTTCAACTCTGTGCATTAGGTTGCAGGAACAGGCTGCACTGCTGACTTTGTCCTGCACAGGAAGATAAGAATTCTGCTTCAAAGAAAGTTTCATGACATTGATTTATTTGTCTTTAGGCCATCTGAATTTTTCTCTGATCCAGCCAGACTAATCTCAGTATGAATTATGCCTGTTTATGCCAAATTCATTTGTGATTTGGATTTTTATTAATTGGTAGCAGTTTATTATTTAACGTTGATCCAATTATTTTATTTAGAAGCATCTATGTCAGTGTGTGGGGACCTCCATCATTAAGAGATATGTCTGCGGCATGATGCTGGTTCAAGCTTCCTTGTTGCTGAGCTCCTGATATCAGAGTTCGCACCATAATATTCTCATCTACCTCCCAACAGCTTGTTCAGAATGGCATTGGAAGAAACCTTTGGTGTGGATCATCTAATGCCCTTTCAGTTTGTGGCCTGGGGAGACTGGACAAAAGTGGAGAAAATAAATTAGAAAAGTGATTAATAGCTCAGCGGTTAAAGTAAATGCACAGTACAGTGCTGTGCCAATAGAATGCATAATAAAAGAACCTCTGCTGACCCCAGAAAGGTTGCAGAGGTCAGTGGCAGAGGATCCGGTGGCTGTGATCCCAGTGTAATTCCCGAATTGCAGGCCCATGGATTTTAGAGGCCAAGGTAACACTATTTACACCACAAAGGCATCACTGCAACATGAAAATGTTATCATGCCACTTATGTGTGACATCATTATCATCTCTGCTTATTCAGGTGCTTGCCCTTGCTAAAAAAGGATAGCTATTTCAATTTAAGAAATCTGATTTGAGGGAAAATGTCACTTTTGGGTTAATTTTATATTGCACAGTAAAAATCCAAAGCTAGTGGGCATTCTCGCACAGATGGGCCTCATGCACTTTCAGGGAGCACTGCAGGGGTGAGAACACTCAATTGCACAGTGCATCAGTTTAGTACCAAGCTGCCACACAAAATGATAAGAAATGGCTTCACACCCAAGAATACACACAGAATTCTTGATTTTGGGAGAGATACCAGCAAAAGCTAAGCCCTCTTGTACCCCAGGGACATGTCACTCTGGACTATTCTTGACTACCTCCTTGGAGCCAGTTACAAAGTGATATTGGCAAAGGCCTGGGAACATGAAATAAAAATGGTGGGTGTGAAATCGGTCTACGCCAGTCGCGCGAAACAAGCACATGGTGAATCGACAGCTCGTTGTACACTACCCCTATTGACATCTATGTTCAAAAATGATCTGAGCCAGTGGTACAAGCTAGCCAGTGAAGAAAATCGGGCACAGTGTAGAATGGGCTACCGATTTGCCATGAGCCCATTTTACGCTACTGATGTAGACCAATAACATCCCCAGTTTGTGGCAAAAAGAGCCTTATCTTAACATGACCAGTCAAAGTAAAGTGCATTAAGTAACACTAGCTCATGTCCAGATTACCTACACTGCATATAACCTGTGCTGGATTCTGCCGGATTATGTCCGCTTTAGCTGTTAGACCTCAGTTGACATAACATTAGTCTACCATGGAGTCACCTGCAAGAGTGTATCTATGTGAACTGAAATGAAATTCAGGTGCTCTGTAACATGATTTTCACGCTGACCTTTACATCATAACAGGTGTAAATTTGGTGTGAAAATCTTAGCATAACAGGGGATAAAAGAGAGAAAATGGAATATTGAGCTTCCCCATTCAACAAACAACAGGTTACATTTGAGCTTTAGATTTGCAAGATATAAAAGTTAGAATGCCAAAAGCCTCATTTTAAATCCATCTGATACCCATCTCTAGCAGTATGTATGTGTGCACGTATGTCTCTGTGTGTCTATATATACACTTAGATGGCTTCAAATATTGTGGGGCAAAAATTCCTTGGTGCTAATGGTACTCCTGGGGTGAAAATAGACACAGGAGACTCGATGGAGGTGGGAATTCCGGCAGGACCTGGGAATGCCAGATCTTCACAATACTGCCAGCTATCAATTTACATAGGGGCCAGGAATTTCTTTCCACCCCAAACATGATCCCAAACATCAGAGGGGGCCAAGCTGAGGGGAGGGTAATTCACCCACTGCGAATCTCCCAGCCTCCCTACCGCCCAGTAGCCTAAATGCAGGGATGAACTTGGCATACAAGTTGTTTGAGCGGTGGAAGTGAACCCTATTCTGTGGGTCCAGACTGGGCTTATCGCCGGCACCTACCAGATGAATGCTGGCACAAAAGGCTTTTGGCCTCCTTATAGAGGGAGACCATCAGTCACTATGTTTAAAAATTATTGAGCCAGTGGTACCAGTTGACTTGCCTGCACCGCATTTCCAGTCCTCCCCTCCCAGTAACTGAAATTAAGTGACTCTGCTTTGATCTCAGATACTCAAGTGGGGTCAGGAGAAGAGATGTACTCTGGGTGGGGGACTTCAATGTCCATCACCAAGAGTGGCTCGGTAGCACCACTACTGACCGAGCTGGCCGAGTCCTGAAGGACATAGCTGCTAGACTGGGCCTGCGGCAGGTGGTGAGCGAACCAACACGAGGGAAAAACTTACTTGACCTCGTCCTCACCAATCTACCTGTCGCAAATGCATCTGTCCATGACAGTATTGGTAGGAGTGACCACCGCACAGTCCTCGTGGAGATGAAATCCCGTCTTCGCACTGAGGACATCATCCAACGTGTTGTGTGGCACTACCACCGTGCTAAATGGGATAGATTCAGAACAGATCTAGCAGCTCAAAACTGGGCATCCATGAGGCACTGTGGGCCATCAGCAGCAGCAGAATTGTATTCCAGCACAATCTGTAACCTCATGGCCCGGCATATTCCTCACTCTACCATTACCAACAAGCCAGGGGATCAACCCTGGTTCAATGAGGAGTGTAGAAGAGCATGCCAGGAGCAGCACCAGGCGTACCTAAAAATGAGGTGCAAACCTGGTGAAGCTACAACTCAGGACTACATGCATGCTAAACAGCGGAAGCAACATGCTATAGACAGAGCTAAGCGATTCCACAACCAACGGATCAGATCAAAGCTCTGCAGTCCTGCCACATCCAGTCGTGAATGGTGGTGGACAATTAAACAACTAACGGGAGGAGGAGGCTCTGCAAACATCCCCATTCTCAATGATGGCGGAGTCCAGCACGTGAGTGCAAAAGACAAGGCTGAAGCGTTTGCAACCATCTTCAGCCAGAAGTGCCGAGTGGATAATCCATCTCAGCCTCCTCCCGATATCCCCACCATCACGGAAGCCAGTCTTCAGCCAATTCGATTCACACCACGTGATATCAAGAAACGGCTGAGTGCACTGGATACAGCAAAGGCTATGGGCCCTGACAACATCCCAGCTGTAGTGCTGAAGACTTGTGCTCCAGAACTAGCTGCGCCTCTAGCCAAGCTGTTCCAGTACAGCTACAACACTGGCATCCACCCGACAATGTGGAAAATTGCCCAGGTATGTCCTGTCCACAAAAAGCAGGACAAATCCAATCCAGTCAATTACCGCCCCATCAGTCTACTCTCAATCATCAGCAAAGTGATGGAAGGTGTCATCGACAGTGCAATCAAGTGGCACTTACTCACCAATAACCTGCTCACCGATGCTCAGTTTGGGTTCCGCCAGGACCACTCGGCTCCAGACCTCATTACAGCCTTGGTCCAAACATGGACAAAAGAGCTGAATTCCAGAGGTGAGGTGAGAGTGACTGCCCTTGACATCAAGGCAGCATTTGACCGAGTGTGGCACCAAGGAGCCCTAGTAAAATTGAAGTCAATGGGAATCAGGGGGAAAACTCTCCAGTGGCTGGAGTCATACCTAGCACAAAGGAAGATGGTAGTGGTTGTTGGAGGCCAATCATCTCAGCCCCAGGGCATTGCTGCAGGAGTTCCTCAGGGCAGTGTCCTAGGCCCAACCATCTTCAGCTGCTTCATCAATGACCTACCCTCCATCATAAGGTCAGAAATGGGGATGTTCGCTGATGACTGCACAGTGTTCAGTTCCATTCGCAACCCCTCAGATAATGAAGCAGTCCGAGCCTGCATGCAGCAAGACCTGGACAACATCCAGGCTTGGGCTGATAAGTGGCAAGTAACATTCGCGCCAGATAAGTGCCAGGCAATGACCATCTCCAACAAGAGAGTGTCTAACCACCTCCCCTTGACATTCAATGGCATTACCATCGCCGAATCCCCCACCATCAACATCCTGGGGGTCACCATTGACCAGAAACTTAACTGGACCAGCCATATAAATACTGTGGCTACAAGAGCAGGTCAGAGGCTGGGTATTCTGCGGCGAGTGACTCACCTCCTGACTCCCCAAAGCCTTTCCACCATCTACAAGGCACAAGTCAGGAGTGTGATGGAATACTCTCCACTTGCCTGGATGAGCGCAGCTCCAACAACACTCAAGAAGCTCGACACCATCCAAGATAAAGCAGCCCGCTTGATTGGCACCCCATCCACCACCCTAAACATTCACTCCCTTCACCACCGGCGCACTGTGGCTGCAGTGTGCACCATCCACAGGATGCACTGCAGCAACTCGCCAAGGCTTCTTCGACAGCACCTCCCAAACCCGCGACCTCTACCACCTAGAAGGACAAGGGCAGCAGGCGCTTGGGAACAACACCACCTGCACGTTCCCCTCCAAGTCACACACCATCCCGACTTGGAAATATATCGCCGTTCCTTCATTGTCGCTGGGTCAAAATCCTGGAACTCCCTTCCTAACAGCACTGTGGGAGAACCGTCACCACACGGACTGCAGCGGTTCAAGAAGGCGGCTCACCACCACCTTCTCGAGGGCAATTAGGGATGGGCAATAAATGCCGGCCTTGCCAGCGACGCCCACATCCCGTGAACGAATAAAAAAAAAGATCAGGGGCACCTGGTCTACCGCACTTCCATTGACGAAGCGGGGCTAAGGATTTTCGGCCCCGTCCATGCATGGTCAATGTAGAAGTTAGATATATAAATGATCGATAGAACTAGATCAGCAGATTGAAAGCATGAGACAGAATGAGAGAGAGAGAGAGAAGTGCATTAGGGAGTTCCTTTGTACACAGAGAATTCTGCGATGATTTCAGAGTTATTCCCATCTTCAGTATTTGTTAAAGGCTGATTTCTTCAGAAGGCTTCAGTCTGCAACCGCAATATTGACACAGATGATAAGGGCTGAAGAAGCTGACATTTACCAAACACCGAAGGCTGGTGTAACTGAAATCAGACAGATGAGTGTGTGTATGTGTGTGTACGTGTGTGTGTGTGTGTTTCTGTATGTCTGTGTGTGAGTGTGAGCTTCTGTGTGTGTGTGTTTTTGTGTGTGTGTGTGTGTGTGTGTGTGTATAAGTACTCCCTCCATGATCAAGGCTGATTGCGCTCTTGTGTGAATCACACAATGCCAGTGGTGGAGTGTTGGGGGGAGGGCAACATCTCACTTATTAGTTTTTGAGTTATTTGATCAATCTGGGCAAGCTAACCACCATTGGCTGGTTCTGCTTGGCAGACTGTGGACTGCTATCAGCAGAAGGTGAGGAAAGGCAGCAATGAAGGACTAAGAGTTTGAGTGTAGCACGAGGACAGAAGGTGAGAAAGACCTCCCCAGTTTCAAGGATTGCTATTCCCGGGGAGGCAAAAACAGGGTAAAAAACCCAAAGTCAATATCAGGAAGAACTCTGAGAACTTACTTATGTCGGGTGGTCCAGAGACCAACTCAGCCAGGAAAATGGTAAGTCAGGAGGGGGTTATGATCACGAAGGGAGGTGAGGAGGGAGGGGGTGTTGATCACGAATGGGAGTGGGGAGAGATGGGGTTGAGAACACGAAGGGAGTGGGGAGGGAGGGGGTTACGATCACGAAGGGAGGTGGGGAGGGAGGGGGTAGTGATCACGAATGGGAGTGGGGAGAGATGGGGTTGAGAACACGAAGGGAGTGGGGAGGGAGGGGGTTACGATCACGAAGGGAGGTGGGGAGGGAGGGGGTAGTGATCACGAATGGGAGTGGGGAGAGATGGGGTTGAGAACACGAAGGGAGTGGGGAGGGAGGGGGTTACGATCATGAAGGGAGGTGGGGAGGGAGGGGGTAGTGATCACGAAGGGAGTGGGGAGGGAGGGGGTAGTGATCACGAAGGGCGGTGGGGAGGGAGGGGGTAGTGATCGCGAAGGGAGTGGGGAGGGGGTTGCATTCACGAATGGGAGTGGGGAGAGATGGGGTTGAGAACACGACGGGAGTGGGGAGGGAGGGGGTTACAATCACGAATGGGAGTGGGGAGGGAAGGGGTTGAGATCACGAAGGGAGTGGGGAGGGAGGGGGTTGCAATCACGAATGGGAGTGGGGAGGGAGGGGGTTGAGATCACGAATGGGAGTGGGGAGGGAGGGGATTGAGATCATGAATGGGAGTGGGGAGGGGGGGGGTTGAGATCACAAAGGGAGTGGGGAGGGAGGGGGTTGAGATCATGAAGGGGAGTGGGGAGGGGGTTGCAATCACAAAGGGGGGTGAGGAGAGAGGGGGTTGAGATCACGAAGGGAGTGGGGAGGGAGGGGGTTGAGATCACGAAGGGGAGTGGGGAGGGAGGGGATTGAGATCATGAATGGGAGTGGGGAGGGGGTTGAGATCACGAAGGGAATGGGGAGGGAGGGAGTTGCAATCACGAAGGGGAGTGGGGATGGGGAGCCCGAGGCAGCAGAAGCCAACATTATTCTTATGGCGTCCGGATGAACATTCTTGCTCCTCCTGGCCCCACAGGATTTCTTCTGCTGTACCACCACGTTTTACTAAGTATCCACGCCGAACACTCTGCTCAGTAGGCAGTCGTGTCCAACATAGGACCCCAATTTCCATACATTAATGAGGCTTCCACCTGATTCAAGAGGGCACCTCGGTCATCAGTGGAAGGCCCCGGGAAAAATGGCAGCAGAGCGGGAACGGGGCAGTAAGTCCACCATCTCCATTTGAACTCCATTACTGCACAGTTTCTGTCGGAAGGGAGTTAAAATCTCCCCCGGTGTTTTCCAGTAAAACCCCACCATCTCTCTCCTGTGTTGCTTGCTGTATTTTTTCCAGTTTATTTGGTACTCTGAAATGAAAGGTCCTGTAATCTGCCATTGAACGTGTGGCAGGGCAGCACTTCCACCTTCCCAATAGCCTCGACGCTGACCCCTTTCGAAATCATGGGGTCGGCTAATTTTAATATTGCTAATTGGAAGAAAGATACAAACCAGCAAATGGTGAGTTACATGAGAGAGGCCCAGAAAATACTTGGGGGAGGAGGTGGAGGAAGCACTTCTAAAGGCGTAGCTGCTGGATTTAAAGCTGAACTGCTCTGAAAGCAGAGCCCACAGGCAGCAAGCTGAAGACATGGCTCCGACAGAAATAAGTAAGAAGAGAGCCTCAAACATCTCGGTAAGTGACATAAATATTCTTCTAACTGAAATTAAGCATAGAAATACTGGGAGTGGGAGGCAAGAGACCTGCCAATACATCAGTCAGGATCATGTGGAAGGAGGTGACACATGTGATGAGTGGCAACTCTCCAACCCCCAGGAATCCTCTCTAGTGCTTGAAGACGTTTAATGACTTCATAAGCTCAATAAAAGTAAGAATGATGGCAGCAAGCTGCCATTCATCTATGTTTTAAACTTTACAAACTATAGACTGGTATTTACCTTAAAAGCGCAGTAACAGATACTAGAGTAAACCCTGTGAACTAAATGAACTGTACAAACTCCTTCATGTGGAACGATTACATTATATTGCTGGAGTATCCTGCAATGCATGCAAGTCCTTTAAAGAATCATTTACTCTAAGGGAACTCCGTAACAGAAGTGTTATGAATTCTCCAATAGTTGTCAAATAAACTAGTCGGTGAGTGAAAGCGATAATCATTCTGTTCTCATGCAGGAAACAAAATTGCACATTAGTTGTAGGAATGAGAAGCTACAGGAGGAGAAAGCGCCGATATTCATCTATTAACCCAGCAGGAGGAGGCAATTGATTCTGGGATCATACTTGGCTGAGGCGATAGGGGAAGGAGACATGGGAGATCCTATATTCAAAGTTGGTTTGTTCAGAACAAGTGCTAATGTTCAAAAATCCTAAAAAAATTCAGTTTTCTGACATTCATACTCTTAGGTCGTCCTTATACGAGCAGAACAGTTAGGAAACAGGGGTTAGCAGGAAACTCAAAGCATTTCTCTGTCTTTTTCTCTCCACAGAAGCTGGAAAAACAGAAGTAGGAATTCCCCTCACCGTCATTCACCCTCTTGCTTGCACTCACCAGGCCAGAAGGAGTTATTTGGGGTGGGATGGTGAGGGGGGGCGGTGGTTGGAGACATAGATAATTCAGAGGAGGCACAGCATCAGAGAGGGCTTTTGAAAAATACAATGCAGCCTGGAGCAAGTGGCAGCTGCAGGCATTTCTGCTTACATCCCACAGATTGCAAAGGCCTGGAGGCAAGTCATCATCTCCAACGTGCAGGCTTTGACTGGAGGCATTCGGGCCTTGGGTGATGGAATGGAAACAACAACACCTACTGGATTCTGAGATCTCCAGGACACCATTTCAGAGGGTTTGTAGAATATTCAGAATGCTTTCTCCCATGGAGTAAGGGATATTATTATTCCATAAGGTCTTTTTCCTGCAGATCAGTGGCAACCGATATCCTGATCCATTTTCTAGTCGGAAAATAGGAAATAACACCATGGATTCTGCCTTCCCTCAGGACAGCAGCATGCGAGCGTTTTGCAATTACATAGTAACAGGTTAAAAATTCGATAACCACCCAGTAAAAGTCGTCACGTTGATCTTAAAATTAGAACTAAGCTTGTTAAAAGAGAATTCAGAATTATCTTTATGCACAAAAGGTTGTGAAAGTGTGGAATGCATTGCCCCAGAAGGCCAGAGATGCAAAATCATTCAAGGTGTTTAAAGAGAGATAGATACTTACTTGGGAAGGAAGGTTATTAACAGATAGAGAGAATGGCAGGAAATTTGAATTAAGAAGGGCCCACCACATGGCTAACAAAATAACCGAGCAGGCTGAATGGGCCAAATAACATATTCTTGCCTCTAAGTGTTCCAGACAGGCAAGTAAAACCTCTCAATGGTCTTTTAGGTCAGTGCATTCCACATTCTCACAATCCTTTGTGCAAAAATAAATCTGAATTTTCTTTTAATAGGCTTAGTTCTAATTTTAAGATTGTTTTGGATTCTCCTACTGGGAGGAAGAAACTTTCTGTATCTATTCAGCCAATTCCCTTCGTTATTTTAAACATTTCAATCATCTCTCCCCTCAGCCTTCTCTTCTCTAGAGAATAGAACCATAGCAGTTCACATCACAGAAAGAGGCCATTCAGCCCAGTGTTTCTCTGCCAGCTCTTTGATAGAGCAATCCAAAACTAGTCCCACTGCCCTGCTGTCTTCACATAACCCTGTACTTTCATCTACTTCAGATGTTTATCGACTCAATGTTACACAATGCCATCCATTTCTTTCAGAGACGCTGACAGATCTATTTTAGAACTGTTCAATGGTTTGGATGGTGCGGCAATTGTAACATTCAGTTGCACGTCATAAGAACTGCCTTCACTTCCTCTCTGTCACTATCACATTCTTTAGTTTGAGTTTTATTAGTGACGACTGAAAACATAGGTTTAGTAAATAGGGTCATAGGAATTGCTAGACGAGAAAAGACCACGGTCCATCTAGTTTGCCTTCTACCATCCTGATAGTCACAAAATGTAATGATAATGGAGTTGTTGACTAATCATAGCAATCAATCTCTATCAATTAGTCTACAACAGGCCCAGAAATGACATGAAGAAAACCTCAGCAGTGGAGAGCTTTGGGAACCATAGGTCCAAAGTTACCTTCTTCCTCCCAAGCATGCTACACTTACCATGTCATGTCTCAAATTACTTGCGGTTATAGTCCAACAGCTTTATTTGAAATCACAAGCTTTCGGAGCTTTGCTCCTTCGTCAGGTGAAGTGAAGAGATGCATATAGGCACAGCATATATAGTCAGAGAACAATGCCTGGTGATTACAGATAATCTTTCTAACTGCCCTTTATCACAGCTGTAATCCCAAAATGTTATTTTCTGAAAGAAATCTACCTAATTTGCATTTGAATTAATCAATATTATCTGCTTCCACTGTCTCCCTAGATTGACCACTTGCTTATTGAAATATCATTCCGCAGATTAGTTTTGAATTTACCACCTTCAAGCACAGGTCATGTTCTCTGGTTCTACTCCTCTGGACAAGGTGAAATAGCTTGTCATGGTTTATATTTTCTAGTCCCTTAAGAATCCTAACCACAGTAATCATATCACCTCTCAACCTTCTCTTTTCCAGTGAGAACATGCCCAATTTACATAATCGTTCCTCATAATCCAATCTCTCCATCCCTCAATCATTTTGGTTGATAAATAATCCCAGAATTTATTTAAGTTATGGAGAGAGCAGATAATTCACTCGCACCTGCAGAAACAGCTTATTTTTCTATTTACAAACTAAATGTCAGGATCGCACTACTGACAAGATATTTCACCTGTGTTATCATTGCAGCCAGATTTTGTTAATGTAGTGTGAGAATATGTACTGACTGTTACCTCTCAGTAGTTCCTGGTGTGCAGCTGGGACGGGGTAGGGAATTGCAGTGAGGTGTTTGTCTGTGGGCAGCAGCTGAATAGTGGAGATGAGTAACTTTTCTGGAGCTTTGCTTGATTGCCTTTGGGGTTCAGGGAATATTTATGTGAAACTTTCCCTCAGATGATTAAATAAGTTCTGTAGATTTCATTATAAATTAAACTATAAAAAATCTGTGGCAGGAGTGGGCCTGATGGGCCAAATGTCTTTCTCATGTTCCACGTTGTCATATGTTTTTAATCAAGTGTGGTTTATCATCTGATAAATCTACAGTGATGTCAAAATGGTTAATCCTTCAGCGAGGATGCTATCGTTCGTTCACTACATAGGTATAAGTTTACTACTGTAGCGTCTGCTGGCATCGGACAAAAACAGAACAAAACTTCCCCTACCACTCCTTCATTGCCTCAATGAGCTTACGTCATGAATGTTGGAGTCTTGTAGGCCAAGAAACTTCCTGGTTCGATAATCAATCTTTGCCGAGCTGGCTAATTTCAGCTAGGATGATAGTTGTGGTGTTACAATTGACCTCAACATCCCGAGAAAATTCGACAGGGTTTATTCTCTTGGACACTATCTAGTGACTCCGACTAGAAAAATATGTTTGGAGGTTGGTGATAACTGGATGAGTCTCGGCTGTGATGCCACCTTCCAGACAAACACTCATTGTTAAGGCTAACGTCAATAATAGCCACTTGGACCAGACACTGAGCAGTGCCTGTGGAACCGTATCCCAGGAAAGAGGACAGAAAATTGGCTGAGAAGAAAAATGACCCCCATCAACTTGACATTGTATATAAAATACAAAATGTATCGAGGGGAATAATGTTGAGGCTGAAACCTCATCTCTGGATTTAGATGACAGTTGCAAATCATTATTCCTCACTGGTTTATCCTGTTAGTGAGATAAGCATCTTTATTTCACTTCTGGGTATCCATTACTCTCTGTTTAATACTCAAGTTCATACATGGTCTGAGTATCTAGTATGTTTCACCGTTACAAATACTGGTAAGTAACCAAAAGTTGGCATGTTCCCCAGATAAATATAACAACAACATGATGCATTGTCTATGTAACAAGTATTCAAACAGGGTTTGTCTTGTCTGATATCTGTGTTACACAACACTAATGCAGTCAGTTTCACACTGTTATCTTTGTAAAACCATTCCAAGCATGCAGATTCTGTCCTTATCATACTACAATATTTGTGACAAATTTACACCAATAGCAGAAAAAAGCAGCATGATAATCACAGCATATAGCTGCCAAAATTCAGTCTATTTTGCTGCACTGTCTACGCCAAGAACAACTCAAGGTGGTGGTCTGGCAGTGAAGACATTTTGTCTAACACACTGCTCCAGAATCCATCCACATCATGAAATCACTTCATGAAACACATTGAAACTGCCCTATACCCATCTACCGAAGTGAGTCTGAGTCTTCTGGTCAGTAAATGATGTGCCAGATTAAACTTGCATGCATAGTGTTGTCCTGCAAATCACAACACACACTTGTGGATGAGAAGACAACAGAGGTCATCTTTGCGCACAGTAGTGCCGAGTTTCAGAGGAAGGAAGCTCGACCAGTTGTGTGCAGCCACAACTACCTACTAACACCAGTAAGGCAATATTATTTAATGCACCTTACTTACGATGGCCAGCTTAGTAAAACATGGAAAATGAGTGCCAATCACCACTCTAAAATTACTGGGGTGAGTATAAAGAAGACCACCTCAAATGGTTCCATGCTGTGCTACTGCAGTGTCACTTGTAGCTGGAGTCCCAATATTGCAATGAGCTGATTGTGGGAATGTTTGTGTCTCAAAATAGATCACGCTTATAAAGGGCATTCATAAAGTTTAACTTATTATGGTTTACAACTGGATTTATGTGAACTGAAATTAAGTCTATTTTATTGTCTATTCTTACAGAATTCTGCATCTATTTTATTATTTTTCTGGTTTTCTACAAGATAAGAATACAGCATAAAGTGGAATCTGTGGTTGAACTGTTAAAACTAGAAACCACTTTGAGATTCTTATGAATGTGATCGAACCATAGTTTTACCATAAAAAAGACTGGAATCTACAAATGGTAAGTGTGTGCATGAAGTGCATGTGCGTGTGCAATGGGGCCGATGTGGAACAGATGACCCAACCATGTAAAACCTGCCCGATTTTTATCCCATACTCAATTACCAGGTGCTGACGGTGAAAGTTACCTGTAATGAATACGAATTTGTGGAGCTTCTTGAGCATCCTTCCTAATATTGTTGTCAGTAACTGGCTGACATGAAGATCTATTTAGTCAGAATTAATGCCTGGAACTAGTATGAATTGTATGAGTTGTAAGAATAACAAATTAGGTGAAAAGCATTTCTTTTGTAATAAGGCTAGGTGTATGCAGGACTGACAGCCTGTTTTCAATGTGTACATATAGAGAAGCCTGCAGGACACTGTTGGTTTGATCCTGTCTTTTCACGTCTCGGATGGTTTAAATCCAGCCCCGATGGCTAGGATAAAAATGCTCTCTCTGCCCGTTATAGGAGTGCCACATGAAATGAGTGTGAGTTGTCTCAATCCAGTTCCTAGTGGGCATAGCCTCCCATACAAAACTGCCCCTACCTGGATTGTAATAAATTGTCAATTTCATGTAGAGGCCACAGAATGACAAGTGTGGGAAACCAAGGAATGTCATATTGGTACAACATAGATGGCTTGTGGGTAAGGAACATTCTTGGGGCAGAGTAACGGCAGGTTTACTCTACATCTAACTGTGATATACCTGACCTAAGAACACTGGGTGCCTGAAATGGAAAGTGTTCCATTCTCCAACATTAACGTCTCTCAGCAAAGTATTGCGGATGCTGGAAATCTGAAATAAAACAGAAAATGGTGGAGAAGCTCAGCAAGTCAGGCAGCATCTGTGGAGAAAGAAACAGAGTTAACATTTCAGGATGAGGACCTTTCGTCAGAACTGGAAGATGTTATAAGAGTTAAAGTTTTTGAGCAAGTACAGAGCCGGGGATAGGGGTGGAGGAGAGGGGAGGAAAGAACAAAAGGGAAGGTCTGTGATAGGGTAGAGGGCACGAGTGATTAAATGACAAAAGGGATGATGGTGCAAGGCAAGGAAGGTGGTAATGGGACAGGTTAAGAAACGAAAGATTGATCAGGAGTAGCTGTAAATGGCAGCAACAGAACCATTACCAGCACTAGCTGACCGAAAAAATGGGAGCAGTGATTATGATCTGAAGTTATTGAAATCAATGTTGAGTCCAGAAGGTTGTAGAGTGCCTAAATGAAAGATGAGGTGCTGTTCCTCGAGCTTACATTGAGCTTCATTGGAACAGTATAAGAGACTGAGGACAGAGAGGTCAGAGTAAGAGTGGGAAGGGGAATTAAAATGGCAAGCGACCAGCAGGTCAGGGTCACGCTTGTGGACAGTGCGGAGGTGTTCAGCAAAGTGATCACCCAGCCTGCGATTGGTCTCCCCACTGTAGAGGAGACCACATTGTGTGCAGCAGATACAGTATACTAAATTAAAAGAAGTACAAGTAAGCTGCTGTTTCACCTGGAAGGAGTGTTTGGGGGCCTGGATGGTGGGAAGGGAGGAGATGAAGGGGCAGGTGTTGCTTCCCCTGCGTCCGCCCGGGAAGGTGGCATGGGGAGGAGAGCGGGTGTTGGGGATGAGGGAAGAGTGGACCAGGGTATTGCGGAGGGAGGATCCCTTCGGAATACTGAAAGTTGAGGGGAGGGAAGGATGTGTTTGGTGGTGGGATCTTGCTGGAGGTGGCTGAAATGGTGGAGGATGATACGTTGAATGTGGAGGCTGGTGGGGTGGAAAGTGAGGACAAGGGTGACCCTATCATGGTTCTCGGAGGGAAGGGAAGGGGTGAGGGCAGAAGTGCGGGAAATAGGACGGACACGGTCAACCACAATGGAGGGGAATCCTTGGTTGAGGAAAAAGGAGGACATATTGGAAGCACTGGTGTGGACGGTGGTATCGTCAGAACAGATGCGACGGAGACGGAGAAACTGGGTGAAGGGAATAGAGTCCTTCCAGGAAGTGGGGTGGGAGGAAGTGTAATCAAGGTAGCTGTGGGAGTCGGTGGGTTTATATTCGATATTGGTTGACAACCTTTCACCAGAAATGGAGATAAAGAAGTCGAGGAAGGGAAGGGAAGAATCGGAGATGGACCATATGAAGACGAGGGAAGGGTGGAAATTGGAAGCAAAGTTGATGAAATTTGATGAAACCGAACTAGAAAATTTCATCAACTTTGCTTCCAATTTCCACCCTTCCCTCACCTTCACATGGTCCATCTCCAACTCATACTGCAGTTATACAGGGCCTTGGTGAGACAACACCTGGAGTATTTTGTGCAGTTTTGGTCTCCTTACCTAAGAAAAGATATATTTGCCATCGAGGGAGTGCAGCGAAGGTTCACCAGGCTGATTCCTGGGATGGCAGGACTGTGTATGAGGAGAGATTCAGTTGACTAGGCCTGTATTCACTCAAGTTTAGAAGAATGAGAGGGATCTCATTGAAACGTATACAATTCTGACAGGGCTGTACAGACTGGATGCAGGGAGGATGTTTCCCCTGGCTGGGGGGTCTAGAACAAGGGGTCACAGTCTCAGGATATGAGGTAGGACAATTAGGACTGAGATGAGGAGAAATTTCTTCACTCAGAGGGTGGTGAACCTGTGGAATTCTCTCCCGCAGAAGGCTGTGGAGGCCAAGTCACTGAATATATTTAAGAAGCAGATAGATAGATTTCTAGACACAAAAGGCATAAGGGGTATGGGGAGAGAGCGGGAATATGGTATTGAGATAGAGGATCAGCCATGATCATATTGAATGGCGGAGCAGGCTCGAAGAGCCGAATGGCCTACTCCTGCTCCTATTTTCTATGTTTCTTCCCTTCCCTTCCTCGACTTCTCTATCTCCATTTCTGGGGATAGGCTGTGAACCAATTTCTATTATAAACCCACCGACTCCCACAGCTACCTTGATTGCACTTCCTCCCACCCTGCTTCCTGTCAGAATCTCTTCCCTTCTCCTAGTTTCTCCGTCTCCGTCGCATCTGTTTTGACGATACCACCTTCCGCACCAGTGCTTCCGATATGTCTTCCTTTTTCCTCAACCGAGGATTCCCCTCCATTGTAGTTGACAGGGCCCTTGACCTTGTCGGTCCCATTTACCTCACTTCTGCCCTCACCTCTTCCCTTCCCTCCCAGAATCATGATAGGGTCACCCTGTCCTCACCTTCCACTCCACCAGCCTCCACATTCAACGTATCATCCTCCGCCATTTCTGCCACCGCCAGCGCGATCCCACCACCAAACACATTTTCCTCTCCCCTCCCCTTTCAGCATTCAGAAGGGATCCTCCCTCCGCGACACCCTGGTCCACCCTTCCATCACCCCTAACACCCGCTTTCCTCCCCACAGCACCTTCCCGGGCGGGCAGAAGATGCAACACCTGCCCTTTCACCTCCTCCCTTCCCACCATCCAAGGCCCCAAATGCTCCTTCCAGGTGAAATAGCAATTTACTTGTACTTCTTTCAATTTAGTATTCTGTGTCTGCTGCACACGATGCAGTCTCCTCTACATTGGGGAGACTAAACACAGATTGGGTGATCACTTTACTGAACACCTCCGCTCAGTCCACAAGCGTGACCCTGACCTGCCGGTCGCTTGCCATTTTAATTCCCCTTCCCACTCCTACTCTCACCTCTCTGTCCGCGGCCTCTTACTCTGTTCCAATGAAGCTCAATGTAAGCTCGAGGAACAGCACCTCATCTTTCATTTAGGCAATTTACAACCTTCTGGACTCAACATTGATTTCAATAACTTCAGATCATAACCACTGCTCCCATTTTTTCGGTCAGCTAGCACTGGTAGTGGTTCTGCTGCTGCCATTTACAGCTACTCCTGATCAACCTTTTGTTTCTTAACCTGTCTCATGACCACCTTCCTTGCCTTGCACCATCAACCCTTTTGTCAGTTAATCACTCGTGCCCTCCACCCTTTTACAGACCTTTCGTTTTGTTCTTTCCTCCCCTCCCTCCCCCACTTTCCCTGGCTCTGTACTTTCTCAAAAACTTTAACTCTTTTAACATCTTCCAGTTCTGACAAAAGGTCTTCGACCTGAAATGTTAACTCTGTTTCTTTCTCCACAGATGCTGCCTGACTTGCTGAGCTTCTCCAGCATTTTCTGTTTTTATTAACACCTCTCAACTTGATGAGGAAAAAGTTTAAAATGAGGTAATCAGCGAGCAATTTACTTACGTTGGCAATGTTATTCTTCATTCTTATCCTGACCAACAGAAATTGAAGAGCTCTCAGTAGAGCTGGTTGCAGAGAGCTTCAGAAAGCATTCTTTGCTCACTCAGAGTCAGCAATAAATACATTCTTGTGGTTTTTTTCCCCATTTTATCAAATTATTCATAACGGTGAAAGGTTTTTGAATTGTGGAGGAAAATCTGTTATCTTATTAAAGAAATCTGCATATGTAAATTAATTTTAATTAGCACAATTATTAACATGTTATCTCTAATAACATAAAGCTCTAAGTTTTAGAAAGATAGGCATTATGGTTGTTGAGTTCTGGATGAAACTCTATTTTCAAAGTAGCCCAATTAGGCAATGCAAATTAGGCATTATTAACATAATTGATTAATATACTAAAAGCACAGAAATTATATATTTGCAAATTTATGAAAATAAAATTTATGGCTTTCAGGTTATAAGGAAAAATCTTTTTTCTAATTAACCTGATTTGCATAGGCAAAGTAAAAATTGTACACACCATAAAAGATATCAGAATGACAGGATAAATTTAATAGTGGAAGCACAATCACAGGGTCCAGAAAGTCTGCTTTAAACACCAGAATTTTATATATTGTGTTAACTGCTATTCACCACTATTCAGCATGTGTGCTTAAGTTCTATTGCACAGTGGAATCAGATACATGGAGAATTAATACAATATATTAGTGGATCAGATGGCAACAAGACTGATTATTGACAGCCCAATAAAGCTACCATTGCCATTGTTACCTGATAGGAGCAAAAAGTTTCTGAAATTGCAATTCGGGAAAATCAGCACTAGATTAATTTTTTTGAGAACCAGCTCCACACAAACTCAAATCTGTTTTGATAGGGTCAATGTTAATATCGCTGTATACATTTAGATGACTGTAAGTCTAGTTGTGTATATGTATATATTTATGATGTGGAGATGCCGGTGATGGACTGGGGTTGACAATTGTAAACAATTTTACAACACCAAGTTATAGTCCAGCAATTTTATTTTAAATTCACAAGCTTTCGGAGGCTACCTCCTTCCTCAGGTGAACGATGTGGAAAAAAAATGTTTACAATTGTATATATTTATGTTCTTGGTATAATTTAAAGCCTATCGTAGGTTTTGTCCTGGGCCAAGTAACCTTATGATGGCCAACAGGGGCTATCTTATCTGGACTATTACTACTGCTCTTTGTTCTTCACATTCAGACTGATGGGAGTGTGTGTTGTAGCCCTGCTTCTGAACAGCGTTTGCATCCAATGAAGCTCGATACGGGGAGCGCATGTTCAGTGAATTAGCTCTGAATACAGTGCCCCTTTAAAGAGTTTAAAAATACTATTCAACATTTGAGGTAAAATTGAATATTGAAGAGGAACGATTTCCCTGTATGTTATTTATAGAAAAATTGTAAACATGCTCTTTACACATGCATTTATGATTTTGTTATAAATAGCTAATGGTGGAAATCTTCCCCTAAAGGAGCTATGTGGAACTTGTTCTAGACAACAAGCACAATTTAAAAGCCACATTTTGTGGATGTGATAGGTCAGAGCTGAAGACTATCTGGAGCAATTATAAAACGAATTCAGTCTGTGTAACTTTCAGTCCTGAATGTTCTTTGCGGTTTTTAAAGTTGGTCTAATTTAATACAACAGCTCCAAAAACAATTTTCTGAACATTTCCAATGCTGAAATTCATGACACAGAATACAAAATGAACTGTAAAGAACTAAATATCACATTAATATTCACAGCCACCAATTACGGGAGGGTGTAATTACAGCGTGACAAATTTACGTAGGTAGTTTCCATCACAAATGTGGACACAGGAATTTATAATGGAACAAGTTGACAGGAAGTGCATGCAGGCATAAGATTTTTAATGAAGATATAGATAGATAATATCAAATATTAAATAAAAACAATAATGGAATGTATGACTTTAAAATGGGGACAAAATTATGCCTGCATGCCCTACTCCGATTATTATCTGACCTATATCCCTGCTTCATCTGAAGAGTACACTAATGGGGGATTTTAACTGGGAGGGGGTTTTAAGCAGATGAGAGGGTGGGGCGAGCCTCATCCTCATTAACTCTTGGGCCTATTTACATCCCACCGGCCAGCTGCCTGCCTGAAAAGGGTGTAAAACGGCAGCTGGGCAGCTGCCAGCAGGCAAGATTGGGTGGCCCCAGGCCTCAGATTGGTCTTGGGTTGGGGGGGGGGTGTCTTCCGCAGGGTCTCTCAGGTTGTGGTGGGGGTCTGGGGCAGCAGAAGGCCCAGATTTTTCTTGTGGGGCCTGAAGAAGCACTCCTGCTCCTCCTGGCTCCACTTAAGAAGTGTTTAATAATTACAGGGCCTCTTCTTCCCCCAGACCAGGTTTCAATGAATGAGATGGCCTTGGCAGTTAAAATGCCATCGGGGTCCGAATGACATTATAGAAGCCTGATATGCATGTATTAATGAGGCTCCTGCCTGACTCAGGCAGGCGCCTCAGCTGCCTGTAAAAAGGTGGCGGCGGGCAGGAATGAGTAGGACTGGAGCAATACATTTTCAGAGGCAAAGTTAACTGCACAATTGCCCGATTCCAACCAGGAGGGGTGGGGTTAAAATCGCCTCCTTTTCCTTGACTCCCTGTGTGCAACATCACAGGAAATTGACTGGTTTTATTTCATTTTGTGGGAAATGCATTTTAGCACCTGGTCAATTTCTTCTTATTGAGAAGTGCTGACAGAGTAATCAGTATTTTTAATAATTATTAGAAACTAAAAGTTTACTGTTGTGTTTGCCCTGGATTAAGCAATTGATGACAAGTAAGGCTGGTAATCAGGAATGTCCATGGATGTCACCATTATGACAACTGGCCCTTGCCGAAGGCAGATTGTCTGTTGTATAGTAGATGAGGAATCATAGAAAGTTACGGCACAGAGGAGGCCATTCGGCCCACCGTGTCCATGCCAGCTGAAAAAGAGTTATCCAGCTTAATCCCACTTTCCAGCACTTGGTCCGTGGCCCTGTAGGCACTTTAAGTGCACATCCAAGTACTTTTTAAATGAGTTGAGGGTTTCTGCCTCTACCACCCCTTCAGGCAGTGAGTTCCAGACCCCCGCCACCCTCTGGGTGAAAATAAATTCTCCTCAGCTCCCCTCTAATCCTTCCACCAATTACTTTAAATCTATGCCCCCTGGTCACTGACCCCTCTGCTAAGGGAAATAGGTCCTCCCTAGCCACTTTATCTAGGCCCCTCATAATTTTATATACCTCAATTAAATCTCCCCTCAGCCCCCTTTGTTCCAAAGAAAACAACCCCAGCCTATCCAATCATCCCTCATAGCTAAAATTCTCCAGTCCTGGCAACATCTTCATAAATCTCCTCTGCACCCTCTCTAGTGCAATTATATCTTTCCTGTAATGCGGTGACCAGAACTGTACACAGTGCTCAAGCTGTGGCCTAACCAATGTTTTATACAGTTCTAGCACAACCTTCCTGCTCTTATATTCTATGCCTCGGCTAATAAAGTAAAGTATCCCGTATGCCTTTTTAATCACCTTATCTACCTGTCCTGCTACCTTCAGTGATCAGTGGACATGCACTCCAAGGTCCCTCTATTCCTCTACACCTCTCAGTATCCTCCCATTTATTGTGTACTCCTTTGTCTTGTTTGCCTTCCCCAAATGCATTACCTCACACTTCTCCGGATTGAATTCCATTTGCCACTTTTCTGCCCACCTGACCAGTCCATTGATATCTTCCTGCAGTCTACAGCTTTCCTCCTCACTATCTACCACACGGCCAATTTTTGTATCATCTGCAAACTTCTTGATCAAGCCCCCCACATTCAAGTCCAAATCATTAACATATACCACAAAAAGCAAGGGACCTAGTACTGAGCCTTGCGGGACCCCACTGGAAACAGCCTTCCAGTTGCAAAAACACCCGTCAACCATTACCCTTTGCTTCCTGCCACTGAGCCATGGAACTCAGTGGGTTGGGATAACCACTGCTGGGAGGAGTTTGGGTGTGAAAAGTTGGGCTCAGTTCCTGCCATCATGGGCCACAGAGAGGTAAATAGTCTTTCTTCAATGACAGCAAAGTCCTAAGACAGGGCTAATTATGTGGTGTATAAGACATGAATTGTCCTTCATGGTTCAAAACTCCTAGGCGTGCAGCGTTCAGGCCTATGTGCAAGTTCTATAACCAAACTGTGAAGTGGATTTGTGACCGGAAGAAGAACCGACTGCAGTGAGTAAGGGTTCCAGCATACACTGACCTGTCACTGAAAGGAAGTCAGCCTCACAGCAAGCATATCTCTTTGCCAAACCCCATCATATGAGCAACTGGATTAAGGATTTGATGATGGATAAGGCTGGTACATGGCATTAGATTTGTCTAGCACGTCAAGCTGGCTGGAAAGCTGTTCTTTGTAGCTCCTTTCACCATGCTGCAGTTAGATGTCCATCATTTGGTTAAAGACGAAATTCAGAGGCTTGGGACAACAAATGCTGGCAGGCACTACCTGGAGGCCAGTTATAAGAACACTTGTTCACATATCCAGGGTTCAGTTCCCATCAAGTTTGGGTTCCAGAGATACTAGCAGCTGTGGCTGCAAATCTACACTTTCTAAATGGTGGCACCGCCATTTGTTGCTGTATGGTGGGTGTCCATACAATGGCCAGGAGGTTGGCGGCAATGCAATCACACTTTTTTTTGCTGCTCACTCTGCCACTCATGAGGAGCTCCTTATATCCGCTTTCCATCTGTCAATTTTCTAATAACCAACTACTGAGTATGTTCCTTGGGTGGGAAAATAATTTGGATATTTCTGGGTTCAAGTTGGCTTCGAGATAGTCAAGGAAGATTGAAGCTGAGTCAACCCTTTGCGTTTGGGTAGTGATAGCTGAGCCAGTAGGCAATTCAGGGCACGTTGATGATTGATGTTTAGTGCTGGTATTTCAAAGGAATTTTGTACCTTCTGGGCAAGCTTTTTATTTAACATTTCATCGCACACACATTAATGTCGAAGAATCAGCTAACACAACAGTGGTAATGATACTGTGATATTAGGAGTAACAATGTTACTATAATATTATTTTATGAACATAAACAGGAGGGAAATTCAACTTCCACCCAAAATGGGCACGAAGGCAGTGGAGCGGTCATGCTTGCCCACCCAGAGCAGGTGACAGGAGCCCCGAACTATATTGGGGCTCAGGCTACAATTAAATGCTGCCAGCGAGCTGCTGGTGCTAAATGGGCATCCTGCTACAGCTTGTTGGTTGTAGGAGGATGGGCGATCTACTGGCTTCCACGCTGAGCTGGCAAGCAGGTAGGGTCTGGGGGTGGGGGGGGAGGTGCGGGGAGATGATCACATGGATGGGAGTGGAGGAGGATGGGGGAGCCTCAAATGGGCCGGCAGCAGGCCGGAGTTTCTTTGTGGGCCCAGGAGGAGCAGGAGTGCTCCTTCTAGTCACACAATAATAAAAATGAAAAATTACCTGGGTTATTTTCTGAGCAGCCTCCAGCTGTCCTTTTAAGGACCACTGCTTAAGCCTTCCAATGCCTGGTACAAATGGGCAGAGCATCTGTGGCATATGCTCTGCCCATTTGTTCCTCCAATCGGGGTCCTACAACTGGTTTGCCCGATTTGTATATGTAAGCAGCCTTATGCTTGTTGTAGTTGGGCAGGCTGCTTGCCCATTTATGAGCCCGCCTGAAAATTGCTTCAGGTGGGCCTTGGGCGTCAGTCAGGGGGAAGCTTTGAAATCTGTTTTTGTATACACGTGTGTGTGTGCGTGTGTGTGTGTGTGTGTGTACGTGCTTGTAAGTAAATATATAAAATATCCTTTATAAATATGTCTCCAATTGTGGGGTACAACAGAAAAAGTAATTCCCTTTTAAATTTAAGTTCCATCTCATCGGATACTTTGATATATCTGCTTATTTGGAAACCAGTTGATCAAATAGGTCAGCAAAGTTTATAAACCGATAGATCGACAACCACCTAGAACAGAGTGAGTTGAAATATTCAAAAACTAGATGCAGAATATCTAATTTAACAGGGGAAAGTGCCAAGGCAAGAGGGAGTCCGACAGACAGTTTGAGCAGGCCCTCAGCATGGACCTAAATGAAAGGACAAGTTAGGTAGCCTGCATGGCCGGTTCACATTATTTCCTTTATACGGTCCTCTGTTATTGATGAGCCCATTTGTTCAAATTTTTTTAAAAAATCTTGTGCTGTTCTGAATAAAGGTACAGTGCTACAAATGCAAAAAAAAAATCAAATTCCTTGAAAATAGTGAGGTGATAGAATTCGAGAGGTTTCTGACACAATGTTATGACTGTTATATTAAAGTTTAATAACTTGGTTAACAGCCGACTGGCTTGCCTGGGACCATATAGCAAAACAGAAAGAGAGGTGAAGGACAAGAAAGTGCATTAAACATTAAATACTTGTGCCTGAATCTCTCATCTATTTCTGTTAAGCTTTCACTGTTTAGATTTTATATGGTTTAATGTCAGAAGGAAACTAAATTAGCATGAATACAATTTATCTTCATACTTAAAGCAGAAGTATTGAAGATATGGAACTGAACTCTTACAAACTGCTGATGCTGTGTTTAGGTTACCTTCCTGTTATCGATGTTGATGCTAATTCCAGGGCTGAGGGCAATGTTGAATGATGCAAGGCTAGAAGTCAATTTTATTTGGCATTCCAAACTGGAAATTAGTTTGGCATGTACAGATTTAGAATTTCAATTTAAATAGATTCATAGAATCTTTCAGCACAGAGGAGGCCATACGTCCCATCGGGCCTATGGCGGCTCTTTGAAAGAGCTATCCAACGAGCCCCACTTCCCCAATAGTCCTGCAAATTTTACAGATCTTAGTAAACTTTAAATTCAACACTTACACCCACTTCAGCCTTGTTTCCTGCAATCAAGTGTTGGGTTCCACCTTGGTTGAGAACGTGGATGTTCATGGAGCCTCTTTTTGTTAGTTGCCGGGTTGTCCACCACCACTCTTGACTGGATCAGCAAGAAAGAAAGAAAATAAATGCTATGTCATCGATGTGTTTCTGCTGGACTCTCCGGGAGAACAACTGCACATTAAGCTGGCTATTTAATGCAGGGGCCTTAAAAAAATATATATTTTTAAAGTTGAAACTGGCAGAAAGACGTCTTTGGTACTAGGGGTCTGTATTTTATTTATTTTAATGCTGCATTGTTGCACTGCACCCAAGGCAGCATTATTAGCAACACAGGCCAGTGCTGCTAATTTTTAAATAAAAAATATATTGAGCTGGCAGTGGCGTTTCAATAGTGTATTGTGTTGGATCACCAGTGGTGAGGCACATGTTCAATCCTCCATACCATTGAGTTCCTTATCTCAGCTACGTCACTCAGGGAGCTACCAGCCAGAAGGCAATAATGTTCTTACAGGTGGGGAGAGAAAACCAGGGACCTTTCTGCACCTCCTAGTGGCCAGTTCGGAACGGTGCGGCCAAAAGTCGGAGCATGCAACAGACCGACCCTTTCAATTTCTCTTGCTATGTGGCTCATAAATACCAGGAAAGACACTGGAGGCAGCTTTACCCTGAAATCAAAAAGAAAATCCTAGTGGCTCAGTGACATCTCAGAATTCATATGACACCAGTAATGGGGGACGGGATAACAAATAAAATATGTCACATTGTTTGCATAGCATTATATGGTGTTAGTATGGGGCATGGTGGTGCTAACGCCGCTTAACAGCACCTTACTGGGAACAGAACTTTGATCCATCTCTAATAACAGATCTTAGTAAACTTCAAATTCAATCAGTTGGTTTTTCAAAGCCTTCGTTTCAGGAACGTGGAAAGCCTGTGGGGCCTCACTTTCTACCAGTACATAGTACTCCTCTGTCAGGCATTGCTGAGTATATGTCACCGCGCAAGCATCACTGGCAAACATCAGTGGCCTTGCTCAAACATTGCATCTCTGCTCTAACATTCAGGGAAAAAAAAACATCCTGAGCCATTGCGACTGATCTTTGCATTCCCTGCACTTTCACCCCACAGCTGATCTCCATTGAGGTGGGGAACTTTTTTTTTCATTTTTTTAGGAGGGAACCTTCTTCACTAATTCTTTGTGCTGTATTTATAGCTGAGTTTCAAGAGGTAATGTACATTACCTTAGGGTTATGGACTGTTTAATTCGTATCATCTTTATTTATATATATTTAATTATATGAAAGTATATCAGGCATGTTTTACACTGGAATGGAGGAGAAATCTGCGACGTGATGGATATACAAGCCAGAAGCAGGAGGTCCGAGTCTCAACTCAAATTAAGCATAATTCTGCTGAGCTGCTGATGCCAACTGGGCGTCCAGTGTTTGCATCACACCAATTTGGGTCAGCTGTAATGCCGGCAGTGGGCCTCGGTTAGGTCCTTGATGGAGGGGAATGTGAACTGGAGTAGGAGGGAGGCTGACAGCAGCCCGCCATATTGCTCTGGAGCCTGGAGGAGCACTGCTGCTCTTCCTGGCTCTGCATTAAGGTAAATTAAAAAGAAACAAACTTAAAGTTTTGTTGGTGGCCTCCTTTAAGGACCACTGGTTAGGCCACAGAAGAACCCGAAAAACTGAGCAGAGCAGGCCTGGTGCATGCTGTGCTCAGTTCCGCCGAATTCCAGAGAAGGGTCTCAAAACAGGTGTTAGGCCCCTCGTTAGCACTTTGGGTGAGGGTCTTGATACCGCAAAATTGGTGGGTTTTACCCCCATTTTGCAACCGAAAAACAGGCACAACAGTGTCCAATTTTGCCTCCAGGCCTTAGTCCAAAGGATCTGCAGGATTCAATGAGATATCCAAAAAGTCTTCTTTACCACGACTGATCTGATCTGGATGCCTGGTACATTTCTGCATCCAGGTCATTTGGTGATTTCAGGGTGGATGGAGGGTCTGCCCCAAACACGGGCTGCCCGAAATTTGCAACTTTTGCTGGGACTTGGTGTATCCAGATCCCAGCTGATTTTCCACTGCACTCCCAGCTGACCTGGTAGTATGTCACGGGACCTTTGTATTTTCGGAGACATATGGGCCAGATTTTCCTGTGAAAATAACAGCGAGGCTAACAGGGATCACCGTTACTTCTGTACATCTGGTACAGCAACTTCCGGTAACCGCACATACGCAGTCAATGGCGGAAATCCAGAAGTTGCTCTACCAGATGCGACCCTCCTCCTTAAACTCAGCGAGAACGACATCTCGCCGGTTGGCTCTCCGTTCACATGAATGGAACAGCATGAAGTTCCTGCACTGACCTGATGGATACAAACTAATCTCGCCAAAAAAAAGGTACATCAAGTCATTTTAAGTCTTAGCACACTTTTAATGGTGTGGTAAGTCTTAATTATTGCCAATCAACCTCTCTGGCACTGAAAATTACTAGTGTGGAATCTCATTACTTCAGATTTTAATTGTTGTTGGACATTTAAAAAAAAAAGTAAACTTTTTATGTTTTTACCTATTCTTTCTGTCTTTTATCTCTGTCTTTTAATTCAATATTTCTTTCCCTCTCTTTATTTCACTTTCTGTACTTGATCGGACATTGAATTCACTATTCTAACTCACTCTGACTCTGCGCTGCTTGTTAATGATGCGTCAATCTGATTGGTTAAGGGGATACACAGCTACTTGCCCTGTTCACACAGGTCCCAGATGCCCGGGAGAGGGCGCTGCACTCGATTGAGTGCCCGATGAGAGGAACTTGCCATGCAACAGCCCATGAAAAGTCTATGGGCAAGTCTAACAAACAGCAGTTTGGTGCTCACAGAAAAATCCGGCCCGTTATGTAAATGCAAGTTATTCGGTGCTCAATTACCCTGATGCTTCCCCTTTGTGAAAGGGTATGGTGCGTCCTTTGTACTACCTAAGCTAATACTCCATCTAAGTGATTCCTCAGTGAGAGGAGGAAGTGTGGTGGGTGGTGGCAGAGTGTCAATGTATACCTCTGGGCATGGAGATAGTCCAGTACCTTCTTATGCTGAGTGATGAGATGGTCCTGCAGCTGCTGATGCCACATCTAATTCTGTGATGGTAGATCAATCCTGCCTTCTATCTGGCACATGTTGAGTCATTAGAGTGGGGCAGCTATATGGCGTCATCAAAAGAGATAGCTTCATCATCATGCCAATTCCTCCCATTTCCTGCTGCTGGCTATTCCTGGACTTGTCCCAGTGCATGTGCACTGATTTGTCTGAGTGCAGAATGCTGGGCAGTTATAAGGTCATTGAAGCCCTTACTTGATGGCTCTCTCAGTCTGATCCCTCAGTATGTTGAAACAAGATAGGAGAGTACATTGGAATCTAAAGTCATGTCAGACCATTCATTGGAGAAACTGCACCAGGCATTAGGGTCTTGGCCACTGGGGCATCCGCTGTAGATGTCCCTTTAGTGGCTCGTCTCTCCGCAGTGGTCTGAAGTTTGGTTAGGTAGTCCTGCATCACTGCACAGATACGATTAGTGGACTCCTCCATAGTTGCTCCCAGACTTTGCTGCTGGGAGCAGAGATTTAGTACAGTTTTCTTTACTCTTGCTCCCCTGTGATATAATGCAGGGGAATGCTATTAGGAAGCGAAGCTATACCAGGATTTATAGCACAAGTGAAAGGGCCACTTAGCAACTCCCTACTGGGTATTGATTGAAAACAAGAATTTGCCAAGTCGGAAATTGTGGAAGCAGATTCCAGCACTCTGTGGTACAACATATACCTGGGGGCGATACCAACAAACTACTGCTTGGGATTGTGTTTCTCTGTTAATGTGTCATTGACTAACATGCCCATAGAAAGCAACAATTGACAGGCTGGTAATTTAGACTTGCTTTGCTTACTTTGATGTAACACCATGAGTGGTCTGATTTTTTTCCCAAAGAAGCGTAAAAGAGAATTGCTTCACTCTCTATCTGAGGACTTTTATATACTTAAGAAATAAAATGTCATCTTTACTATGGATTCTTTGAAAAATCCAGCTCAATGTAGTCAGTGAACATAAGATTATTCATCTCTTGACACTATATCCTTTGTATTAGCACATAAAATGAATCTCTACATTAAAGAAGGACCTTGGTCTTTGAGAGCAAGTACAGTCAACTTTAAAATAAATACATGATAAATGAATATTCCTGTTAAGTGAAAAGAAACAGAAATTCAAATTAATTTTATCTGCTCCATTGCTTGTTCTCCCATTAATTCAATAGTGTGAGCTATTAGTTCCTGTTAAGTCAATACATTTTAACTGATTACAATGATTACTGCCTAATTTACACACAGTGGGGGCTAAATTTAATAGGGCTCAATACCGGGCGCGGGGGTCTCGGTGCACGGTTAACCCATACACGGTGTTATTGATACAGGCAGCACGCGAGATTCGTTCTGCATCCTCATTAACACGATTTCCATGTGCAGCCAGCGCTACCTGTGTCACTGAGTGCCTGAATGCATCTGCAGGAGGCCCAATATGGGGCGTGGCCAGCACAAGGTAAAGGCAACCTGTGCCTCTTAAAGGGTGGGGGGGGACGTGCACTGTCAATGGAAGCAGCGTAGGATGGCAGGCAGAATGGCTGGGGCGACAAGACAGCTGCCCCGAGGTTTCCCGACAGTGCACCGGAGGCCTTAGTGGAGGGAGTGCCGGAACAGAGAGTCATCCTGTACCTAAAGGGTGGCAGGAGATCCTCCAGACTGCAAAGGCAGTGGGAGGAAGTGGCCGTGAAGGTGAATGGCAGGAGTATAACACCACACATGTGGATACAATGCAGATAAAATTCAATGACTTGACACGAGTGGTCAAGGTGAGTGAATGCAAGTGTTGAATGGCACATCCTACCAACCGCAGCACCGCCCCACTGTTTCATAAAGGTTTAGCATAACTTCCTTGATTTTATACGCTATGCTTCTATTTTTCGAACAGTCATATCAACTTGTCCTGCCACCTTCAAAGATTTTTGTACATACACCCACAGGTCTCTCTGTTTCTGTACCATTTAGTTTATATTGCCGTTCCTCATTCTTCCTACCAAAATGTATCACTTCACACTTCTCTATGTTAAATTTCATCTGCCACATGTCTGCCCATTTCACCAGTCTGTCTATGTCCTACTGAAGTTTTTTACTATCCTCCTCATTGTTTACTACAACTGATCTACTGAAAATGAAGAACTTTGATTTAAACAGTATCTCCACAGTACAATGAAAACGTAGCTTGCATGTATGGATATTTACTGAGCAGGAGTGCTCCTCCAGGCCCACAAAAATAATCTGGGCGCTGCCATCCCGGGACTCCCCCTCCGCGAGCACTTACCTTTCTGCCGGCCAGGGGGCTCTGATCTTGAAAAGCCTTAATCTGATGATCAGGCTTGTCGGCCTGATGTTAATGAGGCTGAAGCTCAAAATCACTGTAGCTTCTTTGCTTCGAGTGTGGGTGACTGGCCGGAGCACTCCACCGGTCGGTCACCCCAAACTCAAAATCAACCACAAGGAGTGAACCTTGGGGGTGAAATTCGACTTGGCTGGTAACACAAAATGGGCAATAGTGCATCGGCAGCCTGTCTTACACTCCGCTCGATTTTCTTTTCCATCGAAGAATTTCACCCTCTCTTTCTCCTCTGTGATACAACTGCACAAATGGAAAGTAATTTGGTATTGTATTCCAGACAATTAAAAACAAAACCCTCCAAACTCGATGGCAATGTAACTCATACCTTATGTTTGGGAACTGGTGGTATGTCGTTAACACCCACTTGCACTTCATTCTCCAAAATGAATTGATCCTGAATCATCTGCTGTACTTTACTGTCTTGGAGACTTTCCCTCATCATTCCAAGAGTAGTCGAATCTATATAAATTCAAAAAGTGAGCTTGAACACCCAGTTACAAATCCTTTCACCACAACTTGCATTTATATACTGCCTTTAATGTAAAGAATGTTGCAAGGCGTTTCACAGATTGGCATAAAGAAAACCACCTTGAGCTAGGAAGGGAGAGATTATGAGGGAGACTCAAAGCTTGTTCGAGTTGATTGGTTTTGAGAAGATTTATAGAGGAGAGAGAGGTCGAGAGAGAGTCAGTCTCAGGCAGTTGAAGGTTCTGCTGCCAACAGTGGGATGAAAGCAGAGAGACCATGGGAGGATTTAAAGATAAGGACGTGGACTTTGCGAGGCAGGGACCCAATGTGGGTCAGTGAGGGTAGTGGGTGAGCAGGACTTAGTGCAAACCAGATGGAGGTGGTAGGGCATTGGAGTTTATAGACTGTGAAGGGAGAGGGCCAGCAAGGAGACCATTGGAGCTGTTGAGTCTGGAGTTGAAAAAGGTATCTTTGAGGGTATCATCAATGAAGGGACTGAGTTGTAGCTGAGATAGGGCAGAGGCAGGGAGCTACAGATGTGGATGTAAGCTGTTTTTGTGGTGGGGAGAACATGGGGTCTGAAACTAAGTCAAGGTCAAACAAGCTACCAAGTTTGCAAACAGTGTTGCTGAACCTAAGAAAATGGTCAAGAAAGGAATTGGTGGCAAGGGAGTGCAATTGTGGTGGGGAGCAAAGACGATGGCTTCGGTCTTCCCAATGTTGAGCTAAAGGAAGTTGTGACCCATCCAAGATTGGATGTTGGGACAAGCAATGTGATAACTTAGAGGAAGTTGAGGGGTCAAGGTGGGTGGTGGAGAGGTACAGCTAGGTGTCAATAGCATACACGTGGAAGCTGACATCATGGGCACGATTTTAAAATTAAAGTGCAGGTTGTTTGCGGGCGGGGGGGTGGGGGGTGGTGCAAAGAAAATCAGGATTTTCTGGAGCAGGAAGGAATCCTGGCTCCAACCCACTGAAATACGCACACAACCCATAGTCTTCTGGGTGTGCACACTGTTCCCGAACCCAGAAGTCCCGCGAGCTTTAACAATATTTAAAGCAGCAATTCAAGTACTTAAAGGGCTTGAAATGTCCATAATTGCAATTAAGAATGATGGCAAGTGATGTCAATGCTGCCTCAGCGTGTTTCCCGTGCTCTGTGAAACACTCCATGGGAAACTAGTCGGGTTTCAGCCGGCAGCCATTTGGACATTTAAATCCCTGTTTGACAGATGAGGATAAAAGGTGAGTTATTGCAGCAGGGCACTCAGTTCTCTCAGACAAACGTTTGGCTGGGAGATCTTTGTGTTTAGACTGAAAATTCTTGGTTCACACTCAGAATTGTTCTGATTACACATATTTACAAATTTTTCAGCCCTTTAAACTGACACCATCAGGATGGGGGGGCGCGATGGCTGCATTCACCAGTACATCCGAGGACGAGGAACATCACCATCCTCACCAGGCACAGCGTGCACTTCCACCACTTGGAGCTCCACAACACAGTGCTGCGCCACAAGCACCTGCATAAGACCACAGAGGGGAACAACAGAGGGACCGACATCGCAGAAGGCACTACCCTCATGAGAGGGTCTACAGACCGAGATTGAGCTTCCTTGGCCTCTCTGAGGAGCAGTGCACACAGAGGCTGAGAGTGAGTCACCAGGTGGTCGCAGACATCTGCAGCCTCCTTCATGCTGAGCTGCTCCCGACTGGGCCTGGTGGCATCTCATTGCCCATCACAGTTAATGTGACCACTGCCCTCAATTTTTTCACCTCTGGATCATTCCAGGGTGCCACCAGTAACATTGCCGGGGTCTCTCAGTCGTCTGCACACAAGTGCATAAGGCAGGTCACCGACGGTTTGTTTCACAGAGTCTCGCCATATGTCAACTTCCCCATGGATGACCTCAGCCAGACGGAGAGCACAGTGGGATTCCACTCTGTGGCTGGCTTCCCACGGGTATGGGGTGCAATCAATTGCACGCATATAGCAATCTGAGCACCTCCACACGACCCAGGACTTTCAACAGAAAGGGGTATCACACCATCAACGCTCAGCTCGTTTGTGACCACCGCAAAAGATTTCGTCACGTGTGCACCAGATTCCCTGCAGCTGCCACAATTCATTCATTTTGAGGGAATCCAACATCCCGGGCCTCTTCCACGCACCAAACAACCTTAAGGGCTGGCTCCTCAGGGACAAGAGATACCCCCTGCACACATGGCTCATGACACCTCTGAGGAACCCCATCAGTGAGGAACAGCATTGATACAACAACAGCCACATCGCCACCAGATCTGCAACTGAATATGCAATAGGACTGCTGAAGATGCGATTTCGGTGCCTGGATCATAGAAAATTTACAGCACAGAAGGAGGCCATTCAGCCCATCGTGTCCGAGCCAGCCAGCTTAATCCCACTTTCCCGCATTTGGTCCGTAGCCCTGCAGGTCACGGCTCTTCAGGTGCACATCCAGGTATTTTTTAAATGAGGTGAGAGCTTCTGCCTCTACCACCCTCTCGGGCAGTGAGTTCCAGACCCCCACCACCCTCTGGGTGAAAAAAATTATCCTAATTTCCGCTCTATTCCTTCTACCAATCACTTTAAATCTATGCCCCCTGTCACCATAGCTAAAATTCTCCAGTCCTGGCAACATCGTCGTAAATCTCCTCTGCACCCTCTCTCGGGCAATTACATCCTTCCTGTAATGTGGTGACTAGAACTGTGTGCAGTACTCAAGCTGTGGCCTAACTAATGTTTTATACAGTTCCAGTATAACATCCCTGTTTTTATATTCTATGCATCGGCTAATAAAGGAAAGCATTTCTTATGCCTTCTTAACAAGCTTATCTACCTGTCCTGCTACCTTCAGGGATTACCTGCACTCCAAGGTCCCTCACTTCCTCTACAAGTCTCAGTAACCTCCCATTTATTGTGTATTCCCTTGTCTTGTTTGCTGTCACCTCCTTGAAAAATTCAATCAAGTTAGTCAGACATGACTTCCCCTTAACAAATCCATGCTGACTGTCCTTGATCAGCCTGGGGGAGTGCTTCAATACGCACCATTGAGAGTGGGTCACATTGTGTCCTGCACAATATGATGCAACAGAGAAGGGTATTGGTTGATGAGGACCCAGGCCTTCATCCAGCATGCACATCTGCCGTGAACATTGAGGAGGAGCAGGAGCAGAAGCAGCAGAAGGAGGAGGTGGAGGAGGAGGAGGTGGAGGAACATCGGCAGAGCAGCGGCTCACCTGGCTGCTCGTGAGGCCAGGGAGTCACCAATATTTGAACGCTTCTCATAAGGAGATCACAAAGTGAGAATAGTCCAGTCCACACACCTCCTGGAAAGACCAGCGCCAACACCATCCCCCCAGACCCCCCTGCTGGGTCCTGCAACTACACATACACCCACTGCAAAGTTATCCACTGGGTGGCATCAAGTCTCGCTGTTCACGATGAAGCACATGAAAGGGCGCTATCACAAAAGGCAGTCAAGAATGGGCAAGACGTCGCAGTAGTGGTGAGAATGATAACATTTAATGTGACTTTAACAAAAAACAAACATAAATGAAAAACATGACAGTCTGTCAAACACCCTTGATTACAAAACCTTAGTCTTTCTCTTCCTACTACTTCTATGTGGTGCATCCCCTGTGGCTGCAGCAGAGGTAGTGGCAGGTTGCTCATGTTCATGCCCTGACTGCTTAGATGCTTTGGGCCTATGCCCTCTGGCTTTTGGAGCCCATGAGGGCCCCGCCAAAGACTGCTCCACCTGTGCAGGGGCAGACTCGGCTACCTGGAGAGGAGGCAGCATTGTGGGTACTGATTGAGAGGGAGGCAACGGGTGAGATGTGCGAGCGCTTTGAGTGGTGTCCCCACTTCCATGTCCCCTTTTGCCATCATCCCTCGCCTGGGCCAGGCCCACAACACTCCTACCACCCTGCTGGAGAACAGTTTGGAGGACGTGTGTGAAGCTTTGTAAGCCCAATTGTAAAGTCTCTGCCTGTTTAAGGTGGCAGAATGTTGTTCACCCTGAGTCCGAACGGCCATTGTCAGGGCCTGAATGGACTCATTTGTGAGCTGTGCTTGAAGCTCGATGGAGGCTAGCCTTCTCTCCATCGCAGACATTCCCGCATTTACCTGCGCCACCTTTCCACTAATGCAGGAGTTGGACTCCTCCATCTATTCCGCGATTGTGAGGAGTGTGCGTGCCACCTGTTCCAGTGCCTCGCAAATGTGCTGCAGTCCCTCGATCATTCTCCTTTTAAAGGATGGCCCCTTGGGTTCAGCATCTGCGTCCAACTGAGCAGAGCCTGGAGAGGAGTGTTCACACCGACGCGGACTCTCCACAGCTGCCCCTGCCACCAGTGTCTGTTCAAGCTCACTTGAGTGTGGTGACTCACCAGGTGCCAACCCAACTAACTGACTACTTGGACCCACTGAGGTGTGAGTATCTGCGCTGGTGGATTTTTCGCTAAGATGTGACGGTGCACCCTCAGAGGCTGTGAGGTCCTCTGAGGAATCGCACTTTCCGGTCACTGCGGTCGCTGAAGGGCCTGTAAGAGAACAGAAGGCAATATTAAGCATCATCACAGATGTGTCATGTTGCGATGAGCATACTGAGGTGTTCAACATGCCAAGCATTGTTAACATCAATTCATGTTGTGTGTGATGAATGTTAAAGTTGTGTCACCAGACATTTGTGGGGTGCCAGTCTCGAGTCCCCGACGGTCAGGCACTCGAGGGTGTCGCTGATCTCCAGGGCCTCCTCCTCCGCCTCTGTGAGGACCACAATTTGTGGTGGCCCTCTTCCAGTCCTCGCCCTCTCACGTGCATTTTGTGCTCTCTTCTCCTACAAGGGGAGAAAGTACATACGTGTGAGTGAGTGATGGTGAAGTGGCCAATCGATGGAAGCATTGCTTTGGGTAAAGCTGACCATGAAAGAGATACATCAGAGGGTGAGTATGAGATAGAGACATCACATTGGATCAGGATTGGGGTGAGTGGTAGTGGTGGGGTGATTAATGGGGAAGTAAGGAAGTGCTCAGGAAGTACAGGTAAGTTGAGGATGAGCCTTAAGTGGGTGTGAGAAGTGATGTGAAAGAGTAGTCTTGGCAGTGCAGATTGACGTGGGGAGCGGGGGCGGTGATGTGCGACACAGAATGTAGGAGAATCAGTAAGTGTACTCACTTTTGCTGACCTAGTTAGGTCATTGAAACGCTTCCTGCAGGTGTGGGATATGTTGCTCCTGCTGGTGACCTCCTCTGCCGCCACAAGCCAGGCCTTCTTGGTGGCAGAGGCAGGACGCTTCCTCCTGTCAGCCGGGTAAAATAGTTCACTTCTCCTCCTCACCCTGGCCAGCAGCACCTCAAATGAGGCATCACTGCCTTGCCCCTCTGCTGCTCCATTCTGTATCCTTGCTCCTTGCCTCAGCAAAAGCTATTGGAGCAATGGCCCATTAAATCCAGACGCTCCAGCTGACAGCAGGTCATGCGTGTGCGCAGTCCGCCTGGTAAGTTTTTACTATTCGGGTTACCCACGCGCCCATTCACCCCCGACTGCTGCCATCCTGTCGCCCTTTTAAATTCGTGTCCTATGTCTGCAGGTGATGTCACCAAGGGACAGCATGTAGATGAGGAAGAGGACGAGCCAAGGCTAAATCCTTGGGGAAATCCAAAGGTAATTGTGCAGGGATCAGAAGAGAAGGCATTGCTGGAGAAGCTCTGGCTACCTTTGGTTAGATAGGAATGGAACTATACAAAGTTAGTTCCATGAAGTTGGATGACAAAGGAAAGGCATTGGAGGAAGATGCTGTGCTCAACCATGTTGAATGCTATGGAGAGGTTGAGCAGGACAAGGAGGGATAAAGCACCATGGTAACAGACAGATGTTGTTTCTGACTTTGCTTAGGATTAATGTAAGTACTAAAATTCCAAATGACATTTGGGTGGTTTTGTTGGTCAGGATACCTATTCTGTGTTGGCTTGTTAAACCTTACATTTCCATCTGCTTTGGAGGGGTTTGTTTTTAGTTTGTCTCTGTGATAGGGCAAAATGTTGGAAAAGAAAAGAAATATCACAGTCAATGTTGCAAATTTTCATTGGAGAATCAAAAACCACAAGGCTGGCTCTCCTGATGGCTCAGCAGTTGAACACAAGTTGTAACAGTGTGTAGCTGAGCCATGCAGAACAGGAATGTTCCAGGTTCAATCTCCAGACTGTGCTGAATTAGCTGATCTCAGCCAAGGGGATGGTTGGGGGGTCATAATTGACCTCAGTGCCTCTGGGATAGAGAGGGGAAAATTGTCCAGGAGTCTTCTCTCTTCTTTACTACCCAATGACCGTTGCTGGAAAGCGCATGTGTATATGGTCTAAGGATGAGGGCAGGTTAGGTTTCAGATGTGATGACCCTACAGTGGAATAGTCTGTGGACACTGCTTGTCAAGTCTGACACATGAATAATAGCCATTGGATTGCAACTAACACTTGAAGAACTTAATCCCAGCAAGGAGTCAATGCCTTGAGGAGAGAAAGGAGTGAAAGGAAGGCAGAAAAATGGTGGAGAAAATTAGCAAGAAACAAGCCCCCTAAACAAGAAGACGTATCTTCCAAAGTTGCTGTTGATGTAATCTTCCCACTGGCATATCTTTAGTGAATTGAATATTATAATACATTATTAAAAAACAGTTTTTCAGTTCTGCATAAAGACTAGTTTATAAAATAGGGGTAAGTACTTAACTTGTCACAAGAGTAACCATCCCCTTTATTAGGAATAAATTTACGATGGAAATGTTGCATTTGCTACAAGGATATTGCAGCAACTCGTTCTACTTTTCCCATCGTGAGTTTTCTTCTGTAACAGAGCACTGAGTCAATCAGCGGGTGGTTTTACAATCAAGATGTTCAGATGACATCATCAGCTTTGAGAGCCACTTTAGACATTTAGAATTCACTGCATGGGGCAGATGACGTTATATGAGGGGATCAGATTCACAGTAAGAGATGAGAGTTACTAATCAGCAATATATTCCAAATTCATTCTGGGCCCGGGTCCATCCTATACCAACAATAGAATTTTAAGGGTGCAAAATCAGGAACTGCTAAAGTAAGTCTGAGCGTTGGCACCAATGTAACTTTGATATGCTTGATTTTGGTCATGTTGGATTTTTGATTGGAGAGTTCAACGAAGGAACAGCACATAATTAACAGGACTTGTAAGCCTAGAAATTACTGTGAGTGATGTTATTGTATAAACATTTAAGGCTCCCTTATTTCCACTATTTTACCAGAGACTTTAATCCATTTAAAATAAATGAGTTAATGACTCCATAAATACAACACAGAGGGGAATTTGAAATGAGTGTGTTAATTGTTTGTGCGATGATATTGCTCACAGTCATTTCCTGGCTGTAGTGCCAATGTAAACTGTGTGATTATACGATGCAATTACTGAGTGGTAATGACATCACATGGTCTACCATACGTTTGCATTCCCCGTCCAGTGCTGTGGGTGACATCAGAAAGAGGCACCACTGCTAGAATCAGCCTGCACAGTCCCAAGGTGTTTTAATAATGCTAGAAATATTCAAGATGATCTTCAGGAATACACAAAGCCTTTAAAGTGAATTCCTAACAGCATACTTTCCACAATCTGAAAACCAATTGGGCCTTTTAATTCAATTTAACATTTGCCATTGAATTTTCAATAATCTTCCAAAGGAAAAATATGTTTAACAGTTAAAGAATACTTATTTACATTACACACAAAGAAATCAATGTAGTCGTTTTAGACCGGGAGTATAGATCGAGGAATAGAACTGAATATTCAAGCTAAAGATTAAGAGAAGCATTTTCAATAGGATGTCAAATATAACAATGCAGATCCAGAGTGGTCAAGCTTTGCTCTGGCTTCCTGGTGTACAGAGTATTCTAATCTCTACACTGAGTTCTTCCTAAAGCCAGATAGTGATTCTATGAGGTTAAGAAGCAGTTAATACCAGTTTTTTTTTACTGAATCATCAAGGGCTTATGTTCTGTTAAATATTTTATTTATTTCTCCTGACTAATGAGTCCCTTAGAAAAATAATGCTCAGAAGTTCAGAATCCTGAAATAATACCATAAATATTACTGTTAAAAAATTATTCTTCCACTGTTGTTAATTTAACAATACTTCACCCCATCCCACCCCATTAATTCCCTGCATCCACATTGCAGTCTTTGGTCAAGAGAATAAAAGTGTCAATTTTGTTAATGTATCCATGGATACCACAAATACTTCTTTGTTGCCCACCGGAGGATGTGCTTGCAGGAAACATGAACAATTCCTCAGGCCAACTTCCCTTCTCTCATTCAGATGACTCAGTTGAGATATGACTTATCTTCTAGGGGAAACTAGTGCAAACTGCTGTGGAGGAGGGTTTTAATTAATTTGGCAGTGGGAAGGGCACAAGGATGAAACTTTAGAGAGGAGAAACAAGGTTCACAGAGGACTGGGAGAGACAAGTAGCACTAGAGTAAAGAAATAGGAGGGATCAGACAGGGGGCAAATGTGAGGCAATCTGAGATGAGTTTAGAGTGCATGTGCGTAAATGCATGTAGCATGGTAAATAAGATTGGTGAGTTGCAGGCTCAAGTAGCCAAATGGGACTATGATTTAGTGGCAATAACAGAGACCTGGCTCAAAGAAGGGGAGGATTGGGTACTTAATATTCCTGGCTATAAGGTGTTCACGGAAGATAGGGAAGGAAAGAAAGGAGGTGGGTGGCAGTATTGATCAAAGAAACTATTATAGCACTGGAAAGGGATGATGTAGTTGAGGGGTCAAATACAGAATCTATTTGGTTAGAATTATGGAACAATAGAGGGGCTATTACACGACTAGGTGTATACTATAGGCCACTGATATTGGGAAGGAGAGAGAGGAGCAAATTTGCAGGCAAATTACAGAAAGATACAAGAACTATAGAGTAGTGATAATGGGGGACTTCAATTATCCCAATATAGCCTGGGACAGTAACAGTGGAAAGAGCAAAGAGGGGGAGGAATTCCTGAAATGTGTACAAGAGATATTTCTGGAACAGTGTGTTTCCAGCCCAACGAAGAAGGAAGCAATGCTGGATCTAGTTCTGGGGAATGAATTAGGGCAGGTGGAGCATGTTTCAGTGGGGGAGCTTTTGGGGAACAGTGATCATAATATCATTAGGTTTTGAATAATTATGGCAAAGGGCAAGGAACAATCAAATGTAAAAAGACTTAACTGGAGGAGGGCTAATTTCAGTGAGTTAAAAAGGGATCTTGCCTAGGTGGATTGGAATAAAAAATTGGCAGGCAAAACAGCAATTGAACAATAGGAGGCCTTCAAGGAGAAGTTGGTTCGGGTACAAAGTAGACACATTCCTATGAGAGGGAAAGGAAGGGCATCCAAAGGTAGAGCTCCTTGAATGACTAAAGATATAGAGATTAAAATGAAATAGAAAAAGGAAGCTTATGATGAACGTAAGATTCATATCCCAGTAGAGAACCAGGCTGAATATAGAAAGTACAAAGGAGATCTAAAAAAGGGAATAAGAGGGGCAAAGAGAGAGTATGAGAATAGATTAGCAGCTAACATAAAAGGGAACCCAAAAATCTTTTATAAACATATAAATAGTAAAAAGGGTAGTCAAAGGAAGCATGGGACCGACTGGGGACAAAAAAGGAGATCGTCTTGAGAAGGCAGAAGGCATGGCTGAGGCACTAAATGAATACTTCACATCCCTCTTCACTAGAGAAGAGGATGCTGCCATTGTAGCATTAAAGGAGGAGATAGTAGCGATATTGGATAGGATAAAAATATATAAAGAGGAGGTACTTAAAAGGTTGGCAGTACTCAAAGTAGAAAAGTCACCCAGTCCAGATGGGATGCATCCTAGGTTACTGAGAAATAAGGGTGGAAATTGCCGAGGCTCTGGTCACAATCTTCCAATCCTCCTTATATATTGGGAGGGTGCTGGATGACTGGAGGATTGCAAATGTTACAGCCCTGTTCAAAAAAGGGGAGAGGGATAAAATCAACAATTACAGGCCAGTCAGCCTAATGTCGATGGTGGAGAAACTTTTAGAGACAATAATCCGGGACAAAATTAATTTGCACTTGGAAAAGTATGGACTAATAAATGAAAGTCTGCACGGATCTGTTAAAGGAAAATCGTATTTGACTAACTTGATTGAGTTCTTTGATGAAGTAATGAAGAGGGTTGATGAGGGTAGTACGGTTGACGTTGTGTATATGAACTTTCAAAAGGCATTTGATAAAGTATCACATAATAGACCTGCTAGCAAAATTATAACCCATGGGATTAAAGGGACAGTGACTGCATGGATAAAAAAATTGGCTAAGGGACAGAAAGCAGAGAGTAGTGGTGAAGGGTTGCTTTTCAGACTGGAGGGAAGTATACTGTGGTGTTCCCCAGGGGTCAGTATTAGGACCATTGCTCTTTTTGATATATATTAATGACCTGAACTTGGGTATAGACGGTATAATTTCAAAGTTTTCAAATGACATGAAACTCAGAAATGTAGTAAACAATGTGAAAGATAGTAACAGGCTTCAGGAGGACACAGACAGACTTTTGAAATGGGCAAACACATGGCAGATGAAATTTATTGCAGAGAAGTGTGAAGTGATACATTTTGATAGGAAGAATGAGGAGAGGTAATATAAACTCAATGGTACAATTTAAAAGGGAGTGCAGGAACAGAGACCAGGGGTTGCACATACACAAATCTTTGAAGGTGGCAGGACAAGTTGAGAAGGCTGTTAAAAAAGCATATGGGATCCTGGGCTTTATTAATAGAGGCATAGAGCAAAAAAGCAAAGAAGTTATGCTAAACATTTATAAAACACTAGTTAGGCATCAGCTGGAGTATTGTGTTCAATTCTGGGCACCACGCTTTAGGGAGGATGACAAGGCCTTAGAGAGGATGCAGAAGAGATTTACTAGAATGGTACCAGGGATGAGGGACTTCAGTTGCGTGGAGAGACTGGAGAAGCTGGGGTTGTTCTCCTTAGAACAGAGAAGGTTACGGGGAGATTTAATAGAGGTGTTCAAAATCATGAACATTTTTGATAGAGTAAATTAGGAGAAACTGTTTTCAGTGGCAGAAGGGTCAGTAACCAGAGGTCACAGATTTAAGGTGATTGGCAAAAGAACCAGGGGCGACATGAGGAAACATTTTTTTAACGCAGCAAGTTGTTATGATCTGGAATGCACTGCCTGAAAGGGTGGTGGAAGCAGATTCAATAGTAACTTTCAAAAGGGAATTGGATAAAGACTTGAAGGGAAAACATTTACAGGGCTATGGGGAAAGAGCAAGGGAATAGGACTAATTGGATAGTTCTTTGAAAGAGCCGATACAGGCATGATGGGGCAAATGGCCTTCTCCTGTGCTGTACCTACAATGATACTATGAATGCTGGACTATTAGAGGTATTATCATTTAGATGAGATATTGAACTGAAAACCTTGTCGACCTGTTCTGGTGGTTCAGGTGGATGGTAAAGATCGCAAGGCATTATTTAGAAGAAGAGCAAAGAATTTTCCAAGTATCCAGAGAACATTCCTCCTTCAACCACCATCATCAAAACCAGACTAGCTGGTCATGCATCTCATTGCTGTTTATGGGAACTTGGTATGTGAAAGTTTACTGCAACAAATACCTACATAATAGCAATCAGTGCACTTCAAAGTAATCCGTTACATGAGAATAACTTAGAAATATTTCTGTGAGATGTTTCTGAGAGATATTATAAGATGCTATATAAATGCAAGTCTTTCTTTCCTTTGAAATATCAGTTGTGCCTTGGATTCAAACTTGGGTGTCCTACTATAACTTTCCATCGTTGCAGCTAAACTGAGAACATAAGGGTTAATTTTCCAATTTTGCACTCCCACTGGTGAGCCTCACCTGCTGCAAATGCATATTGGAAATGCTGACAAAATGAGCACAATTTTTCGATCGCAGTGGGAAGAAAAATGTCCAGTGTGCGCTGAATTTTCCTATATACAGACGAGGCTTCCCAGGAGGAATGCAAAGTTGGAAAATTACCCATATAATGCGAATGGCTGTCTGGGATTCAACTTATATGTCATATTGAATATTTCATTCAACAGTTAAATAATCCTTAAATCTCCCTGAATTCTCTGACTTGACTTTAATTTTACTGCTGGATCCAGAGGTCATTGTCACATTTCATTGTCATAACATGCTTAAATTGAATTTCCATGTAAATGACCAACACCAAAAAGTTTTCTCCAATTTTTGCTTTCTCATTTTTACTCTGTCCTCCTTCAGTTAAGATGCCCTTTCTCATTTGTTTTGATGTAAAGAAGGTGAAACTGGTAATAAACAGTTTTATGCTATAGAACAAAAAAGAAAAAAAAATGTACTGAACCAAAGTAAACTTAAGGCAAATAAGATGGAAGCAAAGAAGTACATGAAAGGGCTAAAATAGTATTTCAATATAGGGTACATAGTAAATCAGTCCAAATTGATATTGAGTCACATATGTTTCACTATCTCATAAAGTCCTTAATGAAAACCTGCTCTAACGCTGGGAATGACTTCCTGAAGTACAAGCAGCTCAATGTGAACAATAGACAGATGCTCATCAGTGGGCAATATACTGCAGAATTAACTCTGAGTACTTGAGTAACTTTCATGTAACATCTGAAAAGATAACTTCCTGTTCATCGTAATGATAAATGCAGAATTAGAGTTTTCTCTGTCAAGGTTCATAGTTTTCAAACATCATTATTGCTCAGTATTATGTCTGTCAGGTTTTAATGTAGTCGTTGCCTCAAAAGGTAAATGGAACACAAACATTTTCTAAACTAAGCTTTGGATTTATTGAAGTTTAGGCTGCTGGTAGGTTCAGGAAAACTCCTTTCTCCCTGGGCCAACCAGTTTTCTTTGTTTTCAGCTTATGTATTGTGACCCCCAAAATAATCATTATTACAGTAATAAAGTGTCTAAAGCATCATTACTACTGTAATATATAGGCAGCTGAATTTTCAGTTGGAAAAGCTATTGCAGGGAGGTTTACAAGGCCTTGGGACCACTTTTGGAACAAGAGGAGGCTTCAAAGGAGGGACGGACTCCACCTGAACCAACTGGCAGTAATGACCTGGCATTTTGTGAGGCCTCATCACTGGTTCGGGGCTTCTTGAGTGTAGGCCAGAAAATTCAATGCCTGACCTCACACAACCGATTTAGAGGGTCCTTGATTTTCCAATAGGTGATTTGAGGGCAAAAAATAAGGTGCTTGAATGAGATGTAGTGACTACCCCTGGGCCTGCATTTATAGACCTCTCCATATGTACATGGACATGTCACAGGAGACCCGTCTTCATTGCCTCTGCTTCCCAAGACAGGATGTCAAACAGCTGTGCTATTTACTGAACAACGGGCAGCAGATAACATATGGAGCGAAGTTGAATATTTCCATAGAAGTGAGGGTTACCACAGCATGAAACTTTTACGCTACCGATGCTATGTGGTGGGAATGCTAAATTATAAAATTTACCTCAATAGTTTCAGTTGAAGAGTTCTAACCGGTATAGGCCTGCAGGACATCCCTCCCCCACCCCCACCCCCACCCCCCCACAGGCTTGCCCTTATGTCTGAAATATGGGTCTTAAGATGGAAATTTCACTTGGGGTTGGCTGCTGTGATTGCCAGCATGCATGTGTGTATGTGCGTATCTGTGTCTGTGTGCGTGTATGAGATGAATCATGAGGGTTATAGTTTTTACCCTGTTCCTCTGGAACTGTACTGTAAGTTATGGCAATCAGGCAGAAAATCTACAAACAACAACTGTGAGGCATGAGCAGCAGGAAAAAAAAATCTAGAATAAGTGGATTTCATTTTTTACTGTACTCCACACAGTGCTCCAGCTGAGGTCTAACTAAATTTTTATCTAGGGTCATCATTACCTCTTGGCTTTAATATTATTTACCTTTTGAGATAAAACCTAGAATCCCATTAGCTAGTCTTATAGCCTTATCACCTGAGATGCTGTCTTTAACATTCTGTGAACCTGTACCCCAAATCTCTCCACTCTTCTACAGCACCAAGCCTACTTCCATTCAGAGTATAATTATTGTTGTTACTTGTTCACCAAAATGCATCACCTCACATTTACTGACGTAGAATTCTACTTTTCAGGACATTCCCCCATCTTATCAATATTTCTTTGCAGCTTCCTTTGGTCTTCTAAAGAATTAACTATAGCTCCTATTTTGATATCATCTGTAAATGTTGATATCATTCCCCTTTATTCAAATTATTGATATACACAGTGGACAGAAGTGGCCCCAGAGTTGAACCCTGTAGGACACTACTACCCACTTCCAACCACTCTGAAAAACTGCCCTTTACTCCTTCTCTCTGTTTTCTCCCTTCTAACCCATTTTTAATCCAATTTGCTATCCTCCCCTAATTCTATATCCCTTAATCTTCTTCAGCGTTCTCCTAAAGTCCACGTACATTACCTCCATTGCATTTCCCCTATTTACCATATCTGTTACCTCCTCAAAGAATTCTAGAAGGTTTGTCAAGTATGATCATCCCTTTTGAAATCTGTGCTGGCTACTTTTAACAATATTCTCTTTATCCAGTTGCATTGTAATTTCACCCTTAATTAAAATGTCCCCTCCCACAGATGTTAATCTAACTGGTCTGTCATTACCCAGATTATTTGTCTCCCTTTTTAAAAATGGAAACTACATTGGCCACTCTCCAGTGCTGTGACACACATCGACACTCAACAGAGACCTCTAAAATATAGGCCCAGAATTCACTGCAATGGCAAAATTGGCAATGAATGCCATAAGTCAGACCATTATGCTCCTTGATCCTCCAGTGGTGAATTTACGCCACAAAGTGCTGATAAAATACTTAGAATATGCTGCAGTGAGCATAGAGGCGGATCCGGAATTTCAATCTTATTTATTTATATCCGACAACAAATTACTGAAAGATATAAAGAGGGATACATTTTGAATTAACTAAGCTGGCAAACCACACTGACAAAATGTGAGTTGTATCATTATGGCGAATATTTAGAGTGAATGTATAGTTTCCCTTTGGTTTCGTACGTGTATTTAGCAATTGCATAAAAGGATGAAGCTCAAGCAGTAGAAGTTGCTCATTCTTTCTTTCTTTCTTTCCTTTTTTTCCCCTTTTTTTCTTTCTCTTTCTTTCTATTTGTTTCTTTCTTGTGCTGAAATCAAGTTGCTGCCACTTAGTCCTGGTTCGGTTCATGTATTTTTGTGAATCTTGGACGGGAAAATTTCTTTCTGTTCCCATAGTGTGTAGTCCTACTACAGAAATCCAGTGGAATTAAAAAGGTAGATGAACGAGCAATGGATATTTACATTAGAAAGACTGCCAGTACCATTCTTTAATGGTCAAAGTGGCTGTGGTGGTCGCAACAACGTTACTTCAGCAAACTCACAAGCACCATTGATTTTAAAGGAGTGGCGGAGCTATGAAAATTAGCTGTTTAATTTTTTTGGAGAGGGAAGTGGTTTTATGGTGTAAAAGTTCCAGGAAATTATGGCGTGGTGTGAAGCAGTGGTGTGGGACTTTCGCACCATAAAACGGGCCCTACGACGTAGATGAGCCATTATAGTGGTGCAAGTCTCCAGCAAATTCTGGGCCATAATTTCTAGGGCCTCTGTAATTTCCTCCTTCAATTCCATTAGAATCCTCGGATGCATTCCATCAGGCCCTAGTCTTCTTTTAGCTTAACTAACTTATCTAAAATTTTCCTTTGATCCATATTGCTTATTGTGCTCTCAACTATTTCAGAATTCTTCTCTCTGATATCCTACTGTTGAGTAAAGAGTAATGTGAAATAGTTATTAAATACCTCTGCCATTTTTTGATCATCATTTACAATTCGCAATTCTCTCCTCTCAGGGGTCCCACCTGACTTTCAACACCTATTTATTCTGCAGACCTCCAGAGCATCAGATATATGTATCATGACAACCCAAGAACCAACTAATGAGCCAATAATATTCCTTGTTCGTTTTTGGGCTCACTAGGACTCCCTTTCTAAACAATCACAATGTCACATATACTTGCTCAAAACAAATAATAAGCAAAAACATTTAGTTTTGTTTTCTTTGATGCAATTGAAGAACAAATGCAATTGTAAAACACGTGAAAGTGCAAACTTACCTTTGCCAGGTTCAAATGTTCCCCAAAATACAAGTTTAAATTGCTGCACTGTTCCAGCTTTCGTTTCATAGTAAGGTCGCAAGCATTTGCCCACTTTATTTTTGTTGTCCGATACCTGAGAAAAAGCACACAATTGACAATTATGAAGTGACAGCTTTTGTTTAGACTAACAGGATCTTATGAGAGTCATCCTCTGGAGTTCAAGAACACTCATCATAACACATTGCATCACATCTAGTACACACACAAGTGCTACAAAAGCAGGCATCAACACAGAAAGTGAAGCACTTACACCTACCGTCTGGTACTTTGTCACAACCATGTGAGAATACAGTTAGTATGGAGGATGCAGTATTTTTGTTGGTTGAAGTCAAATTAATGAGTCCAGCTGCGGGATACAGGCATAACAGAACTAGGGAACCAGTGGAGCAGCAAGTGTGTTCAGATATCAATGAGTCCGTTTTCAAGGTAAAATTTTTGGAGGATATGTTCATTGCTACTGATCAGATGCACAGCACCGTGGATCAGAGGTTGGAAAGTGTGGACAGCCCTCTCCAAGAAATGCATTCCTCTATCGCTGGCATATTGTTTCTCCCTGATACCTAGGTGGATATGTCTCTGAATGGGTAGGATATGCAGAATACTTTATAGCATAAAGCATTTACATATTTTGGATATTGAAAGGCAGCCCTTGCACCATCTATAATTGATAGCTTTGATTTCTGTGCCTGGTTGTACTTTTCTTCAGCTGACATTGTGAGTTGTGAGTGTCATGACTAATAGTGAGTAATTTTAACCTAACCAACCCGGCAGGAATGGAACGGGTTTGGGTTGGATGCCTGTTATATGCCATCCCGATTTTAAGCTCTATTGAAGTCAACGGAGCGAAAAATTGGGTGGCGTGTAAAATGGGAGTCCAATATGAACCCGTTCCATTCCCAGCGGATGAGTTAGGTTCAAATTACCCCCATACTTTTAAACTATAGCCATGATTCCCCAAAGGCTAATTTTGTAATTGCTTATCCTGTAGGAACAAAGCAGACGTATATGATAAGCAAAGGATCAATCTGTGATAAGTTGACCCCAGGCATTATGCAATCTTCGTGAGGAGCATTACCAGGACATCACAAATCACTTCACTATGCTTCCATAAAATGGTGATGCTATCAAAATAACCAATAATGGGGTAGATTTTTGTCTTAACTGCCTGGGCATTAATCGTTGCTTAGGCAGAGGGCAGACAGAAAAATTGGGCAGGAGGAACAGACATCCTTAATGGATCTGGCCTGATTTTCCTTTCATTAATATAAATAGAAGGAAAATTAGGCAGGCTCTATTATGGGTGTGCGATACTCCACCTCCTCCTAGCTTGATTTTCCTTTTTGCGCTCCAGATGCCAACATTGTAGGGGTTAATATTTGAGAAGCAGCTGAATACAGATCTATAGTTAAAGAGAGTTGTGAAATATTTTCATCAAAACAACAACAACAACAACAACAACAACTCACATTGATATATCGCCTTTAACATAGTAAAACGTCTCAAGGCGCTTCACAGGAGCGTTATCAAACAAAATTTGACACCAAGCCACATAAGGAGGTTTTAGGACAGGTGACCAAAAGCTTGGTCAAAGAAGTAGGTTTTAAGGAGCATCTTAAAGGAGGAGAGAGAGGTAGATTGGTTTAGGGAGAGAATTCCAGAGCTTAGGGCCTGGGCAGCTGAAGGCACGGCCACTAATGGTGGAGCTATTAAAATCAGGGATGCGCAAGAGGCAAGAATTGGAGGAGCACAGAGATCTTGGAGGGTTGTAGGTGGAGGAGGTTACAGAGATAGGGAGGGGCGAGGCCAAGGAGGGATTTGAAAACAAGGATGAGACGTTTAAAATCGAGGTGTTCCCAGACCGGGAGCCAATGTAGGTCAGCAAGCACAGGGGTGATGGGAGAACGGGACTTGGTGCGAGTTAGGATACGGGCAGCAGAGTTTTGGATGAGCTCAAGTTTATGGAGGGTGGACGATGGGAGGCCGGCCAGGAGAGCATTGGAGTAGTCCAGTCTGGAGGTAACAAAGGCATTGGTGAGGGTTTCAGCAGCAGATGAGCTGAGGCAGGGGCGGAGACAAGCTATGTTATGGAGGTGGAAGTAGACAGTCTTGGTGATGGAGCGAATATGTGGTCGGAAGCTCATCTAAGGGTCAAATAGGATGCCAAGGTTGTGGACGGTCTGGTTCAGCTTCAGACAGTGGCCAGGGAAAGAGATGGAATCGGTGGCTAGGGAACGGAGTTTGCGGCGGGGCCCAAAGTCAATGGCTTCGGTCTTCCCTATATTTAGTTGGAATTAATGAAAAGTAAATCTATGTGGGCCAGCAAGTCAGCTTTTAAAGTAACTTCGCCAAGAACATTTTATTTGCTAACAAATAATATCTATAACTATATCCTTGACTTGTATTTTTTGTGTTCAAAAACTGCTGTTTCTATTATAAAATATTAAATTAAAGTTGCATTCTTGACTTCCATTGAAGACTCAGGATCTGCTTAGTTATAATTTGGCTTTTGAGGAGACCAATGTCAGTTCTTGAAGAGACAAATACTCTGAAATATTTCAAATCCAGTAGAGTTATTTTTTATGCTAATGGATATTAGAAAAAGGAGAGTTTCCTGCTTTCAAAGCATGTCATACATTTTCTCTAACCATATTACATAGAGACTCTAAATGTTGCTACTTTAGTTATAAAGATGGTTAATTATGAATTACCCAGAAGACACATTTGCCCAGAAACTACAAAACTTCCATCCCAGTGCAGTGTCTTGGTTGATGGAGAACGCAGATCAGGGACTTGAACGTGTGAGGCAGGACACACAATGTATGATGCTCCTGATTTAGCCAATCAATGGCTGATCAATTGGGAATGAGAATCTGCCAGAACCGGAGTCTCGCAATTTTGATCAAGTATTTTAACCACTACTAATAGTAACAACGCAGCAGGTAAGATATTTTGCACCCAGCTACTTAAAATTATCTCCACTGATCAGTGAGATGGTAAATAGAGGAAATAATTTAAGATCACACCAAAAGAATGAAGGAAGCAATTGGGAGAATTTTTTATGCTAAGGATTGTTAGGTTAAGGAAGGCACTACCAGAAACAATGGTAGAAGTAGAATCCACCATAGTTTTTAAAAGGATAAATATTTGAAAAAGAATATTTTTAAACAGAAGTGGGGAAAGGGCAGTGTAATGTGACTAAGTGGATAGCTCTTTCAGAGAGCCGATATGAGCGCCATGGGCAGGCTGCCTTCCTTCTGTGCTGTAAGATTCTGTGATTCTATGAGCTCACAAGGAAATTATGATTGCTTTCTTAATACTATAGATAGTATTCGAACCACTCTGTGAGTTTACTGAAAAAAGAATAACTTTTTCTTTTGTGCTGGTCTTTTGTTGACCATGGTAGTTACTTTATTCATCGGAGCAGGTTGAGAATGTTGCCCAGTGTGAGTTGTGTGGGGGGGGTGGGCGGAAGCAATCAAAGGAGGGGAGAACATATATATTTTTAAAAAAATTTTAGGGCAGGAATTCTTTTATTCCTGTTGCTGGTATTTAAAAAAAGAATTATTGGCCTAGATATTCAACTTTTCAGTGTCCCATTTCTCGGGCAAAAAAACAGGACCTAATAAGGCGTGCGACGTGCATGCGTTCAGAGCGCAACGGAAGTACACTGCACGTCTTACTGGTTAGGGCGCTCTGTAGTCATCCAGGGTGCCCACCTGAAACTGGCATTAGGCCCATTGCCCATTAGACCCATTGCTTCTGCAAATCGAGGACCTAACGCCTGTTTCACAGAATCATCATTGAATCATACAGCACAGAAGGAGGCCATTCGGCCCATCGTACCTATGCCGGCTCTTTGAAAGAGCTATCCAATTAGTCCCACTCCCCCGTTATTTCCCCATAGCCCAGCAAATTTTTTCTCTTCAAGTCCCTTTTGTAAAATTTGTTGGTGACTGACCACTGTGCAGGCTGTGGTCAGTTTTCTCAGTTGCACAGCAGCCAAGCCAGCAGTCCTTAAAAGAATCGCTGGAGGCTGCCACTCAATAGGGAAGTTTAAAACTTTTTACTTATCTGAATGTGGAGCCAAGTGGTGCAGGTCACCACTCGTCCCTCTTCCCGATTGCCTCTCCCCCCCACCCAGACTCACCTGAGGACCTCAGCTGGCTCCCTCCTGCGGCCAGTGAGCTGCTTCTGGGGCCGTGACTGGCGCCCACAGCTTGCCGGTACTATCCTAATGAGGCTGGCGGACCAATTTTCCATGGCCCTGCTGCCGGCCTGCACCGGGATCGTGCCCCGATGTGGGCAAATCCAATTTCTAGGCCCCCTTCTTTACAGCAACGAGAATAAAACATTGGCAGTCAATCCTGTTACTCTGCCACAAGGGAAAATCATTTTATTTTCAGAGCACCTTCAGAAACATTTTCCTACTGTTTCTCAAAAGCTGAAAGACTGACAGGAACCTCAGGGAAACAATGACTTACATTCAGCTCAGGTTGTGTGTGAAACTCTTTTCAAACTATCAGTTCTCTTATTTGCAATGATTTTCCATAAGTCACAGCTTCTCTCTGCATTAGTTCATTTTAAGCAGTTCCAGCACTCGGACTTGTAACTGACAGTAAATTATTCAACTCTTTTGCTGGTCTGATACAAGCACACACACCCTAGGCTCGGGAATCAGAGACAAAGGACAGCTCCCTTGTTTTCTGGCTCCAAATAAAAGATTCATGAAAAGGTTAATCCTTAAATTGAACATAAAGATTCTACAGTCACATATCTGCCAAACGTTTCCCGGGCTGTTTGCAGGGGCCAGGAAACAGCTGAGATGTCAAGCATACGCAGAAGAACTGGGCCCTATAAGGCATCATGAGCTGAGTTTGGACAGGTTCAGATCAGTTGTTTTTGCCTCCGCTGCAAACCAAAAAACGCAAACCTGAATCCAAAGAACCAGCTTTCGTTCCAAAAGCAAATGGTTGTCAACGATTCAGGAATTGCCCGAGGTGTGTGTAATGCTGGAAACTAATTTAAAGGGATCATCACTACCTCCACCCACTCTACCTCTGGCTGTTCATGTCACGCTACACGTAACCCCACCAGCAGAAAAAAAAGTTATCTGTTTTTAATACAACTGGACATTCTCTCTCTCTCTCTCTCTGCCTTTCGGGTTTCTTTCTCTCTTTGTCTGTGTAATTTGACCCATTGTGTATTCAGTATACTGGGACCTACTGTTTTCCGTGGCTAACCTGTCTGAACACCAACGACACCTTTGATTGGTGTGATGGTGTCCCAGCCTAATATAAGATATGAGATTTGAGAACATCTCATTCACTCACTTACCTGACGAAGGAGATAATCTCCGAAAGCTTGTGATTTTCAAATAAAACTGTTGGACTATAACCTGGTGTTGTAAGATTCCTTACATTTGTCCACCCCAGTCCATCACCGGCATCTCCACATTGTGAAAATAGCAACAGCTATTCATTTTTTGACTACTGGGTCTTCCCAGACTTGAGGAGAAGTCTCTAATTTTCCATGAACAATGGAAGGACTGTAGCCTCCAAGTCAAGTGAATGCTCATGTCATGATGGCCCAGTATCATATGGACAAGGTGCTATGGGGCGAATTTCCAAATGTACTCTCCTAGCAGGGAAGCTTTTCATCCCAAAGTGCATGTAAACAAAATTGGCCTTTAGATCCATTAGCACAAAGAGAGGTGACCGATGTACTGTTCTGGATTGCTCTGACTCCTCTGCAAGAGCATGGAGGAGCAATTGAAGAGACAACAGCATTTTATTACCATTGCTGACTTCCCAAAGTCTCAGGTGTGGTCAGCTTTGCATACATGAAGCCATCATCTTTAATCCCCCATAAATTCCGTACGCTTGCCACTGATTCCATTCTTTTCCCTAACCATTGCCTCATTCTGAACCAAACTGTTTGCAATCTCTGAATTTTATGCAACTCAGAGCTGAACAACCAAAGCCATATCCTTTCCATCTCAAAGACTGTCTACTTCTACCTCCTTAACATCATTCACCTCAGCCCCCTACCTCAGGTCATCTACCACTGAAATGGCCTTGCCCTTGTCACCTCCAGACTGAATTATTCCAATGGTCTCCTGCCTGGGCTCACATTCTCCACCCTATGTAAACTTAAGCTTATCCAAAACTCTGCTGCCTATATTCTATCCCATACCACATCCCGCTCGCCTGTCAACACTGTTCTTGCTAATCTACATTGTCTCCCGGTTCCCAACGCACCTAATATAAAATTCACATCTGTGCGTTTTGATCCCTTCATGGCCTTGCCTCTCCTTATCTCTGTAACTTCCTCCATCCCTCAACTCCCCTGTTCCTCTTCATTCTTCTGACTCTGGGCTTTTGACCCTTTGCCCCACCTTTGGCGACTGTGCCTTCAATCCCACACTCTGGAATTCCCTCTCTAAATCCTTCTGCCTCTGCAACTCTTATTCTTTAAGAACACAGAAATAGGAGCAGGTGTAGGCCATATGACCACTCGAGCCTGCTCAGTCATTCAATAAGATCATGGCTCATCTTGTACCTCAACTCCACTTTAACACCCTATCCTCTTATCCCTTGATTTCATTAGTATCCAAAATTCGTGGTTTTGAATATATTCAACGACTGAGCATCCACAGCCCTCCGGGGTAGAGAGTTCCAAAGTGTGAAGAAATTTTTTCTCATCTCGGTCCTAAATGGCTGTCCCCTTATCTTGAGGCTATGCCCCAAGTTCTAAACTCTCCAGCCAGGTGAAACGGCCTCTCAGCATCTACCCTGTCAAGCCCTCTAAGAATTTTATACATTTCAATGAGCTCACCTCTCATTCTTCTAAACTCCAGAGAATATAAGCCCATTCTACTCAACCTCTCCTCATAGGACAACCCTCTCATCCCAGGAATCAATCTAGTGAACCTTTGTTATATTCACTCTAAGGCAAGTATATCCTTCCTTAGGTAAGGAGACCAAAACTGTACACAGTACTCCAGGTGCCCAATATAATTGCAGCAAGACCTCCTTACTCTTATACGCCAACCCCCTTGCAATAAAGACTAACATACCATTTGCCTTCCTAATTGTTTGCTGTACCTGCAGGTTAACTTTCTGTGATTCGTGAACAAGGACACCCAAATCCCTTTGAATACCAACATTTCTTAGTCTCTCACCTTTTAAAAAATATTCTGCTTTTCTATTTCCCCACATTATACTCCATCTGCCACTTTCTCGTCCACTTACTTAACCCGTCTATATCCCTTTGCAGCCTCTTTCCCTCCTCCTCACAGCTTATTTTCCCACCAAGCTTTGTATCATCAGCAAACTTGGATACATTACTCTCTAAGTCATTGATGTATATTGTAAACAGCTGAGGCCCAAGCACTGATCCTTGTCGCACCCCAGAAGTTACAACCTGCCAACCCAAAAATGACCCATTTATTTCTATTCTCTGTTTTCTGTCCGTTAACCAATCCTCAATCCATGCTAATATATTACCCCCAATCCCATGGGCCCTAATCTTGTGTAACAACCTCTTGTGTGGCACCTTATCGAATGCCTTTTGAAAATCCAAATATATTACATCCACCTATCTACCCTGCTAGTTACACCCTCAAAAAACTCTAATAGATTTGTCAAATATGATTTCCTCTTCATAACACCGTGTTGGTTCTGCCTAATCATATTATGATTTTCTAAGTGCCCTATTACTACATCCTTAATAATAGATTCTAGCATTTTCCCTACTACTGATGTCAGGCTATCTGGCCTATAGTTCCCTGTTTTCTCTCTCCCTCCTTTCTTGAATAGCGGGGTTATATTTTCTACTTTCCAATCCGTGGGGACTATTCCAGAAACGAGGGAATTCGGGAAGATCAAAACCAATGCATCTACTATCTCTGCGGCCACCTCTTTTAATACCCTAGGATGTAGGCCATCAGGTCCAGGGGATTTGTTGGCATTTAGTCCCATTAATTTCTCCAGTACTTTTTCTTTACTAATATTAATTACTTTAAATTCCTCACTCTCATTAGATCCTTGGTTCTCTGCTATTTCCGGTATGTTTTTATCATCTTCTACTGTGAAGACATAGAAAATATTTGTTTAACGTCCCTGCCATTTCCTTATTCCACATTATAATTTCTCCTGTCTCAGCTTCTCAGGAACCCACGTTTACATTCATTAATCTCTTCCTTTTTACATACTTGTAGAAGCTCTTACAATCTGTTTTTATATTTCTTGCTAGTTTACTTTCATATTCAATTTTCTCCCTCTTGATTAATTTCTTGGTCATCCTTTGCTGATTTCTAAAACCCTCCCAGTCCTCAGGCTTACTACTGTCCTTGGCAACATTGTAAGCCTCTTCTTTTAATCTAATATTGTCCTTAACTCCTCTAGTTAGCCATGGTTGGATCACTTTTCCCGTGGAGTTTTTATTCCTCAAGGGAATGTATATTTGTTGAGAATTATTAATTATTTCTTTAAATGCTGACCATTGCTTATCTACTGATATCTTCTAATCTAATTTCACAATCTACCATAGCCAACTTGCCCCTCATACCTACGTAATTGGTTTTGTTTAAATTCCAGTTTCGGACTTAACTACATCACTCTCAAACTCAATATGAACTTCTATCATATTATGAGCACTCGACCCCAGAGGATCCTTAATTATAAAATTACTAATTAACCCTGTCTCATTACACAATACTAGATCTAAAATAACCTGTTCCCTAGTTGGTTCCTCGAAATATTGTTGTAGAAAACTGTCTTGAATGCATTCCATAAACTCATCCTCCAAACTACTTTTGCCAATTTGTTTTGCCCAATCTGTATGAAGATTAAAGTTCCCCATGATTATTGCATTACCCTTGTTACATGCTTTTTTAATTTCCTGATTTATATTCTGTCTATAACCACTGTTAAGGGGCCTATAAACTACTCCCACCAGTGTTTCCTGCCCCGTGTTAGTTCTTAGCTCCACCCATACGGATTCTCCATCCTGATTTTCTGAGCTAAGATCCTTTTTCACCAATGTCGTTATCTCATCCAGTATTATCAGAGCTGCCCTCCGCCCCCCACAACTTTTCCATGTTGCTTATCTTTTCTAAAAGTCAAGTACCCTGGAATATTTAGTTCCCAACCTTGGTCACCCTGCAACCACGTCTCAGTAATGCCTACTAGATCAAACCCATTTATCTCTATTTGTGTCATGAATTGATCTATCTTGTTACGAATGCTTTGTGCATTCAGATATAGTGCCTTTAATTTTAACTTTTTACTATTTTCCCTCATGCGACCTTAGTCACCAATGTCCTATTACCTTTGTTAAACTCTTTGTCCCTTCCTGACACACTCTGCTTGTTTTTACCCAAATCGCTACTCTGCTCTACAGCCTTGATTTTTCTCTTTAGACTTATACATTTACACTTACCTGAACCCTTCCCCCACTTTTATTTGTTTAAAGCCCCATCTCTCCTTAAAACACAACTCTTTGATCAAGATTTTGGTCACGCCTCCTAATGTCTCCTTCCTTGGCTTGGTTTCCATTTTTATGGAACATGGGAACAACACCACCTGCACGTTCCCCTCCAAGTCACACACCATCCCGACTTGGAAATATATCGCCGTTCCTTCATCGTCACTGGGTCATAATCCTGGAACTCCCTTCCTAACAGCACAGTGGGAGAACCTTCACCACACGGACTGCAGTGGTTCAAGAAGGCGGCTCACCACCACCTTCTCAAGGGCAATTAGGGATGGGCAATAAATGCCGGCCTCTCCAGCAACGCCCACATCCCATGAACGAATAAATAAATGTGAAGAACCTTGCAATGTTTTTCCATGGTCAAGTAAATTCAAATTGTTGTTGTGGTGGCAGCCAATCAGAAGGCATATTTCTCAATTTGATCATGTTATTGGAGTGACTGGCTAAAATTTCCATGTGAATTTTGACTAAAACCAGAAAAACACAGCATTCTATGGGGGAACTTATCTGTAGTCCAGAGGTGTAGATATACTGAAAGCAATTATGTCAGTGGTGGTGTTAAGGGGGTTCGAAGCACATTCTTAGTATTTTCAATACCATTGCTAAAGAAAATCATGTAGGAATACAAAAAGGATAATAAATGATAGTGAGGGTATACTGTTGCTTTTATTCACTTGCAAGTAATTTTAATTATTTTTTGTTTTTGCTGAATTTTTGTGTTTATTAACATGAGGGATCTGAATGTGAGACAACTAAACAAATTTTCAGTCTTGCATCCAGTATCAGTATTTCACACTCTCAATTCAGATCTATAGCACGACTTGATGCAAAGTAAAACTCCCTCTAATCTTTCTTGATAATGTGCCTTAACACAGCCACCAACTAAAATACCCCTACTGTGGCACCAGCGTGGCACTTCCATTTCTCACAACAGTCATCCTTAGGACTTCTGTCAGTGAGAGCTCCAGTTTATTAACAATTCTGACATTATGAAATGGATGGATGCCCACTTGCATGTGGGTTGAGACTGCCCAAATTCAGTTCATTTGTAACGCTTACATCCTGCAGAGAAAGAGAAAGAGAATCATAGAATCATACAGCACAGAAGGAGGCCATTCGACCCATCATAGAAATCATAGAATCATAGAAAATTTACGGCACAGAAGGAGGCCATTCGGCCTGTCATGTCCGTGCCGGCCGAAAATGAGCCACCCAGCCTATTCCCACTTTCCAGCACTTGGTCCATAGCGTTGTGGGTCACAGAACTTCAGGTGCACATCCAGGTACTTTTTAAATGAGTTGAGGGTTTCTGCCTCTACCACCCTTTCAGGCAGTGAGTTCCAGACCCCTACCACCTTCTGGGTGAAAAAATCTTTCCTTAGCTCCCCTCTAATCCTTCTACCAATCACTTTAAATCTATGCCCCCTGGTTATTGACCTCTCTGCTAAGGGAAATAGGGCCTTCCTATCCACTCTACCTAGGCCCCTCATAATTTTGTACACCTCAATTAAATCTCCCCTCAACCTCCTCTGTTCCAAGGAAAACAACCCCAGCCTATCCAATCTTTCCTCATAGCTAAAATTCTCCAGTCATGGCAACATGCTTGTAAATCTCCTCTGTACCCTCTCTAGTGCAATTATATCCTTCCTGTAATGTGGTGACCAGAACTGTACACAGTACTCAAGCTGTGGCCTAACCAGTGTTTTATAAAGTTCCAGCATAACCTCCCTGCTCTTATATTCTACGCCTCGGCTAATAAAGGAAAGTATTCCATATGCCTTCTTAACCACCTTATCTACCTGTCCTGCTACCTTCAGGGATCTGTGGACATGGACTTCAAGGTCCCTCACTTCCTCTAGGCTTTATAGTATACTCCCATTTATTGTGTATTCCCTTGCCTTGTTTGCCCTCCCCAAATGTATTACCATACACTTCTCTAGATTGAATTCCATTTGCCACTTTTCTGCCTACCTGACCAGTCCATTGATATCTTTCTGCAGTCTACAGCTTTTCTCCTCACTATCAACCACACGGGCAATTTTTGTATCATCTAAAAACTTCTTAATCATGCCCCCAACATTTAAGTCCAAATCATTAATATACACCTCCAAAAGTAAGGGACCTAGTACTGAGCCCTGCGGAACTGCACTGGAAACAGCCTTCCAGTCACAAAAACACCTGTCGACCATTACCCTTTGCTTCCTGCCACTGAGTCAATTTTGGATCCAACTTGCCACTTTCCCTTGGATCCCAAGTAATTGTACTTTTTTGACCAGTCTGCCATGTGGGACCTTGTCAAAAGCCTTGCTAAAATCCATGTAGACTACATCAAATGCACTACCCTCATTGGCCCTCCTTGTTACCTCCTCAAAAAATTTAATCAAGTTAGTCAAACACGACCTTCCCTAAACAAATCCATGCTGACTGTCCTTGATTAATCCGTGCCTTTCTAAGTGACAGTTTATCCTGTCCCTCAGAATTGATTCCAATAATTTGCCCACCACCAAGGTTAGACTTACTGGCCTGTAATTGCTCGATCTATCCCTTGCTCCCTTTTTAAACAACGGTACAACGTTAGTAGTCCTCCAATCCTCCAGCACCATGCCTGTATCCAGTGAGGGTTGGAAAATGATGGTCACAGCCTCCATTATTTCCTCCCTTACTTCTTTTAACAGCCTGGGATACATTTCATCCGGCCCTGGTGATTTATCTACTTTCAAAGATGCTAATCCCCTTAATACTTCCTCTCTCACTAAGTTTATCTCCACATCATAAGTTTATCCCATCCAATATTTCACACTCCTCCTCCTTAACTATAATGTCTGCATCGTTCCCCTCTTTTGTGAAGACAGACGCAAAGTATTCATTAAGAACCATACGAACATCTTCTGCCTTCACACTAATAGGCCCTACTCTTTCCTTAGTTATCCTCTTGCTCTTAATGTATTTATAAAACAACTTTGGGTTTGCCTTGATTTTACTTGCCAATATTTTTTCATGCCCTCTCTTTGCTTTCCTAATTTCCTTTTTAATTTCACCCCTGCACTTTTTATACTCCTCTAGGCTTTCTGTAGTACTGAGTTCTCAGTGTCTGACATAAGCTTTCATTTTTTGCCTTATCTTATCCTGATTGCTCCTTGACATCCAGGGGCCTCTAGATTTAACAGCCCCACTCTTCTTCTTTGTGGGAACATGTTTACTCTGCACCCCTTGAATCTCCTCCTTGAATGCCTCCCACTCCTCTGACATTGATTTACCTTCAAGTAGCTGTTTCCAGTCCACTTTTGCTAAATCACTTCTTAGTTTAGTAAAATTGGCCTTTCCCCAGTTGAGAACTTTAACTCCTGTTCTATCTTTGTTCTTTTCCATAACTATGCTAAAACTAACTGAATTATGATCATTACCACCAAAATACTCTCTCAGTGATACTCCTTCCACCTGCCCAGCCTCATTTCCTAAAACTAAATCCAGAACTGCCCCCTTTCTTATTGGGCTTGCTACGTACTGGCTAAAAAAGTTCTCCTGAATGCAATTTAAGAATTTTGCGCCCTTTATACCCCTCACTCTGTTTGTGTCCCAGTTAAATATTAGGGTAGTTGAAATCCCCTACTATTACTGCCCTACTGTTTTTGCAATTCTCAGAAATTTGCCTACATATTTGCTCTTCTATCTCCCTCTGACTGTTTGGGGGTCTATAGTACACTCCCAGTAGTGTGATTGCCCCTTTTTTGTTCCTTAGCTCAACCCATATGGCCTCATTTGACGATCCTTCTAACATATCATCCCTCCTCACAGCTGTAATTGTTTCTTTAACCAAAATTGCCACCCCCCTTCTTTTTTATTCCCTTTTCTATTTCATCTGAAAACCCTGTAACCAGGAACGTTGAACTGCCATTCTTGCCCCTCTTTAAGCCATATTTCTGTAATAGCTAAGTTATCGCACTGCCATGTGTCTACCTGTGCCCTAGCTCATCTGCCTTATTCACTAGACTCCTTGCATTGAGGTATATACCATTAAGCACTGCCAAACTCCCTTGCTGTTTATTTTCTAACCGTTGTCTCCTCTGCCTTCCTAAGTCACTTACTAATTTTCTGCCTTCTATATCCAGTTCTGATTCTGAGCCATCTGAATCTACACTCAGGTTCCCATCCCCCTGCCAAGCCATCGTGCCTGTGCCGGCTCTTTGAAAGAGCTATCCAATTAGTCCCACTTCCATGCTCTTTCCCTTAGTCCGGCAATTTTTTCCTTTTCAAGTATATATCCAGAAAGAGAGAGAGACAGACAGACAGAGAGAGAGAACTTTCATCCCATCAGCCTAGGTTCGATTTAATTTCAGGTCCCAAAGGTATGTTATGCCACTTCTTCAACTGGTCTCTTCATAGTTTGGATCTTCAAATTCGTCTGTTCCATAGTTGTTTTCTGTAAAATGCTAGCTCAATTGCTAAATTTAAATCTGAGATAGATAGCTTTTTGGCAACCAAAGGTATTAAGGGATATGGGCCAAAGGCAGGTATATGGAGTTAGATCACAGCTCAGCCATGATCATATCAAATGGCGGAGCAGGCTCGAGGGGCTGAATGGCCTACTCCTGTTCCTATATTCCTATGTTCCTAAAATAATTTTAGCTTGAACCACGAGGCCAACAGAAAAATGGTTACTGTCCTAAACTGAACCACATCTATATTTTCTCTAATTATTACAGCTTGAAACTGTGGTAAGACTTTTGATTCCATTCTCCAAAGAAACTTGCACTTAAATTTACTTGGACTTAATTTAAATGTTTCCACAGGATTGATGTTCCTGCTGTGCTCTCTCGACAGTTAAATCTTAACCAGGGTAGTTGTAGACAAGATGTTTCCACTTGTGAGGGAGGCCAGAACTAGAGGCCATAAATATAAGATAGTCACTAATAAATCCAATAGGGAATTCAGGAGAAACTTCTTTATCCAGAGACTGGTTAGAATGTGGACCTTCCTACCACAAAGAGTAGCTGAGGCAACTAGCATAGATGCATTTAAGGGGAAGCTAGATAAACGCTTGAGGGAGAAAGGAATAGAAGGATATGCTGATAGTGTTAGGTGAAGTAGGGAGGGAGGAGGCTTGTATGGAGCATGAACTTGTTGGGCCGAATGGCCTGTTTCTGTGCTGTATATTCTATGTAGTTCTATGAAATAGAAAGCTTTCTTCTGGATGGGAGTGTTCCAGTTGGAGTTAAAATGGCAAATTTTCAATTCGCAACCCAGGCGAAAAACTGGAACTGCGGTTTGGCCACCTGTTATAGAAACTGCCCGAAAACCGCCATTGACTTTGATGGAAAATACACGTTCCATAATGGCCAGACAATCAGCACTGCATGTTTAACACCCAAGTGGTGAAGGTTAAAATTATACCTATTGTTCTACAATGATTTTAATTTGAAAAATGCTAAATTATCTTTTTAATCGCCTTTATAGTTCATTTTGAAAATTATGAACAATCACACTTTTCTTATTCCTTATCTACATTGTCCATTTTATAACATCAATACAATGACCATAGGAAGTTTTTTTACATTATAGAAAGTAATGTTGTTAGAAAAAAGATTTCATAAAGAGGTAAATTAGTGGCAGAGCCATAGGGGGTGACAATGAGCTGTGCCATTCAGTGGTAAGATGCCCACGATTCCTCACTTCAGCTAGATCCTCAGGAAGAGGGTCGTAGAGTTTGTCGAAGGACCCCAGTGGATGGAAAGAGAAATGGAGGGTGAATCCCTCTAGATTGTTCTCGTAAATCTCTTAACGATTAGTTACAAAATAGCACTGGCTGAGAACAGAGAGAAGAAAGTGACCCTTCTCAAACAAGATATGGAAAGGAAAGACGGTGGTGAAAAATTAAAATAAAAAATGTTCTGCCTGTAGATTGAAGCTTACATGGCCACGTTTCTATATCAAACATTTGTTTAATCGAATGAAACATTATAACTGTGAAAAAATTACTTTAAAGAACTAAAAATACATTTTGCACACCATCTTCCACTCCCCATACCAATAGCTTAAAAACAAATCTATGATTTTTTTTTGAAAGCATGCTGTGCTGAACTGGTATTTAATGAGGCGACAGTGTGTGACTGAGTAGACTTCGAAACCAGAAAAGAGGACAGAGGACTGATTAAAGCTCAAGGCACCTGCTGGATGCTTTAATCAGCTTGAAGTCCCCTATTCCAGAGTGGAGCCTACTCAATCATACACAAAATGCATTAATAGATGATTCAGGATAAACCAATTTTTAATTTTTTCGGTAAACATATTTGTTCTACTTTTTTTCTGTCAGCAATTGTTAGCTTGGCCCAGTTGGTAGCACTGTCACCTCCACTGAGTGAGTGCTGCACTGTCAGAGGTGCTGTCGGTTGGACAAGAATCTAAACTTGTAATTACACTAATCACTGTAATTCATTGTGTAAAGTGCTTTGAAACAGTTGAGAGATGTGATTAGGCACATTACAAATGCATATCTGTCTTTTTACATCAGTAGTTAAAAATTTTGCAATGTCAATTTCTTTTGTTTTTATTTAAGTTAATTAAGAATTCAGAATTTTTGTTCATTCTTAGATTGTCCTAAATGGTGGTTAGTTATAATAGAATCATAGAATCATAGAAAGCTTACAACACGGAAGGAGGCCATTCGGCCTATCGAGTCTGCGCCGGCTCTATGCAAGAGCAATCCAGCTAGTCCCACTCCCCGCCCTTTCCCCGTAGCCCTGCAAATTTTTTCCTTTCAAGTACTTATCCAGTTCCATTTTGAAGGCCATGATTGAATCTGCCTCCACCATCCCCTCGGGCAGTGCGTTCCAGATCCTAACCACTCGCTGTGTAAAAAAGTTTTTCCTCGTGTCACCTTTGGTTCTTTTGCTGATCACCTTAAATCTATGTCCTCTGGTCCTTGACCCTTCCAACAATGGGAACAGTTTCTCTCTATCTAGACCCTTCATGATTTTGAATACCTCTATCAAATCTCCTCGCAACCGTCTCTGTTCCAAGTGAGGCTGGAACAGGAGACCTCCAGATGATTTCTGTATATTTTTGGGCTGATTTTACAATCTCAGTGTAAGTGCCCCAGAACCAGTGTGAGAAGTCCGAAGAACACACTGGCAGAACTGCCCTCACAAAATTTTAAGAGGTCAGCTCATTTGAATATGCCTGCTGCATAGTTTGCTGGAGCACAGGGAGCAAAACAATTGGTTGGCAGGAAGGTTTGAAAGACAACATCCATTTTTTGTTTGGAAACATCGGAACATCATGGAGGCAGAGAGAATTATGGGGAGAACTACCCTCTCTGACGACAAGGTGCTAGGAATTTTGGTGGACGACATGCAATAAAGGAGGGCAGCTATTTCTTGGGCTGAAGGGCACTCCCCTCTGTTGGGGAAATAAAGCAGTCCATGTTGGTGTGTTATCCTCCACATGAGGTTGTGTTTAGGTTTATCAAGGTGACTCTTGGGGTAAGAGTGGGAATGTACAGAATGCTTCAGGTGTAACACACCTGCCTTTCTTGCCTCCTCATGAATTTCTCTATCTCATCCAAATCTGCCAATGCCATTAGAATCTTAAAAGGAATTCCCACGGTGAGCTATTTGGTAGTTGCAAGGAAAATAGCAGCTAATAGCATGATTGCTGTTTGAAAAGAAGTGGGAAATAACAAAGTATTGTAATGAAAAATTGAGTCTTCAACAGCAAAAGAAGCTAATGCAATGATATAAATGCAGAAAAGGATACTAAAGAAGCTACCCCTCCAGAAAAAAACAGTATTAAGTCCAACACACACTTAAGCAGATGGCCCTCAAAGGCCAGACCATCAAATTGGTAATGTATGTGATTTTGGTGAGCAAACAATACTGGAAATTGTTCATGGCACCAATTGCTATGCATTCAATGGAGTAAGGTTTAATTGGACCCTGGGTGTACCTTTAGTGAGACTCTCGAATATAGAACATTTTTGGAGTGCAGTAAATTGTGTGAGATGGCCTACCCAATTCTGCACTCCACTTTCTCTTCATGGTGTGTGCGGACCCGGTGCACAACATTGCAAAATCAATCCTTACATCCGCCATTGCTCTGGAGTGAATGTACAACAGGGGTAATCACTAAATTTTGTGTTGAGGGCTATAAACCCAATTGCTTGAAGGCCACTCTCAAAGGCCAACCATAAAACAAGCCCATTTTTTAAGCACTGTTTCTTCTCTCCCCTTTTCCCTTCCTGTGCAATCTGGTTGTTAATTGAAATGCTGCGACACATGAAGCAGATGATTTGCTGAGGGCCACTGGTGAAGGAAGGTTGGGCTGCAAATAACTCCCTCCCTCCTCAAGGTGATAGAGAGGGTGAATTTCCTCGAGGCATCTACTGCTCCATTGCTGTAACTTCTGGGTTTCTGCCAAAGCTATGACCACAGAGCGGGAGAAGCCCCGAGGAAATTCACCCCCATAGTTTTTGTAATGCTATTGATTCTGACTCGGGGCCCACCTCACACAGAGTCAATCAGAATCTGCCTCACATGAAAGCATAAGAAAGCCAGAGAGTGATTCAGGGAGAGAGTGGTTCAGATATGTGGAATTCAACTGTGATCACCCTCTAATGTGGTACTGAGGGGTAAATAAAGGAAATAGAAAGGATTTTAAAAATATATAAATCAGACCTTCAGAGCACCTTGGAAGTCTATGCAATCCAAAATGTGATAGATCTAGCGTTGTAGATACAACTGTTGTTAATTTTTTTTTGAGTGCTATGGTGCGAAGGACCAAGAAGATCTCTTGTCTGTGATTAGCTACACTCTGTTTAGGATTGTTGGCTTTTGCCATGACCTAATGTCCACTCTCTTGGGTAATCACATTGCTTGCTTCGATCAGTCTGGTCACCAATAGATCTTACATAACATTTGCAAGTTACAACAATTGGCTCATTGTCACCAGTTATTAACTTCCACGTGGAAGGAATATTAGAATCTGTCATTTGTCAAAAATGGACAATCTGGTTGTCAGATTCAGTATAGTCTACAAATATAACATCAGCTCTTGGAAGGCTGTCACACTTTTAGGATTGTGATACAAAAACTTGAATGTTTCAGCTTTACTGATTATTAAGGAAGATTAATGTTGCTGTTCTAGAAATTCTAATCTTTCTCAGTTAAGCATGCACCAGGTGGCACTGCCCTGCACACTGGAAGATAAAAACACCTAGTATATAAAATACACATTTTCTGTCAGGTTGAAAATATTTCTCTTTGGGAAATCATACGTAATAGATAAAAAGCAAATGATAAAAGTACTGCTGTATTCAAATCAAACATTTATCATGCGCAGTATTCCATTGGAATTGGATGGGTAAGGAAAGGAAAGAGCAGGACTCCCAGAGAATATCTCTACCATTCAATTAGAAAATTATTTAATATTAAGTATGTTCAAATTAAGGCACTAAACAATGCTAGAGTTGAAACCATGTCTGAAAGCTATATTATCCCCACAATCTGTAGTGCGTATTTTTGGAAAATTAAGTAAAATAACTAATTTGTGGAACAAAATTACACAACTATACAGTATAGTTTGGAAGCTACAAGATTTTTAAAATAATAAAAACATGTTTTTTTTTATTCAAATGGATTTAAAGATGTTAGTATATGAACTGAACATTGCTTGGTTTGGAATTCAGTTCTCAAGCCATTAGTCACATTGTACATTTCTTGACATTTTTATGCACAGAATATCTCAGCTTTACTTTGAAGGTATATCTTCACTTGGCAGTGAGCCTACTAAGTCACTAGATGGATGCATGTATGCATGCACACAGGTACTATATGTACGGCAGGGCTTAAAATGGTGTAATTACTGTACAGCTTGCACAAGATGGGCTGCTTGGGTGGGTGCATCCTGACATCCTGAGATGTGCCAGCTTACAGCTGTTGCCACTGACCCTGAATTTCACAGAGTCAGGGCTCAGGGCCACAAAGAGTGGACCTTTGGCACCTGGGGGGGCACATCTGAGGCACCCCTCCACCAAAAGAGACCACATACTGCATTATAAGTTGGGTCAGGGGGTAGCCCCTGGAAAGAAAACTATAATGAAAATCGGGAGAGATGTAAAACGGGCTGCCGATTCACCATCACCTGTTTTACACTATCGCACAAAGTTCGAATTACCCCCTATTCGGAATCTTGAGAGCGTATCACTGGACAAAAAAAATGAAAAACTGCACAAGAAAAATATATAAGGAGATTGAAGTGAAGCAGCACGGACCGAGAGATAATATAGAAAAGGAAAATCATTTCCTTGTCTTGAACTGTGAACTGAATAGTTTCAGCCATTTTATTCAGTTTAAGTAGCAGAAGTTAAAAAAAAGACTATTATTTTCTGCACTGCTATAATTTACAGAAACAATCCAGCCTCATTACAAATTGCAAATTGTTGATCAAACATATATGTTATTAACATAACACTGACATCCTTTTCACAATATTCTGCTAAATTGAACGTACAAAATGATAGTAACTGAAAACATAACAGTTATTTGAATATTTCAGTCCACAATCACAGAGAACGCTGAATAGAAAACAAACACACAGAGGCCCCCCTGATGCGTACACTCAATGTACCATTGAGCTCTGCACAGATATGCATTCTTCATCTCTAGCATGTTTTCAATTAATATTTTTATGACTGAGCATGTCAAAATTGATTTTCTACTTTAAGCACTGGTGCTACATCATTTTTTGCATCCATCGCGAGTCTAACTGCAGTTTATTTCTTGTGCACAAAATTCCTTTAAATTTTTCCCCTCTTATAAAGGACTCTTGTTTCTGAAGGAAAAGAGCACGACCATCAATCCTTAAGTTGTTCTGTTTAAAATTTGAACCTTGTCTGTTCCTCCTAAGTATATTATTGGGAGATAGGGAAGGAAGCTCATGTTACTTGCTGTCACTGCATGTAGCCATTCAGCCCATCTTCATTCATCCATCCATAAAGACCCTAAAGTCTCCGGTCTAGAAATTGGTTCACACCTGGTTTTCGCTGAAGGGTCCACTATGGCATGCATCGTGCCATGCTCATTCCTTGCCGGGAGAGCGCTGCATGCCTAGGGCATTCTGGAGTTGGTCCAGGGTGCACGCCTGAAACCAGCGTTCGGCCCATTCAATGTACAAATTCAGGGCCCAATGCCAATTTCAGACCTCTTTTCCATATTCGGTTGCAATGGAAAGATGACAGCTGTCTGAGCATTGTGAGCAGCCATGGAAACTGTCAGAGCTGTCAGCAGAGGCTCCATTATAATGGGTACCCACTGTTGTGATCATGGAGCTGCCCGCTCGGTCTATGTTAGACAGAATGGTCTCCATGGCCTGGTCTTACTCCTCTCCCTTTTGTTGTGCGCCATTTTGTCCTGCAGAGGGTGAGAGTTAGTGAGTGTCTCATACAAAGGAGAGTGCAGATGAGTGGGGCTTCCATTAGTTGTGCAGATGCTGTGAGGGAGAAGAAGCAAGAGGAAATCTGGATGGTGAGGTGTTAAATTGAAAACAGGTGCATGGAGTGTGAAGTGAGGAAGGAGTCATGGGAGAAGTCGGTTATTGTGCAAAGGCTAGCAAATGAGAAGAGAGGCTAGTGAGTGCTGTGAAGGGAGCATTGAAGAGGTTAGTGTGTGTTTGTAATGAGAATGAGAGCTGGTATAGTGTGGCCTTGTGCTGGGTGGTGAAGGATGTGATAGAAGGGAGGGAAGTGTTTTAACTCCCGGGCCTCATTATAATCTCACTGGCGGGTTTTCCACCTTGTTCACTGACCCGGCAGGAAAACCACCCACTTCCGAAGCGCAATTTCCAGCGGGTCAGGCAGAGGTCTATTTAAAGTGGGAATACACTTCTTAAAGCGAGGTTGCATTCCCTCCTGCAAGATTTTGCTGTTGGAGTGATACAGCAAGAAACTGAGTCAGAATGTGTAGTGGGCAAGCCTCCAGGTTCTCTGAGACTTCCCTGGAGGTCCTACTGGAAGAGGTCAGGGAGGGGGGAAAGGCCTGTTGCCATATGTTGTTGTGAGAGCTGCAGAAATGAAGAGCTATACTCACCCTTGCTACTCTTGTGAGGACATTAAAGTGCTTCCAACACTTTCCACACTAGAACCAGGCCCTGGAGATGGTGTCCCTAGAGCTGCCATACCCAGCAATCTCTCTCCATGCCTGGTGGACTTGGATTTTAGCAATGAAGGAAGAGAATTTTCTTCCTCGCCCCGACCTCGTCCAGTAGGACCTCCAGGGAAGTCTCAGAGAACCTGGAGGCTTGCCCCTACACATGCTGACTCAGTTTCTTGCTGTATCACTCCAACAGCAAAATCTTGCAGGAGGGAATGCAACCTCGCTTTAAGAAGTGCATTCCCGTTTTAAATAGACCTCTGCCTGACCCGCTGGAAATTGCACTTCGGAAGTGGGCGATTTTCCTGCTGGGTCAGTGAACAAGGTGGGAAGTCCACCAGTGAGATTATAATGAGGCCCGGGAGTTAAAATATCGAGGGCCTGTTTCTGGCAGTAGCGTGTGTGCTTTGAATGGACACCAAGGGGGTGATTTTAGGAGGCAAATGCGGGTGAGTTGGGCGTGGGGGAGCTCCAAAAATCACACAAATCCCATCTGGATTCAGAAGTCGGTTACAACCCGCTGGCTTCTGAGTTTCCCAGGGACCCACCTTAAAGCCGACGGGATGACAGTTAAAGAGTCAAATCTACCTCATTGAGGTACTTAAGGCACTTTACTTGTGACAGATGAAGGGATTAGAAAGATTTTTAACTTACCTGGGTGGCTTGCCCACCGGTCCTGATTCACGCGTAGTAAAACCAGGCGTGAAGGGCCGGATCAGGGAAAAAGAAACAAAATAAATTAAATAAAAAAACATGCAATGAAGTGAAAACACTAAATGCACCTACCTTTGAAACCTGCTCCGATGTCTCCCGCTGTGATGTCCCCCTCTTCACCCTCCCGATGTCCCCCTGATGTCCCCTCTGACCTCACCCTCCCGATCTTCCCCTCTTCCCCCCCTGATCTTCCCCTTTTCCCCCCCCGATCTTCCCCTCTCCCGCCCAATCTTCTCCCCCACCCCCCGATCTTTCCCTACCCCCCCACCCCGGTCTTCCAGTCCAGCGCCGGATGACGTCTGGCTCTCTCTCTTTCCCGCCCCCCCCCCCCCCACCCCCCACAGTTCCTGACGGCAGCCAGCCTGTCAATCAGGCTGGCTGCCGTCACATCGTTCACATCGTTCACCTGACGAAGGAGGAAGCCTCCGAAAGCTTGTGAATTTAAAATAAAATTGCTGGACTATAACTTGGTGTTGTAAAATTGTTTACAATTGTTCTAAAGCAGGTACTGATGTCAAAAACCAATACCTGCAGTACAACAGAGACAATTTACTTTTCCTGTAATTCACAGGCTTTCCTTTTTGTTTTACATCCTCCTTTTTAAAAATATTTTCCTCTTCATTAGATATTGCTTCAAGTTGCCATTCTGAAAGTTGACAAAGCAGACAAGTGACCTCTTCTGAGGCATTCTTGTCAATGTTAGTCTGTTACTGGCTACTACCAAGCATGCAAGAGAGAAGCCTGAGGTAACACGCTTACCATTGTTAACATCCACTCTCCGACACAGTGGTTATGGTCCAAGTCTCGGCTTGGCCACTTATTGCCACAGTTTGTGCAAGATCGTGGATTCAAATCTATGTCCTACAACTCTGTGGCGCCCTCTTCTCTCTGCCTCTTTCCCAAAGACTGTATTTTATGTGCATACAATACAAACCCTACGGTGAATGACAAATTTGCTTAGATCCAAGATAAATGAGAGATTTCACAAGGAAAGGGTTAATTAGTTAAGCAGTAGGGCTGTGCCAATGAATTGATTCTAGTTGACGATTATTGACAAAAAAAGCAGTAATTGACAAATAATTGAATACTCGTTTAATCAGCTTGTCAATGAAACAACTCAGACGGTCAGAGTACGGTAATGCATACATAGCTGGCCAAATCACTCAGATCATGTTCTACCAAAGGCATACTGTCTCTAACAAAATACTCCATATTCAGTTTTGATCTATAGCTACTTGGTGGGCTCCATTGGAATGGATCCAGAGCAACAACTAAGTGGGGCATGGAAAGAAACAATCTCGTGATAGTATCAGTTCAATTAGACATTATATTAGCTTCTCACTGTAAATCTCTGATATAATACAAATTGTTTATAAGGACACTGGGCCTGAAAATCTTTGGCCTTGCTTCACCAGCGTAACCGCAATGGAGCGGATGCTACAAACATGGCTCCTGACCCTGCCAGAGTACAGTATATTGTTTTACATGTACTGCAAGTGTCAGCTTTGGCTCAGTGGAAACAGTTATAAAATCATGGGATTAAGGCCCACTACAGGATTTGAGCACATAATCGAAGGTGACACTTCAGTCCAGTACTGAGGGAACACTGTATTGTTCGAGGTGCTACCTTTCGGATGAGAAGTTAAACTGAGGCCTCATCTGTCCTTTGAAGTAGATGTAAAAGATTCCATGGTGTTATTCAAAGAAGAGCAGGGGATTTCTGCTGGTGTCCGAGCCAACATTTATCCCTCAACCAACACTGACAAAACACAGATAAAATGATCATCCATTTCATTGCTGTTTGTGAGACCTTGCTATGCGTAAATTGACTGCTGCATTTGCCTTCAAAATAACAGTGACTATGCGTAAAAAGTTAAGCCATTGGTTGTAAAACACCTTGGGACGTCCCGAGAACATGAAGGGTGCTATAATGCAAGCACTTTTTTCTTTTTTCTAGATGTTGGGTAGGTGCCTTAACCTTTTGTACACATCTTTGATACTCTTTATTGGAGGGGAGACTCAGATGATTTTTTAACTTTTTACTCAATCCATCCCCTCTATAAGAGGACTGATATGACATCACGTGCATTTACACACATGCACTCCAAATCCATCTAAGACTGCCCCGCCTTTGCCCCCTGTCTGATCCCTCCTATTTCTGAACTATTCTTTACTCTAGTGCTATTTGTCCCTCCCAGTCCTCTGTGCACCTTGTTTCTCCTCTCTAATGTTTCATTCTGGTGCCCATCCCCTGGCCAAATTAGTTTAAACCTTTTCCCCGCGAGGACATTGGTCCCAGCTCTGCTGACATGCAACCTATACACCTTGAACAGGTCCCTCCTGCCCCAGACCTGGTCTCCATGCCCCAGCCACACATTAACCTAACACTGTTACACAAGATAAGAAGTCATGGGGTTGGGGGTAATATATTAGCGTGGATAGAGGATTGGTTAATGGACAGAAAACAGAGAGTAGGGATAAACGGTTCATTTTCAGGTTGGCAGGCTGTAACTAGTGGGGTGCCGCAAGGATCAGTGCTTGGACCTCAGCTGCTTACAATCTATATTGATAACTTAAAGAAGGTACCAAGTGTAATGTATCCAAGTTTGCTGATGATACAAAGCTAGGTGGGAAAGTAAGCTATGAGGAGGATACAAAGGGCCCGATATTACCAGGGCTGCGGGTTCTCGGCGCCCGGCGAAATCAGTCAGCCACCCGCGCGATCGTAGCTCAATTGGATCCACTTACCTTGTCCTCCGGGTTCCCCACTGCTGATCTACGCGTCGGGCGGGCTGCGCATGCGCAGTCAGATCTGTCAGCTGGAGGAGCTCTATTTAAAGGGGCAGTCCTCCACTGACAGATGCTGCAAGAAATAGGAAAAATTACAGCATGGAGCAGCCCAGGGGGAAGGCTGCTCCCAGTTTAATGATGCCTCACTCTAGGTATCAATACACGGGGTGAGGAGGAGGGGGAGGACGGAGATTTTCCCCCCGGCGGGCGGGAGGAAGCGGCCTGCCTCTGCCACCAGGAAGGCCTGGCTCGAGGTGGCAGAGGAGGTCACCTGCACCACCAACATATCGCCCACCTGCATACAATGCAGGAGGCGCTCCAATGACCTCAGTAGGTCAGCCAAAGTGAGTACACTCACTCTTTCACCTACACTCCGTCTGCCACATCACCGCCCCCACCCCACATCTCCTTCTGCATTGCCAACACTACTCTGTCACATCACTCCTCACACCCACTCAAACCTCATCCTCATCTTACCTGCACTTACTCACCTCGCTAGTACTCATCCCGTCACTACCACTCAACCCAATCCTCATACAATCTCATGGATCTATCTCATACTCACCCTCTCATGCATCTCTTTCACGGTCAGCCTCACTCAACCTGCCACTACCTGTACTGCAGCCACAGGGCATGCATCACATATGTGCAGTAGGCAGCGTAAGGCAAACGTATCGTGAGCATGAAGGGGATGCACAAGGGTGTTTGAGGGTTTGTCATGGTTGTTACTTATATTGAATTTCTGACCAACTCACATTACATATTATATTGGCACCACTACTGCCATGTCTTTGTGAATCTTGTCTGGTTTGTGCAATAATGCCCTTTCCTGAGGATCACTATGAAGACCCACAACTGATGCCACCCATTGTGTCACTGCAGAGTGGGTGTAGGTGTATTTGCAGGGCTCTTTTGTGCAGACGGCTGAGAGACATCGGCGATGTCCCCGGTTGCACCCTGGAAGGATGCGGAGGAGAAGTTGTTGAGGGCAGTGGTGACTTTGACAGCGACAGGTAAGAAGATGGTGCTCGGGCCAGCCAGGAGCAGCTTGGCATGAAGGAGGCTGCAGATGTCCACGACTACATGTTGAGTGACTCTGAGCCTCCGTGTGCACTGCTGCTCAGAGAGGTCCAGGAAGCTGAGCCTCGGTCTGTGGACCCTGTGGCGAGGGTAGTGCCCTCTGCGACGCATCTCTCTCTGCCTTTGCCCTCCCTCCTGCTGTACAGGTGGATGTGTCACAGCACTGTGTTGTGGAGCTCCACGTGTCAGAGGTGGACGGCGTGGATGGCGAGGCTGGTGAGGCTGGTGGTGCTGTTTGCCCTCCGAGGAGGTCATGACTGCAGCTACGGCGGCCCCCATCCGGAAGATGTACATCTGAGGGGGTCCGCAAGGTAGGTACATGTCTCTGGACCCCGGGGTAAGTGTGCAAGTTGGTGACTTTGATTGTCAGCAGGAGGGTGGTGGAGGCCAAACTTTGTCCAAAGTGACAGAGTGGCCTCCTGCAATGGGTGAGGGTCTCCCCGCCCCCACCTGTCAAATGGACCTTTGCAGCTGCCACAGGCTGACAGCTGCAACAGGTCCATTTAAACTGGGAGTGTTTCCCCCAGTGTGTGAAACAGTCCCAGTTTGCTATAAAATCCCACCCCTCCTCACATAATCCCTTAACAGGTCAGTTAATGACCTGAACAAGCAAAGTAAATAGCTTCAAGTGGCATCCCGCCGGCTTTAATTGCCTGCGGGATTCCCACATGGGGGGGCTGCGTGCGCACGCCGGCGCGTCAGTGGGGAACCCGGAAGTGGGCGGGTTGGAGTCAGGCTCCCGACCCACTCCGGGATTCTCCGATTTTCGGAGCCCCCCCCCCGCCAGGAACGCACCCGATAGCGGGTGCTAAAATGACGCCCAAAGAGTCTGCAAAGGGATATAGACAGGTTAAGTGAGTGGGCAAGAAGGCGGCAGATGGAGTATAATGTGGGGAAATGTGAGGTTATTCACAGAAGATTTTTTAAATGGTGAGAAACTATTAAATATTGGCGTTCAGAGAGATTTGGGTGTCCTCGTACAAGAAATACAGAAAGTTAGCATGCAGGTACAGCAAGCAATTAGTAAGGCAAATGGCATGTTGGCCTTTATTGCAAGGGGGTTGGAGTACAAGAGTAAAGAAGTCTTGCTACAATTTTACAGGGCTTTGGTGAGACCACACCTGGAGTACTGTGTACAGTTTTGGTCTCCTTATCTAAGGAAGGATATATTTGTCTTAGAGGCGGTGCAACGAAGGTTCACTAGATTGATTCCTGGGAAGAGAGGGTTGTCCTATGGAGGGAGATTGAGTGGAATGGGCCTATATTCACTGGAGTTTAGAAGAATGAAACATATCAGATTCTGAGGGAGCTTGATAGGATAGATGCAGAGAGATTGTTTCCCCTGGCTGGAGAGTCTAGAACTAGGGGGGCATAGTCTCAGGATAAGGGGTCAGTCATTTAAGACTGAGATGAAGAGGAATTTCTTCACTCAGAGGGTTGTGAATCTTTGGAAACCTCTACCCCAGAGGGCTGTGAATGCTGAGTCATTGAGTATATTCAAGGCTGAGATCGATAGATTTTTGGACACTAAGGGAATCAAAGGATATGGGGATTGGGCAGGAAAGTGGAGTTGAGGTTGAAGATCAGCCTTAATCTTAATGAATGATGAAGCAGGCTCGAGGGACTGTATGGCCTACTCCTGCTCCTATTTCTTATGTTCTTATGTTTCTTAACCTGTTTTATCCTACAATTCCTGTACTCACTAGCATGTGGCACTGGGAGTAATCCAGAGATTGCTATCTTTGAGGTCCTGCTTTTTAAGTTCCTGTCTAGCTCCTGCAATTCTGATTGCAGGACCTCAACCTTTTGCTTTCATATGTAATTTGTTCCCACATGGATCATGATTTCTGGCTGTTCGCCTTCCTCCTCAAAATGTTGTGCACTTTCTTAGCAAAGTCCTTTACCCTGGCACCAGGGAGGCAACACACCATGCAGGACTCACGTCGATGATCGCAGGAACGCCTGTTTGTCCCCTTGACTATTATATCCCCTATAACCACTGCATTCCTACACTTCGTGGTGCCCCCCTGTGCAGTCCTTTGCCCCAAGGTGTCATGCTTCGGACTGCACTCCTTCGAGGTGTCGTCACCCTCACTGGTTATTCAATACTGAAAACCGTTTAGTGAGTGCCATGCTCGCTGAGGATTCCTGCACTGCCTGCCTTTTCCTGCCCTGCCGGATGGTCACCCACTTACTGTCCTAAACTCTCTGTGGCTGTTGGGTGACCACCTCCTGGAACGTATGATCCAGGAAATTACCAGCCTCCCTGCAGTGATTCCAGCCACGCCTCAAGCTTAGAAATTCTGAGTTTGAGCTCAAGCAGCCGGAGGCAGTTCCTGCACACGTGACTCAGGACACCTGAAGTATCTTGGATTTCCGACATGGTGCAGGAATTGCAGGCAACTGGTCTCAGGTGTCCTGCCATTCTATTTAGAGTCTACTTATATTTTATATATACATATTTATATATATGCCTCATATGTTATTTATATGTTTTATTTTCAAACCCCTTTAACTCCTATTTATTATTTCTTTATTTAATATTTATGTATACCAGAGTCTTATTTAATACAATTTCGCATCCCTTTAGTGTTAGTATCCCCTACTCAGTTTATTTTATCTTCTTAGATACTTATCCTAAACGCGTATCCTAAATACTGATACTAAATCTTACAATGTTTCACACAAAATTCCACCACAAGAATATGGAGATATGGCAATCTGGTTTCTGGAATTTATTTTCAATTATAGATGAAAAAAAGTTATTGAAAATGAATTTCTTGACACTGCAACTTTGACCCTGTTAAATAAGAAAAAAGAACAAAGCCTTTTCTTATTTTGATAGTGTTGAAGTATATTGTGACTCAGAACACTATCCACTTCGAACTGTACAGCTGGTAAAATGTGCTGTTTAAGACTGGCGAAATGGGCAGACACATGGCTGATGAAATATAACACAAAGAAGAGCGAAGTGATACATTTTGGTAGGAAGAATGAGGAGAAGCAATATAAAGTAATATGGAGCATGACATCTTGGGGCAAAGGACTGCACAGGGGGGCACAGTGAAGTGTAGGAATGGAGTGGTTATATGGGAATTAATAGTCAGGGGGACACACAGGCGTTCCTGCGATCACCAACGTGAGTCCCACATAGTGTGTTGCCTCCCTGGTGCCAGGGTAAAGGATGTTGCTGAGAAAGAGCAGAACATTTTGAGGAGGAAGGAGAACAATTATAAAGGGGGTACAGGAACAGAGAGACCTGGGGGTGTACGTACACAAATCTTTGAAGGAGGCAGGATAAGTTGGGAAGGCTGTTAAAAAAGCAAATGGGATCCTGGGCTTTATTAATACAGGCATAGAGTACAAAAGCAAAGAAGTTATGCTAAACATTTATAAAACACTGGTTAGGCCTCAGCTGGAGTATTGTGTTCAATTTTGGGAATCACACTTTAGGAAGGACGTCAAGGTCTTAGAGAGGGTGCAGAAGTGATTTACTAGAATGGTACCAGGGATGAGGGACTTCAGTTCTGTGGAGAGACTGGAGAAGCAGGGGATGTTCTCCTTAAAGCAGAGATGATGAAGAGGAGATTTAATAGAGGTGTTCATGAAGGGTATTGATAGAGTAAATAAGGAGAAACTATTTCCAGTGGCAGAAGGGTCGGTAGCCAGAGGACACAAATTTAAGGTGATTGTCAAAAGAACCAGTGGCGACATGAGGAAACATTATTTTTTAAGCAGAGTTGTTGTGATTTGGAATGATTTGCCTCAAAGGGTGGTGGAAGCAGATTCAATAATAACTTTCAAAAGAGAATTGGATAAATACTGGAAGGGAAAAAATATACAGGCTATGGGGAAAAAGCAGGGGAATTGGGACTAATTGGACAGCACTTTCAAAGAGCCGGCACAGGAACGATGGGCTGAATGGCCTCCTTCTGCGCTGTAACATACTACCACCACTACTACTATGACAAAGGTGCTAACTTATCAGTAAGATTTCACGCATAAGAATGGATATAACAAAAAACTATTTAGCTATTGTATCTCTAGCACCTCTTTTAGTTCAAAACTAAATTGTTCCCTATTTCTTCGATTACTTCACACAAATATAGATTCATTAAATAAAAATTTTTAAAAATGGTGGAAATACACAGCAGGTCACTCAGGCTCCAAACAGAGAAAAGATGGGTTAACATTTTGGATGATGGTGTTACATCAGAAATGGGTCTGACAGACGGTCTCCACCCAAAACATTTCTCATTTCAGATCCTGATGGATCTGATGTATATTTCCAGAAATTTCTGTTATTTCAGATTTCCAGCATTCAATTTTTCTTTTAATCTCTATATTTACATACATATGATTCATTGATTGTATTGAATTTTGTCAATTTATGTGAAACCAATAGTACAAAAGGGTTTATTTTTAAAAATACTGCATTAATAGAACCCTCAATGTAAATATCCGCTACAACACTAAAACTGCCTAAAAAGGATAATAATATCAAGTGTTAATTCAGCAGAGGGCTGAGAAAGGGACTATTACACAGGGAATATATTAAAGAAGTACAATGCCAACATCTTAAAACAGGTAAAGTAAAAACAGAACCAGATTATTTTCCTACTGTGTCTTAAAAATCACGTTTACTCCACACGGTGAGATTAGTAGGCTCTGAGCACTTCTATCATTTATTAAGTGGTGTCTTTTCTGGATGCAATATGTTTCCCACCCAGTCCCTCAGGCACTGTCTGAAACCCAGAGAAAAATCAATATGTACAACAGCATGTTTTAATATTGTCCGATAAATGAGTGACACCGTAATTAAAAGATCTTTGAAAGTGACTTATTACGGTAAAAACCAGCATGTAGCAGCAATTTTTAATATATTAAATATATCCTAAATTAATTTTATTGATGGAGCTAATTAAACAAGCTGCAGCATTTTATAACAAAAAAAATCAGCTAACACAATGTTATAATTATATTTTTACTAAAAATATTTAATAAAACTGTGCAGCAAAAATGTTATCAAGTGTTTTCTTTTCCAATTTTCGTTCTTTTACTCCCCTGTCCCTTGAAGGTGATGCCTTGTGCAGAGATGCAGCTGTCTGGTACTTTAGTCAGGTGTGCATTCTTAGTGTAAGAACTAGACAGTGAGTATTGATGACTGTTTGGCCATCACGTAGGATGCTGCTCTCAGCTGATATGCACACATATTGGGGGTGATTTTAATCCCCAAGAACGGGTGGGTAGTGGGTGAGTGGGAGTTGAAAGTAGTTGTTTTTTGGGTCTCAACCACAATCTGGGTGTAACTTCGGCACATAAAGTTACAGGCTTCCCACTGGGAATGCAAAGTCCGAAAATTTTGTGGTTGCGACCCAAAAAAACAACTATTTTCAACTCCCACCCGCCCCCAACCCACCCGTTCTTGGAGTTTAAAATCACCCCCATTCTCGTTCCAGCAGGGATCAGTGGATAGTGATCAGGAATAGGAATTTTCCCCTCACTAGACAAGGCCTTGTCCTCACCATCACGTGACTGAGATCAGCTAACTAGTGATCAAAGCTGGAACTTCCCTAGTCTTAATGATTCAGGCCGCATACTTACCCACTTTATCAAGTTACTATTGAACATCATGCATACTTCAATGACTTTAACGAATCGATATATCCAGTAAAGATTTGATGGGCATAGGTTACAGAAAAACCATCATAACGTAATGTGCTCACGATGTGATTCGTACATCTTAGGGTGAATAATGCAGTTGCAGCCGATGTTGGAAATTCCACGGGGGTTGGGAACTGCAAGTGATGGGTTCTTATAAGGAGAGAGTTATGCAAGAGAAAAATTTAGAGGCCTCGTGGTTCCTGGATTGGGGAAGGGTGTAAGTTGGCAATTGTGCTTTTGCGGGGCCAAGAATATCTGGCAGGGCCCCAGTGGCCTTGCATTAATTGTGTTAAGTTTCAGGGTGCGCTGAAGAAACACCCACCCTCACAGTGACAGCCACAAGCAAATAATGGAGTTAGGAAGGAATTTCATCACTTGTCCTAAATTCATAGAAACATAGAAAATAGGAGCAAGAATAGGCCATTCGGCCCTTCGGGCCTGCTCTACCATTCAAAATGATCACGGCTGATCGTTTAACTTAGTACCCTGTTCCCGCTTTTTCCCTATATCCCTTGATCCCTTTAGCATTAAGAAATATATCTATCTCCTTCTTGAATACATCTAATGACTTGGCCTCCACTGCCTTCTGTGGTAGAGAAATCCACAGGTTCACCATCCTCTGAGTGAAGAAATTTCTCCTCATCTAAATGGCACACCCCGTATCCTGAGACTGTGACCCCTGGTTCTGGACACCCCAGCCAGGAGAAATATCCTCCCTGCATCTAGTCTGTCTAGTCCTGTTAGAATTCTATATGTTTCGATGAGATCACCTCTCATTCTTCTAAACTCTAGTGAATATAGGCCTAATCGACCCAATCTCTCCTCATACGTCATTCCTGCCATCTCAAGATTCCGTGATATTTAAAAGGCGCATTTCATCACGGCAGAAGTACTTGGTTAAAGGGATACTACTCAAATGAGATTGCTCATTGAGACTTTTGACAATATTTTGGGACTCACTGCATCAGCTCCCCGCAGAAGCTTTCATTCTGGCAGGATCAGGCTGCCAAGGAGCTCATGACAGAGTCCATCCCGTAACCATTGCATTTTGAGCAGCTTGCTGATTGGTGGTGCCTGAAAAATCCTGTAGCTCCACTGCGGAGCAAAGCCAATCCGGGCAAGTTGGGGGGGGGGGGCGCAGGTGATCTGTAGGGACTGTGGAGGGCTGGGCATTGCGGGGAACGATTTTTGTGGGGTCAGGAGGAGCACTAATGTTCTTCCTGACATCACAATAATCATTTACAAACCTTTACTTTAACTTTTCTTGAGCGACCTGTAGTCACCCCATTAAGGACTGCTGGTTAGGCAGTGGTCGAGGAGGCTGGAGGTTGGGGCCGGATGGGGGGTTCAGGGGTTGGGGGAGCCTGGAGGTCGGGGATCTCAGGGCTGGCAGCAGCAGTGATCGGGATGCTGCTTTACAGGTAAGTAATTTACCTTTTTTTTGTCGGTGATCTTTCGACTTGGTTTCCCTGTGTGCAAACCATCGAAGCAGGCTTTACGTCCCTTATTTACAGGTGCAAACAGCCTAACGGCGTGAGTAAAGGACGCCTTGTTTGCCCTCACCCAATATGGTGAGCAGCGCACTTCCAGTCGGAAGTGTGCGCGCGCTTCCTGCCCACCATTTTGGGGCTGTAGGAGGCTGTGTAGCACCTGAGAAACGGAAGCCACCTGACTCAATTTCTAGGCCTACGTGTTTAATTCTGTCTTATTCCACCTTTTCTTAACCTGTCTGTGCAGCATTTTCTACTGGTATATGACTACACTGCTCTATCTGTAAATGTGTTTCATTCCATCATATACCATCATATATAACATTGCTTTAACAGTTTATGTTGTTTTTGATTACGTTTGCTGACATGTTCACATTTTTTCGCTGCTAACTTTACCTGTCTCTTTAAGGCTACTGCTTAGGCATTTCCTGTGGAGAAATGGTTTAACCAGATCCCATGGTTAATTAGAGGGTAATTATTGTTGTTTTTGGAAGTTTTTGTAGATTGGCTTCTCTCATTTTTATCTCAACAATGCCTGTAGGTTAGAAAAAAAGGTATGAAATAACAGTTTAATTCTCTCTTTGTATATTCGTTTCTAAAGATTACTCATTTGTTGGGTCGTTGGCGTTTAATACAAAGTGTGACGTCTGGAGTGTGATGAATGCTTTCAAAAATGTTATGTAAATAGATTACAGTTACACTACTGCGGCTGCTTAAGACAGATAACCTTTGTTCCAGGTTTGCCTTGTAATGTATGACTAAAGAAATTTAATTCTGAGCTAGAAAATGGTCTGGTATCACTCAGAAAGTTAATTAAATAACACAGAGCCAAAATTCCGAGGTAGGGAGAGGGCGGAGAATGTGAAAAAGATGATTCCCACCCAGGGAGTGCCAGGAATATGGGGTGGAACTCTGATCCACCGGATTTCTGTCCCATTTCTGTACCATCCCAAATTTTGCTTTGGGATGAGGATGTGCAGGCGAGTCTTCTTTCCACTCCCCTTCCATCTGGCCGAGAATTTGTGGGCATGTCTGGGACATCCCCGGTCGACCCCAGGAATGTCAGCCAGCAAACCGTCCAATAGGCAATGTGGAACCTATGCCAGCTGATAGACAATGTCAGTTCTGTACTGGACTTTAGGAAGGCACCAAGACGGCCTTAAACAAAGGTAAACAATCACGAGGTGAACAATTATCTATAAAATGTTGGGACTTCGCTCCCTTTGCAGCATTATAAAAATAAACGTGTCATTTTCTTGGGTCCTTCTTGGGCCTTGGGGTCCCCCTGTTGGAGTGGCTGAGCACTGCTCCCAATTCTGTTGGCATAATAGGGTGGGTACTTCTAATGTGCCCTATAGGCACAGGCTGCCTGCCCCCACTATGGAAAAGACCCTGTTCTTGCTATTTGACTGTCAGTGCGCATGCATTCCCCTCCTTTGTAGTTCTGGCACTGGCGGTGGACTCCAGAATTTCGGGGCTCACATCTCCAAGAACACTACTTTAGTTGCTGCACTGACATTCTGCTTTAAACCCACTCAATTTCCAAAGTGAAATCGCAAATGGAAACTCCTTGTTCCTAAGGAACAAGACTGGTGCTGAATAATACATTTTTTTGCCGTTTGATTTTGACATGAAGCACCTGAATTAACATATAAACCTTCAGGCAACTAAATGGAACTAGTCAGGCCAGAATTTTTACCTATTTTTGACAACAATCTTGTTCTATAACTTCAGACCTTTGAACTATAAAATACTGAAAGAGATAAAATGAGACAACCATAAAGACATGGACAAAAATGTTGGCTCAGCAAGAACAGGTCTTCACTCGCAACACACAATCAGAACTGTTAAAGTTGAATTTCTCACAGATTTTATAATTACATGAGAGGACCCACACTGCAGTTTCTGGGTATGGCAGTAACATCAGTTTATGAGAAAAATATTATTAACCCATTCACTGCCTTGTTTAGTTTCTCCTGATCTCGTTGTACACTGTGCTTTTGGATTGTATGAATGGTGCTCACATGTACATACAGAGCTCATGGTTTTTGAATTGATTTGTTAAGTTGACTGTTAAAATTCACCTTTGTTTTATATTCCCAAATCTGATTGCTTTATATTTTTATTGGTCAGTTATACAATTTGTACTGTGGCAAAGTGGCTTGGCAGCATAATGGCAACTGGCGTGAAGTCAGGTGAAGTCTTCTAAACTGCCATTGAGTTTATATTAGTAAAGAGCTGACAAAACAGCCAGCTCTTTACAACCATTAAATATTTTTACTGGCGTTTGGACACGAGTGAGCAGAGCTCTAAAAGGAGTTGGTGGTGTTAAACCTGTATCTGCATTATAGAGGTGCAATTAAAGAAGTACTGGGGATCATTTCCAACTTCACCGGGAGAGTGGATCACCAGTCCATTATAGAACTAGAATGGAATGAAAATCGGACGTATTCTATATTGGTCAGGCAATCTGCTCCCCTAGGTTACCACCCGAGTGGCAAAGTTGAAATTTACACTCACTGTCTGGGAGGGAGAACAGTTGCACAGTTAGAAAGAAAGAGCTTGCATTTATATAACACCATTCATGCACCGCAAAGCCATTTCAGAGCCAATTAATGACTTTTGAAGTGTAATCACTGTTATTTTGTAGACAAATGTTACAGTCAATTGTGCACAGCAAAGTCCCACAAACATCAATGAGATAAATGATCAGATCCATTTTAATGGTGTTGGTTGAAGGATAAATGTTGTCCAGGATACTATGAGAATGGTCCTGCTCTTCTTTGAATTATGCCATGTGATCTTTTACATCCACCTGAACAGGCAATTGTGACCTCGGTTTTGTGTCTCATTCAAAAGACAGCACCTCTGACAATGTACCATTTCCTCAGTATGGCAATAAGCATTAGACTAGATCGTGTGCTGTAATCCTGTCATGGACTTGAACTCACAACTTTTTGATTCAGAGGCAAAAATGTCACCCCACAGCTAAATGAGATGAAGTGCACGTGACACAACAACATCTGCAATAAAATGGCACTGTATCTGAATACTTGGCAAACAAACAAAAAAGTGTTGTCAAATTTTTGTTAATAGCATTATTTTCACAGTTTAAAAAAAATCAAATTACATCAATTTTCACTGGCTTTTTAAAAAATGTTGTTTTAATTTGAAAATAAATCTTTGCCTCCGTTTAGATGTCCAGACACCATAACATGGCCAAGAAGGTGCGGAGATGCATGTGCCCAGGCCTCTATCATTGCCACTCTTAGGACCATAGGAACATACAAGACTGGGAAAAACTCTTGAACCAGCTTCTAAACTGTTCATGGGATCGGCCTGAGGTGATCCTTACTTTAACTTTCCTTATTTTTCTTGTTATGGGGAAACCACCTCTGTTCATCAGTTTCACTTTGCTATCTACATTTTATTAAAATTCTTATGTCTGTGTGCACTTCCTCTACAAAACCTTATTTCCTGCTGTGATGTTTTTTGATACAATCTTGTGTCATCTTTTTTCCATTATAAGTTGCTGTGTCCACATTTATAATGGAAACTGCCTATGTAAACTTGTCACACTGTAATCGCATCCTCTCACCAGTGGTGATGCTGTAACACCTCAGTTTTACATCTCCCAGCTCCTCAACCTGTACTACAGTGAAACTCCTATGCTGCATGCATCTCTACTTCTCTGCTTCCCAAATTGCTGTAAGTTTTGCTATTTAATCATAAATAATAACATGAAATAAAAGGATTATATAAAAATAAGAACAGAATATATGACTTCAAAATGGGGACTGAATACGTAAATATTTTATATTATATATCTATCTATATTTTGTTAAAGATCTTACATTTGCACGTCCTGGCCCAATTATCTTCTGTCCTCTGACCCCGCTTCACCTGAAGACTACTCGTGGTCTTGAGTCCCCTGTGCAACACCACGGGAGATTGACTAGTATATAAATATAAATTCAAGTTCAACTTGATGGCATGACTAACATCAGAAATTCAGCTGCTGGGGAACAGCAAACGTGGTAAAAACTTCAATGTGCTTCTTCAACTTGCTGACATCTCATTGTTTTATTAAAATTTATTATTCTGTCTTTGTAATGCGCAGAACTATAAACGCTTGGAGGTACTGTTATTGCAGTTCTTTTTCAGTAAACCAATAGCCAAAATCTTCATTACCACTTTTTTTTAAAGAAAATAAAATAATTCTTTCTTCAAAAAAACAATCAACCATTCAAAGTCAGGATACTGATAACATTTCTGACAATGCGTCCTGTATTTATATAGTATTGCATTTCATCCAATAAATCCACACAAATAAAAATATTTCTTTAGAAATGAGGAATTCTGCAGCAGGCATTGAATACCAACCTATATCTCAACATATCTGTATCAGCTCTACATATAAAATGTTAATACTATCATAGGCAGGCCTATTTTAATACTTTGCAATGATGAGAAACTTTTTATGTTATATCTGTAGTGTAAATAATTTTATTCCCAACATGTAAAATAGTAACATTTTATAAGTTCATTTCACAGTTATTCTGGTGTTTTGTGCCTGATTGACATGGATCAGAGTAGTTATTTTGAAAAAAATAATGCAGGGATTGCAAGCAGTACACAAATTCTAGGTTGAAACACTGGCCATGGGAAGAAGGAAGTGGTCACAGTGAGGATCAACTCAGAATTTTGATGGTGTGATGAAGTTACCAAATGCAATTTCATCAAGCTTACCCCCCTCCATTCCCCCTCCCCCCACACACACAGAGAAAAGAAAATATCAGCAAATATTTTATTTCTACAGGTTTTTTCTTTATACGTTCATTCCAATATAAAATATAGCAGGGAAATGTTTCTATATTTATCTTAGTTCAGGGTGAATTGTGCAAATAGTAGCAGGGAGGCAGAGCCTGCCTGAAGTACATGCAAATTCAAATTCCGATATTAAAATGACAGTACTAAGTAACATAGCAATAGATGAAAATAACAACATACAATTAGCATTACATTAATTCAGAACCTAAGAATAACGTTAAAATGTAAGTGAATTTCTTTGTGAAATATGTTTTCTCTTTACTTATTCCAGTATTCCAGTATTTTACTTCTATATAATTGTAATTTTAATATCCACATATTTTTGAACATAACATTATTAATACTGAATGTCATCAGTCAGGCCAATATATTTCCTATCTGCAGAAAATTTGTTCCCAGTGCTTTTGCCAGAAATTATGCCATCGTCTGGTTTATTTTCCCAATGCAAGTGACAAAAGAAAAAGGCATCCATTTATTCTAGTTGCCATCTATATCATCAGGGAGACTAGGCACTGCCTTAATAAATATTTATTCACTTCCCTTCTAAAACCTAATATGGACTGTGCTTCCACAACTATTTATAACTATTTTTTTTTTTCACATCGTTCACCTGACGAAGGAGGAAGCCTCCGAAAGCTTGTGAATTTAAAATAAAATTGCTGGACCATAACTTGGTGGTGTAAAATTGTTTACAACTATTTATGGTAGGGCATTCCATGTCCTCACAACTCTCTGTGCAAAAAGACTTCTCCTAAACACTCCCTTTATTTTTTGGGCATTCTTTTCTGTGGGTCATCCTAGAATTCAACAATGAACCACTACTTTTGGAAGAAATTGATAATTTTATCCCAGTTGCTCATTGAAGTCTTGAGCTGCAAAAGGCCAATTGAGTGCCTCAAGAATGTAATCTCAGCATTATACCCAGTGCCACGTGCTAGTCTGTATAGGAATAGTAAAACGGAGGATTTAACTGCCTGGCTAGAGAGATGGTGTAGGAGGAAAGAGTTCAGTTCCAGGGACATTAGGACCAGTTCTGGGGCAAGGGTTTTATGCACTGGACAGACGAACTTCGCTTCAGTAAGGCTGGGTACAATATCCTTGCTGGAACAGTAACTTGCTGTGGGGGAGGAATTAAACTAATATGGCAGATGGAAGGGAAAAATGAGATGAGGAAGCAGAAAGGGTAGTAAAAGAGATAATGAGGGTAGGAACAGACCAGAAGCAGGAGGGATTAAAATGAGTAAGATTGCTAAACAAACTAAGGGAAGTTTCAATTGCATGTATGTAAATACAAAAAGTGTTTTGAACAAAATCGATGAGCTAGAGGCACAAATTTCGACCATGTACTGGGCAGAGAGATGGCTTAGGCTAGGACAGGACCAGGAACTGAATATTCCTGATTATAAAATATTCAGAGGGGATAGAATAAAAAAAAGGGAGAAGGGTTCACAGTGTTAATCAATGGCTCCACCCAACACTAGAACATAGCGATGATATAGGGGATGGTACAAAAGCTAAATCTATTTGGTTAGAATTAAGGAACAGTAAGGAAACTGTTATTCTATTGGGAGTATATTACTGACTGGTGAACAATAGAAAGGAGATAGAGGAAGAGATGTGTAGGCAAATTAGAGAAAAATGCAGGTACACCAGGACCATAATATGTTAATAAGGTTAAATGAAATAGGGTGGGACAAGACTCGTGTGAAGCAGAAACACTGGAATAGACCAGTTGGGCCGAATGGCATCTTTCTGTGCTGTAAATTCTATGTAATAATAGTGAATTACTTTAATTATCCAAAATATATTGGGGCAAGAGTAAAGTAAATGGCCAGGACTGCTCTCTAGATCAGTATGTTTTCAGACCAACATGAAAAGAGGCAAAAACAGAAAATGCTGAAGAAGCTCAGCAAGTCAGGTAGCGTCTGTGGAGAAAGAAACAGAGTTAACGTTTCAGGTCAAAGACCTTTCATCAGAAATTGTTCTGACTTGCTGAGCTTCTCCAGCATTTTCTGTTTTTATTTCAGATTTCCAACATCTGCAGTATTTTGCTTTTGATGAAAAGAGGCACCCCTGGTTCTACTTCTCGGAAATGAAGCAGGTCAACTAGGTAATGTAAAGGTTGAGGCACATCTAGGAAACAGCAACTATAACATAATTAGGTTCGCTATCAAAACTGAAAAAGAAAGCCGACAGTCAAAGAAAATGGTACTTGACTGGGAAAAAAGTCAATTGCAATGACATAAAAGAGGAACTAGGCTAGATATATTGGAAATAAAAAGTCGCAGGTACGACTGTGCATAAACAATGGGAAATATTTAAACAAGAGCTGATTAGGGTATAGAATATATATATTCCCACTTAGAAAAATTTGGACTAATTAAGAACACTAGCATGGATTTGTAAAAGAAAAATTGTGTCTGAAAGGAAATAATGGAGTGTACTGATAAAGGGAATGCATTGGATGTTGTGAATATGAATTTTCAAAAGATGCTAAGATGCCACATTGGAGGCTTATTGTTTAAATCAATGCATCCAGTATTAAAAGGAATGTGACAGCATGGAAAGGAAGTTGGTTAAAGGACAGAAAGCAGAGAGCAGTGCTTACTGAATATTTTTTGGATGAGAGGGATGTTAACAGTGGTGTCCCCCAGGAGTCAGTGTTCAGACCACTGGCCTTTTCAATATACATAAGCTGGACTTGATTTGGGGGGCACAATTTCAACATTTACAGACAATTCAAAAATAGGAGGTATGGTTACCACTGGAGAGGATCAGAAGTGACTTCAGGAGAACATAGACATATTAAAAGATTGTGCAGATAGAAGAAATTTAAAGCAGAGAAATGTGAGGTGATAGATTTTGGGAGGAAGAATAAGGAAAGGAAATATACACTAAATGGTAAAACTCTAAAAAGGGTTAAGGATTAGAGGGACTTGCACTGGGAATTTCCTTGGGCTTCTCCCAATCGACTGCCTTAACTTCAGCGGAAGATTGTCAGAAATCCTATTTACGTGGTGTATCCAGGGTTTGTGTCAATATTCCGCCGAAATTAAGGCAGCTGATTGGGAGAAGCCATGAGGAAATTCCCAGCATTAGGGTTTTAGATACACAGGGCTAGGCACGTTTTTGGGCCCGAAGTAGGCAGCATATAGAGCACCAGAGCCAAAATAGGGCCTCGGCCTCATTTAATAATAGCGGCAGGACCTATTTGGGTTGGCTGCCTTATCGGCAACATCCCTCAGGTTGCTCATGGGGAGGGAGGGAGCAGGAGAAGGGGAGGAGGCTAGCATGGGCCAGCAATGGCCCCTCAGGAGTGCTGTGGAGCTGGGAGGAGCACAGCTGCTCCTCATGAAGTTGAATTGAAAAAGAAATCTCACGTGTTTGTTGGTGCTCAGCACTGCCAAATTTCTAGAAAGGGTTCTTAAACAGGCATTAGGCCCCTCATTAACATATGCAAGAGCCAAATGCATGTTTACAGTGGCCGCGTGGGACACCTGAATATCGTCCGTGGCAAATACAGCATCAGATGTATTTCAGGAGCCCTTGGGACATAGCCCTGTGAAATTGGTCCTTTTTGCCCCTGTTTTCCATCTGGAACATGGGCACAGTGAGAACCAATTTCTCCCCCTTCTTAAAGTAGGAAGACAAGTTGATAAAGCTGTAAAAGTGCAAATGCAATCCAAGGTTTTACAAATATTGATATAGAGTCCAAAAGAAAAGAGGTAATGCTAAACCTGTACAAATCATTGGTCAGGCCACAGTTGGAGTACAGTGTCCAATTGCGGCTGCTTTGCTTCAGCAAGAATGTCAAGGCCATGAACAGGGTGCAGAAAAGATTCACTAAAGTGATACCAAAGAAGAGAGGTTTTAATTATGAGGAGAGACTACAGAAACCTTGGACTCTAAGAAAATTAAGAGGAGTTCCTGCAGATCAGAGGAGAAACTTCTGTTAAGGAGACTTCTATTACTTTTAATACAGTCTTGATGACTTGTGCCTTGTAGGTGGTGGTGAGGATTTGGGGAGTGAGGAGGTGAGCCACTTACCATAGAATGCCCAGCCTCTGACCTGCTCTAGTAGCCATGCCATTTATGTGGCTGGTCTAGTTTAGTTTCTGGTCAATGGCAACCCCCAGAATGTTGATGGTAGGAGGCTCAGTGATGGTAATGCCATTAAATGTCAAGGAATGGAGCAGGGGGGAGGGGATGTCTTTAGGTTCTCTTTTGTTGGAGATAGTCATTGCCTGATGCTTGTGTGGCATGAATGTTACTTGTCACTTATCCGCCCAAGCCTGGACGTTGTCCGGGTCTTGCTGCATGCGAGCACGGACTGCTTCATTATCTGAGGAACTGCAAATGGAGATGAATACTGCAACCATTAGCGAACAGCCTCACTTCTAACCTTATAATGGAGGGAAGGTTATTGATGAAGCAGATGACTATAGTTGTCCCTGGGACGCTGCCCTGAGGAACAATATCCTGAGGCTAGGATAATTGGAAGTACATGCAAGAATATAGGTGTTTCCATGGCTCTTCCACTGAAGTTACAGGAGAATTCCCACAGAAATTCACCCCTGCAATGCCAGTGAAGAGGAGGTGTTGAATGAAGTCCTGCAGAGCTCGATATTTGGACCCCTATTGCGGAAAGATTTACTGATGACATAAAGTAGGAAGAGCAATAGAGACAAAGGATCCAACAAAAGATTTGAAAAAGGAATTTGTTTGGTTATGCTATTGGCCAGATAGTAAGGAAATTAAATTTAATACTGATAAATGGAAAAGTATTAACCATAGCTAAAGAAAATTGTATGGTATAAATGGACAGTGAATAAAATTGAATTAGCCCAAGGAAATGCAGATATGGATCTGGGAGTAATAGTAAACGCATGGTGCATGATTTTAGCCCAGAGCCGGGAAGGGGGCAGAGGGTTGGAATTCCTGATGGGAAACCTGGAAGAACTGGTTTCCCGGACGTCCTGTTGATTTGACGTAAGGTCTTCGTTTTTTTTTGCTGGTTTCCCGCTCGACAGGCTATCCTGATTGACAGGCTGGCTCTCAGTTGGACGGGAGAGGACCCAGGAAGAGAATGTGATCAGGTAAGTGTTAGATTGGGCGGGGGGGGGGGGTCACTGGGGGACCAGTCATGGGGAGGGGTCAGTCATCAAGGGGGAGTCAGTCATCGGGGGGGGGGGGGGGGGGGTTCAGTTATCGGGGGCGGGGTTCAGTCATCAAGGGACAGTCAGTTATCGGGGGGCTGTCGGTCATCGTGGGGGGTGGAGTCAGTCACCGGGGATGGTTAGACATCAGGGATGGTCAGTCATCAGGGGTTCAATCATTGGGGGTTCATTCATCAGGGGGATCGGGGTCAAGGGAGGACAGTCATCAGGGGGGTCGTGAGGGGGGTCGGAGATCATAGGGGGAGGTCGTAGTGGGGGTCGGAGATCGTGGGAGGTCGGAGATCGAAGGGGGTTCGGAAATCTTGGGAGGGTCGGAGATCGTAGGGATGGGTCAGCGATCGTGGGGGGGTGGTCAGAGATCGTGGGGGGGGGGTTGAAGATCGTGGAGGGGGGTGGGAAATCTTGGGGGGGGGGGGAGTCGGAGGTTGTGGGTGTGGCTGCAGGTAGGCTTGTTGGGCCTGGGGGAAGCACTCCTGCTTCTCTGGGCCCACAAGCTGTGCTATAAAGGCACTTACCTGCAGTTTCGGGCCTTCTCGCCTCCTCTCACGTGGCATGAAGTAGAAGGCCCGGGAATCCCGGCCCCCAGGGGCTAAAATCAAAAAAGCTTTGAAATGTAGGCCCACAAACTCCTTAAAAGCTTTTAATGCCCGACCCACCTCCTGAGAGCGGATTGGTTGCCCACCCCTCATCCCGCCCCTGGTAAAACTGGAAATGGGCGGGTTGGGGGAGGGTTTTAGATTTTTGCAGTTGTTACTGCCTCTCTCGCCCCCATCCCACATGTTTTTCCAGGCGAAAATCATGCCCATAATTTTCAATGCCTGGACAATGTGATTAAACAATTTAAACAGCGAATAGAATTCAAGGATTATTTAGCCAAAACAGTAGAATATAGTGGTAATTTTATGAGTCCATGCTGCGTGGGAGTTGGCAGCGTGTATCGAAAATTCAGGTGCCCACTACCGGGGTCAAGGCTCTTCATTCACAGAAATTACCCTTTATAAATCTGCGAACTATGCTAATATCGTACAATATGAAATCAGATTGCACTTAGAATACTGTGTTCAGTTTTGGCCAACATGCCACAAAAACTCCACCGGGAAATCAGAGGAATCCCAAAGTAACAGCATAAATGGTCATTTTCAGATATTTACACCATGTTAAAATAGCTGAAGATGAAGCTGAAAGAGACCTGGGGGTCTTAAAAGACTCAACACTAAACAAGTCCACCCGGTGCACAGCAGCAATCAACAAAGCCAATAGGATGCTGAACTACATAGCCAAAACAGTAAAATATAAGTCAGAGGTGGTAATGATCAAACTTTATCATGCTCTAGTCAGACTGCATCTTGAATGCTGTGCCCAGTTCTGATAATTAAGAAAGAAGAGAGAAATTCAAGCACCAGAGTGATACAGAGATGGGCCACGAGGATGATCCCCAGTTTCAGGGATATGAGTTATGAGGAAAGACCAGAGAAATTTGAGCTTTTCAGACTCGGTAGTTGGTATTTTATGGTGCCTTGATAACTGCAAAGGAGTTCGTGGTGGACAGCAAAAGAGATATAAAGACTGCTTAAAAGCGACACTGAAACAGTGCAAAATAAGCGTCCATATGTGGGAACAACTTGCTCAAGATAAGAAAGCATGGTGAAAAACCATCCATGAAGGTACCTCCTACTATGAGGCCCGTCACATGACTGATGCTGAATGTAAACTCCAGCTGAGGAAGTCTCACCTGAGAAATTAGGATCCCAACCTGGCGTATTCGGGATCCACTGTTCACTCTGTGGACGCTCATTCAGAGCAAAAATTTATCTTGTCAGTCATCAAAGAACACACTGCAAAAAATGAGATGATATTCTGACTGTTTTCTTCGATGTCGAAGGACGAACGAATGAGGAGATATCAGGGTGGTTATCTTATAGAGGTATATAATATTGTTAAGATAGAAAAAGTTAACCCAGAATAATATGTTACATTAAACTGTGCAGGATGCAGGTTCAAATTAGAGAAGGGTACTTTTAGGACTGATATCAGAAAATTCTTACTGACACAAAGGGGGTAATTCTGACTTTGTGCGATAGTGTAAAACGGGTGATAGCGAATCAGCAGCTCGTTTTATATCTCTCCTGATATATATTTCAATTGACTTCAAAATTAACCCCAAAGAGTAATCAGCATATGAAATAAACTTCCAGATAGAGTAGTGGAGGGAAAATCCCTGGAATAATTTAAGAAACAATTGAGTGTTACAATGGGGAGACAATAGGATCTTTCTGGGTGGATGAATTAAGTTGATCGAAATGGCCTTCCTTGTTATGGGGATGACTTAAAAAAGGATTGGATGTCACAATGAGAGAGTACTGGAAGGTTAGGATTCAATGGTACACATGGCCTTTTCTCAGCATTTGTTTTTATGTTCTTAAATTCATGAATCCTGCAGATCAGATAACAAGTCTTTTTTTTTATTCGTTCATGGGATGTGGGCGTCGTTGGCGAGGCAAGCATTTATTGCCCATCCCTAATCGCCCTTGAGAAGGTGGGGGTGAGCTGCCTTCTTGAACAGCTGCAGTCCATGTGGTGAAGGTTCTCCCACAGTACTGTTAGGAAGGGAGTTCCAGGATTTTGACCCAGCGACGATGAAGGAACGGCGATATATTTCCAAGTCGGGATGGTGTGTGACTTGGAGGGGAAAGTGCAGGTGTTGTTGTTCCGATGTACCTGCTGCTCTTGTCCTTCTAGGTGGTACAGGTCGCGGGTTTGGGAGGTTCTGTCGAAGAAGCCTTGGCGAGTTGCTGCAGTGCATCCTGTAGATGGTACACACTGCAGGCACTGTGCGCTGGTGGTGGAGGGAGTGAATGTTCAGGGTGGTGGATGGGGTGCCAATCAAGCGGGCTGCTTTGTCCTGGATGGTGTCGAGCTTCTTAAGTGTTGTTGGAGCTGCACTCATCCAGGCAAGTGGAGAGTATTCCATCACACTCCTGACCTGTGTCTTGTAGATGGTACAAAGGCTTTGGGGAGTCAGGAGGTGAGTCACTCGCCGCAGAATACCCAGCCTCTGACCTGCTCTTGCAGCCACAGTATTTATATGGCTGGTCCAGTTAAGTTTCTGGTCAATGGTGACCCCCAGGATGTTGATGGTGGGGGATTTGGCAATGGTAATGCCGTTGAATGTCAAGGGGAGGTGGTTAGACTCTCTCTTGTTGGAGATGGTCATTGCCCGGCATTTGTATGGCGCGAATGTTACTTGCCAGCCCAAGCCTGGATGTTGTCCAGGTCTTGCTGCATGCGGGCCTCCAACAACCACTACTATCTTCCTTTATGCTAGGTATGACTCCAGCCATTAGAGAGGTTACCCCCTGATTCCCATTGACTTCAATTTTACTAGGGCTCCTTAGTGCCACACTCGGTCAAATGCTGCCTTGATGTCAAAGGCAGTCACTCTCACCTCACCTCTGGAATTCAGCTCTTTTGTTCATGTTTGAACCAAGACTGTAATGAGGTCTGGAGCCGAGTGGTCCTGCGGAACCCAAACTGAGCATCGGTGAGCAGGTTATTAGTGAGTAAGTGCCACTTGATAGCACTGTCGACGACACCTTCCATCAATTTGCTGATGATTGAGAGTAGACTGATGGGGCGGTAATTGGCTGGATTGGATTTGTCCTGCTTTTTGTGGACAGGACATACCTGGGCAATTTTCCACATTGTCGGGTAGATCCCAGTGTTGTAGTGTACTGGAACAGCTTGGCTAGAGGCGCAGCTAGTTCTGGAGCACAAGTCTTCAGCACTACAGCCGAGGCACATGGCCTTTGCTGTATCCAGTGCACTCAGCCATTTCTTGATATCACGTGGAGTGAATCAAATTGGCTGAAGACTGGCTTCTGTGATGGTGGGGATATCGGGAGGAGGCCGAGATGGATCATCCACTCGGCACTTCTGGCTGAAGATGGTTGCAAACGCTTCAGCCTTGTCTTTTGCACTCAAGTGCTGGACTCCGCCATCATTGAGGATGGGGATGTTTACAGAGCCTCCTCCTCCCGTTAGTTGTTTAATTGTCCACCACCATTCACGACTGGATGTGGCAGGACTGCAGAGCTTTGATCTGATCCGTTGATTGTGGAATCGCTTAGCCCTGTCTATAGCATGTTGCTTCTGCTGTTTAGCATGCATGTAGTCCTGAGTTGTAGCTTCACCAGGTTGGCACCTCATTTTTAGGTACGCCTGGTGCTGCTTCTGGCATGCTCTTCTACATTCCTCATTGAACCAGGGTTGATCCCCTGGCTTGTTGGTAATGTTAGAGTGAGGAATATGCCGGGCCATGAGGTTACAGATTGTGCTGGAATACAATTCTGTTGCTGCTGATGGCCCACAGCATCTCATGGATGCCCAGTTTTGAGCTGCTAGATCTCTTCTGAATCTATCCCAGTTAGCATGGTGGTAGTGCCACACAACACGTTGGATGGTGTCCTCAGTGCGAAGATGGGACTTCGTCTCCACGAGGACTGTGCGGTGGCCATTCCTACCAATACTGTGCATCTGCGACAGGTAGATTGGTGAGGACGAGGTCAAGTAAGTTTTTCCCTCGTGTTGTTTCGCTCACCACCTGCCACAGGCCCAGTCTGGCAGCTATGTCCTTCAGGACTTGGCCAGCTGTGGTGCTACCTGGCCACTCTTGGTGATGGACATTGAAGTCCCCGACCCAAAGTGCATTCTGTGCCCTTGTTACCCTAAGTGCTTCCTCCAAGTGGTGTTCAACATGGAGGAGGACTGATTCATCAGCTGAGGGAGGGTGGTAGGTGGCAATCGGGGACATGGACTCGATAAAATTAACATAAGTAAAGCAACATTAATGAAGAAAATAATAGCACTAAAGAGTGACAAATCCCCAGGACCAGATGGTTTCCAACCCAGGGTTTTAAAGGAAGTAGGTGAGCACATTGCGGATGCCCTAACTATAATCTTTCGAAGTTCTCTAGATTCAGGAACCGTCCCTCCAGATTGGAAAATTGCACATGTCACTCCGCTTTTTAAGAAAGAAGAGAGAGGGAAACCGGGGAATTATAGACCAGTTAGCCTAACATCTGTTGTGGGGAAAATGCTGGAGTCTATAATTAAGGATAGGGTGACTGAACACCTCGAGAATTTTCAGTTAATCAGAGAGAGCCAGCGTGGATTTGTGAAAGGTAGGTCGTGCCTGACAAACCTGATTGAATTTTTTGAAGAGGTGACGAAAGTAGTGGACAGGGGAATGTCAATGGATGTTATTTATATGGACTTCCAGAAGGCATTTGATAAGGTCCCACATAAGAGACTGTTAGATAAGATAGAAGCCCATGGAATTGAGGGAAAAGTATGGACTTGGTTAGGAAGTTGGCTGAGCGAAAGGCGACAGAGAGTAGGGATAATGGGTAGGTACTCACATTGGCAGGATGTGACTAGTGGAGTCCCGCAGGGATCTGTCTTGGGGCCTCAATTATTCACAATATTTATTAACGACTTAGATGAAGGCATAAAAAGTCTCATATCTAAGTTTGCCGATGACACAAAGATCGGTGGCATTGTCAGCAGTATAGATGGAAACATAAAATTATAAAGCGATATTGATAGATTAGGTGAATGGGCAAAACTGTGGCAAATGGAATTCAATGTAGACAAATGTGAGGTCATCCACTTTGGATCAAAAAAAGATAGAACAGGGTACTTTCTAAATGGTAAAAAGTTAAAAACAGTGGATGTCCAAAGGGACTTAGGGGTTCAGGTACATAGATCATTGAAGTGTCATGAACAGGTGCAGAAAATAAGCAAGAAGGCAAATGGAATGCTGGCCTTTATATCTAGAGGACTAGAGTACAAGGGGGCAGAAGTTATGCTGCAGTTATACAAAACCCTGATTAGACCGCACCTGGAGTACTGTGAGCAGTTCTGGGCACCCCACCTTCGGAAGGACGTATTGGCCTTGGAGGGAGTGCAGCGTAGGTTTACTGGAATGATACCCGGACTTCAAGGGTTAAGTTACGAGGAGAGATTACACAAATTGGGGTTGCATGCTCTGGAGTTTCGAAGGTTAAGGGGCGATCTGATCGAAGTTTATAAGATATTAAGGGGAACAGATAGGGTGGATAGAGAGAAACTATTTCTGCTGGTTGGGGATTTTAGGAGTAGGGGGCACAGTCTAAAAATTAGAGCCAGACCTTTCAGGAGCGAGATGAGAAAACATTTCGACACACAAGGGTGGTAGAAGTTTGGAACTCTCTTCCGCAAATGGCAATTGATACTAGCTCAATTGCTAAATTTAAATCTGAGATAGATAGCTTTTTGGCAACCAAAGGTATTAAGGGATATGGGCCAGAGGCAGGTTTTTGGAGTTAGATCACAGATCAGCCATGATCTTATCAAATGGCAGAGGAGGCATGAGAGGCTGAATGGCCTACTCCTGTTCCTATAATCAGCAGGAGGCTTCCTTGCCCACGTTTGACCTGATTCCACGAGATTTCATGGGGTCCAATGTGCAATGTTGAGGACTCCCAGGGCCACTCCCTCCTGACTGTATAACACTGTACCACCCCCTTTGGTGGGTCTGTCCTGCCAGTGGGACAGGACATACCCAGGGATGGTGATGGAAGAGTCTGGGACGTTGGCTGAAACATATGATTCTGTGAGTATGGCTATGTCAGGCTGTTGCTTGACTAGTCTGTGGGACAGCTCTCCCAATTTTGGCACAAGTCCCCAGATGTTAGTGAGAGGACTTTTCAGGGTCGACTGGGCTTGGATTTGCCTTTGTCGTGTCCGGTGCCTTGTGGTCCAATGCCGGGTGGTCTGTCTGGTTTTATTCTTATTATGACTTTTTTTAGCGAGATTTTACAACTGAGTGGCTTGCTAGGCCATTTCATAGGGCAATTAAGAATCAACCGCATTGCTGTGGGTCTGGAGTCACATCTAGGCCAGACCGGGTAAGAACAGCAGGTTTCCTTCCCTAAGGGACCTTAGTGAACCAGATGGGTTTTTATGACAATCTGGTAGTTTCCTGGCCACCATTATTGATGCTAGTATTTTAATTCCAGATTTTATTTAATTAATTGAATTTAAATTAGCCCAGCTGCCGTGGCGGGATTTGAACTCATGACTCCAGATTATTTGTCCAGACCTCTGGATTACTTGTCCAGTAACATAACCACTGTGCTACCGTACCCAGTAGCTTATGAGAATCTGATGAGAATCTGCTCCACAGCACTGTGCACTTATACAGATAGTTGTCAATCAGACCACATTTTAAATGGGAAGCAATCCCATTTAAAAACGGCACTGTAAATATGGTATTGAAGGGTTTGCCTGATATAATAACCCCAATGCCTTGCCTCCTTTCCCCACGAGTCCCCAGTGTTCTGCAAATGAAATGCGGCATTGAGGCAGCTGAATTTGAAATGAGCCTTCATTATGATTCAAATGTAACAAAACAAGGAAGTGGGAGGACTGAGCTCAGATAGGCGGCCCACGAACGTAGGTGGACTCTAATCTGTGAGATCCAATGCCACAGAATTAAGCCTACTTCAAGGAGAGTCTGGAGTGGAGAGAGGCAGGAAAAGGAAACAAATTGTGGGTCTGTGATGTGACAGCAGACAGTCTCACTGGATGGTGGCATTTGCAAACTAGCTAAACAGCATGGAATAAAAGAGAGGAACCCTTCTCCTCCTCTCCCCAAGAACACTGAGCCAGCTGACACCTCCTATCAGTTCTTGAAGCATCTCAAGAATTACAGGGAGAAGAAACAGAGAAGAAAAAAAAGAGAAAACCAGAGAAAAGGAAACCAAGAGGAAAGAAAAACTTTTTTTTTGCCATTTTTACACTACACTATTGGTTCTATTTTTATAGTGATGCTCGTGTGAGCCACACTTTCAGTTCTTGCTTGCTTTGTTGTGATGTTGAGGAAGGCAGGGCTTCACAAGTGAAATTCAAATAGATGTACAGACCAGTGACCTCCCGCTGCCAGTGCACTACTTCCTGTAGTTACCAGAGACATAACACAGTCATTGTAATGATAATTGAAAAAAATAAGTGACGTGTAGCTGCCACATCAACTTTAGCAGGTCAGCCAGTTTGGATAAAAACATAAACACGGTGTGCCCTGAAGCCAAGTGAACGTACAGCTTGCCGCATTTTAACTGCATTTATATTTTTAGCACAAGGCAATGCCTCAGGTATATGACTGGCTTGTGATTGAAAATCTTACACCTAGGATTTGCCTAGTGTTGACAGTTCTGCTTAACCATTGATTTTCCATTTCCCACACCAACAATCCTTATGAATCCTCTGCTAGAGATTGCCAGTTTAGTGCCAATTTATGCTGAATTATAGCCAGTTTCATACTCTTATTAGGAATTGAGTTGAAACTGCTTAAAACCTTTTCACATGGGACTCTTAAGAGCTGCCAAAGAAAGCTGACTTTAATTTCATCAGTTTGGGCTGGATTCAAAGTCAAATCCCTGAGATAAAGGAAGAGTGCCATAACACCAAAGCCTCTCAAAATCTCAATCTATAAAAAATATTAAGAGTGGCACATTGACATTTCATGTGGTATGTCAACATTCTGTGCTACTTAGTGGTAAGAGATGGGTTTGTGTAGGTAGCACATTATACTGGTTTTATTCAGAGAATCATAGAATGATACAGCACAGAAGAATGCCATTCGGCCCATTGTGCCTGAGCTGGCTTTTTGGAAGAGCTATCCAATTAGTCCCACACCCCTGCTGTTTTCCCCTCGTCCTGCAAATTTTTCCCCTTCAAATATTTATCCAACTCCATTTTGAAAGTTACTATTGAATCTGCTTCCACCACCCCTTCAGGTAGTGCATTCCAGATCGTAACAACTCGCTGCGTAAAATATTTTGCTCATGTCGCATCTGGTTCTTTTGTCAATTACCTTAAATCTGTGTCCTCTGGTTACGGACCCTTCTGCCACTGGAAACAGTTTCTTCTTATTTACTCTATCAAAACCGTTCATGACTTTGAACACCTCAATCAAATCTCCTGTTAACCTTCTCTGTTCTAAGGAGAACAACTCCAGCTTCTCCAGTCTATCCAGGTAACTGAAGTCCCTTATCCTTGGTACCATTCTAGTGAATCTCTTCTGGACCCTCCCTAGGGCCTTGATATCCTTCCTAACTTGTGGTGCCTAGAATTGAACATAATACTCCAGATAGGGCCTAACCAGTGTTTTATAAAGCTTTAGCAAAACTTCCTTGCTTTTATACTCTAGGCCTCTATTTATAAAGCCAAGGATCCCGTATGCTTTTTTAACAGCCTTATCAACTTGTCCTGCCATCTTCAAAGATTTGTGTACATACACCCACAGGTCTCTCTGTTCCTGCACCCCCTTTAAAATTGTACCATTTATTTTATATTGCCTCTCCTCATTCTTCCTCCCAAAATATATCACTTCACACTTCTCTGCGTTAAATTTCATCTGCTGTGTGTTTGCCTATTTAACCAGTCTGTCTATGTCCTCCTGAAGTCTTACTATCCTCCTCATTGTTTACTACATTTCCAAGTTTTGTGTCATCTGCAAGCTTTGAAATTATGCCCTGTATACCCAATTCCAGATCAATAGTATGTATCAAAAAGAGCAGTGGGCCTAATACCAACCTCTGGGGAACACCACTGTATACTTCCCTCCAGTCTGAAAAATAACCGTTCACCACTACTCTCTGCTCTCTCCCTTAGCCAATTTCGTATCCACGCTGCCACTGTCCCTTTAATCCCATAGGCTATTCTTGTGTACTTCATGGCCGATTACCGACTGATACTAGCTGGGACCTAGTTCTTAAGCCATTCTGTCAAGGGTGCATTGGATGGAGGTACCTAAAATATAAGAATAAAATAATAACAAGAAGAAATTTTAATTTAAAATTGTTACCTGAATAAATTGTATGTAACAGAAGGTTTCTGGGCAATTTAGAAAAGAAAAAGCTCATCTTGAAGTTGCCACACTTGATGAATTGAAATGACTGTCAACAGTTCACTGAACTGTAACTGCAGGTAAAATTTTCCCCACTAATTATGAATTAGTAATATTTTATCTGATTCTGGATCTTCCCATGTTTCGAGATCTTTGAATTTCTGTACTTCCCTAATAATTTATAGAACTTGCCCATATTGGCACCATTCATCTCCAGTAAGAATAAACATGACAATATTAGACATGAGGCAACATGAAGAACATTCTGAACATTTAATAAATAAACATAACTTTTGAACCCTGCAACTCTTCTGACATGATGCAAAAATGCAAATAGTACCTTTAGGGAAAAGTTTCATAAACCACACTGCATTTTAAAAAATATATAACAAGAAAGCTGATCTCCCTTTTACACCTTCAATAAAATCCCTGGTTTAAATGAGCAGTTCATGAGAATACTCAATTGTATATTATCGCCTCATTAGAAGATTACAGAAAATAGTTTATTGCAGATGTTACATGATTTAAAAATATGCACGCTGTAATTTCAAAGCTATGAATTTAATATTCACTACAAGAGTTGAAGGACGTCCAAGCTTTAGTTATAATTAAGTATATGTTAAACAGATAGCATTATTGTGGTTCAGTTTTGGTTGAATTCCAGCTGGAACATGGTGCTAGTGCTTTAAGCAACTGTACCCAGCCCACCAGGTCGCAGTCACTTCGCCTGCCAACAGGTGCTGATTATAGAGGTGCATTTCCAATTGGAAGTATTTCTCCTGGCACACAGAAAACCCTGCTGTAATCATTTTTTAAAAGACTGCACATTTCAATGAAGATGTTATATAATAGAATTTGAAAATTCCACATTTGGGTTAACTATCCACAATACGTTAACTGGTTATGAAAAGGAGCCTCCCACTCAGTTGTGCACATGCAGTTCTCACATAGACAACAAAATAGTGATCATGTGGTTACCAGGTGCTTGAATCTTGAAAAGCATGATACAGTAGTAGTGCTGAAGCCTTGTGCTCCAGAACTGGCCGCGCCTCTAACCAAACTGTTCCAGTGCAGCTACAACACTGGCATCCACCCGACAATGTGGAAAATTGCCCAGGTATGTCCTGTCCACAAAAAGCAGGACAAATCCAATCTGGCCAATTACCGCCCCATCAGTCTACTCTCAATCATCAGCAAAGTGATGGAAGGTGTCGTCGACAGTGCTATCAAGCGGCACTTACTCACCAATAACCTGCTCACCAATGCTCAGTTTGGGTTCCGCAAGGACCGCTCAGCTCCAGACCTCATTACAGCCTTGGTCCAAACATGGACAAAAGAAATTAATTCCAGAGGTGAGGTGAGAGTGACTGCCCTTGATATCAAGGCAGCATTTGACCGAGTGTGGCACCAAGGAACCTCAGTAAAATTGAAGTCAATGGGAATCAGGGGGAAAACTCTCCAGTGGCTGGAGTCGTACCTAGCACAAAGGAAGATGGTTGTTGGAGGCCAATCATCTCAGCCCCAGGGCATTGCTGCAGGAATTCCTCAGGGCAGTGTCCTAGGCCCAACCATCTTCAGCTGCTTCATCAATGACCTTTCCTCCATCATAAGGTCAGAAATGGGGATGTTCGCTGATGATTGCACAGTGTTCAGTTCCATTCGCAACCCCTCAGATAATGAAGCAGTCCGTGCCCGCATGCAGCAGGACCTGGACAACATCCAGGCTTGGGCTGATAAGTGGCAAGTAACATTCGTGCCATACAAGTGCCAGGCAATGACCATCTCCAACAAGAGAGAGTCTGACCACCTCTCCTTGACATTCAACGGCATTACCATCGCCGAATCCCCCACCATCAACATCCTGGGGGTCACCATTGACCAGAAACTTAACTGGACCAGCCACATAAATACTGTGTCTACAAGAGCAGGTCAGAGGCTGGGTATTCTGTGGCGAATGACTCACCTCCTGACTCCCCAAAGCCTTTCCACCATGGACAAGGCACAAGTCAGGAGTGTGATGGAATACTCTCCACTTGCCTGGAAGAGTGCAGCTCCAACAACACTTAAGAAGCTTGACATCATCCAGGACAAGGCAACCTGCTTGATTGGCACCCCATCCACCACCCTAAACATTCACTCCCTTCACCACTGGCGCACTGTGGCTGCAGTGTGTACCATCCACAGGATGCACTGCAGCAACTCGCCAAGGCTTCTTCGACAGCACCTCCAAAACCCGCGACCTCTACCACTTAGAAGGACAAGAGCAGTAGGCACATGGGAACAACACCACCTACACATTCCCCTCCAAGTCACACACCATCCTGACTTGGAAATATATCGCCGTTCCTTCATCGTCGCTGGGTCAAAATCCTGGAACTCCCTTCCTAACAGCACTGTGGGAGAACCTTCATCACCCGGACTGCAGTGGTTCAAGAAGGCGGCTCACCATCACCTTCTCAAGAGCAATTAGAGATGGGCAATAAATGCTGGCCTCGCCAGCGATGCCCACATCCCATGAACGAATAAAAAAAAAGTCTGGCAACATTGTCAAATCAAGCATTTCCCTTTAAACAGCAAATGTTCTGAAGGTATTTGAGTGCTCATACGTGACAAAGGCCATTTGCACATGAGAGAAATTCTATTTCTGTGTGGATGGTCTCTGATACCAGGTGGCTTAAATATGAGGATTAATTTCCTAAGCTTGGTGCATGAGTCACATACGCTAACCAATCTTGCATTTGCACACCACTGTAATATTGATGACAGGGAAGCCATTACTATTCTTTTGAAGTCCTTGGACTTACTTCCTCAGCTTATCCCTCCTCTCCTGAAAGTGGTATCATGCTATCGAGTTACATCGAGTTATTACGGCACAGAAACAGGCCATTTGGCATAACTGGTCTATGCCGTCATGTATGCTCCACGTGCACCTCCTTCCTCCCTACTTCCTCTAATCCTATTAGCATATCCTTCTATTCTTTTCTCCTTATCTAGCTTCCCTTTAAATATATCTATGCTATTTGCCTCAACTATTCCTTGTGGTGGTGTGTTCCACATTCTTACCACTCTTTGGATAAAGAAGTGTCTCCTGAATTCCCTAATGGATTTATTAGTGACTATTTTATATTCATGACCTCTAGTTCAGGTCTCCCCCGCAAGTAGAAATATCTTCTCTATGTCTACCCCATCAAACCCTTCCATAATCTTAAAGACCTCTATCAGATCTCAGTCTTCTCTTTTTTAGAGAAATGAGTCCCAGCCTGCTCAGTGTTTCCTGACATATATCCTCTCAATTGTAAACAATTGTAAACAATTTTACAACACCAAGTTATAGTCCAGCAATTTTATTTTAAATTCACAAGCTTAAATTCACATCATATATCCTCTCAGTTCTGTTGTCATCCTTGTGAATCTTTTCTCCAATACCTCTATATCCTTTTTATAATATGAAAACCAGAACTGTTCACAGCACTCCAAGTATAGTCTAACCAAGGTTCTATACAAGTATAACATAACTTCTCTGCTTTTCAATTCTATCTCTCTAGAATTGAACCCCGGTGCTTGGTTTGCCTTTTCTATGGCCTTATTATCCTGTGTCGCCAGCTTTTTTCCAATCTATTACTTTGGTCTTTGTCTTACTTATATCTTTCTCAATCATTATTTTGAATTTTATTATGTTATGATTGTTATTGCCTAGATGTTCCCTGACACTTCTCTGATTCATTACCCATTACTAGGTCCGATGGTAGTCATGATGTGGAGATGCCGGTGATGGACTGGGGTTGACAATTGTAAACAATTTTACAACACCAAGTTATAGTCCAGCAATTTTATTTTAAATTCACAAGCTTTCGGAGATTTTCTCCTTCCTCAGGCAAAACATTTGCCTGAGGAAGGAGAAAATCTCCGAAAGCTTGTGAATTTAAAATAAAATTGCTGGACTATAACTTGGTGTTGTAAAATTGTTTACAATTACTAGGTCCAGCAGTGATTCCTTTCTTGTTGGGCTTCTCAGAAACTATATAGATGTACAAAGAATGTACAGCACAGAAACAGGACATTTGGCACAACAGGTCCATGCTGGTATTTATGCTCCACACGAGCCTCCTCGCATCATTCTTTATCTAACCCCATCAACATATCTTTCTAATTCTTTCTCCTTCATGTGTTTATCTAGCTTCCCCTTATATGCATCTATGCTAGTCCCCATAACTTCTCCATGTGATAGTGATTTGCACATTCTAACCACTCTCTGGGTATAGAATTTGAGTATAGAAGCAAGGATGTCTTACTGCAGTTATACAGGGCCTTGGTGAGAGCACACCTGGAGTATTGTGTGCAGTTTTGGTCTCCTTACCTAGGAAAGGATATACTTGCCATACAGGGAGTGCAGCGAAGGTTCACCAGACTGATTCCTGGGATGGCAGGACAGTCGTATGAGGAGAGATTGGGTCGACTCGGCCTGTATTCACTCGACTTCAGAAGAATGAGAGGGGATCTCATTGAAACATTTAAAATTCTGACAGGGCGAGACAGACTGGATGCAGGGAGGATGTTTCCCCTGGCTGGGGTGTCCAGAACGAGGGGTCACAGTCTCAGGATACAGGGTAGGACATTTAGGACTGAGATGAGGAGAAATTTCTTCACTCAGAGGGTGGTGAACCTGTGGAATTCTCTACCACAGAAGGCTGTAGAGGCCAAGTCACTGAATGTATTTAAGAAGGAGCTGGATAGATTTCTAGACACAAAAGGCATCAAAGGGTATGGGGAGAGAACGGGAATATAGTATTGAGATAGAGGATCAGCCATGATCATATTGAATGGCGGAACAGGCTCAAAGGGCCGAATGGCCTACTCCTGCTCCTATTTTCTATGTTTCTATGTTAAAGAAGTTTCTCCTAAATTCCCTCTTGGATTTATTAGTGGCTATCTTATATTTATGGCCCTGAATTCTGGTCTCCCCCACAAGTACAAACATATTCTCTACGTCTACTCAATCAAACCCTTTCATAATCTTAGAAACCTCTATCAGGTCACCCCTCAGTCTTCTCTTTTCCAGAGAAAAGAGTCCCAGCCTGTTCAATCTTTCCTAATAGGTATAACCTCTTAGTTCTGGTATCATCCTGGTAAATCTTTTTTGTATCTTTTCCAGTGCATCTATATTCTTTTTATAATATTAATGCCAGAACAGTTCACAGTACTCCAAGTGTGGTCTAACCAAGGTTCTGTACAAGTTTAATCACTGCTTTTCATTTCTATCCCTCGAGAAATGAACCCCAGTGCTTTGTTTGCTTTTTTCATGGCCTTATTAACCTGCATCGCTACTTTTAGTGATTTGTGTATCTGTAGCCCCAGATCCGTCTGGTCATCTACCCCATTTAGACTCTTATTTTCCAAGGAATTCTTCTTATTCTTCCTATAATTGAAATTCATTTGCCAATTACATGTCCATTCTGCAAGTTTATTAATGTCTTCCTGTATTTTGTCATAGTCCTTCTCAGTATTAACTATACCCCCAATTCAGGAATATAGGAACAGGAGGAGGCCATTCAGCCCCTCGTGCCTGCTCCGCCATTTGATAAGATCATGGCTGATCTGTGATCTCACTCCATATACCTGCCTTTGGCCCATATCCCTTAATACCTTTGGTTGCCAAAAAGCTATCTATCTCAGATTTAAATTTAGCAATTAAGCTAGTATCAATTGCCGTTTGCGGAAGAGATTTCCAAACTTCTACCACCCTTTGTGTGTAGAAATGTTTTCTCATCTCGCTCCTGAAAGGTCTGGCTCTAATTTTTAGACTGTGCCCCCTACTCCTAAAATCCCCGACCAGCAGAAATAGTTTGTCTCTATCCACCCTATCTGTTCCCCTTAATATCTTATAAACTTCGATCAGATCACCCCTTAACCTACGAAACTCTAGAGAATACAACCCCAATTTGTGTAATCTCTCCTCGTAACTTAATCCTTGAAGTCCGGGTATCATTCTAGTAAACCTACGCTGCACTCCCTCCAAGGCCAATATGTCCTTCCGAAGGTGCGGTGCCCAGAACTGCTCACAGTACTCCAGGTGCGGTCTAACCAGGGTTTTGTATAGCTGCAGCATAACTTCTGCCCCCTTGTACTCTAGTCCTCCAGATATAAAGGCCAACATTCCATTTGCCTTCTTGATTATTTTCTGCACCTGTTCATGACACTTCAATGATCTATGTACCTGAACCCCTAAGTCCCTTTGGACATCCACTGTTTTTAACTTTTTACCATTTAGAAAGTACCCTGTTCTATCCTTTTTTGATCCAAAGTGGATGACCTCACATTTGTCTGCATTGAATTCCATTTGCCACAGTTTTGCCCATTCACCTAATCTATCAATTTGTTGTTGTCCACAAATTTTGAAATTGTACTTCTGATTCCCGAGTCCAAATTGTTATACAAATGGTGAACAACTGTGGTCCCAGCACCGATCCTTGAGGAACACCACTTCCTACCTTTTGCCAGTCTGAGTAACTACCTTTGACCCCTTCTCTCTGTTTTCTGTTTTGTAGCCAACTTGCTATCCATTCTGCTACCTGTCCCCTGACTCCACATGCCCTGACCTTAGTCATGAGTCTCCTATGAGGTACCTTATCGAAGGCCTTTTGAAAATCCAAATATATTACATCTACTGCATTACTCTTGTCTACCCTTTCTGTTACTTCTTCAAAGAAAAAAGGAGTCCTGTACACACTGTAGAAACCCCATTCCCCTTTCCCCTTTTCCTACTTCTTCTTGCCAGTTTATTTGGGGGTAGTTAAAATCTCCCATGATTATTATTCGATGTTTTTTACTCATTGCATAGATTTGCCTACATATTTCTACCTCCACTTCCCTTCCATTATTTGGTGGTCCGTAGTGTAAGATTCTCAAAATTCACAGATCCCCCAATAAACTCAGAGAAAAACCCTATAGAAATTCACCTTTTCCCTGAGTATGGAAAAACTGTGGACCCTGACTAAAATCCTAAGATGGAAGGATAGGTGAGAGGTCACCAGACGAAATCAACAACACACACACCGTGGAGCTTCATACATGTCTCTGTTTTAATGCAAAACGGACAGCAGGGGGTCGACAATCACCCCCATTGAAAGAGGTAACTGTTCCAGACATCGTGGGGCCATGCCTTTGTTTTTAAAGCAAAACCACCAACACCTAGGACGTTGGATACAAAAGGAAGCCTTATGTGACAAGCTCTAAATCAGAATTAAAACAATGACCCATTGGGAGAAGCAATTTGCAATATGATTGGGACCATCAAAAAGCCATCAAAGAACTTTGTAAGAACTGTTTAAACAGACCATTGTAAGAGAGACATCGACAAGGCGAAAGCTCTCTCTCTCTGTCTTGCTGGCTGTGGTGGGCTGCTTGTCTTAGTTCTGCCTGTGTCTGGAAAAAAGAGCAGTTTCCAGCAGACAGACAAGGAAAGCAGTTCGACAGGGAAGGACAACAGCTCTAGAAGCAGGCCGACACACAAGAAGAAACCAGTGCAACAGTCCCAGTGACCTTCAGACACCTCGCGGCAACAAGGGCCTTACGAAACAACCAACTGAATATTACCACCAACCAACCGAGTAATATTGAGCCACCGCGACCAAAGAAAAACCAACTCGGGAGAAAACCGAAGATCCGCAAAGTTTCCACTCTACAATCTATTTCTGACTTACCTCTGGGTGAATTACTGTCAAGGTTTCGTTTGGTGAGCATTATCCCTGGTCCTTTAGAGTCCAACCTAACTAGGACAGTGGGATTTGGGAGGGGTGAGGTATCTTTCTACTGTAATTTCCCTCGCGTGTACTGAAGTGTTCCCCATTTTATTAGAGTGTTAAGATTGTTGTGTTGTATTTCCTCTCTTGAATAAAGGTCAAAGTTTCTTGCACTAAAACCGGTTGTCTGCTGCACTTTGTCACAATCCCCAAATAAGTCCAAGGTCTAGAACCCAATGAGTGGGAGCGATTCGAACCGCTCAGTAGTCAGAGGTGAAGCTGACACACACCACCACCCCCTACAGTAGAATAGATGTGGAGATGCCGGTGATGGACTGGGGTTGACAATTGTAAACAATTTTACAACACCAAGTTATAGTCCAGCAATTTTATTTTAAATTCACAAGCTTTCGGAGATTTTCTCCTTCCTCAGGCAAATGTTTCAAGATCTCCTTGAAGCCTCAAGGAGATCTTGAAACATTTGCCTGAGGAAGGAGAAAATCTCCGAAAGCTTGTGAATTTAAAATAAAATTGCTGGACTATAACTTGGTGTTGTAAAATTGTTTACAGTAGAATATACCTATTAACATGATCGATCCCTTCTTATCCTTTGTCTCAATCCATATGGATTCTGATTCTATCATAATATCACTCATGTCCCTGTTTTCTATTCCCATTTTGTTGTCTCTAATTTGTACAGTTACCCCACCCCGCACATCTTCTTTCCCTATTCTTTCTAACATGTTATTTCCTGCAATTTTTAACTGCCACTCTTGTTCTTTATGTAGCAATGTTCCAGTTAACCCGACTACATCTGGCTCCTCGCTACGAATTATTGCCTCCAGTTCCCATGTTTTGTTTCCGATGCTGTGCACATTTAATTTGTTTTTATAATTGTTTCCTTCCCTTTGTTTTTAACAGTCACTTTGTACTTATGTTCTAGAACTGTATTTGTTCTCTGACCATTCATGTCATCCTTATTCCTTACCTTGGTCTGACCTATACTCTCATCTCCTATTTCTTTTATCTTCAGACTTATTTTATTTTAACCAGATTCCTCCCTCCCCCCATCTTACTAGTTCAAAGTCCTATCCACAGCCCTATTTATCCTTTCCGCTGGAACACTGGTCCCATTCCGAGTTCAGGTGGAGCCTGTCCTAGCAATACAGCTCCTTTCTGTCCCAGTACTGGTGTGAGTGCCCCATGAAATGGAACCCCTCCTTCCCATACCAGTCTGTCAGCTACGCATTCACCTTCCTAATCTGTTCACCCCTATGCCAATTAGCATGTGGCTCAAGTTGTAATCTCGGGATTACCACTCACGAGGTCCTGTTTTCTAATTTAATTCCTAACTTCTGATATTCTCTTAGCAGGACCTCTTCCCTTTTTTTCCCTGTGTCATTGGTCCCAACATTGACCGCAACAACTGGATCTTCCCCCTCCCTTTCCAAGTTCGTCTCCAGTTGCTCCGAGATATCCTTTACCCTTGCACCAGGTAGGCAACACACCCTTTGGACTCTCGGTCTCGACTGCAGAGGACGCTGTATATCTCCCTAATTATCGAATCCCCTATGACTACAACCTTTCTATTCTGCAGTTAATACAATTAATATGGTCTGTAGTCATGACACAAAAATCATTCTCAACCCTCCACAGAAGAATGGATTACTGATGCATATCTACTTGATAAATGACCTTTGGTTTGCCAACAATACATCTTGGCCAAAATGGTGGCACGTAACAGTTTATAGCACATGTGTGGACTGAACGCTAATGTTTATCTGCAGTGGCTTATTTCTAACCTAGCATATTTTTTTTGGCTTCCCAAATTGAGTACTGCATCACATGACAAACACATGTACATGCAAAATGATGGCAGTGGATTCAACTGTCCTCCCTCGCACTAACCATAAATAATGGATTTCAGCACTCTCCACATCACCAGTACTATAGCAACTGTCACCAGCCAGTCAAAACCATTTAATATCACCTACTATAAAGATCTCAAATCTTCTCAAAACATAAATCACCTCAGAAATGACAGAATTCAAAACAAAAAGCAACAGAAAAAACTTTAACAATAGATATTATCTCAGTCTTTATTGTCCAAATTGACAGTTTCCTCAGACTTATTATGTTCCAGACGGTCTGGAACAGGCCTTTTTTCTACACATAGGAAACCTCTCCAACAGGCAAGAATGATTTGCAAATTTCAGTACTGTCAGATGCTCCTCAAACACTGAGTACAACTCAAAACAGAACATATCCTACAAGACACTCAAAATCAGCAAATAAATTCTATACAGCCTCACTGATACAAAACATGACACAATCACAACAGATAGAAGACAGTTTTTCGGGACCTTCAGGTCTTCAACATCCCCATCAAACAATCCATCACCAGAATGGAGCTTCTATCGTGCAATAGATGATAACAGAAAAAACCTCTTTAAAAAGACAAATAACGAAAATAAATAAAAAGTGACATTGCATTACTACAACTTCTATCTGAGAAATCAGGTAATTCTACTCCCGTGGAACACATTTCCCCTCAATAACTAAACAACACACCACAGCAACTCACAGCTTCCATCACAGAACTAGGTGATTATAAATATGAACCTCACCCTTGACTGGCATAATAGAGTATGGATAGATACTTAATCCAACAAAATGACACACCTTCAATATAAATGTATCTGCGGTTCTCAAACATATGCAACATATTGACAGTAAGAAAAAGAAAATATAGTTGGAAAAGGCAGTAAATTGTATGTTGCAGAGAAAGTGATGGATGCCATCATTGAAAAAATATGCCAAGCTGATCAACTTGGCACCACACACTTCAGCATTAATTCCCACATTTTAACTATGCCCCCCGACTCCTCACTCCCTGACTAAGTCTATCATTAATCTGTCTCTATCATCTGCTATGGTCCTTAGGTCCTTCAAAACTGCTGTCAGCATACCCCATCCTCAAAAATATCCTCCTGACCTCATTCTTTCCAGCTATTATCTCCAATCTTCCCTTTGTTGCTAAAGTCCTGAAACATGTGGTTGCCACACAATTACACTCTCACCACTCCTTGTTTGAGGCCCTCCAATCAGGTTCTGCTGTGTCCACAGTGCCAAGGCCATGCTTGTCAAAGTCATCAAAAACATCCAGTGTGACTGTAACCACAAATTGCTGTCCCTCCTCCTCAACTTCTCTGTGTTCTTCAACACTAACCACTGTATCTTCCTCAAATGTGTTGCCCACGCAATCCAGCTCCATGGAACTGCTCATAGATCCATTCCTGCTGCACTACAGACAATACATTGCCTGCAATTACCTCCCCTCTGATGCTGACTTAGTTACTTCTATTATACCCATTGGTTCCATCCTTTGCCCCCTCCTTTTCCTCATTTACATGCTGCACCATGGCGATATCATCTAGAAATATGTGGTCAGCATTCACAAATACAACACTCAACTTTATCCACCATCTCCACTGATCGCAGTTGTCACTATCACCAACTTCCTATTCAACATTAATACCTGAATGTGTCAAAACTTCCTCCAGCTTAATGTCAGCAAAACCAAACACGTACATGCTTTTGGTTCTGATTGCATCAACCTCCTTGGCTGCCACCTCAGGCGAATCCCAGAGGTCTGCCCAGTTCGATCCCCCGCTCAACAACTTCCCCCACATCCAATCATCAAGACCACCTTTTTTTACCTCCAAAATATCACCCTTCTCCACCCATAGCTCTCTCCCGCTGCCTTAAACTCTAATCTGCACCTTTATCACATCAAGGCTGGATTTCCCCAATGCACTTTTCTGCCATCCTCTCAGCTTCCACTCTCCTTCAACTATGAATCATCCAGAATGCCACAGCTCACAATCCCATCTGATTTGAGATTTAAGATATCCCTTTCCAATTATGATTTCTGAACATTTGCAACAATATAATTATTTAAAAAAGACTGAAAAAAATGATTTTTCATGATTCTACAATGTGCATAAAAATTCCACACTGAACTCACCAACTATCACATAACTGCTTCACAGTATCAGGGAACATGCAGCAATCTTTCTTCTCAAGTTCAATTTGCTAGTTCATAACCTCAGCATCCGGTTCAACTGCGAACAGAGTATCTTACTTCACATCTTGGACATCCCTGAGACCGCTATTTTTAATTTCTGGAATATTGCACTTTAACGCCTCTGCCTCTTCCCCTGCTGATGCTGGAACCCTAATTCATGCCTTCATCCCCGCAAAGGTTCATTTCTCCAATTGTCCCCTTGCTGGCCTGTCCACCTCTAACCTTCAGAAACTTCAGCTAATCCCGAATTCTGAGCTTTGTGTCCTCTGCATACCCATCACCTCTGTAACTTTGTATCTGTAGTCAAGAACAGGCAGCTCCCTGATTTCCCCGTCCAGCCCCGTCCAGCCTGGCAGTGTTTGTATGATTGACAGCTGCACGTATTTTAGTTGAAATCACTGGTCATTAAACAGCACTGAGAGACTTTTCTCTTCATTGTGCTGGGGAACGCTCAGTTTCCAGGAGCAGAGCAGAAGAAAAAGGGGCAGGGACCTGTGATGCTGGTTCTTCACCTCCTTTATATTGTCCAGGGGTTTCCTGGGGATCCCCAGAAGGGCTAGGAAGCAGTTAGACTCGAAATAGTCATGCAAATGAATTGGGAGGAGGTTTGACTGCCTCATTTGGAGATGTGCTTAGAAGAAGCAGTCCTTAGGGCCTATGCCCAGCCCTACTCAAATCGGAGGGTCTGAGCAGGGCCTGGGGCCACCACTAGACCAGCCAGAAGGCAAGAATTTTCCTTCCACAGTGCCAGCTGGAAGAGGATCTTAAACGATGACTCATCCAGAAGGCCACAGCTCACGTTCCCAACTGATTTGAGATTTAAGGTATCCCTTTCCAAATATGATTTCTGAATATTTGCAACTCTATAATTATGAAAAGGACTAAAAAAAACTGTGATTTTTCATGATTCTACAATGTGCATAGAAGTTCCACACTAAATTCTGACAGCTGGTTTTGGGCAACAGAAGATCATACAGCCTGTAGCCATTACAGCTGCTATAGAGCTCTCGGGCCTATAGCAGCAGCTGGATTTTTACCCCGTTTTTAGTGCACGGTCCTGCCGGGAAGGTATGGGCCTGAGGCTGGGGTGCATTGATAAATGTCCTGAACTTGCTTTTACAGATAGGTCCAGGTCAGGTTAGGCAGACAGCATATTGAATGTATGCCACCTGACTTGCACCCGGGTGAAGGAAGGGAAGAAAATCATCCCTCATATGTTTTAGATCTCCGAAGTCTTCTAGTTTGTTACTCACTGACTTCACAACACATTACAACCCCAATTCTTGCCAAACTTCGCTAGCCCCCTATACTGCAACAAATGGATTTTGACAATCATCATGCTCGTCTTCAAACTGCACCACAGCTTGCATCTACCATATTTGAATAATCTTCTCCAGCTATTCTTCCCAGCCAACACCATCGGCTCTTTTGACATTAGCTTGCTGCTGCTCCCTGCTTATTATCAGTCATGATGTGGAGATGCCGGCGATGGACTGGGGTGGACAAATGCAAGGACTTGCACGACACCAGGTTATAGTCCAACAGTTTTATTTGAAATCACAAGCTTTCGGAGCTTTCCTCCTTCGTCAGGTGAGTGAAGGGTTCACTCACCTGACGAAGGAGGAAAGCTCCGAAAGCTTGTGATTTCAAATAAAACTGTTGGACTATAACCTGGTGTTGTGCAAGTCCTTACACTTATTATCAGTGGTGGACCATTCAGTAATGCCATCCGTGCACTCTGGTATTCTCTCCCCAAACCACGTTACCTTGCTTCCCCTTTAGCCTTCTTTCAAAAGCCTCCAAAAGATGCTCTGTTATAACTGTGCTTTAAGTCTCCCCACCCAACCTAATGTTCTCCTTTTTCCAGCTTGGTGTTCACATTTTCTCCTTGTGAAGTGCCCTGAGAATTTCCTTTATTTGAGCAATATAAGACTGATGATCAAGCAATGTGATGTCCTGAAGTGGAAGTTAACAATTGCGATAAGCTGCCTTTCAGAGGGAATATGTTTCTTAGGAATGGAGGCAAAGGGCACCAGATGGTATAACACACAACTCTACTGTTATGTGTCATGGAGTGGTAGGAGGTGTGTTGACGCCTCATGTTCACCACATGGTGAGGTGTTGATCTCAGGTAGACTGAGAGAGAAAGGTGCTGAGTGGTACAAGGTGCTTCCATACAGAGAAGAAAGAAAGTTTGGAAAGCAATCAAACCTGACAACTCTTCGGAACCACCTAATGGATGGTTTAAGAGCAGCCCTCGCAAAACCTGAGTAATGACTGCCTGCTCACCTAAATGTAGGAGAAATATAATTGAAAATCAGGACAAAAAGATTGAAAGGAGGTATTGAATTCAGGGACAACTTGTGAGAGGCCAAAGCCCTGATTTTCTAATTAAGTGCATTCCAGCCAGAAGTTAGGCAATGTGAAATCACCCCAATGTCATGAATCCTGACCCTGCTGGCATTGCTGGGGTTAGCTTAATTTTAGTATTTCACTCACAGGAGGGATAGCAGAATATAGCATGCCGCTGCAGTTTGAAGAGACAGGCGTCATTACTCTCATAGAATAATACAGCACAGAAGCAAGCCATTCGGCCCATTGTGACTGTGTTGGCACTTTGAAAGAGCTATCCAATCAGTCCCACTCCCCTGCTCTTTCCCTATAGCCCTTCAATTTTTTTCCTTTTCAGGTATTTATCCAATTTCCTTGTGAAAGTCACGATTGAATCTGCTTCCTTTCAGGCAGTGCATTCCAGATCATAACAACTCGCTGAGCAAAAATATTTCTCCTCATTTCCCCTGTGGTTCTTCTGTCAATTATCTTAAATCTGTGTCCTCTGGTTACTGACCCTCCTGCCAGTGGAAACAGTTTCACCTTATTTACTCTATCAAAACACCTCATAATTTTGAATACCTCTATTAAATCTACATTTAACCTTCTCTGCTCTAAGGAGAACAATCCCTGCTTGTCGAGTCTTTCCAAATAACTGAAAACCCTCATCCCTGGTATCATTCTGATAAATCTCCTCTGCACCCTCTCCAAGGCCTTGACATCCTTCCTAAAGTGTGGTGCCCAGAATTGGACACAATACTCCAGCTGAGACCTAACCCATGATTTATAAAAGTTTAGCATAACTTCCTTGCTTTTCTACTCTATGCCTCATCCCATATGCTTTTTTAACAGCATTATCAACTTGTCCTGCCACCTTCAAAGATTTGTGCATGTAAACCCCCTTCAAAGTTGTATCATTTAGTTTATATTGCTTCTCCTCTCAATTTTGGACACAAATTAAACTTGTTTTTCACAAAATGTTTGTAAGGTCAATTGAAGAGCAGAGACCCCCCCCCCCCAAGGCTGACAGATGCAGATGAGGGAAATCCTGGGGTTGAATTTCCGCAGGGCTCTCTGTTGTAACTTCAGCAAAACAGCCACAGAAACTCTGGAAAAACAATGTAAATGGAAATTCAGCCTCCCTATTTGGCATTGAGCAATGCAGGCTCCCAAGAAAGGCTGCTTACTGGCAATGGGAAGTGGTAACCAAGGCAGTGACTGCAAACTCAACAACCCTACCTGTGGGCACTCAGTGCGCATGGAAGTTTTATGACCTTATCAGGTCAAGCAAGAAAAGAAGAGCCAGTTACACCTTCAAAGAATGCACTGTACTAAACACGTTTGCAAATACAATGACCTCTCCCTGCTTGAATTGCTTAGCATCAATGCCCATGAGGTAACTTTGTTCCCTTTATACCTCCAGCCTTCACCTGTAAATGTTCCTTCACTCACATCATTTCATGCTTTCACCCCACAAAAAGCCTCACATGCCATGTAACTGCCTGTTGCATACACATATTATGACACCCATTTTGGGCTATATGCTGAGTACTGTATGTTACCACATGTAATGATAACAAACGGCATTTGTACCTTTTTGCTTCCTCTTCAATGGTACAACAGCCCATAAGAGTTGGGAGAGCATTATAACAGCTAATAGGCCTCAAACCTCTGCACTTTCACTCCGATGAAGAGGAAACACTTCAAATTCTGCCCCCTCCCCTCCCATTCTACCCTTTTCCTTGCATTCGATCCTCTCCCCCACATTATTTTTTCTGCTCCCTTCTCTGCTCTTGCATTCTTTTCCCCTCCCCTTGCATTCTACCCTATTCCTTCCCTTTGCACTTCTCCTCTTCCCTTGTATCCTAGCCGTTTCCCTCTCCTGCATTCTACCCTTTCCCTTGCAATCTGTCCCGCTCGTCTCCCCTTGAATTCACCCCATTCCTTCTCTTTGCATTCCCCCCTCCCCTGCATTCTGGACACTCCCCTTGCATTCTCCCCTTCCCTTCCTCTATCTTCCCATTTCCCTCTCTCCCCTCCCTTCCCCCTCCAACTCTCTGCCCTTACCGTTCCCCCCTTGCACTCTCGCCCCTTGCCCTCTTCGATCATTCTATCACCTCCCCAGCCTGATGCATCAGGCGAGTCCTGCTCCTCCTCTTCATGTACTGCCAGTGCCAATGGCCCAGATTACTGTCTCTGTATACTGGAGGTGGGAACTCCTGTAGGTGTGGTTACAGCATGTGGCATAACTCAATGACGAATACGCTCGTATGTTCTCATGTGGGGTACTTGGTAGGTGGGTGCCGTATATGTCTGGTGCTGCATCACCAGCCTGGCCTCCATTGCCCGTCTTCTTCTTCTAGAAAGTGAAGACACGGGGGAATTCCCAACAGAAACCCTGAAGAAGGGAATCAAACATAATCTTGGAACTAATTTTACAAATGTTGATACTGGGCTCTTTAAATCATCTTCCAGTTTCTGTTGAGTGCCGAATAATCCCGAATGCCCAATTTTGTACAGGTAAGAAGATGAAACCTTGCAAATGAGGCAGAAATGACAGAAAATGGGGCATCAGACACCATGGGCCCGATATTACCATAGCGGCCTTTTCGCGGCGGGCGGGTAGATTGGGCGCGTGGGTAACGCGCCTGGTGAAATCAGTCTGCTCCGCACGCAATCGCAGGCTGATTGGATCCACTTACCTGGTCTTCCGGGTTCCCCACTGCTGAGCTGCGTGTCAGGCGGACTGCGCATGCGCAGTAAGGTCTGTCAGCTGGAGGAGCTCTATTTAAAGGGGCAGTCCTCCACTGACTGATGCTGCAAGAAATAGGAAAAATTACAGCATGGAGCAGCCCAGTGGGAAGGCTGCTCCCAAGTTAATAATGCCTTACTCCAGCTCTTATTGGATGGGGTGAGGAGGAGGGGAGGACAGAGATCTTCCCCCCGGCGGGCGGGAGGAAGCGGCCTGCCTCTGCCACCAGGAAGGCCTGGCTTGAGGTGGCAGAGGAGGTCACCTGCATCACCAACATATCGCCCACCTGCATACAGTGCAGGAGGCGCTGCAATGACCTAAGTAGGTCAGCCAAAGTGAGTACACTTACTCATTCCCCTACACTCCGTCTGCCACATCACCGCCCCCACCCCACATCTCCTCTGCACTGCCAACACTACTCTGTCACATCACCCCTCACACCCACTCAAACCTCATCCTCATCTTACCTGCACTTACTCACCTCGCTAGTACTCATCCCACCACCACCACTCAACCCAATCCTCATACAATCTCATGGCTCTATTTCATACTCACCCTCTCATGCATCTCTTTCATGGTCAGCCTCACTCAACCTGCCACTACCTGTGCTGCAGCCACAGGGCATGCATCACATATGTGCAGTAGAAAGCGTAAGGCAAACGTGTCGTGAGCATGAAGGGGATGCACAAGGGTGTTTGAGGGTTTGTCATGGTTTTTACTTATATTTAATTTCCGATCAACTCACATCACATATTATATTGGCACCACTACTGCCATGTCTTTGCGAATCGTGTCTGGTTTGTGCAATAATGCCCTTTCCTGAGGATCACAATGAAGACCCACAACTGATGCCACCCATTGTGTCACTGCAGAGTGGGTGTAGGTGTATTTGCAGGGCTCTTTTGTGCAGACGACTGAGAGACGTCGGTGATGTCCCCGGTTGCACCCTGGAAGGATGCGGAGGAGAAGTTGTTGAAAGCAGTGGTGATTTTGACAGCGACAGGTAAGAAGATGGTGCTCGGGCCAGCCGGGAGCAGCTCGGTATGAAGGAGGCTGCAGATGTCCACGACTACATGTCGAGTGACTCTGAGCCTCCGTGTGCACTGCTGCTCAGAGAGGTCCAGGAAGCTGAGCCTCGGTCTGTGGACCCGATGGCGAGGGTAGTGCCCTCTGCGACGCATCTCTCTCTGTGGTTGCCCTCCCTCCTGCTGTGCAGGTGGATGTGTCACAGCACTGTGTTGTGGAGCTCCTCGTGTCAGAGGTGGACGGCGTGGCCGGCGAGGCTGGTGAAGCTGTTCGCCCTCCGAGGAGGTCATGACTGCAGCTACAGCGGCCCCCATCCGGAAGATATACATCTGAGGGGGTCCGCAAGGTAGGTACATGTGTCTGGACACCGGGGTAAGTGTGCAAGTTGGTGAATTTTGTTGTTAGGAGGAGGGTGGTGGAGGCCAAACTTTGTCCAAAGTGACAGAGTGGCCTCCTGCAATGAGTGAGGGTCTCCCCCACACCTGTCAAATGGACCTCTGCAGCTGCCACAGGCTGATGGCTGCAAAACGTCTATTTCAACTGGGAGTGTTTCCCGCAGTAAGGGAAACAGTCCCAGTCAGTTGCAAAATCCCATCCCTGCTAAAATAACAGGTCAATCAGGTCTGCAAACAACCTGAAGTACCTGTTCAAGTACTTTAAGTGGCACCCCGCCGGCTTTAATTGCCCGTGGGAGTCCCACATGCGGGGGCTGCGTGCGCATGTCAGCGCGTCAGTGGGACACCTGGAAATGGGGCGGGTTGGAGCCGGGCTCCCCACCCGCCCCGGGAATCCCCGATTTTCGGAGCCCCCCCGCCACAAACGCACCCGATTGCGGGTGCAAAAATTGAGCCCCGTGAGGTTATTTTTGCCTCATTTGGATGCAACCAACAAAAAAACTGATGCTTTTTGCACCCACTGGAAATGTATAATTCTTTTGGCCATGTTTTCTCCCTCAAAGTTAATCCCCACATACCCATCATGGAACAAATGAAATTGCATTTATATAGTGCCTAATCATGTTCTCGAGATTTTTTTTATTCGTTTATGGGATGTGGGCGTGGCTGGCTCGGCCAGCATTTATTGCCCATCCCTAATTGCCCTTGAGAAGGTGGTGGTGAGCTGCCTTCTTGAACCGCTGCAGTCCGTGTGATGACGATTCTCCCACAGTGCTGTTAGGTAGGGAGATCCAGGATTTTGACCCAGCGACGATGAAGGATCGGTGATATATTTCCAAGTCGGGATGGTGTGTGACTTGGAGGGGAACGTGCAAGTGGTGTTGTTTCCAGGTGCCTGCTGCCCTTGTCCTTCTAGGTGGTAGAGGTTGTTGGTTTGAGAGGTGCTATCGAAGAAGCCTTGGCGAATTGCTTCAGTGTATCCTGTAGATGGTGCACACTGCAGCCACGGTGCGCCGGTCATGAAGGGAGCGTATGTTTAGGGTGGTGGATGGGGTACCAATCAAGCGGGCTGCTTTGTCCTGGATGGTGTCGAGCTTCTTGTGTGTTGTTGGAGCTGCACTCATCCAGGCAAGTGGAGAGTATTCCATCACACTCCTGACTTGTGCCTTGTAGATGGTGGAAAGGCTTTGGGGAATCAGGAGGTGAGTCACTCACTGCAGAATACCCAGCCTCTGACCTGCTCTTGTAGCCACAGTATTTATGTGGCTGGTCCAGTTAAGTTTCTGGTCAATGTTGACCCCTAGGATGTTGATGGTGGGGGATTCGGCGATAGTAATGCCGATGTATGTCAAGTGGAGGTGGTTAGACCCTCTCTTGTTGGAGATTGTCATTGCCTGGCACTGGTCTGGCGCGAATTTTACTTGCCACATGTCAGCCCAAGGCTGGATGTTGGTCCAGGTCTTGCTGCATGCAGGCATAGGCTGCTTCATTATCTGAGGAGTTGTGAAGGGAACTGAACACTGTGCAATCATCAGCGAACATCCCAATTTCTGACCTTATGATGGAGGGAAGGTCATTGTTGAAGCATTTGAAGATGGTTGGGCCAAGGACACTGCCCTGAGGAACTCCTGCAGCAATGTCCTGGGGCTGAAATGATTGGCCTCCAACAACCACTACCATCTTCCTTTGTGCTAGGTATGACTCCAGCCACTGGAGAGTTTTCCCCTGATTCCCAATGACTTCAATTTTACTAGGACTCCTTAGTGCCACACTCGGTCAAATGCTGCCTTGATGTCAAGGGCAGTCACTCTCACCTCACCTCTGGAATTCAGCTCTTTTGTCCATGTTTGGACCTAAGGCTCGAATGAGGTCTGGAGCTGAGTGATCCTGGTGGAACCCAAACTGAGCATCAATGAGCAGGTTATTAGTGAGTAAGTGCCACTTGATAGCACTGACAACGACACCTTCCATCACTTTGCTGATGATTGAGAGTAGACTGATGGGGCGGTAATTGACTGGATTGGATTTGTCCTGCTTTTTGTGGACAGGACATACCTGGGCAATTTTCCACATTGTCGGGTAGATGCCAGTGTTGTAGCTGTACTGGAACAGTTTGGCTCGAGGCGCGGCCTGTTCTGAAGCACAAGTCTTCAGCACTACAGCTGGGATGTTGTCTGGGCCCATGGCCTTTGTTGTATCCAGTGCACTCAGCCGTTTCTTGATATCACGTGGAGTGAATCGAATTGGCTGAAGACTGGCTTCTGTGATGGTGGGGATATCGGGAGGAGGCCAAGATGGATCATCCACTCGGCACTTCTGGCTGAAGATGGTTGCAAACGCTTCAGCCTTGTCTTTTGCACTCACGTGCTGGACTCCGCCATCATTGAGGATGGGGATGTTCACAGAGCCTCCTCCTCCCGTTAGTTGTTTAATTGTCCATCACCATTCATGACTGGATGTGGCAGCACTGCAGAGCTTTGATCTGATCCGTTGTGGAATCGCTTAGCTCTGTTGCTTCCGTTGTTTAGCATGCATGAAGTCCTGTGTTATAGCTTCACCAGGTTTGCACCTCATTTTTAGGTATGCCTGGTGCTGCTCCTGGCATGCTCTTCTGCACTCCTCATTGAACCAGGGTTGATCCCCTGGCTTGTTGGTAATGGTAGAGTGAGAAATATGCCGGGCCATGAGTTTACAGATTGTGCTGGAATACAATTCTGCTGCTGCTGATGGCCCACAGCACCTCATGGATGCCCAGTTTTGAGCTGCTAGATCTGTTCTGAATCTATCCCATTTAGCATGGTGCTGTGCCACACAACACATTGGATGTTGTCCTCAGTGCGAAGACGGGACTTCATCTCCACAAGGACTGTGCGGTGGTCACTCCTACCAATACTGTCATGGACAGATGCATCTGCCACAGGTAGATTGGTGAGGACGAGTTCAAGTAGGTTTTTCCCTGGTGTTGCTTCATTCACCACCTGCTGTAGGCCCAGTCTGGCAGCTATGTCCTTCAGGACTTGGCCAGCTCGGTCAGTACTAGTGCTACTGAGCCGCTCTTGCTAATGGACATTGAAGTCCCCCACCCAGAGTACATTCTGTGCCCTTGTTACCCTCAGTGCTTCCTCCAAGTGGTGCTCAACATGGAGGAGGACTGATTCATCAGCTGAGGGAGGGCGGTAGGTGGTAATCAGCAGAAGCTTGCCCATGTTTGACCTGATGCCATGAGATTTCATGGGGTCCAGAATCAATGTTGAGGACTCCCAGGGCCACTCCCTCCTGACTGTATATCACTGTACCGCCACCTCTGGTGGGTATGGCCTGTCGGTGGGACAGGACATACCCAGGGATGGTGATGGAAGAGTCTGGGATGTTGTCTCGAATTCTTTTGTAACCAATGAATTACTTTTTGCAATACAGCCACTGGTATCATGTAAACTTCAGCAGCCAATTTGCACTCAGCAAAGGAGAATAAATGACCAGAAAATCTGTTTTAAGTGGCGTTGGTTGTGGAAGAAATGTTGGACTTCAGGTGAACTCCCCTTTAAATAGTTTGATGGAATCTTTAACCTGAGCAGCCAGACAGAGCCTCAGTTTAATATCTCATCAGTACTGCAGTCAAGCGGCAGCCTAGATTAATGCTCATTTGAACTATGACCTTTTGAGAGGAGAGTGCTACCAACCGAGCCAAGCTGACATACTTAGTTTCGAAATGAGGATCCAATCCACAACATCAATCTTTGGCTAATGCTGCACCTTGGAAAAACCCAACTTGAGCAATATGCAAAGAACGATCCCTAACCTGCTTTAATTCTTTACTTCAGAACACTTTTTCTCCTGTTGAGACTGGTAATTTCACTTTCTAAGGGAAATTTAAGGGTGAATGTCAGTTGGGATATAAACTCAGGTCCCTTAGTTAAGAATCCAAAGCTTAGAGCTGCACAGTGCTGTGGCTATTAGGTCATCCTTTTATTCACTTAAAGTGGATGTCTTTACTTCTCTTCAGCGTCTGTTATGTTCCAGGGGTCTGTCAACCAGAAAGTCCCATTATTTTTAGCTTGGGAGTGCATCTGGGGTATGTCAAGTTAAATCACCATATGATGTGACAGAAAAGGAGATATTAGTCAATACCCACGCCTAGATGAAATGGAGGCTTAAAAGAACTTTGGGCAAAATTACTGCTCGAATGTCAGCTATATTTCTGCCATCTCCTGGGTGAGTATAACTATATACTTCCCTCGCACCACTAGATTTTATGTTCAAAGCCATCTCAGCCACTTAATAGGCTTGCAAAGCCAACTTATATTTTGTCTGCATAAATGTCAGGAATCCTTTCCAGAATTCTCTCAACCAAACAGTAAGCTGTTTATTAAATGCCAGGACTGCATGTCAAAACCAGCCGGGAGAGGGGCGGGGCGGAGAGGAGAAACCTATGAATATTAGTTAGATTTGGAATTTGAACTCAGGTTTCCAGAATAGTCCAAAAAGTTGGCATTGCTGCTATTGGTTCACCTTCATATCTGGGACAAAGGATCAGTCAGGCTATCTCCTCCACATAGTTGGAAGTTTTAAATAATCTCCATAAGTCATCTGCAGATTGAGTAAAGATCTAATCTGACTACAGATTAATAATTGCTAATGTTTCTCCAGCCAAAACGATTGATTTTCCATCTCATAAAACAGAGGGAGGAGCATTAGAATTATATAATAATCCTAATATATTCAAAGTAAAATGTTCCACAGCATTCAGGACTAGCAGGCTCCGAGTAATTAAATAGATCAGGTCGATGAACTAAATTTGGGTGTGCACCTGGGAGTAGTGACTACAATATGATAAGGTTTAAGATCCAACTGGAAAAGGAAGAAGTCAGTTCAAAAACTGGAATACCAGATTGGATTTGGGCAGATTTTAGAAAGATGAGGAGTGAGCTACCTGAGGTGAGGTGGAAGGAAAAATTGGCATACAGGACTGTGGGACAACAGTGGGATGTTTTTAAAAAGGAGATTGCAAAGGTATGGAAATTCTATATTCCATTAAAAAAGAACAAAACTACTAGTAGTTTTAGGATGCCATGCATGAATAAAAAGGTTAGAAATATCAATGATTTGGATGAGGGGACCAAATGTAATATTTCCAAGTTTGCTGATGACACAAAACTAGGTGGGATTGTGAGTTGTGAGGAGGATGCGAAGAGGCTTCAAGTGGATATCGACAGGCTAAGTGAGTGGGCAAGAACATGGCAGATGGAATGTAATGTGGAAAAATGTGAAGTTATCCATTTTGGTAGGAAAAACAGAAATGCAGAGTATTTCTTAAATGGTGAGAGATTGGGAAATGTTGATGTTCAAAGGGACCTGGGTGTCCTTGTACATGAGTCACTGAAAGCTCAAATGCAGGTGCAGCAAGCAATTAGGAAGGCAAATGGTATGTTGGCCTTTATTACAAGAAGATTTGAGTACCGGAGTAAAGATGTCTTATTGCAATTATATGGGGCCTTGGTGAGATTGCACCTGGAGTATTGTGTACAATTTTGGTCTCCTTACCTAAGAAAGGATATACTTGCCATAAAGGGAGTGCAACGAAGGTTCACCAGACTGATTCCTGGGATGACGGGATTGTGGTATGAGGAGAGATTGAGTAGACTAGGCCTGTATTCTCTAGAGTTTAGAAGAATGAGAGGTGATCTCATTGAAACATACAAAATTTTTACAGGGCTCGACAGGGTAGATGCAAGGAGGATGTTTCCCCTGGCTGGGGAGTCTAGAACCAGGGGTCACAGTCTCAGAATAAGGGGGAGGCCATTTACTGCAGGTCAGAGGCTGGGTATTCTGCGGCAAGTGACTCACCTCCTGATTCCCCAAAGCCTTACCACCATCTACAAGGCACAAGTCAGGAGTGTGATTGAATACTCTCCATTTGCCTGGATGAGTGCAGCTCCAACAACATTTAAGAAGCTCGACACCATCCAGGACAAAGCAGCCCACTTGATTGGCACTCCATCCACCACCCTAAACATTCACTCCCTTCACCACCGGCGCACTGTGGCTGCAGTGTGTACCATCCACAGGATGCACTGCAGCAACTCGCCAAGGCTTCTTCGACAGCATCTCCCAAACCCGCGACCTCTACCACCTAGAAGGACAAGGGCAGCAGGTACATGGGAACAATACCACTTGCACGTTCCCCTCCAAGTCACACACCATCCCGACTTGGAAATATATCGCCGTTCCTTCATCGTCGCTGGGTCAAAATCCTGGAACTCCCTTCCTAACAGCACTGTGGGAGAACCTTCACCACACGGACTGCAGCGGTTCAAGAAGGCGGCTCACCACCACCTTCTCAAGGGCAACTAGGGATGGGCAATAAATGCTGGCCTCGCCAGTGATGCCCACATCCCATGAACGAATAAAAAAAAAATTTAGGACTGAGATGAGGAGAAATTTCTTCACTCAACGGGCGGTGAATCTTTGGAATTCTCTACCCCAGAGGGCTGTGGAGGCTCAGTCATTGAATACATTCAAAACAGAGATCGATAGATTTCTAGTTATTAAACTAGAAAATCATGTCTCACGAATTTGATTGAGTTTTTTGAAGGGGTAACCAAGAAGATAGATGAGGGCTGTGCAGTAGACGTGGTCTACATGGACTTCAGCAAAGCATTTGACAAGGTACCGCATGGTAGGTTGTTACATAAGGTTAAATCTCATGGGATCCAAGGTGAGGTAGCCAATTGGATACAAAATTGGCTTGACGACAGAAGACAGAGGGTGGTTGTAGAGGGTTGTTTTTCAAACTGGATGCCTGTGTCCAGCGGTGTGCCTCAGGGATCGGTGCTGGGTCCGCTGTTATTTGTTATTTATATTAATGATTTGGATGAGAATTTAGGAGGCATGGTTAGTAAGTTTGCAGATGACACCAAGATTGGTGGCATTGTGGACAGTGAAGAAGGTTATCTAGGATTGCAACGGGATCTTGATCAATTGTGCCAGTGGGCCGATGAATGGCAGATGGAGTTTAATTTAGATAAATGTGAGGTGATGCATTTTGGTAGATCGAATCGGGCCAGGACCTACTCCGTTAATGGTAGGGCGTTGGGGAGAGTTATAGAACAAAGAGATCTAGGAGTACAGATTCATAGCTCCTTGAAAGTGGAGTCACAGGTGGATAGGGTGGTGAAGAAGGCATTCGGCATGCTTGGTTTCATTGGTCAGAACATTGAATGCAGGAGTTGGGATGTCTTGTTGAAGTTGTACAGGGCATTGGTGAGGCCACACTTGGAGTACTGTGTACAGTTCTGGTCACCCTATTATAGAAAGGATATTATTAAACTAGAAAGAGTGCAGAAAAGATTTACTAGGATGCTACCGGGACTTGATGGTTTGACTTACAGGGAGAGGTTAGACAGACTGGGACTTTTTTCCCTGGAGAGTAGGAGGTTAAGGGGTGATCTTATAGAAGTCTATAAAATAATGAGGGGCATAGATAAGGTCGATAGTCAAAATCTTTTCCCAAAGGTAGGGGAGTCTATAACGAGGGGACATAGATTTAAGGTGAGAGGGGAGAGATACAAAAGGGTCCAGAGGGGCAATTTTTTCACTCAAAGGGTGGTGAGTGTCTGGAACGAGCTGCCAGAGGCAGTAGTAGAGGCGGGTACAATTTTGTCTTTTAAAAAGCATTTGGACAGTTACATGGGTAAGATGGGTATAGAGGGATATGGGCCAAGTGCAGGCAATTGGGACTAGCTTAGTGGTATAAACTGGGCGACATGGACATGTTGGGCCGAAGGGCCTGTTTCCATGTTGTAACTTCTATGATTCTATGATTCTATGATTCTAAAGGCATCAAGGGATATGGGGATGGTGCAGGAAAATGGCATTGAGGTAAACGATCAGCCATGATCTTGTTGAATGGTTGAGTAGGCTCGAGGGGTCGGATGGCCTACTGCTCCTCCTATTTCTTATGTTCTTATGATCTTAAAGTAATTAAAATTTAAGAAGTAGGCCTATGAGGTCTATAAGAATAAGTAATAATAAAAAAACTAAAGGAGAATGTGAAAAAATAAGAAGAGGTTAAGGGTGGGATAAGGAAAACTAAGAGGGAGCACAAGGAAAAATTTACAATAAACATCAAAAGGAATAGTAAAGTTTTTTTCATTCATTCTTGGGATGTGGACATTGCTGGCATTTATTGCTTATCCCTAGTTGCCCTGATTTTGATACAACTGAGTGACTTGCTAGGCAGTTCAATCAACCACGTTGGTGTGGGACTGAGGTCATATATAGGTCAGACTGGGTAAGAATGGCAGGTTTCCTTCCCAAAGTTAGTGAACGAGTTGTGCTTTATAACAATCTAACAGCTTCATGGTCACTTAAACTGATGCCAGCTTTTTATTCCTAGATTTTTTGAACTGAATTCAAATTGTCAAACTGCCATGGCGGGCTTTGAACTCACGTTTTCTGGATTATTAGTCCAGGTCTCCGGATTACTAGTCCAGTAACATATCAGTACGGGACTGTACCCCTGATTTACAAGTACGTGAGTAAAAAAAGAATTGTTAAAAGCAAGGTGGGACTCCTGAGAGGAGAGGATTGTCAATTTGATGATCAAAAATTGGCAGAAGTACTTTGCATCAGTCTTTGCAAAAGAGAAGGATATCGGAGAGGAGCTGAATCCTGAAGTGTTTGAGAGCAAGATTCGCAATATTATGATGAATAAAAGGAAAATTTGTACATACGTTACTTAAGCTAAGAGAAGACAAAGTGACAGGACCTGCCGGGATACATCCTAGGATGAGTTGAGAGTTGAGGGAGGAAATTGCAGAGGCTCTAGAAATATTTCAGGGCTCGAGGGTGGCCAATGTAGAACCCATTTTTAAAAAGGGAGACAGAACTAATCTAGGTAATTACAAGTCAGTTAGTTTAACATCTGTGGTAGGGAAAATTTTAGAGTCTTTAAGCAAGGATGAAATTACCACTTATCTAGATAAAGAGAAAATAGTCAGAAGTAGCCAGCACTGATTTCAAAAGGGACGATCGTACGTGACGAACTTCCTAGAATTCATTGAGGTAACGTACATGGTAGATTAGGGAAAAGCAATGGACATGAACTTTAGGAGATAACTAGAGAAGATTAAGGGGTATGGAATTAGGGGGAGGATAGCAAATTGGATTAAAATTGGTTCGAAGGGAGTAAACATATTGTAAGAGCTAAGAGCAGGTTTTCAGAGTGGTTGGAAATGGGTAATGGTGTCCCTCGGGGTTGAGTTCTGGGGAAACCTCTTCACTGCATATATCAATTATTTGGATAAAGGCCTAGAGGGAGTGATGGTGAAATTTGCAGATGATACCAAAATAGGAGGTATATTTAATTCTTTAGAAGACCTAATCAAACTGCAAAGGGATACGATGGGGGAATGGGCTAAAAAGTAGCAGATGGACTTCAATGTCAATAAGTGTGAGGTGATGCATTTTGCTCAAAAAAAAAGCAGCAGTAATTACACTCTGACTAGAAGTAGGTTCGGTGCTGTAGAAGAGCAGAGGGACTGGGGGGTATAGGTTCACAGAACATTAAAGGCAGCATCTGAGGTTGAAAAGGCTGTAAGAAAAACTTATGAATTCTAAATTTTATCTCAAGAGGTATACAATATAAAAGGGAAGAGATAATGAAGTGGATGCTCTAAACATTGGTCTTCAGACCTAGGGGGACCGTTTGGAGAGAATGATGGAAAGCAGCTTCTGAGAGTTTCAGGGTGTCACTCTGCAGGATCTAACTTATATCAGCATTGCTGCCCTCTCACTGATCAGTGGGTATTCAGGTCCAGGATCCAACACAAGTAGTGTGACTATATTCCATCTTCATGATGCTGTGCCAGTTGATGTGATTTTTCCAGCCGATGCCTCTCAGTCCACTCAGATACCTGCTCATATAGTTGTCAGGGTACAGGACCAGATTACTCATCCTTAGTGGTGATGCAGCCTGCTAAGCAATCCTCCTGGAAGTCAGATGCTCTGAGACAAGGGACCCCTCAGTCCCAAGAAGCTCATGATACCAAAGTTCAGCCAAGCAACAGTGGCATCACCTCAGTGCTGCACCAAGATACATTTAAGATTAGCACAGGGATGGACCAGGGGTAGCAACAATGATAAATATATACATGCACAGTACAATCACTTTGTGACATGATGTCTAGTGCTGTGAAGTAAATAGGTTCTTTGTTTTTGTGTTTGAGAGGATGTTCGAAGGTCATCTTGCAATGAGAGACAGAGTTCCTTCTATGCCTCCTAACTGAACTGTTGCCTTCTTAAGGCAGATTTCTACTGAGGAACTTTCTGGTTGATAAGTCATGAAGGTAACTTGCTCTTCTTTTCTACAAGCTTAACTTAAGGCAGGTACAATTCTAGAATATATGGCAGAACTTCTGGGACAGCTTTGCCCTAGTTATCCTGTCATTTGCATAAATCCACCATATTTGGGGGTGGACACTTTGCCCAGCACCCACTTCAATCGGATTTATGCATGTATTTTAGAGCAGTTGTAACTCTGTGCATCTGAATGACACCCCAAATTCTGCACCCCTACGCTGGATCTACACAACTTTTACCCCCCAAAATTTTTAGATCCAATGGTCCCAATATTTATGGGGAGATGGGCAGGGGGTGGGGGAAGAGTAGCGGCCGGAATTATGGGCTTCCCGGAATTTCTGCCCAATTTACTGGCCGTGCCTGATTTAAATTTTCTGACTCTGTTTCCTGGCGGGCAGCCAGTCAGATTGTGAGGATGGCTGGCTCTCTGGAGCGAAGGCCTGTGGCACCAGGCCGCAACCGGGGGCGGAGGTGAGGGAGGGATCGTGGGCCGGGGAAACATCGGCGTGGTGGGGCTGCTGGAGAGGTCGGGAGGTCAGCCGATTGAGAGGGCCGGAGAGATCTGGGGTGGGGGGGGAGGGGGTGCTGGAGAGATCAAGGTGGGCTGGAGTGATCGGGGGGTGGGGGGGGGGGGGGGGTGCTGGAGAGATCAAGGTGGGCTGGAGTGATCGGGCGAGGGGGCCGTGGATAGATCGGTGGGGGGTGGCTGGAGTGACTGGGAGGGGGTTGCTGGAGAGATAAGGGTGGCTGGAGAGATTGGGGTGGGCTGGAGAGAACGGGGGAGCTGGAGAGATCGGGCGAGGGGGCCGTGGATAGATCGGGGGGGGGGTGGCTGGAGTGATCGGGAGGGGGGGTTGCTGGAGAGACACAGGTGGCCTGGAGAGATTGGGGTGGGCTGGAGAGATTGGGGTGGGCTGGAGAGTTCGGGGGAGCTGGAGAGATCGGGGGAGTTGGAGAGATAAGGGTGGGCTGGAGAGATTGGGGGAGAGGGCCGTGGATAGTTCAGGAGAGGTGGGCTGGAGTGATCTGGCCGGGGTGGGGGCAGGGGTGCTGTGGACAGATTAGGGTGGGGTGGACAGATCGGGTGGGGGGGGGGGTGGGAGGGTGTGGGGTGGGGGGTGGAGAAGATCGCTGGCCACGGACAGATGGTCGCGGAGGTCCGATCACGTGAAGTGAGAAACAGGTTTGCTTGGGGGGGAAGCACTCCTGCAAATCCTGGCCCACAAGCAGTGCTGTAAAGGTACCTACCTGCTGGATCTGACCTTTCTCGTCTCCCTTCAGCTGCCGGGTTTCCCGAGCCCTGGGAAATTGGGCCTGCAGCAGTTAAACGGAAGTGGACATGTTGGAGGCAGGTTGGGGTTGGGTTTTAGATTTTTAAAAATTTTAACCACCACCCCCCCACCCTGGGAGGGTTAGAAATCCCCCAATGTGTTTACTGATTGATTAAAGAGGAAAGTATCGGAACATTACTAAGTGTTTAAGAATGTTATTCTTTCATGTCATGTTTTCCTCACTTTCTTTCCCTCATTGGCCTGAGCTTACTATGGAAGTGTTGATATCCCTCTGTTCATTTGATTTCTGACCTGCAGCTTTCTGTGCCTCTGCCAAAAACATCCGAGTGTTGGAAGATAACAAGCATCTCCAATTTTCATTGATTCACTTTATGTCCCACACTAAAACATGCTGTGAGGACAGAAAATTATCCTTCTGAATGTACTGTATGTTGGAAAACCCATTCAAAAGTGCAGAAATAATACAACGTTCAGTAAATTTGTGAAGCCTGATGATTTGAGGCACTGAAATCATAGACTATGAGATGGGGGAAATTAAATTCAGGACACGCCCTAGTCCTTTGTAAAATGGGTTTATATCTTTACAAACTGTTTCAGCTCTTGCCCTATTTGATACAACAGCAATGCATTGGTTTCTAATTTTTGTGCTGTCATCAGATCTCTCCAGAAAGAACTACAGAGTGAGACTGCTGTGATTTCTGTATGCTCATTTTTCAATCTGACTGAAGGACCCAACCTAAGTCCATATGAGCACAGTAATCTCCACCCCTGGCATAATGAAATTCAGGAGAGGACAGGTCCAATGGGAATCAACAGTCAACCGCAGGCCCCAAGGCAGATAAGACAGTTCTTGCCTGATGATGTAATTACAGAGAGTTGCAAAGAATCTTTTTTTTCCCTGTTCTAATCAATCAAGAGCACAATGAAAACTTGCTAACAGACTTTTTTTTTGGAATGTTCATATTGACTGAATCTTTTAATTCTGTTTTTAAAAAAATCATATTTCCCCCTGTTCTCTCTTCCTTCCCCCTCCGCCCCGCCCCCCCACTAACAGTGTCACAGAGGGCTCCAAAGATATGAACTATTGGACCATATGTTATCAAACCCCCTCATTATCAAATCATGAAGTATTTCTGATTATTCAAAGAATCATTCTCGTCCTTACTTATTTGACACCAATCACACGTGTTCCTGATGTTTGACATCTTGTAATTCACAATTTTTTTTGCAGTATGGATGACAGAATATGGAACATCTTTTCCAATTGGTACAGGCAGCATCAAACTGTTCTACCTCTGGTAAAGAAAGTCACATCCTTCAGCTGTATTGTCTCAATTTAAAAAACAAGCACCCCAGCTTCAGAAAAACATCCTCATACTGTGGATTCATCACCATCTTTACGTTGTGATCTCCCAAAACAAGCTTGACAAATGAGTTACTCTGTGTTTCTGGGGCAGTTATTTACTGTGCACTGTTGTTTAGAAGGAACTGAGTTTGGACTGCCAGAATAGATTCTAAAGTCTTCAGAAAGAAGAGACCATCAGCTCCTCTCTCTGGGCTTAATCTGAAACATAATCCCAGAAGAAAACTATAGCAGTTTCTTATCATTATTGAGAATGTTAGCTGCTAAATACGGTCAACTTAAATCGTTCAGTAGTAGTGACATGTGAAGGACTGACTGCTAATGAAAGGACCACGCTAGGATGCATGAAAGATGCTGCTAGAGAGGTTGAGGTATGCCTCACAGAGTCTGGTGGAAGTCAGAAACATTACTGTTACAGCAACCTTACTTGTTCAAGTTTCCTTCTGGGATGTTTGATTAATAGTTTATGGTTACAATATACAGTTTAGAATAAATAGCTCATTATATTAATCACCTATGACATTGTATATCATGGTTGCACTTCAAATATTAACAACAATATCAACAGATGTGATGGTTATGATAATTCTTTTGAATGTGAAACAATACTTTATTAAAAAACCCTTACTTTACACAAAGGATCGAAATTTCTATCAAATTCTGTATATCTTTAAGAAAACACCTAGGGCTCAATTTTAAAAGTGAAAAATGGCTGGGTTGGGGGCGGAGGGGCATTGAAAATTGCCATGATTTCAGACCCGCCAATAACCCGCCTCCAACCCACACATTTCCGGTTTTCAACGGGGCGTGAAGAGGGGCAGGCGACCAACCAGCTCCCAGGAGGTGGATCGGGCCTTCAAACCTTTCAAGGAGGCCTCCATTTCTCTGGACTTCCCGATTTCAACCCCGGAGGGTCGGGATTCCCAGGCCTTCTGTTTTATGCACCGTGAAAGGAGGCAAGAAGGCCCAAGACTAACAGGTAAGTGCCTGAAAGGCACATCTTATGGGCCCGGAGGAGCAGGAGTACTTCCCCCAGGCCCAACAAGCCTACCTGCACCAAACCCCCCAATGATCGCGGGCACCCGACCCCCGATCATGGACCACCACCCTGCCCCCCCACCCCGATCATGGAACCCCGATCCTCCTCCCCAACCCCCGACCACGATCCTCTCCCCTCACTCCGATCATGGACCACCACCCCCCCGCCAACCCCGATCATGGACCCCCGATCCCCGACTTCTATCCTCCTGCCCCGATCCCGATCCTCCCCCTAACCCCCGACCCTCCCCCCCACTCCGATCCTCCGACCCCCGACCCCGATCCTCCGACGCCTGACACCCGATCCTCCCCCTCAATGATCGCGGACACCCGCGATGACCCTCAGTCCCGACACCCACCCCCCGTGACTGACCCCTGATCCCTCCCCTCATGACTCACGACCACTGTGCCAACCTATGCCCACCCATGCCCCCATGCCCACCCATGCTCCCATGTCTATCCATGCCCCTCTGTGCCCCGCTCATCCATACAAACAAAGACTTACCTGAAGACTTACCTGAACATGTCCTCTCCCTGGCAGGTCTCCAGTCCAACTCAGACCAGCCTGTCAATCAGGCCAGTCAGGGAAACCAACAAAAAAAGACGTCCTTACGTCAGAATCGTAAGGACGTCTGGGAAACCTGTACTAATGTGTTTCCCATCCTCAATTTGACCCCCTGCCCACTTCCCGGCTCGGTTTTAAAATTGAGCCCCGGTGTATCATGGGAATCAGGTTCATTATCCCATTCAGTTATTGCTATGAACATCATTTCCATGATGAGCTGTGCCAATATGTTAGTGCAGTTCATCTACTTTTCCAAAAGATCCTATTTGCTGGAAGTTCACACTTTACACTGCAAAAAGCAGTTTTGAAAAAGTTACTGTTGTAATTTACTGTGAATGCCAGAGTTGGGTATATTAAAATAATCACGACTATTTAAAGCAAATGGAAAAAATATTTGACTTTCTTGTTTCTAATGGACATGCCTAGAATAACCCACAAATTTGCCAAAATGAACCTCTTAATGTTCAGTTATTGTTTCAGAGGAAACATTGCTATAACGCATTGCACGACCCAGCGTGTTAAATCCATTAACCAAATAGTTCATTTTTCCTAGTTGTAGGCAAGTTCATTAAGCAATGTCATCCAAGAGCCTGCAGTGGAGAACATCACAATGATACAGTCTCTTTAAAGTTGTTTTAGATGTCAGAATAGTTGCCATGCAACTCACGTTTCCCCCCCCACACCCTATATCAATACCCCTTTACCTAAACTGTATTATAGTTTGTATATTTTTTAAATCAGAGAGGCAGACTAATATTTATACATCAAAAATTATATCTAATCAACATTGTAGAGCCATATACATATGATTCATTTGAAGAATGAAGAAAGCTTTGCAAGGTGAGTGATTTTACTTCTTCATTCAGAATCCTACGTATCCCACAGGAATTTGACTCATTGCTTCCTATGAAGAGGACAGTGGTCCCCTTGATCTAGATGAAACACTTTTCAGTCAAAGCATTGGCCAATTCATATTTACATTGCGTACGATGGTCTGTCTGCACTCCTTTGTTTTCAATTACTTATTACAAGAAATAGATGCATTTGGAAGTTATTACATAATAATATTAGGATAGAAATTGCAAAATCAAAATCATGCAATGCCAGCATAATTCTGGCCGGAACCTGAATCCCCCAAATTTCCCCCCTTTTACACTGTAGAGTAAATTGTGATCTAGGGGAAGCAATTTGAGACACATCTGGGGGCATTTCTTGGGTTACTTTGGGAACTTTGACAGATCCAACTGGTATTTCCTCAGTGGAACCTCCTTCTGCTGAGAGCAGCTGTAAAACCATAAAACCACAGTAAAGAAACATTCGGATCATTGGCCCCGATTTCAGAATGGAGGCGGGACAGCAGCAGTGGAGGTGGGGGGGTTGGTGAATGGGCGCGTGGGTAACCCGGCTAATAAAATATGTCCATTTCCCATGTGATCGCAAGTGAATTGGTGCCACTTAACGTGGCTTCCGGGTTTGCAGTCCGAAAGCTTCACAGCGGGTGGACTGCGTACCCGCATCACAGGCTGTCAGCTGGAGGAGCCCTATTTAAAGGGCCATTGTTCCAAAGGCTTTTGCTGGAGGAAAGACCCAGAAATCACAATGGAGCAGGACAGGGGCAAGGGCTGCTCCAAGGTTCAGTGATACCTCACTGCAGCAGCTACTGGATGGGGTGAGGAGGAGGAGGGAAGTGTTTTACCCCGCGGATGGGAGGACGTGCCCTGCTCTGCCACCAAGAAGGCCTGGCATGAGGTGGTAGACAAGGTCACCGGCAGCAGCAACATCTCCTGCACCTGGATTCAGTGCAGGAAGCGTTTCAATGATCTAACTAGGTCAGCAAAAGTGAGTACACTTACTGATTCTCCTACATTCTGTGTTCCACATCACTACCACACCACCCCTCCCCCCCAAACTCATTCTGCACTGCCAAGACTACTCTGTCACATCACTCCTGACACCCACTTAAGGCTCATCCTCAAATTACCTGCACTTCCTCAGTACTTCCTCACTTCCCCATTAATCACCCCACCACTACCACTCACCCCAATCCTCTTCCAATGTGATGGCTCTGTCTCATACTCACCCTCTGATGCACCTCTTTCACAGTCAGCCTCACCCAAAGCAATGCATTCATCGGCTGACCACTTCACCATCATTCACTCACAAGTCTGTTCTTTCTTCTATCCGAGGAGAAGAGAGTGCAAAATGCACGCGAGAGGGTGAGGACTGGAGGGGGCCACAAATAGTGGTCCTCACAGACGCGGAGCAGGAGGGACCGGAGATCAGTCGCACCCTCGAGTGCCTGTCTGTCGGGGACGGCGAGACTGGTACCCCACAAACATCTGGTGACACAACTTTAACATTCATCACACACAACGTGAATTGATGTTAACAATGCTTGGCATGTTCAAAACCTCAGTATGCTCATTGCAACATGACACATCTGTGATGATGCTTAATATTACCTTCTGTTCTCTTATAGGCCCTTCAACGACCGCAGTGACGCCAGATGGCGATTCCTCAGAGGACCTGCCGGCCATTGAGCGTGCACCATCACATCATAGCGAGCCATCCACCAGGGCAGATACTCATACCTCGATGGGTCCTAGTAGTGAATTAGTTGGGTTGGCACCTGGTGAGTCATCGCAGAGCACGAGCAGACACTGGTGGCAGGGGCAGCTGTGGAGAGTTTGCATCAGTGGGAGCACTCCTCTCCAGGCTCTGCTCAGCTGGAAGCAGATGCTGAAACCTGGGGGCCATCTTTTAAAAGGAGAATGATCAAGGGACAGCAGCACATTTGTGAGGTACTGGAACAGGTGCCACGCGCAGTCTCCACAATAGCGCAGAGGATGGAGGAGTCCAACTCCTGCTTGAGTGGAATGGTGGCACAGGGAATCTCTGAGATAGTGTCAAAGGGACGTGAGCAAGTGTCTATGATAGTGTTGCGGTAAGTGCTGGAATGTCTGCGATGGAGAAAAGGTTTCCATTCGGGCCCTGACAACAGTCGTTCGGACTCTGGGTGAACAACATTCTGCTGCCTTAAATAGGCAGATACTTTACAACTGGGCTTCCAAGGCCTCATACATGTCCTCCAAACTGTTGTCCAGCAGGGTAATAGGAATGATGTGGGCCTGGTCCAGGAGAGGGATGATGGCGAAAGGGGACATGGAAATGGGAACTCTACTCAAAGCGCTCACGAGTCACCCGTTGCCCCGCTCTCAACCAGTACCCACAATGCTGCCTCCTCTCCAGGTGGCCAAGTCTGTCTCTGCACAGATGCAGATGGAGCAGTCTTTGGAGGGGCCCTCACGGGCTCCAAAACCCAGAGGGGATAGGCCGAAAGCATCTACGCTGTCAGGGCATGCACATGAGCAACCTGCCACTACCTCTGCTGCAGCCACAGGGGGTGCATCACGTAGAAGTAGTAGGAAGAGAAAGGTGAAAGTTTTGTGAGCACGCAGTGTATGCACAAGGGTGACAGACAGATGGTCATGTTTTTCTTTTATACTTAGTTTTTGTTAAAGTCACATTAAATGTTATCATTCTCACCTCTACTGCCACGTCTTGTCCATTCTTGACTGGCTTTTGTGATAGGGCCCTTTCATGAGGTTCACGATGAACGGTGACACTTGATGCCACCTATTAGGCCATTTTACAGTGAATGTCTGTGTAGTTGCAGGACTGTTTTGTGCAGGGAGGGGTGGCGAGGCTGGTGATGTTACCTGTCCTCGGATGTAGTGGTGAATGCAGCCATGGCATCCCTCATCCTGATGGTGTGAGTTTGAGGGGGTCCAAAAAGTTGTTAAATATGTGTGAACAGAAGAATTGTGAGTGGAAAGTAAGAATTTGCAGTGAAAACACAAAAATCTCCCAGCCAAAAGTTTGTCTGAAAGAACTGAGTGCCCTGGTGCAATAACTCACTTTTAATTCCCATCTGTCAAACAAGCATTTGAATTTCCAACTGGCTGCCGGCTGAAACACGTTTGGTAGAACATGGAGTGTTTCCCACAGCACGGGAAACACGCTGAGGATGTTTGAAAATCAGACCCCTGCCTCAATGTGCACAAAATTAAGTACTTCAAGTATCGAACTAACTCTCCTAACTGTCATTACGCCGGCTTTAATTGCCGGTGGGACTTCTGCAATCGTGAGGAACCCGGAAGTCTGCGGGTTGGAGCTGGGTTCCGAACCCTCTCAGGATTTCCTCGATTTTCGGAGCCCCCACGCACCTGGCTATTTCATTCCATAATCGAGCCCATTGTGTCTGTGCTGGCTCTTTGTTGGAGCAATACAAAAATAATCCAACTGTCCCGCTCTCCTCATAGCCATGCTTCTTCCTCTACTACAAATATTTAGCCAATTATCCTTCAAAAGATGCAGTGGTCTCTCACTGTGGAAAGTCATTCCATGCTCCAGAAACCCTCTGTGTAAAGAGATTTCTCCTAATCTTTTCTCCTCATTCTCTTAGTAAGAGTTTTAAATTGACCCCACAGAAGAAATAGGGGTAGATCTTGATTTTGTGCACTAGTGCAAAACAGGTGATAACGAAACGGCAGCTCGTTTTACATCTCTTCTGATTTTTATGTCCATTGAAGTCAACAGAACTATAAATCGGGAGAGATGTAAAAAGGTCTGCTGACTCGCTATCACCTGTTTTACACTATTGTACAAAGTCAAGATCTACCCCACAGTCTATCCATATCCTTCATAATTTTAAACACCTTTATTAAATCTCCTCAGTCTTCTCTGCTCCAGAGGAAATAGCCATAATATCATCTAATAACTAGTTTCCCATTCCTAACATCATCCTAATGAATCTATGCTATATGCTTTCTAAGACTTTAATGTCCTTTTCTATAATGGGGTGACAAAACTTCACACAATATTCTAAATATGACCGAACCAATATTTTGTACAAATTCATCATTACTTCACTACTTTTGTACTCTATTCCCCCACTTATAAAATCCAAAATGCTGTTGACCTTTTTTATGGCTTTATCTACTTGCACTCTCTCTTTCAGGGAATTATGCATTTAAACCCCTCGGTCTCTCTGTATATCAGTGCTCTTCAGCATCTTTCTTTGAGGATATACGCCCATTTCTTGTTTTTCTCGCAAAATGAATTATTTCTCACCTGTCCACATTAAATGATATCTACCGGCTGGCTGTCCATTTTGCTAACGTCTCTATGTTTTCCTGAAATCTTTTGCAGTCCTCCTCACTGCCAAACCTATTATTTTTATGTTGGCAGCAAATTTCAAGATTGCGTTTCCTTTTGCCCAAGAACAAAAAAATGGACTCAGCTCTGGAGTGTACCACTTCAAACACATCCGTGTACTCTAGCAGATTGTTTTTATTAGTTCTCAGGGTATGGGTAATACTGGCAAGGCCACATTTATCATTCATGGGAAGGTGGTGGGCTTCCTCCTTAAATCACTGCATTCCTTGTGAAGGTGGTGGTCCCACAATGTTATTCTTATTATTGAACTTCTGAGCAATGGTTTACAACAGGGTGGCCTTCTAGGCTACTTCAAAGGGCATTAAGAGTCATGTAAATCAGACCAAGTAGGGGTTGCAGGTTCCCTTCTCTGAAGGACATTAGTGAACCAGCTGGGTTATTATGACACTGTCATGTATTATGGTGTCAGATTAACTGGATTCAATTTCACAACTTGCCATGGTGGGATTTCAAGTCATGACCTCTGGATTTCTCGGCCAATATCATAATCACTAGTCTACCGTACCCTAATTATTTGTTTCTTGTCCACCAGCCAACTTTTTATCCATGCTGCTACTTTTCCTCTCATACCACACACCTGAGTTTTTTTCAACACCTTCTAGAAAACCTCCTGAATATCAATATAAATTACATCTACTGCTTTTCTTCCTCTATCCAATCAGCCAAAAAACACTTAATATTGTCAAACACAAATTGCCTTTAATAAATCTGCATTGGCTGCCCTTGATTAACCCATGCATTTCTAAATACTCACTAATTTTATCTCTAATTATGGATTCTAAGAGTTTGCCCACAAGTGACATTAGATTAGCTGGTCTATAGTTACTCGATTTATCCTTCTTTCCATTCCTGAACAAAAATGCTACATTGGCTAGTCTCCAGTGCAATACAACAACTTGCATTTATACAGCACCTTTAAGGTAGAGAAAATGCCCCAAGATACTTCACACACAAAAATGGACACCAAGTCGAAGAAGGAGATATTAACAGGGATGACCAAAAGCTTGGTCAAAGAGATGGGTTTCAAGGAGGAGAGGTGGGCTTTGGGGAGTAGTGAGAGATGGAGAGAGGTTTAAGAAGGGAATTGTAGAACATGGAGATTAAATAGCTGAAGGCATGACTGCCACTGGTGGGGTGAAGAGAAGGGGGATACACAAAAGGCCAGAGTCGGATGGTGCATTGTGGGACTGGAGGAAGTTACAAAGATAGGGAAGGTTAGTGGTTTAAACTTGAAGTTGAGATTTTTAAATTAGAGGCAATGGAAACCAAGAGCGAGGTTGGAAAGTAAGCTGTGAGGAGGACACAAAGAGTCTGCAAAGGGGTACAGACAGGTTAAATGGGTGGGCAAGAAGGTGGCAGATGGGGTATAATGTGGGGAAATGTGAGGTTATTCACATTGGTAGGAAGAATAGAAAAAAATAATATTTTTTAAATGGTGAGAAACTATTGAATGTTGATGTTCAGAGGGATTTGGGTGTCTTTGTACATGAAACCCAGAAAGCTAACATGCAGGTACAGCAACCAATAGGAAGGCAAATGGCTTGTTGGCCTTTATTGCAAGGGGATTGGAGTACAAGAGTAAGGAAGACTGGCTGCAATTGTACAGGCCTTTGGTGAGACCTCACCTGGAGTACTGCGTACAGTTTTGGTCTCCTTATCTAAGGAAGGATATACTTGCCTTAGAGGCGGTGCAACAAAGGTTCACTAGATTAATTCCCAGGATGAGAGGGTTTCCTATGAGGAGAGGTTGAGTAGAATGGGCCTATATTCTCTGGAGTTTAGAAGAATGAGAGGTGATCGCATTGAAACATATAATATTCTGAGGGGTTTTGACAGGGTAGATGTTGAGTGGTCGTTTCCCATGGCTGGAGAGTCTAGAACTGGAGGGCACAGTTGCAGGATAAGGGCTCGGCTATTTAAGACTGAGATGAGGAGGAATTTCTTCACTCAGAGGATTGTGAATTTTTGGACTTCTCTACCCCAGAAGGCTGTGGATGCTGAGTCGTTGAGTATATTCAAGGCTGAGATGGATAGATTTTTGGACTCTAGGGGAATCAAGGGATATGGGGATTGGGCAGGAAAGTGAAGTTGAGGTCAAAGATCAGCCATGATCTTATTGCATAGCAGAGCAGGCAAGCGGGGCCGAATGGCCTACTCCTGCTCCTATTTCTTATTTTCTTATGAGCCAATGTAGGTTGTGAACAGTCTGGTTAGCCCAACAAGGAATGAAGCATTGCTTGATTTAGTTCTGGGAAATTAAGTGGGCCAAATGTGGGAATAAGAGAACAATTGGAAGCAGCAACTACGACATAGTTAGGTTCAATTTTAACAAAAAAAGGACAATGAAGATTCAAAGATAAGGGTGCTGGACTACAAAAGGGCAAAGTTCAACAACCCAAATTAGCTGAGCAGAAAATTTAACAAACAGGTTGACAGACCAGCAGTGGGAAATTATCAAAAATGAAATGGATAGAGTACAAAATAAATATATTCCTTCAAGGCAAAAAGGGGGTGCATCAAAGAATAGAGTTACATGGACAAATAGAAAGATTAAAAATGAACTGAAACTTAAAAGGGAGGCATATGATAAAATTAGGGGTAAGAATGCTAAAGATAGTCAGGAATAATGTACAAAACGTTGTGCAAAGGTGAATTGGGAGAATAGGAGAATTAAAAGGAAATGCGAAAAAAGGCTAGCAGATAATCTAAAAGGAAATAGTAAGGGCTTTAATAAGCAGATAAAAAGCAAAAGAATAGTTAAAGAGAGTGTTGAACTGCTGAAGGATGAAAAAAGGAGTCTAATTGTGGCCGACGTAAGTATGGCAGAGATATTAAATAGATATTTTGCACTGGGTTTTACAAACAATGGTGGAAGTGAGAATATAAGTGTTCATGAGGAAGATATAGAAAAATTGTAAGAGATAACTGTAGAAATGGAATTGGTTCCCAAAAAATAGCAGAACTCAAGGTGGATGTCACGAGGCCCTGAAGGCATGCATATTAGGCTGTCAAAAGAAGTCAGAGGAGATAGCAGAGGCTCTACCATAATTGTTCAATTCTACTTAAATATGTAAATTGTGCCATTGTTCATTCGCATGTGCATTTTGGCTGCCACTCCAGACCCGAGCCCATTATTTCCATCTCCTTCTATTCCCTCTTAGGCCCTTCTCCTGTTTCCTCCCCTTCCCGTCACCCAGTCTTGCACCTTTCATTTCTTCCCTCTTGATCTCCGACCACATCCTTGTTTCCCTCACAGTCTACATCCTCCTATCCCCTTCCAACACCACTTCTTTCTGTGTTCGTCCTGGGAAAAAATTCCCCCAAGTCATTCACAACTGCACTTTCTAAACCTCAATTGTCAAGCCTTTGGCCCTTCATTCACCCCAGTACTTCTGTAGATATTGATTTGCATAACTGTTGCCTCATGTCTACCTTTGATGCTCTTGCTCGCAGCAAAGCCTATACTGCCTCCTATCCCAGTCGATTTCTTTGGTTTGGCCTCCATCTTCACTCCCTCAGATTTAAGTGGTGCAGCATATAGCGTATCTGGCACACAGCTGGTTTAGCCATCCAGCACCAGATCTGGAGAAGAGGAAAGGGGAGAAAAAGAGAGGAGAGGATGGAAGTGGTGAGCGGAGAGCAGAGAGGAGGGAAAAAGGAGCAAAGAGGAGGGCGTTGGGAGCAATGAAAAGACAGGTGATAGGAGGGGAGAAGAGGAAATGGGTGAAGAGGCGATGCAGAGGAGAGGGAAAGGAGAGCGAAAAGAGGGGAGCAGAGAAGATAAGAGGAGGGGAGAGGGTTAGGACAAGGAGGGGGACTGGATAGCGTGAGGTGGAGAGAGGGCGGAGATCTGGGAAGTGACTAGAGGAGAGGGGCAGGAGGAGAAAGGGAGGAGAGGGAAAGGTGAGAATGGGGCAGGTGGACTGGGAAAGGGGTGATGTGGAGAAGAGAGGAAGAGACGAGAGGATACAAGAGAGAGGGTAGAGGAGGGTGGGAGCAGAAGACGGTGTGAGGAGAGGGGAAGGAAAAATGGTGAGAGGAGGGGAGGAGAGAAGAGGAGCAGAAGTGAATGGGGGGGGGGAGCGTTGGGGAAGAGAAAGGGGAAAGGATTGGAGGGATGAGGGTGAGAACGGGGAGTGGAGCTGAGGACAGGTGAGGTGGTGAGGAGGGGTGTGATGAGAGGACAGGACGAGACATTGGGCTATGGTAGTCAGGAGAGGGAAGTGTAGGGTAGAGGGGAGGGGAGATGACATGAGACGAGGGGGAGAGGAGAGTAGAGGAGAGGAGAAGGGGAAGAAGGGAGGGCAGGGAGGGTGCGGAGAGGAGAGGGTCCAGATGGCGGAGGGGAGTGGGTGGGAGCATGGTGGAAGCAAGAAGCGAGGAGAGAAGGAAGAGGATAGGGGAAAGGAGAGGGGAGGGGAGTGAAGGGAGGAGAGAAGAGAGGAGGTGCAGAGAAGAAGAGTTAAGATGAGAGAAAGGGTGAGAGAGGGAAAGACTTACCATCCTCTCCAAAGATGATACCTTCGTCCATGATTTCACCACCTCCAGGTTTGATTACCCCGATACTGCCCTCATTGGTAATCCTACATCCCCCCCATCCACCCTACACAAATTCCAATTCATCCAAAACTCTGTGGTCCGTATCCTGACTCACTGTAAAGCCATTGCTTCTGTCATTATCAACCTCCATTGGCTCCCCGTTTGCCAGCATATCGGTTTTAAATCTTGTTCCAGGTTTTCAAATTCTTCAGCCCTTCAGGCAGGAGTGTAGAGGAAGGGCCGGAAAATAAGCCGGGACCCAGATGCAGCCAGTACTGGGAGTTCCTGTGAGGCCTTGTAAAGGGCAAAACCTCCGTTGGTTCCTTACAAGACATGTGTTATGGGGGGCAGGGCTCGGGGCAGGACTGTCAGTCTGCTCATTACAGATTTCTAGTGAGAGGCCCGAAAGCTCCGTAACTAGCATCCGATGCTACATCCTGGGGTCAGTGACAGAGCTCACCGTTGGGTACAATCCCGGATTGCACCCTAAATAGTTTCTGGACCACAGTCTCCAAATCTGCTTTTCAGCCAACGAAAGCTCATTTTTTAGGAGTTGCTCCCAACTGGAAAGCAGACGACAGAAACAGAGGTAGAAGAAGAAGAAGCGTAAGTTAAACATTTTGGGGGTGAATTCCCACAGGGGTTCTCTCGCCATAACTTCCGAGGAAGAGCTATGGAAATGCTGGGAAAATGGCTTAGAGAGCTTCGAGCTTAGAGAGCCATTTTACTGGGGTTTCCGCGGCATTTCCTCTAAAGTCACAATAAGCAATTGGGAGAATCCCTGTGGAAATTCACCCTCTTCAAATCTAAAAAAAAGCGAGAAAACGTTGCTCAATGACACTCCAGTGGAGGACAGGTGGAACATTTTAAAGGAATAATGCTGAACCTGCAGGATTAATACATTCCGAAAACTAACAAGCTCAACTTAAACAAATGTCACACTAACTGGATTAACAAACAAATTAAAATCTCTGCAAATCTCGCAGGGACAAAGGTGAAAAAGGCTTTGCTGGAATGCATCTAAGAAAATGTAGAAACATGTTAGAAGGAAAAACAGAAAAAAAGTATAGCAAAGAGGCTAAACACAACATTAAATTTTCCTTTCCTACATCAGCAACAGAGCAGTCAGAGAAAAGGTGAAAACCTTAAAAGATGCTAAGGCACAATATAATAAATATTCTGAATGATTACTTCCTCCATGTATTCACAATCAGTTGTGACCTGGATCTCCAAAGATAGCAGATGATTTTATTTTCCCCTGTTGTCCCCTTTATAAAGAGAGCAGAGAGGCCATTGGTGGCTGCTTTTTGGTGGGGCACTGACAGCTCCCTCCCCTCAGCCCAGCACACTTCCAATCCAGTTTGTAACCTCTTAGGTCCCTAGAATGAATGGACATCCCCCTGATCCTGTGAACTTTGGTGGGGTCAGTGCCAGATGTCCCGGGTGGGCACATCCTGCCATTTATACTGGGATACAGCCCCTACAGATTTACAACCCTGCGGATATTACACAAAGATGGAAGACAAGAAGAGCGATAAGACGTTGCGAATTTATACAATTAGAGTCAACAACATCATGGCATTTGAAATCTCTTATGTGCAGGTCAAAGCGATATTTTGTATTTTTTGCAATTGCACCATTCTAATTCTCTAAATATATGGGGGTTATATTGGATAACCCCCGGAACCGGGTATGGGGGTCGCGGGGCACGATTAACCCGCGCCCGGTACATGGAGTTAGGTCACAGATCAACCATGATCTCATTGAATAGAGGAACAGGCTCGAGGGGCTAAATGGCCTACTCCTGTTCCTGTGTTCCTATAATAAAGTTTCATTACTCTATAGGGAGTGGGCTGGCTACTGACAGGCAACAGCAAGGGCACTGGCAGAGTGGCAGGGGTGGGACAGGAATGCTGTCCCAACTCTGCAGGCAGCACGTAACATTTGTGCTGCCTGGTGATCTCTATGATTGCTGCGAGCAGCCAGGACTACCTGCACTGTTGAGTGGCTGCTCACCAGCAGGAGGCCCCGATATCATGAATGGCTTGCACCACTTAAAAGCAGCCTGCACCTCTTAAAGGAAAGGTGCATTGTGGCTGCAGGAAGTGGTGGAAGTCAATGGTGAAGTGAATCTGTGCTGCAATATAGTGCAGCATGTTGATGATGGGACCTCTGAAATTTTTAATGAGCAACAACTGGGCTGCTAATTGTTTGCGGGACTCTGATATTTTCAAAATATAAGATACGCGTCCACACGGAGTACATCGCACAAGTAAAATATAGATCCAGGTCCCATCTCTATGTTTACAAATTGTTGAGTTATTTTAAAACCTTGGATAGAAGTTGCGCACTACTAAATCCCACATCCTCCAATCTGCATGCCAGATTCCACTAATCTACCGATCGGAGTTTGTACCGGGCCTGCAAGACAGCATGCACCAAGGTTCTCTGATGATGCACTAGAGGCCTTGGTGCAAGAGGTGGACAGAAGGAGGGGCATCCTATATCCGCAGCGGGAGCAAGAGGCCCTCCAGACATATGCTCCCCAGGCAGTGGGAGGCAGTAGGAGACAAAGTCAATGCCAGGAGCATAGCACCATGAATATGGATGCAGTGCAGGAAAGAGTTCAATGCTTTGACATGAGTGGTCGATTGTCAAGTGGCATCTCCTACCAACTGCACCACTAGCTGCATCCAATGCTCCACGCACTACACCCCTCATCAACCGCCTACCAACAAACTCTTTCAATCAGTACTCAACTCTTCCAATCAGATGCTTCCTCTCACCCTCACACATTACCACTGTTGCAAGTCGCACACCCATAACTCCCAGGTCACACACACTGGCAGCTATTCAACCATGACAGCCATATCACCCAAAAATCTTGCAGGACACTCACTGACACACGTCCCGCTTCCTTGCAGGAGAAGGTGGCGCATAACAGGAGGCAGCAAGTGGCAGTGGCTCCGTGGAACATGAACCTGCTGTCCTCTCTCAGGATGACAGGATTCCTGTCCCACCCCTGCCACTCTGCCAGTGCCCTTGCTGTTGCCTGTCAGTAGCCAGCCCACTCCCTGTAGAGTAATGAAACTTTATTATAGGAACACAGGAAGATAGGAACAGGAGTAGGCCATTTAGCCCCTCGAGCCTGTTCCTCTATTCAATGAGATCATGGTTGATCTGTGACCTAACTCCATGTACCCGCCTTAGCCCCATATCCCTTAATACCTTTGGTTAACAAAAATCTATCAATCGCAGATTTAAAATTAACAATTGAATTAGCATCAACTGACTTTTGCAGAAGACCATTCCAAACTTCTAATGCCCTTTGCATGTAGAAGCATTTCCTAACTTCACTCCTGCAAATCCTGGCTCTAATTTTTAGGCTATGTTCCGTTGTCCTAGTATTCAAGTATAGGAAACCTCCAAAAACAGATAAAATGCACCAGCAGCTAGAAGCAATAATCCAGCAACTAACATGTAACTCCTGCTTGATCCCTTTAAATAGCACTGGTGGGGGAGGTCCTCCATGCTGTTTAAGACCTGTTCAGCTGTGCGAGGTTAAGACAGTGCGTTGACTGGAATGTTGAGTTCCAAAATCGCATCTGTCCCTTTAAATCAACATTGCACACTGATCTATCGCATATTCTCCCTACTTTAAACGGTGCCGGCGTTTGTTATCTGCGCGCGCGCAAACGCCTTTACCTATATGGCGTCCGGCGCACTTCAAGCCGGAAGTGCGCGCGCATGCATCGCCGACGCCATTTTGGGTCCTTAGGAGTCCACGTAACACCTTACACAATGGTCGCTACGTGGCCCAATTCAGACCCCTATAACTTTTGCCACACTGAAGCTGCCTTTCTTCCCTGGCAGCTTTGAAGAGCCCACAAAAGGGAACTTCAATCCCCCAATACTCAATTTTTTTCTTAAAAATTGCAGCGTGCTATCAAGGTCTCTTGTTCCACTTGGGTTCCAATTTCTTTCTTGTGGATTTTTTGTAAATGGGAAAAAAACGTTTTTTTGTAGCATACATCAAAAAGTGGGCATTGAAAAATTAACTGAAATGTGCAGCACCATTAACACTGAGGTGCTTTTTACCAAAACACCCATGATATTACCTAGCTCTGAGGAAGGTCCAATTGTTTAGGAACAAATGTTATTGCCCAAGTGAACATAGAACAAATACATTTTAATATCATAGCCATAAAACCAAGTCCATAATGGTGTATGTGCAGATGTACATTGGATAATGCACATATATCCAGCCATACCTCATCATGGTGCCCATCTATTATTATTACTTCATAATTATAGCCTAGAAAATACTGTTGGCGATATTAGGAGATGAACATGTTTAAAGGTTTAATGCTTCCACTAAAATAGCGGACAGATGGGATGTCATACAAACGTGTAAAGTGCTCATCAACTTATATTGCCTATAGTCATTTCTAGGCTTATATGTAGTCTCACTGCAGTCAGGCAAATCTAAAGGCAGTGAAATATTCTTCCCCAGGATAAAATATATGTTAATTTTTGAAAGTAATTGTGTCAAAGAACAAATGGAGTGGCGTTGTACGAAGTCTTGTCAGATTTTCCCTAGATTAAAATAATACTGAACTATAGCCTTTCACGCCCTAAATAGATTATTTTCATTATCTATTAAAAAGTGGTGTTGCTGAACATTTTAATTGCTTTAAACATTTTTTTTAAAACAAGCTAGAAAGGAACATTACCTTCTTGGAAAAAAGAAATCCAACATATTATTCACTGATTTCAACTGATTATTGTAATAACCCTACCTTCAGTGTCCAGGTGCCTTGTGGATGCTCCCCCCACGAATGCACTGACATAAAGGTCCATTTACTCAAGCCGACTCTAGACGCATCAAACCTCCGCGTCCCCAGAAGCCGTGACTTTGTTCCAAAGGGAGAGATCAGGTCAACACTGAGGTCACCCCTGCAGATGCTGGTGATGCTAACAACAGCCTGGCAGAAGATTAGATAGAAGCATTCATTCAATAATGTCAAATGGATTGCGTGTCCCTAAAGCTTTGAGTGAAATGAGTTTATGGGTAATTTCACTATTGTTTGCCCTCTGGACATTAGCCTTTAACTCTTACGGTAGCAGTCTATCATCACTGAAATCTGGAAACATTTTATTGAAAATTGATCAAGTACAATGAACGTCAGGTTTTCAAAATTTGGTTTTGAACTGCCACAGAAACTCTAGCAGTTTTTAATACTTGCTTTCTCTGCCTGTTGTTGTGTTTAGTAACCTTAAGGTACCAAGAGAAAGAGAAAGAATGTGTTTAATGATAAAAAAGATGCAACAGCATTGCTGCAGTGCATCACAAAATATGACACAATAGCAGTTTTCAGCTTAGAAACTGCCTTCAGCCAAGAACAAAAAATATTCAGTGCATTCCCTAAGTTTTATTTCTATTCACTATGTTCATGGCAATAATTTGAGACACTACCCAATGGAATCCTGATAACATCATTGCAGATTATCAGCATGTAAGGTAGATGAGACCTTGCTGTTCCTTTTTGCGAAAACATTTTGTTTTATAATTACAATGTTCTATTGAGGCATGCAGGGCAGCACAAGATCAGGTGCTAATGCAAGAAGGTCAAAATCATTGAGTAAAATCCGACTTTTCAATCAGCCATGCATATAACTTCAGAAAGAGCATTGATGTGGCATGCCACAAACTGGTATAATGAGGGTTTGCACCTGTGATTCTCCATGCGATGACTTCTTGAGCTCAACAGTGACTGCAGGGGGAGGAGGAATAGGAGGGGAATGGAGAGGCACTCAATAAAGCTCAGGGACTTCCCAATGGGTGCAGAGAGCGAATTGGAGACCCCAGTCACCCAAAAGCTCAAGGCGGTCAATTGAAGAGCAGCACTCACAGAGGCCTATGAGTAGATTGCCTGCTTCTCCTTGAGGGACAGAGGTTGGTATGTGACATAGGAAGTTAGAAACATAGGAATAATAAATACTGGGTGTTCCCGAATGGCACAGTGGGGATGAAGCTGGAGTTCCTGTGACCTTAGCCTCGCTGAAGATTGGGGCATCTTTGGAGGCCAGTATGCTGAGAAGAGGTGTTCTGATTTTAGGATCAACAGCAATGAGGACCACTTTGTGGGTCCAGGTCTGCATTAATTTTTCTTAATATATTAATATTAATAGCCCCCTTACAAAGGAGACTGAGTGGCACATGAAAATGTATTTCCTGGTGGGGGGAACTCCTAGTGGCGCAGGTGCCTTCCCTGGATATTTAAGTGGTAGGACCTCCCACTAACCCAACACAGACTGGAGGTTCCTGGCAGGCATGATGCATGTATAATTGCCGGGATTGCTGCCCGCAGATTCTTGCGGCGAATAATTTATAGAAATTACAATGTAAATTAATTGTAATATCCAATGTGTGCTTATCATTTCTTAGCATATGTCCTGTTGAAATGGCCAGTGAGGTATTTTTAAAATAAAATGATCAAATACACAGAACTGACCACTTGGCACAAACATTTATTTTGAATTTGAACCATCAAAGTTACATTCTGTTAATATTCTAACGATCTAGTCCCTAACGTTATTCCTTGAATTTCAATTGCATATACACACTGGTTTCCATTAATAAGAGGTAGGAAAGAAGCACAAAGTCAAATCAGCCGGATGGATTTTACTGACTGGGCTACTGGCACTGAAAAGCCAATCATAGCACTCTGTGTGACTGGCAGCCTCTGTGCGAGACTTCAGGCAAAATAAATATACTTTTTTTTACATTTAGGGCAAGCAGATGTCACCCACAGGCAAGACATGGGTGCAGCTTGTTGCTATGACAACGCTGTAAGAAATACCAATCCTCTAAGTATATGTTTATCACAAGAAAATATTACAATCTTTTATTTTTGTAATTTCTTGCATAAAATTAAATATTTGGCATGCGTATCTAATCATAAGATGTACAAAGGGTTTAAATTGAAATCTTTTACAAACAAAAACTGTCAAATAAGATCAACTATTCACTGAATGGCTGCAAAAGCATTGCAAACATTGTATTAATGTAGAGCTAACATGAAAGTAATTTCCTCCCCTTTTGAATATTATTGCATTGTAGAGGGACTGAAATGTTAGCTGCGTAGGCTCAGTTTCAACTGGGGACATTAGTGTATAAATGCTTAAATAACGCTGGTCTTTCCCCTGTCTACTCAGTTATCTCGCTTGTCAATGGTATACTACCGTAGTACAAGGTCATCTACTAATTCAAACTACAAAATAAGAACAAAGTGGCAAATTTTCATTCTTCCGCTTGCTATTGGAACTCAATTCCAAGTAATATTAAATTGTTTCCAAGTACACAGATTGTTTAGGAAAGGACAAATGACATTTCCTGTGACATACAGCTGCAAGAATAATGCAATTCTGCTGAATAATGGCACCATTTTAATCAGGCGGAGGTGTCTTTTGGTAATTTTACCCTTCCTCCTTTTTTCAGGTCGCCTACATTATGCATCAATCCACCTTTGATAAATTGGGCAGGCAACCCGCTCCCAAGCTTCTTGCAAAGCTGCTTTGAAGACCAGTCAATAGGAAGTATGTGAGAATTAGCCAGGTTTATTATTCCTCTTGCTTTCCATGTGGGGAACAATTGTCCTTTCCTTGGCACCTGCCCAGGAGCATGCGTGAAATCAGAAAGTCATCCTGTGGGGAATTATGGATTCAAATCTATTTCCTATCAGCCCGTGGCCCTAAAATACTGCACCATCTCATTTTTATCTACTTTAAGTATTGAAGATTGTTTACTATTTTTTCTTACACTCTTTCCACATTCATTGTTAATCTTCACCTGATCAGTAAAGCCTCAGGTTAGACTGTCCATTTGACTAAATGCATTATCGTCTATAAAGATATTGATAGAATGGAAACCGACACAAGCTAACTCAATGTTGATCAGTTGACTTCAAAATCAGTACTGGTTCAAGGTTTCTCACCGGCAGTGCCTCTTAAACTGGCATTTGCCTCACGTACATGTAAATAGGATAATCGGCATCATATATAAAAATGATGCTAATTAATGAATGAAAAAAATTAAAGCGATGTTTTTAACCCTGCCCGCCCTGTAAAATCACTGTGGGGGACATGCCGTTTTGTTCCTGCCAGCCGCCATTTCAACCTAGCACCAGGGTGTTCAGGCCAAGAGTCAGTTTCTTGGATCTTTCCAAGGAACAGTGCATCAGAAGGCTGCACTTCTCCAAGCAGGCTGTGGCAGACTTCTGCAGCCTACTGCAACAGGACCTGCTACCTGCTTAACGAGGTGGCCATGCTTTGCCAGTGGCTGTCAAAGTTACTATAGTCCTTTAACTTCTTAGCTACTTGCTCCTTCCAGTCTGCTACAAGGAACACATCTCCCATATCTCCCAGTCTGCAGTACACAGCTGCATTAAGCATGTTCGCCAGAACTAACCAGTACATCAACTCGGCAGCCATTTGAACTTCCACCAAAGCTGCAAAGCCTGGTGACATATCACCTTTGAAAGGACTTAGCTGCAGCGTCCCGGGAAGTAAGCAACTTGGGATGTTTTTACTACATTAAAGGTGCTGCATAAATACAAGTTGTTATTGTTGTTGTCGAAGTAGCCACACTCTCCAAGGTAGAGTGCAGAGTGCTGATGTCATGCAAGATGACACCACACAGGCTGGAAGCAAACTCCTCCACACTTCTAGCCGTAGTGCTGAAAATCTGTGGCAGGCCTTCCATTACTTGGTATAACTGCTTGTGAGAGGCCAACAGTTTTCTTTTCATGGCTTGGCTCCTGAGTCCTCACCTCTGTTCTGCTCAGCAGAACTGGGCGAAGTCATTGCCCTCAGACGGTCTCTCTCTCCTGGTCTGTCCCTGCCACCCAGTATCTGCTGCTGCTCATTCGTGCTGGGCATTTCACCATGTGCAGACCACTCTAGCTCACTGACTAACACCATGTGGAGTGCCAATGTCTGTGCTGGTGCTTGGGAGGGATGGAACGCATGACAGTGTATCCTCATGAGGATTATCCTCCTCTGAGATGTCTTCTTCAGCAGAGTTCCAAGTGCTGAGAAGGACCTAGAGGAAAGAGAAAAGGGACCAGAATTAGATGGCACTGAGAGACTGGCCATTAGCAGGTGACAGTCTGGAGATTGCAATGTGAAGTTGTGAAGCTTGCTGAATATTTGTTGAGGTGAATGAAGGGTTACAAGTAATATGCAGACACTGCTCAGGTAAGCTGCCACCTTATCTTCCCCGATGCTCGTTGCTTTTCCTACGCCACTAATATCCAGGGCTTTCTGCTCTGTTTGGGTTTGGGTATTCTGTTAGGTACTCCTCCATTGGTCTTGCTCCTTTTACTGGCATTATGCCTTGTAGAAAGAGAGGGTGAGAATTACTGAGTGGCTGTTGAAGAGGTAAGTGGACATTTGTTGGGCTTGTGCATATAGTGCTTCTGCTGAGAGATGGAGAAGAAGCAAGATGGAATGAGAATGGGGAGGTGATAAATGTAAAGCCAAGTGTGTGTGATGTGAAGTGAGGAAGGGTTCCTGGGAGCAGTTGTTGTTTGTGCAAGTGCTAGGATGTGAGACGAGAATGCTGGTAGTGCATGGTGTGAAGAGCGCAGGTGATTGCATGTTGAAGGATTTGATGTATGGGAGGAAATCATTGAGAGTGGTGAGGGAGGGGTTGAAAGGAGTGCTGCTAAGAGATGAAGAGCTGTACTCACCCCTTGCTGCTTTTGTGAGGTAATTGAGCCTCACTGAACCCAGATCCTTGAGTTAATGCTGCTGGTACTGACTCTCTCAGCCACCTTTGTCCAAGGCCGCTGGATAGTCATCCTGGGTATGCTGCTGTGAGTGCTGGGAAACAATACCTCTCTCCTTACCCTGACATCCTCCACAAAGCTCTCCAGGGAGGCATCAGAAAACCTAACGGTGGCCATGCGACTTGTTCTGCTAATAGTCCTTCTTCCATCAGTATAACAGTGAAAGCAGGCGTCAGGGTATCAACCTTACTTTAAGTGGTGCATCCCCACTTTAAATAGGCCTCGGGCAGCCTGCCGGAAATTGCGCTGCAAAAATGAGTGGCTTGCCCGCTTCCCAGCACGTTCAGTGGGGCAGCCTGTCAATCATATTGAAATGATTCGATTCACTCCAAGTGATATTAAGAAACGGCTGAGTGCACTGGATACAGCAAAGGCTATGGGCCCCGACAACATCCCGGCTGTAGTACTGAAGACTTGTGCTCCAGAACTAGCTGCGCCTCTAGCCAAGCTGTTCCGGTACAGCTACAACACTGGCACCTACCCGACAATGTGGAAAATTGCCCAGGTATGTCCTGTCCACAATAAGCAGGACAAATCCAATCTGGCCAATTACCGCCCCATCAGTCTACTCTCAATCATCAGCAAAGTGATGGAAGGTGTTGTCGACAGTGCTATCAAGCGGCACTTACTCACCAATAACCTGCTCACCGATGCTCAGTTTGGGTTCCGCCAGGACCACTCAGCTCCAGACCTCATTACAGCCTTTAGTCCAAACATGGACAAAAGAGTTGAATTCCAAAGGTGAGGTGAGAGTGACTGCCCTTGACATCAAGGCAGCATTTGACCGAGTGTGGCACCAAGGAGCCCGAGTAAAATTGAAGTCAATGGGAATCAGGGGGAAAACTCTCCAGTGGCTGGAGTCATACCTAGCACAAAAGAAGATGGTAGTGGTTGTTGGAGGCCAATCATCTCGGCCCCAGGACATTGTTGCAGGAGTTCCTCAGGGCAGCGTCCTAGGCCCAACCATCTTCAGCTGCTTCATCAATGACCTTCCCTCCATCATAAGGTCAGAAATGGGGATGTTCGCTGATGATTGCACAGTGTTCAGTTCCATTCGCAACCCCTCAGATAATGAAGCAATCCGTGCCCGCATGCAGCAAGACCTGGACAACATCCAGGCTTGGGCTGCTAAGTGGTAAATAACATTCGTGCCAGACCAGTGCCAGGTAATGACCATCTCCAACAAGAGAGAATCTAACCACCTCCCCTTGACAGTCAATGGCATTACCATCGCCAAATCCCCCACCATTAACACCCTGGGGATCGCCATTGACCAGAAACTTAACTGGACTAGCCACGTAAACACTGTGGCTACAAGAGCAGGTTAGAGGCTGGGTATTCTGTGGTGAGTGACTCCTGACTCCCCAAAGCCTTTCCACCATCTACAAGGCACAAGTCAGGAGTGTGATGGAATACTCTCCACTTGCCTGGATGAGTGCAGCTCCAACAACACTCAAGAAGCTCGACACCATCCAGGACAAAGCAGCCCGCTTGATTGGCACCCCATCCACCACCCTAAACATTCACTCCCTCCACCACCGGTGCACCACGGCTGCAGTGTGTACCATCCACAGGATGCACTGCAGCAACTCGCCAAGGCTTCCTCGACAGCACCTCCCAAACCCACGACCTCTACCACCTAGAGGGACAAGAGCAGCAAGCACATGGGAGCAACACCAACTGCACGTTCCCCTCCAAGTCACACACCATCCCGACTTGGAAATATATCGCCGTTCCTTCATCATCGCTGGGTCAAAATCCTGGAACTCCCTTCCTAACAGCACTGTGGGAGAACCTTCACCACACGGACTGCAGCGGTTCAAGAAGGCGGCTCACCACCACCTTCTCAAGGGCAATTAGGGATGGGCAATAAATGCCGACCTTGCCAGCGACGCCCACATTCCATGAACGAATAAAAAAAAATGAGGCCTAGGAGTTAAAATCACCCGGGCCTCACACTGATGACATCCTAGGGGTTTGTGCTCGTCTCAATCCCGCTGGCCTGAGTTAAAATCCAGGCTCAAGTGTGTAACAAGAAACACAAGCAACTACATACAATTATTTCCAATTTGGAGAGCATTTCTATTTTGTAGTTGTGTCGACGAGAACTACTCCATGCTGCACATGTCTAATGACTGCTAGTAAATACTTATTATGCTGTTGGACAAACAAGATGATCATCACTATAATGTTAAATGAATTTATTTCCCCAACCTGCACATGCTCCAAGGTATTGATGCCTCTAGCTGTGCCCTCACAGGCATCCGTAGTAAGATGGAGTTTTACATTATCGCCAGCTGGGATGATTCTGCTGATATAATGTATGAAGAAATTAACAAAACAAGCAGAGGAATTAAATCCATATTTATAGTAAAATAAAACAGACTAATTCCATTTGGAAAACAACAATATCATGAAGGGTTGAAGGAATGTCTGATGTTATCTCAAAATCAAAAGCAAAATACTGTGGCTGCTGGAAACCTGAAATAAAAACAGAAAATGCTGGAAAAGCTCAGCAAGTGAGGCAGCATCTGTGGAGAAAGAAACAGAGTTAACGTTTCAGGTCAAAGACCTTTCATCAGAACTGGAAGATGCTAAAGAGTTAAAGTTTTTAAGGAAGTACAGAGCCGGGGAAAGTGGGGGAGGGAGGAGAGGGGAGGAAAGAACAAAAGGGAAGGTCTGTGATAGCGTGGAGGGCAGGAGTGATTAAATGACAAAGGGGATGATGGTGCAAGACAAGGAGGGTGATAATGGGACAAGTAAAGAAACAAAAGATGGGTCTAGAGGAGCTGTAAATGGCAACAGCAGAACCAATATCAGCAGCTGCAGTCCCATAAAAAAATGGGAGCAATGGTTACGGTCTGAAGTTATTGAAATCAATGTTGAGTCCAGAAGGTTGTAAAGTGTTTAATCAAAAAATCAGGTGCTGTTCCTTGAGCTTCCGTTGAGCTTCATTAGAACAGTGTAAGAGGTCGAGGACAGAGAGGTCAGAGTGGGAGAATTAAAATGGCAAGTGACCGGCAGGTCAGGGTCACACTTGCGGACTGAGCAGAGGTGTTCAGTAAAGCGATCACCCAATCTGGGTTTGGTCTCCCCAATGTAGAGGAGACCGCATTCAGAGCAGCGAATACAGTATAGTAAATTGAAAGAAGTGCAAGTAAATTGCTGTTTCACCTGGAAGGAGTGTTTGGGGTCCTGGATGGTGGGAAGAAGGGAAGTGAAAGGGCAGGTGTTGCATCTCCTGCACCCCTACCTCCCTATTAACTTGCAGCACTCTGTTCTCTCGGGTCCAACCCTGACATTGTCATTAAACCTGCTAACGAGGGTGACGCTGTTGTTGTGTGGCGAATCGATCTCTACCTAGCCAACTCTCCGACACCTTCTCCTACCTCCCCCTGGACCATGGCTCTACTACCGAACATCAAGCCATAGTTTCCCAGACCGTCACTGGCTTCATCTCCTTTGTAGATCTTCCCCCCCCCCCCCATGTCCTCCAACCTCATAGGCCCCCAACCCCAAGCTTAAAATGATTTTAAACTTACCTGGGTAACTTTCCCATGGCTTCCGATTCACGCCTGGTGAAGCCTGACATGAAGGGCCGGATCAGGCAAAAATAAATGAAATAAATGAAATAAAAAAGCATTGCACAAAGTTAAAAAACAAAATAAAACTACCTTTCCACCAATGTCACCTGCAGCCCCTGCTCCGATGTCCCCCTCTCTGATGTCCCCTTCTCTCCCCCATGTCTCCTCTCCGATTTCCCCCTCTCCCCCCTGATCTCCCTCTCTCTCCCCTCAATCTCCGTCTCACCCCCCCCCCCCCCCGATCTTCCCCTCTCCCCCCCCCCCAATCTCTTCCCCTCTTCCCCCCAGATCTTCCCATCTCTCCCCCCAGATCTTCCCATCTCTCCCCCCCGGTCATCCCCTCTACCCCCGCCAATCTTCAGTGCCCTCTGTTCCAGTGCCGGATGATGTCTCTCTCTCTCTCTCTTTCTTCTCTCCCCCCGCCTCGCGTTGTAGCTCCTGTCGGCAGCCAGTCTGTCAATCAGGCTGGCTGCCGGGCGCGAAACCCAGAAACAACTTTTATCACTATCAATTACATCGTGATCGCGTCGGAAAAGGTAAATTTTGCTTATTCGGGTTTGCCATGCGCACCTTCACCCCCACCCACCCCCCCCACTGCCATCCCGCCACCATTTCAAAATTGAGCCCATTATTTCAGCCTGTTCTTGCCCCATGGAACTTATTTCTTCCTTTCTCGATTCTTTTTTCTCCCCTTGTCCAGTCTCTTCCAACCTACGTTTGCGAATCTTCCGATGCCCTCCGCCACTTTTAATAGTTTCCAGTTCCCCGACCCTAACCATCTCCTTTTCACCAGGGACGTCCAGTCACTCGACACCTCCATCCCCCACCAGGATGGCCTGCGGGCCCTCTGCTTCTTCCTTGAATGGAGGCCCAACCAGTCCCTATCCACCACCACCCTCCTCCGCCTGGCTGAACTTTATCTAACATTGAACAACTTCTAGTTTAACTCCACTCACTTCCTCCAAATAAAAGGTGTCGCTGTGGGAACCCGTATGGGTCCTAGCTAAGCCTGCCTTTTTGTGGGATACGTGGAACATTCTTTGTTCCAGTTCTACTTCGGCCCCTCCCTCTCCTCATTTTCCGGTACATTGATGACTGTATTGGTGCCGTTTCCTGCTCTCACCCTGAACTGGAAAATTTAATCAACTTTGCTTCCAATTTCCAACTCTCCATTGCCTTCACACGGTCCATCTCCAACTCTTCCCTTCCTCGACTTTTCTATCTCCATTTCTAGTGATAGTCTGTCAAACAATATCTATTATAAGCCCACCGACTCTCACAGCAACCTGAATATAATTCCTCCCACTTTGCTTGCTGTAAGGACTCTATTCCCTTCTCCCAGTTTCTCCGTCTCCATCGCATCTGTTCTGACAATGTCACCTTCCACACCAGTGCTTCTGATATGTCTTCCTTTTTCCTCAACCAAGAATTCCTTGCCACTGTAGTTGACAGGGCCCTCGACCGTGACCGTCCTATTTAACGCACTTCTGCCCTCACCCCATCCCCTCTCTCCTCGAACCATGATAGGGTCCCCCTTGTCCTGACCTTCCACTCACCAGCCTCCACATTCAACACTCCACCCTCTGCCATTTCTGCCACCTCCAGCGCGATCCCACCACTAAACACATCTTCCCCTCCCCTCCCCTTTCAGCATTCCGTAGGGAACCCTCCCTCCACAACACCCTGGTCCACTCTTCCATCACCCCCAACACCCGCTCTCCTCCCCACGGCACTTTCCCATGCTAGCGCAGGAGATGCAACACCTGCCCTTTCACCTCCTCCCTTCCCACCATCCAGGGCCCCAAACAGTCCTTCCTGGTGAAACAGTGGTTTACTTGTACTTTCTTCAATTTATGATGTGGAGATGGACTGGGGTGGACAAATGTAAGGAATCTTACAACACCAGGTTATAGTCCAACAGTTTCATTTGAAAATCACAAGCTTTCAGAGGCTTTCTCCTTCGTCAGGTCAGCCTCCGAAAGCTTGTGATTTTCAAATAAAACTGTTGGACTATAACCTGGTGTTGTAAGATTCCTTACATTCCTTCAATTTAGTATACTGTATTCGCTGCTCACAATGCAGTCTCCTCTACATTGAGGAGACCAAATGCAGATTGGGTGCTCGCTTTGCTGAAGACCTCCGCTCTGTCCGCAAGCGTGACCCTGACCTGCCGGTCGCTTGCCATTTTAATTCCCTGTCCCACTCCCACTCTGTCCTCGGCCTCTTACACTGTTGCAATGAAGTTCAACAGAAGCTCGAGGAACAGCACCTCATCTTTCGATTAGACACTTTACAACCTTCCGGACTTGACATTAATTTCAGTAACTTCAGATCATAATCACAGCTCCCTTTTTTTTGTGGGATTACAGCTGCTGGTGATGGTGCTGCTGTTGCCATTAACAAGACCTCTAGACCCTCTTTTGTTTCTTAACTCATCCCATTACCACCCTCCTTGCCTTGCACCATCATCCCTTTTGTCATTTAATCACTCCTGCCCTCTACTCTATCACAGACCTTCCCTTTTGTTCTTTCCTCCCCTCCCCCTCCCCCCCCTTTCCCTGGCTCTGTACTTGCTTAAAAACTGTTAACTCTTTAACATCTTCCAGTTCTGACGAAACGTCTTCGACCTGAAACATTAACTCTGTTTCTTTCTCCACAGGTGCTGCCTGACTTGATGAGCTTTTCCAGCATTTTCTGTTTTTATTATAATCCTATTTTACCTCCTCCTCAATACTATCAATCCAACTGTCACATTTTGGTATTTTTTGACCATTTTTCCACAGAAAGGACTTACTTCCAATGTTGTTCTTTTTAAAAGAAACGTGAATTCTCATAAGGTCTTTAGAAAAGGCATCTAGATGAACAATGATTCATATGCTAATAATTTCCCCAAAGCCCGTAATCAATAAGCAATCCATTACTTGTCTCGATAATTGATAAACACCTCATACTCTTTGTGTGGAAGGCCTCTGATCTCTTTCTGGCTGTGAACAGTAAGAGGTAAAACAGAAAGAAAGCTGTGAGGGCTTTCACCGAGACCAAAAGACTGCGAATGCTGAAGGACAGTTATATGTCTTCTTGTTGAAGTAAGTGAGACAACCCACTGATGTGGGGACGTGTAGCATTGTTCATTATTTTAAATATTGGTTGAGTTAAGTGAATCTGATCATAAATGTTGCTCTGCATGTTCATGTACTGTGGAATAAAGCTGATTAGCAGTCATTTTCGGCCTCCTCTCACCAAGTTTGCTTTCAGAGATATTGAAGAAGCATACTTGTTAATTGTATGATTTGTATCAATTGGGGTTCATTGTATTCAGGTGGTGGGTATCGACTGGGGACTCTCTTGGATCTTTTTCATCGAAGAGCTTAGCTCGGGTGTGGGGTGTGCAAGAGGAAACTCTGTGAATAAAGGCTTGGAAGCAACTAAAGACCAGGCTCTAAAATTCGATCATTCACCACGTGGCTATCCAGTTTTAACAACACATGCAAGAGACACAAATATCCAGTTCTGATCACAAGGGGATTCTATAGTCGCACTGAGGGTTACCCTATTGTTTAGTTAGATATTAGGTAGTATAGGCACACCCTGAAATATAAGCTGCTCAGACAGCTCTACTTGAAAGAATATTTAAGTCAGACTCGAATTTGTAACACCGTGCAATGAGAATAAACTCCAATAGCCAAAAGCAGCTTTGAGATTCTGTTGCAGTTATTGTACCTTTTTTTCCCTAATCTCCTCTCTGTCTTGCTAAGTTATCATTGATCTCCTTAAATAAATTGTAGTGTGGGATATGCACTTTCTTCACAGTTTCTGCCAACATCTCTGTATTACCCAATAGGATGAATATTTTGTAGAGTGAGCTAGGTTCGCTGTAGCTGAAGTGGATCAGCTCTACCACTGTTAGGCACTCTACCTAGTAGCCCAGATGAGAGATCATGCAGATCAACCAGTGAGGATAGTGGAGTTCAAATTACAGTGAAGTCTGGGATTCAAACCCAGGCTTTCTGAATTAGAGTCTGAACAATATGGAATTATATGGTTGCATAACAATGTGAACTTCTGAGTAAGGCAGCAGGAAATATTATTGGTACAGAGGACAAAGAGACTTCAAGTATCCCATTCTTTAAGTGAGGCATAATTCATGAGTATCGCTGGCATGAAAGAGTCCTGTTTGCCACATCATAACTAATTTACTTTCTGTAAATACCAAATAGTGCTGTTCTTTACTACATATCTGTTTTGAATTGTAGGTATAATATTTATTTATAGTTATCTTTGTGGTGAAAGTTTTTGATCCCCCTCCCATTTAGTGATGAAAAAATTACAGCAAAGGCAAATCCATAAACCACTGATTAAAAACTAAAGGTACAAACACATATAAAGTGAAATTTTTTAGTAATTTACTCAATTTTTATAACCTCATACAATGTTTTTGAGAATGAGAGAAACCAAGAGCAAGTTGGAGAAATGAAGAAACAAAAAAGATGGAAAGAAGAATCCTAACATCCAATTTGCTTTCACAATAAAATGAAAAGAAATAGGATGTCCTGCCAGGAAAACTAAATATAAAATAAAAAATGCTATCCTTTCACTATGTAAGGCCTCGAAGAGACCACATCTAGAATATTATGTCCAGTTTTGGTCCCCATGGTGGGAGATATAGAAAGCCCTGGAAAAGGTTCAGAGGAGGGTCATTAGTTCTGATATCTAGTTTAAAGGCTCTCAGTTACTAGGATAAACTAAGAAAGATGGGGCTTTTTTACTTCAGCGTAGACATAGGGGAGATTTGATTGAGGTCTTTAAAATAATTAAAAATAAGATTCGATCCAAATGGATAGCTATTCAAGCTAGATAGGTTAGGAAGGACCAGTGACATAAGCATGAGTTATGAAAGCAAAGAATTAAGTTAGATGCTAGGAGGTGTTACTTTCTCAAAGAGCCGTCACCCTCTGGAACAAGTTGTTGGTAACGTGAAGTGAGCACAGTTTCACTGCAAGCATTCAAAAGGCAGATGGATGAGTTCCTGAGAGTGGCTAATATATCTAGATCTAGAAGGTAGGTGGGTTAGCGGGGATTGTGTCACCCAGTCACAGTGATTTCCTGGAGCTCGCTTGATTGCCTTTAGAGGGTTGGAGGTGAATTCCCCAGAGTTTTTTCCTGAATTTGTCGAGAAAAATTAGAATCTTTCTACAAATAACTTGCATTCAGTTGAGATAGGAAACGGGTCTTATGAGCTTCGCTATGTGAAAAAACACTTCCATTTGGGTCAGACAGCACTAATATCCAAGTAAACAACACGGTGGGCCGTGCTACAGAAGGCACCTAAACACTTCTGTGAGGATGGAAGGTGGTTTCTTTAGAGCATCCGATGGCCGCCTGAAAAAAATCTTCTCCGTTTGCCACGTTGGCAAAATCTCAAATATCACTTTCAATTAATTGCGCGTGAGAAAGACAGTTATTTTAACATTGTGTTTGTAGTATAAGTAAGGGGATTCATCATCTGAGCACTGGCTTGTATTGTACTATAAATGGGGCACTAATTTGTGAAAGGGTATTGAATTAAGTGTTGCAAGTTAACAGTTTAAAATAATCGCAAGAATTCTGGATGGAGTGCCAGTACTGTTTGCAAAGACCTCAGGACACTCAGAGTATTATCAATAATACAGCAGGGGAGTGGACTAATGCACCTGCACAATCATTACCATTCTGGCCCAACTTGTGCTGGAAAGGGTTAAAAGAGAATTTAAAATATATGGATTCACAGGCAAATAAAAAGTGGGTTGTCCGTGAAGCTTTGTCTAGATTTCATGACACAGGAACATCTCAAGGGGAGTTTTTTTCTGTCGTTGAACCATTTGATCTGCACTCTCTAGCTGTGGTTACGCCTCTGCTGTTTGATGCCCCTCAAAACCCGCCACTGCCATTAAGAGGCTGCTTCGGCTCAGAGCAGTAAATGAAGCCACGAGGACAAAATGTTTGCCTGGAAACATCTCCGAGTGAGTAACAGTGCTTGCTTTTTACCTTCTCCCACCTTCCTCCCTTTTCTCTTTCCTCCCCCTCCCCGTGCAATTCACATCTGCTTCTATTGATGATAATACAGTGTTTTATGCATCAAATTTACATTTCAAAAAATGCCACATCACTGGTATTGATTCATTATTAATCATTCATCAGCCACTTCTGTAGATTTACTTCAACTTTGATTAGGCTGCACATCTCTAAAGGGCTTTAATCAAAATACATTTCTACTGGGTTCCGCCCCCAAACATATTGCCATTTGTAGTCGTATATTTTGTAAAATCTACCACAATAAAAAATGGCTAGGCATTGATCATTTTGATTTAGTGTTTGAACTTTAAAAAGCTGAATCAAAAAAAACAGGGTACTCACATCACAGGCTTGAGTGGCAATTCTTCTGAGCACATCCGCTGAGGTCTTACAGAGGTCCAGATAAGAGCTTGCTGTACCATTAAACCAGCATCGATGAGACCAAACCCATACCTGTAATATAGACCATAATAAACAGGTTCAATTCACACTCAAAAATTCAGGACGAATTTAAATGTAATGAAGGCTTAAAATGCAATCCTTTCGACAGAAACTACGGGCATGATTTTTACCCGGAGCTGGAAACAGCGGGGGCGGGGGAGTGGGGAGAGGTAGATTTTCACGTGGAAAACCCTATCGTGAAGTGGGCATGTCGGAATGTGCGATCGCAACTTAATTGAAGGCAATTACTTTTGCTTCCGGGTTTCACATCTTCGAGCTTCACAGCGGGCGTAATGGGCACCTGCAAGACACGATCTGAAGTCCACTATTTAAAGGGCCAATGCAAAAATGGATTTTGGAGAAGAAAGGAGGAAATAGAGCTATGAATTCAGGAGAGCAAGGGCAGCACCCATGTTCACGGATGCTTCACTTGAAGTACTGCTGGGCGTAGTGAGAACCAGGAGGGACCTAATTTACCCAAGTGATGGGAGGAACAAACCTGTTTTTGTTACCAAGCAGGTGTGGCTGGAGGTGGCAGAAGAGGTGAGCAGCAGGAGCACAGTGGCCAAGTCTTGGCTACAGTGCTACAAGTGGTTTAATGACCTAACCAGGTCAGGGAAAATGAGTACAGTTTCTGATTCACCCACATCCTGTGGTGTACAGCACCACCCCCCTCTCACTCTGTCCTGGCAAACTTACTCCATCACGTTACTCCTCGCACCCACTTAGCCAGTTAGTTGGGTTGTCACCTGGTGATTCACAACTCACAAGTGGGCATGAGCAGACACTGGTGGCAGGGGCAGCTATGGAGGGTCCGCTTCTGTTGGCCCACACCTCACCAAGCTCTGCTCGGCTGGGAACAGATGCTAAACCCAGGAGGCCATCATTGAAAATGAGAATGATTGAGGTACAGCTGCACTTTTGCGAGGTAGTAGAAAACATGACTTCATGCATGCTAAACAGCGGAAGCAACTTGCCATAGACAGAGCTAAGCGATTCCACAACCAACGGATCAGATCAAAGCTCTGCAGACCTGCCACATCCAATCGTGAATAGTGGTGGACAATTAAATAACTAACAGGAGGACGAGGCTCTGTGAACATCCCCATCCTCAATGATGGCAGAGTCCAGCACGTGAGTGCAATGACAAGGCTGAAGTTTTTGCAACCATCTAAGTGCCGAGTGGATGATCCATCTCGGCCTCCTCCCGATATCTCCACCATCACAGAAGCCAGTCTTCAGCCAATTTGATTCGCTCCACGTGATATCAAGAAATGGCTGAGTGCACTGGATACAGCAAAGGCTATGGGCCCCAATAACATCCCGTCTGTAATGCTGAAGATTTGTGCTCCAGAACTAGCCGCGCCTCTAGCCAAACTGTTCCAGTACAGCTACAACACTGGCATCTACCGACAATGTGGAAAATTGCCCAGGTATGTCCTGTCCACAAAAAGCAGGACAAATCCAATCCGGCCAATTACCGCCCCATCAGTCTACTCTCAATCAACAGCAAAGTGATGGAAGGTGTCGTCGACAGTGCTATCAAGCGGCACTTACTCACCAATAACCTGCTCACCGATGCTCAGTTTGGGTTCCGCCAGGACCACTCGGCTCCAGACCTCATTACAGCCTTTGATCCAAACATGGACAAAAGAGCTGAATTCCAGAGATGAGGTGAGAGTGACTGCCCTTGACATCAAGGCAGCATTTGACCGAGTGTGGCACCAAGGTGCCCGAGTAAAATTGAAGTCAATGGGAATCAGGGGGAAAACTCTCCAGTGGCTGGAGTCCTACCTAGCACAATGGCAGATGGTAGTGGTTGTTGGAGGCCAATCATCTCAGCCCCAGGACATTGCTGCAGGAGTTCCTTAGGGCAGTGGCCTAGGCCCAACCATCTTCAGCTGCTTCATCAATGACTTTCCCTCCATCATAGGGTCAGAAATGGGGAAGTTCGCTGACGATTGCACAGTGTTCAGTTCCATTCGCAACCCCTCAGATAATGAAGCAGTCCGTGCCCGCATGCAGCACGACCTGGACAACATTCAGGATTGGGCTGATAAGTGGCAAGTAACATTCATGCCAGACAAGTGCCAGGCAATGACCATCTCCAATAAGAGAGAGTCTAACCACTTCCACTTGATATTCAACCGCATTACCATCGCCAAATCCCCCACCATCAACATCCTGGGGTTCACCATTGATCAGACTGGACCAGCCACATAAACACTGCGGCTACAAGAGCAGGTCAGAGGCTGGTTGTTCTGCGGGGAGTGACTCACCTCTTGACTCCCCAAAGCCTTTCCATCATCTACAAGGCACAAGTCAGGAGTGTGATGGAATACTCTCCATTTGCCTGGATGAGTGCAGCTCCAACAACACTCAAGAAGCTTGACACCATCCAGGACAAAGCAGTCCGCTTGATTGGCATCCCATCCACCACCCTAAACATTCACTCCCTTCACCATCGGCGCACCGTGGCTGCAGTGTGTACCATCCACATGATGCACTGCAGCAACTTGCCAAGGCTTCTTTGACAGCACTTCGCAAACCCGCGACCTCTACCACCTAGGAAGACAAGGGCAGCAGGCACATGGAACAACACCAACTGCACATTCCCCTCCAAGTCACACACGATCCCGACTTGGAAATATATCGCCGTTCCTCCATTGTTGCTAAGTCAAAATCCTGGAACTCCCTCCCTAACAGCACTGTGGGAGAACCTTCACCACACAGACTGCAGCGCTCCAAGAAGGCGGCTCACCACCTTCTCAAGGGCAATTAGGGATGGACAATAAATGCCGGCCTTGCCAGCGAAGCCCACATCCCATGAATGAATGTAAAAAAAAACGTGCCACGCATACTCTCCACAATAGTGGAGAGGATGGAGGTGTTCAACTCCATCATTGGTGGATTGATATCGCAGGTAATTGCGAGAATATCTGCCATGGAGAGACTGGCCACCTCCATGGAGTTTCAAGCACGGCTCTCAAATGAGTCTCTGCAGGCCTTGACCACGGCCACGCATACTTTGGAAGCCAGCATGTTTGCCATCTGAAACATGATGACAGATACCTCATCCATGGTCTTACAATGCGTCAGAGATGTGCACCAAGCTGCTGTCCAGCTTGGTGGGAGTGAAGTCGCATTGGTCCGGGAGAGGGATGATGGTGAAAGAGAACATGGAAGTGGGAACTCCACTCAAAGTGCTCCCGCATCTCACCCGTTGCGCCCCCTCCCCCACCCCCAACCAACCAGTACCCGAAATGCTGTCTCCTCTCCCGATGGCCGATTCTGCAGGCAGAGCAGTCTTTGGCGGGGCCCTCACAGACTCCAAAACCCAGAGGTCAGAGGCCAAAAGCATCTCAGCAGTCAGGGGATGCACTACATGGAAGCGGCAGGAAGCGTAAGTTCAAATAATTGTAGTTCACCAAGGGTATGCACAAGGGTGTTTGAAGAAATGTTATGTTGTTAAGTTTCCTTTTTTTTAGTTTGGTACATTAAATGTGTTAATTTGCACCACTTCCACATCTTGGTCATTATTATGTACCGAGTGTTAAGTCACCCTTTCATTTGCTTCATGATGAATGCCAATAAATGATGGTACCCACTGGGCGGATGTGCACTGGGTGTATGCGTGGTTGAAGGACTATTTTACGTAAAGGTGGGGGAGGTGCAGTTGCTGGTGGTGGTGGTGGTTGTGCCAGCCGGCCTGAGTATCTCAATGTCTCTCTTTTGCCACTGTTATTAAGAGAACCGATGAGAGATGAGGATATCCCGGGCAGCAATGTACACGGCTGGTCTGGCGATTGGTGCCACATTCTCCTGCCGCATCATATTCCTCCTCCTCCTCCTCCTCTTCTTAAACGTTTTCACCATCAGAGGATGATTGACGGGCACCTTCATCCTCCTTCACCTCTAAACCTCTCTGCTGCATAATGTTGTGCAGGATGCAGCACAAACTATGATTCTGGAGACCCTTGCTGGCAAGTACTGAAGGGCACCTCCAGACCTATCTAGACACTTGAAGCGCATCTTTAACATGCCGATGGTTTGCTCAATGACACACCTGGTAGTCATGTGGCTCTGGTTGTATCGCTCTTGTGCCTCGTTGGTGGGATTCCTCACAGGTGTCATGAGCCAAGTTTGCAGGGGATAACACTTGTCTCTAACGAGCCAGCCCTTAAGTCTATTTCCTGTGTGGAAGAGGTCTGGATTGTTGGACTGGCGCAGAATGAACACATCAAGACAGCTACCAAGGAATCTGGCACACACCTGCAGAAATCGCTTCTTGCGGTCACACACCAGCTGTGCACTGATGGAGTGAAAAGTCTTTTTGGTTGATGAAAACTCCTAGCTCATGTGGTGTTCCTAGGATTGCCACATTTGTGAAATCGAATGTGCCACACTCGGTCAAATGCTGCCTTGACGTCAAGGGCAGTCACTCTCACCTCATCTCTGGAATTCAGCTCTTTTGTCCATGTTTGGACCAAAGGCTGTAATGAGGTCTGGAGCCGAGTGGTCCTGGCAGAACCAATCAATAGGAAACCCAGCCAGAGAGGTGAAACCCACTGCCCACTCATTCTGCCTGATGCCGTCGGAGGGGGAAGTTCACGTAATCGGACACCTGGCCAAACAATTCATCCATCACCTGCCTTTTACACCTAGGTGCAGATGAATGACACACACTGGAGATGTCACTGGTGGTGCCCTGGAAGGATCCAGAGGCAAAGAAATTGAAGGCAGTTGTTACTTTCACTGTGATGGGCAATGCTTAACCATCAGGTCCAGCAGGGAGCAGCTCTTCCACAAGGAGGCTGCAGATTTCTGCGACCACCTGCCGATTAAATCTGAGCCTGTGTAGGCACTGCTCCTCAGAGAGGTCCAGGAAGCTCAGCCTCTTCCTGGGTAGTGCTTCCTGCATCCTCGGCCCCTCTGTTGCTCCCCTCTCTGCTGTTTTCCACTCAGCTCCCCTCTCTGCTGTTCTCCAGATCTTTGTTGTGCACCTCTTTCTTGCGCGCCTGAAGACCCCAACACAGCACAAAATGGCTGCCGTGGATGGTCATTATCCTTCTCCTCAGGTATCCTTTCGAATACATCCATTGCGCCCCCTATCCTGATCTTGTCAGTTTGAAAGGCTCCAAAGAACTCTTACAGCTCAGCAGGGCTATTGTCGAGCCACTGCAAACATCTTTTGTAAGATGTTAACATGTTTGTAACTCTGAAGAGCTGTAGCAAAGAAAACAAAACATACAGCAGGCTATTTTTGTGCACTTAATGTAGTGCAATGATTACAAGGAAATACAATTTTCACAATACCTACCACTTCCATGATGTCAATCTGGGATGAATACCATCTCACTAACTCCACCCCCCACCCCTCCCCCCCAAACAGTCCATTGATAAACCTAGGCAATGGGCCAAGGGCCACAGTGCAGGGCAAAACAATGGTTGAAAGGAATGGGAGAAAACACGAGATAAGTTAAGAAATCACAATTATGTGACCACCCCCCATGGTTGAATTTTAAAATCCTGCAGATTGCTGGTACTAAAAAACGATATGTCATTTTCTTTTTGTGTTTGTATGTTTGTGCTAAAACACCAGAAAGCAGAGCCAGAGATAAGTTAACAAGTTGGAAATGAGAAATTAGAATGGAAAACTTGTGGGCAAAGGTTTTTTTCCCAAAAAATGCTGATTTCATTTGTTCAGCCCACATGAAATTATATAATTTTTTGACATTTGACGGAGTGACAGAGGAACTGAATGCAAAGCAAATTTTAAATTCTAGATGGGGTGTGACTAATTATGGGAAAATAAATATGGCCTCGAAGAGTGACAGTGGTGTTTAAATAGTGACTTCATAATAAGCACAGTAAATTGAAGGGAAGAGTAATTATACCATCATTTTAGCAATGCAGGAAATAGGTACAAAGGTTCAATATATTACGGGTTAAATGTAAATAGAATGCATATGTTAATGAAGATTGTCCTGCAGAAGAGCACTTGACCAATTTGTTTGTTTATTTTATTATTTGGGGAGATTTTGTTGCTAGAACACAAATGTCAGTCACTTCCATTCACCTCTACAGGGCTCAGGAAGAGATGAATGTCTTTACTCACTGATAGCTGTTAAAAGTGAGTGGACTGAAGCATTGGCAGAGTCTGGTCCCAATTGTTACAGCACAAAAATTGTCTTCGTTTGGCACTTCTCCAGCAATTTCATTTTAATAAGATTGAAAGAACATTAAACAAATGGGATTGAAAGCGAGGAAAACCGAGATGAGCGAACTGCAAACGGTATTAAACTAGACCACATGTAAACCACAATATGGATTCTATCAAGGGCAAAGATTATCCAACTGCTTGTCTTCTACAGAATGAATATTGTCCATTTCCTACAGAGGCCAGAACCACATTTTATAAGAGCCTAGGTCTGTTCAATTTGGAGGTTTTTCTTGTTCCTGGAGAGCAAGTTACTAATTTTTACAGAATTACATAGAATGTACAGCAAAGAAACAGGCCATTCAGCCCAAATGGTGTTTATGCTCCACACGAGCCTCCTCTCACCCCTCTTCACCTAACCCTATCAGCATACCCTTCTAACCCTATCAGCAAAGGCTTCCAAAGCCCTGCTTTGAGGTCCCAGAATCCTAATCTCACTTTGAAGCAGCACCCTTGCTGTGGTTCCAACTCAAATGCCTACAAATGTTCCTTTGAATGGTTCCTGGAGTCTTAAACAATAAGGAAGAAAAGACACTTAACTAAAAAAGAAAAATTACACTTTTTCAAAAATGAAAATGTACAACACTCATGACAGACACTACAGTCACAAATTAGAGTTGTACTCAACACAATGCCAAGTTCAGCTGGTGTGAGGTGGGTTCGGCTTTAGTGTAATTTGGAGTCAGATCTGGGCTGGAGTTAAACTGGCTCTTTTGTATTGATGCACAGATGAAACTGTTTTGCATTGACATGAATGTGGCAGTATAAATGCAACCTATATTTACCTTCCCAGTCTATTACTTTTCATTAATGCTTTTAAGAACATAAGAACATAAGAAATAGGAGCAGGAGTAGGCCAATCGGCCCCTCGAGCCTACTCCGCCATTCAATAAGATCATGGCTGATCTGATCCTAACCTCAAATCTAAATTCATGTCCAATTTCCTGCCCACTCCCCGTAACCCCTAATTCCCTTTACTTCTAGGAAACTGTCTATTTCTGTTTTAAATTTATTTAATGATGTAGCTTCCACAGCTTCCTGGGGCAGCAAATTCCACAGACCCACCACCCTCTGAGTGAAGAAGTTTCTCCTCATCTCAGTTTTGAAAGAGCAGCCCCTTATTCTAAGATTATGCCCCCTAGTTCTAGTTTCACCCATCCTTGGGAACATCCTTACCGCAGCCACCCGATCAAGCCCCTTCACAATCTTATATGTTTCAATAAGATCGCCTCTCATTCTTCTGAACTCCAATGAGTAGAGTCCCAATCTACTCAACCTCTCCTCATATGTCCGCCCCCTCATCCCCGGGATTAACCGAATGAACCTTCTTTGTACTGCCTCGAGAGCAAGTATGACTTTTCTTAAGTATGGACACCAAAACTGTATGCAGTATTCCAGGTGCGATCTCACCAATACCTTATATAACTGCAGCAATACCTCCCTGTTTTTATATTCTATCCCCCTAGCAATAAAAGCCAACATTCCGTTGGCCTTCTTGATCACCTGCTGCACCTGCATACTAACTTTTTGATTTTCTTGCACTAGGACCCCCAGATCCCTTTGTACTGCAGTACTTTCCAGTTTCTCGTCATTAAGATAATAACTTGCTTTTGTTTCCTACCTTGTTGATTTTTTAGTTCTGTATTCTCAGTAATGTATTTCTCACTTTTTTTTGTCATTTTTTTTTCATTTAATAATTCTTTTTAAATTTTCAACTATGTGTGTTGAAATCAGTCTATCTCATTTTAAACCGTCTTTCTCCTCTATCAATCTGCTCTTATTTCTCTCTCTTCAATTGTGTTTTTTCTCATTCTGTGGCCCACTGTCTTCTCCTTTCCTTCACCTTCTACTGCAGTGCTTGAAATGCTGATTATATCGCTGAGGGGACATGATCAACAAAAACTAGCACTGAGGAGCACTTCAACAGCTCTGATGCCTTAAATGTGATGTACAGGAAATGTGCACACACACATACTGATTTTATTATATTACTAGCAGGCCTCCTTTGGAATTGGCCGTGTCAGAGGGCATGCTGGGGGTAATTTTCATCTTCAATGGGATGAAAATTGGGCAGGTTCTACAACGGGTCGGTGATCTGTTCCACAAGATCAGCACCAAGGCGGTGAAGGCGAAAGTTACCCCTGCTGTTTTGAACAATAGGGTTGCAATTAGTAATGTGTGACGGTGAAAATATCACAGGAAATGTAATACTTACAGGGACTGTGAGCTGAATGCAGACATTACAGATATTGGGATATATAAGCAGATGTCCTATGACATTGCTTACAATAAGCAGAGGTTACGCTTTGCAAGAGATGAGGTGCTGGCATGAGAAAATGAGGGAGGGATGCACATTTCCACTGAAAGGGTTTGAAAAGAAGTTTTCGAGAGATCTTCCCAGGGATAGTAGGAGTTGTTTTTGATTGACTCTTGGAAAATAAAACATTGAGTTTTTTTAACTTAATTTTTGAAGTTTTTCATTCCTGCGTACTACTTGCTGATGGGTATAGTCTCTACTTGTTCAGTGGCGATTTGCTGTTGCTTCGTGAATATAAACTTTGATCCAATCAGGTGAAGGTGTAACACAGGAAGTGTGATACTTGAGATAGAATCATAAAAGGTTACAACATAGAAGGAGGCTATTCCACCCATTGTGTTTGTGCCAGCTTTTTGCTCAAGCAATCCAAAACTCATCCCATGACTATGCTTTCTCTTCATAGCCCTCTATCTCCCTCTGCTTCAAATGTTTATCTGGAGATGCTCTGGTGTCTGATTGGTTAATTCTAAAGGGCTGCAGCTGGCCCTTAAAGGCAAGACACTTTCATCAGGAGTTTGGAGCTGTATCATACTGGTTGGAGTTGTTCAGAAGATAGCCATGGTGAAGGTGCCAGCTTCCAGCCCTGATCCTTTGGAGATGCTAATGAGGGAGTCATAGCAAAGGAGGGTTTCTTTCTTTGGGGCAGAAATCCAATTCCAACAATCCCCTCCCCTCCCCCGAAATCAAAAGCTCAGCAGACTCGAGAACAAATGAGGAATGTTCTGTGGCATCACAAGAAATGTCAAGGTAAGTGTACTCACTGAGGCATATGTGCATATTCATCGTTCATACAAGGCGTAACTGTCCATTAGCTGGGTGTTCTGACAGAGCAGTTGCACAGGTTCCACACTGTATTGTACAGTACCTTCGCCGCCTTGGCGATAATGTGATGGAGCAGATTGCCACCCTTTACAGAACTCATCTGATTTTCTTCCCATTGAAATCAATGGGATGAAAATTGAACAATTTCTATAATAGGTGGATGATCCACTCCGTCACATTAGTGCCCAGGCCTTGAAGTTTAAAATTACACCTCAGCTGTTAACAATAGCAAGAGTTAAAATCTTCAATGTCATGACAGCCAACATCAGTAAAGTAAAAGATATGTGATCAGAAATGGAATAATACATCAAGCTCCACCAATACATGTTATAATAACACAGGCTGGATTGTGTTTCAAAGAAAACATGGCCTAGAAATTCGTTCGTGCTGGAACAGGCAAGCCCGAGGCACACCCAAATGAGACTGATGAGCTGCAAATGCATGCTGGGCATCCCCAGGCAGTTCGCCGGTGAATCAGCATTGAGTTGTGGGCCGCTGCGTAGCTGTTAACAGCCCTGGAGCAGGTCTTGGCAGAAGGGGAGAGGCGATTGGGGCGGGGGGCAAAGCAATCGGGAGGGGGTCGGGTGGGTGCCGGCAATGGTCTTTGGCACTGCAGTATTGCCGGGAAAAGTACCCCTGCATCTCCCTGCTCCACTTTGAGGTAGGTAATTTTGAACAAACTTACCTTTTTGGTGGCAACCTCCAGCAGTCCCTTTGAGGACTGCTTATTAGGCTGCATGTAGACCATGTTTTCCTGAAAGCAGCCGGCCTGGCGCCAGCTTCGTTCAGGGTAGCCCAATTTTGGGAAGAGGGCCTCAAACAGGCGTGGGGCCCCCTATCTGCACATGCAAAGAGTCTAACTATTGTTTCAGGCATGGGCCCTGGACGCCTATTGTTCTGCCTTTACCAATATGGCGGTCAGCGCACTTCTGTCACAGAATGTGCCTGCACAGACTGCCCGCCATATTGGACTTTTGGGCGCTTGTTTTACGTCTGCAAAATGGGTGCGGCATCAACCGATGTCTAGGCCAATATTTCGACATTCAGATAAGATTGACAAACTGATTTTACTTCAGTCTCAATATCAGGATATACTTGATGTGTCACTAGTTTGTAACACTCTCCAATCTATGCACTATCCTATACATACTACACTCTATAGTAATAATAATACAATATCTATACCATTGTCGCAACAAAATGAAGCTGTACAAATGGGAGCTGAAGTTGAGCTTCAGTGACATTGATTGAAGACTGTGAGAGGCGATTGTGATGCTATCACTGCAGAATAATGGTGTCACAAGATTGACAGGAGTGTACAATAAGGAATGGTTTTGCAATTTTAAAGAATTATAAAGGAACCAATATTAATGTGTCTTATATTGTAATTGCAGATTCACTTCAATTTGTGGTAAATGCACTTTTTAATCCAAAATTTCTGTTTTCAAAGGAAAAGGGCAGATTTTAAGCATACGAAAACAAAGACATTGTGCATAAAAATAATAAAGTAAAGTTAGGGACAGGCCCTTCTCCCAAGCATTGACTATGGCTGGAAATAACTCAGTGAAAAGTTAATCTTTTTGTGACTAAAGCTGTTTTCTGAAACATGCATTTCCATCCATTTGAAAAGGAGCTGAAGCTATTGAAACATATATCTTTTCTGCAGGGTTTTCAGCAAGTTCAAACTGGTCTAATTCACGTTTCCATGAAAAGACAATCAGCCATAACTTGCAGTTTTAAAAATCAGGTACAGGTTGCAAATTGTACAGAAAAAAACGTTAGAAATTGTGGACAATCTTTGTGGTTTTCTTGTATACGTGTAGGAATACATTTGCAAATTGGAGTTTTAAAAAATACTACCCATCACATACATATAGGTTCTCAAATGCAACTTGCACAGATAAAAATGTCACAGATTGATGGAAAAGCACAAAAGTTCAGAAATAACATCTGTTTGTCTGTTATGAGGTTCCATAATTGAATGGTTTATATCAGCCTGGTTTGATTTAGTTCTAGTTTTGCTGATCTTTATTGTCAGTGTTGAAAATTCCATACCTGCAGGCTGCTCTTTGACGAATTAAACCATTCAATTCTATGGTAGTATTTTCCCACTTGTGTAAAACAGAAGCAAGTTGAATTTTTTCAGGTTGTTGTTATGTGCTCTTTGAAAATAAATATTCTTTATCCTTTGCTCTTTATTTCCAATCTCTTTATTTGGTATTGTAATTTTCTATCAAATGCATGTCTTTTAAGTACTCTTTGCAATTATACTCCATGGCATATTGCATCTAATACTGTCTTTATGCTGCACTGTGATTTTGAATTGGCTTGGGATTCACGAGCTGCTTTGGGCCACTGAAGCTCTGAGATGTCACAAGCACTTCTCACATTCAGTTTGACACAAAATATACCAGTAAACTAATAATAACTGCATGAATATTAAAAAACAATGTGGTTGCTGAAAAATAAGCATGTCCTTGTCAAAATGAGGGTAATTTGGAAAGGCTATGAAAGCACAATATAAATCTGCCACTGCAAGGCCAGTAGTGGCAGAACAGAACAGTTTCCAACAGGTGATCTTGCATTGTTTATCCTTTTCATCGGCAACTACATAACTGGTCTGAAATCTGCTTTCTACTTAATTAAAAAATGAAAACTCTGTCAGTATATTTGGCTACTTTAAAAAAACGTTTTTACTAATTCACTAGTTGACCTTACTGTCATGTGAGCTCTTCTCAATTGGAAGAAATGAACCAAGTCAGAGGCTGGTAAGCTGCACGCTTTGCATGTGTTTGAGTTTAGGGATCTGTCTTCCTTGCTCCACAGCGATTCACATTGCTCAACAAATGTGATTGGTACCAGCAAGCGCAGTGTGAAGACAGCAGAACATAACAAACATTTTTATGGTTCCTTAAGTAAAGAAGAACCCATATAAAACACCCTCACTCTAAAATCTCTCTTCCCTCCCACCTTCATTACATTCACCTTACTGTAAAGCTCCCAAAACAGGCTCACAGAGATATCTCCTGAACTGGAAATAGGAACCAAGTAGGACCATTGGGTGGTGCTAAGGAAACACAGTCCTTAAGGAGTTAATTATAATCTAGTTACCTTGGACACATCTTAATTATTATCTTTTCGATTTACAGCAAAATCTGTTAATTTGTACAAGAGGAAAATAACAAAGCTTCTCTTTAGAATCACTTATATTTATTGTAATGCACACTGGGGTTTAATGACACAAACACAGAAAAGGACTTCAAAAGGTTGTAATTACATTTCCTTTCATATTGATAGGCTTCTATGATCTGAGACATTTCATTTATTTCACTCATTATGGAAAGAAAAGTGGTTCATATTGATATAATTAAAACTAATTTAAGTAAACACATATTCCAGTGTTGCTTCTTTTATCTTGGCAAATCATGCAAAAATAAAAAGTGTTTTAGTTGACAAAGACATTATGAATTAGTTCCCTGCTCCTAGCTTTAATCAGATCCCTTAAATATGAAACACTGTGAGCCATTGAAACTGAGTGTTCTATTTTCTCTCAAGTTAGACCCTCACTGTTTCATGGTCTGGTCTGAGTTCAGATAAACTACACAAGGAGCTGCTAAAAATACTGTATTGAAACAATTCAATATATATGACATTCCTCCCTTGAGGCAAGTGCACCTGGAAAGAGGGCTGGGTTCTGAACTGCTCCAGATCAATATATGCCGCCGTCTCAACTTCACTAATGATTAAAAAAAGTAGCTGGCAATCTCAGCCTGAGATTTATAGTTATGTCAAAAAATTCTACTGACGCTTAGCTCTTCGAGTGTTAGATGTCTTGATGTGTCATTGTCAGTACTTGATGCATTTGACAAACACAATATATGTTGAAATTGACAAGCTGTACAACTACTTAGGGTTTACTTTAGGCCTTTTTTTTATCTGAATACCCACAAACAGAATGCTGTCAAGTGGAAATCAGGGGCAGTTATGAAGGATGTGCTGTTTAAAAAGTCCTTTACCAGCAGAAATAGATTGCTGTTGCAGTGCTAAGTTTATAGCAATGTGCTCATTTATGAAAGGGCAGCAGTGTTCATTTTCCAGACTGAACCTAGGCAGATTAAAATGTATTGAAGTAAGAATAAATGCTTATCCAGCAACATAACTAGCAATCTTACTAACCAGTAATACACAATATGCTAAGAAGTGTTAAAGAATCTTTGTTATAAATCTATTATGATGTGAATTAGCCAAATTCTGATCTGTTTAGATTTTCATACATTTCTCAAGCTTACTCACCGTAGATATTTGGATAAGACATCTGCTCATTCCATGCAAAGTCAGTGATGGATAAAGCTAATTCTACCATTATGAAATCTGGTTCTAAATTCACATTCCAATTTCCAAATGACACCAACCAATGCCTAAATCTAAAAATAACTGTTCAAATCGTGGAGATAAAAATATAATTCAGAATTGCAGTAAAATATAAGACTGAATATAAATTCAGATCATACTCTGAATATAGAATTAAAATAATGTAGAACAGAATTTGAATTTGGATCCAGAATTAAAATAATATAAATTAGAATCTGATTCTGAATTCAGTCAGATTTCAGCATGAGAAAGATCAGAATCTCTTATTTTCTTTTATATAAAAACTGAATTTGAATTCAGAATCAGAATCCAATCTATATCCTTTCAAATATGAATCTAAATTCAGATGTACAATTTTGATGTATATTACATTCATCTAACTTTGGATTCACATTTGAGAAAAGAGTGGTTTGGAATTTAATTCTGATTTCAAATTTTAAATAGGATTTAAAATATAAATTGAGATTTGGTTTTGTGAATAATAAGATTCAGAATCTGAATAGCAAGCAGCTCCTAAAGTAATGAGAAAAAGGATAGATTTTCATCTTCAGTGATCCCTACCACAATAATCTGAGTTGGGGTTTAGGAAAGGAACATAGGAAAGTACAGGAAAGAAAAAACTATGGGGGTGATTTTAAACCCCAAGAATGGGTGGGTTGGGGGTGTGTGGGAGTTGAAAATCGTTGTTTTTTTTGGGTCACAACCGCAACCCGGCTTTAATTCCGGGTTTAACATCGGCGCGTAAAGGTACAGGCTTCCCACTGGGAATGCAAAGTCTGAAAATTTTGTGGCTGCGACCCAAAAAAACAACTATTTTCAACTCCCACCTGCCCCCAACCCACCTGTTCTTGGGGTTTAAAATCATCCCCTATCTACCTGGCTTGTCCCAAAAACTGATAACCCTCAAGCGCGCACTCCCTCAAATATTTATCCAGTTGTCCCTTACATTTTCCACACTATAGCTAAACACATTCCCATAAATGGAATGTTCTTTTAATCTTAGCAGCTACAATCTAAACAAAATGTGTAAACTGAACGGTGCATAAACCAATGATACATCACTGGAAATAACTGATGTACATGACACAAAGCAAGAATTTCACTGAAATGAATATTTTCTTGACATTATTGACTTGTTTGAAAATATCTATTCTTTGTGATGTTAACATTACCCTTACCTGCTGCTTCAAAGCCTCAACAAAAATAATTCAAATACCTTGAATTATTTTTCAAACAGCACACAATAGTAACAAGTGAGGATGGCAGTGGAACACGATTGCTTTGAAATTGGGCTCGTTGAATATTTGCTTAAAGCATCCCTATAAAATTTGTTTCTCTGTTATTTTAACTGACGTGTTAACATGTTCATTTTAAATGGAGAAAGAAATTTCATATTCGAACATTAATGTATGAAGAGCCCAGTTTCAATGCATTGGTTTCTTTTCACTCACAAAAAAGGCAAGGATAACCCACAAGCACTGCAGGCATTTTCACTTGGGAAGGACCCTTTATACAGGTACAGTTTGGATGAGGGAGCAGATTTTCACAAAAATAATGAGGATAGTGGTTTGCGATTAGCCTGACATTTTTGAGATAGTTTTGTCTTGAATTTCAAGCACTGAGTGATAATGAACATTTTACCTGACAGCTCTTGTCCAGAAGATGCTTGAAAGCAACAAAGTGCAGTGCTTCACTTTAATTGACTCTTCAATTGGAAGTTGACAAAGAACTTTGATCAGATTGTGTGAGAAGGTGCAACAGAACAAGTACTGCTGATGAGTGCACTTAGCAAAGTCTGACACCAGTGGAAGAGGTGACCCTGAATCCTTCAGAAGAGTAAATGATACAGATACATGGATCTCTATGACTGTTGTTAACACATCTTGTGTGCACCATCCATTTTATCTTCTTTATAAGGCTCATTCCACATTGGTCATGGGTAGATTAGTCATCTACCTAAAGTGATGCAGCTACCCTTTAGTAGAGATTAACAGGTCAAGGTCACATGTTGTAAATATTGCATAGGATTCAAAATTTGTTAGTGTGTAACTCTTTTGTCTGCAATCATTAAAATTCTGATGATTTGTAGCAATTAATTTTTCAGGTGTTTGGTGCAGACAGACACCCAATCTTCAGAGGTAATCAGCTCAATAGGCATGCAATATTGGAGCACTACATTCAAGAGATCACACTTTGCTTGTCCTTGTAAAGGTGACAATATTAACTTGCTATCTCTTAGGTTCATTTCAAGTACCAGTAAGGTTGGAGAGGACAAGTTAGCTAGCGGTATGCACCTTCAATATCTCTTGACAAATGTTCGGCCTGACCACAATGAGAAAATATTTTTGAATAGTATTATGTTACATTGCCCTACTTTAAACTTGAAGCACATCGTCTGAGCTGGATGTGTGGGTGGTCTCCCTCTGGTCTCTCATGGGGCCATGGTGTGTATAATTTTCCTTTTTCTCTCATTTCAATTCAACCAAGCTTGTCTAGGATGGATTTATATACTTGACAGTTCATAGCTGAATTTCAAAGTCCTTTGATATTTTGTTGTCCTATAACTTGCCCAAAAACATTGATTGGGGGTTCAGTTTGTGCGACTTTAAACCTTAAATGATAATGAGTTTATAATCTCCACAAAAAAAAGCTTATATAACCCAATTGATCATGGGCATCACCATGGGCAATTTATTAGTATGATTTAAAACTTGACAACAGTACACTTCAAAACTGAACAGAAGCTACTTTACTCTTTTTTGTATCTCTAATTTTAATATTACAAGACCAAGGAGGGATTCTCATCTTCGGAGTGCAGCTCTCCAGGGTCGGAGATCATTAAGTATGCATGGCAGGCTTCTGGCAGGATTCCCTTCATCAAGCAGGAGCCTGCTAGAGCAAAGGAGGAAAAGCCCACTGGGGATGTTGCTGTAGTTCCAGACGATCTGGCAAGGGTCCTTAAGGGGGCAGAAACAGTTCAAGGATCAGAAATGATGTCCCTCTACTGAGACCAGGGCCTTCAACAGTAAGTACCTGGAGGGAGAGGAGGCCATTTGCTCTATGGGGGCACCTCAGGGCCACTCCTGCTGCTTCCCAAGGCCAAGCCACCACCTGCTCTATGGAGGCTCAGGAAGTGGTGGTAACTGGGGAAGAAAGAATGAAAATCCACCAGATACATAGCAGTTTCTTATCAATGTGCAGACGTTAAGTTAAATTCACTCCCAGTGGGGAGATGTGGTCAAAAGATGCATAGGCTGACTGTAGCCTTGATTCTCCGATCCAAGCTCCCTTCAAGTATGGCTCCCTGCTGAGAGTGTGAGTGCTAAATTTACCCTATAGTGGTACCAGATGGCATCCTCCATTTTAGTATTCCTCTAGCAATGTCATAGTTCCACTACCTCTTTTTATCTCGTCGGATTTTCCCCTCCTCTCTGAAAGGCAGCAATTCCACACCAGGGATGGTGCCATTGGTGCTGGTCATCCTTTGGTATCTCACCCGTATAATAATAAGACCAATAACAGTGGCTCGAGTGACTGCAATTCATGTGTGAATATTGACCATGAGTGCTAGCATACTATTTGATCATTGGACTGCAACAGTCTGAGCCCAGTCTACACATGCACATTTCGAGCAGAGGTTGCTGGACAGCAGTTGGGAGTGGGAACCTTGGCTGATTTGCCCCTTCATAATTCAGGGCCACTGAGGCCATCTGTAACCGCCCCACTGCTGCCCCCTGGCTGAGATTAGCTACCGCAGTACACCTTGGAGATCAAATCTGGAACTTTTCTGGTCTGGATGACTCACTGGATAAACTTGCTGACCCATCTGAGAGTTTCCTTTTCACTTTCCCAATAACAAAATGCTGGGTCAAGCTCACAGCTGCTTGGTAGACAAAATCTTCAAGACTGATGATAAAAATTTATACTTGAGACATTAAGGGGTTTGTAGCTTGTAATCCTGTTCAACAACAATCTCCTATAGCACCAGTATGGCATAGAATAGCCTGTCCAGGTTAGTTTTCTGTCTTAAATAAGCATTTTTTCAAAAAAACTTTGATTTTATGCTCAAGATTTTTACCTTCATCTCCCCCTAGTTGTCACTTTCATGGGACTGCCTTCTTCAATGAAAAGGGCAGGGCACTGTGTTATAAGCTTCTTCATAACAGATGGTGTTTGCAGTGGTGTGAGCCATATAAATTAATATTCTCTCACTCAGGGATGACCTTCCATAGCACAGTCCAACTGAGAACTTACTGAAATCTCCTTCCCAACAGTGAATTTGGAAAAAGGGAATCAATAAGGAGGGGGCATAGACATTCAAAAGCGTGTATAATGAGATTATTTTGGTAGATAAGGAAATAACAGAGTTGCTCAGTGAATACTTTGCCTCAGTATTTAGAGAGGAGAGTGAAGGAAGGCTTCAAAGTCTTGTGGATCAAAAAGTCAAAGAACAACCTACATGTAAACATATTGGTTGTCCTTCTACTTTATAATTTAAATTACACAGATATACACATCAATAAAAAAAATGGTTTTTAAGGGTGCTAAAAATTGAATAGTAACCAAGGCCAGATGTTATGCATCCCAGAATACTGAAGAAGGTTAGTGAGCAAATAGCAGCAGGATTAACCATGATTTTTAGGGTTCATTGCGCTGTGCCAAAAGATTGGAGAATGGAAAATATTAAACCTCTGTTCAGAAAGAGGGAAAACGATAAACCAAGCAATTGTCATCCAGTTAGCCTTCTGTTAGTTTAGGGAAACTACTAAAGACCAGTATTAGAGGTAAAATCAATGAATACTTAGAAAGGCATGGCCAGATCAGGGATAGTCAACATGGATTTGTAAAGAGTAGGTAATGTTTGACTAATCTGATTGAAAGTTTTGAGAGAATAATAGAAAGTGTAGCCATCGAGATGTGGTATTTTAATTTATATGGACTTAGAACCATAGAACCATAGAACCATAGAAAAGATACAGCACAGAAGGGGGCCATTCGGCCCATCGTGTCTGCGCCGGCTCAAAAAACAGCCAGGTGCCCATTCTAATCCTACCTTTCAGCACCCGGTCTGTAGCCCTGCAGCTTACAGCACTTTAGGTGCAGGTCCAGGTACTTTTTAAAAGAGTTGAGGGTCCCTGCCTCTACCACCAATTCGAGCAGTGAATTCCATACACCCACCACCCTCTTTGTAAAAAAGTTTTTCCTCATGTCCCCTCTAATCCTTCCGCCAATCAGTTTAAATCTATGTCCTCTAGTTCTTGAACTCTCCGCTAGGGGAAACAGGTACTTCCTGTCTACTCTATCTGGGCCCCTCATAATTTTGTACACCTCAATCAAGTCACCCCTCAGCCTCCTCTACTCCAAGGAAAACAACCCCAGCCTATCCAATCTCTCCTCGTAGCTGCAATTTTCAAGCCCTGGCAACATTCTTGTAAATCTTCTCTGCACTCTCTCCAGAGCAATTACGTCCTTCCTGTAATGTGGTGACCAGAACTGCTCACAATACTCCAGCTTATCAGCGTTTTATACAGTTCCATTATTACATCTCTGCTTTTGTATTCTATACCTCGGTTAATAACGGAGAGCATTCCGTATGCCTTCTTTACAACCTTATCTACCTGTACTGCCACCTTCAGAGACCTGTGCACATGCACTCCAAAGTCTCTCACTTCCTCTACCCCTCTCAATATAGTCCCGTTTACTGCGTATTCCCTTTTACTGTTTGCCCTCCCTAAGTGCATTACCTCACACTTCTCCGGGTTGAAATCCATTTGCCACTTTTCCGCCCACTCCACCAACCCATTGATATCTTCTTGGAGTCTACAGTTATCCTCTTCACTATTAACTACACGGCCAATTTTTGTGTCGTCTGCAAATTTGCCAATCATGCCCCCTACATTCAAGTCCAAATCATTAATATATACCACAAACAGCAAGGGATCCAACACTGAACCCTATGGCACACCACTGGAAACGGATTTCCATTCGCAAAGACATCCATCGACCTTTGCCCTTTGTTTCCTGTAACTGAGCCAATTTTGGATCCAATTCGCCACATTTCCCTGTATCCCATGGGCTTTTACCTTTCTGACCAGTCTGCCATGTGGGACCTTGTCAAATGCCTTACTAAAATCCATGTAGACAACATCCACTGCACTATCCACATCAATCCTCCTTGTCACTTCCTCAAAGAATTCAATCAGATTTGTAAGGCATGACCTTCCATGCTAACTATCCCTGACTAAACCATGCCTTTCCAAGTGACAGTTTATCCTATCTCTCAGTACTGATCCTAATAGTTTGCCCATCACCGAGGTAAGACCGACCGGCCTATAATTGTTCGGCCTTTCCCTCGTACCCTTTTTAAACAATGGTACTACGTCTGCAGTCTTCCAGTCCTCCGATACCTCCCCTATATCTCGTGAAGATTGGAAAACGATCCTCTGAGCATCCGCTATTTCCTCCCTGGCTTCCTTCAATAGCCTGGGAAACAATCCATCCTTTCAGAAGGGATTTGATGAAGTGCCGCATAAGAAATCGGTTAAGAAAATTAGGATCCATGCCATAAAGGGAAAAGTGCTGGTATAGATAGAGAGATGGCCGAAAGGCAGTCAGAAAAGGATATAGGGTTGGATGCTCAGCATGGGGTCAAATGGGATACTGAGGTTGCGAATAGTCAGCTTCAACCCACTGAAGTTATGGCAAGAAATTGGGAGAACCCCCACAGAAATTCAGGGCCATAGTTTGTTTTTTTTACTTTGCTTAATGCTCCTTGAGTGCCAATTCCTGGAGTATTAAGGAAAGGAAATAGGAGTGGAGACCCGTAACAGCAGAATGCATCTAATTTATGTAAATGACACAGGAATCACATCACATCTCCTTCTATGTTATATTTTGGGGATTCTGCCACTTGCCTTGAAGGCCAACCGAGCAAACTGGGCATCAGAGTTTGTGGGTGTGCCCTTTAAGTTAAGAGGACATGTAAAAAGGCAGCCAACAAGTTCCACCCAATGCAGGTAAGCTTTTTTTCCCCCTAATTCTTGTGTGCAGTAGGACTACACTGCAGAGGGGAAGGCCATTTGGCTATTGTTTCTGTAGGCAGCCAGTAGTCCAAATATGTACTTCGAATTTCCGCAATGACCTCAGGATGTCCCAAAGTGCTTCACAGTCAATGAAGAATTTTTGTAATGTAGTTACTGTTATAATGTAGAGAAACATGATAGCTAATTTGAGCACAGCACGGTCCCACAAACAGCAATTAGATAAATGACTAGATAATGGAGTTAATTTTAACTTTTGGTGATAGTGTATCAGAATGGAAAGGAAAATCGGGAGAGGTGTATAATGGATGGCCGTTCTGATATCACCCGTTTTACATTATCGCCAAAAGTTCAAATTAGCCCAATCTGTTTTACTGATATTGGCTGAGGAATAAATGTTGGTCAAGACGCTGGGACAACTCCCCTGCTCTTTTTCCAATTGTGCCAGGGGATCGAATACATCTTATCTAAAAGATGGTACCTCTGACAGTACAGCTCTCCCTCGGTATTGCACCCAAAATGTCACTCTAAATGATGTGCCCAAGTTTCTGGAGTGGGGTTGAACCCATGATCTTCTGACTCAGAGGTGGGATTGCTACCACCGAGCCAAGGCTAAGGATTTTTTTTATTATTGACATAGTTATAGCCACAGCTAAATATAGCAAACCTTGACCTATGTACAGAAACTGGTATTGCTACCTCTGAAGCACAGTCAGGATTACTCTTCAAAAATGCTATTGTGGCTGGGTTATGATATTGAATTTTAGTCTGCAACACTTAGATTTTCCTTTGAGATTTTGTTCTCAAAGCTGGTCGTTTTCACTCAGCAGCAATATTTGTATTTGGTGAAAGCTTGTCATCCATAATTTCATATGAGGAATTATGGTAACCGCAAGGCAGCGCATCATGGTGAAAGGCCAGGGGTTTGATTTTAACTTGGAGCCAGGAACTCAGCAGGTTGGCGGATTTGTGAGTGGGGAACCCCGAGGTCAAGTGTGCGTGTTTAAATTTGCAATTGCATCTTGATTGCAGGCAATTATCTTTGCTTCCGGGTTCCGCGTCTCCAAGCTACACAGCGTGCCTACTGTGCAACCGAATGACGCAATTTAAAGCCCACTATTTAAAGGGCCAGTCCAAGAATGGATTTTGAAGGAGAAAGGCGAAATGGAGTCCAGGAAAGCAAAGGCTGCCCCTGGATTTAATGATGCCTTCCTGGATGTACTGCTAGCTGCAGTGAGAGCCAGGAGGGAGGTATTGTTTCCAATGGATGGTAGGAAGAAATCTGGCTCTAAAATCAAAAATGCTTGACTGGAGGTGGCAGAAGCAGTGAGCAGCAGGGGCACGGTGCCCAGGTCTTGGGTTCAGTGCAGGAAGTGTTTTAATGACCTAACTAGGTCAGGAGAAGTGAGTACAGTTGCTGACTCACCCACATCCTGTGTTGTTCAATACTACCCCTCCACCTCGTCACTCTGCGATGGCACGCCTACCCCATCCCATAACTCCTCACACCCACTTAAGTGTTAGCAGCAGCAATCATCCTTCACTTTCTATGCACTTCCTCAACTTCCCACTTATTCACTCACCACTGCCACTCACCCCAATTCTGATGCAACGTGATGTATCTGTCTGATAGCCACCCTCTGACGCATCTCTTTCATGGTCAGCCTTACCCAAAACAATGCATTCATAGGGTGAATACGTCACCTTCAGTCACTCACAGGTCTGTTCTTTCTCCCCTTGTAGGAGAAGAGAGTGCAAAACGCAAGGGACAAGAGCAGAACTGGAGTTGGCCCACCACATAGTGGAAGTGACAGATGTGGAGGAGGAGGCCATGGAAATATGTCGGACTGTCACATGCCTATCCATCAGAGATGGAGAGACTGGAAATTTGCAGATGGCTGGTGACAGAACTTTAACATTTTTCACATACATGATGAATTGATTTTATCAATGATGTAACTGTGCCAGACCTCAGCATGGTCAGTGGAAAGATTGTCACTTTTGCGATGAATTATTAATATCACTTTCTGTTGTCTTCCAGGGCTTCACACCTTCATGAGGTATCAGCAGAAATGGAAGAAAGTGATTCCTCAGAGGAGTTCATTCCTTCTGAGGGTGTACCGTCACATTACATGGAGCCATGCACCAGCGCTGATACGCACACTTCAGTGGGTCCTGTTAGGCAGTTGGTTGGGTTGTTTCCTGGTGATTCACCACTCACAAGTGAACACAACCAGACACTGGCGGCAGAAGCAGCTGTGGAGAGCCCGTGTCGGGGGGGGGCACACTCCTCTCTAAGCTTTGCTCAGCTGGACATAGATGCTGAACCTCGGGGGCCATCATTGAGAAGGAGAATGATAGACGTGCAGAAGCAACTTTGCGAGGTAATGGAAAAAGTGCCACACACACTCTCCACAATAGCGGAGAGGATGGAGGAGTCCGCTATGGTGGATTGGTGGTGCAGACAAGTGCAAGAAGGTCTGTGATGGAGGGAATGGTAGCCTCCATTGAACTTCAAGCACGGCCTTCAAATGAGTCCATGCAGGCCATGACAACGGCCGTGCGGACTCTGGATGTCAACATATCTGCCGCCTTAAACAGGCAGACAGATACTTTAGCCGTGGTCTTACAACACAGCACATCTGCTCACCAACCTGCTGGCCAGCAGAATGGTGGGACTGATGTTGCGCTGGCCTGGGAGAGAGATGATGGCAAAAAGGGACATGGGAGTGGGGACTCCACTCAAAGCGCACCCACGTCTCACCTGTTGCCCCCCCTCAACCAATACCCACAATGCTGCCTCCTCCCCCGATAGTCGAGTCTGCTTCTGCACAGGTGCAGGTGGAGCAGTCTTTGGCGGGGCCCCCACGGGCTCCAAAACCCAGAGGTCGCAGGCCGAGAGCATCTCAGCAATCAGGGCAGGGATCTGAGCAACCTTCCACTACCTCTGTTGAAGCCACAGGGGACACACCACATAGAAGCGGTAGAAAGAGAAAGGCTAAGCAATTGTAACTCATCAAAGGTATGCACAAGAGTGTTTGATGAGCTGTCATGTTGTTAATTTATATTTTTTTTGTTATGGCACATTAAATTTAATCAGTTTCATCACCAATGCCATGTCTTGGCTATTATTGAGTCCCTTTTGTGAATTTGCCCTTTCATGTGCTTCATCATGAATGCCAAGACATTATGCCACCCAATGGGCGCGTGTGCAATGGGTGTATGCATGAATGAAGGACTGTTTTGTGCAAAGGGAGTGGTGGTTGTTCCAGGTGGCCTGAGTATTTCAAAGTCTTCAATTTGTCTGAGAGAACTGAGTGCCCAGCTGCAATACCTCACCTTTTATTGAGATGTGTCAATCACTTGTTTAAAGGGCCAAATGGGCTTCGGCTGCAACTTACCTCTGTTTCAATAATGCGTTGCGGAAGCCACGGGAGACTTTTTCAGGAGTAATTAAATCCGTTTCTGTTGCAGAATCCAGAAAAAGTACCTAACGTACTTCAACTACCTGAATTGGCCCATTAAATATCAGCCCGCCGGCTTTAAGTTGGGATGGGACTTCTGGGCTTCTGTGCATGCACGCATCCTAATGCGCCTGGATTAAACCCGGAAGTGGGCATGTTGGAGCCGGGATGTGGTCCTGCTCCAAAAAGCTGCTACTCCTACCCACCCCCAACCCATCCATTCTCGGGGGTTAAAATTACCCCCTAAGGCCACACCTGTCATCCTCCACACCATACAGAACTCAATCTCAGCCGAGTTGCTTTTGCTGGAGATAAGGCGAAAGGGGGTGAGAAGGAGGGAATATTGAAAAGATAATCAACATGACAAGATCCTATTCACCTCAGTGACCAGCTCAGATCACTACCGGAAGAGGTCTAAGATCAAACTGTTTTCCCACCATAGCCTGAGGAGACTAGTTAAAAACTAGTTAAGAAGATAGGTTTTACAACCGCACCAAATAAAAATCCCAACATAAAACCTTTAAGTGCATATTATTTTCAAATAAATATGAAGCATTTAAAATTGATATGCAAAATATAGTGAGTAAAGTGCAGTTATGTTTGACACATAATATTCTTAAATAAATATATGAAACTGTGTTTCTTTGACATTATCAATGTAATGTTCATTTGTGAATGAGTTGCTTTATCTTATCATAATCTAAGATGTTCTCTCAGTTAATTTCTTGCTCAGACTAAGATTATTAAACTACAATTCTGCTAATGATAGTTGACTGAATTAGCTTTGCAGCAAGGACCAGCATTCTGCTTGCATCTCCAGAACATAACCCAGACTGTCGGAGCATGACCTCCTCGTATGTTCTGCAGGGGTTAAATCTGTAGGTAAGGCATACATTTAGCTGAAACCATCTTGGCGGCACAACCTTCCCTGTTACAATAAAGTTAAAGGTCACATCAATACAATCTCAGTATTAAGCAGTGTTGACAGTATGTGGACATCAGAGCTGTAATTAAAAAGCCATTCAGCTGACTAGGAGAAATGCAATTTGGACCACAGTCAGTCGCTGCTTCCCAGCAATTTATTTAGCTGGGGAACATCCTCAGGCAAGGACTGGAGATGGCAAAATGATCTGATTCCAGTACTCTTCATGCATAGGAAATTCAGTTAAAATCCCTAATGTACAGACAAGTTAAATTGATGTTACGGCAGAGGTTGAAACACTCACTCGCACTGGAGGCAATGGTTCAGAAATAAATGACCTGAATTTTTAGTAGGATTTTGTAACTTATTCGTCACCAATTTCACTTTTAAAAAATTACACTTCAGAAAAGCTGGCTTCCCCTTTGTGTCACTGTAATTTTTTCCTAAGCTTAAACAATTTATCAGACGTACAGTGTTGCATATGCAAGTGATCGACAGGGTCATTCTGACCTCTATGCTGCACATTGGAAGGGTTGTGATGTTCCAGACACTCGGGACCAAAGATTGTTGGTATTTTTATCCTTAGGAATTACACAAGACCATTAAAGTGAGACAGATTTGTGGTAACGATCTACGTTTGTTGGAAGCTAGGCTGTGGAAGCCAGAACACTTCACTTGTGACCCATGAAGGGGGAATCTTAACCTCTGATGCGGAAACTTTCTCTGCTATTGTGTACGATTGATCATTATTGTTTTTGCCTAGTGGATGAAAATTTTGTTAAAATTTCCAAAGAAAAATGAGACACAGCAATTTTAGAAAACAAATTTCTAAATGTATTAATAGTATAAACATACACTGTTGCACCAAAAAATAAAATGCTGTTTTTCATATGTACCTTTTAAAATTATGGCCATATTAAAAAGCTGGTATCATTAGATAAAAGTGTGGTGATTGTGATACCATGAAATTGTTGTATCATTTACTATGCTTGCCATTAAAAGTTTATTATTTTTATTGAAAAAAAAACTGTTCCAGGAATTGAATCGGTCTAAAGATTTCTTATTGAGACACTAGCCCCCCTTTAACAGGTCCTGAACATTACACACCGACACAAACAACAGCAACTGCACAAGCTAGGGCCGAAAGGCAAGGCACTCCTGAGAAGGGTATAACTGATTTTCCATCTTTTTATACTTATCAGGATGACACACTTAAGAGAAGTATGCTGTGGTGCAAAATCAATAATACAAATATTAGAACATTGTTTAAAGAACTTATAGTACAATATTTATATTGGGTACTCAGATCAAAGTTTAGAAGTGTATGGATTTCAATTTTTTATACTTAAAAGACACTTTCTTTATCTTTACATACAACAGAATGGGCTCCCATACAAATTAACTGAAAAAAATTCAGGGTTAGAAAGAAACTTGGCATTTAAGAAGACGGAGGTGCTTTACAGGTATAGGCTTGTGCAGAGTGAAATATACATTCAATGCACTGCGAATTGCTAATAACTATTTCTCTCACAATCCAAAGGCAAACGTCTAGTCAGAAAAAGAAAAATTGAGACATTGTGTAAGAGAATTACCAATCATGATTAGTTAACAGTGACATATAAAATGATACATAGCTTTATTTAGGCTGACACCAGAGACTGTACAGACCTGGTATGTTCTCTTTCACTGTTGTTTTAGTTTTACCCCAGCAGCTTTTTTTTTCTAATATGACTGAAAGCCTTTATTCAATTATCGAGAGACTCTTGGAGGACCTAGAGAGGACTACTTTTCTCCTTACTTTGTCACAGGTCTCCAAGCAGATGACAAAGCTTCACAGTCAGTCTCCTACTCAACCTGATGAGTCTGTCCCAGATGCTGAGATCAAGTCACAGGATTTTTTTGTGGGAGCTGGGCATGCCAGACAGAGCTGCAATTTTCTTGTCTCCATTTGTCTTTTCATCTTTTACCTACCTTTTCTTCTGATCTGATCGCATACCTGCCTCATTTTGGGCCCTAGTATAGTCTTTTAATACTATATAGAATTGGGAATTGAATACTTGAGGGGTACCCTTGATGACTATACTATAGGTACACCACTTTTGAGCCCGTTTGAGAATCCATTCACCTATTAGGGTCTCCTCTTAATACTTAATCCCATCTCAAATATTCTCCTTTATTTCGATTATAATTTTAACCGCTTCAGAGTCTTTTGTCGTGTTGTCATGTATGTTGAGGAGGCATCTCAAGAGTAGCCGGTTTGGTCTCCTGTTTCTCTACAGCCACAAGCTCGACAATGTTTTCATTATCACAGCTGTCCCCCAGTCTTTTGCTGTGACTCTTTCTTGTTGGAGATGGTCATAACCGGACAATGTGTGGCGCGAATGTTACTTGCCACTTATCAGCCCAAGCCTGGATATTGTCCAGGCCTTACTGCATGTGAGCATGGACTGCTTCATTATCTGTGGAATTGCGAATGGAGCTGAACACTGTGCAGCCGTTAGCCAGCTAATTTAGGGAAGTGAGGTCTCCCTTTCCCAGAGTCCACGTGCGTAGGCTCCCACTTTGAAAACAGTGCTCCTTTAAAGTATTCAAAGCTGTAGGAGGAATTTCAATTCTCTTTTTGAGTTTACCTCTAAGGCAAACTAATGCTCGATGCAGGCTTGGTCCAAATGAAATAGTTTTCTTTGTTTTTCAACCGACGTTGCGCTTTTGGTGTTGGGGTTGGCGGGTGGGGGGACCTTGCCCACTGGCAGCATGTATCAGAAATTTGGATGCACGCTGTGTATGCTTCATTAACCATTTAAAATGTATGGTCAGCAAATCGAGTGCTACACACGCCCAAATTTCCAATATCCGTTTCCACTGGGCAAGCTCCCCAACAGGAGCATTAATTCAAGAAATTACTCCTGAAGTTCCCATTCTATGAAAATCTGAGCATAGTTCACAACAAATAGAAGAAAACTACATCCACAAAACTGGAGTCATTTTTATAATTTTAAAAAAGAAACTCAGTGGGCCCGATAATAACGCAGAGGCGAGTTGTGAGCTAGGTGGGGCGGGAGGGGGGTGGTGGGGGCGATAGCAGGCTCGAAACCCGGATAATGTTTGGGCGAGTGGGTATGTCCGATTTCAATCTGGATACTTAATTATCATTTTACTTCCGGGTTTCGCTTCTCTAATGCACGTGAGTGGGTGCGATGAGCACCTGCATTGTGCGATCTCAACTTGATTATTTAAAGGGCCAATTCAAAGCTGGAATTTGGAGGAGTTGGGAGCATTTGGAAAGACAAGATAAAGTTAGGAGTCAGGACATTCAAAGGCTGCGCCCCGTTTCAACAATGCCTCACTAGTTGTATTGCTGGGTGCAGTAAGGAGCAGAAAGGATGAACTCTTCCCCAGCAACGGGAAGAAGAAACCTGCTGCTATCACCAAGTCGGCATGGTTAGAGATGGAAGAGGAGGTTAGCAGCAGGAGTATTGTGCCCTGTACCTGGATCCTGGAAGCGCTTTAATGTCCTAACCAGGTCAGGAAAGGTGAGTAAAGTTGCAGATTCACCTACATCTTGTAGTGCACAACACCACCGCCCCCCAAACCCCCGCCAACTCTGTCTTGTCAAGCATACTCCATCACATCACTCCTCACACCCACTTAAGTTTCAAGAGCACCCATCATTCAATTTCTATGCGCTTGCTCATGTCCCCATTTATCCATCCACCACTGCCGCTCACCCTAATCCTTATACAATGTGATGCCACCTCAGTCAGATCACCCAATTGTAAACACACATCCTCAAATGCATACCAGTGGCAATCGTGATCTATCTGCCTGATAGTCATAGAGTCATAGAGTCACAGAGTTATACAGCACGGATAGAGGCCCTTCGGCCCATCGTGTCCGCGCCGGCCATCAGCCCTGTCTACTCTAATCCCATATTCCAGCATTTGGTCCGTAGCCTTGTATGCTATGGCATTTCAAGTGCTCATCCAAATGCTTCTTGAATGTTGTGAGGGTTCCTGCCTCCACAACCCTTTCAGGCAGTGAGTTCCAGACTCCAATCACCCTCTGGGTGAAAAAGTTCTTTCTCAAATCCCCTCTAAGCCTCCCGCCTTTTACCTTGAATCTATGTCCCCTTGTTATAGAACCCTCAACGAAGGGAAAAAGCTCCTTAGTATCCATCCTATCCGTGCCCCTCATAATTTTGTACACCTCAATCATGTCCCCCCTCAGCTTCCTCTGCTCCAAGGAAAACAAACCCAATCTTCCCAGTCTCTCTTCATAGCTGAAGCGCTCCAGCCCTGGTAACATCCTGGTGAATCTCCTCTGCACCCTCTCCAAAGCGATCACATCCTTCCTGTAGTGTGGCGACCAGAACTGCACACAGTACTCCAGCTGTGGCCTAACCAGTGTTTTATACAGCTCCATCATAACCTCCTTGCTCTTATATTCTATGCCTCGGCTAATAAAGGCAAGTATCCCATATGCCTTCTTTACCACCTTATCTACCTGTTCCGCCGCCTTCAGGGATCTGTGAACTTGCACACCAAGATCCCTCTGACCCTTTGTCTTGCCTAGGGTCCTCCCATTCATTGTGTATTCCCTTGCCTTGTTAGTCCCTCCAAAGTGCATCACCTCGCACTTTTCCGGGTTAAATTCCATTTGCCACTGTTCCGCCCATCTGACCAACCCATCTATATCGTCCTGCAGACTGAGGCTATCCTCCTTGCTATTTACCACCCTACCAATTTTTGTATCATCAGCGAACTTACTGATCATACCTTTTACATTCATATCCAAGTCATTAATGTAGACCACAAACAGCAAGGGACCCAGCACCGATCCCTGTGGTACCCCACTGGCCACAGGCTTCCAGTCACAAAAACAACCTTCGACCATCACCATCTGCCTTCTGCCACTAAGCCAGTTTTGTATCCAAAGTGCCAAGGCACCCTGGATTCCATGGGCTCGTACCTTCTTGACCAGTCTCCTGTGGGGGACTTTATCGAAGGCCTTACTGAAATCCATGTATACCACATCCACTGCGTTACCCTCATCCACATGCCTAGTCACCCCCTCAAAAAATTCAATCAAATTAGTCAGACATGATCTTCCCTTGACAAAGCCATGTTGACTATCCCTGATTAATCCTTGCTTCTCCAAGTGGAGACTAATTTTGTCCTTCAGAATTTTTTCCAATCATTTTCCGACCACTGATGTTAGACTCACTGGCCTGTAGTTCCCCGGTTTTTCCCTACTCCCCTTCTTGAATAATGGTACTACATTAGCGGTTCTCCAGTCCTCTGGCACATCCCCTGTGGCCAGAGAGGTTCTGAATATATGTGTCAGAGCCCCCGCAATCTCCTCCTTTGCCTCACACAGTAGCCTGGGATACATTTCGTCCGGGCCTGGGGATTTATCCATTTTTAGGCCTGCTAAAACCGCCAATACCTCCTCCCGCTCGATGTTAATATGTTCGAGTATATCACAGTCCCCCTGCCGTATTTCTATGTCTACATCGTCCTTCTCCATAGTGAAAACAGATGCAAAAAATTCATTTAGAACCCCTCCTACATCTGCCGGCTCCACACACAGATTGCCATTTTTGTCCCTAATGGGCCCTATTTTTTCCCTAGTCATCCTCTTACCCTTAATATACTTATAAAACATCTTAGGATTTTCCTTTATTTTGCTCGCCAGTGTTATTTCATGGCCCCTCCTTGATCTCCTAATTTCTTTTTTAAGTATCCCCCTGCACTTTTTGTACTCCTCTTGGGCTTCATCCGTCTTTAGCCTTTTGTATCTGCCAAAAGCCCTCCTTTTTTTCCTAATCCATTCTCGTATATCCCCTGACATCCAAGGTTCCCTGGAGTTCTTGGAACCACCCTTGACCTTTACGGGAACATGTTGCCATTGTATGGTCTCAATCTCCCTTCTGAAAGACTCCCATTGCTCCGATGCGGATTTTCCTACAAGCAGCTGATCCCAGTCCATTTTGGCCAGATCCTGCCTTATCCTATTAAAATCGGCCTTCCCCCAATTTAGAACCTTTATTTCCGGCCCCTCCCTGTCCTTTTCCATGACCACCTTAAATCTCACCGAATTATGGTCACTGTCACCAAAGTGCTCACCTACTAGCACTTCTTCCACTTGGCCGGCCACATTCCCTAGAATTAGGTCCAGTACCGCCCCCTCTCTTGTAGGACTTTCTACATGCTGGCTCAAAAAGCTCTCCTGGATGCACGTTAAGAATTTTGTACCCTCTAAGCCTTTTACACTCTGAGTATCCCAGTTAATATTGGGGAAGTTGAAATCCCCCACTATTATTACCCTATTATTTGCACAATTTTCTGAGATTTGCCTACATATCTGTTCCTCTATCTCCCCCTGACTGTTTGGGGGCTTATAGTACACTCCCATCAAAGTGCTTGCCCCTTTTTTGTTTTTAAGCTCCACCCATATGGCCTCATTAGAGGAACCTGCTAATATATCATCCCTCCTTATGGCAGTAATTGATTCTTTAATTAATATTGCGACCCCCCCTCCTCTTATACCTCCCCCTCTGTCTCGCCTGAAGATTCTGTACCCCGGAATATTGAGCTGCCAGTCTTGCCCCTCCCTCAACCATGTCTCTGTGACAGCAACAATATCATACTCCCATGTGTTTATCAACACCTTCAGTTCATCCACCTTATTCGCAAGACTCCTTGCATTAAAATAGATGCCATCCAGCCTTGCCCTCACATATTTGCCCTGTCTTCCAAGCTGACTTGTTTTTTTCTCTATATTTGGCTGCACATTACCCCCAATTGTAGCTCCACTCTGTATCCCATCCCCCTGCCAAGTCGCCCTCATCGAATGCACTGCATCCATCAGGTGAACACATTCATAGGTCTGTCGTTCCCCCTTGCAGGAGAAGAGAGCACAAAATACAAGGGAGAGGGAGAGGATTGGAGGTGGCCTGCCACAGCTAGTGCAGCTGACATCTACAGAGGAAGAAGCCACGGAGATCAGTGGCATATCTGTGTCCCTGACCATCGGAGAAGGAGATCCAGGGACTTTGCAGCTGCCTGGTAACAGCATTAAATATCTTCAGCCCACATCTCATACAAGACTCATGTTAACTTGATTTTAGCACCGAGTGAAACATGATCATCTTAATTATGCCAAGTAGCAAAATTTTTACATTGTCAGTAGTAATTCATATCCGTCTCCTCTCCTCCAGGGTTTTCACATGGTGAACAGCAGTCCGTGGACCTTCCGGACCCTCACAGGAGCTGATTCTGTCTGAGGGTGCGCTGGCACAGGACTCATGCAAACCAGGCACCAGTGCAAATACATGCACTTTAGTGGGTCCTGTTGGATAGTTAGGTGGATTTTCACCTGGTGAGTCACAGTTCACAAGTGAGCAAGAACAGAGAGTGGTAGTAGGGACAGCTGTGGAGAGTCTGAGTCAAAGGGTGCACTCCTCTCCAAGCTCTGCTCGCTGGACACAGATGCTGAACGCAAGGGGCCGTAAATGGAAAGGATAATCATGGAAGAACAGTAGCAAATTTGTGAGGTACTGACAGTCGTACTAGTCTAAATGGGATAGAGGAGCAGAGGGATCTGGGAGTACAGAAACATAAATCACTAAAAGTAGTGACGCAGGTTAATAAGGTCATTCAAAAAAGCAAACCAAGCACTGGGGTTCATTTCTAGAGGAATAGAATTGAAAAGCAGAGAAGTTATGTTAAACTTGTATAGAATCTTGGTTAGACCACACTTGGAGTACTGTGCACATATTATAAAAAGGATCTAGAGGCATTGGAGAAGGTGCAAATAAGATTTACTCGGATGATACCAGAATTGAGAGGTTATACCTATCGGGAAAGATAGAGATTTTCTCTAGAAAAAAGAAAGACTGTGGGGTGACCTGATAGAGGTCTTTAAGTTTATGAAAGGGTTTGATAGGATAGACGTAGAGAAGATGTTTCCACTTGCAGGGGAGATCAGAATTCTAGGCCATAAATATAAGATAGTCACTAATAAATCCAATAGGGAATTCAGGAGAAACTTCTTGACCCAGAGAATGGTGAGAATGTGGAGCTCGCTACCACAAGGAGTAGTTGAGGCGATTATCATAGGTGCACTTAAGGGGATGCTGGATAGACACATGAGGGGGAAAGGAATAGAAGGATATGTTGAGAGGGTTAGATGAAGTGGAGAGAGAGGAGGCTCGTGTGGAGCATAAACACCGGCAGTGACCTGTTGGGCCGAATGGCCTGTTTCTGTGCTGCACATTCTATGTAATTCTACTTAATTCTATGTCTCCACAATAGCAGAGAGGATGGAGGAGTCCAGCTCATGCATTTGTGAATTGATGTTGCAGGCCATTGCGAGAATGTCTGCCATGGATAGAGTGGCCTCCTCTGTGGAACTTCAATCGCAACAATCAAACCAGTCCATGTAGGCCATGACCATGACCACGCAGACTATGGATGGCAACATGACTGCTGCCTTAAAAAGGATGACAGATATCTTAGACGTGTCCTTACAATGTATCACTGATCTTCACCAAGCTGCTCTCCTGCGGAGATGTAGGATTGATGTGCCATTGACCCAGGAGAGAGATGATGGCGAAATTGGTCATGGAAGTGGGAAATCCACTCAAAGCGCTCCCACATCTCACCTGTTGCTCCCCCCTCAGTCAGTACCCGACATGCTGCCTTCTTTCCCGATGGCCCCTGCACAGGTGCAGACGGAGCAGTCTTTGGCATGGTTCTCATGGGCTCCAACACCCAGAGGTCATCGGCTAAGAGCATCTCAGCAACCAGAGCAGGGATCGGAGCAGCCTGCCTCTACCTCTGCTGAAGCCACAGCGGTTGCACCATGTAGGAGCGGTCGGCAAAGGAAGTGAAAAACTTAGTAGTTTACCAAGGATATGTACATGGGTGTTTGTGAAAATGTTACATAAAATTTATTAATTTTCACCACTTCCTCGTGATGCCCATTCTTGCGTGTCGGACGGGAACTCACCTTTTCAGTCGCTTGGTGATGAATGTGAAGACATGAATTGATGGGGACCAATTGGAGCATGTGCAATGGGTGGATGGTTGGTTACAGGACTGCTTTATGTCAGTGGTGGGGGGTGGAGGGGAGGGTGGTGGAATGTGATAGTTACTTTGGTCCAGTGTGAGTGACTAACTGAACCTTCGAGCTATTAGGCCATCCCTTACATCCCGAGCAGCAATGTGAGTGGCTGGTCTGCCACATCTTCATCTTCCTCCTCCTCATCCTCGTCCTCCTCCTCGACATTGGAATCCTCATCAGATGGTGAGTGATGAGCGCTTTGTTCCTCCTCCTCCTCTAGTCCTCACTGCTGTGCAATGTTGTGCAGAACGTAGCACACCATGATCATTCTGGAGCCCCTCGCTGGTGAATACTAAAAGGCACCTCCAGACCTGTCCAGGCATCTGAAGCACATTTTAAGCATGCCGGTGGCTTGCTCAGGGTTGTCATATGGCTGTCGTACCACTCTTGGGATTCATTGGTGGAGTTCCTCAGAGCTGTCATCAGCCAGGTTTGAAGCAGGTATCCTTTGTTGCCCGGCAGCCAACCCTTTAAGGCTGGTTCCAGATCTGAACATGTTGGGGATGTTGGACTGGCGCAGAATGAAAGCAACATGGCAGCTTCCAGGGAATCTGGCCCACACCTGCATGAACCTTTTCTTGTGGTTGCACACCAGTTGCACATTGACGGAATGAAATCCCTTGCATGAATACTCCTGGTTGATCTGTGGTGCTCAGATTGCTATGTGTTTGCAATTGATGGCACCCTGTTCCTTTTGGAAACCAGCCAGAGATGCGAATCCAAGTATCCACTCATTCTGGCTATTGCAGGAGAAGTTTACATAACTCCCAGCCCTGGCAAACAATCTATCTGTCACCTGCCATGTGCATTTATATGCTGCCGATTGGGAGACCCTGGATATATCTCCGATGGTGCCCTGGAAGGAGCCAAAGGCAAAAAAATTGAGGGCAGTGATGACTATCACAGGGTAATGCGTGGCCACCAGGTCCGTCCAGGAGCAGCTCATCTTTTAGGAGGCTGCAGATGTCTGTGACCACCTAATGTGTCAATCTGAGCCTTTGGAAGCACTGCTCTTCCGAGAGGTCAAGGAAGCTGAGCCTCTATCTGTACACCCCTGTTAGTTGGGTAGTGGCCCTGTTAAGTGGCCTCCTGTGAACTCAACCTCTCTGTTGCTCCCCTCTCTGTTGTCCACCTCTCTGTTGCCCACCTACAGCTCCCACCACAACACAACCTTGCTGATGTGGCTGATGATTGTCTTCCTTGTCTGAAGGCCAATCTAAAGCAGTCATGGCACCACCCATCCTGATGTTCTCTGTGTGAACACTTTCAAACTGTATAAATACATCTGTCACAACAGGCGCTCTCACCAAACTATTTCCCAGAGGGAACTGAGAAAGTAGCTGTGAGCATTGAGCTTTTATTTATATCAGGACACCTGACCTTTAACCATCCCCATGAAGTGCCGCTCAATCTCGCCTCTGTTTTACTGCCGAGAAACCCGTGCTGGAGGCATTAATTGTGAATGGCGGCCAAAATCTCATGAAAGGACACCTACTAACATATTATAATCATGGACCCGCCTCTCCAGATTGGGTTACTCTGCCGCATCCAAACCCGCCTCCATTAAACCGGATGTAGGCGTGTTCATGGCGGGTTGGATCGGGTTTCAGTTTTTTTCAAAGTTTACCCTCTCCCCCTCTCACCTCCACCCCCCCCCCCCCCCCCCCACCCCGCCGCTGTCCTGCTCATTGTGGGGGGCTGAAATTCCCCCTTGTGATTCAGAATTAATTTTTCTGCATCCATCAAGTTGAGAAATGTTAGCATTGATGAATGCAATGTATTTCCATTTTTTGTATCTCATATTATCAAGCATGTCAGGCTTAGCAAGGCCCTGAAAAAGTAAAGTTACTTTTATTCCGCCCAACAATGAGAGCCTTCTGTTCAGTATCATAGAGCTACGTTTTTACTGACAAAATCACATGCTAATAACTTTCAAAATGTTCACTTGCAGCATAGAGCAGAAGATTGCTTCTGGACAAGGAAAAAGATTGATTTGTTATTTATTGGGCTTTTATTTTACACTTAGGATGGCACAGAATTGCAGATAAGTTTTTATTAATCTGCTTTTTGAGTTGCTTTGTGGGACTTCTCTTTAAGGTGTCAGAATAGGATTGTTAAATTTTCACTCAGGAGCTTGGGGTGAATTATGTTCCAGAAAAGGTGAACTGAAAAGCAAAGCAACTTGATAGCTTGTGAGAAATATCATCATCAGACAGGCAGCATCCTTTTATCTCCAACCTATCACTGTTGTTTTCCCCTGATTTTATGCTACATCCAAACACCAGTAGCCCTGATTCAGCTCTTCCCTACCCAACTGATACAACTTCTCATCTGAACTAAAATTTGCTTGAAAATAACTGCTTCAGGTCGTCGCTTTTGCTCATTAAAAAGCTACGTGAAGCTCCCCTGCTCAGAGGTCCGTCGATAGCTCAATGGGTAAATGTACCATCTGGTGTGGTACTGAGCCATACAGACAATTTCCAGATTTGATCCCATAGTTAGGCAATATCAGCTTTACCATCCCTAGGCTAAGGAGATAAGCATCAAAAACAAAGGCTGGATTCCTACTTCACTGACCTACATTGGCTGCCGGTCAACCAACACTACAATTTTAAAATTCTCATCTTCATGTTTAAATCTCTCCATGGCCTCGCCCCTCCCTATCTATCTCCACCAGATCTACAACCCTCCGAGAACTCTGCGTTCCTCCAACTCTGACCTCTTGTGCATCCCCCCCCCCGCCACCCCCACTTGCTTCGTTCCACCACTGGTGGCCGTGCCTTCAGCCATCTAGGCTCTAAGCTCTGGAATTCCCTCCCCAAGCTCTTCGCCTCTCCACCTCTCTCTTCTCCTTTAAGATGCTGCTTAAAACCTATCTCTTTGACCAAGTATTTGGTCGCCTGTCCTATTGTCTCCTTCTTTGGCTCTGCGTCAATTTTTGCCTTATTACGCTCCTGTGAAACGCTTTAGGACGTTTTACTACGTTAAATGCAAGTTGTTGTTGTTGCTTCTTATCAGTGTCGAGTCACCCTTATTGGAAATGTGCACATGTCAACAGGCTGTTTGGCTGTGATGTCCTGTCTCCTCCACTTCCCTCCCGTTCCATGGTCATATAGTATCTCTATCCAAGCTCACACATAAAGAGTGGCAATTTGGGTGAGGCACTCAAGGGCTTCTGGCACCAGCGTACTCTACTGCAGGACAAGATGATGCCTTTGAGAGAGGAGGAAGTGAAAGGTGAAATTGGTGGAGGAAAAAAATGTTCTACTCTAAGCAACAAGTAACATTTTCAGATTTATTTCGGGGGTCGTGGAAGGGACGGGGGAATGCTGGGCCACTCCTCATCCCAAAGGTAGGTGCTGGAGTCTCCAGCCACTGTGGGCATCAGAAATTTGCCCAAAGTGGGCACTTGCGCCTGCCTGTCCTATGCTAATGAGATGCCCTCCCAGAGGGGTCAACGCCAGAGGGCACCGGCAGGTGCAATACTGGCATAAACTCCGGGATCACAAACTACTGAATTTTGGTTATGCAGTCTTTAAATAGATGTTTTGGAAAAGTTGTCCTGATTTTGGAAGGAATATGAAATCCTGAGTTTAGTCACTTCTTATTCCATATTTTGACTGAACATTTCCTGTCTGAATTCTTTCAACCATGGAAAAAAGATTTTTAAAACGTTATAATAATTAACAGAAAAATATCTCTGACAGGTATAAAATGTTGCTTGGATGATATACGATATATCAGTAACTGTAATGACAGGTTTTATCTGCTCTAAAGGAGGAGTCATATTTTACTTAGCTATCATTACACAGAGGAGGCACTTGGGGGCTGAATGACAGACTATAACACAACCATAACTGTGGTTCAAACTGACTCTTCATGTGATTTACATCCAGCATGTAACCAAAAACCTCATCGTGTGGAGACTTTTAATCCAAGTTCATACTAATTAAAGGCTTTCTGAAGTGATGTGTGCAGGAGCTGAAAAAGGGGGAGGAAAGACTGCGGGGAGGAGGAGGTCTATGGTCGGTGGGCATGCTGAGTATGAAGTGCTAAAAAATAAGTTATCAAAATAAACTTTGTATAAATTTGATAAGTTTCAAAATGTGCCCAAGAAATAAAAATAAAAATCTCACCATTCTGCAAGTGAAAATTAGAAAATTGCCTGAATATTACAAAAATATTGCTGATATTCTGTCCATACCTTTAGGGGGATATCTTTATTCTGAACTGAATTCTGATTTTCATTGGATGACAATGAATATAAAGGAACTAGTTTCATTTGGGCCCAGTCGACTTCCAGTGATTGGTTTTCTTTCAAGCTCACTTTTGTTGATTTTAATTCAGTAAAACATGAAAGGTATAAGTAGGCGACCTTTGTGATGCAGAGAATATGAGGTAGAAGCTCAGCTCGGGATCAAACAGGACACCAAAATTGGAAGCATTACGGTGCAGTCTGAGACAGTGGCCAGAAAGGGGGATGGAATCGATGGCAAGGATATGGAGTTTGTGGCGGCGGCAGAAGACAATAGCTTTGGTCTTCTCAGTGTTTAGCTGAAGGAAATTATGGATCATATAAGACTGGATGTCAGACAAGTACTCTTACCTCTGAGGCCATGGAGGGGTCGAGAGAGGTGATGGAAAAGCTGGGTGTGATCAGTATGTGGAAGTTGATTCCATATCTTCAAATGATGTGGCCAAGGGGCAGAATGTAGATGAGGCACAGGAAATGATCCATGGGGTCTGCGGAGGTGATGGTGCAAGGAAGGGAAGAAAGGCTTTTGGTAGAGATGGTCTCTATCTTGGAGACAAAGAAATCCATGAGCTCCTTGCACTTTGTTAGAGTTGAGGGTGAAGATGTTGGGAGAGAAGGATTTAAGGAGGTCGTTGGTAGTAATAAAAAGGACCTGGGGTTATTTTTGCTTCCCAAGTTGATGCTTTAGTACTGCTCAGTTTTGGAAGGAGTGAATCCTGGTAGAGCTTGATATGGTCAAGCCAGATTTGGTAATGGATGGCCAAGTCAGATGCGTGTCAGGCATGCTCAAGTTTGCTCAAGTTTGTACCCCTTGGACTTGAGGAAGTGAAGATGGAGGCCATAGCGGGGGGAATGACTGGGATGGGGGATGATGAATCTCTTTCAGGGGACAATGACATCAAACCTGGAGGGATGGAATGATTGAGGAAATCGACAGCTGCAGAGGTATCATGGTGAATGGAGGGTCAAAGGGTAACCCCTACAGAGTTCGAGAGTTAGGTCTCGATCACTGGAAAATAAGGATTGCCATGAATTTCTGACATCTATGCCCAATTCCCTGATCCCTGCTTCCATCGAGTGAAGCCCCACATTGGGAGCCTCAGCTTACAATGTTTGCCTTTGTATGTCCAAGCTGTACTTAACATATTCAATTTGCACGTGACACACCTCCCACAATTATTTTTTAAAAATGAAAGCATTATGAGTTAAAGGTGTGAAGAGTATTTGCTTTCCGATATTCTGAAATGAAAGCTGTGTATCCATCCCACAAGACAGAGAGCAACACATGTGACATACATGTGCCTGGATTGATGTCATGATATTGTAAATTGTATTTTATAAACTCAACCTTTAGCAGTCACTTCAATCACAGCTGAAAGTGTCAACATGGTTATAAATACAATCGCAAATGTGGCTAGAGGAAATGATGTGTTAGAGTACTAAAGAGCTGTACCACAGAATGGTAGGACACAATATTATACTTGCAGTTCAAACATGAAGGGCGAGAAATTGGATATCGTTGCTCCCATATTTCGGGCAAAAAATTAAGGTTGGGAAGACCAATTTCAGGTCACCATCTCTCGAGCCCAGTCTCCCCCAGAAGTGCGCCAGCTCCCATATTGGAAGCCAGTGACTTCCAAGTATGCAGGGTGCCCGCTTGAAACAGGCGTTAGATGCCTTGAAAATGCAAATCAAGGTCCTAAAATTGTTCATCAACTGGGCGAAGCAACTGCTGGTTGTTTCGGATCTTTAGTGGTCTAACCGGCGGCTCACTGGTTTCCTGCAGAAGAGGCCCAATTTCAATCGGGCCTTGGATTGACATCTTTGGGCAAGCAGCACAATCGCGCTGCCCATTTCACGCCAGAAAATGGCGCTATTCCAGTTTCTCCCCCGGTGAGTTTCTGATCAGAGTCATGAGTCCCAATTTTAACGGTGTGTGGGGGCCGGAAGCGGACGGAGCACCCGGCAGTTATGGAGGACGTGAGGCCCGGCTGATTTTAACTTAAGGGGAACGTTTGAATAATTAAGGTCGGTGCCCCACTCAAGGCCAGCAGGGAACGGGAATTGAAGCAGGAGCCAGGCACCATCGGGGGCCAAAGAGAACGGGCCCCAGCATAAGGTAAGTATTGGTGGTGGGGGGGGGGGGGTTCCCAACAGGTGCGGGTGTGGAGAGGGAAAGCCGGGACAAGAGAGGCACGATTTTCAAAATGTTAAAATGTTAATTATCTTAGCCCCTTCTGGCCACTCTGCTGCAGCCCGCCAGGTTTCTTTGGCGGCTTCCCTCTGAGACTTCATAAAAATCACGTTGTGGCCCCGGTGATGTCATCGGGCTGCGACTTTTACACTTAAGTTAGACTCTCACTTGCCTGCAGCAAGAGCCTTGGCCGACTTCAAAGTCGGTGAAGGGAAGAGTGCGGCCTCACGCCAGTAAGTGGACTCGGCCTGATCTTAATCCCCCCCACGCAGCATTCTCGCTGGGCGGGAGGGGTGTTAAAAGCGACCCCATGCTGCCTGGGGAGGCACTAAGTTATGGGAGAGAGGAAAATCAGAAGGTGGGCTGTTCTCAAACCTCACAGAGCAGCACTGGGACATGAAAGATGGTACATGTCTGGAAGAACCAAAAGAGAAACAAAATATTTATAAAAGGGAAATCTAGAGTATATATTTTTGCTAACAGCTATTTAATTTTCTAAGTATATACAGTATTGAATGAATTATATGTTGTTTTCTATCTGTCTATTATCTTAATGGCGAGAAACTGGAAAGTACTGCAGTACAAAGGGATCTGGGGGTCCTAGTGCAAGAAAATCAAAAGGTTAGTATGCAGGTGCAGCAGGTGATCAAGAAGGCCAACAGAATGTTGGCTTTTATTGCTAGGGGGATAGAATATAAAAACAGGGAGGTATTGCTGCAGTTATATAAGGTATTGGTGAGACCGCACCTGGAATACTGCATACAGTTTTGGTGTCCATACTTAAGAAAAGACATACTTGCTCTCGAGGCAGTACAAAGAAGGTTCACTCGGTTAATCCCGGGGATGAGGGGGCGGACATATGAGGAGAGGTTGAGTAGATTGGGACTCTACTCATTGGAGTTCAGAAGAATGAGAGGCGATCTTATTGAAACATATAAGATTGTGAAGGGGCTTGATCGGGTGGATGCGGTAAGGATGTTCCCAAGGATGGGTGAAACTAGAACTAGGGGACATAATCTTAGAATAAGGGGCTGCTCTTTCAAAACTGAGATGAGGAGAAACTTCTTCACTCAGACGGTAGTAGGTCTATGGAATTTGCTGCCCCAGGAAGATGTAGAAGCTACATCATTAAATAAATTTAAAACAGAAATAGACAGTTTCCTAGAAGTAAAGGGAATTAGGGGTTACAGGGAGCGGGCAGGAAATTGGACATGAATTTAGATTTGAGGTTAGGATCAGGTCAGCCATGATCTTATTGAATGGCGGAGCAGGCTCGAGGGGCCGAATGGCCTACTCCTGCTCCTATTTCTTATGTTCTTATACAACAAAATATGGCTAAAAACTTATTTCTCCAATGTTCTCCAACATAGGCATGTGCTGCTTGAAGCTCTTAGTGCCACTGTGCCAAAGACTTGTATTCAATCAATCAAAAGATAAAGAATTACGCATGTATACATATTTAGAGTTCAGGAGATTTTTAGGAGATTGGTGCCCTGATACTGATGGGACACTGGGATAAACAAATGGCCAAACATGACTCCAATACTGAAAACAATTACTTCTCTCCTCCTTACCATTCCCCTCCCTCTTGCACTATTACAACAAATAAGAAAATAACAAAACATGAAAGAACAGCAAATGCAGCAGCCATGTTCAGTTCGAGAAAAAAAAGACATTATGCTGGAATTTTTCATTTTTGGTTTTCTGAAACAGCACTGGCTCTGTAGTTACACCACTCCAGAAATAGTCATTTGTATGCTGCCAGACCAAGGCTGGTATGGTGTCTCATTTAAAAATACAGCTGAGAGCTCCTGGTGCACTGTATTAAAGAAGATTTGCTGCTCCACACCTTTTTCACAGCAGCATAGTGCAGGAATATGATACCCCCATGAAGTGGGGAAAGGCAGTAAAATATATAAATATGCTTCCACACATCATGACAATTTGTTCTCATTGTGCTAACACTATTTAGTGGTAGCACAATGAGAACAAATTGTTGTCTTATTTCTTTAAAAATATTTTCTCGAATTCTTTTACATTCAATAAATCAGGACAGGTAAGCAAAAAAAAGCTTTAGTCAGATTTGCATTTACAGCCAGACTAGAATATATTTCCATACATCAGGGAAATACCAGTGCATTAACCCTTGACTGCTGATAATGCATATACAGATCACAGAGCAATAGAATTAGCTACAGACCAGAAAGTGGCCACCATTCAAGGGGGTTCATCAGGAACAAAGCAGGACTTGGCAAAACCTTTGCTTATATCACATTAGCATACTGTAGTTGAATGTGTTTGAATTAATAAATGCGAGATCATCACTGGCAGACATACATCTTGTCAGGCTGTTAAAGGTAATTAAAGTGAACCCTTTAGATCCCAATAATGAAAACAAAAAACTTTTTTTGATAAAATCCTGTAGCCTTTGGGTAAGTGTCAGTGAATCTAGTAATAATACAATAGCATTATTTTTTTATGGATGCCATTAAGCAAATCCCAGTATTGAAATTTGAAATTGAAGCAATTCTGAGAGTTAGCAAACCCAAAAGTGGATACCAGAGTGGGATGCTGGATGTATATGAGCATCCTTAGCTTTTACGAGATGGACACCCCTGGGCTTTCTGGAAGCTATAACGTTGATTTGTGGTTATTGGGGCATCGTCACTTTATACAAAGTTTTGAGCTCTATAAGCTAGAACATCTGACTCTGAAATCTATTTCCATGACTACTGTGTAGGCTGTCTGAACAGTCTGCAACAAGATGCAATATTTTCTGCACCACAAGCAATTCAATATTTTTCCCTCTGTAAGAACCGTGGGATTTTTTATAACTTCAATGACACTATACAAGTGCAAGATGCTGTTGCTGTAGTTTTCCAGCAGCATTTCATTTTTTAGAACTTTTTTTATTCATCAGTCAAGTGATGATATCATTATTCACCAATCAAGTTATTGTGCATGATTTGTTCAGAAACTTGGCAAAATGATACCTCTATCACTTTACCCCAGTGACAATACCCCTTTAACTAGGAATCATTGTAACGAAAATCAAAGCGAGAGGAAAACTTTGATTTGTTTATTTGTTTTTACTCATGACTAATAAACTGTCTTGAATCAGCAGGCTTATGATACTACTTTAAAAATTCTGTTGGCTCTAACTTTTTTTTTAATTTTTTGTTCCATCACAGTACTGTTGCAGTGCAGTGCAGGAGATGACAAGGAAGTCAGCAAGGGTTTAGTGGCAAAAATTCAATTTCCTTTAGACTTTTTTTTCAGACGTCTTAATTTCAGATATTCATCAGGTTGAATACAACCGCTTTTTGACTTATTTCTTTCCCTTTTCTAAACATCTTGGGTAAAGTTAAAATACCTTAAATGTAAGCTTTTAATTTAATCCTCCTTCCTCATCATCAGTATCTAACTCCTGCAGTGTCTGTTATTGGTTGCTCGTACTGAACATCACTATACACTCCTTGATCTGTTAAGCCAACTGCCTGAGTATTCCACCTGCTTTGACTAATCACAATGTTGATCATATCTCTCACTTTTACCTACATCTCCTTTCCTCTGCAGTCAAATTGCTGAGAGATTGAAGGAAGTGTGAGGGGTGATTATTTTGGATGTGTGCCCAGGTACACTGGATCAATTGGGTGCTATGAATGTTGGAACATTGGGTTGGAGAATGTCTGTAAAAGAATCTGCCCAATCCAGTATGCCTGCGTGCAAGCTGTCCATCAGATTGCCAGTCTTCCCTTTAACTGGTCATGAATACCTCACTAAGCTGCCAGTACTGGTTGCCCCACTTGCCCCTTCCTCTCCCCAAACACTGGGGTTGAAATAACTTCATTTGAAAAAAAATAACATTGGCCCAGAAATTGCTTGTAAAATAATGGAGAGCCGAACAGGGCTCACCATTATTTCAGGGAAAATGGAAGAGCAAGTTCTGGAGAACGCATATGCGCAGTCAAACGTGGAAATCCGGAAATTGCTCTACCTGATTCCCTGCTTCTCCAAAAGCTTCATGGTAAAGAGATCTCGCCGGCTGTAATCAGTGGACCAGCGTGAACTTGCTCTCCTGTCCAGCTGGAAATGAACTAATCTCTCCAGAAAAAAGGTACGCTGAGTTATATCAGGTCTAAACTAACTTTTAACAGCATGTTAAGTATTAATGTCTGCCAAAAAAACCTCTCTGGCACTGAAAATTAAATTTTAAAAATGTGGAGTCTGATTCTTCCCAATATCAATTGTTGTTGAACATTTTTTAAAAATTTAAAAATTTAAAATTTTTATTTTTTTACTTTTTCTTTCTATCTCTTTTATCTTTGTCTTTTAATCTTACCCTCTCTTTATTTCGCTTTCTGTAACTGATTTTACGTTGAATTTACTGTTGTAGTTTTCACTTCCTGGTTCTGACTGCGCAGCTTGTCAAGGATACTTCAAGCTGATTGGTTGAGGGGAGAGAGCACTCCTTTCCCCACTCTCACAGCTCAAAGAAGTCCGGGAAAGAACACTGCACTTTTTGCAGCTCACCAGTAGAGGAAGTTGGCACCCTGAAGCCTGCGAGTAGTTGGTGGGTGGGTTTATAACTGTTGAGCTGCAGATGACGTTCATTCGCTGCTCAGTGCAATTTCCAGGCCAATAAATCTACATTTGATGCAGCATTCCTAACTATAAGCAGTAGCCTCTGCTTGTTGTAAGGGCAAGACAGCAAAGATGGCATTCTACATGCATTAAATGGATAGTTCCAACATGCAGACTATTTATTTTAAGGGATTACTGCTCTGAATCTGAAATACTTTGAAGTGGACTATTCCTAGTCAGGTCAGAGTCTCAAGTTTGATTGGGTGCTTACCATTAGTGCCAATTTCATGGAATAATCCCTGAAGAAAATTAACAGTGACATGGTGCACAGAGAACGGAACCGGAGAAAGTACTGTACAATCAAACCTCAACTTTCAGTCCATCACATTTTGGAGTAGTAAATGCCCATGTGCAAAATATTGGGTACATTATTACAATGTATCGTATTATGAGACAGAGAAGTTGGCACTGGTTGGTTTGCTGGCTTTATAATACAGATATACTAGTACTAAAGCAGGGGTCTTTGAACTGTATTTTGATAATATTGGAAAAGAGGCTGCATAAACTAAATGGAATTCAGAGCATGTGCCACATTGTGAACCAGCATTTTCAAACCTGGTTTAGTTTTAAAGAAAGCTTACAAAACGAACCTGGTTTCTTGCTATAGTTCATGCAAAACCTTACGAGCACACCAATATATCTTCAGATGTGGCAATGTTCATTAAAGTTATGTGGCAAGGTGACAGGAAGAAAATGACAGATGTGCTTCCCCAAATCAGACAGGCAAGCTCATGTTAAACATCTAATTAATTTGTTTATGCCCTGAGGTGAACATAAGCACCACATTGGAATTTGCCAGGTTGAATGCCTGACATTAACTTTCAGGTAGCTATCTGGTAAGCCTGGCTTAGTTCCATAAACAGTTGGTGCTTCATCCTGCACATTCCTATTAAATGGTTTCTTTCATACAAAGCCCACTAGGTTATTCTTCCAAAAATGTTAATAATTATCTGGCTGGTAACAAAACTTCTAACAGTCAATGCATTGTATTTGTGAAGGCCCAGCTTATAGTATAACCCAGGAAGTAGAGCTGAGGAGCTCTGGCACTAATGGTGTTCCAATAATATAACTGAAGGTCAATCTGGACTAAAGAAGGTTAAGGGTTCAATTAATAACACAAACTTATTTAGCAGTCTAGTTGGGCCCATTTTTCCAAGTTTTTTGTGCCCAGTGTCAGCAAGTAATCCCCCCTCCAGAACAGCATGGGTTACATGCCCTTGCCACTGCTCCAACAATGTGCTTTACACCTTTCATAACATCAATCTGCTGTCAGCTTAACTGTTGAAACTAGTGGCAGATTGGTGCTATGAATGTGGTGAATTTGTTACCTTCAGCATCTCGGAGACCCCACTGTGGGGTGGGTTGCTGAACATCAGAGGTGCGAACTGGAGCCCTGGCTTTGGTCTCAGTGTTACTATAAACAGAAGCAGCATTGAAAGTGAAGGCAGTGGTTTCCAAAGAAATATAGCTGCCACCAGCCTGAGTGGCTGAAGGCCTCCCCATCTCTGACCGGAATAAAAAACAAATTTAAATATATTTTAATATAAAAGAGCCATTGAAAAAGTAGGGAATTAGTTGATATGTTTTTATAGACACTGAAAGTCTCCATTATTATTATAGTGGTGTCCAAGCCAATTCTGACTTCCACAGGAAAATATTAGGGACTTTCAACTTGTTACTTTTATTTAATTCATCCAGTGGCCCAGGTTTTCTTTGTATGGATTTACTAAAGACACTTTGTACATTGCTGTTGGAGGTGATTTCATTATGTCCTGTTATTTTGCTTTACCTCTTTGTCTGTACAGCTTAACATTGAAAACATGACTACTACGATAAAGAAACATAAAAATCTAAGCTTTAAACAAAAGCATCCAAGGTGTGGGTAAGGTATTTCTACTGCATGGCTGCGGCATGGCTCAGAGAGTTGCAGTCTGTAGAATTGTACGGTGAGAGCTTCTTTAATTTTTTCCAGTTGGAATGCAAAGAGACAGCTTGTGATTGTCACCACTTGCTTTTATCTGATGTCAAGAGAGATCAGTTCACTGGCTTTACCCTGTCATTTTACACAGGCTAACTTTCCTCATCATTTACCTAATAACATCCGTTGTAGAATTCTTTTCCTCTTCAACTGTGAGGCATGTTGTTCCCAAGGAAAAGCATTGTGCAGGGAACTTCTTATTTACAAGCCATAGCGCGCATGATAAATCAAATGACAGTGCATCTATTACTAATTTAGAACCATGGAAGTTTACAGCACAGGAGTAGGTTGAAGTGCTTGTACAATTTTGGGTTGTGATGGCTGAATAATCATTGTGTTAGCTAAGCCAGAATCTGCATTGAAAGTAAAGGGTTAATAATACAAGCAGGTTGCAGAGTTGCCTGTGAGAAAGGGGCAGAGCCAGCTGTAACACAAGGGGCATGATTTTTACATGGAGGTGGGAAGGGACCAGGAGGGAAAATAGTTGGACGGAAGCCCTGAAAGTAAAGTTGGCGGGTGGCAATCTGCAATTGCGACCTTAATGAGGGCAATAAATTTTCCTTCCAAGCTTCCCACCTGGCAGCCAGCTTGATTGACAGGCTGGCTGGCTGGCGGGCGGGAATCGGACAGGAGGGAGGGAGAGATCCTGCGCGGAGGAGGACTAGGGGTGGGGGCGGTGTACTGTGGAAGACATCGCAGGCAAGGGAATGATCAGGTCGCCATTAGATCGGAGGACGTCTTGGAGAAGATCGGAAGTATGGAGGGGTCTTGGCCATCGTGGGGGGATTCGGCCATTGGGGGAGTCCACCGTTGGGTGGGGTGGTCCACCATCGGGGAGGGGGGTCCCGCCATCAGGGAGGGGGGTCCCGCCATCAGGGAGGGGGGTCCCGCCATCGGGAGGTTGGCCATCGGGGAGGTCGGCCTTCGGGGGGGTGGCCGGCCATCCCGGAGAGGGGGGTTTGGTCAATCGCGGGGGTCCTGTCGGTCAGGTGAGCTTGTTGGGCCTGGATGAAGCCCTACTGCTCCTCTGGGCCCACAAGCTGTGCAATAAAGGCATTCATCTCATGGATCCGGCCCTTCCCTGTTTCCGTGTTGTAAACTTCTATGATTCTATGATTCTATGATTCCCGCCTGCTTTCACCTGACGTGAATCAGAAGCGATGGGAAACCTGAACAGGTAAGGATAAATTTGTTTTACATTTCTAATACGCAAAAAATTAAGTGTCTCAACTACCGCAGTGAGGTACATTGCCCCTTTAAGTATCGGCCCGCTGGCTTTAAGTGGGAACGGGACTTCCGGGTTTCTGTTGCACCGTGCATCCTAATGCGCCTGGGTTAAACATGGAAGTGGGCGCGTTGGAGCCGGGATGCGATCCCACTGAAGAATTCAACTATTTTTACTCCCCACCCACCCCCAGCCCTTGGAAAAAGCTGGTTGGGTAAAACCTAGTTTTTGGTATCTCAAAGCTTAAGTAGCAGTTAAAACAGATCCAATAACAACCCTGCCATGAAAAATTCAAATCCTGCACCATCCTTGTGGGACGGGGGGGTTTCCCCGGGTACTATACAGCCTCACTTTGTGTGGGAAAAATAGAGTTCGAGGAGTGGATAGGAGAAAAGAAACGTGTAACCCAAGGGGGCGAAGTAATTGAATGCTCAGCAGGATATAATGAGTAGGTTTGACCTAGTAAAAACAGAAGAGGGTAGGTGTGCGGCTGCCGCCTTAGCTGCTCAAATAAGAGGATGAAAGAAGAATTAGTCAAGTCAAAAAAGGCAAACATACAACTAACTCAGAAGTTTCTGGCCCGGCAAACCGCCTTACAAACAGAACTCCAACAGCGAGTGGATAAGGAGGTCAGAGATAAGGAAACTGTCTGCTAAAAGAGAGGCAAAGCTTGAGCAACGAGTAACTCAGAAAGAACTGGAGTTGACACAACAGTTAAACCAGAAAGAGCTAACCACACAGGAGCTTAGATCACAGTTAGCACGAAAGGAACTGAAAGTTTTATACCTACAAAGTTCCTCACAAGAAGCCAAACAAATAAAGGCTAGTCGAGCAGCGAGCTGAGTTGAAAGAAAAACAGCAGGAACTGGAGTTCCAGATGGAGGAGATGCACAAAGCAGCTCGGCAACAGCATAAGGTTTAGGTCTCTGAATACGACCAACTTAAACAGAGGTTGGGCTTTATGGAAAGGAATAGCGAAAGGACCCAAGCTGATGTGAATGAGTTAAGGAAGTCGCAGAGCTGTAATCAGGCTCAGTTGGGAACTATCTCCAGGATGGAAAAGGGGACTGTTTGCAATCACTGTTGCAGAAAAGGCAAGTTAGGTTTTACCCAACCAGCTTTTCCAAGAGGAAGACTCCTTTTGAGGAAGGAAGCCGGATCTCGTATTTCTGAAGAGCAAATAGTACAACCCCAGCCGGCCGGGGAATATACGTTCAGGAATTGCAGTTATATTTGATCGAAGGTGGTGAGGAGAGAATAGAACCTGAACCCGCTGATATCGGGGATGAAATTTGTAACCTCCTTCAACCCCTCCAACCTGCCGAGATCTCTACGCTGCTCCAATTCTGGTCTCTAGCGCATCCCCGATTTTAATCGTTCCACCATTGGCGGCTGTGTCTTCAGCTTCGTGGGCCCTAAGCTCTGGAATTCCTTCCCTAAACCTCTCCACCTTTCTCTCCTTCTTCAAGATGCTCCTTAAAACCTTCTTTTTGACCAAGCTTTTGGTCACCTGTCCTAATATCTCCTTACATGGCTCAGTGTCAAATTTTGTTTGATAATGCTCCTGTGAATCGCCATTTCACTACGTTAAAGGCACTATATAAATGCAAGTTATTATTGTTGTTGCAGAGAGAGTGACCACGTATCCTGAATTTGAGGAGCAAGTCAATAAACAGATCCGAAACACGGACGTGCTAATAACTGAAGAGCAGCATCAGGGCTTATGTCAGCTATTTTATGAATTCTCTGATATATTTGCTAAGGATTCTTATGACAGTGGGAAGACCAATACACATAAGGTTTGGATTCTTATGGATTGAAAGGCCCCGTTTGTGAACGTGAGACAATATAATGTGCCCATAGGTGCTCATGAAGCAATCCATGACACCTTGAAAATCTTGTTGGAACGTAATATTATTCAAGAGTGTAATTCTGCTTACAACGCTCCCATCTGGCCAGTGTTAAAGCCAAATGGCAAGTGCAGAATTACAATAGACAATAGGCAATTGAATTGCTATGTCCCTCTGACATGCTGGTTCATGGCCCACTTAAATCATCAGAGCCTAGCGAGACTGACGGAAGCACATTGTTTCACTACCCTGGATGCTGCTAATGGGTTCTGGATTATGAGAGTGCACCTCAAATACCAGCATAAGCCTTTTCATTTAATAACCGCCAGTACACCTGGATACAATGTCCGTTTAGATACGCCATTTCCACCAAAGATGTTCAACATCTTCCGACACCAAACCATCCTGATGCTGAAGAGAGAGGCAACCTTATATATGTCAATGACATTCTGTTCAGTAGTTAGACTGCATCCGAATAGCTGGGGGAATTAAGGCATGTATAAGTTGAGCTAAAACAGGCACAGTTAAAAATAGCCATGAAGAAAGGACAGTGGTGTTACACCTAGGTGAAGTAAGGTGGATATACCATTACATAGAATTACATACAGCACAGAAACAGGCCTTTCGGCCCAACTGGTCTATGCCTGTGCTTATACTCCACACAAGCCTCCTCCCACCCTACTTCATCTCAACCTAACTGCATATCCTTCTATTTCTTTCCCCCCTCACATACTTATCTAGCTTCCTCTTAAATGCATCCATGCTATTTGCCTCAACTACTCCATGTGGTAGCAGGTTCCACATTGTAACCACTCTCGAAGTAAAGAAGTTTCTCCTGAATTCTTCATTGGATTTATGAGTGACTATCTTATATTTATGGCCCCTAGTTTTGGACTCCCCCTCAAGTGGGAACATCTTCCCTAAATATAGATTTGCAAATATTACAGTTGTATAAGGTGAGCACTTATACACACTACAACTGTTTATTTTTAAATTAATCCCTTGATTTACATAAAATGTTTTTCATAATTTAATCATCACCTTCCATGCCTTCTCAACCTGTAACTAACATGATGTTACATACTCAACCACTGATAATCAAGTAAATTCTTTGCTGCACTCAATTTACTTAATTAAGAAAAAAAATCAATACATGTGAGGGTTCTCCTGATGGCTCTGATGTAAAATGTTATCTGAGCCACACAGATCAGAAAGGTCCCAAATTCAATCCTAAACTGTGCTAAATTAGCTAATCACAACCGTGGCAGGGATGCTAAAACTAGCAGTAGTACTCCTGGGTTAGTATCATAGTAGGTACAACACAAGAGGAGGCCATTCGGCCCATCATGCCTGTGCCAGCTCTTTGAATGAGCAATCCAATTAGTCCCATTCCCCTGCTCTTTCCCCAAAGCTCTGTATTTTTTTTCCTTTTTTTTTATCTAATTAAGTTTTGAAAGTTACTATTGAATCTTAGGGAACAGAAAATTATTCAGGGTTCCCTCCCTCTAATTCTTATGCAATCCCTCCTACTAGAAGTGTGCAGGGGATGCATGGCGACGACAGGATCAAATCCAACATCCTCCTCGCTTAATAGCCTGCCCGCACTCATTGTTGATGCTCACACATAAACAATAACCACATCGTTCACCTGAGGAAGGAGGAAGCCTCCGAAGGCTTGTGAATTTAAAATAAAATTGCTGGACTATAACTTGGTGTTGTAAAATTGTTTACATTTGGGTGAGGTACCAGCTTGAAAGAGTCAAAATCTTTGGAAGAGGAAGATAGAAAACTGGAATGAAAAAGATGCATAAATTCATGTTGAAAAATATTTTGTAAATGGAACCACTTAACTGGCTTCAGGTCAATTTTTTTTTTAAATTATGGGAGAAGGGGGTGAAGGAGCAAAAGAAAGGTGCAGAGAAGAAACATTTTCCCGTCATCTTGTACTTGCATTGGGCCGGAAAAACATCACACATGATAGATAACTGTTGGGTGACCAGCAGGAGAATACCTGTGCTATATCTGTTACAAACAAAGCAGAGTAGCCAATAAAGCTAACTAAGCTCCCTAATCAGATTAAGTGAAGAGACAGACAATTGTTTACTGGTTACACTGCAGGCACATGTCTTAAAGCCTCTGATGGCTCAAATAACTAATACTAATGATAGGGTAATATGGAACGAGGAACAGACACCAACAACAACTTGCATTTATATAGCGCCTTTAATGTAGTAAAACGTCCCAATGCACTTCACAGGAGCGTTATCAAACAAAATTTGACACTGAGCCACATAAGGAGATATTAGGACAGGTGATCAAAAGCTTGGTCAAAGAGGTAGGTTTTAAGGAGGGTTTTAAAGGGGGAGAGAGAAGTAGATAAGTAGAGAGGTTTAGGGAGGGAACTCCAGAGCTTAGGGCCTAGGCAACTGAAGGCACGGCCGCCAATGGTGAAGCGATTAAAATCGGGGATGTGGAAGAGGCAAGAATTGGAGGAGCAGAGATCTCGTAGGGTTGTAGGACTGGAAGAGGATAGAGAGATAGGGAGGGGCGAGGCAATGGAAGGATTTGAAAACAATGATGAGAATTTTAAAATTGAGGCTTTCTTGGACCGGGAGCCAACTATCGTTCGGAATAGACTCTACCATTCTACCTTTATAGCCAATATAGCCAGGCCAATTGTGTTACTTTTCATAGTTGAGTGTATCCATTATTTTACATGTAACCTAGTACCATCATGTGTTATATGTAATAGTAAGGTGACACATATTTCAAGTGTTATTGTGCTAAGGTATACTCCTTGTTTGAAGGACATGTCAGATTTCCTTCTTGTAAGGAGGGTGGGAGGGCGAATTTAGGAACAATGCCCAGTAAAATTGCTGAAGGGTTGCCTTCAAGATTTGTAAGGGGAATACCCTGTAAACTGCCTGAGGATGATCATACAATATGGAGATCAGCTGAGCGCTGGGAAGTAAACAGTGACATCCTCATCCCTCAAACAGTGAATACAGACTTTTAAGCAATTAAGTCGTAAAGTTATTTTCCATGGCTCGGGTCCAGGGAAGAAGCACTTAGTGAGTCGTAAACATGTCGTACCTCCTCAAATTCGCGTGTGTCCCTTTGTTAAAAGAGACTGTAAGGTAGGTGGGGTTGTAAAAGTGAAGCCAACCAGTCTCCATGCTTCAGTATTTACACGTTGGGGATGATTGGTACAAAAACTTGTGGGTCACTCAGAAGCAAAGTTTTTCTTCACCTTTGCTAGAAATAGCAGTGTTTCATAGTCTCTCTGTGGCAATCAGAAGAAGGCTTTTATTTCCTCTATTCTTCTTCTGTAGGAACATTTATCTAGCAGGTGTAAAATGTATCCTACCAGTACAGGTACCTTTAAGGACAGAGTGTCAGAGGTTAGAAGCTAAACTGTGGCTCACTAAGAACTAAGATTGACACTTAATTGCAATTAATCTGAGATCGAGAAAGATGAGAGGGAAGTCAGTTCAAATATCGTCACTCGTTTGTAAGGTAGATTCAGTCGGTACCAAAGATCCAAGTGAAATAGATAACCCCGCCATAAAGAGGATCATCAACTCAACATAAGTTAATGCCTGCGTCCCAGGGAAGGAATGAGATTGACTGAACCACGCCACTCGTAAGGATGAGGTCGTGTAAGCTCTGAACATTTTTAATTGCACATGTAGACTTAGGCTATTTGATAGACTGGCTATTCTAAGCTGTTAACTTGTCAGTTATCTAAGGAATTATTCTTAAAATAATCTCACCAATTTATAACCTCAGACTCTGGTTGCTGCTATAGTTAATGCTCAGCATCCAGTACTACTGATTTATAGTGATACACTAAATTGCCTGTGTAATCTTTGCTGCTGGTTTTGTAAAGTAGCTCTATCCATTAATGATATGCTATTCAACTGCTAGGTAACTGATTGCATTTATGCATGTCTATTAAGCATTTGTGTACCCAACTTTAACTTTAAGTTATGATTTGTACCAATAAATAGTGTTTAGTACACGACTTGTAGTCTGGCTTCTTGATGATTTGTCAAGAAAGATTTAATTCACTCACTCAGCAGTTTGAGGGTAACCTAATTGAGGGTGAGTAAATTAAATTAATTTTGATCCGAACAGGTTTAAATGTAAGACAGTTTGATGACCCGAGTCAGGCACCATTCATCCCTAGGCCTACATTGGGAGGTAAAACCCCAGACGGTTCCTTAGTGAGGCATTGAAGGAGAGTGTTAAGGATTCGTCTGGTTCCTCAGCATAATATTTGTCAGGATATCGAAACCCAGCTTTCTACAACTGACTCCCCAATCAGTGGAAATAATTCTTTCCCTATTCACTCGATCAAAAACCCATATATTATTGTTATATTCATTTTGAGAACAAAAATAAAGGTGCAAATATCATGATTGAGCTCCTTCGATGGCTCTGGAAATTTATTTAATCTGAACCATATAAAACAGAAGGGTCCCAAGTTTGATCCTGCATTAGGGTTAGGGTTAGGATTAGGCCCAGTTGGGCTAGTGGTGAGGGTGTTACAATTGGTCTCAGTCTGCCGGAGTTAGAGAGATGAAATCGGCCAGGGTTCCTGCTTCAGTTTGCTTTCATTCTCAACTGAATCTTCCATGAAGAATAAGCAATTTAAACCAATTCCCAATTGAGACTAAACATAATATTTATGAATGAATATGCATCAGCTCAGTATGTGATGTGCAATGAACTATGGAAGTCACAGTTTCTATATGACATAAATGTATTTTCAACCTAGAAGTGAAAGTTTTTGTTTCTCATTGGCATTTGTGCACATTCTACTTTATATACTGTGGCAAATGTTAGCCGGGTCTTTGACAGTAAAGCCATACTATCACAAACATATTATAGTATTGTAAGAGAGATCACTGAAATAAAATGTTTTTTTAAAACCATGCCACCTCTTCGACTCCAGAGTTTGCAGGAATAATATATAAGATTACGCAGGATAGAAACTATATGGCACACAGAAACACAGGCTTCATCCTAGTGCCAATAGGTAAGCTACCCTAGGTAAGTTGCAATGGTTTTCACGGTCATTTGGTGCAAAGCTCAATATTGGCCTAGAAATTAGTCCTGTTTTACGACCTGCGTACGCCCAAACCAAGAGGCCCAAGGATCGATATAAATTGGATCTCGAGCCTCATCAACATATTTGATGCGAGCTGCCGACGCTGGTCATGCCTCCACAGGCAACTCACCTGAGCAAAGACATCAGTGTCAGGCCACCTGCCTTGCAGTGACCTTCAGGTAAGCCCCGGGATGATGGATTGGAGCAGGCTACGGTGGGGGGAGGTGGGGGGTGTGGTTGGTCATCGCGGTTCCTGGGGAGTCAGAGGAGCACTCCTTCTCCTAACTCCACAAGAAGATTTTTTTTAAGATAACATTTTTAACACTTACGTTTCTTTGACAGCCATAGGGACTGCTGAAGAATCCTGAGTGGGGCAGGCCCGGCCTCTGCCATGCTCAACACTGACGAATTTTGAAAGGGGTCCTTTAACAGGCGTCAAGCCCCTAATTTACGTATTTAAGAGACCTAACCTCTCTTTTAATCGTCCGTTTGTGACTGATAAAGAATGGACCCCATGATTTTAGCAGCAGCACCATCGCTTGCGCGATGATGTCCAGGCTGTCCCACTGCTAAATTGGTATTATTTGCGCCTGTTTTATGCCCGAAAATAGGCGCAGCGCATATCAATTTCTACTCCATTATATTTACATAGGAAGGTGCAGGACTGAAAAAGAATATTGCAGCCCATCTGGCCTATCCCTCTAATTTGTCACATCAAAGAGAAACTCTTCGCTCTAAACAACTATTTTTTTTTAAAGGCACAGTGCTCCATAATGACATTTCTCCAACAAATCCCATCAATCACACTGAGCTTATCGTACTATCCAGTTGGTTACGGCAGGAGTGAAGTTCTTGGGTATAAAACCTGAGCGAGGCGGTGAACTTGGCAGATTGGATAGCCTTTCTTGACCCTTCCTTCTTATGTTCTATAGGAGAGGTTTCTGTAGGAGAGATCTGTTTTGAGTAACATTTAGTTTGTGTACCAACAATGCTGAACTCTACTTTTCATCTTGGGCTGCCAATCAGAGAACTGGTGTCCAGGATCAGAAAGCAAAAGCCAGCTCTATGTTTCTAAAATCAATCTCCACTCTAAACAGATAGAGTGAGGTGCACATTCATTCAAAGCTTTCCTGCACATGGGGGATACTTAACTATAAAGCAGTGTATCGAATATGGAGAATGTTCGGTATCTTGTATGATGCATACACATGAAATCAAGTGGTATGGTATTTCAGACATTGTTTATAGGGGGTCCTAGCTTTTCAACTGCCCACAGTACTTTCACACATTGCCAGGCAGAGACAATTACAGAGCACCTGTATATATAGACAAGAACAAGCAGCTGGCACATAACAACAAAATGGCATATGCACACGACACACTAAGACTGCTCTGTCATTGTCAATTGCTCACATTTCATTTTTGATGACAAACAAGAACTTGTAGCTGTGGCTAAAATAGCAGTTTTGAATTCATGTTGCATTTAGAACTGCCAAACGTCACTAAAATTTACACAGAATTACTGTAAGATCAAAACAACAACAACTTGCATTTATATATCGCCTTTAACAGAGTAAAACGTCCCAAGGCACTTCACAGGAGCGTTATCAAACAAAATTTGACACCGAGCCACATAAGAAGATATTAGGACAGGTGGCCAAAAGCTTGGTCAAAAAGGTAGGTTTTAAGAAGCATCTTAAAGGAGGAAGGAGAGGTAGAGAGGCGGAGAGGTTTAGGGAGGGAATTCCAGATCTTACGGCCGAGATAGCTGAAGGTAAGGCTGCCAACAGTGGAGCGATTAATATTGGGAATGTGCAAGAGGCCACAATTGAAGGAGCACACAGATCTTGGAGCGTTGTAGGGGTGAAGGAGGTTACAGAGATGAGGGGGTTAAATTGGTTAACCCCCGAAAATGGGCGCTGGGATCGCGGTGTGCGATTAACCCATGCCTGGTTGTTGAGATGCAGTAACATTCGTGTTGCCCAGTGATTTCAATGACTGCTGCATGCAGCCAGCGTTACCTGCGCTGTTAAGTGGCTGCACGCACCAGCAAGGGGCCCAGATATCGGGGGTGGCTAACACAACTTAAAGGGAGACTGCACCTCTTAAAGGGGAGGTGCACTGTGGCTGCAGGAATTGGCGGAAGTCAATTATGAAGTGAATCTGTGCTGCAATATAACGAAGCATGGTGATGAGTGACCTCTCGAATTTTTAATGAGCAACAACTTGGCTGCTCAAAGTTTGCAGGACTCTTATATTTTCAAAATATAAGATACAGGTCCGCACGGAGTCTGAACAGCAATCAGACATCGCACATGTAAAACACAGATGCAGGTCCCGTCCTTATGTTTAAAAACTGTTGATTTATTTTAAAATATTGAATAAATATTGCTCACAACTACATCCCACATCCTCTAATCTGCATACCAGGCCCCACCAATCTGCCGATCTGAGATGGTACTGAACCTGCGAGAGAGCGTGCACCAAGGTTCTCTGATGATGCACTAGAGGCCTTGGTGCAAGAGGTGGACAGAAGGAGGGGCATCCTATATCCGCAGGGGGGCAAGAGGCCCTCTGGACATAAGCTCCTGAGGCAGTGGGAGGCAGTAGGAGACAAGGTCAATGCCAGGAGGATAGCACCATGAACATGGGTGCAGTGCAGGGAGAAGTTCAATGCTTTGACCCGAGTGGTCAAGGTGCAAGTGGCATATCTTACTAACTGCACCATGAGCCGCATCCACTGCTCCACGGACTACACCCCCATCACCCACATACCAACAAACTCTTTCAGTAAGTACTTAACTCTTCCAATCAGATGCTTCATCTCACCCTCACTCATTACCACTGTCGCAAGCCACGCACCCACAACTCACAGGTCGCACACACTGGCAGCTATTCAACCATGACAGCCACATCACCCAGACATCTTGCAGGACACTTACCAACACATATCCTGCTTTCTTGCAGGTGAAGGTGGCGCAAAACAGGAGGCAGCAAGTGGCAGTGGTTCCATGGAACATGAACCTGCTGTCCTCTCTCAGGATGACAGCATTCCTGTCCCACTCCTGCTACTCTGCCAGTGCCCTTGCTGTTGCCTGTCAGCTAGCCAGGAACAGGAGTAGGCCATTTAGACCCTCGAGCCTGTTCTGCCATTCAAGGAGATCATGGCTGATCTGTGGCCTATCTCTATATACCCGCCTTAGCCCCATATCCCTTAATACCTTTGGTGAACAGAAATCTATCAATCTCAGACTTAAAATTAACAATTGAGCTAGCATCAACTGCCATTTGCGAAAGAGAGGGAAGAGAGTTCCAAACTTCTACCACCCTTTGTGTGTAGAAGTGTTTCCTAACTTCATTGTTTCCTAACTTCACTCCTGAAAGTCCTGGCTCTAATTTATAGGCTATGTCCCCTAGTGCGTTAGCTTGAGCGTGGAGTTCCGATATAGCAGTGGTCCATTTAAACCAGCATTGTAAACTGATTTAGGTCATAATCTCCCTACTCTACATGCTGCCAACGTTCGTTATGTGCAAATGCCTTTACCAAAATGGCGTCCTGTGCAACTCACGCTGGAAGCCATTTTTGGGGCTCAGGAGAGCCTACATAACGGGTGCTACGTGGCCCAATTTAGCCCCCAGGGAGTTAACTACTGGAGTGCATCTATTTCACTTTTGTGAACAGCTAAAAGCAAACTGCTTCATACAATGCTATGGCATTGTCTACATTAAAAACAAGCTTGCAACAACAGCTCAAGATTAGGTTCTTCTAGTCAAATTACAAATACTCTTGTTACATGTTTTATGATAGACACATCAAAATCATTAGCTTTAGTATATCCCATCCCACACTTTGTGACAGATGTAGTGAGCTGAGTGATTGGGAAAGGAAGGAGTCCGTCGAAGGCTGTTCCACAGATAGGAGCACATGGTTGAGGAAAATATTGCTATGGACAGTATGTGCACAATAAACCAGGAAGATGAGTCAATCTAAAATATCACACAGATATATAGCAATATATTCATGTATAGTAATATATAAAAAATAATAAGTAGCTAAGAGTAATTACAAGTCTGTAATCTAATGGAGGAGGGGGCATGGGTGGTATAACTCTGCAGGAGAATGAAGCACAAGTGGTTTATAACTGTGTTTTGAAAACCAACATTAGATTATAGCCTAGTAATCACTTTCTGCTATTGATTATTTTAAAATAAAATTTGGGTTTAATTTTGCTTGAAGGTTTTATTCAATTTACGGCCCATTTCACTGTAGTAGCGATTATTCTTACCAAAGTGAAGTGCCAGTATCTAGTGATGTTCATTAACAATTAATGAAAGATGATCATGACATAATTACTTCAATTCTGAGGAATAACTTCACTTGATTGTAACAGATACAGCATATACCATTTTCACAAAATATGCCAATGTGTGAATTTTACCCTTGTTCTGAGGGCAATATCTCTCACTGAAAAGATTTTGATCCATCACAACTTCTAGAATGGATGGTCAGTTTTGAGAGAATTATACTGGAGGTTTCAGACTTTTAACCAAGTTATAACTCTTATACAATGAACCTTATTGTGGGAAGATCTGATTATTTCATCATGCATTCACCTTTGTAAGATGAGGTGTCCTAATGTCACATGTGTACGGATTTGGTCATTTCCTTTTATAATTAAAAAGCAGGAAAAAATGTTTGATCTAAAGATCAAAGTAGTTCATTTCATTAATTGATGGGGAATTATTAATTGTGCTTGGATCACTGCAGAAAGAAAGCTTTTTTTTCCTGCTGTGAATCCTGTCCAATTCTATACTTTCATAATAGTATGTGATAATTTCAATTGTATATTAAGCAATATTCTTAGCTTCTCTGGAAATCTCTACATCAAAAGAATTAAGAATCAAAAGCTGGAGTTTGTTTCAACTCAGGGATTCTCTTGAAATTCTGCTACATTACTAGGCAAAAGACTTCCATTTCTCACTCTGTAGAGCTTCACAATACGACATTCCAATACCAAAAGTCATAAAAGAAGACAAATCTATTGAATTCACTTTGCCAGAAGTCAGTGTCTTATTTAGTGAATCATCAGAAACTGTTGTGTTCTTTGAAGCATTCTTATAAAGGGCAGTAGACTCGATATGGACTTGTACGTGCATACAGGTGGTCATTTTGTCGTATTTGCTGAAATTTTGTGCTTCATATTGCTACTTAATTGAAAATAAATAGGGTAGTTGTAAAGTATAGTACATAAGAACATAAGAACATAAGAAATAGGAGCAGAAGTAGGCCGTAAAGCCCCTCGAGCCTGCTGCGCCAATTAATCAGATCATGGCTGATCTTCCACCTCAACTCCACTTTCCTGCCCAATCCCCCTATCCCTTGATTCCCCTAGAGTCCAAAAATCTATCAATCTCAACCTTGAATATACTAAATGACTCAGCATCCACAGCCCTCTGGAGTAGAGAATTCCAAAGATTCACAACCCTCTGAGTGAAAAAATTCATCCTCATCTCAATCTTAAATGGCCGAACCCTTATCCTGCAACTATCCCTCTAGTTCTAGACTCTCCAGCCAGGGGAAACAATCTCTCAGCATCTACCCTGTCAAGCCCCTTTAGAATCTTATATATTTCAATGAGATCACCTCTCATTCTTCTAAACTCCAGAGAGTATAGGCCCATTCTACTCAACCTCTCCTCATAGGAAACCCTCTCATCCCAGGAATTAATCAAGTGAACCTTCATTGCACCGCCTCTAAGGCAAGTATATCCTTCCTTTGATAAGGAGACCAAAACTGTACTCAGTACTCCAGGTGAGGTCTCATCAAAGCCCTGTTCAATTGTAGTACGACTTCCTTACTCTTGTACTCCAACCCCCTTGCAATAAAGGCCAACATGCCATTTGCTTTCCTAATTGCCTGCATACTAACTTTTTGTGTTTCTTGTACGAGGACATCCAAGTCTCTCTGGACACCAACATTTAATAGTTTCTCACCATTTAAAAAATATTCTGTTTTTCTATTCTTCCTACCAAAGTGAATAACCTCACATTTCCCCACATTATACTCCATCTGCCACCTTCTTGCCCACTCACTTAACCTGTCTATATCCCTTTGCAGACTCTTTGCGTCCTCCTCACAGCTTACTCTCCCACCTAATCTGTGTTTAATATCCACCATTACAAAATAAGGTGGTTGTATAGCATGAGATTACATTAAATCTAGTAAGAAGATTACTACAAGTAGGGCAATTGTAAATCCAAATGGTATTTCCTCACTACAAGGGCAGATTACAAAAAATGGTACAGCTTGTGTATCGCTGGGAACAAGACCTGATCGTGGGCATGGCTGTTAAACCATAAAATGAGGAGGTGGTTCGATAAAAAATGGAAATTGTAACACCTGGCCTGGCACAACATTCTTGTGCTTTTCTATTTTTGATTGCCCTGATTGTTTGAAATGGTCAACTGTTGGCTCCCCACTCCAGAGGTCTATGTATTTTTTTTTCAATGGACCAGTTTTATGACTGGTCCCATATTTATTGTGATTAATGTACATGAGTCCATTAAGATTATCCTTTGTCTATATTTTGTATTTAAAAATTGTAAAAATATAGGCGGAACTTTCAAATTTGGTGGGGGCGTAAAAGTCAAAGGAAAAGAAAAAAACGGCGGGCTGTATAATGGGCGGCCAATCGCTACAGCCCATTTTACACTCCCATCAAAGTTGTATGTTCCGCCTGTAATGCATTGACGATATACTAGAGGCTACAGTACAGACAAACTCTCTAATTAGTAAGCATGGAAGAAAATTTGCTATTTGTGGATCAGTTACCTGAACAGTTCCATTCACTAAACGATTAAATATGTTTTCTAGTTTTTAGTGTTACTGAACATTATACTGGGAGTTAGATTTTTGGATCTTTTTGAAGGCTCTTACTGTAGATTACTTCTGTTCTCATATCTTAGATCACTTTCATGGGTGAGTTCCAACTCCCTGTACCTTTGACAGTGTCTGTCCTTACCTTGAAATCTAGGCAAGCTTTTGGTAAACAAACAACAAACCCTGTTTGGTAACTACTTTTAGTTACTGGCATACCTTATGCCTCTCGAAGATCTCACTTCAGTCTTTGAAAGAGGTAAAGCAGAACAGCAGAGATCATTTAAAGTTTAAAATATTTAGTAAAGTTCCTGCACAAACATGATGGGCCAAATGGCCTCCTTCTGTGCTGTAACTTTCTGTGATTCTATGAATCTAAATTTATTGCACAAATAATAAACAAATGAATAAATGTGATATAATACTTATATATTTATAGTAGATGTCATTTATCCAACTGCTCAAGTAGATAAAATAATAAAAGATTGCAACTCTAAGAACGAATCCATTCTTTTCTAAATGACTTTTAAATACACACAGTGGGGTGGATTTTGAGTTTTGAGCAAAAGTCCGATGGAGAGCACTTGTCGGCCACCTGTTCCAGCGGTGAAGAGGCCCCCACGATTTTGAGGCCTCGGCCTCATTTAAATTTGGTAGGTGAGCTACGGGGTGCCAAACAGGCTTCCGGGTTGAGGCCTCAAGATTGGACTGGGTTGGCCACCAGCAAGATAAGTGGTGGGGATGGGGTCGCGATCATGGAGGGTGGGGGGTCCCAGGGTGGCAGCGGCCCAGATTATTTTTGTTCCTTGCTCCTCCGGGGCCCACAAAAATAATTCAACACTTACCTTTGATAGGCCTCTTCGGTTCCATCAGTCTTGGAACTGGTCGGATCCTGCACGGCTTTTGCACAATGCCTCAAGGAGCAATAAACATCATAGGAACATAGGAACAGGAGTAGGCCATTCAGCCCCTCGAGCCTGTTCTGCCATTCAATGAGATCATGGCTGATCTGTATCCTAACTCCACCCACCCACACCCACACCACCCCCCACCCCCTGGCTCCATATTGCTTATTAACCTTCGCCAGCAAAAATCTATCAATCTCAGTTTTAAAATCATTAATTGAGCTAGCATCTACTGCTTATTGTCGGAGAGCATTTCACACTTCTACCACACTTTGCGTGAAGAAATATTTCCTAACCTCTCTCCTGAATGGCCTGGCTCTGATGTTAAGGTTATGTCCCCTTGCCCTAGACTGGCCGACCAGTGACCCTATCAAATCCTTTCAAAATCATAAAAACTTCAATCAAATCACCCCTTAACTTTTGATTTTCCAGGGAATACAAGCATAGTTTATGTAATCGCTCCTCGTAATTTAACCTTTGGAGCTCTGGTAACATTCTGGTGAAACTGCGCTGCACTCCTTCCAAGGCCAATATATCCTTTCTAAGGTGCGGTGCCCAGAACTGTACGCAGTACTCCAGATGTGGACTACCAAGGTTTTGTATAGCTGTAGCAAAACTTCCTCTGCTGTATATTCTAGCCCTCTAGTTATAAAAGCTAACATTCAATTATCCTTTTTGATTATTTTTTTGTACCTGACTACTACATTTAGTGATCTGTGTACATGGACCCCTAAATCGCTTTGGACCACTACTGTTGGTAGCTTTGCACCATTTAAAAAATACTCTGAGTTATCTTTTTTTGCTCCAAAATGGATGACCTGACATTTACCTGAGTTGAAATCTATCTGCCACAGTTTTGCCCAATCACTTAATCTATCAATATCACTTTGTAACTTTATGCTCCTGTCTACACTACTTACTATTCCACCAATCTTTGTATCATCGGCAAACTTAGATATATGGCTCTCTATTGTGTATTCTAAGTCATTAATAAATATGGTGAATAGTTGAGGCCCCAGCACAGATCCTTGTGGGACACCACTAGTCACTTCCTTACAATTCGAGTACATACCCATTATCCCTACTCTCTGCATTCTACCGCCGAACCAATCTCCTAACTAGATCAATAATTTGCCTTCAATTCCATGAGCTTTAATTTTAACTAACAGTCTCTTATGTGAAATCTTATTGAATGCCTTTTGGAAGTCCATATAAACTACATCCACAGACATTCCCCGATCTACTACTTTAATTACTTCCTCAAAAAATTCAATTAAGTTCGTTAGACATGACCTACCCTTCACAAATACATGTTATTCTCTCTAATCAGTTTTAATTTCTCTAAGTGCTCAGTCACTCTGCTCTTAATTATAGATTCCAATAACTTCCCCGCAACAGATGTTAGACTTACAGGTCTACAATTTCCTGCTTTCTCTCTCTCACCTTTCTTAAATAATAGTGTTACATTTGCAATTTTCCAATCTAAAGGGACAATTCCTGAATCGAGAGAGCTTTGGAAGATTATGGCTAAAGCATCTGTAATTTCCTCACTTATTTCCTTTAAAACCCTTGGGTGGAAGCCATTAGGTCCTGGGGATTTGTTAGAAAAAATAATAGCATTAAATACTATTACTGTTTTCTTGCTTACGTTAACTTTAGTGAGTTCCAGTCCTTGATTCAGTATTAGTTTCCCTGGAATGTCAGGTAAATTATCCTCTTCCTCTACTGGGGAGATTAACACAAAGGGGGGAATTTTAACCCTAAAGAACGGGTGGGCTGGGGGCGGGTGGGAAGTTAAAATAATAGAATTTTGCAGCGTGACTGTAACCTGGCTCCAATACGCCCACTCTAACGGAGGTGGGTTGTGGGTGGGGAGGGAGGCGGGTGACCAACCCGCTATCAGGAGGCAGGTCGGTCAGTGAAATCTTTTAAGGAAGCTGCGTGCCTCCATTTGGCTAAAATTTTTATTTTTAATCCATGGAGGCCGAGTTTCCCATGCCGTGGAAATCATGGCAGGTAAAAGGAGGCGAGATGGGGTGGATCTCTGAGGTAAATGCATTTACATCACTGCTTGTGGGCCAGGATGAGCAGGAGCGCTTCCCCCAGCACCCCCCAAGCTAACCCCTCTACACAGCCTACAATCAGACCCCACGATCTCCAACTCCCCCACCCCTCCCGCAATCTCTGACTGCTCAACCACCCCACGATGCCCAACTTCTCCCCCAACAATGTCCAACTGCTCATCCCCCCCCCACAATCTCCAACATCCCCCCCCAACGATGTCCGACTTCCCCCACCCCCCACCCCGATCAGCCCTCCCCCCCCATCCAAACCCCAAAGATCCCAATCTCTCTCTGACCTCCCACGATTTCTGGCTCCCCCCACCGCGATCTTTGACTGGTCAACACCCCAATGATGTCCGACATCCCCCCAAAGATGTCCTACTGCTCACCCCCCCACGATCTCTGACTGCTCACCCCTCCAATAATGTCCGACTGCTCAACCTCTCTCTGACCTCCAACGATGTCTGACTGGTCACCCCCCCCCCCCCACAACAACGTCCAACTTCCCTCCCCCACGATCTCTGACTGCTCAGCTTCCCCAATGACGTCCGACTGTTCAACCCCCCACTCCACCATGATGTCTGACTGTTAACTTCAACGATGTCCGACTTTTCCCCCAACAATGTCTGACTGCTCACCCCATCCAATGACATCCTACATCCCCCTCAACGATATCCGACTGCTCATCGACTTTCCGACTCCAAGTTAATATCGGGGCCAAAGTAATTATTTAACAAATCTGCCATTTCCTTATTTTCATTTGCAATATTACCCACATCTGTTTTTAAAGGCTCCTCACTACTCTTTTTCTTCTAATATAATTGTAAAAACTTTTTGTGTTAATCTTGATATGCCTTGTAAATTTCTTTTTGCAGCTCTTACTATCCTTTTTGTCTTCCTTTGCTGTTCTGTATATCTCTCCCAGTGCCCTGGATCCACACTATTCTTTGCAATTTTGTATGCTCTTTCCTTTAGTTTTATGTTACCTCTCACCTCTTTTGTCGACCATGGCTGTTTTATTTGGTAAGTAGAGCTCTTGCCCCTTCGGGGTATATACTGGTCCTGTATTAAGTTAAATTCTATTTTGAACACCTCCCATCTGTAGTTTTACCCGATAACAATTTTGACCAGTTTGCTGTCATCAGTCTCATTCCGTTAAAATTAGCCTTACCAAAATCTAGAATCTTAATACTGTAGCTGTGTTACATTTCTCCTTTTCAAATCTAACATTGAATTCGATCATAGTTAGTTAAATATTCCCTTACTGTTAGATTATTTACTAACTCTGGCTCATTACTCATTACTCACCCTTGTTGGTTCTGGAACACATTGCTCTTGATGTGATCTTGAATGCACTTAAGAAATTCACTACCTTTCTGACTTGAGCTACTCTGCTCTTCCCAATCTATATGAAAATTAAAGTCTCCCATTAAAACAACTCTGCTTTTTCTAAAAGCCTCCCTAATCTCTGAATTAATACATTCTGCCACTTCATTGCTGCTATCAGGGGGCCTGTAGACAACTCCCATTACAGTTTTAAGTCCTCTCTTATTTCTCAATTCCGACCATAGTATCTCCGCTGATTGCTTTCCCTTACCTATATCCCCTCTTACTAATGTTGTAATAGTATCTTTAATCAATAAGGCTACCCCTCCTCCTCGTCCAGTTTCCCTATCCTTTCTAAAGATCTTATAACCTGGAATATTTAACTCCCAATCATGACCAGCTTGCAGCCATGTCTCAGTAATGGCCACCATGTCATACCCTCTAAGCTGTATTTGAGCCTCTAATTCATTCAATTTATTTCTTATACTCTGTGCATTAGGTACATAAAACTCTTATTTGGGCAACAGACCCTAACCTGTCCTTCTGCCCAGATGTTGTCTTTCTCACACTGTTTAACTTAATATGTTTCTTATTTGTCACTCCTGCTGTAAGTACGTTAGTTATTTTAGTATTCCCTTCACCTGGAGAATCCATAATCACTGTTTGTAAGCAGAACTACGCTCTTATCTCTTTATTTTATTTTAAAACTATCAATTTTACTATTGTTTCTGAATGAGCCCTTCCCCCCCCCATTTATTAGTTTAAAATCCTTTTTACCACCCTATTTATCCTTTCCGCTAGGATCTTGGTCCCAGCCCAATTCAGGTGCAGCCCGTCCCAATGGTACAGCTCTCTCCCGTCCCAGTATTGGTGCTAGTGTCTCATCAAAAGAAACCCCTTCTTCCCACACCACTTCTTTAGCCATGTTGTCCCTATGCCAGTTAGCACGTAGCTCGGGTAATAATCCTTGAGGCCCTGCTTTTTAATTTGGTTCCTAACTCCTGATACTCCCTCAGCAGGTCCTCCTCCCTTTTCTTCCCTATGCCATTGGTCCTGACATAGACCACAGCAACTGGATTGTCTCCCTTCCTTTCCAAATTCCTTTCTAGCCGCATCGAGATATCCCTTACCCTGGCACCAGGTAGGCAACATACCCTTCGGGACTCTCGATTGTGGCTGCAGAGGATGCTATCTATAACCCTAATTATTGAATCCCCTATAACTACTACATTTCTATTTTGCTTCTCTCCTCTTTGGACAGCCCTCTGCTCCACAGTGCCTACATCAGCATTGCGGCTGTCCACCCACCCCCCCCCCCCCCCCCTCCACAGTCTTTCTCCTTAACCTCACAGGTAGTAAGTATATTGTATCTGTTGGATAGGACTAGTTTCTGTGGGGCCTCCTTCTCTATCTCCTCTCGGTTCCCCTTACCCTACTGACTGAGAGTCACACTCTCCCCTTCCTGCACCTGTGCTTTCCTCTGAGGTGTGACCGCACTCTGGAGAAAACGATCCAGAAATTCCTCCCCTTCCCTTTTGTGTTGGAGTATCTCTACCCCGCACTCCAGATCAAGGGCTTTTGAGCTGGAGTGTCTCAAGGCAGAGACATTTCCTGCAGATATGGCAATCCGGGACAGTCTCACTGTCCACAAACTCCCACATATCACAGTCCCGACTGTCATTTCTAGTTTTTATTTATTTATTTGTTTGTTAGCAGTAAGTTAATTCTAGATATAATAGAATTACTTGAGATCCAGGTGATATTTAGTAAATGGATTTAGCTTGATTTCAGAATTTGTAACTAATTACTCTTGTTTTTTGTTTATTTACTTCTTTATTTTAGTATCCCCTTAACTTCTTTTTATTATTTATGTATACCAGATTTTTATTTAATACAATTCAGATCCCTTTAATATTGGTATCCTCTATTTAGTTCATTTTAATTTTATCCACTTAAATCTAATTAATTACTCTGATTATTTATTTATATATTTACTTATTTACCGTTGCCCCTTGGTTTAAATTATTGAGCACCTCCTCCCCCTCTGCAACTAATTCTTGTCCTCACTCTGTTTAGCAAGTCATTCCGTTTAGCAGATTCATCTAACTCTCACCTAGCTCTGTGCTGCAGCTCTCAGTAGGATGCAAGTTAAGGGAAGCGACCAAAGGCATGCTCTAAAAGGGAAGTTTTGAGAAGGCTTTTGAAGCTGGAGATATGGCAAGGCGAAGAAGTTGAAGAAGAGAATTCAGAGTACAAGGGCATGGTGCTGAAAGCACTGCCACCGATGGTGCAGTTGGGGTGGAGGGGGAGCTGGCCAGTAGACCCACTGGTGTATGTTAGACTGAAGAAGACTGCAGAGATAGGGTGGGGAGAAACCATAAAGGGACTTGAAGACAAGGACAAAGATTTTTTTCTAGACTGATTCCTGGGATGAGAGGGTTGTCCCATGAGGGGAGATTGAGTAGAATGCGTCCATATTCTCTGGAGATTAGAAGAATGAGAGGTGATCTCATTGAAACATATAGGATTCTGAGGGTGCTTGACAGGGTAGATACTGAGAGGCTGCTTCCCCTGGCTGGAGAGTCTAGAACTAGGGGGCATAGTCTCAGGATAAGGGGTCAGCCATTTAGGACCAAGATGAGGAAAAATTTCTTCACTCAGAGGTTGTGAATCTCTGGAATTCTCTACCTGAGGGCTGTGGATGCTTAGCCATTGAGTATATTCAAGACTGAGATTGAGGGATTTTTCAACACTAAGGAAATCAAGGGATAAGGGGATAGGGCAGGAAAGTGGAGTTGAGGTAGAAGATCAGCCATGATCTTATTGAATAGTGGAGCAGACTCAAGGGGCTGTATGGCCTACTCCTGCTCCTATTTCTTATGTTCTTATTTTGAAGTTCACATGCTGGGGAACAGAGAACCAGTGGAGGTCAGTGGGGGCAGGGGTGGTGGACGTGCAGGGAATTTTGTGGGATAGAATACGGGCCACAAAGCTCTAGGTAAGTTGGAATTTGTATAGAGTAGAGCTGAGGAGGCTGAGAAATTGAGCCCATAGGTGATGGGCGTGGGTGAGGGTTTAAGCAATGGTACGGTACAATGTTTTGGACAAGGAAGTAGGTGGTTTTGTCCATGGAGGAAAACCTAACGTGTATACTTTATGCTTGTTTTCACAACATGGCAAGTGTCCTCACTACCTCTATACAGAATGATTTTCTAAAAACTGCTTCTCTGGGCATAGCACTTATTTTTGTGAAGAGACAGGACAACTCAAACCTCAAGTGCTTAATAACAAATTAGTATTCAATGAATTAACTCAAACTAGCCTAATTGAGGGCATTCCAATTTCATTACATGGTTCAGACAACATACCTTCTTCTCACCATGAACAAAAACACTGCACGAAAATACCAATTGCCTAGGACTCTACTAAAACAAAATCAAATATACGTGTTAATTCAATGGCACTCAATATCATATGATGTCAATATGTGGAAAGTAGTTTTTGGACCATGCCTTAACCAATCACTGATAATGGGTACAGTAGCCTAGTGGTTATAGTACTGGACTAACAACCCAGAGGTCGTGAGTTCAAATTCACCTTCGCAAATTGGGAAATTGAATTAATTAAATCTGGTGATTTGTGGGCTGGAGCCAGATTAAATAACCATGAAAGCTGATGGCTTGTCATAAATACCCAACTGGTTCACTAATGTCCTTCGGGGAGGGAATCTGCCATCTTTACCCGGTCTGGCGACATGTGACTCCAATCCATGGTTGTCTCTTAATGCCCTCAGGGCAACTAAAGACGGACAATAAATGTGGCCATGCCAGCATCACCCACATCCCAACAACAAATATTTAAAATAACTTAACACCAGTATCACCATTCAACATAGAAGTGAATTTTACCTTTGTTCGGTAAATTTATCAGGATCACAGGGGTGATTCCATGATCCCATTGCTTCCAACAAGGGAGCATAGGCCAGAGAAAGCCCCAATTCTCTGAAATGCACCCCCTCCAAATGCAGCTCCCTGCATAGAATCACTCCTTACAGAAGGAAAGAGCTTATAATTATATTGCACCAGGAGTGTGATGGAATACTCTCCACTTGCCTGGATGAGTGCAGCTCCAACAATACTCAAGAAGCTTGACACCATCCAGGACAAAGCAGCCCGCTTGATTGGCACCCCATCCACCACCCTAAACATTCACTCCCTTCACCACCGGCGCACTGTGGCTGCAGTGTGTACCATCCACAGGATGCACTGCAACAACTCGCCAAGGCTTCTTCGACACCACCGTCCAAACCCACGACCTCTACGAACTAGAAGGACAAGAGCAGCAGGTACATGGGAACAACACCACCTGCACGTTCCCCTCCAAGTCACACACCATCCCGACTTGGAAATATATCGCCGTTCCTTCATCGTCGCTGGGTCAAAATCCTGGAACTCCCTTCCTAACAGCACTGTGGGAGAACCTTCACCACACGGATTGCAGCGGTTCAAGAAGGCGGCTCACCACCACCTTCTCAAGGGCAATTAGGGATGGGCAATAAATGCTGGCCTCGCCAGTGACGCCCACATTCCATGAACGAATAAAAAAAAAAATCCTCATAACATTTCAAAGCAGTTCCCATCCAATCAATTAGTTTTTAAATTGCAACAACTGTTCTTATGTAGGCAAATGGAGCAGCTAATTTGTGCACAAACAGTAAATGAGATGAATGACCAGTTATTATGTTTTTGATGGTGTTGGTTGAAGGAGGAATGTTGGCCAGGTCAATTCCCACAAAGTGAATTCCCTGCTCTCCTTTGAATAGTGCCATGGGATCTTTAATGGCCTCAAGAAGCAGACAAGCCTCACTTTAAAATACCAAAGAAAAAACTGCACCTCTGACAATGCAGTACTCCCTCAGTACTATGCTGATGTGTCAGCCTAGATTTGTGCACAAGTCAGGAGTGTGATGGAATACTCTTCACTTGCCTGGATGAGTGTAGCTCCAACAACACTCAAGAAGCTCAACACCATCCAAGACAAAGGAGCACGCTTGATTGGCACCCCATCCACCACCTTATGCATTTACTCCCTCCACCACCAGCGCACCGTGGCTGCAGTGTGTACCATCTACAAGATGCACTGCAGCAACTCGTTAAGACTTCTTCGACAGCACCTCCCAACTCCGCGACCTCTACCATCTAGAAGAACAAGGGCAGCGGGCACATGGGAACACCACTACCTGCATGTTCCCCTCCAAGTCACACACCATTCTGACTTGGAAATATATCGCCGTTCCTTCATCGTCGCTGGGTCAAAATCCTGGACCTCCCCACCTAACAGCACTGTGGGAGAACCTTCACCACACAGACTGCAGCAGTTCAAGAAGGCGGCTCACCACCTCCTTCTCAAAGGCAATTAGGAATGGATAATAAATGCTGGCCTTGCCAGCGATGCCCTCATCCCATGAATGAATAAAAAAAACCTCAATTCCTGGAGAATGGTTGGAACTGACGGCCTTTTGTCTCAGGGGTGTGAGTGCTACCAATTGAGCCAAGGTGCAGCGTAAATATACTGATTCCATGATACCAGCACGGAGCCATACTTGAAGGGAATGCAAGTCAGAGATAGGGCTGCAATACTGTAGCTCTGATTCTCTAACCCACATTCCCCTCACGTTCGACTCTCCACTAGGTGCATGGGATGAGTGAAATTATCGTTATATCTACAATGGCAAGGTGAGCAGGGATGCACTGGCAGTGCCCAGTCACATTGGCACAGGAGAAACAATAACAACCTGTAAAGACACATGCTCAAAAATGTAGAGTGCACTAAAAATTTCAGTTAATATTGTTCAGTGTTGACAGGAACCGAGATGACTTCTGAAGAATGAAAATCAATCATTTCCTATTGGCTGAATTGTAATAAATGTTATTGATGTACACTCCAGTGCAACAGAACAATACTATTCCTTCTCTCCATTGAGACAGTTAAATATATAACAAATATTTTTTCTGGTACTATTTCTCTGATAATCAGCTTCTTATCACAGTGCTTTCTATTCCAGAAAAAAAACCAACTGAAATTTTAATCACTTATGAAGATTTGGATCATTTTTAAAAAAAATTACTTGTGTGTGGGTTTTCACTGCTGCAGAGGCACAGCAGTGATGGATGGCAACCAGCAAGATGGGCTGTTGCTATGGAACGTTGCCAGGCTTTAAGTAGCCTTGGGTCCCATCATATCCAACAGGTGGCAGACAGAGGGTCCCAAGGCTATTTTGATGGTATGAAACGGCATTCTGGATAAGGACTAGGAAAAAAATCATGTTTCATCGCAAACATATTGCAGCTTCTTTAACCCTATTTAAACCTCTGTACGGAACATTTTTCAGAGCTCACAGCCATGAGGCTCACAAATAACATAAGCCTCAAGGGAACTGAAAGACTTTGACACAGGTAATATAGCAAAATGTTCTCCAATGCTTCACAATGATAGAGAATTAGATATGTAACAGCTGACAAAAACAGATGTGTTCAGTTCCATAAACCAAATAGGAGACCAGTTGGTGGCTTTTAGGCACACACATAAACTCTGGGCTTGGCTGAGAGTGCCATTATTTTTTACTCACATTTCAGAGGTGTTCTTCCTGACTGGCAGGCGGCCAGCATTGCTGAAGCAGCATTATGATCTCAAATGTTCTTCACAAGTTCAAATGCAAATAAGGTGCTTCCTCTTTGCTTTACCAGATGACACAATGCTGGGGGAGGGGGGTAGCAAGGAGGAGGAGAGAAAAAGTGGCTCACTTACTTACTACTAGAAGGTAATTGACCTCTGTGTGAGAGTAGAGTGGAATCTCATGAGGCTCATGCAAGTATGAACAGTGTTTAAGTTTACACCACATACATAAAGAGCTTTTGGGCTTCATTGTGACACTGAAATTACACAATGGTTTTATGTCATTTATAAAAAAGACTTTTATATTAAATCACTGTGGGGAACACCTTGTAAAAGTGTAAATCAGTTGCTGATGAAATGGCTTCCATTCAACACTACTTGGCTACACCTCAACTTGTGTTATGCCAGTTGATCCATTTATGCCAGACAGTTATTGACATGACAATATTTTAAATGACTTGTTACTTATTGCTTTAACTCACAGTGCTAGCGAATATCACTTGTAACTTACAGATCAAAGACATGGAGCTCACCTCTATGCCATTAATATTGTCGCTAACGTAGACCCAAAGCAATCACATGCACCACAGCACAAAAAAAAAATCTGTTCTATCTGGCAGCTTGGCATAGAATATTTCCGGATGAATATGTAAATTAAAACAGGGATGGTTTAGCGCCAAACATTTCTTTCACCCGAGGGTGCTCGGTGAGAAGGAAGGAAGGACTGTCGCTGTGCCAGCAGTTAAAAGGGCCATCCTCCCTTTCTCATACTGATAATGGACTGTTAAGCAAACGGAAAATTGATGCAAGAGCCATTCATATTGTAAACATAGTTTTTGAGGGGAAGGGGGTGATGTTACCAGTTGACGGTGGAAGCGGAACAATTATAACATTGCCACACATTCTCCAAGCTTTTCTTATCTGTGCAGGTGCGCAGCACATGGAGGGTGACAGACCACTAAAGAAATAATTGAAACTTGCTGCTGACATTGGATACAAGACATCCATTCATGTTTTCTCTGGTCATGGCCCCTCCTGGAGGAGTGGTCCTCTACAACTGTCCATTGGTGCAAGAAGGGGAAACAGAATCAACTTTTTCTTTGCACCTTTGCCACAACTTTTCATGCTACATATTGTGGCACATCATGGCAGTAAATATATTTACAATATTGCAAAATTACAAAGCTATCATATGAAGATAACAAAGGGAAATAAAGCAACTTTTTGAAATTTGCATTCAATAATGAATTTTACATTTTGACAATGTTTTATCTTAAATGGTACATAAATGGTACCACGGTTCCCAAACTGAAATAGTCTTTCTGGATAATCACTCCAGAGTTACAATTAAAGATAATATTAAAAGATACAGGTTTATTTGATACCACAGAATATCAATAGTCTTTAATAGCTGTTCACTAAATTCTAATTACAGCCATCTGCTGGTCCCAGAGGAAGCTACTCCAATTATCAGTAACAGTTTGCACTGCAATCCTAAACCATTGGTTTTTAAAGCCTCTGTGTCATCCGTTTTCAGCTCGTATGCAAGAAAGTAGACAACAGGAAACAGTCAAGCATAACAGGATCATCAGTGATTGCCAATGCCACCATATTGACTTCTGGACATACCCAGAGATGTACTTGTACTGTAGGTGAATTATTTCAGACATCACACGACTAAAGACTGCTTCCAAAATAGCTGGTGGCATGATGCAATATTTTTAAGACATTATTTCAACTCTAAAGAAATGGTTTCCTGAGGCGATGTAGAGTTTAGTGCATCGTCATGCTACACC